>NC_138570.1:20943712-22343712 GCF_947561715.1 Ascidia mentula | reverse complement strand
ACCCTAACCCTAACCCTAACCCTAACCCTAACCCTAACCCTAACCCTAACCCTAACCCTAACCCTAACCCTAACCCTAACCCTAACCCTAACCCTAACCCTAACCCTAACCCTAACCCTAACCCTAACCCTAACCCTAACCCTAACCCTAACCCTAACCCTAACCCTAACCCTAACCCTAACCCTAACCCTAACCCTAACCCTAACCCTAACCCTAACCCTAACCCTAACCCTAACCCTAACCCTAACCCTAACCCTAACCCTAACCCTAACCCTAACCCTAACCCTAACCCTAACCCTAACCCTAACCCTAACCCTAACCCTAACCCTAACCCTAACCCTAACCCTAACCCTAACCCTAACCCTAACCCTAACCCTAACCCTAACCCTAACCCTAACCCTAACCCTAACCCTAACCCTAACCCTAACCCTAACCCTAACCCTAACCCTAACCCTAACCCTAACCCTAACCCTAACCCTAACCCTAACCCTAACCCTAACCCTAACCCTAACCCTAACCCTAACCCTAACCCTAACCCTAACCCTAACCCTAACCCTAACCCTAACCCTAACCCTAACCCTAACCCTAACCCTAACCCTAACCCTAACCCTAACCCTAACCCTAACCCTAACCCTAACCCTAACCCTAACCCTAACCCTAACCCTAACCCTAACCCTAACCCTAACCCTAACCCTAACCCTAACCCTAACCCTAACCCTAACCCTAACCCTAACCCTAACCCTAACCCTAACCCTAACCCTAACCCTAACCCTAACCCTAACCCTAACCCTAACCCTAACCCTAACCCTAACCCTAACCCTAACCCTAACCCTAACCCTAACCCTAACCCTAACCCTAACCCTAACCCTAACCCTAACCCTAACCCTAACCCTAACCCTAACCCTAACCCTAACCCTAACCCTAACCC
Source organism: Ascidia mentula (assembly GCF_947561715.1). Taxonomy (NCBI): domain Eukaryota; kingdom Metazoa; phylum Chordata; class Ascidiacea; order Phlebobranchia; family Ascidiidae; genus Ascidia; species Ascidia mentula. The sequence goes on along the minus strand of NC_138570.1, from coordinate 22,342,784 downwards.
TAACCCTAACCCTAACCCTAACCAAGCAGAGCACGGGGATAAGCAATTTTAACAAATGAATTTTGGGACAAACCCCTAGAGTCAAAATATGGGAAGATACATGCCAGCATCTGTAGATGACTATGTGCTGGATGTACTCAAGGAAAAGTTTAAATGGAAACTAACTCCTCTTACCAAAGCCTTTGTCTTTTATCAACTGATTGATCCACATTGGTAGTTGATGCCAGTTTTGAACAAATACTATCACAGTACCATGAGTTAATGCCTCGATTTGGATCGGACCAAACTCCTTGATTTTGTGATAGAATGGCATGGAGGAAAATTTTGTTATAAAAAACCCTAATGACCAACTACATGGCTAGCATTTATCATCCTGACAAAATCTTGTGAACAAGAATTGTGAACTAAATACAACAAAAAGTGGTAAAGCAAATATAACAACTGTTGCCTACTGGAGAGATTTTTTTAACAAAATTTACCTCTGCACCATTTTGTCATAAAAGGTAAGAGAATTTTTTTGGGGGATAGATATTAAGGTTTATTTGTGGCCCGGAAACCCTTCAAGTTTGTTGATGTTAACTGTCAAATAAGCACTGTACTGCCCATAACAATTTAGTCACTTATTACTTATAGTACTATGAAGATAATTTTTATAATTGCCAAATACTTGAAGAATGGAGGCCTAATGTGCACAAAAGAGCCATAATAATCAATGAGAGCTGCAGACAGGGTGTATACACGCACTGTTTCGACCTGTAAGGTCTCATCAGTGCAGCTGTTGATGTGGCACTGTGCTAGCTGGTAGGAGGCCTAATGGTTTTTATTTTACCGATGGTATACAAAAGGCACCAAGGTGGTACGCAAGAGCATTTGCCTAAAATGTTTTGCGCAGGAAAACTTACCTATACAATAAAATTTGAAATTATTTAGAATCATACATTTAATGGTTTGAAGGTGGATTTTCACTTATTGTGCCATAATTGCTTGTCGATGAAATGCAGGTGGTTCGCCATAATTGTGCAGGACTTTTTTGTGGCTGCGATATAATTGGTTGGGAACCACTGATCTATAGCAACTAAACCAATAAGGAACCTAAGAATAAAAAGGCTGGCCCATACTGTAAAAAGCTTTGACACATTTTATTTATTGCAATCGTTTTATGATAAAAGTTGTAAACATTATTAAAACTGATGACAGCTTATAGCCAAAACATTTGAAATCAAATCTGAAAATGCTTATTGCTGAATACTGCTCTTCTGGCAAACTTTTATTTTATCGATGTTTCGGCTGTTATGCAGCAGCCTTCATCAGGAGGTATGAAATGTAAATTAAGCACAATGTTGTGGCACATAAACAAAAAAAAGTTTGCCAGAAGAGCATTATTCAGCAATAAAGTATGCCTGGCAGTGTCAGTAAAAATTAACTGGAAGTGTTTTCTGCAATATGAGTCAGCATTTTTGTTTCCAGAATTATAAGTAAATCTATCAAGAGTTTCCCTAAGAACAACTTCATAATCCAAAAAACAAATATTCTGACTTGACTGTTGCTGAAGATTTGTTCCTGAACAAAAATTCGGTAAATATAATAGGTTTGGGTGCAAAATATCTGGAGTTAATAATAGGTTTGTTGTTAGCTTTCTGAGAATAAATTACATTTTTAAATATTTATAACAAACTATTTATATGCAAAAGAGCTGCACTGATGTGACTTATATAGAAACAATGTGAACATCTACAGCTTTTGCGTAATACCCAAGCCAGTAACACTATCAGATTTTGGTCATGAAAACCAATGGAAAGAAAGGCAGCACATAGTGTAATCTCCTCGCTTACTTGTTTAAAAAATACCACCTTGTGGGCATTCCACATTTATTTATTTAAACATGTTCTAAGAATGTTTATTTACTGTTGTTTATATCCCAAATCGTACAAACTACACAATTATGTGACATTTTATATTCATAGTTTGCATAATAACTGTTTGTTGTATATTGTTATTGCTATACATGTAGTAGCCCATCAATGCAGAGAACAGCTTAAACATGAAATTTTCCCACATTATTTACGTGCTGAATGTTTACTATGCTGACCTCACACAAAAACATTTCCCTTTTAAGAATTACAGGTGACGATATGTTGTTTTAACGTTTACGAATGGATAAATCAACAACAGAAAACAGCGGTGATTCAAAACATTTTTTTTCTTATTGCTAATAAATATAAAAATAAATGTATTGATGTCATTTATTCTGTACATCCTTTTCTGCAGAATGTAAATAAGAAGGGGGAATCTCACCTTAGTCTATTAAGGTAAAACGGACCTTTTCAACAAGTTTGAAAATGAGGTAATATTTTCCAAACCAATGTACGTAATTGATTGAAGATTTGCTACAAAAAGCAAAGGCCTTTTCCAAAACCTATAGATTTGGGTTCAAACGTGCAGGTAAAAACTAAAAAATATATATTTTTTCCATCTTACCTGAGACTACTATGTATTAAAATGTAAAATACCAGGAAAGCTTTAACTCACAATGAATGTACTTGAAAATAAAGGTTTGTTAACTTTGTTCACGTTAGCCTGTCTACAGTTTACAACTTAACATAAACTTCCACTTGCACTGGGAAAACTCTTCTCTCGGCGCCAAATTATCGAATGTTAATTGGTTGTGACGTCACGATTTAATCAAGCGTGTCCAACTGCAAACCATGCAAATTGTTGTTTCAAATTGGGTTTAGATTTATTGTGGATAAAGCAACGACTAATGTTTACCAAACTTTTTGACTATTCTTTTCTGCGGTGTTTGTGAGTGGCGAATAGTGTATGGGCACTGTGGAACTTTACATAGTGACAAGTCTACCAAGCCAATTTATCTTTAATTCTCTCCATATAACTTGCACAGCGTAATCATTGGGATGAATCATCTACCAACTTGAAAAGAAACTACAATGATCTGTGGCTGAAACTGCGCGAAAACTCCATCCACAGATTCTCGGATTTCCAGTTGGATTTCCATTGAAGAAGGGATGTTTTTTTTTGTTTTTTTTTTATTATTTTACACAAATACGCTACCACAATTCACACATAAGAAGCAGAGCGAAAGGGAGCAGAGCGAAAAGTTAAAAAAAAAACATGACAAATTACGTTGAGTACTTCAGACAGAATGCGACCATTTAATTTTATGCAAATATAAAGTATTTCTTTTTTTGCTAGGTTAAATTCACAGTTACGTAGATTGTTCAAAAAAAATCACAAATTTCGTTAAGGTCGGGTTCGTTTCCGCGTATTTGCTCCTGTAAATCACATATCTGGCACATAACAACGCACAATTTAAAAAAAGTTTACTTGGCAAATCAGAATGAATTCCAAAAAGTATTTCTGCATCTGTTAAAATTAGATTTTGTCTTATTCTAGCACTTAAATATGAAATGACATCCTCCCAGTATACATTGACAATGGGGCACGAACAAAAAAGATGACACACAGTTTCCACTTGCTTCTTGCAAAAACGCACATGTTGCTATCTATTTTCCCAAAGGAATGTAATAGCTTGTTGGTTGTAACGGCATTGAGATTTCATTTAATTTGGAAGCTTCTTAATTTGGTTTCTATGGTTGATTTGTAGACATGTTTATAAACAAGGGGACATGGGGTCTCTTCCCTTAACCTTTTGTCCCAGATATCTTGTGCTTTTGGTTTATGAGAGGCTTTATGTTTCAGAAGGGAATATATGACTTTTGTTTTGTTCAAGGCATGCAACGTCTGAATTATGGTATTGACATGGGAATTGTGCGGTGGGACACACTCCATATCCCACTCGGGTGGAAATTTCGAGACAAGCTTAATAAATTCCACGAAATCCTTATTATTGGGCGTTAAGCCGTAATTTATTGCAATCGTATCTTATGCAAGATACTCTCCGTTTGTGTTAAGTATGTATATTTGAAATAAAATCCCCGCTTTAATAAATGCATCCATGAACCCTGGTTTTGCGTGGTATTTTACTTGGGCATTGAACCATAATGGACGATTGTTCTGTTGTAAGCCTAGCGTTTTAAAACGCTTTTTGCAAGCTCCTACGGTGGCTCGCAGGGATCGTAAGGGTAAAATTTGCTTTAACCGTGAAGAATCAACTTATGCATTTCCATTTAAAATTACCTCCAACCAATTTTCGTTGCAAAACGGCTTTTCTATCACCTTCCAAGTTTCATTAATCTTGTCATCGTGGAGTTTTCTAAACCATTTTCAGTTTAGTGCAAGGAGGCAGTTTTCAATAACAATCACACCGAGGCCGCCTTCGTCTACGTCCAAACATATTGTCTCTCTTTTATCTCTTTCCCACTTCGACTCCCAAATAAATTTAAATATTGGTCGCTTGATTTTTGGAATAAGGTCGTTGGTTAAGATTATCGGTAATACACTGAATTTATACGTTAAAATTGGAATTACCAGAGATTTAATAATTATTGTCTTTCCGAGTAGTGTCAAGCCTCTTGATGACCAGAGATTTAAAACCACTTGGATTTGTTTAAGAGTAGGATTAAAGTTCCTGTTTACCATAACATTGTTGTCATTTGTTTTGATTGGTATTTCTACCCCAAGATATTTGATTACATTCTCGGGCCATGACAAACCTTCATTTGCCATAGGTTCCAAGTTGCGCTCCAGTTGCCGTTGTATATTTCCAAGCTGCCATAAACATGTTTTTCAAGTTACTCCAAAAGGTTAAATAAAATTCTGCAGGAAAACCATCTAATCCGGGAGATTTATTTTTTGCCATTTGCATGAGCGCAATGTAAAACTCTTTTATCGTAATTTCTGCATTTAATTCAATGGATAATTGTTCATAATTTTGGTAGATCATGGTTTGCTGATTTACGAGCGGTGGCATTAATATCCAGATTGTTTGCGTTTTGTTCGTACAGCTCTTCATAATAATTAACAAGATCAGACAAAATAAGCTTCTGGTCTGTTATGATCTCAATGTCCGACCTTAATTTATCGATGGTTTCTTTTGGTTTTGTCGCTTCTCTAAGTTTAAAAAGTATTTAGATTTTTTTTCACCATCTTCGGTCCAATGTGATCTGCTTCTGACGATTGCGCTTTTAGTTAGGCGCACAACAAATTCGTTTAATTTGTCCTTGTTTGGTCCGTAGACATTGACAAGGACCAGTTCAATAGCATTGATTGACATTTCAACCATTATGAATCGGCCATCTTGGTCTACTCCAACGTTATTTGTATGTTGCGAAGTTGACTTGTCTAGTAGAATTGCAACGCCTCTACTGTTAGATGTGCCATGTGCCCAAAACGCTTTACCTCCGCATTCCATTTCCCACAACTTAACTTTGTTAACACTGCTATGCGTTTCCTGCTAGAAGGTGATGTTACATTTTTTACTTCGAAAATATTGAAATATCGATTTACGTTTCATTGTGTTGTTTAAACCGCAAACATTTTGCGAAAAGATGTTGAGAGCCATAACTTGTGTTAAAAAAGTTGTCCGTTGATATTCCAATGTTCGATTTACTCCGAGTTCCATGTCCCATTCGTATTCCATGCCACAATCGCAACGGTAAGGACGACTGGGGCTAATTTGGCGTGCCGATATCTTTTTACAAGTACAACTAATTATTCTGCATTAATACATGCTATTTTTACATGCAATCCCCAACGGGGACTTGGCACAACATTTACGGTTTTACAATCACACTTAAGAGAGTACCTTTGGCACTGCACGCATTCGAACATGTCTCCATCAAGACGATACTCTGGTTGAAATTCTCTGCAGCAGGGCATAAGTCTCATTGTGTTCTTGCAGGCTGGGCACTCACATACTTCCATTCCCTTTTCGGCCAGGAATACTTCACTGGTGCAGCATTCCAATCCTACAGCATATTCTGAGCCACATGACCAGCATGTGAAGGTGGTTGCATTGACTGGAAATGCTGCTTCTTTTTTGCATTTCTTGCATGTAACCGTGTTTGTTTGTTCACACAAGCTAATTGATTTGCTTTTCGGCTCCTTCGGGCTTCTCAGACTTCTCTTTCTTCTATTACCTTTAAGAGGAGTACTCGCTTGCAGTTCTCTTTCGTGTTGCTTGAAGTTACCTCATGTGGAGTTCTCTGGAGCCTCGTCGTCAGTTGATGCGTGTTTTGCAGCCCTCTTATCAGTTGAGTCTCTGTTATCAGACTATTTGGTTGTTGCGGTAAAAATTTGGCCATGATAGGTAACATAAAATTCGAAATTGTCAATTCTGATGTAGCTTGGTATCGGGTTTTCTTCTACTTCGTTTAAATTCATTTGGACCACTCTCATTCCAGTCAAGAGCCCTTCCTTATCTTTTCTATGGGTAATTCTTTGGACCTTTCCATGTTTCTTTGTTAGTTCGTCGACTAGGTATTCGTTAGGAAATGGAAAAGGCACCCATCCGATCGCAACATTAATTTTGTCGCTTTCATACAGTCGGACATACTTAATATCTTCGTTATCAGCCAGTATGCCATAAAGCTCAATAGCATTTTCTCTGCTTGTACATGTAATGTCGAGGTTGCTTCCTCGCATGTCAGCTATACCAACCAATTTTTTAACCGAGTAGTTCACGCTCTTCAGGACAGTAAGTAACTCATCTCTTTTTGGGAATTTCTCAGAACGCATAGATAAACAGTTTGGCCTTTTAAAACTTGCCGCTTTCTTATTTACTAGAAATGAAGGAGGGATGTTTGGGTTTTATACCCAGAGTATGGCTTATGAGTGCCACCAAGCGACAGTCACTGTTTCTTATTCATTTGTTATTACACCAGGGTTGCCCATTGATCTTTATGAACACTGGATAGCGCAACTTTGCTCAAAATTGAAGCAATTTGATTGGCGCAGCCGCCATCTTGGAAGTTCAGTTTTTATAGAGGTCAGTGGGGTTGCCAGATTGGCGCTTTCGACGCCAAATTCCCTGAATTTGGCTTTTTCCATTTTGTCTGGCGCCGATTTCGCATTTGATCTCCTGGAAAATAAAAGCAACAATAAAGGGAGCTTTTGTGCCATCATAAAAGTATGCTGTGGAGACTGCAATGTACATAATACAGCTACAAAAAAACATTAGGGACACCATTCCAAACCGAACTCGCAAACTTTAACAGGAATGGATGATTGAAAAAAAGAGCTTAAAAATTCCCGAATGAAAAAAGCGGGTTTAAATTTGGAATCACATTCTGACTTGATAAAAAAAGCAATTACTCTTGTGGAATATTTCTGTTGGTGTTTTCTAATAAAGCTGAAAGTTACTTTTCATTCAAGAATAAATGCCTGGTTGACCGTGTTTACCTTCGATAAAGTTTTATTGTAGCTCTGGGGAACTGAAAACTAAATCCTTGCAGCAATTTTTACATCGAGCCATTGTTATTATAATCCACAATTATTACATCACACAACCTTTATTATGTGACATACAGCTGGTATAACTTCGTAGATGACATAAATAACCCCTGGTATTCTATGGGTAATATCTTTTATCCTGTAAAACATGAGGTAGTATGGAAGGTGTTGGTAAAGTTTGTTTCTAACCAGGGTTAATAAAAAATGAAAAAAGAGTCAGAAAATTCAAGCAAACCTTTGGAAATAAGAAAGAAAGTGTCCTTTGTTCACGCTACAGCTTACAATCAGTTTGCACGAAAAAGCGTTTCAACAGATAGGTAAGTGCAAATAAAAAATAACCAATTTGTTCTATTTTTGTGGAATGTAAAGTAATAAATAATTTTAAACACTGCCAAAAACTTTTTCCCTTGCATTCTACAACAGGGCTAATGAGAAGTTACCACATGGTGAAAATCAACCAAGCATTGAAACTTTGGTGTCAGGTGGGTTTAAACATGCAGAGAATAAATTATTGGTCTTTAAATGAACGACGATTAGATTAACGTGCCCTGTATATGATTAGTTATGCTATACCGCTGTGGTTTTACCAAGTGTTTGTCAATATTCTTCATGCAGATGTCCTTCTGACCGCTTTGGACGATCTCGCCAACGATAAAAGACAGTCAAAAAGAACAACAAAAAAGGTTACAATAGTTAAATAATCAATGTGGAGCCAATAATATGAATTGTGTATAAGCTGCAGACAGATGGCCACTGTTTCGACCTAAAAGGTCTCATGAGTGCAGCTGGTGTGACTATCAGACAACTTTGCTGACCAAACGACCAAGCAAAGACTTCCACTTTGTGGTGACTATACAATCACCGTCATCCGTTGGGCACCAAACTAGGTGCAACCAAAACAGAGAAAAAACGGTGGAAACACTATGGCCAAGCAAAGCTCAACCAATAGTGCCGTCAGGCCCCGTGTCACAATAATCACATGATACGGATGACGATGATTGTATGGCCGTTTGGTCAGCAAAGTCGTCTGATAGTCACACCAGCTGCACTGATGAGACCTTTTAGGTCGAAACAGTGGCCATCTGTCTGCAGCTTATACACAAGTTAAATAATCGTTTTGCATACAGGATGCACCGTGATATTATTAGTCTACATGAAAAGGCCCATTTGACTGGCAATATTCTTGGAAATAAAAATGTATAGAAATAAATATAAAGGTGTAGGATTTGTAATCTTGGGTAACCATGGCACATAAAGTCACAAATCCGCCATTCACAATGAGGCGTTTGCGTGTGCCAGAGTTGCGTGTTTTCAGAAAACTGTTAAGTCAAGAAACTCAGAGTCCAGTGACCAGCGTGCTGTTAAACCCATCAGAAGCCAAAATTTCGAGTTAACGTTGAAACCAAAGGAGGTTAAAAGTCATCTCAAACCATCTTACACAAGTTCATCGTTTCACAAAACCGCAGGCAAGATATTTTAGCATTTGTAAGTTTGTAAAACATAAATGTTATGAAAATTTCGCACTGGTGAGGTTACAATATTAACAATAAGAACACAATCTACTGTTCGTATAAATTGGGAGTTAAGGTGTATACATATGTAGTGTAATGACTTCATTCTGAATTTTCTTTTTAGCATGAAAGCATAATGTTAAGAGATTAGATTGAGAAGATACGTAGACTCATATCGTTATGTGAATGAACAAAATAGCAATCATGCTTTTGACCACTTTGACAAGCAACCATATAAAAATCAATTGCAGCCGAGTTTATAAACGAGGAATACCGGCCAGCATCAGCGCGTTCAACCAGAGCAACAAACGTTGCTTCCAGAGCACGCTTGTCATCAAAAAGCGAAAACACAACAAGCAAAGACAGTTTGTTCGACAAAAACAAAGCTGCCACGATAAAACGTTCTGGATCGATACCTGGCGAAGAGCGACGTCCAGCGTGCATTAAACCCAAGATGCTTCGCCGTCAGAAGTCGCCAAAGCCTAAATCAGAAATTGTAGTAAAAGGAAATCGCATCAAGTAAGTAAGAGTGGGTGATTGGCAGCAGTGGTCAAGCGCCTGGCCCATAAAAAATAAGAACACCTGATTGGGATTCGTGCGCAGGATATCCGGGGTTCAAATACCGGTGTTTTCAGAAAAGGAACAAAAATTGCTTAAAGTAAGATTGGAGCAAGATTTGTATTTGCGAAACTTACCAGTACATAATGGCCCCAAAATGGGCGTTTTGCTAAAAATAACTTTTCATTGCTTTTGAAGCAGACAAGAACCAAAATCTTCACGTTTTAAAGATGGTCTGAAAAGAAAAGATTCAATCAAACAACTATCCGAAATTTTATTTCTGGTAGGGTTGTGCCGAAATTATTATATATAATTGTTACAATTTTTTTTAATTTCTTTAATAGCCGGAAGATAACGTCACAATAACACCAAAATCTGCTACTTCCGGTGACGTCATAGCGGAAGAAACCGAGATCACGCCTGTTGTCCACGAAACAAGCAAAGTAAGAACATTAGAGGTTGTCGTAAAAAAAACTTATTTGATTTTGCTTCAGTCGCAACACGAATTGCCGTTGGACAAAAAGTCCGAATCACCTGGATCAGCATCACTAGAGAAAAAGGTAATAAAATGTAAATTCTGTTCATGATTATTATGTGTGTTGGTGTTACTTTCTCCTTACACTGCAATGCAGTTGTATACATTCTGAATGAAAAACTTTCTGACAAGATTGAAACCCAAATTTATTTGTCTCTAATTTTAATTTTGAAGCTCAAGAACAAAGTGACTCTCGAATTCATGGCTGTGCTAAACGCTTCGCAACTTGCTGCATTCAAGAAGCTTTTTTCACGGTTTGATCAAACGAAAAGCGGAGGAATAAGTGCGGACGAACTTTACAAAGCGATTGTGGTGAGTCAGCTCGAAGCGTTAAGTCCCTGCCCCCCCCCCACTACCTTTTGTTCATTACAAAAAGGAAATGTTGCCGGACCGAGAAGTTTCCTACGACGAAGTTGGAAATGTTCTCAAGGAGTTCGATATCAAAGAAACCGGAGAAATAGAATTCGATGAGTTTCTATTTGCCGTCACCCACCCTAGAAACTATCTTAAACTCATGAACGGTTTGTCGCAATGCAACAAGTATCCCTCACCAAGCTCCCATAATAAGGTATAATAAATAAAGTATTAATGTTTAATTATTCATTTTTAGATGACGATAGAGATCAGTTGGAGAAAGAAATAAAAATTTGGGAGGGATTATTAAACCGCAAGATGTCGCAGAAGAGCAGAACTGACCGCTTAGCCAAAAGCCCGGCAGCAGATGATTCAAAGTAAATGACGGTTTCTACTTTATATTTGATTAGTTTTAACCCGCTTTTATTCAGTGGCGACCAACGGAATATTTTTTTCACCGTTTTGAAAACCGCAACACGAAAAGATTCCATGAAAGAAATTCGTAAATTTTACGTCAACCGGATCAAAAAGTTAAACGACCACGTGATTCACGATTGGTCAGCAGGTAAATGACGTCACGTATTTGTCGCGTGTTCTTGTGATGAGTTATCTGAAATCTCTTTACGGGACGAGTTTGTTTACAAATTTTACCAGGACAGCGTTGCATCGGGCTTTCTTACCAGGAAATGATGAAAAGATACGAACATATTAACCGCGAATTGCAAGACGAGAAGTCTCCTTTCGCCAAAAAGCAGGCTTATAAAGACTCCCCCTATGCCCAGCCATTAAGATGGGGATTTAATGACAATAAGGTGATAACGCGCCGGTATAACCATGAAACAAAAATTATGCGGAAACTCAATCGTTCTGTCATCAACAATATTTGATGTAAACATAAGAAGAACTCAAAACATTGTTGTGATATTTTTACTCACAGGAAAACACGCAGAAAAGAAAGTCGATTGGGAAGAAGATTTGTGTTGCTGAGGGTAATGTTTGTTTATATTTGAACATTAACTTGCTGGAGGTGGTGGCGATAATGGATGTTTTACTCATCATCACTAACAAAAAAAATTAAAAACACTCAGTGAAATAGGATTTTGATCGGACCCCAATTTCTTGAGTTTCATTAAAGCTTGGCCGAATAGTTGGCTTCGTATTGTTAGAAAACTTCGTACTTGTTGCACATATGAATAGAAAATCACTGAGATAGTAATTGTTCCGGTCTGTTACGTCTGCTTCCACCAATATATGAATAATTTACACAAAGGAGAACATAAAGAATTGTGATTTTCTCTATTTTAAGAATTCTCTAACTGTGACAACTATGCTGTGGCTTCCCTTTTGTGCATTACTTTAAACTTTAAAGTGGACTTTAGGGCGGGTTAAATCGGCCGGTCGGATGCGCTCTGGCGCCCCGCGTGTAGAGGGACAAGTAAGAATCAAATCGGCTGTGGTTAGAGCGACACCAAGTTATGAACCAGAATTGAAATTTCAGGTAAACTTAGCATAAGTATCTCTGAGTCGAACGACGTTTGTTTGTTGAATAAAGTTTTCAATAATTAAGGACCCGATAGAGGAAAAGAGGTTGGCGTTAGCAACTAGGAGAGTGAAACATAGCATGAATGAAACCGAACAACTGAAGAGGACTTACTCTACTCCAGCAAGGAGGATTGAAAGGATCACTGCACCAACCAGGAGAGGTTCTACCGCTTTATTCCCAAACATTCCTCACTTTACTCACATTTATTTGTAACAGCTGCTTCGGCGAAAAAACGAAATGCCCCCCTACGAAGACCAAGAATATCAGAATTTGTGGTTACACCCAAGGTTGTTCCCCTACCAAAATATCCCCTACAAATGTACCCCCAAACATTTGATTATGACGATTTACCGGAAATTCGACAAAAGGTTCCTCAATTTCCTTATCGCATTTCTTTTATTGACGGTAAATATTAACAGGCGGCTGTGATTCTCGAAGATTATTATAATGATTTGAAGAAGGTGGCTGCGACTAACTCAAGAACGATCTACAAACAATTGCAGGTATGTGGTTTTGAAATTGAGGCCCCCAAAAAGGAAAGTTGCAGATGATTTAACTTAGAATTTTTTTTCGTGATTTATTTGTCAGTTTAAGGAATGAACTCATGACGAAAAACTATAATTTTAATAAAAGTTTTTCGGGTCCAGGTCGAGCAGATGAGACCTGTGAGTAGAAATCACTTCAAGAAAACTTACCTGGCATACTCAGGCGATTATGAGCCCTTTGTTGTTTCACCATGGATACCGTCACCAACGCCGTCACCATGGATACCATATCCTCCTTTGGGTCGAAGCCAACCTAAGCAAGTGTGGACGTGAAATTCGCGAATAAATAACTTGAGTTTGATCCAATATTTCAGGGATGTACTCTTGTGGGATTCGAGGAGACTTTTTAGGGTTGCTAAGTAACGATATTACGGTGATGAACTTGAACACAATAGATTTGCATATCTACGTGCGCTCTGTAGTTTTGTCGTGCGAACATTTCAAACGTTGTCATTACAACCGCACTTGTCTTGTTCCTGTCAAGCTGGGCGTATTCCCGTCAGTTTCCGCAGGCGTTACGGGTCTTAAGGCGGACATGATTAAGTGAGGCGTTCACCCAAGGTCGTAATTACCCGTCCAACGCGTCTGATCAACCGCCAATATTAAAAGCAGGTGTTTTGCTCGATACGAGGCGACGCCCAAAACATCCCCAAGCGCGCCGCAAGATTTTCGGGTGCCGACTCATTTGTAATTGTCGGCTTAAAACCGCCAAACATTCTATTAAAGTCTCGTCGCCTATCCACGCTAAATGCCAATTTGCGGTAGAACTTTTACAGGGATTTGCACTCAATATTCCCTTGGAACACGGAAAGGCGGCTCACAACCCACTGGTTAACCTTCATGGTTTCAGCTCCAAAACTTCAACCGATAATTTATTGCTTTATAGATAGTTGTTCTTTGAAACCAGGCTGCCGTTAATGATGAGTTGGTATCACAAACAAATAAACATAATAACGAGATTATATGAAGTTCATTGAAATGTCGGCGCATGGTTTGGGAACAGCTGATATCACAGTAATTTTCAGCCATGCTAAGTCACTACAACATTTCTGCAACAACCTGAATCAACAAAGACGAACCAGACAGTTTTTCACAATGCAGAGTGCAGGCGAACAATTCTTGAAATATTGTAAGCAGCTTTAAAGACCACACAACACTCAGAACACAAAAAGCAATTGAGTATTAAGTGTTTTGCACTTGAAACAGGCGGACAAGACATTTTGTCGAGTGCTTTCAAGTGACTTTCTTTATATCAAACTGGCCCGGAGTTTTCATCAAAATTCCAGATCATGCTGGGCGTGAACAAATCGCTTGAAAACAACATTTAAGATTTGTGGAATAACTGCTACGTATCTGTTACTACGTTGTATATCATGCTTGTCGGCCCAAGAACTGTATATGTGGAGCGGTTTGGCCGTCGCATTGAGCGGTCTAATGAGGTTTAATCGCTCAAGCTGTCATGTACCAATGGATTTGCGGCGGCTAAATATGACACTTCAATCGGTCACTCGGATGCGTTGAAAGTTTTAAACATTTGAATGCAACCCCCAATCAGCATGGCTCTCATTTGGTGAAATATCAGTAATTAGTTTGCAGTTTAGGTAAAAGTTCAAGTTATACATCGATCAAATGTTGAAAAACAATTCTTGGAAAGAGCCCGCACCTGGTCGCGCATTTAATCTATATAGACACGTGAATGTTGTAATAATGAGTTGGTGGCTGGGCGGAATGCTTATTAACATCATTCCTCGTCGGTATAATGACACATCAGCGAACGCTAAAATCACGGGCGGAGCTTAAAGCGGGGATGTTGCCGGTCAAATACGCCGTGCTCATGTTATTATTTCTTCCACAAATATCTAAGTTTCCGATCTTAAAATGTCGGACGCACCCTGTTAATGTACTGTTCAACTTCACACACGACTTTCTCCGCCATATTGTTCCATCACAATTACATCTAAACACGTGCAAAAAAACACATTTAAATAAATTTTTGAAAATGATGGATTTTGGCTCCGGAAAAACGAAATAAGTTGTGTTGATTTCTGTGCACGCAGAAAGTTTAAAGTGAAACGAATTTCACTTGATAAAAATCTTACCCCGAGTGCGCCGAAATGTTTGAAAATTGCTTTCAAACTACGTGCTGTTTTAATGCGTTTGTGTCAACCAGTCAATCAGAAAACAACCAGAAACAATCAGTGACAATCGGTAACAATCGGGACAATCAGAAAACAACTAGAAACAATCAGTGACAATCGGGACAATCAGAAAACAACCAGAAACAATCAGTAACAATCGGGACAATCAGAAAACAACCAGAAACAATCAGTGACAATCGGGACAATCAGAAAACAACCAGAAACAATCAGTGACAATCGGGACAATCAGAAAACAACCAGAAACAATAAGAAAACAACCAGAAACAATGAAAAAACAACCAGAAACAATCAGTGACAATCGGTTACAATCGGGATAATCAGATAACAACCACAAATAATTGGGAAAATCAGAAACAAAAAAATAATACAAAAATCCAAGAGTGTTTGTTTGTGAAAAGACACAGAAGCCTCGTATGAACTTTTTGTTTCCTTTGCTCTTTTCTTGCACTTGAGTAAAAACGCGTGGAGATTAACTGAAGTCTGTGGTTTGGTGGATGTTTCTGCTTCAATTTGGTCACGATTTTCCATGGAAATGTTCAGATTAATCTTGGGCGGTTTGCAAATTGCATGCTTGTTGTGTGGCTCCTATGCACTTATCGGAAATCCCTGCTTTCAGTCTCCGGAATGTGTTTTGTTGAAAACTCGGTGATTTTGGCACAAGTTAAACTGGGTCTTGTTTATTGCCATAAATGTTTGACACATTTTTTTGTACAGCTTTGGTGCTAACTTGTAAAATATTAAATTCTGCAGAAAATTTCCATTTCTCTCTCGTAACTTTAGACAGTGACACTGTTCCATCGGTAGTAAGTGCAGTAGTGAATAATGCTCAATGGGAAAGCCAATAAATCTTCCCAAAATTGAGAAGTCGAAGTTCTATGTTTTTTATCTCAAAACACTTATATCTGGCACTTGATTATAAATTTATGTTAGCTTTTCATTGTGTTGCCCCAATGTGCAGAATAGCGCGTAGAATAGCTTGGTGGCAAATAAATATAAAATTTTAAAGCGACTTCCAGTTGAAATCGATATTTTTTTTATTTTTTTCTGAAACTTTTTCTACTGCTAGCACAAATTCATTGTGTTATCGGTAAATTTGCGTTTTGGTTCCGGTTCCAACCCCTTTCAAAACAACTTTTTTTGTCCGTTAGTTCGTAAATAATGTGTTGGAAGGTAATTGACGATTGGAGTTTTGCGGTCAGAGCATCGTGTAATTTCGTAACTTTCACGAAGGTTGGACGAAACCAGAAAGAAAAAAGGAGCAAGTTTGGTTAAATGCAGACGTCTCGATGCTCTGCAGTTTAGCTTCGGTTTTGGTGATGACGGATTTCCAGTGTTTCGTAACTGGTACCTTGATGTTTACCAACTGTCTGTTACAGTTGTTATGAGTCTATGTTCTTCTTTTGAATCAGTTTTTGTTTTGTTGCAGCATAAATTATTTGGGATAAAAAGAATCAAACTCAGAAATAATTTTGAATCAAGATGCAGACGAAAGTTGTTTGCCGATATATTTTTCTTGCTCTTTTTTATTCAGTCGCCCAGGGAGTTCCAGTACTCAGCAGGCTGGTAAGAATTTCTACAATTTTGATCTTTTTAATTCAAGTTAAGTAATGACGTGTTGACGATGGATTTTATGACAAAATCGTAAATAGATTATTAGTCTATTTTTGCCGATCAACAAAATATACCAGCGAAGTAATTAACTACATATGGTGGAATGGCGGATTTGTCACGATAATGATCCACATGTTAACTTGATTCAATTCATTACTGTTCGCAGGACATGATGCCTCACCGTTTTCCATCAACATTAGATTTTACAAAACCTTTGGTCAATTCGTCGAGGATATTCGCAAGTCAAATCCTCAACAATCTCGCACAAGAAGAAGGGAAGAACGTTTTCTTTTCGCCTTACAGCATCAGCACTTTGATCGCTATTCTAAGACTTGCAGCCTCAGGAAATACCAGGTTGGGGGAAAACCCAGACAACGATTTTGAAACTGGAATAAAAATTAATGTTTTGTAGAAAAGAAATTGAGAACACCTCGCTTTTTCGCGATCTCGACTTGGACAGCGTGGATGAACAATTCCGAACCTTGAGCGAATCAATATTTGACTTTGAAAATTTAAGCACCGCCTCCCAGATCATAGTTGACAAGAAAGTTTGGGACATGGTTTATTATGATTTCTTCTTGGCAACACGTGACTATCATTTTGCTGAATTAAACAAATGTGACTTCAAAAACCACCCGCAGGTGATTTACCTAATCTTACTTCATACAAAAACAAACAAATTTTTTAGTCATGCGGAATTTTGTTTCAGAACTTCTCTTGCTACTTTGTATAAAATACATTGTATAAAATTAAAACATTATGTAACATTGTATAATGTATATAAAGATAAGACAGTAAATGATCACGTTGACTACAGGCGTGCCTTAATACGATCAACCACTTGGTCGACAACCAAACAAAAGGTCAAATCCAAGACTTCCTCACTTCCGATGACGTCACAATTAATACAAAAGTGCTTTTGATGAACGTTCTACAACTTAACGCGATATGGAACGATCCCTTTATGACGTCAAAAACGCGCTCAGAAAGTTTCGAATTAGTTGATGGATCGATAATACAGGTATGTGACCAAACAATTTGTTTTACTGATTTTGTGATATATGAACCTCAGCCCGATAGGAAATTACACAATAAATTCTTGCAACTTTTCCCAGGTTCCTATGATGCACCAACTGGCTAAATACCGCCACCGCGTGGCTAGGGATGACAGAGCAATCCCAGAAATTATAGAGATTCCTTTCAAGTAAGAATGTTATTATTTGCATAGAATCATGAAACTAACTCACTATAAAAACAGGAATGTGTTCTACGGGGTGCAGAAATTTTGCAAGAATAATCTCGTGATTCTCATTTCAAACCGATTCATCAGTTTGGAACAAATCCAACAGAATTTTGCCGATGAAATTGATGTTTGGAGAGAATCAACTGAATACGGTCCAGTCAATTTGTCACTCCCCAAGTTTCAGGTTGGTCGCCGTTAAATCCAAACGTGAAACTTGTTAAACAACTTTCTGTTATCAGATGAATTACAAAATCGACTTGGAGCGGAGCCTCCGCAAGCTCGGGATCACTGAAGCGTTCGATGGAGCGACAGCCGACTTCTCATCGATGATGAACTTGCAAGCTCCTTTGTCAAAAAGTAGGTTCGTGACCTTGAGGTAAACCTTCAACCTTGACCTGATTATTGCGATGTAGGTTTACATGAAGCCACAATTTCATTCGAAGAAACAGGAGTTAGGGCTGCAGCTGTGAGCTTCTCGTCGTTCATCTTCAGAATGAATAATCTTGCTCCGGATGTACGGGTGAATCGACCATTCATCTTCTTTGTAGAGGATTGTCACACGGGGGCGCTATTGTTTCTCGGGAGAGTTGATGACCCGAGATAGTTACGTCGTCTAGATTTCTAAAGTTGCGCGCGTCGGGTGCGGACGCAAAATGGAGAGGGACAAAACTAGCTACGCTCAGGCAGCTAATAAAAGCAAGGCAGCCAAGTCTTCATTTAAAAGGCCTTGCTGTTTGACTTTTGTGACTGTTACAAAATTACCAAGAGATGAAATATTAAAAATATTTCAAGAAATAAAATATGACTTGAAAAACGTCATTGGCGTGGCAGAAATGAAAGGCACCAAAGTGGATGTAACATGCACATCGAGAGAAAATGTGGTAAAGCTCTATGAAGCATTACAAGGAACAAAAAACATTAAAACGGTACGCCTTTATGAATCTGACCTAATCAATGTGGCTGTTGGTTGGGTGCCCATCCCTTTTCCAAATGAACTAATTGCTGAAGGTCTGAAGGACAGTTATGGGGAAGTAAAAAAGATGTTCCACCGAAAGGACAAAAATAATTTACTTACTGGAATGAGAATTGTGACAATGAAAAAAGAAGACCTGGAAAAAAACCCAATACCAAGCTATATAAATGTGGATGGATTTGAGTTCTATGTCAAGTATAATGGACAAGAATCAACATGCAAGTATTGTGGCAAAATTGGCCACAAACAAAAGGACTGTGAGGTGAGAAAAGAAGACTATCCTGAAATACAATTCGACAAACCAACAAAAGAAACTCAACTACAGCAGAGTTCACGAAAAGCAAGTCACCCTAAAGGCCAGACAAAACAAGGAACTGACCGCTCTGAAAACCAGGAGCAACAAAACGAAATAATTACACGCCCAGAAGCTGACTTGCCCCAAAAATCAACGCCCAAAAGACCACGTGAGAGCACAAGCCCGCAGAATGCTGGAAGGAACAAACTTCCTAAAAGCGTTTCGGACGCTGATTTTATAGTCATATGCCCGAATTGCGAAAAAGAAGGAGGACTACATGCAGAAACAACACAATACTGGTGCTTACATTGCAAGCATCAGTACGTGGTGGTGTATCCATGTTGTTCCGGCAATGCAGAACCGTTTTTAGTAGAAGAGAAAACGAAAAAAACCACATGCTCAGAATGCAGTTTAACGTTGACGTTGATGCCTTGCTGCAACAAATTCCAGCCTGAGTACAAACTAGCGAATGGATTATTAGAATGCCACCAATGTGAAAAGACGGCCGTCTCCTGCTCATGCGAAACGTTAAACGCAATCCCCAAACAAGGTATGAGCAAAAATTGTGACAACATGTCATGCGACGTTACAGTGGTGCACTGTGGTTGTGATAAGATTTTTTTGAAAACACTGACTCGCAGCTTACCGTTTAGATGTAACTGTGGTTACGAATTTGAATACGATTTAAATATAGGCCAGGATATTACTGGTTAATACAAAAGTAAGTGCACTCTTATTCTGTAATCATGTTGAAGTTCATAACATACAATGTC
This sequence comes from Ascidia mentula, assembly GCF_947561715.1. Lineage (NCBI taxonomy): Eukaryota > Metazoa > Chordata > Ascidiacea > Phlebobranchia > Ascidiidae > Ascidia > Ascidia mentula. The sequence goes on along the minus strand of NC_138570.1, from coordinate 22,323,316 downwards.
GCTGGATTGAAAAATAACCGGAAAAGAAGAAGTGTATTTTATTTGTTGCGCCAGAAAAAGTTTGATATAATTTTGTTACAAGAAACACATTCATCCCCGGGAACCTTAAAAAAATGGGAGTTAGAATGGGGCAATAAAATAGTGGCTTCACACGGCACTACAACCAGTAGAGGCGTCGCTGTTCTGTTTTCAAAAAAACTGTCGTATAAGCAACATAAAGAAATTGTAGATGAAAACGGCCGCTTTATCTATCTGGACATCAGTGTAAATGATATTCGATTTACTATAGGCAACATCTATGGCCCGAATATAGACGACCCAAACTTTTTCAGAAAAACTTTTCAGACTCTTAGCAACGAGTTTGAAAATGATAACATCATAATCGGGGGAGATTTTAACTGCGTCTTTGACAACAACTTGGATAAAGGAGGAAGTTTAACGCCACACAATAATAAGCGTGCTAGTAAAAAATTAATAGAAATAATGCAGGACATTGGATTGTATGACGTCTTTAGAGTTAAAAACCCAAATTCCAAAACCTTCACACGTATCCAAAAAAATCCTTTTTGTGCCACTAGACTTGATTTTATTTTAGTGACCGATAATATTCTGGGAAAGTGTGGGAGCACGGAAGTGATCCCAAGCGTCCGCTCCGATCACAGCATAGTTAAACTAGAAATAAATTTAGATGAAGTAAAGCGGGGTCAAGGATATTGGAAATTTAATACTTCCCTCCTCGATGACAAAAATTATTGTATCAAAGTTAAAACGTGGGTGGCAGAGTTTCTACGTTTCAATGACAATGGAACTGTATCACCACAAACACTTTGGGAATCCCTAAAATGTAATCTGCGAGGACATACGATTAAATTCTCCAGCGTAAAATGTAAACAAACCAGTGCAAAACAAAAAGAAATTGAGACAAGACTCGAAAGTTTAAACATAGCACCTCAGCCACACGATAAAGCGACGACCATGTTAAGGCAAGAACTGAAGGATAAGTATGATTGTCTTATTGAAGACAAAACTAAAAGTGCTATTGTGAGAAGCAGAGTACGTTGGGCTGAATACGGGGGAAAAAATAATTCATATTTTTTAAATCTTGAAAAAAGACGTATGGAGAAAAAGTCAATAACTAGATTAATGCATAAAGATGACATACAAACCGATCAAACTGCGATTCTACAGCAACTCGCAGAATATTTTGAAAATCTTTATAAAAAAGAAACTAACCCAGCGCAAACGAATAAAAACGTGAAACACTATATGGACACAATTCCCACGCCAGTGTTAAGCGACGTTGATCGCGAGTCATGTGATTGTGAGGTTACTCCCGCAGAATGCCTGAGGGCTTTAAAATCAATGAAAAACAACAAGTCGCCTGGACTAGATGGGTTTCCAGCTGAGTTTTACAAAAAGTTCTGGGAATGTTTGAACGGCAAAATGGTTGAGGCATTTAACTACGCTTGTAAAATTGGATCCTTTTCTGGACAAATGGCCTGGGGGGTTGTTACCTTGTTGCCTAAGCCTGGAAAAAACCCATTGTACCCGGAGAGTTATAGACCTATAACCTTATTAAATGCTGATTACAAAATTGCAGCAAAAACTATTAATATGCGAATAAAAAAGATTCTCCCCTCAGTAATTTCGAAAGAGCAAGTTGGTTTTGTAAAAAGCAGATATATTGGGGACAATATCAGACTTCTGTTTGATGTTATGGACTATGTAAAGCAAGCGGGAGAGTCTGCGGCTTTACTCTTTTTGGATATTTACAAAGCTTTTGATTCCCTTAGCTGGAACTTTATAAAAATAGCCTTAAAAAAGTTTGGGTTTGGACACATTTTGATTAAGTGGGTTGAAACGTTTTACGCCGAAGCAAAATGTTTGGTCATAAATAATAATCACATGTCCAACGCTTTTGATGTGCAGAGAGGAGTGAGGCAGGGTGACCCGCTATCACCAACTCTATTTGTGATATGTATAGAATTTTTAAATTTGTCCATACAAAATAACAAAATGATAGCGGGCGTAAACATAGGTCAACAGGAAATTAAGGTTGCGTTATTTGCAGATGATACGTTAATCTTTCTCGATGGAAAGGAAAGCAGTTTCAAAGAAGCTTTTAACGAACTTAACCGCTTTGGTAATTATTCAGGGTGTTATGTGAACATGGCAAAATCCAATGCAATGTACTTCGGAAAAAATATAATGACCAAACCAAAATACTTTTTATCGGAAGGACTTCTGTGGCCTGACAACCACATAAAGTACTTGGGAGTTAAAATCCCAGTCAACTTGTATAAACCTGAAATTTTCGACATAAATTTTGGATCGATTCTAAAAGAAGTGTCAATTGCGACAAAACCCTGGCTGGCAAAATCCCTTTCACTTTTAGGGAGAGTTACGATATTAAAAGCATTAATAATACCCAAACTACTGTATAAAATAAGTGTCATTCCGGTTACCATTCCCATAAGTTTTATAAAATCCATTAAAAAAAAACTGTTTACATTTATCTGGGGATCAAACTGGGAGAGAGTAAGCAGAAATGTTTTATCCGAAAAGATTGAAGAAGGGGGAATAGATATGGTAGACATTGAGTCGTACATAAAAGCACAAAGATTTTCTTGGATACGAAAAATTTTGAACCCGAATTTTATGGCCCCATGGAAAACTGTCGAAACAAATATAACATCCGTAAACAAAATGGTATGCATTGCATGCAGTGATATCACGGCAAACAGCAAAATTATTAAAGCAGCAACCCCATTAAGTACATTCTGGGTGGCCCTTAGGGAGTGGCGTGATTGTTTACATGCGGCGGAAGGCAACAAATCGGTTTATAACAAAGTACTATGGTATAATAGAGAAATAAAGATTAAAGGAAAACCAATCGCTTTTGATGAATTCATACGAAGCGGTATATTAGAATACCACCAAATCATTGACGAATCCCTGCAATATTGCCATTTCAAACAACTACAGACTAGAGGGCTTGAAGATTTAAGCAAAAATTATACAGATTACCTTAAGCTCATAAAAGCCATACCAACAAAATGGGAAACAAATTACGACATAGAAATAGATAGATCAACTATTTTAACCCGCCTTAGAGACTATGTAAATGAAAAGTTTTATTCAGCAAAACAAGTTTACGAATATTATGCTTCAAAAATTAGAAAACCCCCAAGAAAGCAGCAAAATAAATGGGCAATCACCACCAAACTGATCCTAACGGAAGCCCACTGGCACTCGATATATATAAATAATTTTAAATGCACCCTGGAAACGAAATTAAGATCTTTTCAAATTAAAGTAAATTTGAGGGCATTAGTAATGAACGACGTGTTATTTGGCTTCGGACTGGTAGACACGGGTGAATGTGTTTTTTGTGGACTCGAAACAGAAACAATTTATCATATATTGTGTATGTGTGTTAATGTTGCAAATTTTTGGGAAGATGTTAGTGCTTGGCTAGATGCCAAATTAATGGAAAAAATTGTTATCACCGATAAACTCAAACTTTTTGGTACAGAAAATGGAAGTACGAACCGGGAAAAACTAATCAATTTAATTTTATTAATAGCAAGATTTTGTATTTACAAATGTAAAGTGGCCAAAGTGCAACCCTGTTTTACTATGTTTCGACGGCAAGTACAGCAAGTTAGAGCAGCAGAAAAAAAAACTGCATTAAGAACTAATAAAGTGAATGAATTTAAATTGAAATGGAATACTTTGTAATTTAATGTTGATGTGTGTAGTAGCGTATGTTTCTTGAGCTCGTGTTTTGTTTCTCTTTTCTCTGTCGTTGTTGTAGTTGTTGCAATAATAATAATAAAAAAAAAAAAAAAAAAAAAAAAAAAAAAAAAAAAAAAAAAAATAAAAGAAAAAAAAAAAAAGTGAAAAAAAAAAAAAAAAAAAAAAAAAAATAGTTACGTCGTCTAGTTGCTGATAAAAATCACCAGTTTACAATTAAGAAATTGGGGCCGAGAGATTGCTTGCTTGACATTAAACGATTTCCAGGTTATCTTTTATTTATTTTGTTATGAATGTTGCGTAACAAGATTGTCTGGTTGTAACAGCTTGCAGTCACGTCAACAAACCACAATTTACATCGAAATACTCGGCACGAGTCCAACATTTGTCCGCCTCACGGCAGACATATGTGAAAATGTCCGATGAATTATTTATGTTGTTATTTATTGTTTTGTAAATAACTTTAAAAGTTGCAATAAAATGTTCAATTCAATGACAAAAGGAGATTTACTGTTGGTAATCACCGGAAGACCCGGGTATTTTTTTGTGTTGATTATGGTTTCAATGGTGCCAGTGTATATGTGGGGCATCCCTGACCAACAGTTCACCGAAACCAGACCCCGCTACCACGGATTTGTAATGCTATTGTTAGGTCATAAAAGAAAGACGATTTATACCTTGGTGCCCCCTACGTAAATTGTGGCAAAGATAAAGCAGGGGTAGACGGACACGAAAATATCTAAATACAAATTATCACATTAAGAAGAAGGCATTTGTCAAAATATCTTTATTTACAAAAAAACACAATACTTAAAACACAGTGAATATATGACGTAAATTCTCGTTCAAACACATTTATAATTCTGTAAACATTTCGGTCGGGTCACGTGGTCGTCCCTGGTCGCAACCAAACTTCGGTGTCTAGCGTATTAACCGAAGGAGGGCGCTCACGAGCTGCCGACGAAGGTTTTCGGTGTCGGGAATTTTCTTCCGGGGTGAACTCTGACCTTTGCTGGTTGACGAAACGATCCAGAATATCGTCTGGATCGGTCAACGATATATCGTCACCTGGAAAACGTGGTTTGTGAAAATGTTCCATGGTTGTAGGAAATAAGGGGGGTGAGAGTGGGGGGGACGTGGTTACCTTGCAAAGATTTAAGTTTGTCGAGCCTGTCGTGGTTCTTATTAGCTAATCGGTCCACATCCAAAGTCGCCAACGAATTCAGTGAATTCAACGAATATGTGTCTACAGCTCGATACGTCACTCCTCCATCAGTCTACGTCATAATGTACATTGTTACATAACAGTCGGTGATTGACGCGTAATACATGCGATGCACGCTAGCTTGATGCGGTTTATGATGTTTGGTGATTTTCCAACATTCTTCCCAAAAACAGAATGCTAGATAGGAAATATTAACACCCACCAATCTCTGATACAGGAAATCAATTCGAGTTTTAAAGCACTCGATTTTGGTATCCAAAGCAACAACTCATGTGACAGAAAACCCGCTGTAATCAAATTAGGGTTATATGCAAATAATCAATTACCCACAATTCCTAACTTTCTTGGTCTTAACATAAACATCATACATTACCTCGCTCTGATGACGAGTTTCTCTCCGTCTGTCCCTTGCCGACCTTTTTCTAGCAACACAAATAGTTACCATGGTAATGATAATTGAAATGATCACCAAGCAACCTTACCTAACAACCGGTGTTTGGACACTAGGGGGCCTCGTTTCTACGTCATCAGGTATAGGGATGTATGTCGTGTCAGCATCCAACATCGATGCACGTGACTCCGGAGGCTGTGGAGTCACAACATTTGTAAATATTCAAATAACTGTTTTAGAGATTTTTTCCAATCGAGCAAAGTTTGAAAAGTTAATTCAGAAATGTTCGTTGTTCACGGGTTTGTGTTCCCAACAAATAACAAGATACCCCTAAATACCTGGAACTAATTGAAAGTTATAACAGCACTCTATACTCACAATTAAACTAAATCCATTTCTACTGTTAGAGCTGGGAGTTCTTATCGGTGGATTCGAATCCTTTCTGGAACCGAATCATTAAATTTGATAAAATTAGAAACCTTATTAATTAGATGTTGTACTTAAAACCAATTATTATTACACTTTACCCCTCATCCGGTTTCCAACATTTAAAAACAACCAATGTAATCAGCATAGAAATCATACTTTAACGCCTGAATTTTTCTCATCTGTGTTTTGATCAAGTCCTCCTGCTGCCGCTCGAGGTCGCTAGAGTTATCTGGTGTCTCGGGATGTTGAAGTCGGAACATTTTCAGGGAGGTTGTATCGTCAGCCCTAAACATGACGTCATACATGACGTTGGCTGTTTTAAATCATTTTATGCAAACAGCCGAAATATTAAAAACACGATGACGTCATGCATATCATCTTTCTACTCGTTCCATAATAACACTATGACGTCATGCACTTACCTGTTTTTGAACTGTGAGAATTCTCGAAGTGCTTTTGAACTTGGTCTGTCTGAGGTTGGGGGTCTTCGGACTTGCACGGGTCTTTGTTTGTTCATCGACAAATCAACAAGTGTCTCTGGCCGTCTGACGTCATAATTCCACGAGGTTAATAAAGAGTTCGGTCAATAATATTCGTGATTTGTCTATTTTGTGGCCAAAATTTAAAGACTGCTTTCTTTGAATACTGTCAAGGACTAAAGACTGTCCAACAGATACAGTAATTTAGCAACTTTGCATTAATCAACCACGCCAGCCAAAGAGAAAACCTTTAACGTATACTAACAAGCGTGTGGGTTGAAATGTGGTCCTGTCCTGTGGGATGTCTGTACTTCTTAATTGATTTTCAATTCTTCGTTGTTCGCTCAGCAGTTGCTTGCGCAGAGCTGATAACTCGCGGGAAATTCGTTTGGAATCTAGAAAATCAAACCTCAGCAAATTGTCGCAAATATTCGTCACACACGTTGACCTACCCCGAGAATTATTTGGTCGTACCGCGGCGACTTGAGGCGACCGTCCCCGTGGAGCTTCGTATCTTGGTTCAGGCTCGTAAACTACAGCATGTCGCTTGTCTTCGGCCACTTGTGGGCGCTCTCTATAGCACAAAATAACCAAACAACATTTTTCCGACGTTTCCCACCTACATGCCCGATCTCAATTTCAACACACTTACGCTGTGATTGTGGCAGAAGGAGCAGCCCGATTTTCCAGCGCTCTGATTGGTGGAGATCGAGGTTTGTTGCGCTAAAAATCAATTGGGGCAAAATTGTGATAAAAAGTGTGAAAATGTTGCCAATTTATAAACATTAATTCATCTGGAAATCTCTGCAGGTCTATGAACATATTCAACATTTCATCCCACTGTTCAAATCTAATAAATTCAAATATTTACGCCAATCAGACACCGTTAACAAACACGTGATCACATTTAATTTCTCCTGAAGTTCCCGCTCTTTCTCCATCCGTTTCTCCTCCTCCATCCTCTCTCTATCTTCCCCTTTCTTCCTCTCTTCTTCCAATTTCCGCTCCTCAGCAACTCGTTGCAATTCTTCGTTCTTTCGTCGTTGCTATTATGACGTCACAACAATGTTGTCAAAGAAAAAACAAACAAAAGACGAAAAATACCTCGTCGATCTTCATCTGTTTCTTCTTTTTTTCTTCCTCATATTCGTCCTGCATCCTCCTGATTTGATCCGCCATCCTCTGCTCCTGCTTCTCATCTTCAATCCTCAACTTTTCTTTCCTCGTCGCTTCTTCTCGACGTCGTTCAGCGATCTAACAAAACACCATTGTGACATCATATACAACAATAGACAGAGTGGGGATTCACCTGTTTTTCGAGGTCTTCTTTGTAAATGTCTCGTTGGGTTTTTTGTTCAAAAGTATCTTTTTGTTCGAATGGATTGTTTCTTCCAAAGCGGGGACTTAGAGTATTTTCCATCACACTTTCCTGAAAAGAAATTGAATTATTTCCAAGTTGAATCTTACTACAGGAAAGTCCCTAACCTGAGTGACAAGATTGGGTTCGTTACGATCTTGTTGTTGTCGTTGTTTAACAACATCCACCATTTTTGACGGGTCACGAACCAAGTCCTCGTTTTCAATGTGCATTTGACGAAGATCGGCTGAACAAATCGTGAAGTTCATATATTTGTATTGTTTATGGGAACAACACAGAACTTACACACAAGCTTCCCATGTATGTCCCTCATAGGGGCTCCACCCCCACCTTTACCCCATGGGTTGTAGCTTTTTGCCTCTTCCTCCATTTTTTTGTCATACCTCTCTTGCTCCAAGCGAGATTCCATTTTCTTCTTCTCTTTGATTAACATCTGCATAAAAAAATCTTTGGTAGCAATTTGTTATTCAAAATTGAAAGCCTTTCTGACACACATGGCAAAACACTATTTATAAAAAGGAATAATATTTATGATAATAAAGAGTTATTTTGATAGCCCAGTATGCGTTACTAGAGAAAATTACCTGTTGTTTAAGTTCGTCTTGATATTGAGCCATTAATTCCTTCTTTTTAATTGAATCCCGCGTTTCATCGGCTACCAAACTTGATTCAAACTTGTCGTTTATTCTCGTCGGCAATCTACAAACATTACGCTGTTTGAATATATCAAGAATCCTACAAAAGAAACACTAACGTCTTTGCAAGGGATTCCATGACCGGTGCTGTTGATGCCCCTGGAGGCGCTGTTGTTGCTTTAAACAAATAAAAGAGATTTAAAGTTTATTTGACCAATTTTTCATTTTGTGGCAAATTTTCTTGAAGACTTGATGAGGTAAATCCCCCAACACAAAAGTATATTGCAACAAAAAAGATTGAAATCATATACATAAGGTACTGAGATATCATCAATTAAATCATACATAAGATACTGAGATGTCGTCAGTTAAACCATACATAAGATACTGAGATGTCGTCAATTAAATCATACATAAGATACTGAGATGTCGTCAGTTAAACCATACATAAGATACTGAGATATCATCAATTAAATCACACATAAGATACTGAGATGTCGTCAGTTAAACCATACATAAGATACTGAGATGTCGTCAATTAAATCATACATAAGGTACTGAGATGTCGTCAGTTAAATCAAACATAAGATACTGAGATGTCGTCAATTACATCATACATAAGATACTGAGATGTCGTCAGTTAAATCAAACATAAGATACTGAGATGTCGTCAATTAAATCATACAAAAGGTACTGAGATGTCATCAATTAAATCATACATAAGATACTGAGATGTCGTCAATAAAATCAAACATAACATACTGAGATGTCGTCAATTAAATCATACATAAGATACTGAGATATCGTCAATTAAATCACACATAAGATACTGAGATGTCGTCAGTTAAACCATACATAAGATACTGAGATGTCGTCAATTAAATCATACAAAAGGTACTGAGATGTCATCAATTAAATCATACATAAGATACTGAGATATCATCAATTAAATCATACATAAGATACTGAGATGTCATCAATTAAATCATACATAAGATACTGAGATATCATCAATTAAATCATACATAAGATACTGAGATATCATCAATTAAATCACACATAAGATACTGAGATGTCGTCAGTTAAACCATACATAAGATACTGAGATGTCGTCAATTAAATCATACAAAAGGTACTGAGATGTCATCAATTAAATCATACATAAGATACTGAGATATCGTCAATTAAATCATACATAAGATACTGAGATGTCATCAATTAAATCATACATAAGATACTGAGATGTCGTCAATTAAATCAAACATAAGATACTGAGATGTCGTCAATTAAATCAAACATAACATACTGAGATATCGTCAATTAAATCATACATAAGATACTGAGATGTCGTCAATTAAATCATACATAAGATACTGAGATGTCGTCAATAAAATCAAACATAACATACTGAGATGTCGTCAATTAAATCATACATAAGATACTGAGATATCGTCAATTAAATCATACATAAGGTACTGAGATATCGTCAATTAAATCATACATAAGATACTGAGATGTCGTCAATAAAATCAAACATAACATACTGAGATGTCGTCAGTTAAATCATACATAAGATACTGAGATGTCGTCAATTAAATCATACATAAGATACTGAGATATCGTCAATTAAATCATACATAAGATACTGAGATGTCGACAATTAAATCATACATAACATACTGAGATGTCGTCAATTAAATCATACATAAGATACTGAGATATCGTCAATTAAATCATACATAAGGTACTGAGATATCGTCAATTAAATCATACATAAGATACTGAGATATCGTCAATTAAATCATACATAACATACTGAGATGTCGTCAATTAAATCATACATAAGATACTGAGATATCGTCAATTAAATCATACATAAGGTACTGAGATATCGTCAATTAAATCATACATAAGATACTGAGATGTCGTCAATAAAATCAAACATAACATACTGAGATGTCGTCAGTTAAATCATACATAAGATACTGAGATGTCGTCAATAAAATCATACATAAGATACTGAGATGTCGACAATAAAATCAAACATAACATACTGAGATGTCGTCAATTAAATCATACATAAGATACTGAGATGTCGACAATAAAATCAAACATAACATACTGAGATGTCGTCAATTAAATCATACATAAGATACTGAGATGTCGTCAATTAAATCATACATAAGATACTGAGATGTCGACAATAAAATCAAACATAACATACTGAGATATCGTCAATTAAATCATACATAAGATACTGAGATGTCGACAATAAAATCAAACATAACATACTGAGATGTCGTCAATTAAATCATACATAAGATACTGAGATGTCGTCAATTAAATCATACATAAGATACTGAGATGTCGACAATAAAATCAAACATAAGATACTGAGATATCGTCAATTAAATCATACATAAGGTACTGAGATATCGTCAATTAAATCATACATAAGATACTGAGATATCGTCAGTTAAATCATACATAAGATACTGAGATGTCGTCAATTAAATCATACATAACATACTGAGATGTCGTCAATAAAATCAAACATAACATACTGAGATGTCGTCAATTAAATCATACATAAGATACTGAGATATCGTCAATTAAATCATACATAAGGTACTGAGATATCGTCAATTAAATCATACATAACATACTGAGATGTCGTCAATTAAATCATACATAAGATACTGAGATATCGTCAATTAAATCATACATAAGGTACTGAGATATCGTCAATTAAATCATACATAAGATACTGAGATGTCGTCAATAAAATCATACATAACATACTGAGATGTCGTCAATAAAATCAAACATAACATACTGAGATGTCGTCAGTTAAATCATACATAAGATACTGAGATGTCGTCAATTAAATCATACATAAGATACTGAGATATCGTCAATTAAATCATACATAAGATACTGAGATGTCGTCAATAAAATCAAACATAACATACTGAGATGTCGTCAGTTAAATCATACATAAGATACTGAGATGTCGTCAATTAAATCATACATAAGATACTGAGATGTCGACAATTAAATCATACATAACATACTGAGATGTCGTCAATTAAATCATACATAAGATACTGAGATATCGTCAATTAAATCATACATAAGGTACTGAGATATCGTCAGTTAAATCATACATAAGATACTGAGATGTCGTCAGTTAAATCATACATAAGATACTGAGATGTCGTCAATTAAATCATACATAAGATACTGAGATATCGTCAATTAAATCATACATAACATACTGAGATGTCGTCAATTAAATCATACATAAGATACTGAGATATCGTCAATTAAATCATACATAAGGTACTGAGATATCGTCAATTAAATCATACATAAGATACTGAGATGTCGTCAATAAAATCAAACATAACATACTGAGATGTCGTCAGTTAAATCATACATAAGATACTGAGATGTCGACAATAAAATCAAACATAACATACTGAGATGTCGTCAATTAAATCATACATAAGATACTGAGATATCGTCAATTAAATCATACATAAGATACTGAGATGTCGACAATAAAATCAAACATAACATACTGAGATGTCGTCAATTAAATCATACATAAGATACTGAGATGTCGTCAATTAAATCATACATAAGATACTGAGATGTCGACAATAAAATCAAACATAAGATACTGAGATATCGTCAATTAAATCATACATAAGGTACTGAGATATCGTCAATTAAATCATACATAAGATACTGAGATATCGTCAGTTAAATCATACATAAGATACTGAGATGTCGTCAATTAAATCATACATAAGATACTGAGATGTCGTCAGTTAAATCATACATAAGATACTGAGATGTCGTCAATTAAATCATACATAAGGTACTGAGATGTCGTCAGTTAAATCATACATAAGATACTGAGATATCGTCAATTAAATCATACATAAGATACTAAGATGTCGTCAATTAAATCATACATAAGATACTGAGATATCGTCAATTAAATCATACATAAGATACTCAGATGTCGTCAATTAAATCATACATAAGATACTAAGATGTCGTCAATTAAATCATACATAAGATACTGAGATGTCGTCAATTAAATCATACATAAGATACTAAGATGTCGTCAATTAAATCATACATAAGATACTGAGATATCGTCAATTAAATCATACATAAGATACTAAGATGTCGTCAATTAAATCAAACATAAGATACTGAGATATCGTCAATTAAATCATACATAAGATACTGAGATATCGTCAGTTAAATCAAACATAAGATACTGAGATATCGTCAATTAAATCATACATAAGATACTAAGATGTCGTCAATTAAATCATACATAAGATACTGAGATATCGTCAATTAAATCATACATAAGATACTAAGATGTCGTCAATTAAATCATACATAAGATACTGAGATATCGTCAGTTAAATCAAACATAAGATACTGAGATGTCGTCAATTAAATCATACATAAGATACTGAGATGTCGTCAATTAAATCAAACATAAGATACTGAGATGTCGTCAATTAAATCATACATAAGATACTGAGATGTCGTCAATTAAATCATACATAAGATACTGAGATGTCGTCAGTTAAATCAAACATAAGATACTGAGATGTCGTCAATTAAATCATACATAAGATACTGAGATGTCGTCAATTAAATCATACATAAGATACTGAGATGTCGTCAATTAAATCAAACATAAGATACTGAGATGTCGTCAATTAAATCATACATAAGATACTGAGATGTCGTCAATTAAATCAAACATAAGATACTGAGATGTCGTCAGTTAAATCAAACATAAGATACTGAGATGTCGTCAATTAAATCATACATAAGATACTGAGATATCGTCAGTTAAATCAAACATAAGATACTGAGATGTCGTCAATTAAATCATACATAAGATACTGAGATGTCGTCAATTAAATCATACATAAGATACTGAGATGTCGTCAATTAAATCAAACATAAGATACTGAGATGTCGTCAATTAAATCAAACATAAGATACTGAGATATCGTCAGTTAAATCATACATAAGATACTGAGATGTTGTCAATTAAATCAAACATAAGATACTGAGATGTCGTCAATTAAATCATACATAAGATACTGAGATGTCGTCAATTAAATCATACATAAGATACTGAGATGTCGTCAATTAAATCAAACATAAGATACTGAGATGTCGTCAATTAAATCAAACATAAGATACTGAGATGTCGTCAATTAAATCATACATAAGATACTGAGATGTTGTCAGTTAAATCATACATAAGATACTGAGATATCGTCAGTTAAATCAAACATAAGATACTGAGATATCGTCAGTTAAATCAAACATAAGATACTGAGATGTCGTCAGTTAAATCAAACATAAGATACTGAGATGTTGTCAATTAAATCATACATAAGATACTGAGATGTCGTCAATTAAATCAAACATAAGATACTGAGATGTCGTCAGTTAAATCAAACATAAGATACTGAGATGTTGTCAGTTAAATCATACATAAGATACTGAGATGTCGTCAATTAAATCAAACATAAGATACTGAGATGTCGTCAGTTAAATCAAACATAAGATACTGAGATATCGTCAGTTAAATCAAACATAAGATACTGAGATGTCGTCAGTTAAATCAAACATAAGATACTGAGATGTTGTCAATTAAATCATACATAAGATACTGAGATGTCGTCAATTAAATCAAACATAAGATACTGAGATGTCGTCAATTAAATCATACATAAGATACTGAGATGTCGTCAATTAAATCAAACATAAGATACTGAGATGTCGTCAATTAAATCAAACATAAGATACTGAGATGTCGTCAATTAAATCAAACATAAGATACTGAGATATCGTCAGTTAAATCATACATAAGATACTGAGATGTTGTCAATTAAATCAAACATAAGATACTGAGATGTCGTCAATTAAATCAAACATAAGATACTGAGATGTCGTCAATTAAATCAAACATAAGATACTGAGATGTCGTCAATTAAATCATACATAAGATACTGAGATGTCGTCAATTAAATCAAACATAAGATACTGAGATGTCGTCAATTAAATCAAACATAAGATACTGAGATGTCGTCAATTAAATCAAACATAAGATACTGAGATGTCGTCAATTAAATCAAACATAAGATACTGAGATGTCGTCAATTAAATCATACATAAGATACTGAGATATCGTCAGTTAAATCAAACATAAGATACTGAGATGTCGTCAATTAAATCAAACATAAGGTACTGAGATGTCGTCAATTAAATCAAACATAAGATACTGAGATATCGTCAATTAAATCATACATAAGATACTGAGATATCGTCAGTTAAATCAAACATAAGATACTGAGATGTCGTCAATTATATCATACATAAGATACTGAGATGTCGTCAGTTAAATCATACATAAGGTACTGAGATGTCGTCAATTAAATCATACATAAGATACTGAGATATCGTCAGTTAAATCATACATAAGGTACTGAGATGTCGTCAATTAAATCATACATAAGATACTGAGATGTCGTCAATTAAATCATACATAAGATACTGAGATGTCGTCAATTACATCATACATAAGATACTGAGATATCGTCAGTTAAATCATACATAAGGTACTGAGATGTCGTCAATTAAATCATACATAAGATACTGAGATGTCGTCAATTACATCATACATAAGATACTGAGATATCGTCAATTAAATCATACATAAGATACTGAGATGTCGTCAATTAAATCATACATAAGATACTGAGATGTCGTCAATTACATCATACATAAGATACTGAGATATCGTCAGTTAAATCATACATAAGGTACTGAGATGTCATCAATTAATTTTGCACTGTTTATCAATTGCTTATTTGCTGACAATGCAAGGACAAATACAGTGCCACAAGTATTCCTTGCATATTGACCATCACTAAATATTGTACCGTTGGCCTATGCATAAAAACAATACTCCAAACAATAGAAACAATACCATAATGCATAGAAACAATATCTTTTGCACACATTTATGCAAACCTTGAACTTGACCACGATTTGCTACAGCAGCAAGAACAGGGGCAGTTCCCGGGTAAGTCCCTGGAGGGGCTTGTACATTTGTCCCATAAACTGATGGTGGATCCAGTGGATTTCTTGCTCCATAGTAGAAGTAAGCTTCGTCATACGGTGATGGGAAATGAGATTGTGGGGGTTGGTAGTAACTAAAACGCACAAAATACTCCTTACTGTTCGATCAGATTACTTTATTTCTTGAAACACAAACTTTGGTAGAGGGGGCGGGAGGTAGTATCCGCTTGGTTGCCGTGGAAACCAGTGGCGATGTCTTCTGTCATCTTCCTCACTTTCATTATCGGAACTGTTCTGCTGAAATGTCGCCCTGCACCAAATCAGGTTGGAGTTACAGTCAGTTATGCATAACACTTCTAACTAACTTTTTTTTCCCAAGTTTGCTTTTTTCTTTGCTGCCACCTTGTGGACCGTCAGAACGTTTATCTGCCACCTTTCGTTGCCGTGGTGACAAATCAACAATACGATTTGGCTGAAGAAATAAAATATAATTAAATTTATGGAAGTTGCCAACATTTCTTTTGTTTATTCACCTTTTTCTCCGGGTCATTTGCACCAGATGCATCAATTTGTAGCTCCAATTCCTTCTCCCTATAAAGTGCAAACAAACATATGTCATTCTGCCATATTTGTATCCCACACAATTCCATTTCCCAGGTAACTTATATTACTCAATACAGTTGAAGTTAAAATTATTTAATTTGTCTAAAATTATGCTTTCATGTGAAATTTATTGCATACAAGTTTTTCCTAGGAATGTGTATGCAACCTTCCATGAAAAAACTTTTTCTCATTAATATTGTTGTAAATAAGTTTAAGTGCTTGTATGACATAAACAAGTGATGCAAAAACATACTACCTTCGTTTGTTGATGGTGTTTTGCTCCATCTGGCGTTGGAGTTCAAGCTTGTATTCATCTTTTCTTCTCTGTATTGTGTTGGCACTTTGAACTTGACCTATCTGTAGGCCTGCACAACATATGTGTGTCACTGTACCACAGTGCTTTCATGTGTGTCACTGTACCACAGTGCTTTCATGTGTGTCAGTGTACCACAGTGTTTTCATGTGTGTCTGTGTACCACAGTGCTTTCATGTGTGTCAGTGTACCACAGTGATTTCATGTGTGTCAGTGTACCACAGTGCTTTCATGTGTGTCAGTGTACCACAGTGATTTCATGTGTGTCAGTGTACCACAGTGATTTCATGTGTGTCAGTGTACCACAGTGCTTTCATGTGTGTCAGTGTACCACAGTGATTTCATGTGTGTCAGTGTACCACAGTGATTTCATGTGTGTCAGTGTACCACAGTGATTTCATGTGTGTCAGTGTACCACAGAGCTATCATGTGTGTCACTGTACCACAGTGCTTTCATGTGTGTCAGTGTACCACAGTGATTTCATGTGTGTCAGTGTACCACAGTGCTTTCATGTGTGTCAGTGTACCACAGTGATTTCATGTGTGTCAGTGTACCACAGTGCTTTCATGTGTGTCAGTGTACCACAGTGCTTTCATGTGTGTCACTGTACCACAGTGCTTTCATGTGTGTCAGTGTACCACAGTGCTTTCATGTGTGTCAGTGTACCACAGTGCTTTCATGTGTGTCACTGTACCACAGTGCTTTCATGTGTGTCTGTGTACCACAGTGATTTCATGTGTGTCAGTGTACCACAGTGATTTCATGTGTGTCAGTGTACCACAGTGATTTCATGTGTGTCAGTGTACCACAGTGCTTTCATGTGTCTGTGTACCACAGTGCTTCCATGTGACAGTGTACCACAGTGCTTTCATGTGTGTCACTGTACCACAGTGCTTTCATGTGTGTCACTGTACCACAGTGCTTTCATGTGTGTCACTGTACCACAGTGCTTTCATGTGTGTCAGTGTACCACAGTGCTTTCATGTGTGTCACTGTACCACAGTGCTTTCATGTGTGTCAGTGTACCACAGTGCTTTCATGTGTGTCAGTGTACCACAGTGCTTTCATGTGTGTCACTGTACCACAGTGCTTTCATGTGTGTCACTGTACCACAGTGATTTCATGTGTGTCAGTGTACCACAGTGATTTCATATGTGTCACTGTACCACAGTGATTTCATGTGTGTCTGTGTACCACAGTGATTTCATGTGTGTCTATGTACCACAGTGCTTTCATGTGTGTCAGTGTACCACAGTGCTTTCATGTGTGTCACTGTACCACAGTGCTTTCATGTGTGTCACTGTACCACAGTGCTTTCATGTGTGTCAGTGTACCACAGTGCTTTCATGTGTGTCAGTGTACCACAGTGCTTTCATGTGTGTCAGTGTACCACAGTGCTTTCATGTGGAGGGTGTAATTGTTTGGATTTTATTGGCAACAATTTTATGTCATCAACATAAAATACACCTTACAGAGTCCTATGCTCAAACAATTGCAATATTTTAAATAAACCACATTGTCATGATGTTACAAACATGGTTATGATGTCACAAACAAACCGGTATATTCTTGGTCAGGTGGGGCAGATTTTGATCGCAAGTCATTTTGTTTTTCTGAAACGATCATTTTTGTGTCACGAGACTGTGCAGAGTTTAATCTTCTGCGACCTTCTTTAACTTCCTAAACATAAAACAACTTTCATAAAAAACAGAAATCATAAATGACCGATATTAGCAAAGTAAGATGACAATTTAATGCAAATAATATTGATTGAATAAAACTGACCCTGCGATGGCTTTTCTCTAAAATTGCATCATCATCATCATCATCTTCTTCACTCTCAACAAAATGCTGAGTCAGACGCTTTTTCCTTCTTGCTCTAATTTTTCGAACCAATTCCTCCTCAGATTCATCAAGACTGTCATCGTCATAGAAACGACCTTGCACAAACCTGACAAGTGGAGAACATAAAGTGAAGAAAATCTTGGAATTGTTATACAGTGCTTACTTCCTCTGAGGTCGAACTCTTCGATACGAGGGAATTTCTTCATCAAATTCTTTCTTTCGAGATTTTTCACTAAAACGCGACGTTGGATTTAAATTTTTTTGCGTTTTTCAAGGAAATGCACATGATGAATCAAATATTATCGTGAACAACACTGGTTCCTACCGATAAACCACAGTTTCAAAGTCATCATCTTTACGATAGTTCTTTTCTTGTCGACGTTTCTTTTGTAACAAATCCTCATATGTTGTAGCTCCTTCTTTATCCTGATTTTAAGAAGATTTTTAACAAACAAACATTTTAACAACAATAATATGCAGGTGCCACAATTTTGCAAATTTTTTATCACAAATATTTTTTCTAAAATCTATGCTTATGCCCATTAAAAAAGTGACCAAGCAAAACAACAATCCATTTAAAAGTATACGAACTTATCAAAAAAAATATACAGGACTTCAATCAAATACTACAGGTTTTACTATTGCATGCAGTACAACAGGTGTACAACCAATTAACTATCAACTACAATAGTGTTTGCTCTGCTATGCCATCATGTTATGTTTAACTTAATCCAAACAAAAGTAAAAAACCTAAAAATAAATGACCCATGTTTATACAATGTCACTACACTTGGTAGCATTTACTACTACTGACTGGTCTACAACACCAAAGCATCTAGCAAGCAACTGACTACATTCTCATTAATCTTACTCCTTCTTTTGAAGGTGACACAACAGTATTATTTGGATCATTTGGTAAATATATGGGGGTTGCCCATGTGCTAAGTCGTCGTGGCGATAAACCCTTTGATGCACGTAGCATCTCCATTTCATTTTCCTTGTTTACTTTAAACACATTGTATTCCTTGTTTCTTGCAAGTCTAAGTCTCTCCTGTGAATCAGTAACAAGTTTGTAACACACATATTTCCAACCTTATATCCAGTGAAAACAGAGACCATGGTCATAATATAACCACAAAGCAATTGTGTACAAATTTCCACCAAATCAGAAATATTAAGTCAGAATAACTTTACAGATCAATGCAACAAATCTTTCGATCATAAAGTAATTATGCATAAATGTTCGTGGCAACTGCATTTAACCAAAGTGTTTTGTTGTCAAACTCTCATCGTAATTTATATGTTACGTCATTTAGTGCTCTCTCTAGTGCCCATGATTTAAATTGTAGTGAAGTTATTGCGACGTTGCTTAGACACAGCGTAAAAGTTTGTCATATGTGAGAAAAGACTAAGTATAAATAAGGTGAAGACAAGAACATTGATTTTCATGAATACACAACCAAAAAAACTTGGTATTGCTGAATTTAACATTAAATACACTTTTAACTTGGTAATAATACAAAATGACTGCAGTCGCATTTCTTCCTTGATTAGGACAAGTTTTGTAGTTTGTGATGCAGGGGACAAAAATAGTTATAATATCAGTTCAAAGTTGCACACCCACAACCTTATCAACTTACAACCAACCTTTGCACTAAGATGGTCGCGGATGGGTAAACTTACACCCAAGTCTTCATCATCGTTCATGCGTGGCGTTTTGGAATGGTTTACGGCTAAACTTTGTTCATAAGTCGTGGAAAGTTTCCCCCGAATGCCAGTCGTACGAGCTTGTTTCTGGGTGACACAATACATGTTGATTTGCAAGAGCTTTCAAGCACACAAATTAAAAAAAGTTAACATGTCAATAAATATTTTATGTGGGCTATGACGTTGCATTTGTGTATTTATTTTTGTCAAACCTGCAGAGTTTATGTATATATATACATTCTTACAACATCAACACAAAGTTAAGAATTTGAGAATGTTTTCTCGGAAGGCAATGTTTGTATATACATATAAAATTGAAAAACAATTTTCTTGGTATTGAACACCCTACCTCTGCTAATGCTTTCCGGTAGTCCTGCTTTCTTTCATCGTTAAGTTTCTGCTTTTGCTTCAGGTACGATTCACCCAATTTTAAAAACTGTGGAGTGGGTGGTTTCTCATAACTGGGAACTGCAGGTTGTTGCAAGGGAGGAATTTGTTCTTTTTCCAACATATTCTGTATCCGGAAACAACTTGGTAAGTGTTAAGAATGGACTAGTGATGGTCAAATTAAACAATTTAACAACATTTGTATGAAGTAATTTGTTTTAATGATTTATTTTGTGATCATTACATCACTGAGAAACATGCCGACCTTCTGTCTTCGACCATCACGACTGTCTATGATATATTCTGTCACAGCAGATGTTGGATTTTTATCCAGAACTTCTCGATCTTTTGCAATTCTATGTCGTTGTTCAACAATAAACCTTTCCATCTCGTCTTCATCATTAACTTTCATTATTCACACAGTTCTAAAACCTTTCATGAAATTCTGTGACTAGCTTACATAAAATATTAGTTTACACCAACAACAGATGATAATTATCTTCACAAACTCAAAACTACATGATTTTGTGCCACAATTGACATACATAGAAATTCTAAAGTTTGTAATTCTGAAAATAATTTAGTTTCTTGTCAATAGAAATATGAAGTGCTTATGCTGGGTGTTTATTTTTGGAATTTTTATAATTTCAAGTGTTCAACAGACAGCGCAACTGGTACTGCTCATCCATTACCTACTGTACACTAATACCTCTTTTATGTACTTGTTTTGCCTAACATATCGGTCACAGCTTTGACACTGATCTTCTGTTTAATTTTTCAGTAATAAACACCCCCATCCATCAAATACATTTTGTCTGTTTCAGCTAAATAAACGCAATCATAATATTTTTGAAAAGAATTTCTTCAACTTTTAGCATTGTGCTTGAACTAGCCATTATTACCAAACACGTTGCATTGTTACCAAACAAATGCCATTAAATCTGAGGCAAAGAGACATTGCATCACTGCATGAAGAGATGGACCCTGTAATCAATATCAGTATGATTTAAGGTTGAATTTTATCGAAAACAATGCTTTGAATAAAAACACACCTGGCTGTTCTCATGCATTAGTTACCAGGCTACAAGATTTATGTTATTCGACGTGCATGATAATTTTTCTCTCAATTTTGACGCTCGATAAAAGCTGACGCCCAGTGCTTTCGGGTAAGCATGATTTTAGTGTTTCTTCTTAGACTTATCCCTTTGTTATGAAACACTAATAATAAAACTAATAGTAATTATTTTAACACATCACATAGCAGAAAAAGTTATATAGATATATTGACAACATTGTGCATCATGTGATAGTTTTTTACATTGTGCAACCGTTTAATGACCTGTATAGCAAAAAAAAAATTGGATGACTAGTAATAGCATGGACAATGTGCAGATTATCAAAAACTTTGTGTATGTTTATGCAAAAGCTAATTTGTACAGTGCGAATTATCAGAAAAATTTTACAAAAAAGTGTCAAAAAAATTGCCAAAATTATAGAATCAAGGTTTAGAGGCTATACAGACAACAAAATAACAAGTTGAGTAATTATCAATGTCTTTGTATACAAATGGGTAGTCTAACTCACTAATAATAATCAAATAAACATCATACCACATTAACATCAGAAACATAAAAGAAAGTTCAAAACCAAACGTTTAATTATAAACATCAATTGATTGCAAAGATTTTCAATTGTTGTAGTAATATATCTATGCCACAAATGTATCAAATCTAGTTAGAAATGCAAAACGTAACGCCATTTTATTACAAACAGACAATAACAAACGTTCCTGGGCTGGGACAGCTTTAAATTTATTTCAAGCTGTTCGTGGATATTCCGACATTTGAGAAAAAAAAAAAAAAAAAATCCCGCGTCAAATTCTCGTTTTGTTTGTAGGGATTTTAGCTTGTCGTTATTCGAATATTTATTGCTATTTTGCTTTAAACTTGGTCTTTCAACTCTTTTACATTTACACCCCGTCTTTCTGGCGCCATCGCTGGTTATCTCACTTGCGTTACGTCTTTCAACTTGCGCTACTTCTTCTAAGCCTTCTTTGTCGCGTAATCGCAGCAATTATCTCTTTGTTTCTGCCTCGTCTTTGATATCGCCCTATATATTTGCGATTCTTTCCACAAATAAACAGATCATAATGTGATCTCTCCGAGATCATAGTTTTCGGTCTCAGATCATAGTTTTCGATCTCTCAGATCATGGCTTTTGGTCTCATTCTGTTCTGACAGGACCTGCAGGCAGCATGTTGTCTCACCGGGACTTTCTGGACAGGTTTAATGTTGGGTTCGCGGTGATGCAATTCCTTCTACACCTTCCGACAATCCAACTGCGACCCTTCATGTTTATCTGTGATAGAAATATTTGGTGAATTTAAATTAATTCGGCTGTAATTTCCAGTCTGGCACACCTTGCCTAAACAGCCAGTCCAGCACACTAAAACATGTGTGTTGAAAATGTAACTTTTTGTTTTTTGTGGGTTGCACTTATAGCCCACAATAATGTGACTTGTCACAATTCAATTGCTTACATTAATTTTTACAGTCGTTTACACAATGCATCATGTTCTTTTTATGTTTAGCCCATACCATTTCATTTCCTTGTATATTGTTCTTTGCGTAGTTGCCTTTTTCGCAAAATAAACATATTATAAGCAATGTGGAGCCAACACGGGGCCTGACGGCACTATTGGTTGAGCTTGCTTGGCCGTAGTGTTTCCACCTTGTTTGCTCCGTAAGGTTGCACCTAGTTTGGTGCCCAACGGATGACGGTGACTGCATAGTCACCACAAAGTGGAAGTCTTTGCTTGGCCGTTTGGTCAGCAAAGTCGTCTGATAGTCACACCAGCTGCACTGATGAGACCTTTTAGGTCGAAACAGTGGCCATCTGTCTGCAGCTTATACATAAACATATTATGATTTGTTGCGTAATAACAACAAATATTGTTTTGTTGTCTCTGTGAACAAATAAGTAGGGGGAGTGATGTCAACAACCGTGAAGATGGTAGTGGGGACCCATGTGCGACTGCATTAGCAAAATCCTTCGCCAAACAATCCTTGCATTGCCGTGTATTGACACAAATAATAATAAGATAACAGCAACAGTGTGGTTTGCCACATATAACAAGTGTGTTGTCGGTTGAGGAAATACAAAGATGAAATACTTTGTAACAAATGCAGCAATAGCACCAGCCATCACGGAAATTTCAATATTGACAGGGGTAAAAAAACATAAAATTTTCCAGGAATTACTAAAAAATATAGAAGGTATATTTCATTGTAATATAAACTTTCCCATTATATGATTGGTTGTAGTGAAATTACACGGTTATAAGGTTTCTCTGTGAACATTCAAATACACATAATTTTTGAAGTGCACCTTTCACAAAGTACCACAATTAATACACATATACCAATTATTTAAGTGCAAAGTTACCAGTCAATATTTCAAGACTTGCCACAACATTAATAATGCTTGAAGGTAATTTTTTTGACAGATAACATTGTAAAGCAACTGTCATAGAATGTGGGTTGGTGGTCACCAAGCAAACTATCTTCTGTCCACTATTATGTCAAAACAATTCAAAAATAACTTATGACAGTTTTTCAAGGAAAAGTTTATGTTTGTGTAAAGCAGCTAGAAGCCCTCCTTTATTTTTGTAGTCCGTTCCGCTTGAATAATCAATTTCCTCTCCACTCAATGTTGTCATTTTTCCAAGGGCATGACTCAAGATTGCATCACCAGCGCATATATCCCATTTCTTTATAAGAGTTGTATGGATATATGCTGAAGCGATCCCATTGAACAAAGCAAGGCTTTTGTAACCTGTTTTCAAAATAAGTCTGAAATTCTATGACAAGGTACCCAGCATAATCATAAAATTCTACTCACCAGCGCCACCAGCTGGTATAACTTCAACGTCGTCCCCAAATGATTTTTTTGCTGTTTTTTCAACTTCTCCCTTATGAGATCGAGATACAATTATTTTTTCCAGAGAATCAACTTTTGATTCATCGTGAATATTTGAGCCATGACCCACCCACGACCAATCTGCAATATTTGTGTTCAGTTTTGATGATTTTAACATTTTATGAATGCAGCAAAACTTATTTTCATTGACAAATTGGACAATGTCAGTTAAAGTTATGTTTCAAAACAATTAATTGCACAAAATGGTTAGAATGTCTTTTACATTATTTGTTAAAACCATGGACTTTAACATACATCAAACATGTCATGGTTAGCTACTTACAAGTCTTTTTCTCAAATGGTTTGTGAATGACACCAATAACTGGTTTTCCTTTCACTGCAACACACACCATAGTTGTGACGTACTGGTTTAAACCCTCTGAAACCAATACTAAAAGATTAATCACACACATAACATTTTAGAAGCTAATTCAATTTAAGAAAGAAATCACACAATAGATTGTATGGAATCATATTTGATGAAGTGATTTCATTAACCTGTGAATTCCTGGGTAGCATCAAGTGGGTCAATCCAGACAGAAATATCATCAACGTCAACTTCAAAAAATGCATCGGAAACATAGAAATCAACTTCTTTATTTCCAAGTGGGGCTGGAGGTATGATTTCACTTGAAATGTGATCAGAGTCTTTTTCCTCGGATATAACCTGTTTTGGTTCAATCATCACATGAGTATTATTATTGTTTCAGTTAAACCCAACATTGCCAACCTTGACATTGGGAAAAGAATGAGCAAAGGCTTTGGTGATGGCCCTGTGCGACTTCATGTCACCTTGTGTTAATGGATTGTCCGCTCCTTCCAATGTTTTACCTTTGCTTGTTTTCACCAACTTTCCAGATTCTTGAACTTGACGCACCTTTTTATAATTATATGCACTTTAATTCTAAGAACAAAAAGGTATTGCCAAAAACACATCCATGTAAGTTGTGTAACTTCGTAATTTGTGTGGATTTATTTTCGGTGATCGTTAAGTGCATGGAGGAGTAGATTACTAAAACGTTTTTGTAATGTAATCAAACTCCATATATATCAACAATAAATGCCAGTTATTTACAAATAATTTTTGACAATTATTGAGTTAATCTTTAATGAATTATTATAAATACACATAAATTGGACACCCAGTAAAGTTTTTGATTGACAGTTCTTTAATAGTTACCTGATCTCCTCCACGCTCAGCAAAATCAATGCTTGCAATCAGCAACATTTTCATGTCAACAACATTTCTTTTCTTCATGAATGTGGAAAAATAAATCAGAGAAGCTCCAAGACAAAGTAGAATAATAATCATTCCATTTTTGGAAGGATATATTCCTGAACAAGGGTTGGTGTTAAATTACACACAAACAACTCACAATATTATTTCTCACCGGACGGTGACATTTTGTTGGCAACTTTCTGCATCTATGCGGAGATTCTACAAAAGCATCAACAAACTTTTTATTTAGTTTCTGTTGAAGTCAAACGTGAGAAGTCAACCGTGTCCGCAATACTTCACACGTGCTTTATCCAATGACAGCAAGCACTTTTCTGTTAAATAAATTGTTGCTGATGCTGCCAGGCATATTTATTGCTGAATACTGCCCTTCTGGCAAACACTTTTCTGTTGCGTCATGTTCTTTCGGAGTTCTTTGAAACGAACTAGATGTTTTGACAAGTATCATTATATTTATGAAGCAACACCATCACTAAAATTCGACTGACTGATTTTTTACACATTTTGTGCAAAATCGTTGAACATTTGAAAATGAAAGCCAAAGCTAAAATGCTGTTATTCATTAGTAAACGTTTCGAACACTAACTGGGTTCATCATCGGTACTACAATCGTTGAACATTATTTGTATCCTTTTAATTATCACTCAGTGAATGGCGTGTCTGCAAATGAGACCAACCTTCCGGATGTTACGTATCATGCATGTATTGTGACATCATAAACGCGAAAATACGTCGTGTGTATATTCAATTAGGTCGATTCAGTTGTTAAGAGTTAGTAGCGTATGTTATAGTATAAACGTGCTTTGCGAGAGTTTGTTAACAAGTTTGAGTGCTACTTTTAAACCACATGACCGATCGGTAACGGTCTATTGCGTAATAAACACGCATTGTCCTTTAAAGCTTGGGAGAGATTGTATTGATTACTACGCGATTGGCTGGAAATATGGGCGGGAATTAAATTATTGCCAGCAATTTTTAGAGGTCACACCTGTACTAAATGTTCTTTAAAAATTATAAACATATGACTTAGCAGGTGTTTGCGGAATAATGCTTGTGGTTGGTGCAGTTAATGCAGATGGTGAGTGGTATGTTAATGTGCAGGCAATTTCATAGGGAGATTTTAATATGTCATGCTAGTAGTATTGGAGACAGCGCTGATATAGCGCTTTTGATAATAATGCAACCAACCTAACATATGAGTCAATCAGTGTATAAAGTCACTTCAGCTATTTCAACAGGAAACAGTCGATTCCAGGATACAGTTTCATCATGTGGTTAATATATATGTGCACATTTTCTGGTTTGGAAAAATTTCTTGCTTGGTTCAATGTTGTACAATAATCTGTTGGAAGTTTAAGTATAAAAAGTGTTGGATCAATGGTACTTAAACTTGACCTTTGTAAACCAATGCTTGTACCCAACTTAAATTCAAATGTAATTTAAACAGAGACGTGTTTCCAGCATCCGTAAGCAAACAACATTAAACAACTATTCCAAGTACAACTATTCCAAGTAACTATTGTTCGCCCGCCTGTAAAAAGTTTTGCATTGTAAAAGGAGGGTAATGTTTCGTCGCGGGCAGCCGGTCGCTGAGGGTAGTTTTAAATGGTGCGTTTTGATTGGTGGAAACGCCCCTTGTAAAAGCGCCACGCCCACTTGCTAGGAATTCGAGACATTGCATCAGCGAACAAGTCAAATGTGAAGGTTCGTTGGATTTGTTAGCAGATGGTTGGCGCAAAGGTTGCTTCAGTAGTAGAAGGTACCCTGCTGGAGGTTATTTTGGTAATTTGGAGTTGTGTTTAGCTCAGGTGTGCTTAAAGTTGGAAATACTTACTGTCGTTTATCAATTAACAATTGAAAGTGTGGTAAATTTTACAAATGTACATGGGAGTGAATGCAGATGTTTTAAGTGCGAAGTTTACATGCATATTATTCTGATAGTTGTATTTGAACGGAAACGCATGAATTTCAGATAAGATGATTGCCCTTGAATTCTCTATCACACAACAAATGAACATATAGTTTGGCGTCACATGTCGGAGAATCATTCAAGCGTAACACATTATAAGAGCGGTAAAGATTCAAAATTGGTTTAAAACTTTTTTTGTAAATCGAACTTAATTTCCAACCAGAAAGTGAATTAAAATACAAATTTTAGAATGTTTGTTGCTACAGTGACGTACAAGTAGGTTATTGTGACGTAACTATGAACGGAATGGTAAAATCCCATAGACCTGTTATCGTGGTCCACGGCGGAGCGTGGAAAATTCCTGAAAATATGATAGAAGCATCGGAGCAGGGTGCGAAATTAGCAGCTATTGAAGGTTATAAGTACGTACAGGGTTAGAAATAGCGAAACGTTTCTCGATTATTTACTGTTTATTGTGACGTAACAGAGTGTTAAAAAGCGGCGGGAATTGTATCGACGCCGTGGTGAAGGCTGTTTCGAGTCTAGAAGACGACCCAATGTTCGATGCAGGTATTTGGAAACAATAGAGTAATAAGCTCATATAGCACGACCCAAATTACAACGTTTAGGAATTATATTCCTGCAAACGTGCAACCCATGAAATTTGACATGTTTCCAAGTGTAGAATTATGTACCTGACGTGTTGCTACACAGCAGCCGTGATGTGGACAACATGGGCAATTTCAGAAATGACGTAAATTTATTTGCCAACGGTGTAGATTTACATGGACTTGCATTCCATGAAATTGGAAACTGATTTCTATACTATGTAACTGTTCTCCTCAACCTGGTAAACGATTCAACCTTCAAGTTTACATGAAATTCTTACAATGTTGAAAAAATATCACTTCTGAATCGATATATCAATAAAGTGCGCAAAATTTGTTGAAATGAAATTCGGCAATCACATTTGTTAAAAAGCCCCAAAAACTGAAAGCGCTGTAAAATATCAGAAGAAATTTGTAGAGGCAACTTTCGATGTGATGGCTCTGTAAAATCAAGAACACAAGTACCCTGTTTCATATAGAGTGGTCTGCCAAGTCATTTGCAAACCTTATATTTGCTTTTAAGCTTAATACAATTTCGTTCGGGTATTGAATTCAAGAGGTTTTGAATTCAATACCCGAACGAAATTGTATTAAGCTTAAAACACTGCAGCGAAGCAAAGATAGAATCTTTAAATTAAAAAAGTGACCTCTGTATAGCTAACGCATAATGTTCCTGGTTGATTTTGCCAAAACACAACTATTTAAAAACAATACGAGGTACTGCAAAAAAAGTTTCTTTCCTTACAATATTTACCCCCAAGATAAGTCAACTTTACTCCCAAGATAAGTCAACTTTACCCCCAAGATAAGTCAACTTTACCCCCAAGATAAGTCAACTTTACTCCCAAGATAAGTCAACTTTACTCCCAAGATAAGTCAACTTTACCCCCAAGATAAGTCAACTTTACCCCCAAGATAAGTCAACTTTACCCCCAAAATAAGTCAACTTTACTCCCAAGATAAGTCAACTTTACTCCCAAGATAAGTCAACTTTACCCCCAAGATAAGTCAACTTTACCCCCAAAATAAGTCAACTTTACTCCCAAGATAAGTCAACTTTACTCCCAAGATAAGTCAACTTTACCCCCAAGATAAGTCAACTTTACCCCCAAAATAAGTCAACTTTACTCCCAAGATAAGTCAACTTTACTCCCAAGATAAGTCAACTTTACCCCCAAAATAAGTCAACTTTACTCCCAAGATAAGTCAACTTTACCCCCAAGATAAGTCAACTTTACCCCCAAGATAAGTCAACTTTACCCCCAAGATAAGTCAACTTTACCCCCAAGATAAGTCAACTTTACTCCCAAAATAAGTCAACTTTACTCCCAAGATAAGTCAACTTTACTCCCCAAATAAGTCAACTTTACCCCCAAAATAAGTCAACTTTACTCCCAAGATAAGTCAACTTTACCCCCAAGATAAGTCAACTTTACCCCCAAAATAAGTCAACTTTACTCCCAAGATAAGTCAACTTTACCCCCAAGATAAGTCAACTTTACTCCCAAGATAAGTCAACTTTACCCCCAAGATAAGTCAACTTTAC
Source organism: Ascidia mentula (assembly GCF_947561715.1). Taxonomy (NCBI): domain Eukaryota; kingdom Metazoa; phylum Chordata; class Ascidiacea; order Phlebobranchia; family Ascidiidae; genus Ascidia; species Ascidia mentula. Next base: position 22,293,752 of record NC_138570.1, on the reverse strand, counting down.
CCCCAAGATAAGTCAACTTTACCCCCAAGATAAGTCAACTTTACCCCCAAAATAAGTCAACTTTACCCCCAAGATAAGTCAACTTTACCCCCAAGATAAGTCAACTTTACTCCCAAGATAAGTCAACTTTACCCCCAAAATAAGTCAACTTTACCCCCAAAATAAGTCAACTTTACTCCCAAGATAAGTCAACTTTACTCCCAAGATAAGTCAACTTTACTCCCAAGATAAGTCAACTTTACCCCCAAGATAAGTCAACTTTACCCCCAAGATAAGTCAACTTTACCCCCAAGATAAGTCAACTTTACTCTTTTTTACCGCAACTTTTTTCACCGCAGGTCGAGGCTCTGTGTTGAACGAGGCTGGTGACGTGGAAATGCACGCGCTGGTAATGCGTGGTGATACATGTGACGTTGGGGGGGTGCTTTGCATACAACGCGTTCGGAATCCGGTGCAGGTTGCTAAAATAATCCTAGACGAGGTTTGTATTTCAATATTTCCATTATTACGCTTTTACTGTTTATTTATCATGTCCTCGTATTTATTTCGTCACAGAGTCCCCATTGTCTATTGGCCGGGGAGGCAGGTTTAAAAATGGCGCGAATTCATAATCTTCCAGAAGAAGACATCGATTATTTCGTCACTGATCACGTGAAAGCTGAATTGAAAAATTTCAACAAATACACAAAAGCGGTTGATGGACTGTTCAACACTAATACGTAAGTATGACGTCATCAAACTTTTGCGTTGCTTATTTAGATCATTACATTCGTAGCGGTCATGACACTGTTGGGGCAGTGGCGTTGGATTGCTATGGCAACCTGGCATGTGCAACGTCCACTGGAGGCATCACTGCGCAGCAAGTTGGCCGTGTTTCTGACTCGCCGATAGTGGGCGCTGGAGGGTTCGCAGACAATGAATCAGGTGATTTCAACAGAATATTTTAAACGTGTTTGAGATTCGAAATGCCTTTAGGTAATACCTTAGGGTTAGAATGATGAGCGTAAGCAGCAAAACGTTTACATGACATTTAACTCAGTTGTGACGTCATAAACGTGTTGACAAAGATTTTGCAGATTAATTCAAGGTGACCTTGACAAAGGTAACATCATTGGATTCGCGAATTAATCTGTTGTGTTTTGAAGTGGCTGTATCAACCACTGGACACGGAGAATCTATAATGAAGGTGAACCTCGCTAAATCAATTGCTTGCTACGTGGAAGCTGGTAATTATTACCTCACAATATCCCCTTGTCAACTTGTCAGTTGATAATGATTTCTTATTCAGGTTCAACACCAGAGGCCGCCACAGAAAAGGCACTGAACAAAATGAACGCGCGCGTCGGCGGTTCTGGTGGCGCTATATCGGTAGACGCTAGAGGGCGTACTGGAGTACACTTTACTACCGATCGAATGACGTGGGCAAGAATTGAAAGTAGCCCCGACGACGTCACGAACGATTACGTAGAATTTGGCTGTGACAAAAAAAACATTCGTAAAGAAATTATTTGAAAATTTTATTTTCATTAGCAAAGTTTTTTACATTCGTCCAATTCTTCTAAAACATTTAAAGTAAAATTGTGTTGTGTACGTTTTTATTAAACTTATAAAAAGCTTTCAAAACTTTTCCATGTTGAACACGGTATACATAAGATTATATGAGATTTGTATAAGTTCCATTGGTTGTGTTAGACAATGTGTAGAGTTTTGTATCAAATTGGTTTATGGCGTAACAATATACACGCAATACTAAAATACCCTTTAATATCATTAGTATATGTGGCATTACATGTGGTTAGCCAGCGTAATACACTGTATCTGTTTAAACGTTAGATTGTGCTTGTACAAAGACAATTCTAGTGAATATTGGACAAGGTACTTTACCAGCTGCACTGATGAGACCTTTTAGGTCAAAACAGTGGTCATCTGTCTGTAGCTTACACAAGGTACTTCACATTTACCATTGCAACTGATTCTAATTACATACAACACGTTTCACAAATGTTTTTATGGTGTTTTTACGTGACAATCAACATTGTATTGCAATTGGGTGTATGTTACAATAATTTTTGTTCGGTCTATTTTTCCTTGCAATTGAAATCACTATTACTTAAATCAGTTGCCAAATAAACTGGGGAACATTTGGGGTCAATCAGATTTGCACTCTGGCCTGGCTTTGTTATTTGCGCATCGCCAATGTGTGACGAAATAAAAGGATTGAATCATCGCGTGTTTCGTCACACGCGAGACGTTGTTTGCTAAAAAAAGAAGTAGAATGTATCACTCTTGACAGCATGTAGATTTGGTGCAAAGTCATCAAGTAAAAAGCGTCAATTGAATTTGTATGCATCAAAGAAATTTGTGTGTAAAGTTATCTTCGTCAGCATGTTCATCCGTTCCTTCACGTAAAGCGAAGGGAGAAAGTACACAAAGTTCAGTCCAACACAAGAAATACTTGGTAAACAATATCCACTATATATATATATATATAGCATCAACTTTTCCTGGTAGTAACCCTTCCTTGTACGTAACACCCTCCACGACAAAGTCGATGCATCAACGCATTGTATCGCCATTATGACTCAACAGCCACAATTTCCTGTACAGCACTGACGTCACCACCATAGTGTTACGGAGTGCGAACGTGTTCGCTCCATTTGTGTCAGCTTTTATGGTCGAACAAACGGATTTTACTGGTACTGCCAGTTGGTAGGTTCTGAATATAATGCAGGTTACACAAATGATCATCATGAAATGTTTGATATATTTAACTTTAGGTTTAACAGATAGTTTTTCTAATATTGGTTGAAACAAAGAACTTGAAGAATAAAATGAATATCTGCCTGGTATTGTTTTGTGTCATGACAACAGCGATTTACGCCACGGAAAACGAAGGTTAGTGTATGAGCTTTGTGACGAAACAATGACGTAGCTGGTCTGATATTTTAGAGGGGTTACAAATTATGTTTTTTATTAACATTTTCGCTTCAAGTAGAAAAACGACTTGGCGTATTTACCAGCAGAGAGTTTTGATAAATATTAGGGCAGAAATGTTGGAAAACCAAAACTTATAAACAATCAGTTGCAAAACAATCAGTTACGTAACAATTAGTATTACGTTGATTGTATTAAAATCTGTGAAGCAATGTTTGTTTTATACCGTTAGGTGTCGATGTAGAGACACATTTGTAGGAAAATGGCCAAAACAAACTTCCGGTTGTTCAAAAGCTTGGAATGTTCCGGCACAGAAATTATTTGGAATGTTTTTTAATCTACAAGCGGGCGGCATTGGGGCCCATGTTAGGGCTATTCCCTTCCGTAGGGTTCCAGGGCCATGTTAAGGCTATTCTCTCCTTTAGGGTTCCAGGTCCATGTTAAGGCTATTCCCCCCGTAGGGTTTCGGGCCCAAGCTATGGCTATTCCCTCCCGTAGGGTTCCGGGCCCATGTTAAGGTGATTCCCTTCCTGAGGGTTCTGTCCTATGCATAGGAATTAGATAAAGCTATTCTTAACGTATTCGTACTATTTTATTTTGTGCTCACTTTGATATTTCGCAGTGAATGAAATCTGCAACGAGTTTCCTAACTTAAAGGGAACAAAAATTTCATTTGGAACCCAAGAGGTAAAGATCATTGGGAACTGTGATGTCATAACCAGTACATAGTTACACGCTGACGTAACTTCCGTGTTGTTAGAGGGACTGTACCTGTGAGATGCTGGACGGTGCTTGTACACGAGAAAGGAGACCAGTTTGTGGTTCGGATGGCGTTACTTACGCCAATTTCTGTGTGCTTTGCGAACAGTTTGGTAAAAACTACAGAAAAATGGACAAAGATGGAAAGTAAGTTGGTGAAAGTGAAAAAGAGTTTTACAAAATATCTTCCTTTACCTTGGTGTGCGACAAAAATAATGTTTAGGAATAAATTTGAATATCAACATGTTATATAAAATAGAAGCCACAAAGCTGGTACAAAGCTTTTGGTGAGAAATATTAAGTATTTCTTGATGTTCAACACAGACCTGAGCCACCTCTCACATCAGCGACACCAAGAGAATGTCCAAAACCCTAGGACGGAATCCAAACAGAAGCTTGAATATTTTTACATATTTAAACACTGTATGAATCGTGGCCGGGTCATGGTCTTTTTATGTTTCTCCAGGTTGTAAATATGATAAGTTTCCACGTGATGTGCGGTCAACAGTTGAACGGCTTCACTTAAAGTGGGGGCGCCAGTATTTAATGAGTTGCCGGAAAGTAATCAAAGGTCATCAATTGTTTTGTAGTTAACCAATAACCCTCGGGCAAAAACGTACATAAAGATAATGGTTAAGTAAAACAGAGTCATTAGGTTGTTGGCTCACTGTCACATGTGTATATACGTAATAAATCAAACAAACAAAACCTTAGCTGCAAGTTTATTCGGGTGGGGAATGTTAGTGTTTGTGTGAATTCCGCCAAGTGCAGCAGCTCTTATGTTAAACGAACCCACTTATAGGCAGCAAGAGGAAAACGCTAAAAACATGGCATTGCTTTTGTTTTGCTCTTGACGTTGGTGTCAAAGTAAACAGAAGCATTTTGTTTCCTTTGTCTTCTCTGTAATGGTTTGGTTCCGGCATGTTTACCCTTGTACGTCACTCGTTAGTAAGTATGAGAATATTCACTCCCGTGGCTGTCGGCCCTCTTCAACCAACGGTCAAACTCGTTCTTAAAATAATGTCGTCTGTTTAATTTAATTCTTGCTTGCCACCAGGCATTGATTGTTGTGGAAATTCCCTCCACACCTTAATGCGCAACTCGTCAGCTGGACCAAACATGTGATTAAAACTGATTTAGGTTTTGGGCCAGGTTTGAAGCCGCTGAGAGTTCGTGTCGTTGCGGGCAGTGAGGGGTGATTACTGGCAGATGTTTCTGAGAGGAAATATTTTCATTTCTTCTTCTTTGAAGTTTTGGGAACAAGTGGCGCGATTGAATTTCTTAGAATCGCGCTTCTCTTTGTGATGCAACAAACGCACGATTATTGGAACCGCTACCAAACGTTTATGACAATCACGATTTAGAGCTTTATTAAAAAATGTCGTTTTTTTTCAAGTAATCGACACAAAAACTTGTCATCCACGCAACTGCATGGCATTTCACACGAGAAAAAAACAGTAAATTTTTGTAATTAAAATTCCGGACGTGTCCGCGCCTATGTATGACCTGCTGAACGTTGTTGGGTAAATAAATTAACACCATGATTTCATATCGCATCTTTATACACGTACTAAGGTACGTGGGCTGATAGAACGTTGAACGTCATTGTTTGACAGGTTGTCATGGTGATAACTTGCGAAGATGAAACTCAGGTCGGGCAAGGTACACGGTTACCTTGGTAACAAAATTAAAACTACATTTGAAGATTGGGTTTCCCCTCACCTGTTGTTGAGCTGACGAGAACGTTGCCAGTCATCATAGCTGCACTAATAAAAACTGTCAGGTCGAAAAAGTGACCTTGCCTGCCATAAAAAACATAATTGCTTATACATGAATTTTTGTGACGCGGAACCTGACTGCACAGCAGGTTTAGCTTTTGCTTGGCCACAGTGTTTCCACCTTTTTTGGTTTCCGGTGGGTTACACCTAGTTTGGTACCCAATGGTTAATGGTGGCTGTGTAGTCACCACAAAGTGGAAGTCTTTATTGGTAATTAGATCGTTGTAAGTCACACCATAGCTGCACTGATGAAATACATTAGGTCAAAACGGTGGCTGCAACCATTTAAGAAAGTATGATTTATAAACATTGACAACAAAGTTCGAAACTTCAAGAGAATCAAATCGTATAATTCCCAAACTCAAATAAATCAATGAAGTTTTAAAAGTTTGTCTGAAGTGAAATGAATGTTTATAAACTGTTTCAAGCAAATTAATTTGGTATTATTTTAAACATAAACAATGACATCTAAATTAGGCGGAAAATTTGTGAATGGGAAATGATTACAGCGTGACCGCCCAGTGGTAAAGGGTCAATGACAGACTTTGCCCGGCGATAATTTAATAAATAAGAAGCTTTAAGGTAAAAAGTCGGTTTTGCAAAAAACACTAAACTGAAAAGATCGTTGGTATAACAATAACAGAGAATAATTAGAAACAAAATGCTGATGTTCGGGTAAATCTTTTTCTAACATCTTGTCGTACATTAAATCAAAGACTAATGTGTTGCACCCATATTTATAAATGCCAACATGTTTATCGTGAAGTGAATTAAACCTGTCAGCAATCAAACAATCTGGGACGTGACGTATGTGAGGGGGGTGGGGGGGGGATTTTCAATGAAACACAAGAACTTTTTGACTTCGTCGAAATACAAAAATATACAAATATGTCGATGCTGTGTTGCGCAGACAAAGGAGTAGAGCAAATATAACATAGTTGTTACGTCATAAACGGGTTTTGTCTGATACAAACTTATCCGGTTAACAGATCACGAATTTTGGCCCTGCCTAAAGTTGGACAGAAAACGTTAGTTTAAATGTAAATGCGGCTCGGTGAGGTTAACATGGCGCACGCGCAACACGGAACACCGATGAAGGTTGTAGAATTTCGTGCGGTTATTACAAGTTGATTTGCTTCGAGGGTCACGAACTAAATTGTCACAAGCGACAAACAGAATAAAAAATTTCCTCTGTGGAAATTCTTTCACGGGATAAACGGTTTATTGGAATCTACCAGCAGCAATTCCACCAAAGCAAATGTTGGAATACTAAGTTATTTCACAAATATGCTTATTTGCATTGTAAAGATTCACGTTAACACGGGACATCATGCCCCACAAACATGATGCTACTTGTTGTAGCTTAGAGCATTTCACGTGACCCAAACACGTTTGTGACGTCAGAAGGGAAGAAGAAGTGGCGGGACAATAAAACATTTTGCCGTCGGTCAGTGTGACACTAGTTGAGTGTGGAGACACAAGGTGTGCATGACACAGGGTTAATGTGGAGATACAAGGTGTGTATGACACAGGGTTAATGTGGCAGCACAGTGTTAAGGTGGCACAGTGTTAAGGTGGTGGCAAGGTTTGCTGAATTTATACCCACATATATATTTTTAATTTAAGTTGGAAAAAAACTCCAAATATGGGATCTTCAAGAACTGTTTATTGTCTGTTTCTAATGTGCTTTGTTACGTCATCGACGGCGTTGCTAGGCAGCCTGAACATTAACGAAATGTTGTTGAAGGATTATATATTCTGGAGGAGCATCTTTTCCTTAACCGGCAACAGAGGTAAAACACTGTGACGTAACAATGTAAATAGTCGTTTTGAACAGTAGAATTATGGATCATTTTAAGCATGCAGATAAATTTTATTGGTTTACAAATACACAGTTACCGTGTCAACACTGTGCGCTCATGCGAATTGCACCCCCAGGGCACACGGACCTCGACGAAACGAGATACAACATCAAAGCTGCGGGGAATCCCCGCCTGTTGTAATTTGTCACAAAAGTCGTAAAATTGATTTAGCGGTAAATCTCCCCCCCCCTCCCCCCCCCACTTAAACGTTATAACAAAATACGTCACAGTAAAAAAAAACGGAAATATTATAGAATATAAAACCTCCACTTGAGTTGTGCTTGTTACGCTGGCTATTCTAAATAAAGATACCGGCAAGCAAGCACTTGAAATTATTGTTTGTTTGTTTCTATTTGATGATTTTTCCACAACAACTAGTTTGTCCGTTGTAACCATGTAAGAAAGTAAAGTGTTTTGTAAACTATGTAAGTAGGTGTTAGTGGATTAGAAGTTTCTCCTGAATCTGGGCATCTCTCCTTTCAAAAAACGAGAGAAACGATGAGAAAAAAGGGACTGCATGATAGCAAAGGCGTAATTTGATTGGATAATGACCGGTGTCCTGCGGTGTTTGGCACCTGGTGCCAGTGGGCATGTAACTATTTTCGGATTAATTCTCGTCATGTTGTTATTTTTTCACTTCGATCGCTTAGTAGGCCAATTTCCTTTAATGGTGGAAATATTAACGAATAAAAATTTCCCAGGGTCCTCATTGGCAAGTTTTTTGGGCGTAACAACCTAGGTTTCATAAAAACTTCTCTGTTTATTTTTTTCGCAAACTTTCATTCAAAAATGTTTGTTTTGTACAAAAATAATAAAGGTTTTCACCAATTTCAATTTACAGGGCAGCTGAAGAGTAGATCACTAACCTGTGTCCCGGCATGTGACGTCAACGCTGATTGTTATGTCATATCGACGTCTCCTAGCAACGTGTGTCGATGCAAAGAAGGTTATACAGGGGATGGTTTGACGTGTGAAGGTAAACGGATAATCCCCTTCATCTATCATATAAAAGATTAAAATATTTTTCTGAAATTAGCGATCGTTCAACCGCCGCCCACGGAAGATCCATTGCTTGTTTGCCAACGTTGTGCTGTGAATGCTGATTGTTATTTAATAAGTGGAGGCGGTTACGGTTGCCGATGCAAAGCAGGATTCTCTGGAAATGGACTCAGATGCATCGGTAAGGGTTCACCTCATATAACTATGACGTCACCACACTTTATATATTGTTAATATTTGCAGCTCGAAGGAATGAACAAATTTTCCCGCCAACAACACCAATTAGCAGATGTGCGACACCATGTGGCCCAAACGCGTTATGCGTCAGGGATTTTGACAGAAATTATTTTTGTGCTTGCGCGTTCGGGTTTGAGAGGGACGGTGGACTTTGCAAACGTGGGTATTTTATAAAAGAATCCAAATCATAACTAAGCCCATTGTTTCACAAATTATCTTTGTGCTATGATTTCTATAAATTTCAGCAACAACAGTGGCACCCCAAGTGGCAACATGCGCGCCCTCTTGTGACATTAATGCGGCATGTGGAAAAAGCAGGAGTGGAATTTACGGTTGCACGTGCAACACTGGCTACACTGGAGACGGACTACAATGTAAAAGTACGTAATATCATCACGCTGTACGCGACTTATCGAATGCAAGATGAAACTAATAAAAACATTTGCCCCCATGCAGAAATCCAGCAAGCAATACCGGTCTGTGTGACACCTTGCGCTCCGACAGCTACCTGCGTTTTCTCGCCAGAGGGCGCTGCAGTGTGCCAGTGTATGGACATGTACTACGGAGACGGGGAATTTTGCGTTGGTAGGAAAAGTTAAATGCCAGCTTGCGGCAAAAATTTGTACTCTGGATAGAAATCCAATGTAATTTAGTGCTTTGCTTTTGTTCCAGCGATATCTAATGAATGCAGTCAACCATGTCATTCACAAGCTCTGTGCCTGAGGTCGACAATAGGTTTCTCACAATGCGTTTGTAGGCTGGGATTTGACGGTGACGGCATCGAAACTTGCTCGCGTAAGTTTCCCAAAATTCATTACGAACAGATTTTTGTAGCTTTCTGCGTCAAAAACATTGAAACCGACTTTATATTCTCTTAGTGGAAAATCCAACGCCACCGGTAGGAGGTTGCGGACCGTGTGGGGAAAATGCTTTTTGCAATGAAGGAACTTGCCAGTGTGTGGCGGGATTCGTTGGCAACGGATTGAATTGTATTTGTGAGTAACAAGTAAACAACCCTCAAAGTTATGATTGATAAAGTTTCACTTTATAGCACTCACTTCTATCACCGACAACATTCCGAAACCATCCGAATGCAACCCAAATTGTCATGACAACGCCGATTGCGTAAAACTGGATGATCGGTACGTGTGTGAATGCAAGACTGGATACAGCGGAGATGGAAATGCGTGCACACCGGGTACTGATGTGGAAACAGTTAGCTGATTTATGGCCAATAGAAGTTAATAACAAACAATCCTTTCATTTTCAGTGCGGATACGCCAAGTAACTGTGGAAACCAGCCAGGCCGCCTCCACAACCACACTGCCTCCACAACCACAGAATGACCGAGATTCAAAATGTAATCGTCCCTGCCACCGTGCGGCGAGATGTCAATGGATCGGAGGTTCTCGGTTTACATGCGTTTGTAGAAAGCCCTTTGTAGGAGGGGGGAGATATTGCTACAGTAAGTTGAATATTTTTGAGTGATGAAAATCTGTAAAACATAATTTGTATTTGATGTGAATGTTTTCAAATAGATCCAGTGAAAAACAAATGCAGAACCCCATGTGGACCAATGCAGGCATGCATGCTATATTTTCATGCATACAGTTGCGTGAATTTCTTCTAAGTAGAAGTAAGTGAGGAAAACCAGCACTCTGCAAAACAAATATTTTAATTTTAGCCTTTTTTGCAGAAAAAATTCAAAAAGGTTTCGAGTTAGTGACGATTTGTTCCAACTGCTTGATTTGTATGGAAAATGCTACTACACCGGGTCACAAAGTTTTTTCCAAACTTGATCCACATATAAATATGTGTAAAACAGTAATCTGTGCGAATTTTAATGATTAGGTGTGAACAGGGCCACCATCTGTTATTTTTTATTATATATTTGAGTTGAAATACTACACGGAATCGTAGTGTTACCATTCGCACAGATTTCTATGTTACATAGGCTTGTATGCGGATCAAGTTTGGTAAAAACTTTGTGACCCGGTGTAAAAGTATCTTCCGATTTGTACATGTATGATTTCTATGCCAAGCCAAACGAAGAGGAAAGTCTACTGAAGTTTCGTTACCGATGTATATTCGTATATTTCCTGAACAAACAGCGTAATAAACAATCTATACTTACTGTAGTTCTGTAAAATATTTTTTTTTAATTTACTATTTTACAAAAATCCAAATTTTAGACGAAACATACAATTTAACCGCTGCTTTTAGCGAAGAAAAATTTTTACCCAGAAAAATAATATACTTCACTTCAACATGTTTTCAAAGTAAACAAAGTTTGTTAACATACACCTGCTGCATAGTGTTTGTGGATGAAGTTTGAGCTTTTACTTTGTCACCGCCATAACCACTAAAAACCTTTAAACTAAAAACAAAAAAATAAAATAACCATATTTTCTTGCTTGCAAATGAAAGTAAAATACGATTTTTTTAAAATTCCCCTTACAATTAACATTACAATTAACCTGGTTGTGGTCCGTAAAAAAAACATGACTCTGATACATAGGATATAATCTAGTGCTAAATTCCTAAACGAAAAATTGTTTGAATGGTTGCCATGAACATTAGCTGGTAAAACTTCTGTTTTAAGATTTGGTTTAAGGCGGAAAAAAGATCACAAAGACAACCCGAGCTCGCAGTAAATCAGGCAATTCTGTTCTGTGAGTAATTTACCAAATACTATATATCAATATTCAATGTGCTAATAGGACGGACAGTTAGGAACTTAGGACACAGACAAACTAACATAATTTTTTCGATTTTGCAATGGCTGGATTGTCGAACGTTCGGCTGGCTACAGAAGATGAAAGTGACGATATGTACTCGGGGTTTAACGAATACAATCCCATGTTTGATACAACCAATATTGGTGAAGACGAGGGGTTCATAAACGCAGTTAAAACTAGTCATGGTCGTCGGCCGCCGATGACAATGTTACGAGGTGCTGGAGCGAAACCACCTCCAACAGGAAGTTTTAGACAAAATTTGTCTTCCTCAATGGGCCGTGTTCCAATAGACGGTGAAGTGGGTCCAAGACCCATGACTTCAGTTAGTGGGGCCGGGTTTTCTTCAAACAAAAGGAATGTAATTGGTGGGGGTGTTTTTGACCCCCTTAATCAGGCAAGTCGTGGAATATCTGGTGCTGTTCCTAGCCTTGAAACGATGGAAGAAAATTCTCCTGAAGACAAAATAAAGGCCATGGAACGCAACATTAGTGAACTTATTGAACAAAGTGCAATTGCCAACAGTCAAGGTGACTTTGTCACTGCAACAGAAAAAGCAAAAGAAGCGGGAAAAAAGGAAAGACAGCTGGTTCGTCAAAGAGAACAAGCTGGTTTAAGTGAAGGTATAAGCCCAGATCTCACCTATTCTGTTTTATTTAATCTTGCATGTCAATATGAAGCCAATGAAATGTACCCAGAGGCACTGAATACTTACAACGTGATTGTCAAAAACAAAATGTTTCAGCTTTCTGGTAGAATTAAAGTCAATATGGGAAATATTTACTTTAAACAAGGAAATTTGACAAAGGCAATTAAATACTACAGAATGTCCCTTGATCAAGTTCCCAACACACATAAGGAAATTCGGATAAGAATTATGCAAAACATTGGAGCAGTGTTTGTGAAAATGGGCCAGTATAACGATGCAGTTACGTCATATGAGCACATTATGAATGAGAAGCCAGACTTCCAAAGTGGCCTTAATCTCATTTTGTGCTATTTTGCTCTTGGGGATCGAGATAAGATGGAAAAGTCATTCTTAAAACTACTCTCGGTAAACCTTGGCATTGATGATGAAGACAAGTACAATGTGACAACAGAAAACACACAGGAAAATATTTTTCTTGATGCAATAAAGAATGACAGCCTTCGACAGTTAGAAAGGAAAAGGAAACTAATTGCAGAAAGATGCATACTCACGGCAGCCAAAGTCATCGCCCCTGCAATTGAGGCAACATTTTCTGAGGGATTTGATTGGTGCATTGAGCAAGTCAAATCATCCTCATACCACGATCTTGCAAATGACCTTGAAATTCACAAGGCCTTACTCTACTTGAAAGAAAGAGATTTTAGCCAGGCAGTAAGCATTTTGAAAACCTTTGAAAAGAAAGACACACAAGTGAAGTCGCAGGCAGCAACAAACCTGTCATTCATTTATTTTCTTCAAGGGAACTTTGACAACGCTCGGCGATATGCTGATGCTGCAGTTAAAGCTGATCGTTTTAATGCATCTTCACTTACTAATAAGGCTAATTGCTTGTACGTCGAGGGTGAACCTGAAAGTGCAATAATGTTGTATAAAGAAGCATTGGAGAATGATTCAACATGCCATGAAGCTTTGTACAACCTTGGTCTTCTGCATAAAAAATTGAACAACTTGGATCAAGCGTTGGATTGCTTCACAAAACTGCACAATATTGTCCGGAACAACTCACAAGTGATGCTGCAGATTTCTATTCTATATGAGATGATGGAGGATTGGACGCAAGCGATGGAATGGTTGATGCAATGCAGTGGTGTAACACATACAGGTGCTTTCTGCTCAAATCATGTCAAAAAGTATTTGTTTAACCATTAACGTTGGACATTTATAACATCAAAATAGTCTTTTGTAGTTTAAACTCGAATAAAAGTTTAATTTTTAGATGCAAATGTGTTGGTTCGAATGGCTGACATTTGTGAACGAGATGATGGTGGTGAACAATCACAAGCATTTGCGTATCGCAACGATGCCTACCGTCTGTTCCCTGCTGATATCGGCAATGTAAACTGGTTGGGTGCTTATTACGTAAACTCACAGTTTTCTGAAAAAGCAATTAAATACTACGAAAGAGCTGCTGTTATTCAACCAAATGAAGTACGTTGGCATTTGATGGTTGCAAGTTGCTACAGAAGAAGTGGGAACTACCAGGGGGCATTTGATAAATACAAGCAAATCCACACAAGGTTTCCTGATAATGTTGAGTGCCTCAAATACCTCAACCGCTTGTGTTCTGATCTGGGTTTGACTGCAGAGCTTCAGGTTAGCTCTAATCTAACATAATGAAGGCATGGAAATTTAAATAAATAACTTTTTTTAGGAATATGCAAACAAACTAAGGAAAGCTGAAAAAACTCAAGAGATGAAGTTGCAAAGAGCTGAAAGTGCAACAAAACGTGGAAAACCTCTCAATACTGGTGGGTGCATTTCTCCGGTATATTGTTGTATGTCTCCGGTATATTGTTTATTTGTAATCACGTGACACTTTTTTCTCAGGGAGTGCAGATAGTTCAAGTCGCAGCAACAGCGCCAGTGGTGGTGGTGGATCGGCAAGACAGCGGAGAGTAATTTCCGAATTATCGGAAATCGATCAAAATTCTCGACAAAACGTGGACGCTTCTTACAGCGATCCACTTGGCCCGAGCGCAGAACGACCGAAAACCGCTGCCAGGCAACGAACCGACTTGAATGACGAATTTGATGACATCATTGTCGACGAAAATTTGTTGCCCGACTGAACAAGAATTTAACTTGTTGTAAATAGTTTGTTATTAGTGTGTCATGTTAGGGGTTGCCCCAAATACAAAACAGAGTATATTTCACAATCTCACGAGGTTATACATTGCCGAATACTTTATTACTCTGTTATATATAATATCAATTACACCGTATACGTGTACCTATCACACTACAACGTCACAATTGCACATGTGACGTCACTAAACAATTGCGCAAACGCGGCACATGACGTCACAATGGCCTTGGGCTCAAAGAGCGATAAAATTACAGGAATACAAATAAATATGAAGGTAAGAAGATTTTGCTACAACTTTTGTAGCAGACTTTCCATCATTTTGGCACTACATCGCCAAACATTGCACTAAACCCTTCCCCCCCGGTAGTTACGTAGAAACGAGCAACACAAAAACAGCACCGAAGGAAGTTGTTCAAATCAATAATCTTAACATTTCTATGAAGTCCGTGTGCATAGTTTTAACATCACCAGTAGAGGGTTCTAACTGCAACAAATACATTTCTATGCTTGTATGATGGCTCTCAATCCACAACGCCGCCATGCGGAAATAAATAGTAGATTATTCAAGCTTTATGCGTCATCAATAAAAATTGGAGGAAGGGCTATTTGTGCAATGGGGGGGATGCAACTCGTACAAAGTACTTCCGGAGGAAAAACCTCACTTCCGGTTTAACTTCAAATAGAAGAAGGTCACACAGAGGTCGGTGAAGGTCGCTCGACAAAAATGTGAACTGTATGAAGACAATTAAAAGGTTTAACATTTAACACCAAGTATTTCAAATAATCACCTTATCTCCGGGTAATCTCAGCAATCTGGTGAAAATCAGTAACAAAATATTTGTCCAGGAATCTCGGTGCGACTCAGTTGAAATCGTAGCGAAATACTTCAAAGCAACTTGGCATGTTCTGTAAAACACATGTTGGCTCAGGATTTTAGTTGAAAACGAACTTCTATGATAACTAGTTTGACAATGGTTGTAAAAAGTGTTGCTTGTGACGCCACAATACACCTGAAGTTTGCCACAATCTACTCATAGTATTTGGTCGAGTTATACGAACCTCAGTAATATAGTACGGGTGTTTTGCGGACAATCAGAACTTTCGTTGATTCTGAACAAAATCCTCAAAGCACAGACCAGGCTGGTCGTCTCCTGACGGATTAAATTCGGTTTTGACTTTCCCTTGAAACCTGGAGCAGATAAGAAGCAATGTGAAACAGTGGGTAGTGTAGGCAGTACGAACCAATGTGGGGCAGTGTGAACCGGTGTGGGGCAGTGTAGGCAGTATGAATTGGTGGGTAGTGTAGGCAGTATGAACAGGTGGGTAGCGTGGGGTAGTGTAGGGCAGTATGAACCGGTGTGGGGCAGTATGAAACGGTGTGGGGCAGTAAGAACCGGTGTGGGGCAGTATGAACCGGTGTGGGGCAGTATGAACCGGTGTGGGGCAGTATGAACCGGTGTGGGGTAGTAGGAACAGGTGTGGGGGCAGTATGAACCGGTGTGGGGCAGTATGAACCGGTGTGGGGCAGTATGAACAGGTGTGGGGCAGTATGAACCGGTGTGGGGTAGTATGAACCAGTGTGGGGCAGTATGAACCGGTGTGGGGCAGTATGAACCAGTGTGGGGCAGTATGAACCGGTGTGGGGTAGTATGAACCGGTGTGGGGTAGTATGAACCGGTGGGTAGTGTGGGGTAGTGTAGGCAGTATGAACCGGTGTGGGGTAGTATGAACCGGTGGGTAGTGTGGGGTAGTGTAGGCAGTATGAACCGGTGTAGGCAGTGTAAACCGGTGTGGGGCAGTATGAAACAGGTGTGGGGCAGTATGAACCGGTGTGGGGTAGTATGAACCAGTGTGGGGCAGTATGAACCGGTGTGGGGCAGTATGAACAGGTGGGTAGTGTAGGCAGTATGAACCGGTGTAGGCAGTGTAAACCGGTGTGGGGCAGTATGAACAGGTGTGGGGTAGTATGAACCGGCGTGGGGCAGTATGAACCAGTGTGGGGCAGTATGAACCGGTGTGGGGCAGTATGAACCGGTGTGGGGTAGTATGAACCAGTGTGGGGCAGTATGAACAGGTGTGGGGCAGTATGAACAGGTGTGGGGTAGTGTGGGGCAGTATGAACCGGTGTGGGGCAGTATGAACAGGTGTGGGGTAGTGTGGGGCAGTATGAACCGGTGTGGGGTAGTATGAACCGGTGTGGGGTAGTATGAACCAGTGTGGGGCAGTATGAACAGGTGTGGGGCAGTATGAACAGGTGTGGGGTAGTGTGGGGCAGTATGAACCGGTGTGGGGTAGTGTGGGGCAGTATGAACCGGTGTGGGGTAGTGTGGGGCAGTATGAACCGGTGTGGGGCAGTATGAACCGGTGTGGGGTAGTGTGGGGCAGTATGAACAGGTGTGGGGTAATATGAACCTGTGTTAGGTAGTGTGGGGCAGTATGAACTGTTGTGGGGTAGTGTGGGGCAGTATGAACAGGTGTGGGGTAGTGTGGGGCAGTATGAACAGGTGTGGGGTAGTGTGAACCGGTGTGGGGTAGTGTGGGGTAGTGTGGGGCAGTATGAACCGGTGTGGGGCAGTGTGGGGCAGTATAAACCAGTGTTGGCGCTGTGAACATTAATTCAGGTTTTTATCGACATGTTGTCAACTTAAAAACAAACCAGTGTGGGGTAGTGTGGGGCAGTGTAGGCAGTATGAACAGGTGGGTAGTGTGGGGCAGTATGAACCGGTGTGGGGCAGTGTGGGGCAGTATAAACCAGTGTTGGCGCTGTGAACATTAATTCAGGTTTTTATCGACATGTTGTCAACTTAAAAACAAACCAGCTTTCCACAAGATGGTCCTCTGTTCGTTGTCACAGTTGAATCGTTTCGCCATGTCATGTGACTCATGGAGGCAACGAACCATGACGAGAAGTTGGTCATGCGTCAAATGTGAAAACATTTCGTCATCATGCCGAATTTCAGGTGGAATTTCGCAGCTTGTGTTCTGTGATATCCAAGTCCGAATAAGTTGCAGAGGGATCACCTGCACATCTTACCTTGGCTATCTCCAGGCTCCTCTGGTCATCACTCCTCGTGGTTGTTGGGTAGAAGAGGATCCGATCCACACATTCCACCATCTCAGCAGTGAGGACACAAAACAACTGAAGCCTCTTCAACTCATCTGGAGCTTTGTGAAGAACTCAAGTAAATTATTGATTTGAGGCAGATTAAACAACTCACCATTCTGATTTGGTTTCCATGACAACAGCATCTTGGGTGAAACTTGTCTGAACACTTTGGTCATCGTGTCGCACGACAGCTTCCACGTGGTTTCGTTGAAATTCTTCCCATTGGACAGAATCAAGTTTTCGAAACAATTGACTCCAGACCTTGCCAATTGTTCATTGTCTGTCAATAAATTTCCCCCGATGTTACCATGGCAACATAGAATTTAACCTCACCACAATCCTTACATTGAAATATGACACAGAAGCAAAATGCTATCACTGGGACTTACCCTTCTCCACACACCATACAAGCTGGTTGTAAACGTCACCAAGCAAAGACTCGTGAAGCACGTCGTAATACTGAGTGAAGACGTCACAGATGGCAAACAATGCATGGTTACAAGTGGTGGCAAACCAGTCAGATTTTTCTATTTGCTGTTCCGGCATCTTCATCTGATCGAATATACTGAAATATTCCACAATAACTGGGCATCAGGAAGATGTTTTGCAACTCATATTATGTTTCTAATACCCCCAGGTTTTTACAATAAGAAAATGAATTTATCAAATATTTCCACAACACAGAACACTTAAGAATATATTAAAGAAATTGCTGTCACATGTGTTTTGTTTGCATCAATAGCTTTTCCTACATGAGCTACCGGTCTGCAAGGAGCCATAACTGAGGGTAAAAGTGTTAATTGGGATCCGTGTGGTAGATGGCTGACCTCTGAACTTACGGTATCTTAAGGAGTTAATCATTTTAATTTTTGTACATCTTACCGGAAGATGATCTGAAAGAGGTCGTTCCACCAGCTGATGAGGAAACTTCCTCCGTGTGTCTTCATTATCTCAAACATCACAGTTAAACCTCTGTAAAATTATTCATGCTTACATTTATTTAACATCACTTGCAGTCGGATGTAAATATTTATCTACTGCCGGTTTCATAATGGGGGGAGGGAGGGTTACCTGGTTCTTACGTCCAATTTGCATCGGCTTATTATACATGAAAGTTCGAACAAGACGGGGAACCACCCTCTGACCCAAACCTTCTCTCCAGATCTTGAAAGCGACTGATCATCAACAACCATGTCCTCGAACAGCTGCAACACATCATCATGTTATGATCAGCTGAGTGAACCTTGAATATCTTTCACCTCAGGTTTAAGAGCAACATAATCAGCACATTGTCTGATGAGTCGAATCGCCTCCATGCTAGTGTCAGGGAATGCACAGCACGAAAATTCACGGAGAGCCGACACCGCGTCTTGGAAACAATGGATAAACGAACTGAAGTAGAACTGAAATGTTTCATCTGAAAAATACATGGATTCACAAACTACAGAAATGTTTAACAATGGGGAAATAAATTTTGGATTTGTCTTTTAGATTCAGATTCGATATCCATATTTATTAATAAAACTTTATATACTAACTGATAATTTGCGATGTAGTTTGGAAGGCAAGTTCGACGATGCTTTCGTCAGAATGTGATGCAGCGATTGTGAACACAGAGAAAATGTTTTTCCAACCAGACTTGATGTTGTGAGCCTGAAGAGACATGAAGGTAATTCATATCGAGGGTGTTTGTCTGATGAAATACACAAAGATAAACAAGATGCAACAAGCACCTGTGATGTAACCATCTGAGCAATGCATCGGACAACCATGTCCTGTATCATCAGGGAGGGGTTGTGCTTCACGATATGCTCAAATGGACGGAGGAAATCCTTTTGGAAGCTGAAACCAGGGAGTTCCCCCTTTTCAAGAAACTTCATAGACAGTTGACGCAGGCTGTCAACTGCAAAGAATGCGACCCCCTCGTCATCACTGCATCCGACTGCATTAAAGTGGTCACCTGGTGGCGCAAAAGAGAAAAATCATTTAGTAAATTTTGTTGAAGCAGATATTAATAATCGATACTCACCAAGTATAGCCCAGATCCTCGACCACTGGATCCTAATCCTTCCCATATTGTAATAAGATATTTCTACAATCTTCTGCAGGCAGAATTTTCGTGGATGGGACGGATTGCAAAGTTCACTAAGGGATACTTTACTCAACCACTGGACAAAATCAACTGGAACATATGACAATTATAAGGGTTACAATGCAGTGAATGCAGACCCTTGCATAACACCTTGGAGTCACTTACCAATTGCATCACCATCAAGTCTTGTGGATCCAGTGAATATCCGGTCAACCGCGACCACAATACTTTGTGAACTCGTTTCACCCATGGATTCTTGAATAGTCGCCAACTTCTTCTGTTCCATTCCAAACGTCTTTGTCAAGACTTAATACATGGAATAAAATAATCTGTGTACAACACTAACTGTGCCACCTCCGACATCGTCACTGATTATCAAACCTACTTGGGTTATTATCGATCATCGCTGCCGATCTCTTCATAGCAGCCGTGGCTTGATCCTTCACCCCGGATCCAATCAATTGCAGGAGTTCAAGATGTGAGATGCATTTTAGAATCTAAGATATTCTTGTGAATATTATGGAGTAAATGTCGATACCAACAAAATAATAACCTCATGCCAAGATTCCTGGAGGTAATTCCCATCAGTGTAAGCGATCGATATCAGGGTTTTTATCGATTCAATGTTTTTCCACTTGAGCTCCCGCATTCCAGCAGTTGCCTGGAGGAGCGAAAATCTCGACAAAGCTTGAATAAAAGTGTCGCGCTCCAACTACAATCAACAAAACCATTTGTGATGTCACAAATTATGGAAGCCATTAAAGTTTGTTCAGAGACAAATAATTACCGACAAGCCAAATATGCAGGCTACCCTGACTGCACACTTCATCCCATTCAAACACAATGTAGTTATTTCTCTGTCCTCAAAATCTTGTAAACCCATGGAGAAGGCCACCATGATCGACCTCCAACATGACTGCCCACAAACAATAATTATTTTCAAGTTTATAAGAAATCACCACAACATGGAACCTTGAACATGGGTCGGACATGTTCGTAGTGGGTGGTGCTGATGAATTCAACTTCAACATGGCTCGCAGCCTCCATCAGCGCTTTAGCAGTGGTCGCCATGTCCTGCATGTCCCTCATACGCTGAGCAGCCGATACATTACCTGGGCACAAACAACCCCATGTAATAAGGCATGTAGACAAACATTTTGCCATTAAAGTCTTGGTAGATTACACTGGATATAACAACATACAAACAAAATCAACCCAAACCTTTAATATTCGCTGCTTTTGCTCCAGAACGAGTCGATTTCAAGGCAATTTCCTTCTTCTTGATTTGATCATAAATATCTTCAAGATATTCTCGTGGAAGGTCCTTGCTATCATTGATCCCTCGATTCATCCGGATATAATCCTCCTGGGACATCTTCTTCTTAACCTGGATTTAATTTCACTCAAATTCAGTTTATCATGAAATACACTTCAATAAAAAATCACGCCAATGTAAATTTGATCATTTTAACCTGAGTGCTGTGCAGGTCTGTTGTAAGCATGATAATGCTGTAAGCCAGTACATAGGCTGCATCAGCTGAGGCAAACACTGTTCCACTGCAAATACACTTGTAAGTTATTATTATTAACAGATTTTATCATCAAATAACCTTGGATTGCAGTCACAATATCTGCTTGCAAACTTCTCCATCATTCGATCAATTTTCTGGGCTTCCCCAGGAAGTCGGAATCCTTCAAGAAATAGTCTCAAAGCAGACACAAAGTCTGTGGAGCTGAAGTCGAGGAGGTCAACATATGCGTACATCACTTCCTTGTTGATTCTAAAAAAATTAAAATGAAAAAATTGAAATTCTTGAAATTGCAACTTATTAACATTGTACATGTGGCGATTCCTTTAGAATCAGACCAATGTAAATTCCCACATACTTTTCGTTTTCACCCAAATAATCTCCGACTTCTGATGGAGAAAGTCTCGTTTCGGACATAAGGAATTCAGCAATGTCCACTGAAGCGTGACCCAACATTCCTTGAGTTTGAAGGAAGGAGATTCCCTTCCCAGGTTTTCTGTTGAACCTGGAACATTATTTCAAGGTTAAAAAACTTTTCAAAATCAATTGAAATATTGTTAACATACATGTTGATTCCTTGCTCAAGAATATCTTTTTGCTGTTTGACCACTTCTAGTGCTTCAGGATTGTCTGCAGCGCCTCCAGTGATGCTATTAAGCGTATGTTCAGATGAATCAGAGTTTAATGAAGCATGGCTGCCCATGTTTGACTGCGAAGATGTGATTGAAAGGTTTCCAACTTGGCCGACCTCTGGCAAGTGTTCTTTACCTGGTGAAAAAAACTCATATTATGATGGATTTATATAAATAAACAAGGCCAGCTCCAGTACTGCTATCAAAGGTTTATTTCTACACAATATTGTTACAATGATATTAATTATAAGCAGCATTTGGATCGAATTTAAACAAAACCAAATTGTTTATTTCCTTATTATGGCTCTCACCCAAGTGTGACATCGAGTGGGGGTTAAGATAGAGATCTTTCGTCCATTCCACCATGCAGTTCATTATCATCACAAGACATTCCAAACTTTTCTTTCTGATTGCTTCTTCCTGTGGCAGAAAAGAATAAATTTATCAGAAAACAAATTATTTATATTAATGCAAATAACTGTTAGTTGTACCTGAGGCAGTGTTATTCCTGTGTGTGAATGTGTGACATGAGCAAGCTTGGAAAGCAATGTTACAAGCTGATGGAAAATATTTGCAGCATTTATATCGCAGTCATAGTTGACGTAGATATCGACCATTGATTGAGCATCAGAGCATATTTTCAGAAGTGACTCCAGAGCCATCCACTTATGGGTGAACGACGACGAACTTGATTCCAATATGTTAAGGAAGATTTCTTTAAAGAAAACCTTCACGAAAAAAACTGTTGTTCAATTATTCAAACAAATTCTCAGATATAAAATATTTTTACCTGTACTTGCATTTTCAGGTGTGTTTTAAAATTTTCCAAAAGTTTCACGAATATTTCAAGGGAGAGATGAAAAACTTCAGGAACGCCAGAAACTCCATTCTTGCTCAGAGCAACGCACAAATACTAGAAAAAAACAACGACAAAAATCACAATACAATAGTTACATGGTAAATTATGTGGAATAACATAAATTCTAGAAACAAAAGAAGTCATTTTGTGATGAAACAAACCTGCTTTATGGCATTAATAAACATTTCATTGTTACGGAACACAGGACCAGCCGATTCTAGAATGGACAACAATAAGTGAAGCGACAGAATCTTTGAACGAAGTTCATGTGACCTTGAAACAATCGACATTTAACCTTTCATAAAATATTGGATAAAAGTTTTTACCTTGGATCTGGGGGGCCTTCAGACAACAACTTCATGCTGAGTTTGCAAAAACTCCTGAAATGTTTTTCATGAGAAAAATATTGAAACTTTGTTTCTTACAAATAATAAATAGCTTTAAACGCACAAACCTGAAAACCAGGAAAGCATCTTTTTGTAGGACATGGGAAAAATTTATGTTTCTACGCAAAAGATCGTCCCCAGCAACGGAAGTGGCAACTGAACTAATAGAAGTGTTTCGGGATAGAGGAATTTCTGAAAACATTTTTGTTCCTTAGTTTTTAAAGAGAAACAGAATATAAAGAGTTGTTGTAATATTCCTGAAGGCAAGCAAGCATTGGCTGTATTTTGACAAAAGATTAAATAAAAATATTAATTAAAGCACATGTTACAAATAAATTTTTGAAATATGACAATCTTTACCCAAAGTCTTGGTATTTGTTTTATGACTGCCTGCGTAACATCCATTTATGTTAAATTAGTGAAATCTAAGGTGACTGATGCAAGTTATTGAGTTAAATTATTAAACTGATGCAATTTTTCAACATTAAAAACAGAGCATGCTGTGACTTTATGGGGAGGTTTCTGATTGGATTTTAATGGATTTGTGGGTCAAGTGTTTTACAATAACGGTTAAATTGAACAAAAGTTAGGCAGAAGAACTGGCAAAATCCAACAGATTTCTACCCTGAGTCATTAGTTTCAAACTTTCATGAATTTGTATCGAACAAATCTCTAACAAAATGTTGTGAAAATACATCTGCAAAATGTTGACCGTATTATTGGGACAATTTCACTTATGAAATAATAATGATAATTTGTTTTTTAATTAGTTAAAAATACAGCAGTTTGTTATAAACTAAATTCTTCCAAAACCTGCATCGCCTTGACAACAATAAAACAACACAATATTTGGGAACATCTGCCCTAAGCCACAAATTTCTGGTTTCCACAATGAAAGCGGCAATTTACATAAAGTTATATATGAAAAAATTTTTCTACATTTAACTAGGAAACGGATTTTGTCCAAACAAACCTTTTCTGTGTTGTTCTGCTTCCATGGCAACCCTGTTAACAAGATCACTTAAAATCTCCTCAACTTCCAAACTCATGTGATCGTCTTCTGCTGGATCTCTGACACCATTTACTCCTAAACACCCACAGAAGATGCAAAAAACACAAAACACAAATTAAAAATGTTACCTTGAAAATTTCCAAAATTTCCGTCTTCAGATTCAGTTGCCATGTTTTCAATAGAGGTTTGTGATGTCACAAGAGAGTTTCCATTAATGGTGTCAGCAACCATCTTTGTGTGGTGTCGATCACTTTCAGGCGCTTCATCTGATTATTAAATGAAAGAATTATTTCATAATATTAAAGCTTATATTC
Organism: Ascidia mentula; assembly: GCF_947561715.1. Taxonomy (NCBI): domain Eukaryota; kingdom Metazoa; phylum Chordata; class Ascidiacea; order Phlebobranchia; family Ascidiidae; genus Ascidia; species Ascidia mentula. Next base: position 22,269,723 of record NC_138570.1, on the reverse strand, counting down.
ATACAAGCAATACCCTGCTCTAAAATTCCATTCTGTTCTATTATTGGAATCTTGCTCTGGGAAATCTGTTAGGAAGTTTGTTAAATAATGAAGCAAATACACTGACCTACACACTCACCTGAATGGTCGGGTTATTTTCATCTTTTAGTTTTTTTGCCAAACATTCGTCATATTCCTAAAATGCATTTGTTTTTTAGCAAAATATTGTGAAAAAATAAAACAGCTTACGGCTTGTGCTTCCATTCTTGAGAAAATAACGTTAAGCATTTGAGTCAAAGTTGCCCGGGCAGTTGTCTGCAGAAACATTTAAAGCATGTCAGTTTCAGATCGTTTACTTTTAGTAATTTCTGAAGCTCTGTTTTGGAACGTGTTTCATTCTTGGACTCAACCACGTTCTTACCAGAGACCTGGTCTTCATGAACCAGGACACACACCAAGATGCCATGGGCACAAAGTGACCAATGGTGACCCCTATGTGCGTTTTTGTTTTTGCGCCCTTATTGCATTTTGTCACATTTATAAAACCTGATGAAGTTAGGGCAAGCTTTCGAAAGCTTGTGCAAATAAAGTTTTGAAACAGTCCATGTCTGTCACAAAATACTACACCAGTAATTACTATAAAGAATGCAGTTAAATTAAAACAAGCCAAACATGGTAAACCTGGTTGACAGGATTTTTTGAAGCCAGATAAACATTATAACACGTTCGAACTGCTTGAAGCAAGGTCCCCTCGTGGATCTCACAATTGTTGCTTGTCACGGCCGTCAGTAAAACCTGAGAAACTCATGAAATAAATCCAGGAATAACAAACATATGATTTCTGATAATTAGTGTTTGTAACAAGTGGATAACCCGGTCAACATTGGAAGATGAAAGAGGTTGTTAGACTGTGTTTGAATCAGTGATAATGATAATGTAATAAAATGGCAAACACAAACTTTGCAAGGTGAACCGGGATTTTAAACAATAGCCTCTCAATATTGTTATGGCACTTGCTATCCTTGTTAATCAAACCAATAACTTAAGCAGACCTTAATTATTTGCAGCTGGACTTGTTCGTCGGTTTGAACACCAACAAAACACTGGCAAATTGCATCTATCACACGATCAATCAACCGTTTACCAGGCAATGATGAATCTGGGGCATTCCCCACCAATATCCCATAAACAATCATTTTCTGCAAAAAAGAAAGCCAATATACATTAATATGTTGGGGTAATCACAAAATATTAAAACAATCCGAAAGTCTCGAAGTTATTCAAAAAGTACCTGTAGGCAGTCAAGTGCGGCCGTAACTATGCTTGGTGACTTCGACTTGCAAGCCATCTCGAACACAAGGAAATAACGATCTGCTTCGATTATCGTGTATGGTGATTTTGGAGGTCCATCTCCAGGGCTGCAATAATAACTGATTACAACAGAGTCCAGTCCAGAGATGCTCACCCATCGGCACATTACATCCAGGAAAACGTAAGAAAAAAGGGTACATTGTGAAAAACAAAAAAAAGATTTTGAGAGAAAAAAGAAATTTGTGTTATGCCACTGAGTTTAATTTTTTTTCTAAAACAGCTTCAAAATAAGGCACGGGTGCCTAAGTTGTGGCAAGTCAGAGTGAAACATGACAAAAATTGGTGCAGGGAAGGTCAAATGTTGCTCAGGGCTTTTACCAAAACAAAAATTTTTGTTACAAGGAAAATATTTCACAAAGGAAAGTTTTTCCTTTAAAACGTCAACAAGATGGAAAAGTCGGATTGGTGATCATTAAACTTGCAGGGTATTTTTAGGTACCCTCCAATATATTTATAGGCTGTGTTTACCATATGTTGTATCTAGTAAACAACACCAAAATTAAGGAGTGAATGGATTTTTACTAATAAGAAATGCTTGCTTTTCAAGTTTTTTATCAATATGTACGTTTTGTTTCTGCTTCTTGTGATTTAATTTAGATAATTATAATGTCCTCAAATGTAAAATATAAAATGGTTGAGGATCGGTGTTTAACAAAATTACTTCCAACATCAATTAAACATGAATACCACGAGGTAATACCTGTCATGTTCCAGGTCAGCCTTTATTTCATCTGCAAACATACAGAGTACACATTTACTAAACTATTATGACAACTGACACACCTTTATGACCAAACAATTGATAACAAACACACATAAGAATATTTGCCAAAATCACAATGAAATCATTCAAAGATAGAAAACCAGGTTGCATAAAAAAAATTATTCCCAGAAAATTTTCCTAATTATTTGTTGAAAAGCAGTTTCAAGTTAAAAATATCTTGAAGTGATTCAGATAACAGGGGACTTACCGAGAGCTAGCTTGCAAGCTTTCTTCAATTGAGCATTTTGTGATTTGCGAAGTTCCTTGTCAGCCAGTATTCGCTCCAATGCTCGTGTAAGAAACATGTTTCGAGTCTGTTTCGATTTCTGCATTCTAAACAAAAAGCATAATTGGTAACAGTTATGGGAGTTATGATTGTCAAACACAGATGAACTTTTTCTTAGTTTTAAGTAATCGATCATTGCTTGTGTTGAAAATCAATCACAAAAATGCATGGGATAATGTTTATGTTCATTCATGCAATGTTGAATAATCTGCTCTTTTTATATTTGCATGCAAAACATAAACTTTTGCATGCAAAATTACAGCAGGAACGAGTCAAAATATGATGAGAATTTTCTTTATTTTATGCCTTTCAATACTCCTGCTAAGTTATCAGAGCTTATAATGTATAACAGGAGATTTTGTCTTCTGGACAGGTACATATACAAGTTTGCTTACAGTTTTAATTCATACAATTATTAAACACAAAATAATGAAGCCAGTAGAATGCATGTGGCTGAGCAATTCCTTTAAATTTTGTTTATTACATATTGATTTATGTACGATCCCTAAGGTTGTTACTAACTGGAAAAGGTGATAATTTAGGTCTAATTTGTAGCGAAACAACCAGAAAAAGACCTGAGATTTCCCACTCTGATTCATTTTACGGCTCCCATTCCACAATGTAAGACCAACAATAAGCTGGCCTAAAGTTTGAATATTATATTGATGTTTTTATCTGTTGGTTTTTGTCAACAATTAAAATACAAGTTGGCCATCATTCTAATTGCCCTTAACTAAACGCGAAGGTTTGCAGCAGAGTGTCAAATGTGCCAGATCAACTTCGTTGTTTAATAAAAAATCTTACCATACCATATTTTTTCAAAATAACCTTAAACAAAAATATACATATGATTTAATAACACAGTAATATTTCATGTAATGGCATGATTACCCCATTGCGCAGGTCCTTGCTTGGCGATCACAGCTAACTAATCGCGATCATGAGGTTTACAGGTTACGCAGCCCAGACAATACAGCCTAGCTGGATCAGCCACTTCTTCTTGGCAAGTCGGAGCGTGATTTAAAAAAGGTTTGAACTCACGACCCCAGGCCGAATGCTCTAGCAAATGAAAAAAAACTGGCTGATCCAGCTAGGCTGCGAAGCCTGTAAACCATATGATTTAATATAAGTATATATTGGATATAGAAGCGAAAACAGTTTTTTTTTACAATTTTCAAGTGCAATGGAAGCATAACGCCATGCAAGCATATCAGGCTCACCAAAAGCAACTATATGCCCAAACACACTAGACCAGGATGAATTTTAGCAAGTGTTTAATCTGTGGAAATCAACATGCCATTTAATATCAGTAAGCATGGTACCAAAGCAACACATTTCACAATTTCTTTTTTCTGAATAGGTACAAAAATTATTTTGTTAAATTTTATTATCTACAAATTTTGTTTAGTAAAAGTTTTATTTAGCGCCAGTGTCCTGAACAAAACACAACAAAGCCAAACATAGGCCACATTGGAAACAGAATCTGTCAGGAAGCCAGTCTGCAGAGTTTGGCAGCTGCACGTGCAAGTTTTTCTTCAACTTTTTTTTGTTTGCACGCCAAATGTTTCTCACTGCACACGAAAATTTTTCGGTTCGCGAATGTCTAAACATAAACATTGTTGCACGCGGGTTAAGGGGTCGTGCACGCACGCACCCGAAAAGATTTAGTCTTGCACACCCACAATCTCGTCGGGAACTGCCATATTCTGCAGACTGGTCTGGAAGGATATTTTCGATGAACATTGCATGTATTTTCAACAAATAAACAATCTTAATATTCATATCCTAGTATTTTGGTTAAATTGTTTATTGCACAAAACATTTCAAAAATATATTTGGAGAATTAGTCCTTGACATTCACTTGAATTTTGAGATACAACTGTACAAAATGTATGTTAGTTTACAGACAAAATGTGTATTGTAAACTTACCCTAAATATAATTGAGAATGCGGTAATCTGAGTCAAGTCGGTAAAAGCTATAAATATTTTGTCAAAACATTAAAGCAAAATGGAGGATACAATTATTCTTTCATATTATTCCACAGTTGTGTCCTGCTAAGAAACATTAAAATCGTTCAAATTATAAATATGTTATTTCCCAAATGATAATTGTTTAAAAGTTAGTAAAATATAGGCCTACATTCAAACATAATATTTTCAAAAAAACAAAGCGACATAACAGTTTTTGTCTTTTTAACTTGTTGATTTCAATTTACAAAAGATTCGGTATCTTCATATTCAGGTTTAAATTTACGTAAAGGCTGAAACGCACAAAATTCACCCAAACAATCTTCGGGAACTTATTCCTACAACGCACCAGAAAACAAATTATCTTAGGGCAGTTTTCATTAAACAAGCACATCTCGTTGGCAAGTCGGAATGGCGGAAGCAAAATTTACGAATTATCATTAAATCTTCGTTTTTAAATCCTCAGTCAAATATTCTATGTCTTTATTTTCTTCGCACAGATCAAAATTTGTTTTTATAAATATAACATTTTATTAAGTTCCGTAATGTTAAATGCAAAACAAACAATTTTCAATTTTTTTACGAATGTTAGAGACCTATCATTGGATTTTAGCTTGCTGGTCATAATTGAAAAATACTGCAACACCGGGTCACAAAGTCATCGCCAAAATTTATCCAAATTTAATCTGTGTAAAATAGAAATCTGTTCGATTTTTAATGGTTTGACGTGATGCATGGCATCCACCCGTTATTATTGGTTATATATTTGAGCTAAAATACTACATTACAGCGTTCATATTTACACAGATTTCTATGTTACAGAGACTGACGAAAAACTTCGCGATCCGCTGTATCAGAATCTTCCGTCATATTTAACACGGATTTTTATGTTCCTTGCAGCATTGGATTTGAATTGTTGATCCAAAATGTCATGGCGCTGGTGGCCAGTCTGCCATAGAGTTACGGGATTTTAACAACCTCGCGGTCTTAATTATAAAAATAAAGACAGAATCGTATATTTTTTTACTGCTGTGTTTTCGTTCGTTTGCTGATTTACAAAACAAACGACGAAAACCTTTTGCATAAAAACTGTTCTTTCGGCCTTATTTGAAAACCGTGCAAAACTGGGTGTCTAAAAATTAACATCTTTAATTTTTTAGATCAATATTATTGGCCATATCATCGCGTTGAAATTGATTAGAAAAAACATGTGGATGTGATAATAGAAAGGTATTAATAGCAAAGAAAAAGTTATTAGCGGTAAAGATAAGTTGCAAGCACACATAGAAGTCGACAAACATGGTTTTTTACATTATCAAACCAGCAACTGTTTTTAAATGAAATCCCTTCTCTATTAACTTCTAACAAGGAGAACTAATGATGTCATAACTTAATGTCAAAGGTTTTAAACAAATAAAACATGTCGATATTTCCTGCAATTTCAGTTTGGTTAAATCGTTCCGTTCTTGTTCTTTTCCTGGTCGCCTTGGAATGTTGGATTCTCTTGACCTTCGTCAACTCTTTCTTCAAGTTGTGAAAGTTGAACCTCATCACCGTCAGGTTTAATCCAGCCATATTTTTTACCGAAGATGTAGGCGAGCGACATAAGTGCAGCGTAACTAGCCTGCACATTTAGTCAGGATTTATTGAAAAAGTATTTTACTGAATCCCCCAAAGAACCAATAGAACTTTACACAAACCTGGAATACATAGAAGATGAGCGGAAAGAGAATGATCTGGAATTGTATTCTTGGTGCTTGTGCAAAAGTAAGTTGGATGACCGCAGCGCAAACCTGCACGTTCTGCAGTGCTACCTCTAGCGCTACCGTGCGACGACTTTTGGGAGGCAATCTCAGGCGGGGAACGATGGTCGCTAAGTAACCGATGACGTAGGTAAGTAGAGGCATGATGGCAGCGACCTGAGTTCATGAGTTTCCACAAAAATTATTAATGACGTTTGCGTGAAGAAAAACTTACCACTATCTGCCGCCACGAGAGAACAAAATACTGACGACGCAACACTGTCGTCACAATTAAAATAATCAAGACTGACAACGAGGCCAAGATTATCAGAACCTGCGGATAAACATGTGGCGGTTAGTATGATTTCCATGGATGGAACATGCGAAGTCGGTTATTTTGGGGATTTCCCATACTTTGGAAATAATCTTCGCTCTCTTCGGAAATTTTGCGTTGATTAAAACTCCCAACAGTAGGGGAACCACCAAACATGCGAAAGTTATTCCTGGAAATATAAAAACATCAGTTGGGACTTGTTCAATTGTAGCCAAATGTATGTAAGAATGCCTCACACACAGATTGTATGACAAAAAATTTCAAACATGGAAAAAGTTCCAAAACCCACCAAGTTCTTGAAAGGGAATGACAAAGCTTGTTATGTTTTCTGCATTCTGAAATATAAACAACCACAGCGGCAAAGTCCCCATGGCAAGAAGTGTTGAGGTTGCTGTCATGGCAACACTGAAAAATAAACACATGTGGGTTAGGAACCACTCAAGGGAGTGAATTCGTGCGTGAGGCACTGGTGCTGATTCACAAACTCGCAATTAGAGGACAATGACCTCCATGATGGATGACGCTGTACTCAAACGTGACACCATGGAATCCACACAAGTTTATTGGCCGGTTACGTCAGAGGTCAACAACCTTTTTGAACTTAGAACCGGTTTAACGCAGATATTATTTTCACCTTCAAGTAAGACAGACGTCATTGAACAAAGCTGATAACATTTATGTGGAACTTGTGACGTCAATAGATTAAGGTTTCATTCCCGTGAGGAAAAGTTGCAAATGTCTCGTAGAGCGTGGTTGGAGACCCCTGGTTAACCGAATTCTGAGGTTACCTTAGGTCAACGACCCCGTCAAGCCAATAGACCACGATGTTGCTGGTAGTTCCCCCTGGACAACATCCCTGTATCATAACTCCCAGTGCTTCCTCCTGAGGCATTTGGAACATCTTCGCAAGCGCCCAAGCCACCACTGCGATGTTTCACATAAATTAACTCTTCCACTACAACACAAACCACAACAGTGTTTCACATAAATTTTTTGTTAATTTCTTACATGGCACGAGAAGTAATTGCAGAAGAACCCCCAGAAGGTAAGCCTTTGGCCGCCTGAGGTAGTACCATAGGATTTTGTAATGTACAGTGCATCCTATGCCAATCATCCCGATCCCCACCACAACCCTGAATATAAAAATATTCGTCAGTTTATTCTGTGTAAAGTGCGGACATTGTTTACATACGTGGTGCAAATGTAGATGATTGTATTATCATCCAGGCCCCCCCCACCTGACGTCGGCGTGCTCGCATTGGCTGAGGAAAAAAACAAGTGTCACGTGACGTCTGGTATCGCGTCACGTTCGGGGATGTCCCCAATCATATGTGCAAAGCAATTAATTAAATTTATTAAAATTATTCTTCCCATCACGGGCGCCATTAGTCCAAGCTGGCAGATGATTACGTAAAAGTTTGTGCCATGCTACAAAGCATGTGTGGTAATTATTATGACGAAATAATGATGGAGTATGAATACTTGTTTGTATAAAACCCACCTTTGATTGTCGTCATATCCGGTGATGTGGTCGCCATTTCTTCTTGAATTCACAACTATTCATGCGTCCTATGCCATGCAATAAATTATATGATTAGAATCAACTGGAGGGAATCTAACACACACTACGTGGCGTGCGTGTTTATGCACGGGGATAGAAGGGAATACACATGTGGTCTTGGATGACATCCAAGGTCACAACCTACCTGACACACAACTGGGTTTCTCAAACACAGGTTAAATTGAAAAACGAAATAAACAGAAAATGCCGCAAACACCGCTAAATGTCAACAATCCAATGCCCCGAAGCTGTATGCGGACCTGCATGCTTTTATAGGATCCCGATGCAGATTTCCCGGTTACAAAAATTCAAGCAACTGGCTAGAATGGAAACAACTTCGTCCGTTGCAACAGCTCACTGACCGTGGATGAAACGTCACTGTTTGTTTCCATACTGCTGTAGCAGCCTTCTTCTTCGAAGGGGGAGGGGGTGCAAAGAGCGTGACTTAACTGTGAAGCATGGCTTTTTTTGTTTTTTTGCTGCAAGAATTCGGCGTGAGGTTGAAAGTAGATCTGCTGTCTTCTCTATTGTGCGACGATGCATAAACCTTCCTTGTGACGAAACAACGCGTGATTTGTGACGAATAAATGCCTGACTTAGGCTTGTGACGCAAATTTTCGACACCCCACTTAATTCGCAAGGTGTTATATTTCATTTCTTTCATGCAAATGTGGGGGAACTTCCCCACATTTCACTGAAGTCGGGGTTCCTTTGACCGCTAACCGCCCATAACTAATTACCCTAACTAACTACCTTTTATGACGTCACTTTATGTACATGCAAATTATAATTTTGAGTGTGACGTCATCCTCTGTATGCAAACTCACAATGTTCATGGGACTTTTTGGTGCGTGTTACGTCACAATGCTTTTTTTATGTCATATAATCATGGTATTCCGAACTTTGGTTTAAACCAACCAATGCTCAGCCCTATAAAAGTAAAGTAACTTCTATCGCAAAAACAGTTAATGTGATCTATAGAAGTTACTGTCTGACTTCACCTTATCCTTTTTCTAAATAATACAATCCAGTATAAGATTGGTTGATATTTCATTATTTCCACGAACGTCAGCTTTTTCTTCGCACTGCTGTGCAACTTACTCCCACTGGATCAACACATGACATCCACTCCCTGCATCTCGGTACCATGGTAACCCTACAATTCAGATGTTTTCTTCCTGGTAGACACAGCGACGAAAATTAAACTTTTTGTGATTGTGCCTGAGGGTTCAGCAGTGCCTCAAGATCCGCACGAAATTTAAGCGAGGCCAGGTATTTCTTGTGCGGTCGCCTGTAGCTATTTGGTTAAATTACTCAAACAAACTTGGTGAAGGAAACGCTGAATGAATCAATGTAATATCTATTATTATTTCCCTTGTGGGTTGATAAATTCATGTTGTACCTTGGTCAGATACGTCTTCGCCAGCATGAGGCAGGGTCCCTATCAGTTTCACAAAACAATGAATTTGATTGTTTCGCTCATAAACACGCCCGGATAATTACCGTATTCAGATACAAGGTTTTTATTATTACATCACAATCGCAATATTGTCCGTCATCACTTAAACCCAATAAAGCCTCAAATATTTGCGCTTTTGTGAGAAGACAGTGAGACAGTCAGCCTGTATTACGTGTACAAGTGCTTTCAAGTGGGTTTGAAGCGAATGTTCAGTTGCAGACACGAGGTACAACTTGCTGTTGTTAAAAACATGTAGGTGGTTTCTCTCGTAGTTGAAAGTTCCTGATAGCATGGAAGATCTCTACTGTGTTGTTGACTGATTGTTTAGCGGCCTCTGGAAGGAGTTGCCATCGTATGTGTTGAAATTAAGTGGAATCACTCCTTGCCAGAGGCAGCGTTCCGCGCGCTTTGTTACCTAGCGATATCGAATTGCTTTGTGTCGTAACAATAGGTGCCACAACAATAAGTTCAACAAAGTGTTTTGTGACGCAGACATTAATTCACCACTAAAATAACGCACAGTGCTGGATGTGAACCCAGCTGTTATAGCGAGGATAGATGTTAGAGAAAAATAATTTTAACTTGAAGTTTTAGGTGAAAAGGAGTCAATTCTGATGCAAGGTTTGTGATTCAACCAATAAGTGGAATACAATACCAGGCGGTAATAAACAATAGTTTGCAAAGGTTTCGCAATAAAAGCTCTATCTTAATGTATTCAGTCCCCAGCTTGAAAGGTTTCTGTTAATTATTAACATGTTATGCTTTGCGTATTTGCGCCTCAGACTCTGGTTTGTGGATAGCTGGTGTTATGACAAAGAGTGTTCTTTGTTAGGAAGACGACGAATTGTTTTCCGTCTCAGATCATCAACTGTAGGCACTTACGTTATTTATCTGAAACAAGTGTCAGTTTGTCTATGTGGCTTTTATTGAAGCAATGCGAGTTAACTTTAATCCGCTTCAATCTTTCCAGCAGTTAAACTTTGTTGATGCTTTAACTGATAACGATTTCAACGAAACCTCTGAAGCTGAAACTGTGATCGATGCGTGTTGTTCACCGCCAGTTTATGTCAGGTCATTGACCTATAGTGACCTACTGACCTTTACAATCTATGCAAAATGCCGGAGAAAATTCTTACTACAGGTGAAATGGTTTGTTACCGATAATGTAACCATAGCAACCACACTAATGTTTTCGTATTCCGAATTTACAATTAAACTTTTCCCTCAGATCCACCGCTGCTTGAAGTCGACGACTTTGTAAGTTTTTATTAAATGTTGAAGAAAAATTTTCATAAAATGATTTTTTTGCAGGAACATTGCTTGGCAACCGACGATTTGTTTGTAAATTTCTTCAACGAGTTTTTACAGTTACCGGTGAGTTTGCTGCCTTGTCAGATTGATTTGAATTCACACAGAGATGTATTTCCTCTTGTTTTCGAAGTTGACGTTGATTGAGTCTTGACCTGATTTTCATTGTTTTCTTCCAGAGTTTTCCGGAACCGTTGAGATTCAACACAGAAACCAGCGGATTCGAAGTTCTCACTCCAACTAAATATCAACTTGCTGATAAAATCAAGGCTTATGCGAGGTCACAAACTCCAATACGTTCAGTATACAAGGTAACGGTTTATGTGGGGAAGTAACTGTGGCATGAACGTCACGAGGGTGATAGTGCTAACGTAACAGTGTGATAGTTGTGACGTAACAATGTTGATAGTGGTGACGTCACAATGTTGATAGTGCTGACCTAACAATGTGCCTGGACTAATTTAAGGAATTGTTGAGCAGAATGCGATCCCGAACCCGCCTATAAAACTCCCACATTACGAACGTGAGAAACTGGCGGAAGAAAGCGGAGGGGACGGGGATGAAATTAAAACAAGAATCAACGTTAAGGTGACGATTATTCTCAGTTTGCAGTCGTGACACGTGTACGATTATACAGACACCGTTTGTCAAATAGTTTATTTCAAGAATAGAAACATGATGTTGTGGTTTTTCTTGACTAAATACCCGGTGGTTATTTTGTTGTTGATTCATTCAGTGTTTGGAGAAAGAGCAAGGAATAGCTTGGATGAAAGAGAAACGATTCCCGACGTTTCTACAGAGCGAACTTTACATGGAATACAGGTTGTACTTTATTTGCTGGCTTCCAATCTTTGCAGCCTAATTTAAAACTCAAAACTTTCTGAAACGTTTTATTATCGACCAAATTTAGATAAAGTTATATTTTTGTATCCAGGTTGGCCAAACTTCTCGGTCAGATTGAGACGAGCAGAGCCGGAATGAAGTTGATCATAGACAGGGATTACAAACCCTGGTTTAAACAGAAAAAAGTTGAGGCAATATTTGTGGGAAATCATTTAGCATTTTTACAGCATTTGGGTCTCGTTTATTCATCACAATCGAATATGTGGAATTACCCGAAATATTGAGAATAAATTAACTTTAAAGGTGACTCGACCTCCAACACCAGATAATGACACTGAGAAGTTGATAGAGAAGCTCGGCGTCACCCTCGGTTCATCGACCACCACACAAACAAACCAGTGGTACTCAATCGCCAAACAGGTGCCGGACTGCGTTGTGTTCCAATATTAAACGTTTGACCTTCAAATATGTTTAGGTCGAAGATTCCAGCAAAGTTGAAACTTCTGTGAGAGTTTCGGCTCCAGTATCATTGTTGCGTCACAGACGGACAAGTTCGTCTCGTCCAATCAGCGTCCAGAGTCGGAGGAATGACGTAGCTGATGACGCAGACTCATACTTGGGTGTTTTTGCTACGTCAAAGGTGGGTCAATGTAGTAATGTTTAGATGTAACAAAATGGTGGAATAACAAAGCAATGACGTCATTTGTTGTTTAGATTCCTCCTATCTCTGCTCTGTCAAGCGGAACCGTCATGTAAGTTTTCTGTTGTTATTTATCCTGTTGTAATTTCACGTTCTGTGCAGGAACCACACTCAGTATCACTCTTCATCGGTCACTTTCTCACCGGCTCCTTCTAGCGGATATCCTATTCACCGAAAAGAGGCCGCACGAGTCGTCCCAGTGCACGTACATACAACCACACAAGGTATAAAGCCATACACCAAAACAACCTGGTTTCGGATCCTGGCACGGTTACCGTGTCTTTGAGGACAAAGGTGTCAGGCTATGGAGGCTGATCCAACAGTTGCGTCAGTAAAACATCCACGTCGACAATTTTTTGTCAAACGGCAAATTATTCTACTACTTTCCCAGTTAGATTGTTTAGCGAGTTCGTGTTAAAACCAAAAAGTTTTGAAATGTTTGAAGTGAATCAAGTTGTGAAAATTGATCCTGAATTATCGGATGAGGGCAGTGACCAGGGAGTCGGGAGTGAAAGTGAAGAAAGTCAACCAGAAGTTTCAGTCGGGGAAGAACCAAGTACGTGACATACACTGGTTGCATGTGTACGTCACTATGACGTAATCAAAACATGGTTGTACGTTGTGATAAGGGAATTGTAGAAACAATGCAGTTCGGTGTAATACTTAAACTCGTCAGTCGCTTGATATAAATTATGTAAATGTTTATCACAAGAATGGCAGCAAAGGATGAATACCTACTGGTAGTTTCTTACCACAAGTCAACTTACACAGAAACTTACTCGTTTTCCATCTATGACCTTCAATCTTACGCTGGTGTGTTCGTTGCTATGGTAATGAAGGATGTATACACGTCACTGGTGGATGGTGTCGGTCCCAAACAGATAAACGAAGTGAGCCTCGATCCCATAGTTCCGCCTTCACCGCGTGGTTCAACCTTGAGCGACCTTGACGCTGCGGTAAGTTGAGGTCATGTTCAATCCCGCTAAACAACAAAACTTGTGTTATCTCAGGTTTTCGCGGATTCTTTGCACGAGTACGAGTCGAAGAGATTGCAAACCAGGTTAAAAGTTTATAATCTTATTTTTTTGTTCGACTTTTAAACACGACGTCATGACACAGGGATAACACTACACTAGATGTCGCTACTGATGTTCCGCGGAGAAAATCCATCACATTCAAAAACAAGGTTGGTTGTTACATCATTGTGATGAAATAACATGCAAGTTATGACGTATTTTTCCAGATTGATGACGAAACAGATTCGGTGTTCTCGGAGGAGAGCAATGAATCTGAACTTGAAACGTCACAATCAAATGTGGAATTCAAGGGTTTGTGACGAAATAATCTTACTACATTAAATTGGTTTCGCAATATTTGTGTTGTTTGTTTCGTAATAATTTGATTGTTGCAGATTCTTGTTGTTTGAAGAAATTCCGTTCCTTCCTTCAGAACACTGTTGGAGAAAAGTTGTTGGATTTGTGGTTGGACATAGACAAAAGTCGCTTCGGGCTGGAGAATAAAAACAACAAAAAGTATGGATAAGCTGATACTTGTTCATATCGTGACTGTGATTCATGTGATAAATTACGTGATTTGTAATAAATTCCGTGATTCGTGATATGACTATGTAATTTAAGCAATGAATTCCACGAAAATACTTTCATTTAGAAGCGAATAAATAACTACAGAACATAACGTTGAGAAACCGCTACACTAGGCTAACTATTTTTCGCCCAAGCTTTCTGCAACGCATGCGTGAAACGTACACGAAAGTTGGAAGCACAAAAAGAATCCCCAACGAAGTTTTATCCAAGTACAAGCTCCTACACGCCACCCAGTGGACGTTGGATCACTTGCATTGTGTACAACGAGATATTGTTGAGCCTCTCCTCCTATATTGGTAATTTGTGTGATTTGTGGTTGAGACACAAAATTACAAAGAAACTCTTCCAGGAGTCCAAGATTCATTGTGAGATTTTCTTCAAGATCAGAGGCGCTGATCGACGTCCCATCCATCAGATCACGGGGCATTCGTCCTATGTCGTCACAATCCTATCCTTCTCCCAAAACAATAACAATTGTTCCTTTGCGTCCAAAATCCTGTTTGCCGAGGTTCAAGGTAACAACGATTTTTTATCTTGTCGTGCCTGCCTTCCTCTCATCCATGTTTGTCGTGCCTGCCTTCCTCTCATCCATGTTTGTCGTGCCTGCCTTCCTCTCATCCATGTTTATCTTCTGTGCGTTCCGCTCATCCGCGTTTGTCTTCCACAGCAGCAAGAATACAAGAATTCCTTTCACGTAATTAGCGACTATCATCGTTACATCAACCGTGACGTGTTTATGACGTCACTCGATCCGTCACCGCCGCTCACGTCACCGAATCCGATTCCGAATTACCTGCAGCCAAAAGTGGATGAGGTTTTGAAACAACGGATGAGCGGGGACCGGACACCATTCAAACGTGCAACATCGGCGGGTCCTCTGACCAGGAAAACACGGGCGAGGATGGAAAGATTGAAGTCAGCCGCGGAAGCAAAAGCAAGGTTTTTCACAAAATCCAAGTGATCAGTTTCTGACACCCCATGGTTGCTGTTCCCTTGAAAAAACAAAATATTACGCGTCATTAATAGCTGGTTAATGCTGATGATGACGTCACATTATATTTTACCAATAGTTCCCTTTGTAGAAAAACTTCCCCCATCGTTTTTCGTCCACGTGTTAAGACGTCACCGCCTAGCTCTGTGACGTCAGAATCGACAGTTAGAGGAAGCCCAAATATGGAGAGTATGTTGCAAGCTTTACATCATGATACAAAGGCTGGCTGGTTCTTTACCAAGTTCTGCGAATTATCTGGAAACAAGGTGGGGGATTTCCAAAAAAAACTTCCCTGAATCGGAACTTCTTTCTTCCATTCTTTTGTCACCAGAATTTTGACATGTAACCGTTTTATTTTTTAATATTTCAGTTGTGGAGTAATTCGATTCACTTCTGGTTTAACCTTCAAGATTACAGAAGGTCATTTTACACTGAAATCTACGATCATTTCACCATAAAGAAAAAGGCTAAGGTAAAAAAACGAAACAATCGCGAATTACTGAAACTTCAGGAATAAATTCCACAGAAACTAAGTTTTGTTTTTATTTTCGCGGGTTGACAAAACATTCAACATTTTAGTCGACGAATATTTGGAACAGAAAGCGAATCATAATTGAATTCACCGTTAACATTTCCTGACTTTTCCTCCGGTGTCCGCAGACCATCTACTCCACTTACATTGTGGGGGGTTCCCCAGATGATATCGAAGTAACCATGGAAACGCGCGGAGTCATCCGAGCGAGACTCGATCCTCCTTTCGAAGATCTTTACGACGATGCGGAGGAGAGCGTTTTGAAACTTCTCCTCCTACCCTGGAACCGGATGCTGGGATCGGATCGCGAAAGTTACGGAAAGGTGACGTAACTAATATTACGCTAGAATTTCTATGTTTCCTCATCCGTTTTCACTAATCCATACCATCACGGTTTGGTTCCGGTATGTGACTTTTTTTATTTATAGATTGAACAAATTAATCAGGAACGGAATATGAACGTATCTCAGAAGTACATGAATTTCCTCAACAAGAAAGGGATTTTGAAGGAGGTTGGTGTTGATCCTCTACATTGGTCCTTTTGTCCGCATTCACAGACCAAGCTTTCGTATTAAGATAAAATAACATCAATTAATTAAAAATTTACTTTGAAATTTCCAGAAAAAAGTCCTTCCCCCCTCCGAACAACAATCGATAGAGAAATACGAAGAAAATCTGTGGGGAAATGTTTCCGAAGAATTTCGATCTTTTACATTTGACGAACTCGTGAGAAATCGGATAGAACTCGAATATTTCCGAAAGTTTCTTGAAGAACGTTACGTCAAGTAAGGTTTCGAATGTGGTGAACATTCGTGTAACTCATCACAACTTTCTAGAACTGATTTACTTTGTTGGGTCGATATCGAGTCCTTTAAGAGGATTCCCCATCAATCAAGTGAGAAACGGGACGAAAAAGCGAAAGAAATAAAATCAAAATATCTCCACAAGAAATATTTCTTCGGTCCGATGAGCCCAGCGACAAAAGCCGAACAAAATAAGGTCCTCCCCTTCTATACCCACAAACTTTGTGATTTTAATTCCAACCCCTTCCCAATCAGGCGGTTTTAGCTGGAGGAGGTTGGGGGAATACCCTAAAGGAGAGACCTACAAATGAACTGATCGCGGAAGTCCAGAAATTTGTCAAAATCAGAATTGAAAAAAGATGGCTTCCATTATTCCTGGCCACCGAAGCCTTCATGGTAAAAACGAATGCGACTAGATCGAAGTAATATCAAAGAAAAACTTTTTTTGTTGACTACAAAATCAATCGTCATCATATTACGTCACCGTGTTACGTCACAGGAACGACAACGTCCCAAGTCGCAAATGTCCGAGGTTGCAGAAGACGTTGTTTTACAAAAGAAAAAGAAACGCGGCGAACCGTGGCGGGTGATTATCACGTCATAATGCACATCTTTGTCAGTAACGAACCAAATTTTCGTTCAGATGTTGGAAAATCGATGGCAGTCGTCGTCACGTGATCTGGTGGAATTCCGTCACGCTCTACTAAACCCTATAACAGCAGGGCAGTTTCGCCGCTACGTGTCGCTAAAGGGTGACTTTTTGGAAAATGACGTTTTATTTTGGCTCGAAGTTCAAAAGTACAAGGTTTGAAAGTTTCCATTGCCATGAATTCTTCTTTATTTAATCTTCTGCTAAATATTTTTCTGGTTAAACAAATTCCAATCCAAGCCTTGAAATGTTCAAATGTGAATTCCTTCGCAACTTCCAACGTTTCTGTTCCCAGGATTTTTGTCACATCCACAACGAAACCTCAGCCGTAGAATCAAAAATCCTTTCAATTATTAATTGCTTCATTAACTCCCACATTCCCCCCTCTCTACAAATCGATATTTCGGCCGAAATGGCGGAAAAGTTGATCGAAAAACGTCGGGAGTCTGGAGCTTACGTGTTCCGAGAAGCGCAAGTGAGTATTGAGGAAGTCGAAGAAGTTTGTTGGAACAAATTTAGGGACTTTTAGCAAAAATTTGTCATAAATTGTTGTTTATTTTGATCTAACAATTTGTTAAACAGCTCACAGTATTTCGGGTCCTTTTTCCATTTTGGAGTCAATTCTGTGACTTCAGAAAAAACCTCGGCGAAGAGAAACTAACGACAACCTTGGAGCGCCAGAGGAAGAAGAGAAAGGAGAAGTTGAGGAAGATGATGCGGGATCAGGAGGAGGAAGCATTGAGAGTGAGTCTACATCCAACTTTCTCCGTGCAAAATCTTAATCATATGATTTCTATGAATTAGGAGGAAGCCAGAGAAGCAGCTGCCGCCGGCGCGGATGAATTTCCAGCGATTCTCTCGAGTAAAGACAGCGACGTCCAGGATAGCGTCGATGGTCGTTATGGCAACCAAGTGTCGTGGTCGTACGGGAAATACGTCGAGAATCTCGATCAGCAGCGACTTCTTCTTCTCATGGAGAATGAGGTCAAAGGTCGAACACCCCCCGAACCTTTACCCGACCCCGACTCAGGTCCATAACCGAAATATTGTTTAATCCCTGAAGTTTTACGATTGAAGGCTTTCAGATGTTTCAAGCGTTGGAAGTGGCTCAGAATCCGATGACGGAAGAAAATCAAAAGATTCAGAAATGTCTTTTAACTCCCAAGGAATGCCGAAACAGAAGAGGAAGGATAAGGTATTCCTTAAAATCACAAATAAGTTCACCTTAAATCTACCGTGTTTTTGTTCAAATCGACGTCTTTGTTGTTAGGTCATTGTAAGCACAATAAGAAAAGAAGATTCGACAATGAACCAATCACAGGGCACCGAAGAAACACGTGACAACGAGTTCGCAAATAGGCGAGCTGCAAAATCCAAAGGAGCTCAGTTGAAACGTGAAGAGAGCAAAGAAAAAGGACCCGCAGTTACCGTAGATTAACATTTGTCCCGCTCAGATTAGTTCCGTAGTAATGTTAGATGGCCGATGGTCGGTATTTCGTAGCAGATGAATGTTTTCGTGCTTTTTATTCTGTATCCATTGTAAGTTTATTATAAACAAATTAGTTTTGACTTTCATAATTTCAATTTGTAGTTGAATGAAATAAAACTACACATTTTTTCTTTCCACGTCATTCGTTGAAAGACCCGGTTGCGTCATCGTTGCCAGTGGTGACTGGGGCCTTTCTTCGTCGTCTGTCACGGTCAACTGACTCGTCACACTTCGTTTCCTCCGGACCGAGTATCTGTGTTGCGTAGCAACGAACGGGCTCATTCCACTGTGTTGGGATGGGTTTGGTGAAGTGGAACGCTGGAAATGGTCACCGAACCAACGGATTATGACGAGTTAATTAAACTTAAATTAACGCAAACTACACTTGATAAAATGCAAAACAATAAAGAATAATAGAATTTAATCTCACCCGGACAATTGTCACCTCCTCCGTGGAAAGAAGTGGAGACGGAACGCCCAAAGCACGTGCTTTTGTCCTTCTGCGTGATTTCCGCTTGGTAGCGACACCGAGCACGACTTGCTGGTTGTTTCTCAGTGATGAAGGAATGGCGCCGAGAATACTGCTATGGTATAAAACCTGTTTAACCCTGAAATCTGAGGCATTTCTACAACTCAGCTGATGAGGTTGTCAGTTTAAAATCTCACGTAATTTGCATCAATTTCAGATTTCTTGCAATCAACAAAAACATTTTAATTCATTAGCTTGGTGTTAAATCATCTTGTCTGTATTCAAAGAAATTTATCACCATGCTGATAATTAATCGTTTTCGTGCTCCTTTCCTATTATCACGGAGGAAGTTGTTGAAAAAATGACGCGAGAATCGTTTGTGATGAAAATTGATGGAAATATCAAGTGCAATAGATATGAAAATAATTTACAACACGCTAAAGATGCTACTGAAAATTATATAATTTCCTCCCCCCTCTCCGGTGGAAACCGAATTAGGAATTATTGGGCGGCTCCAAAATATTCACGCTACTACGATTTCCATGCATTTCTTCATTTGCTTTGGAAATATTGAGGTAACAACACAAACATTCCAATAAAACAAATTTGTCGTGGACAAAATGTGGCAACGGAGTAGTCTGAATTGGGTTACGACCGAGGTCGCCTCGCTAATTGAACTCAAATCGCCAACTGGAAGATTTTCAACCGCAACCGGTTACCAGCGTCCGCCAGAGGCTTCTCCCGCTGTCATGGTAACGGCGCGTTGTTTTCTGGTATCTCCCAACGCCATTACTACGTCACACATCACGTGCGTAAATGCGTTCTTGTCTCAGACCTTCCCGGGGTTACTAGCGGTCAAGCGCGAGAAGCCCCTAAGCAAGCTCGTCACCACGAGAACCAACGGCCTTGTGTATGATTATAAACCCAGCCCGTTCATAAAAACTAATGTTTGTGGTGCTTTCCCCAACACTAGTCAAGCGTAACAAGAAAACTTTACTTTGGTGCTTTCAGGAAGGGATTTTCTGCTTCGAAACTTCCACAAGCTTGCTTTGTGACGTAACTATCTTGTTCATCTGCATGACTAGTCACATAATTTAAGGTCGGGGAACGTATTTTATTGATATTTCCGACATTTACCTGAAGCCGGTTTGCGGATTCAACACAAGTTGTTCAACCATCAGCTTTTGACTCTCATTGAGAATTAGTTCAGGCAGATCTTCACCCTGTAGATTGGACTACAGGACCAATCAAAATATTCACCCATGAATATTTGTAAGTAAAATACCATCTTGTTTCCATCCAAGTTAAAGAGTGCTTTAAGCATTGTGACATCACAAACAATATTGCTGCCGTTAACAGATTGAAGAAATGAATTCAAAACCTCATTGATGTTCTCATTACCGTCTGTTCTCTCCACAATTTCTAACAAAGCTTGACGGGCTATTTTTTTCAATTCCAGCGCCAAAGCATTAATTTCAACGGCTTCTTTTGCAACCTAAAATCAGCTTGCACAATTTCAACAAACCATGGTAAATATTACAAGGCAAACCTTTTTAGCGTAGACCTTGCAAGCCCTTGCATGTGCCTCAGCCCTTTTAGCATCTTCACCTGATTTCGTTGCACAAGCCGCTAATCTTACAAGCTCGTCTGCACTCATTTTTACCCATTACAATTTGCTGTTCATTGATGTAATCTCAGCATTATTACGCCACTAACCCACTTTATTGTAACAAACAGTAAATTTACATATTT
Source organism: Ascidia mentula (assembly GCF_947561715.1). NCBI lineage: Eukaryota > Metazoa > Chordata > Ascidiacea > Phlebobranchia > Ascidiidae > Ascidia > Ascidia mentula. The sequence goes on along the minus strand of NC_138570.1, from coordinate 22,249,119 downwards.
TAATACGTCACAAACGAATAATTGTAATACTTGGTAGTTCCATATATGGCAGATGGAAAGCAGGTGCATTGCGTGCCCAACAAAGCGTATCACATCACGTGATAACATTCATTGAAGTGGCGGCGGGATTTTTGAGTTTCAGAGTTTGTGAATTTGTTAATCAGTTGTGCTTTTGTGTTATATACGTGATTGCATTTGTGTTTCATGCAATTTACATTCAGAGTGGGAAGTTTTAAGCAAGAGAGGAAGTTAACTGATTTTAAGGCTATGTTTTTTGTGTAGGCCTATTTTACTAGGCTAAGCTTGAGTTTTTGTGGAGTTCGTTTGAATTGTGTTTGTCTAGACTAGAGTCAAGTTATGTTCCAACTTCTAAAACATTGAAATTTTGTCAAAATATATATTTAATCGTTGTAAGTAAAAAAGTTAAGAAATACAACACAATGAGCTGTTCGTAATTATGAACTTAAAGTCATTTAGAAGTATAGCTTGGTTTAATGGATAACCAGATCACACAGGTTAACCTCTTATAACTTATATGTCATAGTTTAAGCAAAAACAATAATTAACTATTGTTAATTAAGTAAGAAATGATTTATGACAGGGTTTCCCAAACTTTTTTGCCCGCGGAACCTATTTGGTGAACATGTTTTTTCTCGGACCTCTAATCTTATTTCAGATCATTTTCCCAGTGGAAAATACTACAAAACAATATCAACAATAATAAATCATGTTTATTTACGGAGCTTATATTGCGCCAGACAAATTCTTCAGTCAGAGTCTATGCATAGCCTGGACTGGACATTCAATTTAGTTTGTTGTAATCACACAATCACCTGTAACTTCACTCCACAAAACAGCAAATACGACCTTAACCTTATTAGAGTATGTCACCAGCAATAAGTGTGAATTCCTACGTTATAGACGCGTAGTAAAATAAACAATTGTGAACAACGTTGAAATCGTAGGATATAATGATTGTGTAAGAACTATTCAAAAGTGGAGTAATTGTCCACTATGCATATTGTACAGCTTATAAAGCCACTTAAGTTATAAAATACTGCAGTGAATGATGCTTATGCACTGTGTGAAATGTACCAGTTGTTTTTTTATATCTTCACGGACCCCCAGGAGTCCGCGAACCCCAGTTTAAAAACCTTTGATTTATGAAGTTTATTGTGTGTTATTTAAATGTACAAAGAATTTCCCATACAAGAGACAAATGTTTAGTGCAATGGAGCAATTCAATTAAGTTTGCAGAAAAAAGTTGTATGAAGTTTCACCATTCCACATTTTACTTTCACAAAGGTGCCATGCTTTAGAAAATGATTATAGGACTTACCTAGTTTGTTAAAAAATCATCCAGGACACTTCATCATAAAATATATATGTGTATATTTCCTAAAACTGTCTAGATTTGATTTTAGTCTTTAATGTTTGCTATTGTTTTATGTTGGTTGTTATGAAACTAACAATGGCCTTATAGGTGTTTTGGATGATTTTGCATTAAACCTGGGTTAGTTATAGAACTTCTTCTCATGAAGCTCTGTGCAAGGATCCCAAGACCAAAAACAAAAATAATTTGTTGCATATTGTAGCTTGCTTTCAAAATATATACGAACATGTGAGTAGATTTAATAAATACCTCAATGTTTTTGGGTGAACTTGTATTGAATCTTGTGTTTCATAACTGTGATAATAGTTTACCCCAAAGTGAATGAATAAAACAGGCAGGGTGACCAAACAAAATATTTGTAATTAACAAATTTGTAACACTGGTTATTATCAGCCTGTTATAGTTTTCCTGTTTGTAAGGCTTTGTCATTATTGTTTACACAGAACAATTGTTGCGACTTTTAACATTAACTCTAAAAAAGTATCAAATGGTGCAAACTTGAATAAAGGTGAATATAACCGGTAAAGCTTAAGAACAATGTATTATTTTCTATTATTATATATTTTTCACCATTTATTTGATGATGCAGAGCTAATAATGTTATTTTGAAATTAATTTTTAATCTGCTTCGAAAAGTTATATCATTTCATGCATATGTAAATGTTGTTTTTGTCAAATAAAAACCGACCCATAGGCTGCTAGTTTTTATTTTTCTGGGGGGAGGGGCTATATGACGTTATGACGTCATAATTAGTTACTACGACGTCATCAAGTATCGAAAAACTGTGTTTGAATTTCAATGCATGAGGCGTATTAGCCAAAAGGGCGGCATTAACGATGAACACACGAGATCGGTCTACGACACAACCAATAGGTACCTGTTGGCATATCATACTGCGAGACTGATGTTGCAACAACCGATGTCAGTTACGCAAGCGAATCTAGGTCAACATGTTTTGTGTGCGTCGTGTAAGAAACACATTGTTTTTAGGTCTTATTATCTTCGAACGTTACGAATGCGACGAGTTACATGGGCGCCTATGATCCGACCTACAATAGTATAAGTGGTTGTTATACATTAAACATAAATTACAAAACTTGGAAACCGAAACAGTTCTGAGTAACTTTTGAACATTATCATGCGGACAAGCATTGTGTCTTCTGTATGAATTCTTATCCCACAAATTCTGGGTTTGAAAAGGTGTAGGTTTTCCATGTATTTCTTTTTACTTAATTTACTTTTCACACAACCTTGTTTGCACTGGGTTAAGTTACAGTGAAGTCATAATACATTGCTGGGTGTGGATTGTGTGTTTGGCAAGTTTTATTTGTCCTTGTTCGACGTCATATTGACACAGGATCCATGAGTTTCTTTCAAAGCTTTTTTTTACAATAAAGCATTAGAAAGTGAAAGGATTTCTTACCACTATTTAAACATCAAATATTTTGTTTCTCAAAGATTTGAATCCTTTATTGTAACTTTTAATTTTAAGGATTTGTTACAAAAGTTTTTGTCGCACTCCCATTAATCAGCACACGTGCCACGTCTACGTCACAGACCGCTCTCTTGTTGACTTCTTGTTATGTCATAAAAGCGTGCCGTCCAGACTTGCCCGATATCCAATAAGTTCTATTGCTTTGTTCGCGCGGCGTCTCACAATTCGCCTGGGACAACTTTTTCTCTCGAGTAATGTTCGAGAATTTGATTAATGTCACATGTCATAGTTACGTCACAATGTTGTATTGGAATGCAGCCTAAATGTTTTCTGGCGTTCGATTGTAAATCATGGTTCCTGCAGATGACAAGTTGTTTGGGATTCGAGTAATTGTCTGTTCTAATTGTTTGTCACACATGAACATTATTATTGATAATCTGCAATGTTCACAGAGAGCATGGGAGTATATTTGCATTGTGTGGTTTTCCTTACAACTGTAATCACATTCCATTTCCAACACAGAATTGAAAGGAGGAAAAATAACAAAACGTCGAAAGTTTTTGTAAATCATCTCAACCGTCCTCCGAGATTTAAAATCGTTTGCATTCACCAAGTGGACGTTACTGAGATATCATCGCTGCTTTGTTGCACAATAAGTGTTATTATTGTGTCATAATAGATCCAATGTCCGCTCATCACAAAGCCGTATTGTGGCGTCACACGCCCTTAATTCAGACCAAACAATAACAATCACCAGGCGCCAAAAGTGTTATATCAGGGTGCGCAGTGAAAGAAACACTTTCATTTACACAGCTTTTGCCTTTTAAACTTCGTCTTATAATTACATCTTTGAGTGACATATCCGCTTCTGTGTTTTGAGTGACATTTGCTTTTGTGAAATAGGCTTAGATTGTCTTTTTCACAAATAATTTTTTTACATATGATGCTAATTGTAATGCCTTGAAAAACAGTTTTAAATTTAGCCCAAAATATGTTTTGCAAGTGATATGTAAAAACTATGACTGCATTCGCCGCTCATTACATTTCCTTGCAAACAGTAACACGAGACAGCACTCCCGCTAGTAGAAGCGGTCAACATTCCATCAACTAGGATAGGGCAGTTTCGGGCAAGTCTGTTCTCGATTGTGACGTCATAAAACCGCACCCCGAAACTTTTGTCTCAAATCCTGTGCGCATTGTTGACCCATTGTTATTCCAACTCTGGAATTAGGAACCGGTCTCGACATGCCTTGGTGCAGAGTTCATTCCAATCTCAAGTTGCGGCATTCAATCTTTGTCAATTGAGTTTTGTGTGTAATGTAGTTAACGGTTGTCGGTGATATTTGTACAAGACTCGGCTTTACTCCCAACGCTCTATTATAGACTTAAGAATATATGCGTTAAGTTGATTATTGTTAGAAATTAACATTTTTGCTTGGAAAACTCCAAGACATGCAACCAAGTTTTTATTACTCCTAATTTTGTTATAAATGCTTGTCACGTGACCTGCAGTGAAAACTGTGTTCGGCCTTGATTGTTCGCCGGGCACGTGTGATTCTTGCGTATCACAAACACGACTGTTACGTCACAAAGGTGGCACGTGTTGCATATCACAATTGTATTCTTCCAAATTTACAAAATGAAACAGGTAATGATTGTTCTGGTCGATTTATTGGTTCTTTCTACACACACCTGTGGCTCGGTGACATTATTATTTCTAGGATTGTCTGATGTAAGTTGCGGTTACTGTAATTAGATAATTCACATTCAAAACCTGCTCATGTAATCGTGAAGGGTTTCCAGCATCACAAACATGTAGTGTTGGAAAACTGGTGTTAACTTTCCACGCAAACCAGAGGTTGTGGATCTCAATGGAATCCTGAGAAAATCTTGCGGTCGTGTGGAGTTTCCACGTTTCGTGAAGGTTTCATCGCCTACGATTCCACGGAATGCTCACGAATAGTTGATTTTTTTCAATGCATCACAACGAAATTAACCAAGATTTTAACCCCATGCTTCTATTCCTTTGTTGAAATTCGAACAACAAACAAACAGAGGATGAAGTTGTTCCTTGTACAGGTGCCGGTTCAACACAATGCCTCAATTCACAGGAATTTAAATTCTTTGATTTACGAATGTGGGAACCGGTGTTAGAACAATAGGGGTAACTTAACACCATCCTTTCACCTACCTACGACTCACACACACTCGTGTATTAAGTAACAAGAAACACTAGGAGTTGGTCATGAAACTTTGTGAGGATTGGACAGATTTCGATAATTTCTCATGGTTTGTCAAAAAACTTCCGTGTACCTCTTACTGATGCGTCTGTGATGTAACAATGTCTTCGGCGCCCGGGCACCTGGGGCCACTTAAGATACCCCTCTGTGTGTGGGTCGGGGTTCTTTAATTCATCGTCGGGGTTTGTTCGGCACGTCGCCGCCTTTGTTTCGTCATAAAAGAGCGGTTTACCGGAAACTCGATGTGAATTGAGATTAATTTGAAATATTTGATTTGTTAGGACGGATAAATTCGAGAAAGGTTTCTCTGTGTCGTCACAATGCTTTAAATCCCACTGTTTGTGATTTTGTGTGAAATAAGAACGCCAAGAATACCCTGATTGATAAAAAAAATATGAAAATAAAATCATTAAAATCCCCCCCCATCCAACTCCGCCCAAAAGCAAAAGTTTTTTCGCTACTTCCCGTTCTGGGGTCGCCCTCCACTCACTGCGTTAAGACCAGAAAAAAAAACATTTAAAGTCGAAAATAAACTTCCGACCACAAATAATAACATCACCGCTCTGTCGACTTCTTCCTCCTTCAATTGAGGCGGCACCGCGTCACGTTCCCTATTCATTGTGACGCAACAATGGAAGCGTCGACAGAAGTCTGAGGGTGATGAAATAATTTGAGGTTCTTCAATCGATTTAAAACTGAATGTTCGGATCCTGACTGCATTTTTACTCCTTCTATGAATCGAGAAATATCGGTGTTGCAGCAAAAACATGCCGTGGATATTTTGCACAAGTTGTCCCTCGAGATTGCGACAATGTCTCTTATCATTCAACAACAATTTTTTTGTAAACAATCCGAACAATCAACAAAAATATTTCAAAGCAGTTTTGGGTAGATCCCAATATTTCAATTTTTGAAGTCATCGAATCAAATTGTGATTTTTCCAGCTAATACGACCTGTGTTTTCTTTCATTGAAATCCGCATTAAGTTTTTAATCTGCCGGTTTGTTGTTTGTCCTCTTCCGACCAATTGCTCGTGTGTTAGACGAACATTTATTAATTCCAAATAGTCGGGACAAGTCTGGACTGGGCCGCCGGCTTCTCTCTCGCAAAGTAAACACAATAAAGTTCTCCCAAACCTTTGTATGCGAGAAAATCGTGAGAAAAAGTTTGTCGGCGGCTACTTAGCGTGTCCTCACGCCTCACACAGGCCTGTGTTAAGCGTACACGACTGGGATAAGTTTTCATTTGCTGATAACACTGTGGATGACATAGGGTTAGCATTAGTTTATGCTGCAAGCTCTTTAACCACCTGGATTGAGCAGCTATGTGTAGGAATTTGGTGTAGTTTAGCGCCTGATGTCACCGGATAAGATTCGTTGCAGGATTTTACAGAGAAATTATTCGATGTCCTCAGATAATTGTTGAAGATATGATGACGTCACTTTTTATTTAATTTCAAAAATGAAAAAGCTCGTTCCCTAATAGTTGCAGCTTGTAAGCCTTTCATTGTCTTGTGAAGGAACGTAATAATAGGCATCCTCAGATCACAGTAACGCGAGATGTTTATTATTATTCTGACGTGCTCAGACTTGTCTGTGACATCACAATAGTTGATGACGTTGCAGTGGACAGTGTTGGACTTGTCTACATGTTATTGTTGTTCACCGTGTTTATTTCATTTCTGATTAAATGAATTTTGAAGCAAACTCTTGTTTTACAGGAATCTTAAAAGATTTCTTGTCAATAAAATCTGACGGGAAATGCTTACCGTTGTTCGCCCATCGCAATATGAACTGAATCGTGATGTCATGGATTCATTGCGTCACCACCAGAATGACGTAATGGACGCGCGCGGCAGGATGTTTCGTATGGACTCAATGACGTCAAATCCGGCGTCATCGGAAGACTCATGTTCATCCATGTGTGACCACGATTATGAATCGAAGACGACTCATATTTTCACAAGCACTCAAGGTGTGTATAGAAATCATATACGAGCGCATGGAAATCATATTTATGTGAGGGAGAAACATCGGTTGGTGATGACGTCATTTGTTCTCCAGGCATAATAGGCAGCGGTCATTCAAAGAGAATCAGCAAATCCCGGTGGAGTCCAGATGAGGATGGGAAACTTAAAAGTTTGGTTGATCAGCACGGAATCGATGACTTTCAAAAAATCGCCTCCTTTTTTGAGGTTTGTTCCCTTGTGGGAAAATAAGTTTTGCAATTTTTTTGGCAACAAATATTTCTAGGATCGTTCGGACGTCCAATGTCTACAGAGGTGGCAGAAGGTTTTGAGTCCGGATCTCATCAAAGGTCCATGGACGAAGGAGGAAGATGACCTGGTGGTGGAACTTGTCAAGAAGTACGGACCCAAGAAGTGGTCTCTTATATCCAAGCATCTAAAGGGAAGGATCGGCAAACAGTGTCGTGAGAGGTAGGCGTTTATTTGTCAACCTGTACTGTATTGAGTTGTGATCTAAGCAGGTTTATTTTCACGAAAACATTTTCTTTGAACTTGAAGGTGGCACAACCACCTGAACCCTGACATCAAGAAATGTGCTTGGAGTGAAGAAGAAGATAGGGTCATATTCGAGGCTCACAAGAGACTGGGAAACAGATGGGCGGAAATCGCTAAACTTCTACCTGGCAGGTAAACTCACAGGTTGTGGGTTCGAATCCCGCCACATGCACTTCATAAAATATTTGACACAATTAATGAATGAACGCCTTTGAAATATTTATAAGCGGTGAAACGCGAATGATATTGAAGCTGGTTTTGTTTAAACCAGAACCGACAACGCGATCAAAAATCACTGGAACTCAACGATGAAAAGGAAGGTTGAAAATGAAGGTTATCTATCCGGTCCCATCCCCCCATATATAATGGAAAGACTCGGTTCATTGTCACGTCATCCAGTACTACCACAATGGGACCCACAGGTGTGTTTGAAACGTCACCATTTCATGACGTCAGTTACTGTTTAACCTTTATGCTGTGACGTAGACTCACTACTCAAACGTGGTTGGTCAGTTCCAAGTTTACGCTCCGTCAAGCATGGGCATGGATTCGACCAATCAGAATGCTTCATTTATGTTGTCACAAGACCATGATTATTCCCAGGTTCGTAAATCAAGGTTACTCTCGTTTGTTGCGTCATAGGCACGAAATGACGTAGTAATTGTTACAGAACAATGGAGATGGTGAAGATTATCAGCTCGTTGATATTTCCGGAGCTCAATCTCTTTCTCCCTTCAAAGGAATGAATATTATCCGACTCCCTGATATTAAGGTAAGCCATAAACTTCATACTTATGTACAGGATTTCACATCTGGTGTTTACCCAGGATGCGTCATCATGGACGCAAAGTAAAGGCTTGGTGGCGCAAGAGAGCACCAGTGTGGTGACCCCAATCAAGTTCACCCACATGAAGAATGGTAGAACCGGTAAGTTGAGGAATTTAAGTGGAGATTTTGTGGTTTCAGTTTATTGTGTTTTACAGACATCCGACTTACAAGTAGGAACGTGGCCTCCCTCACTCGATCAGCCAATCAGAACGCTCTAATCCCGATTATGTCCTCCACGGCGAGCAAGTTCCTCTCGCCTCCAACCATCTTGAAGAGGTGGGATCATCAATCACGTAATTGGTGACGTCAACGTGACTTATGTTTATTTTGTAGAAAACGTCATCCTCGGAAACAAGTTAACCCCAGGTCATGCTTGACCCATAGCAACCAGGTCGGTGTCCATAGCAACGAGTCAAGTAAAGTTTCACGAAAACTTCTGATGACTGACGAAACCCCCCCTCTTACAAACGATGACATCACCGATGCCCTTATTGGTCAGTTGCTTATCACGTGTTTCATATTGATAATAAATCTAGAATTTTATGTTTTCAGATGAAATAATTGGATCCACCAACTGTGGAACAATCGCAAGTTGTGCGTCACACTTGCCCCCTATTTCGTCACAAAACCAGGTAAATTTAAGATATGAAATTGGAGGAATTTTCTGTTGAAAAAATTTGTTTCCAACAAACTCACTAATGAAATTTCCAGCAACTGCCATTGACCTCCGGTAACCCCACCCTTGTGACCTCGAATAACCCCCGACCGGGCAACCACCCTCCCGATCTGGAGAGTCTGAGACTCGATGACGTCAAACCATTTATGTCGTCATCAACATTGTTTCCATCCAAATCCCCGAACAAATCGACTCCGATTAAAACTCTGCCATTTTCACCGTCGCAGGTTTGAAATTTTCAACTGAGATTTTGATCTAAATTAATCCCCTGGTTTACTTCAGTTCATGAATGGACCGATGCCGGGCATCCCTGACCCTTCATTGACCTCCACCCCAGTCAAAGGTCAAACCCTCCTATCCCCGAAAGGTGGAAATAAGGAAAATCAAGAGTAAGTCCGTGTTATTAGCAAGGAATGAACCCTGTATTAATCTCCACCCTTGCAGAGGTTCGACCCCTGCTTTGTGTCGAACAATCGCCCAATCCGTTCCTAGAACCCCGACCCCATTCAAGAACGCCATGGCCGCCCAAGTCATGAAACACGGACCCATAAAAATGGTATGACGTCACTGTATTATGTATAATTTTTATAAAACAATCCGTATGTTCAGACTGACACGCCGAATTCCCTCGATGATTTGTTTGAGATGATAAACAGGGAAGAAAAAATTCAACTTGAACCCAAACCCAAAAGAGCGCGAACTATCGACGCTAAGGTTTGTGACATCACAATCACATTGAATTTACGAACTGATCGAAACTCGTCGCTACTTGAATGAACTGTCTGTTTCCGTAACAAATCCATTGTTTTAACACACCTGTTACGTCATTGCAGCCGGATCGCGTACGTAAAGCATTGTTGCTAGGCGACGACTGGATGAAGACTCGTTTGCCGAACATTAATTGTCAAGTTTCAACTAAAAATGGAATTGTGAGGAGCGAAATTGTGAGTTGGATTCGGTTTTAATAAAGTTCAATGATCTGTTGTAAAAAAACAGATTCTAAATAAAAACTTGGCTAATTGTTTGAAATTCTAAAAGCCGGGATATTTTCAGGAGGTTCCTCCCCCCACATTTGGCCCCTCCCTACTTTTTCCCCCGAAACGCGAACCTGGTGTAGGGGCTTTCCCCACCCCGGAACATCCTAAAACTCCCCTCGATGACTCACAAGCGCCTTCAAGTGTCGAAACAATTCTGGACGAGTATCACCAGCAGATGGCGCCATACAATGATGACCTCATCGACGATGATTTTAGTCGATTTTTTGCTGATGAGGATTCAGATCTTACAGTGACGTCATCGTCTCTGATGTCATCAACGTCATCGTTCCAATCGCTGATGAAACCGACGGTGATGGGAAAAAGAAAAAAGCCCAAAGAAAATATCCAGGTTAGTAATTTTGTTTAAGTTTATGTTGAATCTTTATTCAATCGACCTCGGTCAGAACAAAGTGGATCAGTGCATCACAGGGAATCGATTGAATATCGAACGAAGAGTCACCAACTAGTTGTTCTGTGCTTGGTTTGAATGTCGGCGTTCAAATGTTGACAAGTTGTTATTTTGGTTGATTTCTAACCTGAAATCTTAATTATGAAAAATTGCGACCATTAAAATATTCCCCATTCATCTGAGTTTGAAACTTTCACCTTAAAAAGTTCAATTTTGTTTATCCCCAGCTTAACTCGGCTTGGGAAACGATCGCATGCGGGAGGACGAACGACCAACAATCCATGACCGCAGCTGCAAGATCTTATCTTCTGCTTGTCAACCCTTCTCCAATCTAAAGACCGACCGTTCAAACCCCGCCACAAACTTTTGTAGCAAATATTTTTTAAGGTGTGTTTTTTCCCCGAAGCAAATCATGTTGTTCCCTTGTTCTTACTTTGCTTGCACAAATATCAAACCTTGTGTTCCATTCCCATCAAATCTGTACTTTCGTTTCTTGTGAGATGTTGGCAGAAAATATATTTTTCTACCTCTACGTATTTTTTGTAAATGTTTGTAAATTTGTCAAGTATTTGGCATCAAGGTATCTCCTGCTGTGCCTTTATTGTAGCTTTCATTACGTCACAACCTTTATTTGTCACATCACAAACACGTGACCGTTTGACCTGCTTTACACCAAAACATTTTGCTGCTCCCTCCACTGAACTTGCCCTTGTTTACTGCTGCTATGGCAACCAATTTGTAGCCACAAAATATATTTTCCTACTTAACACAGAAATCATATTCCGCTGCTAGCCCTTTCCCAGTGAAACCGATTGCCATCACGTAGCTGACCAAAACGTTTGTGACGTTGCCAATACCAATTGTGATGTCACTGTATGATTTGTTTTTAAGTTCCGTAGATATTGTAGTTGATTGTACAGATGTTGGTTTGTATTTTAAGGAATAAAATCCATGTCCTTAACTTCGTTCGCAACATGACAGGGTTGTTAAACTGCTGAGTCACCCAAACATTCACGAACTATCGTAACATAAGCCATGCTATCTTTATGCAAGGAAAATATTTAGCAATGCTTTAACGCTAGAAGAGTCGGATACATAGAAATCACACCAACATATGATGTCCTCGGAACAAGTTGTAACATAGGGGAAAACCCAGAATTCTCGCGACGTTTTCATCCAATAACATCTTTAAGCAATTCTTGTAACTCCATTTCTTCCTTTGTCATATTTCGCGATTTGGTCACCATGACAACGCTGGTTGCCGGGATTTCGTTTTCGTGAATTTTCGAGTCGTAGTTTGTCAGTAATTCCAGTAGTTGGCGCTCTTCCTCAGTGAGGAGGGTATTCCCCTTTTTACCTGGATTTATATTCAACTGTTGAAGCTCGTTGTTGATCACATCTCCAGATGCACTCACATTCTGTTTGCTCAAGTCGTTTATGACGTCACGCACTACGTCAGCGAGTACTGGCGGAGCTGACGTCACGTTGGTTCCGTCACTTTTGCTATTTGCTACAGTTGTAACTGATGACGTTTGTAAAGTTTTAGTTACATTGGTTTGTGTTTCGGATGTTGATGACGTAGTGGCTTGCATGATTGATGGCGTCATTACGGTGCTTGAAGACGTTTGTGACGTTGTTGTTTCTGGTTTTGGAATAATTTCCTGGAGTTTATGAAATATTTCCATGAGTTTTGGGGTAATATGCAGATCAGGTTTTTCCAATTCTTCTTTTATTATTTTGTAACAATCGTCTATGACTGTTGTTGGAGTTGTCTTCACATTGTTCGGTGTAGGCTCGTTATTGTTTAGCATTGTTGGAAACGAGTGAAGTGCATCAATCGTTGTGAGACAAAACTCGTTCCAAGCTTCTTGTTGTTGGCAAGAAAGTGAAGAAATCTCGAAATCGTCTAAAATTAACATTTTATATTTTCGTCACAATTTCTTAAGTATTTGAATCAATTACCCGCTGTGTGAACTTTGACCTTGACCACGTGATCAGGAAGGATGCGCGTCATGTTACTTAGTACCAGTGACGTCATAACCTTCTCGTTTGTTAACTTCGATAGTTGGAACTTATTGTTGCCTCGTGCCTGATTGACAAGACTATTCATCTCTTGTGACGTAACAATGCCGTTTTTGTTGACGTCAGCAAGTGCGAATATGTAACCAGGGGCAACAGACGAATCCTTACCGAGAGTTCTGTGACGTAAAATTTGAAGGAAAATATAAATAACAACTTGAAGGAAATAAAGGAGACTCACTCCTGTAACGAATCCTCGAATAAATCTGAACATTTCATGTTCTTCGTCACCCAGTTGATGACGTCATTTCTACCACTGCGAAATACGAAACAAACCGCACAATCACCATACAGTTGATTGATGGTCGTGATATCACCCCACATTCCGTCACTAGACGATCCTAAACAAGCAATGACGTCACGATTTTGTATTGTCGGTGATTTTGTGAACTCACCGAACATGAGGTCATGAATCTTTGAGAAAAATTCTGTCGACGTGTAACTGTCGTTCCGCATGATTGCCTCCAATGGTTTTGTGACGTTTTTGTTCTGAAAAGTTGAACAATTTTTACATTTTTCCCCAATCCGACAACAACAATAATCTTAAAGACTGAAAACAATGCGTAACGATGACGTCAACATTTACCCAAAAGCAATTAACCTGACTCTGAAGTCATGGATTATGTAACAAGCCAACTTACTGAATTCTTGTAGAAATCGTAGGCGTCCTGCATTTCATTTCTGTCAATCAAACCATCAGAATTTTGGTCAAGAGTTTTAAACGTGGCTTTCCAAACATTTACGATCATCCGCTTGGTTCCAGTGGCTAAAGATTTACGTAATAATGATGCAATTGTTACTAAGCCTTACGTCACTAATATTAGAGTGGTGTTCTATGACATTGCTGGAGAAAATTGATGAAAATGAGAGAAACTTACACAAGAGTGAGATTTGCTCAGACTTCATTTCTGTCACGCACTTCGAAATATCTGGAAAAATAATATTTAGTATTCATTCAAATTTAAAAGCAGTCAAGGTTTGAACCAACCTTTGTAAGCTGTCATCAACTTCGTCATCTTGTTGTTGATGAAGGAACAGATGGAGAATTCCGCATCCATCATGTTGCTACGTGGAATCGCTAAGGAAAATAAAACTTGAATATAAAATGTTCTTACACGCAATTGTGGCAAATCTCCTTCCCTGGGTGTGTTTGGTTGCAACAATAAACATAATAACAAACATTATCCCCAAAGTATGTTGATAGTGACAAAGAGTTGGGGAGTCACCAAGTAAACTTATGTTGCTTCTGTGCACCTGATACTTGGCCGATTGTCGAATCGACGAGACCCACAAATTCATCCAGGTTCAACTCGGAGTCGCCATCTAGTGACCCAGTATCAACCCACGTCTGAAGCTGCGGCAAAATCTTCGACATTTCGTTGTTTTCCACTGAAATAAAGAAGGAAGTTTTGACAAAAAAACAAAAAGCGGTAATGTCGGAAAACATCCTTTTTATTAATATTCGATAAATAAACTTTTTTGTCGACACTTTAGAGAATTTGTAACAAGCTTGCCCCTGGGAAATCCCCAATACTTACCCAAACCGGCCGATTCTAATCTGATGGCAATTTCTGATGCACTGACGAGGTTATTATCGTTCAGATCGAGATCGTTAAAGAAAAGGCGAAGAATTGACGAAACGGTGGAAACTCCTTCAGAAGCTGAAACAATATTCAGTCATATTTAAACGAAGTTGGCTTTAAATGAAGTTTTCTTTCAGACGGTTTATTTTCATCGGTGACGAAAATTCAGATACTCACCCACTAACTTTCCAATGTTGACGTCATATTCCTGCTTGCATTCCGTCAAGTTTGCTGCAAACGTAAAATTGATTTATTTTCGACGAGTAATGAAGAAGTTGTGAAGGTGTTGTATTTATTGAAGTGGTTTTAACATTAATAATTCACCAAGTTGTCGGGTTATGTTTTCCAGCCTGGAATATTCGAGCAAGAAATGTCCAGGAAAGTTTTTATGCTGACATTATTTGAAGACGACAGAAATATTTAAAAAAATGCGAATCGGAAAAACCAACTTTAATTGAAAAGTTAAATTTAGAACACAAACTTACATTGAATCGCTGCACTGTAACAAGATCCAACCCCAAACGACAGAAAAACACAAAATAAACTTCTCATTGTTCGACTGAGATGGTTAAACTACAACAAAACATATTGCAATAATTTGAAAGCAACCAAAACCTTTCTCATAGTTTGCAGAATAAACCAAGTCGTCCCTGAAGTTACAAAAGTTTTTATGGCAGCTCAGACTTCGTCCACCTGCACACTGCGCCTTTTGCTCAAGTTGTTGAAACAGCAAAGAATTTAATTCTGACTAAATCCTGAATACTTTCCACCCATCACCAGCTAACTTGTGCCGAGCGCATTCGGCTGCCGCAAAGGAAGCGAAGTAGAAGAAGAATAACGAACAATCTGCACACGAACGCCGCGATGCGATAGCCGGAGGGGGTCGTAATGAGTGCAAAAAACAATAAGTGCGTGTTTGTAGCATTTGTGGTAATTCCACTTACACCAAGTCATGTTTATTCCCTTCTAACCTGGTTTGTGTATTTTAATGGATATGAACACACCACAGTTTTAATAAAAATATGTAATATTTAGTTAAAGTTTTTTACGACGTTAAATAAAAACTTTGCAATTGTAAATAAACGCCTTATAAAATGCATTGTTGCGCTTTACAACATAAACAACTTTTCAAAGTTTACCAAATCACTGCTGCTCGCATGGCGAAGCATATTTCCCGCTCATTCAAGTCAAAACATCATTAATCAATCGACTATGAAGCGGAAACAATCTATCAATATGACGTCACACAGAGTCTTGCGGACACGTGGTAAACAAGGAAGCTTAATGTTTGGTACCTTCTGCAGCTAAAGGTTAGATAGTATAGCAACTACATACAAGGTTGTCGTGCTTATACTTCAAAATACGTGTTTAATTTTAGTTCACGCTGATAGAACCCTGATTATAAAACAAATGCCAACATTCTTGCAAAATAACTTCTGTTATAACCAATCATATTAACCGCAATTATGCAAGATATCTTGGCTCATGTAAGTTAGGTTGCAACCAGTTCCTGGTGTGTTTAAACTCCCCTATCCTGTATTTACGTCACTCAAACGTCATCTTTGTTTACGAAAACTACAACGACATATACAAGAATGTTAATCAAAACATCCAATAATAAAACAAACCTGCATTTTTTTCAAACAAACCAATTCTGTCAGTTGATACTAGCGCTACTGTGACGTCACAAAAGCATGATCGTCTTGTGTGACACGACTGTTGCTTATTGTCACGTTGGTTGGTGCAGTTTCAGTGAAAACTCACAAACATAAAGATATAAATATGGTATCTATGTAACAGATAAATGTGTCTATGACGTCATACTACGCTTGTTCATTTCCATATCTTTCAAAATCCTTTGGACGAAGTTATTTTTGTTGCAGCCTCGAAAATTACAGGGTGTCAAACTTCATGAATAAATAACGGTCTGTATTTTGCAGCAACAAACTACTTGCATTATACATTATTAATATCAGACTTTAACTGAAACATTTTATCTTAATTTGAATAATTCCGATCCTAGCAACGAGAAAAATTCTCAACATAAAAGTTTTTACGGAGGTTTTTTTGAATAAATCAAGTTTTGAATTTACTTTGAATCAGAAAGGTTTCAGATTTCCTTGTTCAAAATAAACTTGAAAGCAACAACTTCCTATGACAAATCACCTCTTCTGCCTTGATTTGTTCGAGAATTCAGGTTGAAATTGGTTGGAAAATTATCGGATATTGTTGGTTTGGAGGAGGAGAGGGCTGACTGTTTGGTGCGATGGAAAATTATTCCACACACAAACGATGTATCAACTTAGCAGAGCGGGTGGGGTGGGGCGATGTCATGATGGCATTAACACATTCTCGAGGTTAGCGTTCGTCATAAAGGCAACAAAGACAGACGAACATTCACGTGTAATTCACATGATACGCATGAGTGCATTCGACAACGACATGGAAGTGATTAAGTGCAAATGTTTGAGGGCAAATGTTTACCCCGGCAGGTGTCGCAATCCTTCACCACCTTCTGTGTTTAAGGGCAATAGAAATCATATGAACTTACAAAGACATTTTGATCCGACACAAAAACATTTGGAACATTTGTTGCTATCAGCGACATCTAGCGGATTACAAAAGAGCGGGAAATTGTTTGAAGTCCACTTGACCTGGATTAACCTCCAATCTTTGCACATAAGACTGCGAAACACTTGAAAATCCCATCTTGACCCCGGGTTAGGGTTCATGACCCCAACCAGTAGCTCACGTGACCAGTCAGTAAAGTGTTTCTCGAATATTCTGGGGATAATCGAAAAATCCCCTTTTCTCCACAGAGTAAATTCCTTAAAGCCGAGATCGGACCAACAAGGTCTGCTCCACGGGGTTTCCCCCGATATAAGAAACATGACGAGCACCCCTAGTGACCAAACATCACAACTTTCCTTGACCATGAACATAGGTTTGTCGGGGGAATCCCGGGGTTGCGCTTTGACCGACGAGTGACCTTCATGGCCCGTTGGGGATTTCCCTGCGAAACGCTTGCGACACATCAGTCTGTTTCTGTCCGCTGGGTGGTGCGAGAGGGCGCAAACTTCTTCCTTCAATAAATTTGAGGTGATTGAGGTCATTATCACTTGTCGCGTGGGAATTGATGCGTGACGATTAATTTCTACACAATTATACCTCGGATGTTTCCTGGCAACGCCGATGTGTTACTTTATGACGTAACAATTCCGGTGGTGAATAGGGGGTACAGAAAACAGAATCGATTTGAGGGGCTGAGGTTCCAAGCTCTCTTGCGCCACCAAAGTCGCAGAGTTTGACGTGAAAAGAATCGCTGTCATGGATTAAAATGTTTTCGGGCTTTAAATCTAGGTGGGCGAAGTTTCTGTTGTGGATGTACTGCAGCGCATGGGATATCTGCGGAGAAGAGAAACTCACTGAAACTTCTGATAGAATTTTTGTACGTAACCATAGGCAACAGGAACACGTGTATGTTTGAGGACATTTGAAGGTCATTGTAACTCGGTTTAAAAGTTTTAATTCGTCATGATTTAAAAAGTAGATTTGTTTTTAACGAACAGGATCATTAACATTTACGTTAATTAGGTTTTTAATTACATTTAAATATTTTAATTACTGGCACCAGTATTTAATGCTGACTAACTTTACGCCAGAACCTAATTAAGCAATCGATCGTATGCTGACTCACTGCAAAACAAATCAATATAATTGGCTCATTTGAATCACGTGATTAATCTAACTGATAAAATTGGCAGCGAATTCGTATTTTTCAGAGCTTGAAACCGATTTTCTTTCAAAGTAGGACAAGCTAATATTAATGTTGGTTCAACCCTCAACCAAACATCCTCAATACAGGGGTGCCAGAATATTTTTTTTGTTTAGAGCCAAACAACACGACAAAAAGCGCCAAAACTAGCAGTTTTGAAGGAACCAGAAAAAAGCCAATCGTTTAAATACTGCATGGTTTAATTTTCCGCTTCCCCTAACATAAGTTAAACTGTATTTACAGGCAAATTACATCAAATGTTACCTGTACGACGCACGATTTCACGATGACTTCGGGTAACCCCACTCCAGGTGTGACGTACGTTGTAAGGTTACCACAGGGCGAATATTCTAGTCCTAAACCAAATTCTGTTTCTGTTTGGTAAACAAATGCAGTCATGAGTTTGGTCACGCATGGATGATCAGACGTGGCGGCCTGTGATTGGATCTCTCGTTGAAACCCGCGTTTTGATTGGTAACGACGACTAATTCGCTTCAGGGCGACGTAACGTTGTTCAAGGTCATCACATTTACACGTGCTTCCGGTGGCCGGCAAGTCTGTAAGAGTCGAAGTTGTCAAAACAAGCAGATTGATACAGAATGTGTTAAGAATGTCGCTCACCCACTGACGTCGTGTAAACTTTGTTAGAATCCGTATTAACCGATGTTGGTGACGTCACCGAGGTTGACGTTTCATTCTTCTCGAGCAAAGAAACTTTAGCAAACCTTCCAGATCCAAGATGTTTTACTTTCCCGAAACAATGCGCGTTTTCCTGTGACTGTGACGTCATAATCTATTTCTTAAACGCCAGAACAAAGATAATAAAGTCGTTCTGAATGGCGTAGAAAACCTAGTTGATGTTGTTTTAGAGTTAACACAAAAATCTACAATCGGAGAATACCTTCACATTGGTTCATTCTTCACTTATGAGACTTTCAAGCTAAAACCACACACAAGTTTTCCTACTAGCTCATCTACAAATCTGGTGATACGTCAGCTACATGGGGGAAATTCCCTGTTTACACTAAACTGGAAGTGAAATTTCATTCAAGTTTCGGCCGAATATCGACCGAGGGAACATTTCTCCCCACCAACGCAAACTGACCTCATTTCATTCCAACTTTAATCATGGAAATGATTTCCGAGTATTTTCTCAATCTTTCTAAAATCTTTTTCAATTCTTTGTGGGGTTTTACATTGATCAAAAATCTCGGGAAACGACAACAAATTGCCCTGGAATATCGACTCATATTCCCGCTGACTTTTTTCCCGAAAGTTGAAATTGCTGCTTTGCAATTATTTAGTTACTGGAATCTGTACCAGACCTACCTGAGGAAATGTAAATAAATAACTTGGAAAGAACAAAGCAATTGGACCTGGGCCGCGTCTTTATCCATGATCAATAATTCCTTAGCTTATGGAGCTGACATATGTTGTCCCGTGGAAACCATTCTAACATTAAACTGCAGAAGCCACAATCAAGTTTTAAACTGGAACTTGTCGGTCATTTTGATGCGACCTTCATTGATTTCACAAACACCTAAATATTTCACAGGCGCCAACTTTGCTTCAAGAATGCAAAGTTCTGCCGTAAACATTGAAATGCATGAAAACACAACAAGAACACACAACCTGTCCAATATTTCTGCAAACACGTTACAACTTGTGAACATTTGAGAAAGCCATCCTGCCCTGCTCACTGAAATCAATCACAGCAGGGAAAAGTGACCGCCCTGCCGCTAAACCATTTCTAATAAACCCATTCGAACTAAATGAGCGATTCATTAATTTGTTTATCGATCCGCTCCTCGACAAACAAACGTTCTAGAATTTCACATTCAGTTTAAAATTATCGGTAATTTGAGGAAGGCTAATAACGGAAAAGGGTGATTAAAGGATTATCTGCCGCTTATGTGGTAAAAGAGGTCATTTAGGGTCTGACTGTGTGACGTCATACGCCACAACAGGAGAGATTATTCAGTAATAATCTGACCAAGATCAATGCAAAACTGACGGGGGTTCGTTTGAATCTGAAAGATATAAAAAATTCGGTAGAAATTATCATTTATTTTCATTTCCTTTTCACATGCTGAAATTTGTTAATTTTGTTTCCACAGAAATTATTTCGCTATGAAACAAATGGCACTGATGCCACCCAAGCAACTTGAAACAATTAAAATCGCGTTGGAATCCTTTACGGCTTTATGACGTCATAATGGTGTGACTGGTGGGAGAGTGGGGGGTGAGGACCCTCAAGCGAACTCTCGCGGCTTTTGTCTTAATTCGACAAAGTGGCGAAGTCAGAGCGCTCGAACGAATTAACGCGATAAGCGCAGTTGGGAACAGAGCTCAGGTTTAATTTTTATGTTCAACCTCAAAACTTTAAGTCGTCCGATAGTTTTTGCTTCGATTTTAAAACAAATCGTGGAGAACAGAGGAGTTTCGGAGGACGAGGAGCAGGAAAACCTTTTTTGTTATTTGTTCGAAGGAGATATAAGTTTTATTCGTTGGATTTCCAGCTAAGGAATAAGAAAGTTTGTTTAAACTTATTTTATTGCTGATATTTGTGAATTGTCCGATCAACGTTTGCACATTCGATAATTCTATTTGTTTGAATCATCTAAACAACGTAACCAATAGCAACAGAAATCTGCAAACTCGAAACATTCTTTCCGCTCATCCACTTGTGTGGCACGCGTCGAGATTTGTAGAATCACTTTGTAACCATGACAACGATCGATCGAAATGACCGCGTCCACCAGGAGATAACACTCCACGTACAAGTGGTTTAACCCGAGTCAATCCCCCCCCACCCTCCACACACACACGCCGCTCAGCCATGATGACGTCAGGAGCGAAATGGCAACGTTACGTCATTAATCCACTTTTGCTCTGCGCTACCATCACCGTCATGTCGTTCATTTTTATTTACACAATGACGTCATTTGCAGGGGGGTTTAACAAAATGATGACGTCACTTGTGAATTCGAAACGAAATCGAAGATCATTGGAGGGGGTGAGAGCACACACGAAATAGTTGGAAAACTTCAGGTTTAACCTTCAAAAACTTTTCAGAGTGGATCAGACCCGTGTTCGGCGAATCCATGTGAAAATGGAAACTGTCGACAAAATGAGAATGGGTGAATGACCTTGTTATTGTCTTTACTTTGTATGACCTTGGAGTAATACAAAGTAAAGTTATCGAAATATGTTATGCCGATTCCACAGATTTTAAATTATTCTTTGTCGCGTGTCCACCTTAAAGGTACGCTTGCGATTGTGACAAAGGTTGGGTTGGATCGAATTGTGACGTAGAAGACCCCTGTATGACGTCACCATGCCTACATGGAGGAAGTTGTAGAACGATCGGAACCGACTTCAGGTTTGTGAACTGGACAAATTGTTCGATGGAATTTATCAAGTATTTCACAGGTGTTCATGTAACAAAGGTTTCGCGGGCAAAGAATGTGAACATAATGTGGATGAGTGCTGGTCCAATCCATGTGAAAATAACGGTATATGTGTGGATTTGGTTGGTGGTTATCACTGTGAATGCGAGGATGGATTCAGTGGGCACAGATGCCAGTAAGTTGCAAAAGTACATTCACAAGGAATCCACAGTGGTCCGTGGCACTTTTGCACTTCTAGCAAACGCCAGTAGTAAATCTGAATCAAGATTTGTAAACAGAATAACGCGGGTTCGAATCCCAGCGTCGTCATGTAATTTATTTCCTCTTCGTAGGGCGGACACGGATGAATGCGCAAGCAATCCATGCGTGAACGGGGGGAGTTGCGTCACACCAAATGTCGGTTTATTTTCCTGCCAATGCTCAGAAGGATTTACAGGGACAACTTGTGATATAAGTATGACGTCACAATCACTAGTGTGACGTGTTTCATCGATTTTGTTGGCGTGTTTGTTCAGATATTGACGAATGCAATTCACACCCGTGTTTGAATGGAGCATCGTGCGTTGATGACGTCAACCAATATAGATGTAATTGCATGCCAGGATATTCGGGGACCCATTGTGACGTAGATATTAACGAATGTGGGTCGAGTCCGTGTAGAAATGATGGGCGGTGCGTTGACCACGTGGACCGGTAAGATTTCTATGTGAGTTACAAGGTTGCGAGTTAAGTTTCCATTTCATCAGATACTCGTGTGTTTGTCCGCCCGGATTCGTCGGTTTGAACTGCGAGGATAATTATGACGAATGTTCCAGTTCTCCGTGTCGTCATAATGGTCTCTGTGACGACAAAGTTAATGGTTTTGTGTGTTTGTGTCGGTAAGTAGACATTATATCCATATAAAGTCGATAATCGTTTTGATGACGTCAAAGGTCGGGTTGGGAAGGAGTCACGTGTGAGAGTGACGTCAACGAGTGCATGAGTTTTCCTTGTTTTAACCAGGGAACATGTTCACAACCTGAAGAAGCAAAATACAAGTAACTGTGTACGTTTTAACGACCACCGTCCATTATTATTGACGATTTCTATGCGTAGATGTTCTTGTACAAAAGGGTTCACTGGGAAAAACTGCGAAGTCAACATCAATGAGTGTGAGAATAACCCCTGTAGGCACGGTGGAAGTTGCATGTAAGTCAGACACATTGAACTTTGGTAGATTAAATAAACATTTGACGAACATTTTTTTACCATCATTGAAGTCTTGAATAGAAGGTGGACATTGAAACGTGGGGGGAGGTCCGCTAAAGTTTTTTGCGTCTTGTTTGAAAGTTTTGTGATGAACTCATCTTGGTTTAAAATATAATTTAGTTGTGCAGTCATTATATAAGTGGCAGAAACCCCCACTTGAAATTGACTCAATTCGATCAGAGACAACCCAGGAAGTTTCAACTGTGTTTGTGAACCTGGATTTTCGGGAAAATTTTGTGAAATCGAACACAAGGCATGTTCCTCCAACCCCTGTCTTCATAACGGTTCGTGTAGAAATGTTAGAGGTTCGTATGAATGCGAGTGTACAAAGAGGTTTAGAGGAAGAAGTTGCGAAGTTGAAGTAAAAGTTTGCGACAGGTAATGTTGATGACGTATAATACAATTCCAATGTGTCATGTCACAATCGTCATAATGACGCAACAAATAATTAATTCTGACGTCATATGTTGACCAGTGGTCCCTGCAAGAACGGAGGAAATTGCGAGGAAGTCGGAGATTCGTTTAAATGTGAATGTTTGGTTGGCTACACTGGACCCACGTGTGATGTAAGACTAACGCTTTATACACCGGTCTTCATGCATTAACATTTGCGATAACAGCATGTGTTGGGGGCTTGATTTAATGTACAACTTGTTTTCTTGCTGATTGCATGAAGAGTATAGCATTGACCTTCGATCTATTATGTTTAGCCAAAACACATCAAGTTTTTAGTTTAAAGCTTTTCTTGGTGAAAACAAAAAGAAATTTTACATAAAAATCCATTTTAATAGAGTGGCTTTTCCATATGCGGGAGTTCACCTTGCCTGAATCAAGGAACGTGCGTAGAAGGCAGAAACTCGTTTCACTGCGCATGCGCGGCAGGTTACCACGGCAACCGGTGTGAAGAGGACACGGATGAATGCGCAAGTTATCCATGTCTCAATGGTGGAAGTTGCACAGATGACGTCAATAGGTCGTGACGTAATATTTGTTGAAAGTTTTTTAATTATAGTCAATTTCGCAGCTACTCATGCGGTTGTAAGCAGGGATTCGACGGCAATCGTTGTGAGGTTAACGTGAACGAGTGTTCGAGCGCCCCTTGTTTAAACAATGGCCATTGTTTCGATGGAATGGGAAACTTTTCGTGTCTCTGTCAGCCAGGTTACTCGGGTAATATTCGTATTCTCGATTTCGCGATTTCGGTGTTTATGCATGTATGACGTCACAATAGGTTGGCGATGCCAGGAAGATAACAACGAATGTGACTCGAACCCGTGTGAAAATAACGCAAGCTGCACAGACCTTGTAAATTCTTTCAGGTAATTTCATGGTTGAGTGATCGCGTATTATTCAACGGTTTCAACCAATCTTGCTAAGGTGTTCCTGTCCATCAGGATATGAAGGTTACAGCTGCGAGGATAAAATAATACTTTGCAAATCTGATTCTTGTCGAAATGGTGGAATTTGTGTTGAGGAAAAGGTGACCCGGTTTGGAAATATTTCCACCCTTGCTTCAAATAAACATTATTTTCAGGGAACATTCTCGTGTGATTGCCTCGACGGTTTTGAAGGTGGTATTTGTGACGTCAACACAGATGATTGTGATGACATAGAATGTTTAAATGGAGGCACTTGTGTTGATTTGATTGCTGACTTCACATGTAAATGCCTCGGAGGATTTCAAGGAAGGTAGAAAGAGATTATGATGACGTCATCGATACGTTTTACTGAGATGTTGCTCAAGAATAATTTTTTGTACAAGGTTCTGCAACGATTCGAGCGAAGCAGAATTTGAAGAATTAAAATCTTTAATGACGTCAATCGCGCCACCAAGTGTCGTGTTTATATGCGTCATCATTGCGTTTTGCGTCATTGCATCAAAAATAAGACACCTACGTTTGGCCCAGGAAGCGGTAAATGACATCCTACGCAACACCGCCATAAACATTGATGACGTCATATTATTTTCGTTCCAGTTAAACGTTCGAACTCGCCATGAACTTCAAAGTAACTTCCATAAACTGAAGAAAATTACTCGCCACCGAAATTCGACGTTGCCTAGCAACTCAGTGGTTCCACTCCCAAACGGTCACGTGATTCCCCACAATAATATTTTTACAGAACCAATACAGGAACAGGTTTGTTTCGTTTAGCCCAGGAACAGGTTGTGTAATTAAGTGTCTTGTGATAAATGAGTGTTTTCCACATTGTATATCAGACTAATACCCGTGATACAACATGACGTATCATATTATGTGAACACTGGCTTCAATTAAGCCCAGTGACGTTTTTATTTTAACGAATATAAACACGTGATCTGGAACAAAAGTGATGTCACTGATGTCACTGATGTCAATGTCATAATTCCCGTGTATAATTTCCAGTCTGAATATTCGAAAATCACAAACATTAAAACCTTCACAAACATTGTGGAAATTAACATCCGTAACTTTTCACATTTCCAGAATTTATTTCCACAGCCCCCCCAACCCATTCCAACAACCAATCAGGATGCAGAAATGGAGCAGATCAATTTAAAGGAGACGGAGCAGGAACGCAAACAATCAAAGTAACAAATTAGTTTGGTTAAAATTTTTTTTCAAATGCCGAAAATTAACAATGTTCTAGAATCGTACGCGAGAGAAGCAAAAAGAAGGAAGAATTAGGGCGGCGCTACAGTCGAGGATCAATGGGAAAGGAAAAAACTTTTAAAAAGCAAAGAAGTAAAAGCATAATCCGCACCAGTGCAGATCGACAAGAAAATTTAGCAAGGGATGGAAGTCGTTCACGAATTTTAACTGTCGACCAAACAGTGAATGGAAAAATGAATAATTCAAACACACAAGAATTCCAAGTAATTGTTTCAACTCCTTCACTAATATTTCCATCTTATTTTAAAAGTATTAACGTTAATTCTGGCAGCCCATGCAAAAAATCCAACCAAGTTTTTCCAGCCAAATGTTAAGAGGTCAAAAAACCTATGTTAACAATCCATCCCTGCATCAAACCACCACAAACACTCAAGGTAAACACAATTTCATTTGTAAAATATTCAAAACGTTTGTTTCAAATTATTTCCCAGATTCTCAATTCCAATCGATTTCAGCGACCAATCCGACCACTTATGTGACGTCACCAACAAATCACAATAATCCTATGTTACGTCATAAACAATTTTCGTGGATATCTTCGCCGCACCAGCAAGGTTTGTTTTTCTGTGTTGCAAGGCAAGGTAGGTTTCCCCTAACATTTCTGTGTGGCAAGGCAAGGTAGGTTTCACCTAACATTTCTGTGTTGCAAGGCAAGGTAGGTTTCCCCTAACATTTCTGTGTTGCAAGGCAAGGTAGGTTTCCCCTAACATTTCTGTGTTGCAAGGCAAGGTAGGTTTCACCTAACATTTCTGTGTTGCGAGGCAAGGTAGGTTTCACCTAACATTTCTGTGTTGCAAGGCAAGGTAGGTTTCACCTAACATTTCTGTGTTGCAAGGCAAGGTAGGTTTCACCTAACATTTCTGTGTTGCGAGGCAAGGTAGGTTTCACCTAACATTTCTGTGTTGCAAGGCAAGGTAGGTTTCCCCTAACATTTCTGTGTTGCAAGGCAAGGTAGGTTTCACCTAACATTTCTGTGTTGCAAGGCAAGGTAGGTTTCCCCTAACATTTCTGTGTTGCAAGGCAAGGTAGGTTTCCCCTAACATTTCTGTGTTGCCAGGCAAGGTAGGTTTCCCCTAACATTTCTGTGTTGCAAGGCAAGGTAGGTTTCATCTAACATTTCTGTGTTGCAAGGCAAGGTAGGTTTCCCCTAACATTTCTGTGTTGCAAGGCAAGGTAGGTTTCCCCTAACATTTCTGTGTTGCAAGGCAAGGTAGGTTTCATCTAACATTTCTGTGTTGCAAGGCAAGGTAGGTTTCACCTAACATTTCTGTGTTGCAAGGCAAGGTAGGTTTCACCTAACATTTCTGTGTTGCAAGGCAAGGTAGGTTTCACCTAACATTTCTGTGTTGCAAGGCAAGGTAGGTTTCACCTAACATTTCTGTGTTGCGAGGCAAGGTAGGTTTCACCTAACATTTCTGTGTTGCAAGGCAAGGTAGGTTTCCCCTAACATTTCTGTGTTGCAAGGCAAGGTAGGTTTCACCTAACATTTCTGTGTTGCAAGGCAAGGTAGGTTTCCCCTAACATTTCTGTGTTGCAAGGCAAGGTAGGTTCCCCTAACATTTCTGTGTTGCGAGGCAAGGTAGGTTTCACCTAACATTTCTGTGTTGCAAGGCAAGGTAGGTTTCCCCTAACATTTCTGTGTTGCAAGGCAAGGTAGGTTTCACCTAACATTTCTGTGTTGCAAGGCAAGGTAGGTTTCACCTAACATTTCTGTGTTGCAAGGCAAGGTAGGTTTCACCTAACATTTCTGTGTTGCTAGCAAGGTAGGTTGCACCTAACATTTCTGTGTTGCGAGGCAAGGTAGGTTTCACCTAACATTTCTGTGTTGCGAGGCAAGGTAGGTTTCACCTAACATTTCTGTGTTGCAAGGCAAGGTAGGTTTCACCTAACATTTCTGTGTTGCAAGGCAAGGTAGGTTTCACCTAACATTTCTGTGTTGCAAGGCAAGGTAGGTTTCCCCTAACATTTCTGTGTTGCAAGGCAAGGTAGGTTTCACCTAACATTTCTGTGTTGCAAGGCAAGGTAGGTTTCACCTAACATTTCTGTGTTGCAAGGCAAGGTAGGTTTCACCTAACATTTCTGTGTTGCAAGGCAATGTAGGTTTCACCTAACATTTCTGTGTTGCAAGGCAAGGTAGGTTTCACCTAACATTTCTGTGTTGCAAGGCAAGGTAGGTTTCACCTAACATTTCTGTGTTGCAAGGCAAGGTAGGTTTCACCTAACATTTCTGTGTTGCAAGGCAAGGTAGGTTTCACCTAACATTTCTGTGTTGCAAGGCAAGGTGGGTTTCACCTAACATTTCTGTGTTGCAAGGCAAGGTAGGTTTCGCCTAACATTTCTGTGTTGCAAGGCAAGGTGGGTTTCACCTAACATTTCTGTGTTGCAAGGCAAGGTAGGTTTCACCTAACATTTCTGTGTTGCAAGGCAAGGTGGGTTTCACCTAACATTTCTGTGGATTCCCACACCTAACAATTTTATGGTAAATTACACAGCGTCAATCAAACGCGGCCTTTTGTTTAACAGATAATCAAACGTTTATGACGTCACCTGTATCTAACCCAAAACTTGTCGAGGAGAGAACTTTTGAAATATCCCAAGCCGCAGGGTGAGTACAATTTGGGTCTACTTTCAACCAACTGTTTGTTGTAAAATAAAATGCGCATTGTTACGTCAGAATACCGACCCGGCCGACGTACAACTTTCCTTTGAAACCGTCCTACCCTCAAATTCAACGCGAACAAGTATTGTTACGTAACAATCGATACTCGGAACCGCATATTGGGTAAGAAATGAAATATAACAAATGTCTTGGGACAGTGCCTCCTTCCCCAGTCCATTGCTTGTGCTGTGTGGTGGATGCAGAATTCATTTCATCCACCTGTCATCACTGTTTCTAATACAAACTAGTAATTGTTATTAGGTCTTTATATGTATTGTGTATGAATGCTTAGCAAACAACATTTTTTTGTTATGTAAATTTAAAGTTAATTCATTGCAGATTTGGTCGATAAGGAACCCAAAACCACTTGAGGGAAGTTGCAGCCGGTTCCAAACCATTTTTAACTACGCTCATTCCATAATCTCCTATTTGTGTAAATCGTGTCTGTGCTCACGAATGTGCTTCGGTGACCACACATATCAAAAAAACGCCATGCTTGCTTTATTGAAACTTTCGGTACAATTAGGGACTTCACGTATTGTTACGTCACAACGAATATATCAGATATTTGCGGATCAGCTGAAGAAGTAGACAGACTTTTTAACTTTATGTAGATCGAATTCACCCCTTGGGGGGAGGTTGCTTATAAGTTTCGATAATTCCTGGCGTTGGGATTCATTGACGTAGAACGGACTATCTTGCACGCCATCTGGTGGAAGGTAGTCGTCACGAAACTGCACCGCAAGGTTGCGCAAAAGAGGTTGTTCGTGAAGATTCACGAAGTGTTCACGACAGACTTCATTCATATGATCGATATCACACGCATGAGTCCAGTAGCAATCATGAATAGAATTGAAAGTAATTCCAGATCTGTGAACAACATGCATGCAATCAGTGAGGCTGACCATTAGTTTAACAACTTTCAGGCAATAATTTTCACACCAACTCACGCGTAGGAATAGAGGGCAGTTAACATCATGTGCGTGGAATCAAGTGAGTGAACAAAGTTTGGTGGAAACGCGTTACGTTGTTTCACAATATTAGGAGTCTTGCTGTCTTCTTGTAGGTAAATACTCTGCATCTTGGTCCTAAACTTTTCGGTGGTTGGTCTGAAGTAGGGTTGGGTCGCGTTAAGACCCAGCGGAGTGGTCCATCGAACAGTTTGACCCCCATGCGATATTAACTTGGCACAAGACATCAACCACTCCTGAAAACATTCATTACCAGATGTGTGCAACCTTAGTCACGGCTAAATATACCAAACTTATTTTGTCACTCAATCATTGAGTATTAGCGGTAAGAAGTTTACAGGATTCTTGTACTTACATAAGTTAACATTTCAGTCTACAACATGCAAGGTTTTTAATTGTTTTGTCGTTATTTTAATGTGTATTCCAAACTTATGTAAGTACAAGAATCCTGTAATCGAAACAAGCCTGGCCATTCTCATGCATTAGCTACCAGATATGACATTTTTACTAATTGACACGCACGATAATTTTTCTCAAGATGTTCGACACGCAATAAAAATTCGGTGCCCTGGTTACAGTGTTCTTGTAAGAATATACAACGATTTACCTGAATTTCGCTGGCAGCTCCAAACATGGACTTTACAGATTGTAGTAGGAGTTGTGTTGTGTAGTTTGTTGCTGGAAGAACATCATGATGGAGAAATTTGTCTTCCAACTGTTTCCTAACCTGCAGTTGGGCCCCAAATCTGAGGGGACAAAGTTAATCTTATAAAACCTCACCGAAATTAAAATAAATCAGATCCTAGTAAACACCCAGGAAAGTACTTTTCAGAAATATTATTTGCAATCTCTAGTTGGTGCCATTACTGACCTTGTTACCCCGTACACTGTCGTCATGACAGTTTGCTTGACAACTTTTCTTGTAATTTTCCCTTCCAGTGAAATTGCAACTTTATTACCATCCAAGGCATCAGCAGCCCTCTGCTTCTCAACTTCTTCAGCAACTTTTGTGTAAACGTCAAGAGGATATTCACGAGGTGACAAATTAACCTAAATTGCACAAAATAATTTATTAACAACAGTCATTGTTTGCATTGAAACTACATCAAGAACAACCAGTTAAGTTATATGGCTGCTTTCTACCCAGCAAATAACCTTGATTTTAAAAATAATACAGTACTCGTAAACCTTACACATATTTTATTTATGATCTTTTTTTAATTTAAAATCTGCCACCACATATTTCTTGTTCAAACCTGCTCAGCCCCAATAATGTCTCGTCCCATGGCAGCATAATGTTGCAATCCGTTGCACGATCCGTCCTGGTGTAAAGGAAGATGAGAGAGAAACTTTGTTGGATGAGGCGAGCGTAGAGCTGATGTAAGTTCCATACATGCAGCCAGAAGCTGCCAACGATCTTCAAACTTCTTCCACCAACCACGACCAGTCAGTGGATTATCGGCAGAATCAAATACTTCGTCCAGCATCTGAAAATGGATTAATTGAAGTTGAGGATTCCAGTGGGGATAAACCATGATAGCAAAACACACAGGGGAAACCACCTCATTTGCATAAGCTAGTCGATCACTGGTGCTTTCACGTTTTTTTATCCCAGTCAAATTTGTGATGTGAATTTTAAGCCAATCCATTCCTTTTTCTCCGAGTGGTTTCCCATCAGCAAACAGAAACAATGATCTGTAAACATCCGCGCCTACAAAATAAACAAACATCAACATAGAAATCACCAATCTTCGAACAGATCGTACGTACCCATGTAGTTGAAGTGTCGTGAGATGGGATACGCCCTCCCACGGAAGTCAAGGTTGTGGGGAAACCAAATGACCTTGTCTCGATATTTGTTAGCGATGGAGAGGTTGTACAAACCGGAACAGTGCAAACTGTGCATTTCTTTGCGAACTTTCTGAGCATAATACGCCTGCATGCGCTTCGCTTTCCTCTCCTCTGGACTTAAATCCATCGAAGTTGCAACGAACGGACTCAGTGGTCCCTCTGAACCAGGAGGGGGGATCCCCAGCTTCTGGTCACCTTTTGCCAGAAGAATTTTGATTTGAAGGTCGAGGATTCTTGTGTTAATTCTCCATGCAACCGTCCCCAAAACATTGAGGGCATCAAATATTGGGTAAATGTTTGGTGAATCGAACTGCGTCCGCTTGGGGTCATTGAACTCCATGTCTGAATGTGTTCTAACGAAGTCGTTCGGACACAACAAAAATCCACCCTGGAGGGATGATTTCCATGGCAATGGTGGCACCAACATTGGCAAAGCAGAGCTGTTGAATTTAAAGTTTGAAGCCGCTTCAGTGACAAGTTTTGAAAACAGAGGATGAGGGATTGTCATTCCAAACATACGTTTACCATATGGGGCATATGAGTTAAACACAGCTGGAATCTCCATGAAAAAAGCTGACGGAACATTATTTTTTTTTCCAAGTGAAAATGTTGTTGATGAAATTAGAACCTCCAACATTTTTGACCCAAGAAACAGTTTCCATAATTTCTGCCATGGCATGATCGGAAGCTCCGACTCCAACCTTCCGTACCTTTCCTCTAAATCTTCCCAAACTTGTCGATGTATCAAATTGTGACGTGAATCTGCATTAAAATTTGCATATTTCTCATACAAGGAAGCCAGCCTCCGGTCTGAGTTGGTTGCTAGCAAGGTCTTGGTTATGTAACGCGAAAATAAAGCTTGTCCCAGAGAGAAACACAGAGAACTTGTAATTTCACCAGTCTTAGGAATGCTCATTAGCTGATTGATTATCACTTCAACATAATCTTTTTCCGGTAAAATGCAAAGAAATGGGTAAACCCCCCGCTTAGTGTTCCACCTCATCATTTCATTCTCTTTCATGGATCGGAATGACTGAAGGATGGAAGGAAACCAACTTTTCTTTAAATCAGCCAATTTTCTCTGTTTCTCTTTTGAGTTTTCTACGTTAGCCAGTTTGTTGACTAAAAGGTTTGGGACATCGACTTGACCTTCAAACTCTTCTTTCATTTGCTGGTTGAACTGTGAACTGATCAAGTCGATATCACAAGTCGAGGTGACACTTTTATGCTTTTTTGTTGCCTCTGAATTGTAAAGCTTCTCAATCAGTGGGTGGTGCGTCACAGGGCCCGATCCAACTTCTTTAACATCTTTTACTTTAATACCCAAGTCGGTTGCTACAGTAACGGCATGTTTGTAAATCGGGCTGTGCTTGTCAAGATGGTCCAACGCTTTATGGAGAGGATATTTTTTCAGCATGGGAATCACAATATCCTCAACCACTTTCCTCCTCTCCTCAAACCTGTAAAGTCTCGGAAAATTATTTTCCCATATTTATTGTTGTTTTAACTATTTTAGTTAAGTTGTATCTTTAAAATAATTCCAACAATGTTTTGTAATTGGTCTCATCCGTGCCGCTTCAGTGACTTACAACAGTCTTGCCAGCAAATTATCCAAGCAAGGCTTGACCTACGAGACACACTTGGTCGAGACAGTGGCCCTGCAGCTTATTAAAACATTATTGTATTGCTCATATACACATGATAATTTGTCCCAATAATTAAACTTCTACTAAGAATTTTCATTTTAGGAAAGCGCTTATATAGTCAACCGTGCCAAAGCATCAGAGACCCCCTCCCCCTAACCACAAAGAATTAACTTCAACACTCAAGCCAGGACTGTGGACACGGAACAGAAGCCAAACTTACTTTCCCAAAGTTGCAGTAATAAAGCAACACGTCACTGGACCAAGAGGGACATCTGACAAAAGAATTTTGTGAATCGTCTCTTGCAACATATTACAAATAGTCTCATGTGTTTCACTGGAGTGATACAAACTATAAAAGTAAAGGTCAAGGGTCTGAAAAACAAAAGCATAATTGGCTGGTTTAGATTTGAATGTGACTAAACAAATAATATTCCATGTCATGTTTATCAAAACTGACAATCAGTTTATTTCCACAAATAAGCAAATAAGTGAATAACCTCTAACCTTGGTTGTAACAGATGGTGATTTTAACTGGAGGTTGGTTTGTAATATGAAGGTGGCATCCACCATAAGGTTAGCATGGCTGCATGCCTCGATCAAGTTGTACAAGAAATGAAAAGACTCCGAAAGCATCACTTTAACTTTTGACTTCCCTGGTTTTTTGCGATCAGAGACACTTTCAGAATATTCTGCAAATTAACAACAAGTGTGTCCAAACTTTGCTAATAAAATACAGTGCTTGACTCAACAGCAACTGATCACAATTTTACATAATAAAGCAGTTTCATGAAGACAAGGTTTTGAGGTTGAGACCTCCAGATTCAATTAATCTGCTGCCATTATTAATGTGCATTGCAATATCATGTTTCCTGCTCAACGTTTTTCATGTAATGAGATACGTCCTTTCAATCTTCATGTTACACACATATCTTAGCTGTGATTAATTAATTTGATCAATATCTTACCAACTACACGTTGTCTTATTCAACAAATGCATTTGGATAACTTTGCCTACACAAACTTGATGGTCAAATTAAAACAGGTTTAGTGTGGTTTATAGTACTTTACTATAGCATATATAGGTGTAGATTACCAATATAACAATTGTCAATTTCCTGCAATCCATTCAACTCTTGATTATTTGCATCAAATTCATCCCAAAGTGGTGGTTCAGCTTTTCTTGCCTGGTGATAGTATTTGTAATGGCACCATGTGAAACTGCAGACTTGCGTGTTGTTTAAATGGCAAGCTGCAAATGAATCTGAAAAAAATCATTTTCAAAGTTG
This sequence comes from Ascidia mentula, assembly GCF_947561715.1. Classification (NCBI taxonomy): domain Eukaryota; kingdom Metazoa; phylum Chordata; class Ascidiacea; order Phlebobranchia; family Ascidiidae; genus Ascidia; species Ascidia mentula. The sequence goes on along the minus strand of NC_138570.1, from coordinate 22,215,420 downwards.
TGTAACAAATATACTTATCCCAAACTTTTACGCTTGACCTTTGCAGAACTCTTTAAGCGCGCTACAAAAGTTAATTTTCAACATGGCTTGTACTTTAATTCAACATGAATGAATGCTACTGATGATGCTTACAAGCATACGCGATATGTATTCATTAATTGAAAACCTGATGAAATAAACCACTTCGTCACGGAAGTTGTTTAACATGATTTTGCTTACGTTTAAAACACCGCTGCATGTTCTTGCTTCCATTATTTTTTATCATGGAAAATGATTTCTTTTGTTGCTTCAGCTGCCGTAAGTTAGAACTTACTTTCAGTCTTAGGACTGACATGATTACAAAAATGCTACCTTTACATTTTTATTTTTTCATTTTCAGAAATTTGTTCAAAGATCCCCATGTCGCTGTCACACCACCATCATTCTGGCAGAATAATTTTGCAAATTTGCCATATTTACAAGGTACAACAGGCATTCTCAAACATTAGTTTCTTTTGGTATAGAATCAAATTACCGTATTTTACGGACCATAAAGCGCACCCGATTATAAGGCGCACTGTCAATAAATTGCTTTGATTAGTTTTTTGTTCATACATAAGGCGCACCGGGCTATAGAACGCAACGTATTTTAAGGAGTATGGGTTACCGTATAAAGCTCATTAAACAAAAACTTGTTAGGTAATAAATGTAAGCAAGTCACAATAGTATGAATATCACAGTTGCTAGTTGCTTTTACCGTAGTTTATTGTGTAAGACGGTGGTTTATTTATAATAGTATCGGAATCAGCATAATGGCGTAATGTCGGCATGCGAAAAACTTCCCTACAGTGAAACACATTTTGCCGCATACAGCCCTCGACGCATTTTTAAAAAAAAATTTTTGTTTTATTCGGAACTGATTAAATTGGCTGTGGTTTGTTTATAGTAATGTTTGAAGAGAGAAAGCCTTTCTTGCTATTGCTCTTGTTGAGTCAATTACTATTGTTTCATCACTGGATGCCATTGTTTCTTTATAAGTTAATCTTCAAAGAAGCACAGCTTATTTGTTCGCCCTGCTATATATTCCGTTTTTTCACCTATTCGGCAAACCATTTCAACTACAGTTTATACCCAAAATGCATTATTTTTAGTGACATTTTATCATTGTAACTTTGTAACAGTAGCATAGTTCTATCAGTGCCGCCCACGAGTTACTTTCTAAATTTCTAATTTGGCCCTCCGAAAGTTTGAGATTGAGACCCCTGCTGTAATAAGGGGTCCACTTTGCTGCTCCGCCATTTCAAAAACATAGAAGTGATGATGTAACTGACTAAAATGTTGGGTAACTCCACTCTGTGGGCAACAAACTTACATCATGTGACACATACGTAATTTAATTAGGGAAGTTTTTCTGCATGCCGACGTCACGCCATTTTGCTGAATCGCGAAAAGCGGGTCATGTTCAATGGGCGATTTGAAGGTCATCCGGCATCTTAATTTCAAATTGTTAATTGCATGTTGTAGAGCATTAAATTTCCGTTCTGGTGATTTTGGTCAATATTGTCACGTATTACAAGAACGCCGAGCAGAATTGTTTGTATTAGGGAAGTTTTTCGCATGCCGACATTATGCTGAATTGCAAAACCAGGCGATTTTTTTGATTGATACAGCTGCGAAAAATTTTGTTCAAATGTTTTTTGGGTTTGAACTGCTTGCTCATCCCTGTAATTTGATTCTAATCCAAAAGAAACTAATGTTTGAGTAAATGCCTGTTGTACCTTGTAAAATATGGCAAATTTGCCAAATTTTTCTGCCAGAATGACGGTGGTCGCTGTAGGTCACAATGTTACGATCACTCATCTGGAACCGACCATGCTTTTTAGGCAACAAAAATGAGCCTATTTTGAAAATTTTTGCTGGTTAACAAAATATCATAACCGTGTCAATGCACAGGGATGTTCCAACACAAAAAATATTCCGAAAAAAATCATACGCATTATAGTTTTTCACCAGCGATAATTTCAAGGCGCTCAAATCGCCGGTGTTAGTTTCGTCCCAACCCCAAGCGTCTTTGTTTAAATTTAATAAAATTACCGTATTTTACGGACCATAAAGCGCACCTGATTATAAGGCGCACTGTCAATAAATTGCTTTGATTAGTTTTTTGTTCATACATAAGGCGCACCGGGCTATAGAGCGCAACGTATTTTAAGGAGTATGGGTTACCGTATAAAGTTTATTTGTATGATAATAGTATTGGTACTGGTTTTGAGTGTAGGCAATAAACCACTACTTGATCCATACATTAGGCGCATCGGCTTATAAGGCGAACGATCAATTTATGAGGAAAAAAAAGATTTAAATTGCGCCTTATGGTCCGTAAAATACGGTAAATAAAAAAAAATAGATTCCGTTTCCATATCCGGATCCGGGCAAATACTGAAATACACCCGCGAACTATTGGGTTAGATCCGAATATTCGGTCATAATTGGGAAACATGGTGGCACCACGAAACCATGTCGATAAGAATTTATTAAATCTGCTTTGTAATAATTTTTAAAACGCAGTAAACCTTTCTATTTCGAAAATTTTATAGACGCGGGAGTAATGGCCCACAGCGACCTGCTAGACCACAACGGAGAATATTTGAAATGATGCACTTTCTACAAAATTTAGTCTTGACCCAAGTACAACAGATTTCACTAAGTTTCTCAAGCTTATAGCATGCATACCCGAGGAGTGGGACTATGGACCAGTGCCTTCACATAAAAAGCTAACAGACGTTTCAAAAAGATACATTGCGAGAGCATGAAGGCTTTGTATTCGTGGCTTCAAACCGCCGATATAATTCAACCCAAAGCACAAGCTGTATGGGAGTCCTTAGTCAATGACAGAGTAACTTGAAGGCAAATATATAAAAATATACCGCAAGCTACAGTGGAAACTAAATTAATAAGTTTTCAAATTAAACTAAATCTCAGGGCCATTGTGACCAACAAAAAGTTAAAGGATATGAAGTTTACAGAAGCAGGGTCATGTGTCTTTTGCGAAAATGCCGCGGAAACTGTTTTGCGTCTATTTGTAAATTGTCATATATTGTAACACATTACTGGGAAAATGTATGCGGTTGGCTCACTGCTAAACCTCGTGTCCCCTTGTATTTTTTCCCGCGCATATTACTGTTCGGTGTACATCAAAATAACATTAATTTTGAATGATTTTTAAACTGCGCTTTTCTTTGTGCCCTATTTGTAATTTATCGATGCAAATACGCTAAGAGGAGACCAACAACGACAGAATTTGTAAATATGTTGCAAACAACAAGAACCATTGAATTAAACATCGCCGATGATAAATACCGAATCGAATTATTACAAAAGAACGTGGTCGTACGCTGCTTGACGTGAATTCGAATGTAACTTGACTTCTTGTGCTGATTTCTCGCCATTATGTTTAACCATTGTTGTTTGTCTTCTTGCTTTGCCCTTTCTTCAGTTGTACGCCTTTAGCGTCCTTTTTTTTCAATAAAACAAATTCGAGGTTGCATCAACAGTATCCCACGCCAACGCAATTCTGTTAGAGTCAAGGCATAAATGGTCAAACCTTATTGTTTTGCATTAAGATTGTTACGTTTTTTTGGTACGTTGTTTTATGTTAGATTTATAAATCTTGTTTAAATGCTTGTAAACTTTAGGCTGATCTCGACACAGACGTTGTACGAGGTGGATCCCACATAAACGGGTTATAGCTTGGGTTAACGAGTTTGTAAGGTTTTACCTACCTCACAAGTTCAGGCTCTTCCACAAACCGGAAAACAAACAAGTTTGTTGCGTTAACTGAACTTGTGATAATATGTTAAATTACGGATCAATTATTTGTTCTTTCGGTGAAACAAAATCGAAATGTTGATGCTCACATAACTGTTCGGAATTGTTTTTATTTATGACGTTTCGCTTCTACATAGTAGACGCAGGTAAAAAATTTATGCAATAATTTTTCACGACCAATTTACCGCTTCGCCAAAATGGTTCCTTGTTTATGGATTCCTGTTGATGCGGTTGTATTGTCTATAACACGGGAACACAATGCAGATTCATTTGTATCCCCTAAATTGTGTAGCTACTGCAGTCTTGTGGTCGTTAGATTATGCAACTTTTATATCCACGAATAGCAACTGTTTCATGGCAATTTTCACTACAGTCGCGGCAGGTATTCATTTGCTCAAAAATTATGTGTATACGTCATGCATCCTCCCTCAGAATTTTTCCTGAAATCTACATATCTGTCAAAGTGACGTAACCACCCTTGCAGTCTTCGATGATAAGCCTTGGATTTATGCTGACTAACTTTTGTGTGAATCAATCAAGAAATATTACATGCGCAAAAGAGCCATGATAATTAATGAGAGCTGCAAAGCAGGTGTACAGATCTGTTTCGACCTGTAAGGTCTTGTCAGTGCAGCTGGTGACCGTGGCACATGCTAGCTGGTAGACTAGCAGGCACACAGATTTCCACTTTGTGGTACCCCGCTTCTGAAACGTCATACTTTGCATGAACAATGGTTCTAACGTCACAATGGGTCTGACGTTTACGCTACAGGTAAAGATTGGCTAAAAATGCATTGGTTTAAGATAGAATTTTTTGAATAAATCGCGTGGAGCGCAACGTTAAATCAAAGAGCAAAACGATGTTAAGTAGTTATCGGACGCGCTAGTTCCAAAGTCGGACGCGTTTTTTTCTTTTTGGTACTTTGACGACAACAGTATGCAGCGTTTTATTGAAGAACTTTAATCATAACTAAAATGCATTTTCAGCGGGACTCAAACCCATTGTTTGACAACAAGATGAAACCAGTACTTATGTATAGTTATAGAAATTAACAACAAACGATTGCCAAGGGGCCAATCAAAATGCAATTCCCATTGATTCTGACTCTTTATTACTTGTTAACTTTGTGTTTGAAGATGATTTTTAACTTAAAACATTGATCAAACATAATGTCGAATCCTGGACCACCAGAAATTGTTGAAATTATAGAAGACGACTTGGAGTTTGTTGATGAGAACTGTGATAATGAGATAACTATTGAATACATCCCAATGACCCACCATGAAAGCATTCCATACTTTGCTGGGCAGGACCTCATACAGGTTCGATTGTGTTTTGATGGCGTTCCAGTTTAATGTTGCAAAGTAAATTATTGTTAAAACATTCTTGTTTAAAATAATGAGTTGTGCTTAGTTAGTAGTCTCCATACAGGCTATGTGATCGTCATCCAATATCACATGTTATTGTGGGTTTGTTATGTTTCAGTGGTACCCTAACGTAGAGGAAGCAAAACATGCCGTAGAGTTATACCAAATATCGACCAACACGAAGTACATTAAACTCAACAATCATAAGTATGGGGAAGGTAATACTTTATATTCACATAATTATCACTTTTTAACTTTTAAAATAGTCTGATAATATTAAAAGTTCTAGTCTGTATTTAATAAAGGCAGTATTACGAAGACCAGACTACCTTTGTAAAATAGGTTTATACCAACAGTTGCATGGTTAAGTGTATTGCATTGTGTCTCTTGTTAGAAGCTTGCCTTAATTGAAGATGCACAAATGTTGTCAAGAAATAAAAAAAAATTTTTTTAATTTTAAATAATTTTTTTTTTGTAAATGTCTTCTTTGTTTGAAGATATTACAAGAAGTAGAATCAGATGGGATGATTCTACCAACATTCCCCATGTTATACTGAGAAGTCTTAACCTGGAATGTCAACATGCAAAGGACAGGAACAAGGAATCAAATCGGATGCGACGAGAACAAGGCACCGGACCCTATCAGGTGGTCAAAATTTTCTTAATTTATGGTTGTTTTATTCAATTGATGCAACATTTTCGAAGTTTGTCACAATGATGAATATGATGATGTGTTTGTTTGTGTAAATCTCCTGGTTAAGCCTCAAATAAAAATGGTTGAGACGACAAGTGCTTACATGCAGTTTATCCAGCTTATTTTTTTATTTGTTATCATTGTGTACAATCGCACATCTTTATGCAAACATAGGACATGTGCGAATTAACATTAGAATCAGTGATGGAAATGCAGCAAATTTGTCTCATCATTTTGTAGAAATGTACCAGTAATAACATGCAGTGGTCAATGTTGGTTTCCTTAGTTCCGAATGGCTAGTGAAACTTATTTCATTTTTAGATAAATGGGGAACAGAGAGAGAGAAAAAAATACACCTGTAGCAAGGGATCGAAGAAGGGAAACTGCAAAGCAACAGTTAGTATGATCGAAGTTCTACGATTCCCACAATACCAGGTGAATAGTCTTAACAGGTTGTGCATGAAATTTAAAGTTTTGTAGTAAGCCTTTATTTGTGGTGATCAATTCTTAAAATGAATTTTAATATTCTTTATATTGTAGATATCTGACACAAGCAAACCTAATAAATCTGCAACAAGCAAGTTAATCAGGAGGGGACTACAACGACAGGACAGTTCAATGGAGAAGGACTTTGCAGTGAGGGTTGTGTTTCCAGCACTTGAATCTCATTCTGGTCACAGCTTTGGCGATATAACTGAAACACAAAAACACATCATAAAAATCACAGAACTTGCTTCAGAAATCATTAAAGTTTCAACGCTGGTCTCATCCACTGACCTCCTCCAGGAAGCGCACAGCAACTTAACGTCTGTTCTCCAACGTCTGGAAGAGGAATTCCATAAAACCAAGAGCAAGGAAAATGTTGTGAAGAAGAAGTCCTCAGCTGTCGGGAAGCTCCTCGATGAACCGGGCAGGAAGAAATTAAAAATAGGTCGTGAAAACATTTTGCAGCATCAGGAAACTTTTTACGTGTCGCTCGACAACCAAGAATCTGTTATTGTGACGCGGAAAACAGAAGCAAATAAACTACTTGAGTCTGACATATGAGAATGGAAGATTTTGTTCTTGTGGAAAGTTTTGTTGATTGAACCTGTGCTGCTCCCAGTGGTTGGTTTCCAACCATTTATTGTGAACACACTTTCTGTCTTGCCTGGTTTTCAATGTTGTCTAAAACATGTTGTTCATTATTTGCAAAAAACAATTTAAGAAATAAGAAATATACTTTTTTTATAGATTCTACATAGTTATAAATATTCTGTGATAAGTGATTTTGCCGATGGATAAAAATCATGGATGGACGATTTCAAGTTCTGAAGATGATGAAAGTATTCTTCCACCAAAAGACAAAAGAAAAAAATTCATGAGCCCAGCACAAATAAAAAGAAAGCTTCAACTTAAGTCGAGTGAAAGTGGTTCAAAGGAGAGAACACCCTGTAAGTTCGGGGGGAAATGTTACAGATCAAGTCCAAAACATCAGTTAGAATTCTCCCATCCAAAAAAACGGAAATTAGAAAGTGGAAAAAATGTTGAGGAAACCGTGAGCAAAAAAGTGAGGTCATCTGAAACAAGTTGCCCAGTGGCAGCGTTCAAAGCCTCTCAACCTTTTAACTTTCTGTTAACAACTGTCAAAGATATTCCGGGCAAGTTTAATTACGTCCCACAGACAGATTTCGATGAAATCACTTCCCCTCCATCTATCAACATCAGGGACATACTATCCCTTAAGTTTGGTAAAATATTAAAATCTGTTCAGTTCAATTATTGTATTGACATAGAGTGGTTACTGGACAAATACCCACTCGAAGTTCGGAGTAACCCTATTTTAATCGTTCATGGTGAGCAAGCGGGAAACAACTTAAAACTGAAAGCGGAAACCTCCCCTTACACCAATATACAATTGTGCAGAGCAGAGCTGCCACCGTTTGGGACGCACCACACTAAAATGATGCTCCTCCAGTACAAAGATGGACTGCGTGTTGTCATAGGAACAGCAAACCTTGTCGAGCAAGACTGGAGGAACAGAAGTCAGGGATTGTGGATGAGTTCTCTGTTTCCCAGGGATGCAAAGCAAAGTGTGGAAAATAGTTTCCAGATGGATCTTGTGTCATATCTTGCTGCATACAAGAAAAAAGAATTGGAACCATGGATTAATGTTATCAAGGAGCATGATATGAGCTCTGCAAATGTTTTGCTTGTTGCTTCCGTGCCCGGGAGACACACAGGAACAGCGTTAAACTTGTGGGGTCACATGAGGCTCAGAAAGCTGCTTTCATCTCATGTTAGGGGATTGGACCACACATGGCCAGTGGTTGGACAGTTTTCAAGTATTGGGTCATTGGGTGCCAACAAAGATAAGTGGCTTTGTGGGGAATGGTTGGCGAGTTTGTCATCTTGCCAACGAAAAAAGACACTTGGTCAAATGGAAAAGGCAAGTTTAAAACTCATTTTTCCAACTGTTGACAATGTTCGGTGCAGTTTAGATGGGTATCCATCTGGTGCTTCGTTACCATACAGTTCTTCAAATGCTAAAAAGCAGCCATGGCTGAAAGACTTCTTGCATCAGTGGAAATCAGCTCACAGTGGCCGGAGTGAAGCATCCCCTCACATCAAATCCTACACAAGGGTTTCGCCATTCAAGACAAATATTCGAGCAGCTTGGTTTCTACTGACAAGCGCAAACCTCTCGAAAGCTGCTTGGGGAGGTCTGGAGAAGTTGGGATCCCAACTTGCGATCAAATCGTATGAAATGGGTGTGCTTTTCATACCCTCCCTAACCTCACCAGATGCTGGAACCAACTCACAAAATAGTAATTACTTCCACCTCAGCAAGCCTTCAAGTAATTGCAGGAGGTTTCCGCTGCCGTATAATTTGCCTTTATTGCCGTACAGTAAAGAAGATGAACCGTGGACATGGGACGCCCCCCACACTGAAGGACCAGACAGGTTTGGTAACATATGGGTGCCTTCCTAACAGAAAGATTACGCATTTTAATTAAATCTTGTTGTTGCTTGTTTAGTTAATAAATATTGATGGGACCATATTGTGAATAAAATGTGGATGTTGTAGAAACTAGTGGTCGTGTGCAGCCAACCGAGCAAGGGAACAAACATGAGTCCGACCTGAATCATGAAAAGATAATATAACATTTTCAGTTCATGCGAATCAAGTGCGAAACGTCATCCAAATGATTGAACGCAAACGTTGGTTCGTTCAAGCCTAGTTTTATACCCCGATCTTAGTTCTGTGCCAAGACCTGCGTAGTTGCCGTGAACCACCCACTTATATGGCAGGAGTTGGGTGACGTTGTATTTTAGTTAAGGCAGGTTGGTGCAAATCTACCTCGGGTAAAACGTCAAGTTGTTATATTAGAAATTGTTTAGGCCTCCTGCTTCAATAAAATGGAAGCCAAGAGGCAAAATATAGCCTCTGCGAATCTCATAGCCCAAAGGTTATATCATAAACTCGTAAGACCAATAATTACGATGGGATATTCTAGGAATCCTTGTATGTGTGATTCGTGTTTCACTGACGTTTGTTTCCAAACTATCAAGTGTAGGATTCTGTATTGACGGTTTTGATTGCATTGCCGAAAACATCAACACCGATGGTCTGTTCTTGGCCCTAAGTTCGGTCCTGAAAAACGTTGTGATCTATGAGGCCAAAGGCATATGATCTGTGAGATAGTAGCACAGCTGTAATTGGTTACAACCGGCCGCATGCAGAACATTGGCTGGCCAAAGTAAAACTTATCAAAACGAAAACTCCAACTCGGTTAGTGGAAAGTTTCCTTTGATCTATTTCGGCAAACTTAAGGTTTCCAAAGGACAGGTGATTATAGGTGTGAAGGGGTTGCATGGGCGGAGACCCGACACCATGTTGGCAGCAGGTCCCGACACCACAAGGTCTTGGAGGAAAAAGTTCGGTCTGTGACCAAAACAGAGATCTGGGACCGAACACCGTGATCTGCGTGATCACATTGCGATCTGTTACATTGAAAACCATGATCTGAGACCGAAAACTATGATCTCGGAGAGATCACATTATGATCTGTTTATTTGTGGAAAGAATCGCAAATATATTGGGCGATATCAAAGACGAGTCAGAAACAAAGATATAATTGCTGCGATTACGCGACAAAGGGGACTTAGAAGAATAGCGCAAGTTGAAAGACGTAACGCAAGCGAGATAACTAGCGACGGCGTCAGAAAGACGGGGTGTAAATGTAAAAGAGTAGAAAGCAGTTTCAAAAGACCAAGTTTAAACCAAAATATCAATAAATATTCGAATTACGACAAGCTAAAATCCCTACAGGTGCGACAAACGAATCCTACGGAAGAAAACTCAATAAAATACTACAATTATTTGACTTTTTGACACACCAATTTCATCATGATTATTGCTTGTGATTGTTATTGTGATTTTTGAAAAAGGTTTGCACTAATGTTGTTGTTGTGCTTCAGCGTTTTCATCCAAAAAACATGTTACTTAACCTGGGACGGCATTACGAACACATCTCGCTAAGTTTAGCGATCTCGGTATTGACGCACGACCTCGTTAAGTCGAGATTTGGTATTACGAACCCCCGTCTCGCTAACCGGGCCTCGCTAAGTAGCGAGGAGCTTAGACCACTCGCTAACGTCGAATTATTCCGTACAAAGCCGCACAGCTGCGTCAGCAAGTGAAATTGGCTGTCTATTTTGCCGCTAAACGCTCATACAAACGAAAAAAGGTATGACAAAATCCCCTGGAAATGTCGGATTTAGAACTAATTTCAGAATATCGAATGCCCAAAGCTGTGATAATGGATTTGTGCAACCACTTGCACCAAGATTTAAATCCAAAGAGTGCCTGTAAAAGATGTCTAACAGTGGAAGAACAAGTTTTGATATCATTAAAACTTTGGCATCGGGAAGGTTTTAAAATTCAGCCAAGGACAATGTTAACGTTTAACAACCAACTGTCAGTGTAGTACTAAGTCGATGTATGTGATATGCACTAAAAATCATTTCATCACAAACATGTGTGGGAAAATATTTTTTCACGGTTGGCTACACACAGGCCGGCCTAATACAAACATCTGTCAAAATTTCCACCCTCGCCAGTTCGCAATCCTGCTATCAGCTGTTGCTGGGCGTCTGAATGATTAATCTGGTTGGGCAGCAAGAAGTAAGCAGGGGTGTTTTTTATAACGTTTCGCTTCGTACCACGTTTTGCCAGATTCACGTCTGAATAGTTTGTTGGTCAATCGACTCGAGAAACCTTTGTTAACAATTTTGGACGAAATATTATGATTCTATTTTTTGTGCGTTTTCAGGGTAAATGAGGTACAAATATTGATTTGTGAAATAGTGAATAACTTAACGTTTGTGGCTTGTCTGTGGAAAAAGACCAGGTCCAGCACAGAGCAGTTTATCCAAATTACAAACTTCACAATCTAGAGAATAAATACACCATTTAGTCTAATTAATGTTGTTGTTTTATTATTTAATGTCATTGTAGGATTGTAGAAATGGCAATATTTGGATTTCAAATATGTTTTACATTAATAATGGCAAGCTTTTTACAAAAGTTAATGCCAATATACTCATTTGGAAGATGGCTGATTGCAAATGGTAGTTTGGTTTGGTATCAATACCCAACTGACGGAGAGCTTCGGAAAGCTGCCGGAAAGCCATTGACGAAAAAAGAAAATGGAAAGTTAAAAAATCGTCATCAGAACCGGAATCGGAGTAAAGATGGAGAGGAAACTTTCAAAATCCCCAAAAATCTAGAAATTGCTTTGGATGTTGCTCCTGTATATTCTTTTGATTTAGCAACGCTTAAGTATTATGGAGACTTTGAATGGATTGTTAATTACACCCTCTTCAGTGTCATAGTTTATATTCTAACAGAGTTATATTATGAAATTTGGATTCCTGATAATGAATTTAATATCTCAATGGTTTGGGTTGGTCTGTCGATATGGTTTGCCTTCAAAAATCTTCTTTCCATCTTTTGGATGTACGTGAAATCCCGAGCTGGTGGAGAAGTTTCAATGTCCGTTGTGTTTGGGATGGTTTCTTTCATTCTCTCTCTTTCTGTACTCATGGTGAAAGAGGATATATTGGAATTTGGATTGGACAATTCAACTATACACAATACAACATCTTTACCCAACACAAACCCAGTATCCAGCGTTAAACTTGTGCTTGCGACATGGAGTTGTGTTGTTGGTTTGTTGTTCATGTTCCCTGCGGTACGCATGGCACAGATGTACGTGGACGCTCTCAAATATGCAGCTGGAAGCAAGTTAAAAACATTTGCATTGCATGCAAACTTTTTTGCCCCACTCGTTGTTTCACTTCTGTGGGTTAAACCAGTATCCCGGGATGTGATAATGAACCCAACTTTTAACAAGGAAGATTCACCTTTGCTTACAGATGGACAGTTTGAGTTGATGAGGATACTGGCTGTCATTGTATCCTGCCTGCTCAGACTCAGTTTGATCAGAACACATTTGCAAGCATATCTCAACCTGGCTTATGTCAAAGTTTTGAAACTGAAAAAGGAATCTGGTCTCATTACTAATGTTGACTTTCAAAAAACTATTCTTCAAATCTTCTACTATGTTGGAATTGTGGCAACACAGTACATCAGCCCCTTGGTTTTATTGTTGTGTAGTTGTATGCTGGTTAAAACCATGGGCAGTTATTCATGGCTGTCCTTGCAAGCATCGCATGTTGATGAACTGCACAACACATTCAATACTTCATTCCCAGAACACCTGATGGATTCAGATTCGCATGAAAACATGGTGCAAAAAATGCGGCAAAATATTATTGCCCTCAGGTCAATATTTACCCCCAGCCTTATTAGAGGTGTTTCATCGTACATGCTTTGGTGGACTGCAACCAACTGGTTCCTTGCCAGCCTAGTTGGACTCCTTTATCACTCATATTTAACAGAATAAATTGTTTGTTGGTCTTTGCTGTTTAACCACCACACTGTGTACAACACCATACAAGAACAAATCTTACAATTGAAATATGCTGCTTGTTATACGAGGACTTTGTAAAAAAAGAAAAGTTGTTTTTTTTGGTGGTTTATTCTTTTGTTTTTGTCATTTGAAAAGTTTTGTGTTGTTATGTAACTTAAACAAAACATTATTTCTGGTAAACTTCTACATAATAAACAAACCATTGATTTTAAAACCTTGTTTTTATTTAAGTTGTCATGACAACCTTCTAATAAAACACCATTGCACGAAAATGTCTGCATGAATCTACAATGTGTGAAATGATAAAACCACAACAAATGAAACATAAAAAAATATTCTGTGTATCAGTCAGTCTTCTTGTCGGAAACAGTGTCACCAGATGCTGATACAGTGGGTTTTGCAGCGTTTGATCCGTTGCTGAAAGGACACTTGAAGAAAAAACAAACCACATTGATATTATTTTACATTTTATGAAATTCCTAAACTTTCACAACACAGATGAATACAGTGTGGCCATGCCTTAAAATTACATCACTTGCCTTAACATCTTACAGATAGGCTTATTAGAAACAACATTACATTCAATGTTTAGATTAAAACAAAAATACCTTTTTTACTTCTCCGTTTGGGGCATCAGTTACAGCCTTCGGGCTCCACACTTTTGATATAATCGGATAAAGCCATGGTTGTAGGTATTTGTGGTAAACCCACAATACAAATGGAATAACAATGCAAGGAATACACACCATTTTTGGATTTGTTGATCAATTTATATCAATTTTATTTATCCCCGCTATCAATTTATATATACGCTATATATACTGGCTGGAGTACAAAATAATATATTACAGTAATTATACAAATAAACAACAGATTTCGTGTCACAGATTCGCAAAGAGTTACATTGTTTCTATCTTCATTCGTTATTGATCTTAAATTTAACCAAGTCTGGACAACTCAGCATTACACAGCACTTGTATGACGTCACAAGCACCACTCACGTGACAAGAGTTCCCGACTTTGACGTCTTTGTTTTGTTTATGAAGCGACGCGCAATGAAGCATAACCAACTCACTTTTTATTTATAATTTAAAATTCTTTTTTCTTATGTTATTTTTTTAATCTTTTTATGTAAAAAATTGAGTTTAAAAATTTAAGACAGCGAAAAGTCGTTTCGTACATTGACAACATTGGGGTAATATCAATATTTTCTTTTGCTCCAGAAAGTCAGATATTTTCCGAGATTAAAAAAATTAATTAATTTGTAAAATTAATCTAACTTTTGTAAACATCGTAAAAACGCGGGAATTTACAGCTAGTTTGATCATGAGATTTTGAATGGAAAAACGACAAATAAATATTACTATAATTTCCAACGCACGAACAGGGACAATTTTATGACTGGTTGTTGGTCACGACTTGTACAAGTAATAAGCAGTTGTCTTAATGTAAAATCCGGCCCAATCTTGAGGCGACTGTGGGATACGAGAAATAAAAACAACATTGAATGTACTTGAAAAGATGACTGCATCACTTTTTTTAAACCATCGTTCTGTGGATCACAAATTGCCTGCTGCTGGACAAAACTCTGACTTTACTAATATTTTTGCCTGCTGCTGGACAAAACTCTGACTTTACCGTTCTGTATGTGTATATATGTGATGAAACGTCGCTATTAACCACATAATATCCAGAGGCCCCCTTATTCCGAGGAAAGAAAATGTGACAGTTCGAGGATTTCTTCTCAAGATTACATGAGATGCTATAGCGTCCACTAAGCGTAGAAATCTCCAGTTTCGAAACAAACAATGGTGTCTATTGTCTTTTTCAGACTCATTCTGGGCTTTGTAGGCCCACATGGACCCATAGGCCCCATACCCCTTGTTACGGACAATACTCTCCCCAGCACGAAATAATTCCTTCCCGCCACCAAAGTGATTTTTGTTGTCGACGTCTTGTGACGTCATAAGCATGTACTATCTTACATTCTTCACTTTTCGGCCAGTGTAATGTTGAGGCTGGTGTAATGAGTCTGTATATGCTTATAATATTCTTTTTGAATAGGTGTGGTCGGAAAATCGTTTAAAAACACGACTTAGAAATTGATTTCGTAACTGTCGGAATAAACGTGCATGTTAAACTGGACCGACCTTATAGGCTACTACCAGTTGGAGGACTGTAAGGTGGAATTGAGAAAGTGCTCGAATTCTACATTATTTTAAACGATTTTATTTGCCTCGGTGATATCTCAGTCACCATCACAAATTTGAAGATCTATGTCTAAAGACACAGGAGAAGTCCCGCCTACATCACAAGAGCTGTTTGATGTAATTGATGCTGTGAAACCTGTACAGCCCGGTGCACCGTCTTCTAATGGCTCGGTACGGACTTTCAAAAGCACAGCGAGTGCACGTGCTCGCCGAAATGCTGAGGCCGCAGCCTTAAGACTTCAACAACTTAAGCGACGATGTGCTTCAAAATCAAGAATGTTGGATCTTGAGCTCGAGCTCGACCTCGAGCTCTCTAAAGCCCACGACGATGTGGAATTGGCTGAATTCGCTGCGGACACAGTAAGTGAATTTGACTCATGCGAATCTACGCAAGGATGGGACCTCACCCCAGTTACAAAGCCGAAGCCCATACCTCTGTTGGAACACGCCAAAACTCCTGAACTACACAAACTGGGCGAAACATCCACGAAGGAAAGCGACCTTTTGGGTCAACCAAACTCCAAAGTACATGAACATGATTTGACACCATCTGATAGGCCGTCATTTGTGGACAGCAATAAAATGATGAATGTGAACTCGACAGACAAGCCACTTGCGGCAGGCAAGTTACAGGCTCCAGTCGAGCCTTCCAGTGTCCTCCCAGCGAAGACAGAAGGATTTGGTCCAGCGGTTGTCACCAGCGCAGATGCCACTGGGGCCGGCACATTTGAGACGAGTCCTCTCAACCGGGCGTTGGGACCTCATAAAATACGTCCACAGGCGACTACCTCAGATTTGTACGTATTTGCTGAAACCGTGAAACAAGGTTTTAACTTACCCAAACTGACGTTAGAGAAATATGACGGGGATCCTCTTAATTATCACAAGTTCATGAACGATTTTGATCGACAGATAAACAAGGCTTATCTATCTGACGCCGAGAAGTTGGGATACCTCTGTGAATTTTGCGTTGAAGAACTAACATTTTGGAATGCAAAAGCATGCCTCCCGAATTAGGATACAGGGAGGCATTGGATATACTCCACAGGAGACATGGGAGATTAGACCTTGTTGTTAGAGCACACATGGACAGACTGACCTGTCGGCCGCCACTTAAAGACAACGACTTCAGAGGTTTGCGTTCTTTTCGAGCACAGGCTTCTGAGAGTTATAACCTGTTTAGTCAGTGGAACTGCCAGTACACACTTGATTTGCCACAAAACATTGAGGCCGTTGTACAACGTTTGCCACAAAACGCAATCAGACGATTTATCACAAAGTCATCCGAACTCCGTTTGCGAAATCGGCCAGTGACTTTTCAAACCTTGTTGGATCTTCTTGAACTGTTGGCAGTGGATAGTCTTTCGCCTATGATGAGGTTTGTTTCCGTCGATGAACGTAGGTCAAAAGGTCAAGCGAGCATGAAAGGAAAGCCGCCCGAGCGAGTTGCAGCTACCTACTCAACGGTAACCAACGGTGTCTCAGCAGAGACTTTTGTGAATCACGACTCCCTCCGACCCACTCAAACCTGCCCCGATTGCGAAGCCTTTCATTTTTTGTGGAAATGCGAGGTCTTCAAGAAACGGTCGCTCAAAGAACGCCACGCATTGGTACGTCGTAACAAGCTGTGTTACAATTGCTTTCGTCCCGACCATTTCGCGTCCGAGTGCACATTGAATCAGGTGTGTCGGGTAGAGGATTGTGGTAAAAGGCACCATACACTACTACATTGGACATATCCTACTGGTCCATCGTGTCAGGAACGTCTGCTGCCACGCTTCGAGCTAGCTCTGTGCGTCTGAAAGTGGTGCCAATGACTGTCTTTGGTATGAATTCGGAGCCTTGCTTTACCCATGCATTTTTAGATGACGGATCGGATACTTCACTTTGTTCTGAGGTCTTGGCAAAAAGGCTGGGATTGCGTGGTGTGGAGGACAACTTAACGATAACCACCGTAAATGGAACGCAGACATTGCGCAGTAGCAAAGTTTCGTTATCAGTACAGGGTTTAAAGGAGAACGAACGATTTTTTATGGAAAACGTCATGGTCGTGCCCAAGTTGCCGAACTTATAGGGTAGCATTCCTACAGTAAATGATGTTAAGCGGTATCAGCACATCCGCGACCTTGAATTTCCTGTGATTGATTGTCCAGACATTGGCTTGCTTGTTGCAGCCGATGTGTACGAGGCGCACGAACAACGCGATGTTGTGCATGGCACACGAGGCGACCCCGTTGCTATACGCACTGGGTTGGGCTGGTGTTTGTTTGGCCCAGGACGAGAACATCGTAGCCAGAAAGCCTGTGTCAACTTCATGCATTCAGACACGAAACTACATCGCCAGTTGGATCAACTATACAGCAATGAGTTTCAGGAGCAAGGCCATCAGGGCCCGGGACTGTCACTTGACGACAAACGCGCTATTTCCATTATGGAAGATAGTGTCATCAAAGTGGATGGACATTACCAGATTGGGTTACCTTGGAAGTCGCCCGAACCGAAGCTGCCATACAATAGAATTTTGGCAGAGCGACGTTTGCTACATCTAAAGCGGCGTTTTGAGAAAGATACCAAGCTTTTTGAGAAGTACAAAGAAAAAATAGAGGACTACTTAAAACAAGGGTTTGCGCGGAGAATACCCACGGACTGTTTGCCATATACAGAGCAAACATGGTACATACCACACCATGCTACGGGTAGCAAATTTCGAATTGTCTTCGACTGTGCTGCTTCCCACAAGGGATCCTCTTTGAACGACAAGCTGTTGCAAGGGCCAGACCTTACCAATAGTCTTGTGGAAGTGCTGCTACGTTTTCGCCAGGAGGTTGTTGCCTTTGCGGCCGGCATCAAGGGCATGTTTCATCAGGTGAAGGTTGTTCCAAAGGACTGTGATTCGCTACGACTTCTATGGTGGCCTGATAGCAATTTAAGACTGTGGACTACCAAATGCTTGTGCATTTGTTTGGTGCCACGTCTTCGCCTAGTTGTGCAAGCTTTGCGCTGAGGAAAGCAGCGTTGGATAAGAAGGACTTATTTTCGACACCTGTTGTTGAGACTGTTTTAAAGAATTTTTATGTAGACGACTGTCTTAAGTCAGTGGCAACAGTTGCCCTGGCCACTGAGCTTATCAAGGATGTAAGTGCCATTTTGCGTGAGGGAGGATTTCATCTTACGAAATTTCTCAGCAACTCATCTGTTGTGCTTGAATCTGTAGACAAGGACGACCGCTCAGAAGCGGTGTTGAACTTGGATTTATCGTACTTGCCGATGGAAAGAGCGTTGGGTATTCAGTGGGACATGGCCAACGACTGTTTTGGAATTCGTGTGAATATAAAGGAAAAACCACATACTCGCCGCGGTATGTTGTCAATGATCAGTCAGGTCTACGACCCGCTGGGGTTTATTCAACCATTTGTCCTTCCCATGAAAAGACTGATGCAGAATCTGTGCAACCAACAACTTGGTTGGGACGACCCACTTCCCCAAAGTGTGGCGAGCATTGGAGTGTCTGGTTGGACCATGTGCCTTTGTTAAAGAACGCGACAATTCCGCGTTGCTTCAAACCGCCTGACACTGTTATCGTATTGACTGAACTTCACTGCTTTGGTGACGTCTGCGAGGCCGGGTATGGCGCCGTTTGTTATCTACGTTTTGAGGACTCAAGCGGGAATATACACTGCTCATTGGTGGTAGGAAAATCACGAGTGACCCCTCTGAAGCCGGTCACGATACCTCGGCTGGAATTAGTGGCCGCAGTAACTGCTGTCAAATTGGGGACAATGATTATTCAGGAATTGGACTATGACGTAGACAATGTGTGGTTTTGGTCTGATTCCACCACGGTGTTGCACTACATTCACAATTCTTCACGCCGCTTTCAGACCTTTGTTGCGAATCGACTCGCTGTAATTCACGAGCACTCGATACCGTCGCAGTGGCGACATGTGGGGAGTAAGGATAATCCCGCCGGCATTGCTTCGCGTGGGTTGATGCCTAGCGAATTTGAAAAGGCCAGAACGTGGTTTAGGGGCCCAGATTTCCTGTGGAAAGGTCGGAAATTTTGGCCAGATCAACCGCATGTCCTTCCCGTGCTGGATACAGATCTCGAATTAAAAGCACACACTGTTTGTGCTGCGAATGTGACCGTTAACCAAATGCCTTTGCAGAGACTGTTGCAACATTTCTCCTCGTGGGTTACCTTACAAAAATCAGTTGCCTGGTTAACCCGCTACAGGAATTGTCTGCTGTGGAAATACGGACGAAGAGGAGCTGCAGTTTTCACTGAAACCCCGAAATTTTGTTCGGTTGGTCTAACAGTTCAAGAGTTGGATCTGGCCACGAGAAATATTCTGCAATTGGTGCAACGAGAAGCTTTTCCTGCTGATCTAGCGAATCTGGTGAACTGTAGAAGTTTTGAAGAAGGAATTAAACACCATCGTGCAACGAGCTATGCGTCGTCGCTGTGCAAGCTCTACCCTTGTGTCGTCAACGGAATAATTCATGTTGGAGGAAGGTTACGAAAATCAGACTTGGATCTACAACAGAAACATCAGGTAATTCTGCCCCATCGCCACCATGTGACGGATTTAATCATAGACTATTATCACCGCTCTGAAGGACATAGCGGAACTCTACATGTGCTCGCGTAGACACTTCCTCGTTCATTAACGCTTTTGGAAGGTTTTCATGTCGAAGAGGTTCGCCTTCTGACGTGTTCAGCGACAACGGCACTAACTTTGTCGGGGCGGAACGTGAGCTTGGTAATGGGATTACCAATTGGAATCAAACTCACATACACAATCATCTGAGCCAGCAAAGGACCAACTGGCATTTCAACCCCCCGCTTGCAAGTCACCAGGGTGGAGTATGGGAGCGTGTCATTCGTTCCATACGACGCGTTCTTCAAGCGATCGCGGGCAATGCTTCATTGTCCGACGAGTCTTTGTGTACATTTCTTGCAGAAGTTGAACGAATACTGAATAACCGACCAATCGCCGCCGTTGGGGACGATGTTCGGGACCTGCGAGCTCTCACTCCCAACATGTTGTTACTTGGTAAGATGGACTGTTCGCTCCCCCCAGACGAATTTGTGACGGCCGACGGCTACCGGAAATCATGGCGTACAGTCCAGTTGTTGGCTGACATGTTTTGGAAGAGATGGGTACGGGACTACCTTCCAACGTTGCAACTGCGCCACAAATGGGTCCGACAATCCGCAAACTTTGGAGTTGGCGACCTGGTTTTGGTCGTGGAGATGAACGCCCGGGGCGCTTGGCCGAAGGGCCTTATTGAGGAGGTGTACCCTGACGGAGAAGGGGCTGTTAGACGTGTTCGCGTACGTACTGCAAGAGCTGTTTACACGCGTGATGTGCGCAAGCTGTGCCTACTCGAGGCCGCTTGATAATTGTGTATATACCTGTGTTTCGTTATTGTCCATTGTTGTGTGAAATAACTTCCCACGTTCGTTATTTGGGGCCGGTATGTTACGGACAATACTCTCCCCAGCACGAAGTAATTCCTTCCCGCCACCAAAGTGATTTTTGTTGTCGACGTCTTGTGACGTCAGAAGCATGTACTATCTTCCATTCTTCACTTTTCGGCCAGTGTAATGTTGAGGCTGGTGTAATGAGTCTGTATATGCTTATAATATTCTTTTTAAATAGGTGTGGTCGGAAAATCGTTTAAAAACACGACTTAGAAATTGATTTCGTAACTGTCGGAATAAACGTGCATGTTAAACTGGACCGACCTTATAGGCTACTACCAGTTGGAGGACTGTAAGGTGGAATTGAGAAAGTGCTCGAATTCTACACCCCTCTCGTTTTGGGCATGCTTGGCCACATGTTTCCCACACTCTCAAAGTCCATCATATTTCTTGTGCATTAATAAAGCAGTTAAGAAACCAGATACAAAGATAAAACGCTTACAATTTGAAGGTATGAATATGATTAAGGGTTTAGACCAGAATGTTTTGACGCATGGATTTTCAGATGGTCTTATACTTGTTTCCTCTACATACAAGTATACAAGTAGCCTACGCCCAATCGTGTTTATACTGTTTACACTACACCTCAATATATAATTGGATGATTACCATTTCGTTGGTACACAACCACAAAATCTGAGCCAGTTTGGTACGATAGCTAGCCTAATTACCGACAAACAAAATACATCCATTCCCACTCAAACACAAACAAGTCTCAAACCGCCATATGTTATTATTTGCCTAAAAAATAGTAAAACGTTGTGGCCGATTAGGCCTTTTCTATTGCTTTTATAGCGAAATTATGCACGTATAGCCTGCTTTGCCATATGTTTTTTTTTTTATTTTGATACAATATTAAGACCATTTACAACATTGGATATTTTTATTGGAAGCACTGCCCCCAAAACCTGTAAAATATGCTGTTGTCGGATTAAACACATCGGTGTACTGATGTTATTTTTCCAGGTATGTTTGGCACGTCAGAATTCAATTTGTTATTTCATTTCGGATTATTTTTTTGATAAAAAAATTTAAATTTTGACTCGTTTCGACAAAAATAGGTTTGGGAAAACCCGTGTCACGGTTCAATAAACACAGGTTAAAGTGCAAAATGTCGGCAAGAAAATGTTCGCTAAACAAGAGCTACTTGACTATGTTCCGAAGTTAATTGTTAACTAAAAGCACATTATTGTATTTGTGCCTGAGTTTCATTAGGATGTTTAGGTTGATTTGGTCTGGTTGGAAAGTAGTTTTTATGTTGCGTGTGTTTGTAAGATTAAAATACTACAATGTTCTATGTTGCTAAATGCTAATGCTAGTCAGTGTAACATAGTGTAGGTCCTTGTTCAATACCAACTGACCCATCAAATGTTTTTGAAATTGTATTGTTAATTAATGCAGACCCCTTTTTCAATCGTTCCTATATTTATGAAATAATGTCGGCCAGTCTGCCCACCATTTGTTTGTTGTGTGTGGACATCAGGATAATTGTGTTTTTAGGTGAAAACTGTTGTGGTAAGCTATATATATGTATATATATTTAATGGGTTTTATATGGTTTATTTATGAATCATTTGCAGTATTAACATTACTGTCATACTCCAATTTATCCAAAGAGTTTTCATCAAAATTGACAGATGATCTCTCTTAGGGTGAAATATATTTTTTTGATATAAAACAGCTATTCCATCAGTGCATGTATTGTCATAGCTATGTGTTCTGCGTATGTTTGATTGTTTTTCACAGCTATGTGTTCGTGACACACTGGTTTGATTGTTTTTAAACCGTTTTAGGAAAAAGTTATTTAATGCAAATAGACCAGATGTCAGCCACCTTTATTTTACAAAAAGCCAAATTTTGCACAAATCTAAAATATACTGAGAGCCACAAAGTTAGCATGTTTTATTCAGCTTGCCAGTGAAACTTATGACTGAGGTACAAGAGGTGAAATCACAGGGTAAAGACTTTTGCAGGACAATTCTGACTTCATGAAGCACTTTATTTATTTTAATTTTTAAAACCACACAAAACAAAGCAACAATCACAATAAGAGAAATAACCACAAAAGACTGGTCACGAATCATCTTGTGTTGCTAAAAGTTGGCCGATCTTTCACAATTTCACACATAAGTATCTGGAACTTAAAATGAATAAAAGTAAAATATATCATACTGACTCTGATTGTCTGCCACTTTCCAAACCTACAGCAAAGTACACAAAAGTCCCAAATGAGCTCGATGTCTATGTGCATCCATAACAGAGGGTAAACAGGTACATGTCACTCTGCAGCCATGGAAACTAAAGCACGGTTGATTTTTCATCATTAATTCATCACTATTTTAGGGTTTTTTAACCGCCCATTTTTTATACATCACATGATTTTACAAGCGGTGTTAGCGTTATCCCCTTTTTCGTGTTGGCACGCTTTTTGGCGTTAGTTGTGTGCTGTAACATTACCTTGAGGAAGCCTTGTTGAATAACAGGCGAAACGTCGGTGAATAAAGTTACGTTTTTATATGTGCCAGAAGAACAGATTATTAAGTTACTATTTTAGGCAATGCGCAGTGGGAGATCCTGCCTTGCTATGCGAAAGCAGGGCATTACTTCTGCGTTGTCTGATTACGGTGGTGAAGATCCTCTACGCATGTGAAGGTCGCCTGACAAGTTGTGCACTTGCGCACCAGTGTACCTTGGCCACAATATACCCTGTGAAACCACTGAGCTCCTGTAGCTCAGTTGGTAGAGCGTTGAGCCTAGTTAGTCCAGGGTCGTGAGTTCAAACCTCACCGGGAGCTTGATTTTGCAGATTTCGCTCCGACTTGTCGGGAAAAGTGGCTGATCCAGCTTGGCTGCAATGCCTTGGCTGCGAAGCCTGTGAACCTTATTTTAGGCAATGTTAGAGACCCACATTTTTTCACATATTGTCTGCAGACCGATTTGGCATAACAAATAACTTATTGTTTCCTGCGTGGTAAATTGGTGTTTAGTAATGAAAGAAATGAAATGAATGAGTTGCAATCTGACCAACACTTCTCAAAATATTTGAAAAAGCCTGGAATAAATGAAATATTTTATAATAATGTTTAAACATAAAGAGTGTATTTTTTTGTGTTATTTTGTTAAACCATGTTTTAGTTTGAATCTGTTTGTTATTACCGGTTGATGTTTTGACGACTGGTGTTGTTGCGTTTTGTTGTCGGCAACGTATATGACGAGTAGTGATGCAAAAAAACAGATGAATATTTTGTGAAGATTCAACTGAATAAAGTGAGCAAACAACCTTTTGAGTTAAAAATTCTCATGCTCACGTAGGATGTTTAAAGTTAAATATGGAACTATGTGGTAATAAAAACATTTAATTTACAGTATGGTGTGTTTGATACTTCGCATGTTTTGAAAAATCATGACTGACAAGTTTGGATTATGACGAAATGTCTTGGGATTGGGCCAGCAAATTTCCGTCTGGAGATAATTATCCATTATCTGGTTAAGTTCTCTTGTAGTTTTCGTTCATTGAGGTTTGATGTTCGTAAGAAAATGCTGAGGTTGTTTACTTGTTGGGTGATTCACATTCTGGTAAACTTTAGTCAACACGGACGTTTGCAAAATTTGCGTTGAACATTGAGTAGCTTGGTGAGTCTGTCGACTGCCAGAAATTTACCAGCAAGGTTGTACCTAAATCTACCAAAAACAATGGCTTGTAAACCTAACAATCAAACAATCTATTGTTTACCTTCATGTGAATATTAAGTCAGACAATATTTGTACAAGCGAGAGAGGGTTGTTTAAACTCCTGTTAAATGTAAAACAACAATACAACGACTATTTTTCATATTACTGTTGATTTTCATTAGTTGCTAGTTTTTATATGTGCTGGTTAGATTGTGTGTGATTGTTTATTCTCTGCAGTAAGTTTTATCATCTGTATGTTCTTCACCATGTTTAGAGGTCAAATTTATTCCCAATTAACTTGAGGTAATGAGAAACGAACACTCAACATTTTATTATTTGTTGTTTTTGGAGAAGAGTTTTACTATTTTCTTGCACAAGAACCTGTTTCATCGAACACCTCAAAGGGAATTGTAGTTGTGTGAAATGTTGACGATCTTAGTTCTAATCTAATTTTATTGAGTTCTTGTGTAATTTCTGGTTTTCCCTTCCATTCTACGTTGTATGTAATATTTGAGGCAAGTTCATCTTTCAAAAAGGTACCTGATACATTTACACAAAGATGGGCTAAACTAAAGTTCCCGTAGTTTAGAATTTTGCTGGAAATGTCCAGGATTTCAACACCAGGGATAAAGAGTAAAATGCCTTCAAGCTCGTGTTTTGAAACATGGTTCAGTCACTCGTTGCCAATGAATTAATATTTCTTAGTTGCACAGAAGTACATGACAAAATAGCCATCAGCTTGGTCTTACAAAGGCCACAAAATTTTGTGAAGGTGACCGACACAAATTGGTCTGGGATTTTGCTTTGACAAATTTAGTAACCCACAAAAAATATATATAGCAGCTGTTGGTTGGTTGCATGACTCAATGTGAATATATGCATTTATGTTTTTCAGAGTTTTTAATTTTATTTTTAAGAAAAAATATTTTTTGTACATTTCCTCCTAACTACTTGCCAGAAAAATATTAACCTGGTGTCTGCTTTGACTGGAAGATTTGATTAATCCGGTAAGTACGGGAAAATGAATTTAGTTTAAATGTTCTTTATACAAATGCCATTAATAATGCAATGTGGCTGGTGTAGAATAATCTCTTCAAGATTTTCCTCCTGCTGGTGATTAATTTGTAATTCTTTGTCCACAAGTGGTGCAAGAGAGCTGTTTTATTTTTCAGGTGACATGGGTTGTTGTTCTAGTAAAGAAAAAAGTGGTGGCAGCAATCCACATTCTACCACGTATGTTACATCATAACTTCAATTGTATAACTTATTATTTGTTGAACAATCAATTGTTTGTCACGATTTGCTATGTTTATGTTTGATAAACAAGATTTGACTTGTTTCGCTTATTTTTACAACAATCACTCAGCAAATGTCAAAAAAACATGTAAATACACTTAAAAAAATTTTCTTCCTTTTTTTTCTTTATATTTTTGGTCGAACAGTTGATTATTTGCAAAATATGTTTAATATCAAGTAAACAGTTTACTTTCACTATATTCTCTTATATATATAGGAACCATCATTGTAAGTTTCCTTAAATGAAAATTTTCTGAGGCATATAAATGTTGGTTGGAAGCACTGTTAAAATCAAACACATTCATAATAATTGTGTGCGAACAAAACATGTGTTTTTAATAACTGTAGACAATTAGTTTCTTAAACATCCATCGTCCCACGTGCTCAAACCCATGAATGAAAGATCTCCACTTCCTGTCTGCAACCCACACAGGAAGTCAGAATACATCAGGTTTCACTGGAGTCCTAACTATCATGAGTTTATCGTGTTTTAAGTGGTACCGTTAGATTGTAGGCCTGTGTACAAAGTTGCTTAAGAATGACGTTACATTGTTGAGAAAGTTGAATCATCACAGTTTGAGATTTCAGTGAAACTATGACTCGAGCGATGTTTATGCATTAAGGAGTGGTTTATGTTTTGATTGCAGCTGGTTTCACCAATCCTCACTTAGCCAACTTGCAGCGTAGTTATTCGTTACAGAGCAAGTGCAAGTTAATGTAATTATTATCATTAAGACTGGATGAGGTTTATGCAAAAAAAATCATATTGTACTTTGATGTAGAATGTTTGGTGCAGTGCTGATATTAATGGATGTTACTCTGTGTTAACTATAAGCAATGCCAAAGAAGTTTTGGAGTAGCGTGTTTCGAAAGGAGAAGAAAAAAACAAACAAGAAAACTCAGGAGACAAACCCAAGTAACGATAATGAAGATGTTGCAATCATTTTTAGAGGAGATTAGTTTTTTTATTTTCTAGATTTTTTGTTTTGTTGCAATCAAAATATTTATTTTTTTAACACAAAACACAATATTGTCACCAAGTTTTGACTAAAGATGAAAGTATAGTTTGGGAATAAGTAGAGGCAATTTAATTCAGAATCTATACATTAAATTCTAAACTATTCAAATCTGAATTCTATTTAAACCAACTGATAGGTTTAGATGTTGTAACTGAAAATTACCACACACATGTGGATTTTTTTTGATTAAATTAAACAAAGGCAAAGACCTTTACTAGTTGATTCCTTAAAGTGTCAGAAGTTGCACCCACGACAGGAGTTACAAACACTAAAAAAAAAGTCCAGAGAAACATGCCAAGAACGCCTAAAACACCAGAAACTGCACAATATTGAATTATTCTGTATTCTTCATCCCCAGAAATAAAACTATCCTAAAATTATAACTAAACTTTAACGTAATTCTATTTGATATATTTATCTTGGGTAGTTTCCCTCATTTGTTTTGAATAAGTAGTGAAAAGTTTTGTTTGAACAAATTCCAGCACTCCTTTCAATACAAACACAATTGTGATCGGCCAGCAAACGTCCATAAGCGGGCCCCAGATAACATCGGGCCCAATAATATCGGGCCCCACCCCCATGCAAGCAGGAATGGGGGGTTATGCGGCCCGCAGTCCCACTTTTACTCAAACCAACATGAACCAAACTATTCCTTCCCGACCCTCCATGCAAGGTAGACGTTGGCATGGCAACATTGGTTTGCTTATATTCACATGTGTTCATGCACACTTTGCCTTGTGGTGCTTTCTCAAGGCATGGCTTTGTGTGAACAATTAACAAGGAGTGCAGGGCAAGTCTGTGTGCACTTTAGCAATGCTTTGTACAATTTTGCTAATTGTTTTTACTCAGTCTGGCTTTTATCTCATGTTAAGTCATCATGCATTAAATTGCTGGCTTTCCCCTGATGACGTAACGTGTTTTAACATGAAATTTTATGATTCCATGTTCTGAGTCCTCTGCTAAAATACAGGAAGTTTGTTAAAAGCATTTCTAAACCCCTGATAACCCACGCATTGGATCATGTGTATTATTCCATGTAATAAATATACAAGTGTGAACTAATAGCGTTGTGTGGTTTTGCATGTTGCATGTTTTAGTACGAAGGATATTTCCCTACCTACGACCAGCCTCAGCTTCCCGTCCGAAACCACCGTCACAATACCAACAGCGACACCAAGTGTTAAACCAGTCCCTCTTGTACCTTTCAATTCTGCAGGTTCTCGTAGCATGTTTAGTCCAGACAACATGTAGCCATCACAAAAATTTAATTCTTTTCATATTCTTAAAAACAAACATCTTTGGGCAATAACTTTTTCAACTAAATTCAGTGAATTATTTCTTGATAATTTTTGTTGAATTATTTTAAGGTAAGCGTCAGATGTTAAGTTAAAAAGACTACAAAACTCAAATTTAAATGTTGTTTTATTATAATTTGCATGGAAGTTTTGGTGTACATTGGGCCTTTGCATGTTTTATGCTTTCCTGGTCGCATGATGTGTTTTTGTATTTGTAAATTATAACAAGCACTTGTGGGTGTTTTAAACCTTGTTTATTTTCTATAACAAGAAATTGTGTTCCAACTTATTTTCTTCCTACAGGTCAGTCTGTACGTTATGTTGCGTTGTATGATTATGACGCGAGGACTGCTGATGATTTGTCATTCAAGAAAGGTGAACAACTGTTCATTCTTAACAGCACGTGAGTTTAATTAGATATGTTCCAAACCATAGTTGACTTAAAGGTTTCATATAAGTACACAGTATCAGGTTTCAACTTATAACCAGTCGTTTCCTGAAAATAGAGATCATATTTTGTGATTTAACTCCTTCAATTTACACATAATTGGTTGTTTTATTATTTATTGTGAAAACAATGTTTGCAGACATGTTATTGTAGCATTCTTGGGGTAAATTATAAACAACATTCTTGGGTTCATCAAACTTTTGTTCCACAAATATATAATTAGAAACTCATCATTCAAATAGTTGTCATGTAATTGTCTCTTAATAAAGTTCATTTGTTCCTACTTGTACGCACTTAACTATGATGATGTTGAAGTTTATAATTTAATTGTTTAGAAGAAAATGTTTTTCAACTTTTTCATCGTTAAATGCTGAAAGAAAAAAATTTTCCTGAAAAACTTTATAGAGATTGTTTGTTCGAACATAATTTTTATGCTGTTTGCGTAACCAACCTTGTCTTTATAAAACTAACCACTTGACGGCACTATAGAGAGTCAGATTGGTGGTTAGCAAGCTCGATCAACAATGGACAACAGGGATATGTTCCGTGCAATTATATAGCACTAGATGGCGGCATTGACAGCGAAGAGTAAGGGGATTCCCCTGATATTGACTGCTTTTTGTTTCTAATCAAAGAATGTCATTTATTTATGTGATGGCTGGCTGTATTTTTTTACGTTCAGTTGAATCAATTACCTGAACCACATTCAATCTGATTCTAGCAAAATATCTTGGATGGTTGCTTTCCTCTCATTCTCATAAATTATGACAATAAAAAATTGGAATGTTTCAGCTATTTTAAAGACTAACTTTAATTAATTCAATTTTTTTAATGAGTGAAAATTTAATGTCAAATATAAGTGGAATGTATGAACAGGGTTTACGCCAAATTAGGTCACAATCTGATTGAAAACCTGGGAATAGGTTTTCATAGTTTATTTCTGATAAGAAAATAACCAATAATAAAGTAACCAAGTTGTTTTAATGCCCAATCACTCTGTACAAGTGAAGATTTGTTTATTTTACAATTTAAACATTTTTTTGCTGCTTGCTGTCAGAGTTTTATGTTGATGCATGTTTGTGCAGTGAAGGAGATTGGTGGGAGGCAAGGTCTCTTGCCACGCAGAAGACGGGATATATTCCAAGCAATTATGTTGCTCCCGCAAACTCCGTACAATGCGAGGAGTAAGGTTTTTGTTTGCTTTCAATCAATTAGCATGCTCATGTGATTTTCATTGTTACTTCTTTTATTTCGTCGAAACCTTTTTATGATTAAACTTTTAAAAGTAGTTCTGATTTAAAGCAATAGAAGTGCGTTGAACCATAACAAACTAAATCTTAAAACTTCTTTGTAAACATAGAGTTTGATTTTAATATTGATGTTAGAGGCTGGGGATGATTGAAATTGCATACAAATATTTTGTGTTTGACGACAGGTGGTTCTTTGGTAAAATCAGTCGGAAAGACTCTGAACGTTTATTGATGAACCAAGAAAATATGCGTGGGACATTTCTGATTCGTGAAAGTGAGACAGCCCAAGGTACAACAACCACAGTCATTTGCTGACAGTAATTAAATTGGTTGATTTTAATTGAAATTCACTGAAAAAATTTAATATTTGTCATTCCCAGCAAATCAACAACATTGCATTCTTACATTTAAGACTTGTCATGAATTTCGGGAATTTCTAAAACCTAAATCCTGTTGTGTTTCCTTGGACTTTTCATAATGTGAAACCACCCCAAAATGAATGGGGTTGACTTTCACTTCATGATAATACAATTGAAACTATCCTATTGTGTTTAAACAATTAAAGATAGTTTCTGGAGGTTATGTAGCAAACTGTTAGGCTGCAAGGAATATAAGCTAAGAAAGTTGCTGTCTTTGAATCAAAGTCAACATTTTGGTTAATCGAATAAATCCTTGCGACTGTAACTGATGCTTCCAATATATCTGGTCAATATTACAATCACTTTTCTTTCAAGCTGTATCACCACCATCTGTAAGTTTATGATTTAAGTTCTTAAACCATCCAGGAACCTTCTCACTATCAATATTGGATGAGGATATGGCCAAAGGTCCCAACGTGAAACACTACAGAATCAGGAAACTTGACAGTGGGGGGTTTTACATCACATCCAGAGCTCAGTTCCCGACACTTAAGGATCTCGTTGATCATTATCAAGGTAAGCTCATCAATTCCACCATAGGGCTTGGACCTTTGGTGCCACCAAGTGTCTCCAGCCCTATGTGCATTCGATAATCTTGTGTATTTTAAGCTCCCAACATTAAAATAATTTTTGTGTGTATGTGAATTATAAATTGTGCCCATAGGCGTCGATTTAGGGGTGACTGGGGTGACATGTCACCCCTCACAAACAAACAGGGGTGACAACGCATGTATTGTCACCCCTGGATTTCGTTTAAATTAAAAATTATTGTCAGAAAAAACTACACACATTATACTATGCGTTAAGCTATTTTCCTGTATTATCACTAGTGATGCACCGAAACAGCTATTTTTATATTCGGCCGAAACCGAATATTCGGTAAAAGTTGTCGAATTAATTCGGTTGAATAAACCGAAACTAATTTTGGTATTTATCTCTTTAAACGCAATAAATTTAAACAAAACATGTGCTGGATTGGATCCATTCCTAAATCTTAAAGGTGATTTTCAATGAAACGAACACATTCGTACAGTTTAAACAATGATTAACCTTTTCTAAACTTTGCGTATCAGCGTTGAATGCAGTAAAAAAGTTTCGGTTTCGGCCGAATTTTGCAGAAATATTCGGCCGAAACCGAATAATTGCGAAAACCTTAGTTTCGGCCGAATAAATTCGGCAAACCGAACTTTCGGTGCATCCCTAATTATCACTGTCACAATCAAGACAAACACGAGTGTCTCGTGGATTATTGCGCAGCGCAGCAATTGTTGCAGCATAATGGTAAGAATCGGCATTGTTGCGTAATAGGTTTGTTTGTTATTTCATAATTACTAAATCTGCAATACACCAAGTGAAACAAATGTGCCACTTTTAGTAAGGGGGTGCATAATTAAACTGTTCAAAACTTAGTGCTACAACAACATGATTCGGTGTAAAAACAAAGTGACACGAAACAGAATTTGCGTCGTTTGCCTACGTTTAGGGCGATACGACTTGACGAAATGTTTTTTGCGTGTTTCTAAAACTTGGAAATGTCACCCTTAATATTTTACAAAACGTTGAAAAATCGACGCCTATGATTGTGGCCAAACCAGTAACATATGGTAACATCATAGATGTTTGCAAACAAACATTGTAATTGTTAAAATATATCATGTGTCAGCTATGTGACCAATCAGACAAACCCCAAAACCATGTTTGTTTGATGTGATTAGTTAGTTGTGATGGGTTGTGTTGCCGTTTGTCGAGCCCTTGCCCCCACATAACCCCACAAACATACTCCATGGCTCCCGATGTGTGGGAAATCAACCGTGACGAACTGCAAATGTCTGAAAAACTTGGTGCCGGAATGTTTGGAGAAGTTTGGAAAGGTCAAGTGTTGCTATGCACCGATAGAGCTGATTGGTTGTTGGTTGCTATGATTCAAATGGGGTTTTCAGTTTACAACAATCAAGCCATAAGTTTCACTGATCCAACATTTTTTGCTGATTGTGATTTTTTTATTTTAGGTACAACAAGCATTTAATAACTTCGATCAATTTTTATTTTTTCTGATCAAATATTTCTGTTTTTTTCTCCACTTTTCCACGAACCCTCAAAATTTCCCACAATGCTCTGGTAATGAACCAGGCGTCCCTGATGGCCTCTGCTGCCAACTAATGGATCCCTGCCCTCTTCTCGAAAAACCTCAAACAATCACAATTGCTCGAGATGTTTGGGAAATCCCCCGTGAGTCGCTTCGCCTTGAAAAGAAACTTGGAGCTGGAATGTTTGGTGAGGTGTGGAAGGGTAAGTTAAACCCAAGTTTGTGGCAGATTTAACTTGTTACATGTAGAAAGCAGTTTTACTCTTGTGTATTGAAATGTTGTTTAAACATTGAACAAACAGAAAACAAAGTTAGAACCAAGGTTTCATGCAATTTATTTTACTTGTATCAAATGATGTGGAATTAATTTGTAAGCATCATTCAGATGTTTTTTGATTATGTCTTTTTCAAAAACAACTTCCCATTATACACCAGATGTTTGGGACAAAAAACAATTGGCTTCCCAACAACATTTCCTATGTTTCTACTTTGTGATTTGCATGTTTATATTTTTATGTAAATTTCCTTGGTTATGGTCAGCATGTTGCTTTCAGTTTGTGTTTCCAGTGGTAACTAAAGGACTGTAAACAATACAAAATAAAATTATTTACCTGTTGAAAAATTATAATTTATCTTTACAAATTTCTACAATTAAAACCTTTTACAATCTGTGTAAAATATCCTTTTGCACCCAACCAGGTTTGTGGAATCAGACCACGGAGGTGGCGATAAAAACCCTCAAGTCTGGAACCATGTCACCTGAAGCTTTCTTGGCTGAAGCAAAAATAATGAAAATGTTACGTCACGAGAAGCTGGTCAGTTTGTATGCGGTCGTATCCAAGGAACCAATATATATTGTTACGGAATACATGTGCCATGGAAGTCTGCTGGATTACCTCAAGGAGGGGCAGGGGAGGGGTTCAAACCTCGTCGACCAGATCGACATGGCAGCACAGGTTCAATGCATTGTTTCAATTGTGTCACAAATATTTGGTAATTTGTTTCAAAATTCACTTTGGAAACATTCCGATCCAATCAAAACCAACTGAGATTAGTTCAATATTTGTCAATGGTATACTATGGGACGTTTTAGGGGTGTGGGTGCACTGATGGGAATATTATAAAATTCCTTAAATATATGAATATAAATGGGCATGGGATTCACATGGGGTTTTGAGCATTGCTGAACAAGGATGGCCATAAGCACCAAGGGTTGGAAACCATAGGATTATTTAAACTTGGAGAATGTGTGGATGAAATATAACTGGAAATTCAACTTCACAATATTCAGTTTATTGATGGAGTTTGTGTTTAGATTGCTGCTGGGATGGCTTACATTGAAAGGATGAATTACATCCACCGCGATGTACGAGCAGCAAACATTCTGGTCGGGAAAAATCAAGTTTGTAAGATCGCTGACTTTGGTCTGGCAAGATTGATCGTTGATGATGAATACAGTGCTAGGCAAGGTAAGCTCACAGACTCAACTCACACTGGGGGAAAAACACATTCACTTACTGACAATAATGGAGGGTATTCCCCTGACCTTGTTTGCAGGAGCAAAGTTTCCGATTAAATGGACGGCTCCTGAAGCTGCGATGTATGGGAAGTTTACCATCAAGTCAGATGTATGGAGTTTCGGGATTATGTTGACCGAGGTCGTAACGAAGGGGAGAATTCCATACCCCGGTAAATTACAATTCCATGATAATTTTTGTTGCATTTAGTTTTTAAAACTTACGTGCAAAGTTGAAATATTGAAAAATCTAAGGAAAGTTCACATTGCCTCAAATAATAATCACATATAATTTATTGTTTATAAATAAATATGATTACTTTGCACAGGAATGATGAATCGTGAAGTGTTGGAACAAGTAGAGAGGGGGTATAGGATGCCCAAACCGAGTCTTGGGCCAAACGAGCTCCCATGTCCCGACTCTTTGTACGACCTCATGGTCCAATGTTGGCACAAAGAACCAACTCACAGACCCACGTTCGAATATATTCAGGTTAATGTTGTGTTTTGTTGTCTCCTGCGTTTACCTTAATTCTGGTCAGTCACAATATTTGTTGCTAGGCAATAATTATAGCTTTGTGTCACAACTTGATTCCATTCAGTGGAAAGTAAGGTTTTACTTACACAGCAACTTTTTTGACAGAAGTTTTTTTCAAAATTTTTGCAGGGTTTCCTTGAAGATTATTTCACTGCCACTGAGCCGAACTACAAAGAGATGAACGACTTTTGAAATGAGTAAAACTTTTAGGATCCACCCTTGCACTTAGGAGAGTTTGAAAAAATCCCAGTGAATCGTTTAAGTAATGATTGCACTACGATATCAACACTGGCAATTGTGCCTTCCTGTTTGATCCAGCTCATATCTCATGTTTTAATTGTTTGTTTTTGTTTTCCCCCGGAACAAATAATTATATATTTTAAATAATTAATTTTTGTGTGTTGTTCCTTAAAACTCCCCAGTGAACGCATGGCTTTTAGGAGCAACAAAATATTGTTGAAACTACAGTTGTGAAACTCACCACAA
The DNA here is from genome assembly GCF_947561715.1 of Ascidia mentula. Lineage (NCBI taxonomy): Eukaryota > Metazoa > Chordata > Ascidiacea > Phlebobranchia > Ascidiidae > Ascidia > Ascidia mentula. Next base: position 22,180,854 of record NC_138570.1, on the reverse strand, counting down.
CTTCTGCAAAATAGAATTTTTAAAAGTTTTTCTGCAAATCTTGTTTTCTGCAGAAAAGTTTACAATAATGCAGAGTTTCTGGTCATTTTTTCATTAAAGAGAAATTAAAGTTTGTTTGTTCGGAACTAACGTCTATATTTGCTCTGTTACATTCCATAGAAATCTTAAACCTAAATTTATATCGGTTAAATAGTTATGTAAATAGTAAACCACTAAGACTTGTATATAACAGGATATTTGTGCTAAAAACGTTTTGTGTTTGGCTTCGGCATTCGCTCCACATAATGTTTGTTAAAATCCCACTGGAATTCTTTGCTTAGCTTTCATAACTTTATGTTAATATTGCTGTTGGCTGAATGTGAAACTTAAAAATTGCGATTTTAAGCAACGTTGGATGATGTAGAGAACAAATTAAATATTTAAAATTAATTAAAACAAACCGTCGTTGATTAATTTGTTATATGACGTCATAAAGCTGCTTGTGAGTTCAATATAGGTCATCACATCTGCAATATTAGGCAGCTTCTCTTCCGTTTCTCATGTGAGCGTTTTTTTTCCTTTTCTCCTTTTGTTTTTATTGCTTTTGCGTCTTCTAACCTGCAACCATGTTCGCATAATAAACAACTAATAACTTCACAATATCGTATGGAAACAGCGGGATCATCCAGTTTAAATACCTTTTAATGCTGGGTGGTTAACTTTCGGTCTCCCCAGAAACAAATTTATGTTTTACGTTTCATGGTGAATTCTTGATGAAGGTTTGTATGCAACCGCCAGGGGGCGCACGTGTAAGTACAACTTGGCCACATCAGGGTTGAAAGTGAAATTGGCCGATTCTAAAGTTGCGCGCGTCGGGTGCGGACGCAAAATGGAGAGGGACAAAACTAGCTACGCTCAGGCAGCTAATAAAAGCAAGGCAGCCAAGTCTTCATTTAAAAGGCCTTGCTGTTTGACTTTTGTGACTGTTACAAAATTACCAAGAGATGAAATATTAAAAATATTTCAAGAAATAAAATATGACTTGAAAAACGTCATTGGCGTGGCAGAAATGAAAGGCACCAAAGTGGATGTAACATGCACATCGAGAGAAAATGTGGTAAAGCTCTATGAAGCATTACAAGGAACAAAAAACATTAAAACGGTACGCCTTTATGAATCTGACCTAATCAATGTGGCTGTTGGTTGGGTGCCCATCCCTTTTTCAAATGAACTAATTGCTGAAGGTCTGAAGGACAGTTATGGGGAAGTAAAAAAGATGTTCCACCGAAAGGAGAAAAATAATTTACTTACTGGAATGAGGATTGCGACAATGAAAAAAGAAGACCTGGAAAAAAAACCCAATACCAAGCTATATAAATGTGGATGGATTTGAGTTCTATGTCAAGTATAATGGACAAGAATCAACATGCAAATATTGTGGCAAAATTGGCCACAAACAAAAGGACTGTGAGGTGAGAAAAGAAGACTATCCTGAAATACAATTCGACAAACCAACAAAAGAAACTCAACTACAGCAGAGTTCACGAAAAGCAAATCACCCTAAAGGCCAGACAAAACAAGGAACTGACCGCTCTGAAAACCAGGAGCAACAAAACGAAATAATTACACGCCCAGAAGCTGACTTGCCCCAAAAATCAACGCCCAAAAGACCACGTGAGAGCACAAGCCCGCAGAATGCTGGAAGGAACAAACTTCCTAAAAGCGTTTCGGACGCTGATTTTATAGTCATATGCCCGAATTGCGAAAAAGAAGGAGGACTACATGCAGAAACAACACAATACTGGTGCTTACATTGCAAGCATTAGTACGCGGTGGTGTATCTATGTTGTTCCGGCAATGCAGAACCGTTTTTAGTAGAAGAGAAAACGAAAAAAAACACATGTTCAGAATGCAGTTTAACGTTGACGTTGATGCCTTGCTGCAACAAATTCCAGCCTGAGTACAAACTAGCGAATGGATTATTAGAATGCCACCAATGTGAAAAGACGGCCGTTTCCTGCTCATGCGAAACGTTAAACGCAATCCCCAAAAAAGGTATGAACAAAAATTGTGACAACATGTCATGCGACGTTACAGTGGTGCACTGTGATTGTGATAAGATTTTTTTGTAAACACTGACCCGCAGCTTACCGTTTAGATGTAACTGTGGTTACGAATTTGAATACGATTTAAATATAGGCCAGGATATTACTGGTTAATACAAAAGTAAGTGCACTCTTATTCTGCAATCATGTTGAAGCTCATAACATACAATGTCGCTGGATTGAAAAATAACCGGAAAAGAAGAAGTGTATTTTATTTGTTGCGCCAGAAAAGTTTGATATAATTTTGATACAAGAAACACATTCATCCCCGGGAACCTTAAAAAAATGGGAGTTAGAATGGGGCAATAAAATAGTGGCTTCACACGGCACTACAACCAGTAGAGGCGTCGCTGTTTTGTTTTCAAAAAAACTGTCGTATAAGCAACATAAAGAAATTGTAGATGAAAACGGCCGCTTTATCTATCTGGACATCAGTGTAAATAATATTCGATTTACTATAGGCAACATCTATGGCCCGAATATAGACGACCCAAACTTTTTCAGAAAAACTTTTCAGACTCTTAGCAATGAGTTTGAAAATGATAACATCATAATCGGGGGAGATTTTAACTGCGTCTTTGACAACAACTTGGATAAAGGAGGAAGTTTAACGCCACACAATAATAAGCGTGCTAGTAAAAAATTAACAGAAATAATGGAGGACATTGGATTGTATGACGTCTTTAGAGTTAAAAACCCAAATTCCAAAACCTTCACACGTATCCAAAAAAATCCTTTTTGTGCCACTAGACTTGATTTTATTTTAGTGACCGATAATATTCTGGGAAAGTGTGGGAGCACGGAAGTGATCCCAAGCGTCCGCTCCGATCACAGCATAGTTAAACTAGAAATAAATTTAGATGAAGTAAAGCGGGGTCAAGGATATTGGAAATTTAATACTTCCCTCCTCGATGACAAAAATTATTGTTTCAAAGTTAAAACGTGGGTGGCAGAGTTTCTACGTTTCAATGACAATGGAACTGTATCACCACAAACACTTTGGGAATCCCTAAAATGTAACCTGCGAGGACATACGATTAAATTCTCCAGCGTAAAACGTAAACAAACCAGTGCAAAACAAAAAGAAATTGAGACAAGACTCGAAAGTTTAAATATAGCACCTCAGCCACACGATAAAGCGACGACCATGTTAAGGCAAGAACTGAAGGATAAGTATGATTGTCTTATTGAAGACAAAACTAAAAGTGCTATTGTGAGAAGCAGAGTACGTTGGGCTGAATACGGGGGAAAAAATAATTCATATTTTTTAAATCTTGAAAAAAGACGTATGGAGAAAAAGTCAATAACTAGATTAATGCATAAAGATGACATACAAACCGATCAAACTGCGATTCTACAGCAACTCGCAGAATATTTTGAAAATCTTTATAAAAAAGAAACTAACCCAGCGCAAACGAATAAAAACGTGAAACACTATATGGACACAATTCCCACGCCAGTGTTAAGCGACGTTGATCGCGAGTCATGTGATTGTGATGTTACTCCCGCAGAATGCCTGAGGGCTTTAAAATCAATGAAAAACAACAAGTCGCCTGGACTAGATGGGTTTCCAGCTGAGTTTTACAAAAAGTTCTGGGAATGTTTGAACGGCAAAATGGTTGAGGCATTTAACTACGCTTGTAAAATTGGATCCTTTTCTGGACAAATGGCCTGGGGGGTTGTTACCTTGTTGCCTAAGCCTGGAAAAAAACCATTGTACCCGGAGAGTTATAGACCTATAACCTTATTAAATGCTGATTACAAAATTGCAGCAAAAACTATTAATATGCGAATAAAAAAGATTCTCCCCTCAGTAATTTCGAAAGAGCAAGTTGGTTTTGTAAAAAGCAGATATATTGGGGGCAATATCAGACTTCTGTTTGATGTTATGGACTATGTAAAGCAAGCGGGAGAGTCTGCGGCTTTACTCTTTTTGGATATTTACAAAGCTTTTGATTCCCTTAGCTGGAACTTTATAAAAATAGCCTTAAAAAAGTTTGGGTTTGGACACATTTTGATTAAGTGGGTTGAAACGTTTTACGCTGAAGCAAAATGTTTGGTCATAAACAATAATCACATGTCCAACGCTTTTGATGTGCAGAGAGGAGTGAGGCAGGGTGACCCGCTATCACCAACTCTATTTGTGATATGTATAGAATTTTTAAATTTGTCCATACAAAATAACAAAATGATAGCGGGCGTAAACATAGGTCAACAGGAAATTAAGGTTGCGCTATTTGCAGATGATACGTTAATCATTCTCGATGGAAAGGAAAGCAGTTTCAAAGAAGCTTTTAACGAACTTAACCGCTTTGGTAATTATTCAGGGTGTTATGTGAACATGGCAAAATCCAATGCAATGTACTTCGGAAAAAAATATAATGACCAAACCAAAATACTTTTTATCGGAAGGACTTATGTGGCCTGACAACCACATAAAGTACTTGGGAGTAAAAAGGAAGAATTTAGAAGGAATTTGCGAACAACGCAACAAACGTCTGCGTGTTTAAGTGTCTGCAATATATTTTTTATGTCTTTGGAATGGCGGGTGAACATACATCTGGCAAATAACCGTGGAAATAATCCTTGACTCCAAGGTTGTATTCGATGGATCTCAATTGACATCATCTTGACACCGTGGAAACCAGCCAAGGTGTTCTTGTATGCTGCTTGGTGTTGATATTTTAAATGGAAGCGGTGGTTTTGTGTCTGACAATGAAGTAAAGAGAGTTTTTTTTGATCCAAGGAACAAAATATGACGTCATAACAACAGTCGAAATATGTGCAAGTCAACCAGATTTAATATATTACCTGTCCTTGAAAATTATTCTGCTAGTTCATCTTCCGAAAACTAGCAATCAAATTCCACAATAAATTCTTCTTGTGCAAAATCACTCTTTTATTAATCTGCTTTATTGTTTTAAAGTAAGTTTAAATTTAAAATAGAAGCTATTTTAAAATTCCACAGCATATTTACAAAGACTGAAAGGAGTGAAGGGAATGTGAGAATTTACAGCAACGTGGTGCGTGGTTTTCACCAATTTTATCTAATTATCACGCGCCTCATAAAAAGAAGCATTTTACCTACTTAACAATGTAGATTTTCAAAAGCCAAACAAGCTAAAAATATATATTTTTTGATTTACCACATTAAGTTGTACGTCAGCAATTTTCTTGTTTTGTCTTCGCATTGTTTGTAGAATTTTTATCCTAATTCAAGCAAAAATTAGCAAAAAATTAAAACGTCTTTCCAAATCGGGCCCCGCGCTTTCTACGACCGGGTGTGATTGTTCGGTCATAGAAATAGTTCGTTGATAATACGCAGCAGTATTGACGTCACGCGTGACGATTTGTGACAACAATTACAAACAACGTTGCGGAAATCTGATCGAGATAAGTTAAATTCAGCGTTAAGATTCAGTTTGGTGAACGACAATATTTGTTTCGGAGTTTGGACTTTTTGTCACGAGTGATTCGTGACGTCACGGGGTGCGGGCCCTAATATATTACGTCATTTTCTACCTCACAGTATTGACAATTAATCCTGACTTCTTGTTCAAAACTAAAACGTTTTATATCAAAATTGCTTTAAAATTTCCGCATGAATAGCCATCTTGTTAAAGATTACACATTGGTAAAATGTAAGCCTTAATTTAGGCAATAATCGTAATTTGCTGAAAAAAAATTCAAGGAAAATGGATTTAAATGGAGCGGATTAATAAAATGTATACAGAAGAGAAAATTTAGGAAGATGTTGCGGATTATTTTTGTTAACTTGAAGTAAGAAAGTTTTGGGAGATGTTTGTTGTGTGTGCAAAGAATTTATGGATAAGTGTCGTAAATATATCTGATCAATGCCATGTCTTTTTCAGTTGAACACTATTCTGCCTTTTCGCTTTGTTGTTAGATTGGTGGTGTCATACTGTCATGTCATCAATATTTGCTGGTTTGGCTTTATATTGTGTAGTGGATAGTACGACCAACTACCATTCTCCGTGAGGAAATCACCTTCACATGGGCGCCTGACTCAATAACCTTCATCGTTTTATCGGTGCCTATGCCATTTTATGTTCATTGTTCATTTATTGTTTTTTTGCACAAAATACAAATGATTCAATTATATTATTATAAATAACATATCCTACTTCTTACTAATTGGGAAATGTCTTTTGGCAACTTTTTTTTCTTTTAAATACTACTTTTCGAATTATTTTGTTCTTTTTTTTTGTTCCCCTTTGTTGAATGCAAATGAAGGTTTTGACCCAATCTTGTTACAAATGGCATTATGAAAATTTTCACTTTAAACTCATTTTTTTCCTAATTTGCTTTGAGACAAATCAGCTTCTCATTGTAGGTAGTCAAAATTGGAAAAAAATTCATCTGGCAATCTACAAAACTATGTGTCTTGAAGTCCATTCTGAAGGGATTTCTATGTTTATGTCAAAGTCACATCATAAAAAACAGCTGCTTCATATAAAGTAATATGGCTGTTGTGTAAATGCCAGCATTAAAACACTCATTTCTTTATCAGAATTCAATCCTTTTCATAATGTTTTGTGGATCAACAAATCCATGTATTGACGGGGTTCTTCTTATGCAGATTTGACAAAATATTTTAAATTAAACCTTTTTAGGCAATTTCTGTTTGTGTATTGTACCTTGTTTGAGCAAGGTAAAATTATGGCCAAGAAGACTTACGATTTGCTGTTTAAACTTCTTCTTATCGGAGATTCTGGGGTTGGAAAAACTTGTGTTCTTTTCCGATTTTCTGATGATGCTTTTAACACCACGTTTATTTCAACCATCGGTGAGTTTTGCATCTTCAAATCGATTATAATGTTTTCAATAATGAGTTTATAATTTTTTTTTACTTCAGGAATCGATTTTAAAATCAAAACAGTAGAGTTGAATGGAAAAAAAATCAAATTGCAAATTTGGTAAGTTTAAGCAATTATTTTTACATCATATGAGGTTTTTATGTTTATCCAACTTTATGGTTAAGTGCAAACATGACCTATAACTCCTTTAAATTCCAAAAGCGTTTAACAGTGAAGAGTAGTTTCTATTGTTAGACATCAGTTGCATTTCAAAATGTAAGTTGTTGCATTAAGTGATTTTGGGTGATAAAATGTGTTACAAACTTTGATCAACCACTGCCTGTTATTGTTGTAAGTCATGTGACTGCATATTGTCAGTGAAATGATTCACTGTGACAAAACAAAGCAAGTATGACATCACAGGAAGAAGCATTTGAATGAGATGTAAATTTACAGATGCTAAGATGTGGAGGGTTTTATGACAAGATTTACGCGTTTTAGAGTTTATGAAGTGTTGTACTTGGATGCAGGGTGTCGATTTATGCTTTTTTCGCCATTCTAAGTGTTTGACACGGAGAAGTGAATAAATTTTAAGTTACCGATATACAATACCACAAACAGACCAACTCTATTGTTATCTACCAAAGTCCATAAATTAAATTACTCAATTTAGCCTAACGTATCGGTCACGCCAATCTTGCAATATTCACATCGATCTTACTAGTTTTCCTTTTTTGAAGATTGGACGGCAATAATTTTCCCATTAACATGTAGTTGTCAATTTTTTGCCTTTCATGCTGGTGGCAAAAGTGGTTCGAAGACACTGGTGCCAGTATAAGTCGTTTAAGTTCAAAACGCAAACTATTTTTTGGGGAGAAATTTGTATTTCAAGTCACTATTAAACAACAGCTTTTAACTGAATGGTTGCATAGTGTTGAAAACTCAATATCATAATCTTTCGGGATCCCCACCCAAAATAAATTTGTCTGTTTAGATTGCTAAATAAACCCAACCGCAATACATTTTTGGACAAAATCTATGCAAAAACCAACCAGCACTTACTTTGACGTTCAGTGAATAAAGGGCGTTAAACCTAAAACTAACTATTGTTTCCAAACATGGAGCATTGTTACCGAACACGTGGCATTGTTACGAAACAAGTTGCATTTTTCGTTCAATCGGACCTTAAAAGAGACATAGCATCCTATAACATGCAAGGTTTTCAATTGTTTTGTCGTTATTTTAACGTGTATTCCAAACTTATGTAAGTGCAAGCACCCTTGAATTTGAAACATGGTCGTTCTCATGCGTTAGTTACCAGTTACGACATTTTTACTATTCGACATGCACGACAATTTTTCTCAAGATGTTCGATACGAAGAAAAAAATCGATGCCCTGCTTGGATGTAAAGAGAATAATTTTTAAATCCCCTTGTATTTGTACTTTGGTGTAGAAAATATGAATATGGTGATGTTATTATTTATCACAAACTTTAGAATCCTTATGTTACTCCATTAAAAAACAAATTTCTTGGTTCCAGGGACACAGCCGGCCAGGAGAGGTTCCACACCATCACCACATCCTACTACAGAGGTGCAAATGGAATAATGCTCGTTTATGACATCACAAATGCAAAGAGCTTTGAAAATATTTCAAAGTGGCTTCGGAACATAGAAGAGGTTTGGATCTGTTAAATTCATATAAATTTACACTGAGGAAAAATTGGGAACAAATTCCTGAAAAAACTTTTAAAACCAAATAAATGGGGTGAGCTTTAAAAACACATGTGCAAAGGGTTTTGCCTGAATGACCAATTGCCTGTGATAACTTTTCTCTATTTGTCAAACTTAACCAAAATCTAGTTATTTGTTGAAACCAATCCATTGACAATCTGGCAATCATGATGATCTTTACTTGATTCCAGCATATGTTGATGTTTTAATATCAACCTTTATGTGTCCAGCATATGTTGATGTTTTAATACCAACCTTTATGTGTCCAGCATATGGTGGTGTTTTAATATCAACCTTTATGTGTCTAGCATATGGTGATGTTTTAATACCAACCTTTATGTGTCCAGCATGCAAGTGAGGATGTTGAGAAAATGTTGCTAGGCAACAAATGTGACATGGAGGACAAGAGGATGATCAGCAAGGAGCGTGGAGAGCAGGTAACCCCCATATTCACCTTGTAAACACACTTGTCGTTGACCTTGAGAGGTCGTGAAATAGCTGGTTTAGTTTATTGCAAACCAGATATGAGAGGGTACTGACCAATTTAGAACCAAACAATGGACTTAACATTGTCCCATTCATCTACAATAACATGATATTAATTCAATGCCACATTTTAACATTGTTCTGAACCAGCTGAAGGTCAAAGAGACAGAAGGGTGTAATTTATTTTACATTTACTCATTCTTAACAATTATTGTGAAATTAGAATATTTAGGTTTAAATTTAAATAATCGTAATTATGTTTACGTGTTGCAGATCGCAAAGGAACACGGGATTAAGTTTTACGAAACCAGCGCAAAAAACAACATCAACATTGAAACTGCCTTTTTTGCTCTGGCCACTGATATATTGCATAAGGTTTGTTGTTGTTGTGTGTTGTTACACATTTTATGGCTTCTGGTGGGTTTAGGTTTAAAACATGGGAAGAGGTTTAAACAATGTATTTGAGTGAGGACCCCCCATCCTACTTTGTATGCATGTATAAAGGATGTTGGTGATAACCTGCCTTGTTTTATGAAAATATTTGTTAAACAGCAAACATGTTAAGCTTGTTTGTTTATATTGAATCTGACGCCAACCCATTTCCTTTTATACCTGATAATGTTTGAATATTAGTGTATATAAAGTTTCCCATTCAGTGGGTTTTGCCCATGCAAGTCAGGTCCTAAGAAATACCAGATTATTACTTTCCTTGCCAACCAAAGTCACAACACAACCAAAACCTGGGATAGGAGAAAACAACCATCAATTTCACACCAAATATTTTATTTTTTTATTGTGTCAACTTCAAACAAAGTTGTGTTAATTTTTTCCCCAACTCACTCAGAATCTATTTTCTTTTCAGACCCCGTGCAAGGATGCACCCGGTGGCAATGCAGGGGTCGATATCCAACAACAACGACAGACAAGTCGGTCGTGCTGCGCTTAAGATCTTTATGTGGACATGCTTATACATAGTTTTGGATGATGTCACTTCTTGTGGCTTTGGGGTTGCAAACTATCAGAAGTTAGAGTTCTAAAACCCAAACAATTTTAATAATGTACTCCTACATGATAAGCACTTGGTATATTTAATACTTTACCAACATTACAGTCTTTTAACTTAACATTTTGTTGTGATATTTACTTATACTTTTGAATTTGTGGGCAAAAGTACTTCTTCCTTTAATACTTGTAGGCAATTTTTTGCCTCTGATAACTCCTATTTCCATATCTCTGATAATTTTGGTTTCATATAACCAACTGGAATGTACAATATTGGCTGCTTTGTGACCGAGTGTATTTAGTTTAACATATTACTTGTTCTGGAAATGACACAGTCTAAAGTGTTTGAATACGTTTGCAACTTTAAGTGTTGGAAATAATTACTGCTAAACACAATGAAATTTGTTTGCATTTAACCACAATCTCAGAATTTAAAGTCAGCTTATTTTCTTGGTATAGAACACAACACTTTTAAGGGTTTAACATAAACAATTATATTTCATGTAAAGGTCCAATACATTAGTGTCCAACTATCAAAATCCAACACTCATAAAGAGTAATTTATTGACACATGACCAGCTTAAAACTTCTCGGCCTGATTGTTTATAAGCAAAAGCGTTCTTTCCGTAACTTCCTGCTACGCTTTGTTGTGACGTCATAATGCTTTTTGATTGTGCGATTGTTCCAAGCGCGTTGTATGCTGATTGTTTGGGTGACTTTAACCCAGTAAGGCGTGGAGGCCTGTAATAAACATTAAACACTCTTCGACCATTGTTGTTTATTGTGACGTAATAGTGATTGTTGTTTTAATTGAGAGGAACTTTTATGTGATTGTGACGTAACAATCCGTATTATTAGGCAACTATGGACAACTAGATTATAATTAAGAGCTGGTGTTAAAATGACTGTCATTAAAACAGGTCCATTAAATTCATACAATATCAGGTCAAGATTAACACGTGATAAACTGTTTGCCTATATTGTTGGCATCTCATTCCGAATAAAACAGGCAGTTGGACAAAGTAGCGTTTTTGCTTAAATTTCAAATTAAAATTAGAGTAACCGACATTTTGCTCGATTTGCAAAATTCGCTGTTCGGGATTTATACGGGATGGGGTAACATTTGAGCCTCTATAAATTGGGGCGTTGCCATTGTAAACTCTGGTGAACCATGGATTCGTGAAGAATTGTCAGGGGGTCCATGGCAACTTTCTGAATACGACATGTGATCAAAAAACTCCTGTTTCCGAAATACGTTTAAGTATTTTGCAACATAAGCTTGAAAATCTGCAAAATTTGCTTGGATTTCACAGGATGGAAATCTCGTAAAAACTAAAAAAAAATTAAAGACATGGTATTAATGATTGACTTGTCACACGATTGAAAGAGCAATCATTCCATTGTACGACGGGGTTACAACGTTTGTTTGAGGGAATTCAGAAGCAAAAAGTTTAAACCGTTATCATGCCAGGTCAAAGTAAGGTAAACGTGGCACAATTTAATTGGTTAAGTTAGAAAGCAGATTTTCAAACATGGATTTCATCACAGATGCATGAGATTGATGTTGGTGAGATTATGTGCGACCCGAGGTCAGCTATTGTCGGTGGTGGAAGTTTTGGAATGGTTTTGTTGGGTGAGCACAAGTCACTCAACAAAGTTACTGTTAAAATTTTAACTGTACAAGGTGGAGTAAAAGACATGCGACTTATTAAGAACACGTAAGCAAGGAAGTGCTTGAAATGAAACTTCATTGTGGACAACTGTGTTTACCCAGCGATAACTTTTCATTGCAGCATCCGGAACGAATTTGCGAAACTTCAAACACCCCAGAACATACGGTTGGACAATGCTGTCCTGTAGCATGGGTTTGGTCACAGAATATTGTGCTGGCGGAAAGTTCGCGACCGACATCAACGCTTGTTAGACAAGAAAAACCCAGCTGACATTTTGCAACACGTGACAGATTCTGTGCGGCAAATGAGTTTAAACGATCCTGTCTCAGCCAATCAGAGACCACTTGTTCCGCTTCGCCAGTTTAAGCCACTTACCAGAAAGTTCGATTTATCAGAAGGTAAAAATATGTTTTATTTGAAATTTGGACAAAACATGAATTGTTGGTGACGGAAATTATAAAAGTCACGTGTCAGCGAAATATCTGTTACTTTGTGATTAAAATAAGCTTCGATTTTAACATTTCTATGCTTACCAATGGTTTGTAGAAGAACGCAGTGGGTCAAAAACCGATGACCTTACGAGCACATCACGTGACGTCACACAAGGTCAAACACCACGCGGTGTTTTGGAAATTCAAAGGTCATCCACTTTACAAATGGAGACACCTAGTGTCGCGTTGCCACGGCAACGAGGTATTACTTCTATGTATTATTCCAACCCAAACACAGTTGATGAAAATTAAGATCCAACATTGATTTGTGGGAGATGGAAAGTTGGTGTTTGTCGAACCGGGATTTGAACCCACGATATCCAGGTCACCAATATCTGTTTATACAAGTCACGTGATGTTTCAAATGCGCGCACGGAATATTGTTCAGTAGACATTGTGGCTCTGACAAGGTCATCATTCATTTCAAACAGTATCACAGTGCATTGCATCAAAGAAAAACATTTTTACCAAATCCACGTATATTTGCAGATGACGTCACAAAGTTAAAACTACAAGAATTGTTTCGTCATCAAAGTGAGTGATAAGGATTAGATATTAAAGTTGATTTTTGATCAAATAAATATTCAGTTCTAAAATACGACAGATTATGGTTAGAAACTGTTGAATTAACTGATATAATATTTCGTTCGACGTCATTATCAGTAGGGATGCACCGAAAGTTCGGTTTGCCGAATTTATTCGGCCGAAACTAAGGTTTTCGCAATTATTCGGTTTCGGCCGAATATTTCTGCAAAATTCGGCCGAAACCGAAACTTTTTTACTGCATTCAACGCTGATACGCGAAGTTTAGAAAAGGTTAGAATCCTTGTTTAAACTGTACGAATGTGTTGGTTAAAAGGATAAAAATCAAGTTATAGCAGTTAGAACAATACGCGGTTATTCTTTATGAGGCAAAAAAGGCTGTATGATAAGATTAGATCCAATCCAGCACATGTTTTGTTTAAATTTATTGCGTTGAAAGAGATGATATACCAAAATTAGTTTCGGTTTATTCGGCCGAATTAATTCGGCAACTTTTGCCGAATATTCGGTTTCGGCCGAATATAAAAATAGCTGTTTCGGTGCATCACTAATTATCAGTATATGCTCAACAACGCAAATGGTATACTATTATCCTACATAAGACGTAACCTCAAAATGCACACGACTATTAACTTTCATACAAACAATATTCGATACAAGGGATGTTGAACTTGGCCACAAGCGTTCTTTTACAATATTTAGTCGGTACCATTATATTTGCCACTCCATACACCACTCGAACACCAATCTGTAGAAGTGCTGAAAGTTTGGCATTTTCATTGTCGCAGTTGGCGGATATACGTATCACAGATTCAATTGATCTGGCGCAAGTTAATGACGTCATATCTGATAAGTTCGAGACCACTGAAGTTTTCCCATAATAAACTCATGGAGACCAGGTCCGTCCAATAGACCTTGGGTTTCCGAACCCTGCGTCAGTCGATAAACGTGTGACGCAATACATCACCATGACATATAGCTTTACACAATGCTTGTATGTTTAGCTGGAACCAAAACTCAACTGGTGGAAATATTTTATGCAATGCATGATTGACGAATCGCCCCACTGCGCAAGACCTTACTTGGCGATCACAGCTATCGTATCGCGATCATGAGGTTTGCAGGCTTCGCAGCCCAGGTATTGCAGCCTAGCTGGATCAGCCATTTTTCCTGACAAGTCGGAGCAAGTTTTGAAAAATCAACCTCCCGGTGAGGCTTGAGTTACAGGAGCCCAGTGGTTTCACGGGATATATAGTGGCCAAGGTACACTGGCGCACAACTTGCCAGGCAACCTTCACATATACGTAGGGGATCTCTACCACCGTATCAGATAACGCAGTAATATTTTATGCAATGGCATGATTGGCAGGATCGCCCCACTGCGCAGGTCCTTGCTTGGCGATCACAGCTATCGTATCGCGATCATTAGGTTTGCAGGCTTGGCAGCCCAGGCATTGCAGCCTAGCTGGCTTTCTATGAATTAACTGCAACCTTTCCGATTTCATCAATGATTATTAACTTCGACTGTCAACTATAGGCCGTATGTGAGATTCAGTTCTACTCACAAAAAGTATTTTTTGAACTTTCCGTCTGCTGCATCCTAACTTGGTTTGGTGTAGTTCGTTACAAACTTGAAGTTTTGATTTTGGCATTGAAAAGTTGAGAATCACTGAGATTTCCTGTCAGGTATTAATGTCGATTAGTTTTGTACAAGCGACTATTTTTTGTATCGATACCTCGCACACATGCTGATATCGATCGGAATCGTTTACAAGTGTGAAGAATCGTTTCTAGAGGAAGTTTGCGACAATTATTGAAAGTAAATATGTTTTGATGGTCTGAAATCCTTTGCATGCAAGAAGTTGAAGTCATGTCGTAGTAAACTTGAAACCTTGGAGCCACAAAACAATATTTGGCAGAGAATGTTTGACCGTTTGTGGCACAAACCAAAATAAGCGTCATTTTGAAACGTGGATCCCAATTGTCAACATTGACGTCATTATAAACCACAAGAAAGGGGTAAAAGAGCCACATGTGGCCTTGGAACCGCGGGATGCCGACCCCAGGCCGGGCCCATGCGGCAATGTACGTCTGAAGGTTTTGGTTTGTGGCGAAAAACAGGATTTAGTTTTTATTTAATTTTGGATTTTTTCCACAACACAATTAGGAATGTGGCGATACGTCATTGTGAGAATATCAGATATTTATCGAACAACTGGACGAGAGTTTCGTGTTTGCATTCAATTCTCCACCCCGTGTCCACTCAAAGTATAGGTGATTCCCCTACGTATGAAAGGACGGATTTCTTTTAGTCAGATCCACACGCAAAAATTTTCCCTGATCAAAGTTTGTGTTTTGACACAAATTTTTTCTATAATCATCGCAAACATGAGGATGCTGCATCCTCGACCTTTGTTGGAACGAAAATATTTTATTGTTTAATGAGTGGTTACTGTAGCCAAGATGTGGCCTCGTTTAATGTAAACCAAAATTATTGCGACGAAATATTCTGAAATGCGGTTTTAAATCAAAAGTTAAAAACAACACAAATTGTAAATCAAACAACATTTTCTTTTGAGAGAAACACTCAAGGCTCATGATGTAATTTAAGTGTCACATTATTTATTGTCATGGTTATTGCGCTGGAAAACGTTTAATTTTAACAATATTTGAAGCTGTGGGCCACAGAGCCCCGCGGATTGCCCACATTTTGGACAAGAAAGAAGTAAATATGTTTGGAATGTTTTCACAACAAATTTCATACCAGTTATAAACAATTATTACAAAAAATAAAAATAAATAATAATTATGTTCCATGCGTGATATTCTTGTTGCCAAGTTTGTAGGGAATTTGTTTAAATCCAGAGTCATTTTGTGGCGAATCATTATTTACTACTGCGGCTGGGTGAAGGCGGGTTCGTAACCAAAAAGTGGCACGGAACACGTGGCACCAACATGGCACGCATGGAACTGATTTTTGGGCCACATGGCACCAATATGGCTCACGTGGCACCAACATGGCACGCATGGAACTGATTTTTGGGCCACATGGCACCAATATGGCTCACGTGGCACCAACATGGCACGCATGTCACCAACATGGCACCTGCATGTCACCAACATGGCCACAGCATGGGACCAATGTGACACCGTATTTGTGGATAACGTTAATAATGCAGTTGTTATTTGCCAAAGTTTAGTGTCAGAAAAGAGCAGTTATGCAGCACTAAGCAGATATATGCAGCAATGGGGAGCCAAAAATGTGAATTGTGTATAACCTGCAGACGACCTAAAAGGTCTCATCAGTGCAGCTGGTGTGACTTACAGACGACTTTGCTGACCAAACGGCCAAGCAAAGACTTCCACTTTGTGGTGACTATACAGTCACCGTCATCCGTTGGGCACCAACCTAGGTGCAACCAAAACGGAGAAAACAAGGTGGAAACACTATGCAAAGCTCAACCAATATCTTATAGTCACACCAGCTGCACTGATGAGACCTTTTAGGTCGAAACAGTGGCCATCTGTCTGCAGCTTACACAATTCATATTATTGGCTCCACATTGCTTATCATATGATTATTGTGACACGGGGCCTGACGGCACTATTGGTTGAGCTTTGCTTGGCCGTAGTGTTTCCACCGTAAGGTTGCACCTAGTTTGGTGCCCAACGGATGACGGTGATTGTATAGTCACCACAAAGTGGAAGTCTTTGCTTGGTCGTTTGGTCAGCAAAGTCGTCTGAAAGTCAAACCAGCTGCACTGATGAGACCTTTTAGGTCGAAACAGTGGCCATCTGTCTGCAGTTTACACAAATAGATGCAGTATTAAGTTATGCATTTAATGATTAATACACTTGCAACTGTGACAAGAAGCATCTGCAATACCTGAAAAGAATCAATAGCATGGCACCGCATTTCGCTCAACTGTTATGTAAAAATAGCGTAGTTATGCAGCACCAAACATAAGTATACAAAGATAAAAGATGTGTTTAGCAAATATGTTAAAAATGTGATTAGAAATGTTTGTTTGAAAGCCTGAAGCTGAAAGTGAAAGCAATCGTAACAGGCAAACTTACAGGTGCGCTAGGTCCGCTAGGTGCGCTAGGTCCGCTAGGTCCGCTAGGTGCGCTAGGTCCGCTAGGTCCGCTAGGTCCGCTAGGTCCGCTAGGTCCGCTAGGTCCGCTAGGTCCGCTAGGTCCGCTAGGTCCGCTAGGTCCGCTAGGTCCGCTAGGTCCGCTAGGTCCGCTAGGTCCGCTAGGTCCGCTAGGTCCGCTAGGTCCGCTAGGTCCGCTAGGTCCGCTAGGTCCGCTAGGTCCGCTAGGTCCGCTAGGTCCGCTAGGTCCGCTAGGTCCGCTAGGTCCGCTAGGTCCGCTAGGTCCGCTAGGTCCGCTAGGTCCGCTAGGTCCGCTAGGTCCGCTAGGTCCGCTAGGTCCGCTAGGTCCGCTAGGTCCGCTAGGTCCGCTAGGTCCGCTAGGTCCGCTAGGTCCGCTAGGTCCGCTAGGTCCGCTAGGTCCGCTAGGTCCGCTAGGTCCGCTAGGTCCGCTAGGTCCGCTAGGTACCTTCTAATAATACAGGTACGCTAGGTACCTTCCAATACTACAGGTCCGCTAGGTACCTTCTAATACTGCAGGTGCGCTATATTTGACCTAATACTACAGGTCCGCTAGGTACCTTCTAATACTGCAGGTGCGCTATATTTGACCTAATACTACAGGTCCGCTGGGTCCGCTGGGTCCGCTGGGTCCGCTGGGTCCGCTGGGTCCGCTGGGTCCGCTGGGTCCGCTGGGTCCGCTGGGTCCGCTGGGTCCGCTGGGTCCGCTGGGTCCGCTGGGTCCGCTGGGTCCGCTGGGTCCGCTGGGTCCGCTGGGTCCGCTGGGTCCGCTGGGTCCGCTGGGTCCGCTGGGTCCGCTGGGTCCGCTGGGTCCGCTGGGTCCGCTGGGTCCGCTGGGTCCGCTGGGTCCGCTGGGTCCGCTGGGTCCGCTGGGTCCGCTGGGTCCGCTGGGTCCGCTGGGTCCGCTGGGTCCGCTGGGTCCGCTGGGTCCGCTGGGTCCGCTGGGTCCGCTGGGTCCGCTGGGTCCGCTGGGTCCGCTGGGTCCGCTGGGTCCGCTGGGTCCGCTGGGTCCGCTGGGTCCGCTGGGTCCGCTGGGTCCGCTGGGTCCGCTGGGTCCGCTGGGTCCGCTGGGTCCGCTGGGATCGTAACATGTCACTATAGAAATCATAGTACAAATCAGTGTGCACAAGTGGGCATGCAACAAAATACAACGTTTCATTGATAACCATATTTAAACCCATTTCGACTTTTCGGCTCAATTTTGAAACTATTGACAAACGCACCTAGCAGTTTAAAGTTATTGTTACATCTTGTTTTTGTTGAAACAAAGTTTTCCACACTGATGAAATGCCTAACGTTTAGTGCAAATGATAACTGCAGACTATATTACTGATTTAGCATACAGTGGATTCATTAAGTAGTATAAACAGAAAACACACCCAGGTGCCATGCTGGTGCCATGTTGGTGCCATGCTGGTGACATGCGTGCCATGTTGGGGTCACGTGGCCCAAATTTGGTGAAATGCGTGCCATGTTGGTGCCACGTGGCCCGAGCCACTTTTTGGTTACAACCCCTGTTGGCTGGGTGGCAAACTACGCGAAATTAACTGCATGACTGGTGAAGCGTGACGGAAGCAGTTGCTACATCAAGCCGGGTAATTCCCCCGAATTCCTTTTCAAATATTCTTGTTCGCGTTTTCATTTTCAAAGTAAACGCTATTTTTTGTTCCAAACAGAGTTTTGAAAGATTGACTTTATTTTAGTATAATTAAATAAGTTATAGTGATCGCTAGGCCTGCATATGCGGTTTTGGGTAGATCCCAATTTTTCAACTTTTGAAGTCAGTTTGAAAGATTGTGTTTGGTTGTAACAATTTCATTGATTTGAAGGTTTTTTTGTTTAATGTTTTTGCTTTAAAATATAACCAAGTTGTTTTAAAAAAGCACCGAATTGAAGATGCCAGGCAAGACGTTATATGGGTCTTCCAGAGAATACTCAGGTATGTTCGAATGTTCCAGGCCAGTGGAGGCAAAAGTAAAAAAGCAACAAATTATTTTGTGTTAGGGATTGATCATAGTTTCGAACTTGATTCAACAAACTTTCATGAACCAGTTCCTGCGTTTCATTTCCGGAAGAGATTTGGAGAAATTGATTGGAGGAAATTAAGTTCTATCGATGTGGAAAGGGTTGCCAGGGAACTTGATTTTGTTACTTTGCAGGTAGAAAACAAGTTTGCTGGATAATTTTGTTTTGTTGTTGTGACATCAACATGCATTAATTTTCGAAATCTTTAGACCAGTTATCCATTACCTTTTTGCACTTGCTGTCAGACCGGTAAAATTTCTTACAACTATTATTGCCCTGCAAAGAATAATAATAATAAACAGTCAAAATTACTTTGCATCAGAAGAAATCCATTTAAAACAAAAAAAAATATTACAATTACAAACTTTCCAATCTGATGCATGATTGGGCACAAGTAAAAAGTTAAAACGAACCATTGGTTTGGAGATGCTACTAACAAACATTAGTTTAGTTATGTTTAAAAATAAACATGTCACAATTTGTCATTTTTCTGTTTTTTTAGTCTACCACAGATTTATTTTTGTGTTCCTTGAAAAGATACAATGTGTAAATTTTATTTCAAACTGCTTATGCTCTGCATCCATTATTTAAGTCAAGGTAGTCATAACTACATAGATGCCCTGTGACCTCACATACATGATATAATGTACATGTTGGTTAATGTGTATGAAACTTATTTGTTTTATATCAGAAAAATGTAATATTTTGGAGGGTGTCTTCTGTTAGCGTGTGCAGGATACTGAGTTTCTTCACCAATCCAACATAGCCCACGTTGCTAATATTTCCGGAATAAATTTGTATTTCTATGTTAGGAAAATATATCGGCTGTGACATTTTGCAATATTGATGCTGTGTCCGATTTGGATCCTTTGTTTTGCAAACTCTTCAAATTGTCTCAGTACACAATCGAGTACCTGCTACATTCCCAGGTTAGTTACATTGTGTCCCAAACTTGAGATTGGGTGAAGTGATTTTATAAGATTGTGAAATATGGGACAAACTATTTTAACTTTTGCAAGTTTTTTTAACTGCATTGTGACTTTTACAGGCAACCCAGCAAGTATTTTTTCACAAAGTAAATGTTGTTAATACTTTTTTGTGGTAATAGAAGTTTAGAAACAGTATTCTGTATGTTTGTAGGAATATCTGCAGTCAGTTGTTGGTGATTTGGAAGCAAAACTCGGCGATGCGTCAAAAGCTCATGAAGATTTGCTGCAAAAACTGGATGAGCAGAATGAAGATATCAGTAAGTTGCGTCAGGAAAATAAACGACGAAGAAAAATGATTCAACAGCAGCAACTTTTAATTGAATCTGGAGCTTCCAGTTACTATCAAGTGAGCATTCATGCAATGTTCCTTCAATAAACTAACTTACAAACTCTGTGATTTTCTGAAATTCCCTGTGTTATTTGGTAAAGTAGTTGTGATCTTTCCAACTGGAAATAAGCACAATTCCCGCGTTATAAAACGCCTTATTCTGTGAGTAAGTTGTGTTCTGAAAGTTCCAAGTTTCTTTCAGTTGATTAGTATTTAATATGATTGAAATTCTTTTACTTTTCAGTGCCCTCACTGTGAAAAAGCTTTCATGAATGCAAGTTTCCTGCAAGGCCACATGCAACGTAGACATCCTGGCTCCGTCAATTACATCGGGGATGTCATAGGTAAGATTGAGGATATGTTGTTGCTTTCTTTTGAGCTAAGCTTGTGAAAAAATATTTTCAGCTCATTCACAAAAAGAACAAACCAAGTTGGGGAATCACCTAAGCAAGCTTGAAAGTGACCTGACTGAAGAAAGAGAAAATTTTAACCGAAAACTTCAGCAGGTGAAAATACAGAGAGACTCTGTTCACAATATTCTTGTTACCCACTGAAATTTCTACAAAACTAATTGCTTGTTTAATTTAAAGGCTGAAGAAGAAAAACTGAGATGGGCAGATAAATCTCGTCGCGAAATGGATGAGTGGAAGGAAACTGAGGAAGCAAAGTGGATGAGAGAATTCGACTCCTTGCGACAAAATTTCATGAACGACATCACAAAGTTGAAAGAGAAAGAACAAAAATATCAGAAGGTGGATTTGGTTTCAATTTATTTAAGGCATCCTATTATGTTTCAATGCAAAATTTTTGTGAATTTATTCCATAACTTTTTTGGGAATGAACCGAATTTGTATCTGACAGTTGGGAAATTCTGCATTCAAACCTGGTTGCTTGGTTACAATATGCAAATAATGTTACAGACTATTGGAGATCTCCAAGAGACGATGGAGGTGAAATCGTCAAACCTCGGGGAACTTGTTGACGATGTTGAAGTTGAGAAGCAGAAACTAAGGGAATATGAGGATAGAGTGAAACAACTCGAAGAAATTTCAAACTTTAAAAACCAACAGGTGATAGTGGATGTGATTGAGTGGAAATTATGGAAATTCGACAATATATTTCATGCCTGCTTTATTTCTATTTTACACAAAATTATGAATTTACCATGAAATGTGTTTTAGCAAAATCTAAGTTGATTAAATTTTCTGATTATTTTCGCAGCTTTTATGCGGTTTTGCATCAAGTTTGTTAATTTATTTAAGATCATGTTTTCTAGATAAGTGCGTTGTCGAGTGCGATGAAGCGTATCAAACAAGAACAATTGACTAAAGATGAAAAAGAACAAATTCTGAGAAACCAACAAAAGCAGTTTGACGAAATCAGAGACAGGGTAAAAATATTTTGTCATGAGATATTTCGCATGAATTTGCTGGGGTTTTGTGACGCTGTATATTCTAAATCACTACCTACAATTTAGAGAAATCTTTAGAAAATTAGCAAAACGTTATACTTTAAACCCTATTACTGTGACAAGTGTATTCTGGCCCAACCCGACACTGTGATCCAACTTGCTCCTCACTCTGTCTCCACATGGTTCCCAATGTAATCAATAACAATTGAAATATTGTAATTATTTACCAAACATTGATCGCTTGTAACCGACAAAGCAGCTGCAAATTCTGATACTTTTTGGGGATTTTTTTTATCAGATGAATGAAAGTGAGAAAAAAGCAAAGAAAACTCAACAAAAAGCAAGGAATCTTGCAACCAAATCTCCAGTAAGTTTGCTGTTAAATATTATGGTTTATATTTGAAATTAATATAAAACTTCACGCTAAAAGAAGATGTTGAGGATTTCTATGAGAATAAAGATGAATCGTTGTGATTTAATAAAATAAAAAACTTCACCGTAAGAAAAAATATTGGAAACATATTCTTCGACGACTCACAAATCTCTACAACTATTTGCAAATGGAAAGAAACTTTATCAAACACAATTTTAAGAAATATTAATTTTTTCAGAAACCAAAACGGAAACCACCCGTTGATTGGGGTTAGTTGTGACGTCACTTGCATGGATCGTGTTTTGTTTTAAATAATGAACTTGAACTTTAGATGAACCTGATGCTTTGTATGAGCGACCTTCGGCCGAAGAACGGAGGAGGAATTTGTTGGAGTTGAAGAAATCGATTGATTCCATTCTTCCATCTCTCGTCGAGGACAAGATTCGACAGTGTGGGGTTGATCCGGTAGGTGGCGCTATGCGGTCAAGCTTTGTAGCAAAACTTCACACAACTAGCAGATGGATATGTGGTCATATGTTTGTATCTGTGACGTAACAATGGTTTCCAGGAAGCGAAAGGGATAAGTTCGTCGTTGCTAAGCACGAAACTCAGAGTGTTGAAGGCCCAGAGGCAGCAGAAGGCGAAATCCTTCCCAGCTCTTTACAAATTCCGAGATGAATCGAGAAAGAAGGTTGACGATCTCGCAACATCCAGGCTCCAAGGTTGGGTTAAGCCTTAACCGGGCGTTAGTTGAGGCTTGATATCGGTGGTAAAAGCTTTACCTTCTCCCAAATGTTGCTTTAATAGAAAGCAGTAAGACTCAACGGAAGGTTTCTACCATAAATATTGACGTCATCACTAACTTAAGTAATATAAATATTGACGTCATCACTAACTTACGTAATGACCGACGTATATTTTTGGACGCTAAACTTAGTCTACATAATGTTTGTAAATATGGGCAGATATCACTACCAGAAACGTGTACCTTGATCCACTCTACCCAGCTATATTTTAAACCCAAATTACAACAAACAATGGAGAATGTTTCGTTCAGTCATTTTTGTTTTATTTCATAGAAATCATGCGAACTTCTATCAAGAAAAGGGCGAAGAAAGGGGGTTTCCCGAACCAGAGGTGAATATTTGAGAACTGTTTGTGAAATATATTTTAATTATGCAAGGGATAAACACAGGAAGTTATTGTGAGAAAATTTATTTTCTGGATTTTTTTAGACTTTCCAAATCTCTTCACGAGCCACGAGGTGGCGCACCGCGTAAAAAGGAACAAACAAGAATTCGAAAATCGAATAAAAAACACCCCCCCACATCCCCTACTGTGATGCAACAATCACCCAAGCATGTGACGCAACAATCACCCAAACATGTGACGCAACAATCGCCCAAACATGTGACGCAACCATTGCCGCGCGCTGCACCCAGGGCGTCACGTGATCAACTCGATGACTTGTGAGAAATATGATTTCTATGTAACAGCCGTGTTCCCAACTTCTACGTCAAACTTTGTAATATTTCTATGCCAACAAATAATAAGTTGATCCACGTTTACATTAAAAATAACTGTAACGTGTCATAACGGGTATTGTTTAAACACGCTGACGTCATAACCCGAACAAGAACATTGTTGAATTATTCATGAAACACCGAACCTTGTCTTCCAAAAATAACGAGGTTATAGAATCAGAGGCCTGTTGACAATAAATGTTTGTGACGTAACAGACGTTCCCCATGGGACAGCGAGGACGAGTACACGGACGATGACGTCAGTCCCAAGGTTACTCCACCTAGCGGTAAAATTGAAAGAGAAAATGCGGACTTCGATGATGACGTGGAAGAAATACTTGCAGTGGATGACTTTGACCAAACCCCCAGGGGTACATATAATAAACGTAAAACTGCTAAGTTCGCCTGAACCTTTAAAAGTATGACGTCACAATGCAGCGTTCGTATTCTGTGAAAAAACATTGGGAGGTAATTCTGCATTCCACGGTTGTTGTTTTTCGGGGGCTGGCACTGAAATTCGTAATTTCCCCCAAACCAACTGACATCAACTCCACCGCTTGAACCCAGCAGTAGAGTTTTACTGAACAACAGTTGTGACGTCACAATTAATATTGTTTTCAACAGAAACAAACCGCGTGAAGCAAATTGGCGCCAACCTGGAGAAGCAGCTCTCCTCCAGGAAACGCCCTCCAGCGGGAGCGGTCGACGTCACACCTAGGGGAAGTACCGGAGTTGAGAAGTTGGATTGGTCAGATGATGACGAGGAAGATTCATTCGCAGTTTCGTCACTAGAGGACGCCAAACCAAGCCCAGGTTAGTTACATGAACATTATTTTCAGGTTTGTTTTTGTTAACTTTGTGGAGTTTTAAAGTTGGTTTGGTGAAATCCTTGACCACAGACAACATGTAGTCACAAGTCATCAACATTTTGATATAATTTGCGAAAATTTGGCGTTGAAAGTTTCCTGGACTAAACATGGACCGATCAAATATTCCCGATGATCAAACCACGACTCCCCGGTTGTTTCGTTTCTTCAACAATTCACATGTTTTATTGAAACGATTAACTGTAATACTTTTACAACCCAGAAACACAGATAATTTAACCAGAATATTGTCGTCTATGGAGCCTATATTCCCCTGCGTGCCATGCAGTTGATACGAAGTTCATTTAAATAAGACCTGGCTTGAACATTTTTGTTTAGTTTTGGGAAACCTGGTTAAAGTCACGATTTCCCTCTTTCCGAAACGAATAGTTTTAATTCTTTGTCTTCTGCCCCAACCTCACCATTAACTTTGTTCGTGTTTTGAACTTCTGCAGTTCCCCGTCCCAGTAGCTCACGAGCTCCAACTACCGGTGGTGCTGGAGCGTCAACATCGACCAGTGTGTGGGGCTCTGGAGGTTTGTTCGCTTGATTATTTTTTGCACAGTTAAATCTTGCCCTCTCTGTCAGTCATTCTTCAATAAACACAGAGTTTTCGGAAAATCTGCTTGGGGAAATTATTACCGAAAATTAGCGTGGGTTTACCGCATACTTGATTTTCTGAACAAATCGTTTTTGTTCAAATTTATTTTGTCAAATGTTTATTTTTTCTTGCGAACTTTTCAAAGTCCCCCAAAAAATCTAAACGTGCCCCCGTACATAACAACAACCTGGAGCGTAACCCTGACTTGATCGTAGTTTAAATGTTTCCATGTGTTTCCCTTACAGCTGGGAAGCGAACGGAAGATCAGACGAAAGGTTACGACTCCGACTTCGGGGATTTGGAGCTTGATGAACTACTGGCTTGAACTTATACACAAACCTCTGTATTTTAGTGTAGAATGACGAAATAAAATGTATTTTTAATTCTTTCTTCTGCTGCATTTGTTGAGTTGGGAGTTCCCCCGCTTGGAAATAAGGGAAATTTGTTCCCACCAACAAACGTCAATTGAGTAGACGTTAAAGTTTCGTATTTACAGTAAATAGATTTTGACAAAAACACAAACCCTGACATTCTTTAAATTCTCCGATCTCGAGTTTTCGAACACCTTGGTGAGAGAATAATTGTGAGGTCTTGATGACGTCACTTGGGTAAAAATAAGCACTTGCGTTGCCAATGACAACTTAGCATAAGCACAATTAAAGAGGAGTGTTATGAATTATTCATATTGCATCAATTTGATTATCCGGGACGACGGCTAATTAACTTAAACATAAAACCGACGACAAACAGCAAACAATTAGAAAAACTGATTCCATCTGTCTCCCTATATATAAACCACGCGTCGGAAGGTAGAGTCCAGAAAGCTTTCCGTGCGGTCGCAGAAAATTATTTGTGTTAAATTCTATTTTTTTCGATCCAGTTTTCGGATACGAAGAAACCGTAGTGATGTCACAATGCAGCTTTACCCCGGATTCAACGACCGCTGCTCCAGTTCCTCCCGACAGTTTGTCGAAGGCAGAGTGGGTTTCCACCGTATTTCTCCTCATTTTCGCGTTCTACGTTGCCGTGGTATCCATCGCTTATTGGGTATTGAAGGGTACTCACAACCTCGCTATGACCAACAGGCTCACGGCGATATGTGGCTTCTCACTGCTTGTGAAATGTACTTGGCCTCTGTTCGAACTTCTGCCTGCCTGTCCCAGCGATAAGATATGTGATATCAGCCTCAAGTTCGGTACTGCTTCTTTTGCAGTGAACCGAGGCAGTCTCTACTTCGTGTTGTGGATGCGGCAACATTCGGTTTACAACGTTTTAAGCATCACCAGATTCTGGGTAAACTGGTCCAAACGCGCGAGCAAGGTTGTGTATTATGGTATTCTAATATTCTCTCTTTTGATCGTTCTGTTTGGTGCGATCACTACAAGCTACAGCACCAATGGCGGATGCATACCACAGGTGATGTCGTTTGAGATCTTTTTATGAAGTTATTTTCTCCGTAAAAGTCACAAGAATACTTGAATACATAATTTAGATAGGGCTTGAAATTAAAAAACGTAATTTAAGAGAAAAAATTACTTTAATTCGTTTTGACGAAAGGAGCAACGTCATGTGGTTGCAGGAGAACTTCTTCTCGTTGTTCGTACTCGGAATCGTTGGATTCAGCGTCTTCCAAGTTGCTCTTTTCCTCCTCCTCATGCTCCCGCTCTCGGAGATGTACAGGAAGAACACAGGGATTAAGAAGACTTGCATCCGACTCTGTGTGTGCACGGCAATCGCTGTGATCATTGACATCATTCAGGTTGTTGTTGCGATCCACGCCAAAAACCTGATGGAGCAGAACTTCTGGACCAATCCCCTGGCCATGAGCCTGATTAACTTTGACTCGATGGTGAACGTGATCGCCCTCCTTGCTTCCTTCGGGGATTACAAAACCCGATTCTGGCCTTTCATGTCACATACTTTGCCACACGCAGTCGAAACACCAAGAGCAATATTCGAAAGAGGGCGAGGTGGAGATTAACAAACAGCACATCGCTGCTTTTTGCTGTGTAATTGTTTATGCTTGAAATGTGTCGGCTGTTTGTGTCATTGCGTTGGACAGTCACTAACTCTGCGCAACACTAAATTAAACCTTTAGGTCTTATTTGTGTGCATTCCAACTTGTAGTTTTGTTGCTATTGTAGTTGTGGCAAAATAAAAAAATATATGAAAAGAAAGTTCCGCAACACAAATAAAAAGAAAAAGATACTTCTATGAAACATTATGACGTCACATTTTGCTGATTTGCAAAAACGTTTTGAAAAATCATTTGTTTGTTTGCAAATGTTTTGCAGTTTAAGAACAGCGCCGGTGAATTTTCCATTACTAATTGCATGTAGCATTTCCATTAAATCATGATTGTCACGTTCACTTACTGCTATTATGTGGCAACTCTTTCAGAAACCATGTTTAACGTTGTCTTTGGCTTTTCAGCGTTTAATCTTTGGCTTTTCAGCGTTCAATCTTTGGCTTTTCAGCGTTTAATCTTTGGCTTTTCAGCGTTTAAAGAATTAAACATGAAATTATTTAAAGTTGGTTCATTTTTAAAATCTGTGGGAAGCAGCAGGCATTGCTTTAAAGCACAGAAATCTGCAAATAGTCGATTTTTTCACTTGCAAAGCACCGTAAGCTTTTATCTGAGAGAAATGCATATCTTCTAGTTTTTATCTAAATATTATCACATAAACATAGGCTACCAAAAATCATTGTCTGTGCAAAGGCTGCAGAATCAACATTTTCAAAAAAACTCAGCAAAATCTTAATTTTCCAGTTTGACTCTTATGGCAATTCATGATAAAAATACTTTGGTTGGATTTTTATTTAGCCTATCTGTTTGTTTGTAGTATGGGTGCCATAAACTAAATGTTTTGTTGCGTATCTTCCATAAACATCTTACACTTGATGTCTTAGTTTTCATACAAAATTCATCACCCACGAAGTATCGAAGATCCAGAAAGTTATTGGGGTGAAGCTGCAGAAAAACTTGTTTGGTTTAAGAAATGGAACAAAGTTTTGGATACCAGCAATTTGCCTTTTACAAAATGGTGAATGAAAAATTTATGGTGGAATTTGCTCAAAATATCAACCGCCATTTGTGTTTGACTTTCAAAAACGTTTAATAAAAATAAGTGGAATGCTAACAGATTTACACAAACATTAGCTAGGAGGCTTTCAACTCTACTGTATTGCAAAATGTGGATTATTATTTGTTCAGGTTTACTGGTGGAGAGTTGAACCATTGTTATAATTGCTTGGATCGTCATGTTGACTTAGGCAGAGGTGACCAACTTGCTGTAATCCATGATAGCCCAGTCACAAACTCCATTAATAAACTGACCTACAGTGACCTTCTTGACCAGGTTTGGAGTAAAATTGAAACTTGAGTAAAGAGTTGCGTAGATTGCTTTATTAAGCGATTCACAACAAAACATCCTTTAACAAGTTTTGTATAGGTTTCGTACTTGGCTGGAAGTTTGTCAGACCTCGGTGTTATGAAAGGAGATAGAGTAATGATCTACATGCCAATGATACCAGAGGTATATTGCCTTTATGCAGTGGTGAACAACTAGTTTACACTTCAGATAAATGTTCGTACCACAGTTAAAAGTAAATTTTATGAATCACAAATGCAACTATTGTTTTCCATAATCATCATTCACTTATCTCAAGTAAGAAGTATAACAACAATATTTTTTACCAAGGCAATAATCTCTATGTTGGCTGCTGTGAGATTGGGTGGCATCCATGTGGTTGTATTCGGTGGATTTGCTGCAAAGGAATTGTCAGCCAGGATTGACGACTGCAAACCAAAGTACGTACTTAAGATCTTTATGTCTTGATGAAATAATGTTGTAGAGAATTTCATTTATTATTGGAGCCATGTTGAACATAACTGTAATGTCAGGATTTATTCATTAACACATTTTCCCATATTGCTGAGTAAATGTTCGTTTATGTGCTGTTGTACCTTACTTGGTTTGTAGTTTGTTAAATTTTAATTCATTGAAAATCATCTCAGTCACAACAAAACATGAGTTTTATTTCAGGGTAATTATTTCTGCTAACTGTGGGGTGGAACCATCAAGATTGGTGAGGTACAAACCAATATTGGATGAAGCAATCTCAATGTCAACCCACAAACCAATTAAAACAATTATTTACCAGCGACCGGAAATGGTGAGAAAAATTGAATGACAAACATTTTGTGATTTTGGATAAAACAATAATTTATTTAAAAGTTTAATTCACATTACCATAGAAATAATAAGGTTCACTGGCAACCCAGCCAAGCTGCATGAACCACTTTTTGCAAAGAAGTTTGAGTGAAAATTAAGTTCCGTAAGGATCGGTGAGGTTTGAACCAACGCTCTACGTTTGAACCAACGCTCTACCAACTGAGCTACAGGAGCTCAGTGGTTTCACGGGGGTATATTGTGGCCAAGGTACACTGGTGCGCAAATGTACAACTTGCCAGGCAACCTTCACATATACGTAGGGGATCTCTACCACCGTAATCAGACAATGCAGTAATATTTCATGCCCCACTGTGATCTGTTGCAATGCCTTGGCTGTGATGAAGTGAACTTTATGATCAAAATATGAGAGATGAGATCACCAACTATAAAGAGATTGCGCAGTGGTGTGATCCTGTCGTAATGAAAGCATGTGGAACATCTGCATTATAGAAACAAAATATTTTCAGTGCATCCAAAGTTACTCAATCATAAAATACACAGAAGTATTAATTTTGTGTAAATGTCATCGTCGGTTTCTGTACTCACTCAAATAATAGATAAGAACAGAGTGATTCCTGTTATGTTTATATCATTTTCAATAAATGTTTAGTTTTGTAAGGGAATTTGCATATGTTACCAACAGATTGTTTACATTGACCAGACCTTAGTAATTTACCACCAAGAAATATTTACAGGAAGCGGCAAATCTGAACACGGGTACTGACTTGAATTGGGAGGAAGTGATGTCGAGGGAGAGACGACACGATTGCGTCCCGGTCGAATCCAACCATCCCTTGTATCTGTTATACACATCTGGCACCACTGGCATTCCGAAAGCAGTCGTTCGTCCAACTGGCGGCCACGCTGTCCGCCTGCACTGGAGCATGAAGGCGATATATGACGTTGACCCTGGGGAGGTAATCTTGATACTTGATGAAAAAATCTTGATGTGTTTTATCAAACACAGTTTTTAGTGTACGTGACAAGTTTAAACGACAGATTTGTTAACAATTATTGTAGGGCACCAAAGTTTGCCTTTAACATTTACATGCGGCTTACAATCCAGTAAATATTGTATCTGTGAGTTTAATTCGTGACACGAGGAAACATTCTTTACTCAAACTGGTGTTTTTTGAAATGTGATCTTAAAACGAAGCTGTTGGCATGGAAACTATCTAATATTTGATATTTCAAAGGTATATTGGGCAGCTGCAGATTTGGGCTGGGCTGTCGGACATTCGTACGGAGCGCATGCCCCTCTGCTCTATGGGACAACCACTGTGGTTTATGAGGTATGACTCTTTGCTGCCCTCTGGCAAGATTTATTGCATAAAAAGTGTTTCAAGTAAATTTGTTTTCTGGTTTTTACCGAATTGTAACAACAACATGCACAAAATTATGATTCAAAGACCAAATCACCAAATATTTCTGGTGTAACACAGAGTTTCTTCATCAGAAACAAATATTTTTGATTGAAAAGTTACGATTATTCTCCAAACAGTTAGAATGAACACCAAGTTGCTACATAAATATAGTAATTTTGTGTTTAGCTAAAGTTTTTGTTGTATTCCATCGGCCACATTCAATGTATTTTAAAAATCCTGCCACAATTTTGACCATTTTTCACATGAGAAATTTCCGCCTTGTTGTTAAACCTAAAGTTGTTTGCAGGGGAAACCAGTTGGAACTCCAGACCCATCTTCATTCTTCAGAGTCGTCAACGACCACAAAGTATCTTGTCTGTTCGTCGCTCCTACTGCCATGCGATCGATCAAGCGTGAAGACTCTAATGCAGAACATGCCAAAAAATACGATTTATCGAGGTACAACACACAAATATCAGTTGAATTTCCAACAAATCATTGTTTTTTTGTTTGCTTTTTTTTAATTTGTTTTCACACAAGACCAGTGTGAAACCAAAGATTTATGACCAGTTTTGTGTCAAACTGCTGCTTGCAGATTTATTTGTGCACTTTCCTTTAAAACTAAATAAAAAAAATTTTGTGTAAAGTAAAAATATTTTGTTGCAGTTTAAAAAACTTGTTTATCGCTGGAGAGCATTGCGACAGCGCGACATATGATTGGTGCAAGGATGCATTCGGTGTCCCCGTGTTTGACCACTGGTGGCAGTCTGAAACTGGAAGTCCAATTACTTGCTCATGTATCGGTCTCGGAAACAGGGATAATCCACCAGAGGGCAGCTCAGGGCTTCCTGTTCCAGGCTGGGATTGTGAGTTTCAACATTTTTATGATTTAAGAAATTAAAAAATATACTTATATTATAAACTTGTACTCATGAAAAAATAATATTAAAAGTATTTCCAAGTAATATTTTATTGTGTGCTTTTAATCTTTATGGCAAACTCAGTGAATAAGTCGATGTTTTTTTATGTTTTTAGTGCGAGTTGTGGATGACGATGGCAATGAACTCCCTCGAGGAAAACTTGGAAATCTCGTTGCAAAACTTCCCCTTCCACCCGGAGCTTTTCAAACTTTGTGGAACAACGAACAACGTTTTAAAAATACTTACTTCGTCAAATACAAGGTGCACACTTTGATTTCTATGCTCGAAAACTACAAATATGTCGTCTGAATCGGTGTGAAATGTTTTATTTGATCTGTAAATAACTTGACAAAAGGTTGGTTTATGTTGAGGTCGCATATTTGTGTTTCTCTAGCTGGAATAGCTGCCTATTCCTATACAAAATGTTTCCAGGGCATAAAGCAGTCAGTTGTGTGTGTAGTTTCACCATTTAATAAGTACATTTTAAGGGTGAAACTATGCACTGTGATTATGTGAGGGTGTGCTTATTTGTGGGGTAACATCCTGGGATTAAAATTTGGGAACAAATATCCAGTTGTGATTTGTTACTTTTGTTTGTGTGAGAGGGTTAATATTAACTCTCTGCAGGGTTTCTATGACACCATGGATGCGGGGGTCATGGATGAGGAGGGATATGTGTCTGTGATGTCACGTACTGATGATGTCATCAATGTAGCAGGTCATCGCTTGTCATGTGGTCATATTGAGGAGGTAAGTTTCAATCTACGTTATACAGCTGTCAATGCTGGAAAGATTCAGGTTCAACTGACTCTAAATATTCAGTGATGTCATTTATCTTCGCCATGCTCTCGTATCTTCCACCGTACATTAAACTTACTCTGTTTTTTTATACAATCCCATTTTTGTGCACAAATCCAATTGACAATGTTGATTCCTAGAACCAATGTTTAAAAATGAGTTAATCATATTGAGTGTCGGATTCCCTCTCAATATTCAAATTCTCTATTCTCAACTCGTGTTATTTTCGTGTTTTTCTCAACTTTTCCAGGAAATAATTTTTAAAATTATGTTTTTATTAATATTGGGGAAATTACAATTTATTCCTGGGAGAGTGTAAGAGTTTGTTTGCAGAATTTAGCTTGTGATGGTGTTGTGATATTGGTTGGTCTGGCTGTGTTTGTTGGTGAAGGTTGTGTTTTAATGGCAGGTGATCAACCAGCATGAGTGTGTGCTCGAGTCAGCTGTGGTTGCGAAAGATGATCCACTGAAAGGTTCCGTGCCTTTTGGTTATGTTGTCATCAAGCCAGGTAAGAACACATTGATGTGTGTGTGTTGCCAAGCAATGGTGTAACGCTCCATTGGCTGTAACGCTCCATTGAACATCACTTGTGTTTGCCACGTAAGTGTGACATATTTTATCAACATACATGTAGCATTTAAAACACCAAGGACCTCTATTTCACGCTTATGTTTCTTGTTCAGAATGTGACGTCCACAGTAAGATGCTTCCCCAGCTTGTACAACTTGTTCGAACAGAGATCGGACCGGTAGCTGCTTTTAAATATGCAGTGTTTGTGAAAAATTTACCAAAAACTCGATCAGGAAAAACACCCAGGGGTTCGCTGCAAGCTCTTGTCAACAACAAACCTTACAAGGTACAACACCAACTAATAAAATGTTGCGCTGGGAAATATGCCTACGTGGGTCTTGGGAATTTGTAGTAAGGTTGGGTTCGTTTCGTTTGCGGGAAATTATTGACAGAGATGATTTTTCATAACAAACACAAATTGTGTTTTCAATAATTTCTTATGTATTTTTGGCAGACGTTAATTCCCGATAAAGAAATCACATTTACATGGGTGCCTGACTCAATCGCCTTTCTGGTTTTATAATTGCTAATTTGCCATTTTTAACTTTTGCATATTGGTTGTTCTTTTGTTCGTTTTGTACAAAAGTAAAAAACTTAAATATTGTAGATTTCCCCAACTATTGAGGATGCATCGGTTTATGATGAGCTGGAAGAAGTGATGAGTCACTACAACTCCACTCAAGCATGACAATATTTTAGTTTTATGCAGGCGATATTTTGTTGTTTTACCTTGTTCTTGTTATGACAAATGACGTGTTAATTGCAAAAACCTTTTTTATTAAATACCTCAAGTAATCAAGTGCCTTAACTGATTGAAATATTGTGCAGTTATCCGAATAACATTCCTCTATACAGGTTGTGATGCTGCCTTGTAAAGTCAGTTGTTATTTGTGTGAAATGTATATCCAGCGTAATCATGTAACTGATGTATTGTAATTTGCTATGCACTAATTTGTATCTTGTTATACTTAGCGGCGATCAAATGCTTCCAGCTTCTCTACGGAGACTAAACTAATTTCAGTTTGTGTTCTTTCTGTCATTGGATGAAAAAAAAAACACTTTAGGCTTCCAATGATTTTTGTGTTTCAAACTTTGTGTAATGGTTTGTTCTACCCACAAGTGTTTAAACACAAACTTTTTGAGGGGATTTCAGTGTGAAATTCCCTTCCCGAATTTTTATGTTATATCTGCAGTTGTATGCAATATGTTCATATAAATACATCATATATGACCACACAGTCATGCTTTCATGGTACAAAGTATGTGAATTGTGTTTGAATGACTTTGTTTCCTGTTTTGCAAGGACAACTTTTCCTTCAAATGCCACAGTTTTATACAAATTACTTTGCACATTTGTTCAAATTGTGCTTCAAAATAAATTATTTATTGGAGCAAGACTTCTGGAACAAAATTAAAACTACTGTGTTTTATTGTGGATTTTAAATGCAACCAAATTTTGTGGATTTTTTATTAAACTTTAATGTGGAGCAAAAATAAATTCTAACCTTGTTTCAGTTGCAATTTTATTGATTTTACCAATAAAGGCAAAAGTTAGGCTTTCCTACTCCAAGTTTAAAGCTTTATGCAACCTTTGTTGTACTTTACATGTGCCCCATATATTCCACTTATTATTTCGGCAAGCCGCCTGTTTATTTTCCCTTCTCGTAACTTCAACTTATCACAGTTTCTGGCGCAAATCAACATCCCACGAACACAACCCACTAATTGGCGCAACATAGAAATCAAATGTCACAGT
The DNA here is from genome assembly GCF_947561715.1 of Ascidia mentula. Classification (NCBI taxonomy): domain Eukaryota; kingdom Metazoa; phylum Chordata; class Ascidiacea; order Phlebobranchia; family Ascidiidae; genus Ascidia; species Ascidia mentula. The sequence continues at coordinate 22,146,152 of NC_138570.1, read as the reverse complement.
TCGTCCCGGAGTTCACCCTGGGGACTTCCCCCACTTTTATACGGATCTTTCCACGTTCGCTCATCCGGATTTCCGATCAGATTATCCAAACTGTCAATGCGCTCGAGCGCCCCCTCGAGGAGAAACTGTTTTCTTACGTTTAAATTTATCTCCTGGTGCTCCGGATCAGTGCTGCAAGGTATGATCACACTTTCACGGTCCAGTGCCCACCGCAGGACGACAGAGGTCACTGGAAGGTCATGGTTGACTGCGATGTCTATGAGAGTTGGGTTTTTAGTCACCGGGTTTTCATTCATTTCAAGGTCATCCGTCCACATTTTCCCAAGGTTACTGCAACCAAATATTAAAATATCAGATTTTAGTTCGTCACAAACAGCATACGAGTTATGTTATTAATAATAAACTTTTCCGTTTGTTTTTTATGCGACAGGAGAACCCACCTGTATCCCATGTACACGATCTTATTTTCAAGGCACAATTTTCGAATTTCCCGATCCTGGTGTAGCGGATCAAACCAATTTTGAACGACCGAAACTTTCGACTTTGAAACTTCGATCAGACTTTTCAAGTCACGTGGAAAAATATTGCTGACGCCGATGCTACGTACAACACCACGTGACTGCATTTCCTCCAATGAGCGCCAGGCTTCCCATCTGCTTTTCTTGCATTTCCCAGTTTTGTCGCCAACTCCGCATTCATCCGAGAAGAAATCGTGAACGAGCAGAAGGTCCAGGTAATCAGTCTGGAGGTTTTTCATTGAATTCTCGATTCTTTCAATGGCGTCCTCGTACGATGTAAAATCAGGAGAAAGTTTCGTCACCAAGAAAACATCTTCCCTCTGCACATTGCTGTCCTGGAGAGCTCTCCCAACCTCCTCCTCTGAACTGATGACAAAGTTTTCGTAATCGTCTTCCCCGGAGTAAATCTGAGCTGTGTCTAACATTCTGTACCCGAGGTCGAGGGAGTTTAGAACAGCGTTGTATGTGTCGCTGAAAAGGCGGGCGGTCCCCAAACCGATAGCGGGTATCGTGAACCCTGTGTTAAGAACTTTATCCGGTAATTCGTCCGGTTCAGACATCATCTTCCACTCCGTGTCCGTCATCTTCATATCCACAGTCTTGCTATAAGTTGTCGGTCTCTCACATCCGCTCCCATCAGATGCGGAGTTGTTCCAACTCACAAGGACTCCAATAAACGTCCCGTTCGACTTCAGGTGGAAGCACTGACCACGTGGGAAGTAGGCGAGGTCACCTGAGTGCATGAAAGCTTTCTTCTTTTTTCCAAAATATTGAACTTTGACACTTCCAGACATCACAGTGAAGAACATATCCTTCATAATGCAAGATCCCATGACATCAGCGCGAATCTTCGACTTAATACCGGTCAGTAGAATCCGATGAGAGGAAGTAAAATCGTCGAACATCTTCTTACACGAGCTGATGGGAGTTGGGACATGGAGCAACTTCTTGATGCCGTCATTCTCCACGGTGACGTCGAACTTGGCCCCGTATAATCCCTCCTTGATGAAATCTCCAACTGTCGTCTCCTCGCCTCCGTAACTCTCATGGTGGAGCATCGCGCTCTTCACTTTCACGTCCTGCAAAGTTTCCTTGAAAACTTCCCGATCTCTCAGAGCTTTGTACAGAGGCCACTTCTTTGCGGCTCCCTTCATTATCAGAGCTTTGTCGGCCATTTTGAAATTCTGCAACAAATCTTCTCCATTTATTTCGTAATCGATCACTTCTATCTGGTCTTTGATGTCTCCGAGATCCGGATGTTGTTGAACAGAGTTTACAGTGAGCAGGAAGGTTGTCAGGACAACAAGAACCTCCATAATTCACACCTCAATCGTCTCCTTTAACCTCTAGAAATATTAAAAATGTATCTGGAGTTGATTTGATATCAGAATTCAGAAACTATCGGAATTCTTCACGAATGTTACGTGAATACAAGCAGAGCTAATGGGAACCTTACGTCCCCAACCTTTTTGTGCGAGGTTTTCTATTAAAGGTGCGATGGATAACAACCGAAAAGTCAAGCGCATTAAATATTTAATCTGTCCTTCTGGCACAATTAACGTGACTTTTATTATCCAGCGTTTCACCCGCTATACAGCCAGGCTTCAAGTCTTAAACACTTTTTATGTAACTGGGTGAACTTATGAGATCTTAGGTCGAAACAGTGGCCATCTGCATGCAGCTCACTGAAACTATAACTGACTTCTATAAATAAATTATTGCCCCTATTCCTTATAAAATACTTCAATCTCAGTCAATAAGTCTGGGATCTTACATTGAAAATATGACGTCATCATACTTAACTTTTCATTCTGCCCAAAACAATAAAATTTCCAACAACTTTCAACCTCTTTCTGTAAACAAATTCGTGTTTATCCAATTGTTAATTCCTCAGCCTGACAACAATATGTAAATTGCATTAAAGTTGAGTCAACTTAACAAACACCAACAACTCACTGTCACTAAACGCATAATTACTCAACCGAGCTTCGAGCGATTTGTCGTCCATATGGAATGCGCGTGATTCAACTCCAGCCTTATTTCCTTCTTGTGATTGTTCGAAGTCGATTATTTCCTGGTGGGAACCAAGCTATTCGTCACCCAAGACCTTCCTATGGTTAACTGCTGTGGATTGTGTTCGTCATTCTTGTAACTTATATTAAGGTGTTTTCATGCATAAAGTTTAGCGACATCGAATCACGTGAACTTTTTTTTCAAAATCATTGAAACGACGTAGCCGCATATCAATGGGGAAACCCCCGAAACCGACCAGCCGCGAAAGGGAATATTTGGAAACTGATGAGATTGGACAGGAGTTGAACAGAGTAATTATTTCACGAACATTTTCTCAAGTTCAATTATTTTATTAACAAACTTTTCTTGGGAACACAAATCACGGATTTCCTCATAGTTCTGAGTATAACTGAAAGTAAATTATGATAATTCCCCTTTGCACAATATCTGATCATGTGGAAACCTACTTAACTTTTGTTCGGTTACAAATGGTCATAGCTTTGTACAAACATGCACACATTTATTGACTAAATAAAAAACAATATGCAGGAAACTTCCAAAACACACTTCTTATCATTTTGTGATGAAAATCATTGAAGTATTTTTTTCCACGAATTACAACAGTGCAAACATAAAGTTTTCTACAAAATTGTGTCAAGTGCTCAGATTTTTACAAGGTAAGATCAACTACATTTTGCAATATCCACGAATCGCAAACAGAATGCTTAATTCCCCCCCATCATAAAGTCATGATTGGAAATCCCCTTAATGATTTTAAAAGTCACAGCAAAAATGATCAAAAATATAATTTAGGATCAAAGAAGAATTTTTCTCCCAAAAAATCGAAAAAAAAATATTAAAAATTTACCATAGAAATCTTGATACAAAAATATAAAAAGTGCAATATTTAAATCACAAAAATTTCTGTTCAACATTTTCTTGTTCAAATTTCTGGAGTAACTTTGTTGATTCTTGCTCTATAAAAACATAAGTAATTCAACAAAAAGTTGACAAAACATCAGATTAAAGCAAAATAAAAGTATAATGTTTCCTGTAATTGTTTAAAAAATCATAATTTTTATTTGACAAAAGTAGTTTTATTGTAACTGCAGTTAATCTCATGCAATTTAATTGTTTGTATTTACGTTATTGGTTGATATTTTACGACAATAAACTCACCGTGGAATTTTTGCTTGCAGGGTTTCATCAAGAATCATTCCACTAAAATAATCACAAAAATTTAAGATTTAAATTTTTTTGCTAATTAAACCAACAAAAAAAATAACAAAAAATTAAATTGAAGTGAATGGAGATGTTAAAAGATGGAGGATGCATGTTTTGCAAATAAATAACATGCTCATGCATTTTAATCCAACATTACATTTTTATTAGATGATGAAATGGTGAAATTTTCTGTCATCTTATGCTGGACCCTGGCTGAATTTATCAAAGAGGTAAAACATTAAATTTTAAAAATGTTTTGCTTCTATGTAATTTGGTAACACTAAAACTTACTTAAAAGAACCTTTTTCGTTCGTCACACTGGAAAGAAAATAGAAACATGTTATAATATTGCCAGAATTCAGTCATTTTTACCAACATATATTTTGATTAAAAGCAGAAAAAACTTACTAATAAAACTACAAATAAAAATACACATTTTTACTTAAGAAAAGAGTTTGTAACTTGGGTCTTACCCCATGGGCATCATGAGGTGATCTGGTGGATCGACGTGATCTCTATAACAAAATATTTGTGGTAATTCCAGATGGGTTCAAATACAGCAATTTTTTCGTTAAGTCAAAGTATGGTTTCATGAAAGAGTTTCATCAACACTACTTACATCTCATCCACACTACTTACGTCTCATCCACACTACTTACATACCATCAACACTAGTTACATCTCATCCACACTACTTACGTCTCATCCATGCGCCTGTAAAACTTTGCAAGTTTCATCGCAATTATCGCTGCAGGAAGGATAAAGAACATCGCCCAACCGAGGGAAAACCAAAATGCGTTCTTAATAAAAAAAATATTAGTTTGTTTTGTTGTATAAGAGTTCAACACTAAGTAACACCTATCTACGCACAAAACACAACATCTTTCACTATAATAATTTTTGCATCAAGATTAAGTGTCTAACATTTAGGCTGTATTTGCCACAAATATATTTCAATAATAAAGAAAATCTTACCCAGAAATTGATGATATAACTACAGAACAGAGACACGAACTCTGAGTACATGTCATAGACGAGACGACAATTTCCCAGGTTAGTTTCGCCCTGGGGTTAAAATATTTATTTTACAAATAAATTTTATTGTCAGAAACCTCTTTCCTAAAAATCTTTGCTGTCAGACGTTTAGATTTGCTGTTATTTTTTTATGTTCCGAAACAACTTTAGAAGGCTTTTAATGAACTCACTTCGAACACGACCCAATCCAAGAAAGTGTTGACGTGGTTCAAGATTGTCGTGTTCAACTCTCCAACTCGTGTGTTTATTATTGTGTCAACCTCAGACCCAATTCTGTCATCGGCTGTTTGGCAATTCGCTACTGTGGTTGCACGACTCGCCTGTGGGAAAACGGAAAATATTTACTTTTTCTATAGAACTGACATCATACGATCATATCTGAAGAATTCTTCAACTGGGATTTGAACTCACAACCCTAAGCATCTTACACGAACCAGCTGGACTAGAAACCACAATTTAATGTTCAGTTACTAATGTGTTGTTAACGTGAAAGATTAAATGCGATTTTGGTGTAACTAAATTCCGGCCCCAACAACTTCATAATACATTGCCTGGCCATTAGAGAAGGGGGTTCCCCACATATGGATTTACATTAACCAACTTTTCTGTTGGTTGTGAAAGTTTCAACTTACTTCTATGGTCGGTCCGTTAGTCTGAACATAATTCCATCCACTGTTCCACTGGGCAAAGTTTGTATTGTAATTGCTTGAAATTGTTTGAAGTGTCGCCAGGTGAGTTGCCATGTTGGTTTTGCTCGCGCCCTAAAACATGGGGTAATTTTTATATAAAAAATTAACTTTTGAATTTAAAAATTTAATAAAAAGTTTCAGCCATCAGATTATTTCATGTTAAATCTTTAAATATTAGCAATAAAATGTTTTTACTTCATGAAATCTACCTAACCAGCAGCACTTCTTTCATGTGACACAAGTTAACCATCTAACTAGGTCTTTTCTGTTTATGTTATTTGTAGAACGGAAGATGCTTTATTAAAAGCGAAACATGTTTTATAAAATCAGAAGCGTGGACACAAAGTTGTTCTAGTAACATTCAAAATCTTTAAATATTAAAACAATCTATGTTATGCCTTAAAATCTGGCATGGTTTTATTTCATCAACAGGCATTAAAAGAGCTTTAAAATCAGTATTATTTACAAAATTCATCTTAAGAAAACATCTCCAATATTTTGCAATAAGCTTACAGTAAGTGCAGCTTCTGCCGACTGCATCGAAGCTATTAGAGTTGAATAGTCAGGTGCAGTCAGAGCCTGGTCAAAACAAAATATGAAAAATTTATTTCTCAAAATATTTTATGAAATCTGTGCAATAATATGTGAAGTCGGATGAGACGTATGTGGGATTCATAAATTAATCAAAAAAAAATTTTTGTGATGGTTTTCAAAAAGCCTTCATCCAAAATCATATTTACTAACTCACTCACACTATCTAATTAGTCTATTATCAATCTAATTAGTCTATTAAAAATAACTAGAAGGTCCAGCATTTATCCATCAAAAGTGTTATCAGTGGTTGGGTCGGAAGATCAAATATACAACTTGGAAACTCTTTTTAAATCAAGTTAAACGTTGATGATGGGGTTCAAGTGATTCCTGCCCACAAACGCTTACAGTGACACCAGTCAGTGCTGTGAGGATGCTGTTGGACCCAAGTGCAGTTACAGCGTTCTGTAGTTGGGTGTTGTTCAACCTAACAAGAGTTAAACACAATTATTAGCTGTAACAAGTTGCAAGAGTAATTACTTTTTGCTTTAATTTTGATGTTAATTTCATGAAACAACACTTACTTGAAAACCGTGTTCAGATTAACATTAACGACATAGTTGACACTTTGGAAGTTCGATAGAACGTCCGATTTGATCGCCGGAAGATTCAAAGTTGAACCGAGCCCGATGGCATCGATCGCACCGGTGTCATTTTGACAGGAACTTTACAACAATCACATAAAAATTTTACAACAAATATTTTAACAGTTTTTCTTAGTATATTTATCAAGAACAAACTTTAATTTTATATTTAAACTCTTCCTTTTTGTGTATAAGCTGCAGACAGATGGCCACTGTTTGCTTATCACATTCCTTCAGCTTCATTATGTGTGAAATTTTCAACATTGCTTTTCATTTTTTCCAATCTACAAAAATGTAAATATTAACAAATCCTCACACGACGAGGTTGGTGATTGTTGTGTTGATCCCACTTCCAAGGTTCAGATTCACAAAGTCATCCACGAGCTGCAGAACAAGAAAATATTTTCACAAAACTGGTTTAAAATCATGCTCGTATGCAAAAATCTTGTTGTTTGAACAAGAAAACCAAAGCTACTGTGCTAGAGATAAACCAGACATTACGAAAAGTGATGACGTCACTGCCGCAGACTTCTTGTGAGTATTCTGCTGTCTTGTAACCTGCTTCAGTTGTGTTACTGTTTTTGTTCCTGTTCAGTTGTCTGCCTGTCCACCTCTGTGCACTTCTTGATTCCACTCATTAAATACAGTTAGCACTGATGATGAACGCAGCGTTGCTCAGAACGTCTGCTCTATGTCTGGCATACTAGCTTTGGCTTTCTTGTTAGCATGCTTGTAATAACCCAATGAAACCTTCACTCATATGTACAACATGATATTTACCTTGAGACCGTCGTATGGGGCAGAGAGACCCTGGCAGATGTATCTCTCCAATGGAGCTCCGACCATAAAAGTCAAAGTCACCAAAATCATGAGAAGCCAGGAAAACATGAAAGTCAAACCAACTCCACTGCAAAGCCAAAGTTTAAATCAAGTAAAATTTGAGTTATTTTCAGAAATTTTCCAAGATGGTGGTGGTTATTTAAGAATTTCTTTACTAAAATTAGTAAATTTAAAATTTTTTTAATAAACTTATCATATTTTGGACTTTAAATATTTAAAAATATTAAATTGTAAGATGTTAAAGAATTAAAAAAAATTTTTGGACATCATAAATTTAACCTCATCAGTAAAATCCCCCCCAAATTTGAAGCAGTTCCGCGCTGCGTTGGCAACTCATCTTTTGAACCACAACAAGTTCCAAGCAAAATTCCAACCAAGTAGCAGAGAGATATGAAGAGAAGAAAGACACTGAGAGCAACAGCAACCGCCCACCTGCATTCAAAACCTCACTGAAATAAATTTTGCACTGGAATTTCTACAACTTTCATTCAATTAAAGAAAAAACAAAATGTCCCCAAAACATTTGAAATTTTTGATCTCAATATTTGGCAGCAAAATGTAAAATGTTACAAATTTTCATAGTTTTGAAACAAACAAACTTACCTGATGTAATCGTAATATTTGATATCATTAAATGTGTTCCTGGCTCCAGTTTGAGCATCGGTGATGGAAGTGTTTAACTCATTGAAAACAGTCAGACCTGTTGTCTGGGATGTGACCACCGACTTTGATGACTGCAGGGTGTTGTTCACCGCTGAATGAAACACAAAGTTCAACAAATCTATGAATGTTACCAAGGGATGACATTGCATGTTAATTTAACAAGGTTCACCTTTTTATTTAGTTAGGACGATAATTTGGTCATTTTGGTTGAATGTTTTTGTGTTAAAATACTTTCAATTAAATTCAGTGAATACACAACACAACTCTCTTACTGCCAGCAATATTGTTGTTACTGAAAGCATTGTTCATGATGGTATTAAGAGGTCCATTAAACAAGGTTGCGTAACCACCAACATACATGCCGTGGCTCCCCAACCAAGTATCAGCTGCACCCAACTCTGTTGCAGCATCTTTGCTCTGAAGAAAATGTTGACATAATAATTAATCTATACTTGTAATTAAACAGGTTAGACTAGCTTGTTAATTCTGAGAGAATCTTGATCTCTGTTTTTTTTCTCTATGAAACCAAATTACTGCATATGTTGTGCTTACAACAATATTCAGAGGCTTGTCACATACACACATGATCAGACTGATGTATCAAAAAACAAGTTTCAAGCAATTAACATCTGACACCTGAATACCATTTTTGGGTAAGGGTAAATACATAACATCAATACATAAACACTGCAACTCACCACGGGAGTGAACCCAGGACCCAATGCACCAATTTGTGTTCGTGCACTTTCACAATCGGCATTTCCTCCACATGCTGCAGTGTTGGGGAAGTCGGTTGCAAAAGCAGATTGGAAAGTTGTCAGATCACTGTTAAGTGTTACCATGGCAGCTCTGGCATTCTGATACTGACGTAATTGGGCTGTGTATGCGAGAGTAGCTGAAACAAAATTATCATTGTCTTTCCTCAAGAAAAATAAGGTTTTTACACAAAATCAAGATTGGTTTTCTTGCGTAACTGGATAAGTCAGAATATTAATTATTTTAATAAGTGATGAATAAACAAATGAAACATACTTGAATTGAGTGCTGATACTTGAGTAATGGCTGGACTTGCAATGGCCAGAATGTCATTTTCAATCGGTGTGCCCAACGTGTTGCGCAAATCTGACAACATATATCAAAAGTTAATTGAGATTGCCCAAGATTCAACAACTAACATTTTAATCCATGAAAGTTAGTGGAAATAGGTTCGATCACATCAATATATTTGGTTGTATGGGAGGTTTAGGTTGAGAAACATGATAATAGTGTACATGCATCAATACAAGCTAACATGCAGGAATCATTTTTGTTTACATCAAAGATCTTTAGAGAGCACAAGGTAAAGTTGAAGTGTTTGCTGTTGTGTACATTAACCCAACATAGCTGAATGAACTTTCCCATAATTGCGTAATAGGTAATTTATAACATGAACAGATCGCTAACATCGAAACGCTTCACAGCCCAATTGTCATGTAATGTGTTTAAACTATTCGTAACCTTAATTAATAGAATTTTAAAACCAATGTGTTTTATTATAATTGACCCACCGTTAACCTCTCCAACAACGGTGGTGCTGAATACGTCATACTGTGTGACCATATAATTAAGCTGTGAATCGACCATATCCAGATACTGAGAGGCATAACCCAGTATACGAACGGTTTCATCGGGCAAGTCATTAATCACCTTCGTCGTCAAATCGTTTGTGTAGAATACCAGTACTGCTGGCACGCTGATGATTCAAGGTTTTGCAAATTAATAATTTGTGCGCACGAATAAAAACACATTTCCATTTTAACAAATAAATTTACGACGTTTCCAAACAGGTAAATCCCCTCGTTAGCAAGTCATTAAACTTACAAGATCAGTGTGGCAATAATTAGAAGAGAAACACAGAAACAATATTGCCATTTCGACTTTCTCCTTTTCTTGGTTTGTTTCATCTTTCCTCCACAGGTGTTGCAGCAAGTCCGACAACAGCACATAAACAATCCCACAATTGGGACCAAAATGATGAACAACAACCCGAATACAATGCATGCTGCAAACCCTGCTGTCGAATTCGCAATCTTAAAAAATCAAGATATGCAATAAAGAAAAAGCAAGGTTTTTTTTATATCGTTATTTTATAAAATCCAGTTATTATTTCTTAGATAACTTTATTCACCAAAACATCACAATTAAACAAGGTTTTCTTCGAATGTAACGTTAATATAACTACAGAAACTGGGACTGCAAAGCGACCCAACCAAGGCGCAGTTGATGAAGGTTTTTCCCGAATGTATGGAAATAAGTCGTCATGTTTTGCTGTCGTCTCTTCAAAGAATTTTTAATCAAAAAGTACGAAAAGGATGTCCCGGATAATAGGCGGGGATCGGGTTTTGTCACGGGACGAATTTAAACAAAGGCTTCAGTAAATGACCTTTAACCCTGGACTGAAAGGATTGTTCGGTAACAATCGAATTCGCCAATTGTTATTTATTATGTATTCTGAAATGCTGATTGTAAGCCAATGTGGACGTGTCTGATTCACATTCCTACCACCAGCAAAGAACGTTACTTTTCACATAAAATATCCCATTACCCCCGACAAAGTTACCTAAACTTGTACATTACCCAACAATTGTTGGAAGTTTAATTAAAAAACCCGAAACTCAGCGGCCTCCGCTGGTTTGTAACCCTAGCCCCAGTTAAATATTATTTACGCTGGAAGTGACACGCGGGGTGGACACCCACATGAGGGGTGGCCGCAACCGGCAAGGTCATATCCCAAGGTCACGCCTGGTTTTATCAAAAACACCCCATCCTACCTTCCCCCAGTCTTGAGCAAGTTGGTTTACATCGATCGTCACCCCATTCACGTATGTTTGAAGGAAAACTGGAAATAAACAAGAATTATTTTCCCAGTTTCCAAAACAATCCACCAACACGAAACCGGATCCGAAACTTATGTTGAAATCCATCAGAGTCACGTGGGGAGTTTTATAGAATTTCGCAAAACGTCACAACTTATTCGTAACTTGATCCCCAAACTTCTATGGTGATTCATTGTGATTAAGTGGTTGTCAGGCAATGACACAAACAGTTTAATGTTACGTCACAATAACAGACTCCTGGTGGTCAACAAAGTCTAATGCTTTCAATAATTCCAATGCAAACTTTAAACAAATTATCTTATTTGTATTGTGACGTCATAGTCCGGTAATTTATTTTCCTTTTTATTTCGATATCGTTTGCACTTATGATGAAACGCCGCTCAAAACATTTTGCTTTGGAACATTGAACTTATCCCCTCTGTAATTGCGTGTACCCACAGTTGGTTGAGATATATGACCAGTGGAGCGTCACACTGATACGATGACGTCATCACTTGTTCTCTCACCTCTGAATTCAGCGAGCGAGATAAGGACGATGTTGATGAAGTTGATTCCAGCATTGAACAAAGGTTGGATCGCCGAAATATCAACTGTTATAAGTGACGTCACGTTCCCACTGGCCTGTCAAAAACATAAAGATCATATATAACAAGTTGTCAAACTTATTGTTTCTATGTGACCATGAACTTATTCTTACCTGTGGTAAATCTCCGTATGGATTTGAAGTTTGCTGATTGGTTGAGGGCACACACGTGACCAACAGCACCAGTAAGGCACCGAGACCGCACCAAATTTTCATAATACAAAATCACTTGCACTACCTTAACTTAATCCCTGAAAACCTGCAGAAATATTGAAGTAAAATAAAACATCTCTGCCCCGACATCTTCGCAACTGTGAGGCCTCGAAGTTTTCAGTTTGAATTCTTGTTCCCTCTCCTATTGTCGTGAATACAAACTTTCCTTTCCACACTCTGAAACCTGAAACTTTTATCTGGAAAGGATAATATTACAGTGGAGGGTTTGTTACTCAACTGCCACAAACCAGCTGCGCGCAGTCAACCGCAGTGAAACATATGAAGATTCCGGATGCTGTGTGGCGTGGAAGGCTGTTTAGTCTCAGGTTGACGCATCACAAATAACAGTGAGAAACGGTTTCCGAGGCACCAGGTTCTGATACTCACAAACAATACGTGGGCAACGACCTGTTAATTACGTCAAAGTACAGTGACGCCAGCACTGTGACGTGGTTCAACGCAAAAACGTTTGCAATATTAAATTGAAGGAGTTTGTTGATCACTGGTGCTTGTTACAATGATTTGAACCAAGTTTTCCACAGAACCCAACAAACTTCTTGAACAAAACTCAACAACAAACGATTTGACAGCTTCATACTCGTGGCGTGACTTGAAACCCTGCAACTAATCACACGAGATAAAACCATTACCCAAACTATCATGAGTAATTCTGATGCCAGAAGGAAACTCTCGTCTCCTCGCTCTCAATTCTGCCTGGAATCAACGAACTGAGACCGACCTTAAGCCCAGCAAATTATTCCCTGTGTTGTTGTGACAGAGAATGGTTTTCTTTCACCCGTGAACACTCTGTTATTCAACACACCAGCAGTGTAACCAACCTTCGTTTGCTGGTCCTTTGTTCTCAGCGTCCTAATCATATTTATGCGTCCTTTGTGATCCAGCTACCGTTCTGCCTCCCTGTATACACAGCTCAATACTCGCAGTCTTTGCGATTAGTTATTTGAGGAAATTCAACCTGAATTCAACATTTTTAAAACCCCCGTAAAACCTACAACATGTATTTGTCCCCAAACCATAAATTTTAAATGCCGCCGTCGATCTTGAAGGTTAAATATATTTTAACGAGGTAGAACATGGACGACTCGCGAAGTGAAAAAAAAATTAATTCTTGCTATCTGACACGGTCGGGGTATTCCCCCAATATGTCTACCACACAAACAACAACATATTTACAAATGTCACGTGACATATGTTGATTAACGAAACTTTGACCATATAATGAATTGTTATGACGTCATACATCCAACTGTTTTGGGCTTCCTCGGTACAATCACGTCATGATTGCTGTCATAATACTGTGACGTTTTGTGACGTTTTACGGCCGGCAGTTCAAGCTTTCGCGGATCAAAATTCTCAGGCGATGTACGGGCAAACCCCTGAACCACGAATTGCTGGGGACAAGGTGGGTTACATGGGGAATACCCTTTTGCCCCATGAACAGTCAGTTACAACTTGAGTTACATAAATTGGGTGATGATTTCCCATCCATATATAAAGTTTGACGATTGAGAAGGAGTCACATTTCACTCTCACGCACCCAACATGCCCACAACCTGTGGTCCCTTATTCGGTTGGTCGCGCGACTGGTTCTACGTCATTTCCGTTGCCTAGTACCTTGAATGATGCTGCCGCTATAAGTCAAGCGTAACATTCATGTGATGTGACGCACAATGGTTAATTATAGAAGCTTCGAACGACAGAATGAAATCACGAAAACTTTTCGCATTGTTGCGGATGAGTCGTTCGTTAAATCCAACAACCTTCGAACTTGTTTGCTTTGTCTGTTTGCCGTCTGTTCATTTGCATTTAAGCTGTTTCACGTAACACATTGACTAAGGGGGGATGGTCGCCTGAAAGCTAAATGTTGGATTACATGATAATGGATCTGTGTCGTCATTATGCACTCTGTTCACGGTTGAATTCTTCTAATTGGAGAATATGACCGGTTTGTCACAAGCTAAACGTATCGCCACACTTTGAGTGTTTACATTATGCGAAACTTGTTTATCTGTTGGTTCCCAAGTACATTTTGGTTGCATTTGAATTGTCTCGTGTGTTTTGTAGCAATTGTGGTTGAGCCAAACGACCAGATTTATCTGATTTTCAATAAAAAGCAAGTTTAAGGACCCATGTAGAGGTATTTGGTGGAAATAATCCCCGGTTCAACGTGGCCCATGTCACGTGCAAGCCAAAAATACCTCTCTCGCATTTTAACGGATTTACCCGAATACTTCACAGTGCACATAATTGTCTTCGGTTCTTCAAGATTAATTCTTTCTCTCACGCAGTGTCACGCCTGAATGAACAGAAATAAAAAAAAGCGGCCTCTTGTTTTGCTTCTAAACAAGAACATGTGAGATGTGACGACAGCCATGCGCGGTGATGTCATAATTGTTCTGTGACGCAAACTACAGTCTTACGGGGAAATAGTTGTTTTGACTTTCCTGGTTAAACAGTAACTGTGCAAGGTAGCAGTGCGTCAACCGAGCATTCTCACCGTAGCAAGTTTGGCATATTGTGTATTAACGAGAATGTGGTGGATGTTTTCTTCGTGGTTGTTGTTGTTTTAACTTTTACAAACTGCTTTGATTTCTTCTGCCAATGGCAAATATTGCTTAAGATTGATATAAGGTTTTGTGGTCATTGCTGTATCACAGACATAAAAAGGCCTGAACTGATCTTTGTTGTGTTTTAACTTTGCAGACCTAGCTTTTCAAAATTTCTCATGGATTTTAAAATTATATTAGTTTGTATATTGTCATGTCTTGTATATGAAGCAGTAGCAAATAACATGACATATGGGGATCTACCTCAGGTAAAATTTAGTAAAAGTTGAAATTTTAATAAAAACTTTGCTTGTTTTACCCCAAGTCTTACATCATGTTTTTACATAATCGAGTTCATGTTTTTTAATAAATTTTTCTGTATTCAGGAATCCTACAATGAGGTTTCCGTGTCAATCAGTGTGGCCTCGTTAAGCCATCTTTATGTGATGACAAGAGGATTTGTGGATGTTGTGTTTAAACCTTTCAGTGCCATTGAAGGTAAGTCATGTGCTTGAAAGTATTTAAACCAACTGATGATATACGTTGTCAGGTTAAAACAACTGTATTAAATTTTCACATCATAATAAATCAGTTTTACTAATTCCACATGACGTATTCACAAGCTTGTGTCACAAAAAACAAGAATCTATGCAGATGCAACGATTAGTGATCAGGCAAACAACCTATTGTTTCAATCAAGGAAACACTGACTTATATTTCACAAACTTTTTGCAAACAAGAAGGCATTACCATGTGGATGACTTTAATATACAAATTATATGGAACTTTATTCTAAATTTTAAGCTTTCATATCAGATATTTTATTATGTCATTTTGTGGTTTACCCATGACTAATTTTATATTTACCCAGAGTTTATCTATGACGTGGCAACATCAGAAGGAGATTTCTTGAACACTCTCCTCAACCAATGGCAGACTGTGAGTTTGTTGTCTCAAAATAAGAAAAATGTTTTTTAAATAGCTTAACATATATACAATGTATAAATGTGTATTTTTTTCAACAAATAAATCAATGTAATGGTGTTCATCCAGTTAATGCCAGGATATCTCTACATCGGTTACAAGGTATTTGTCAGTGCGTGGTTGGTGTGCAATAGGTTAGCAGCATCTGACTCAATACATTAATGTGTGTCAGTCTTAAAATTAGTCATCATTGACAACGTAGATTGTTGGGTATTCACCCACAGTTTGTTGAGTGTTCGTGCATTCCATATGTTTTAGTGATTGGACATTATTACGTCACTTCATTTCATGGTAGGAGGATTTGTTGTAGTTTGTGTTGCAACTTGGTGTTCGTCACTTCAATGGTTTGTCTTCCTAAAAAATTACAAACATTTGGAATCTTTTGTTGTAAAGTTTGTTTCATCAACAAAAAACCATCAGAATATGTTTATCACGAAATCCAAACCTCCATGAAATTTTCCATCCATTTGTCACAAAGACTTTGTGGCAGAAACTTTGTCATGGAATCCCCCTTCATATCTCAGTTTGTTAAAGTGGGAAATCAGGGATTCGCGTCAACTCGAAGTGTTTACTCGCTCTCCTGCCAAGCCACAATCACCAAACCTTTCATGGGGACGACATTCAAGTCTGCTCCATGTTTCTTGTAAATAATATCTGGAGGCGTCAGACATAATGCTATGTTGAAAATTATCAAATAGTTAGAAAACAAATTACAGTTTGGACCTTTGAACAATGATTGTTGCAGTTTTTAGTTATCCAAACGTTAAATGATGCCAATGAATATTTTGAAACTGAAAGTATTTATTTTTATTGCTTTTGTTTTTACTGTTTCATTTTTCTGATGTTTCTACAAACATTTGAACTGAAAATGATTTTGGGCCACATTTTTTGTTTAATTGGAACAGATGGGGCTGATTGTAAAATAAACTACATTTAATTACTTTTCATGGGTTTAGGGGAGAATTTTGCTGGTCATTGTTTGCCGTTGACGTTTTCCTTTCATTCAAGGACATGTTTAATCTTGTCCGCGTTAAATCCAACCTTTGTGGCGTTGTTTACTTTTTGTCATGACTACTTTCCTCGAAAACCATAAAAACCAACCATGCAAACACTGCAAGTTTCGATTGAAAATCTTTCATTTCACTTTTCCCACAACATTTGTTTTTGATTTAATTTAATTAGACCATGTTACCACAAAATATTATCCAGTGTCGATTTCCTGAGACAAATTGTTCAAACTGCTGAAAAGTTTCCTTCCAATGAAATATACTGGCCACAACCCAACTAACACTTCAATTAAAACATTTGAATATAATAACTTAACATAGATTTGTGGATTGCTTGATTGTTGTTTGTGCTTATTGTCCTCATGTTGTCTAAATTATATTTGCTTGTATGTGAAAAACCAACAGCTGATTTTTGTTTCATTATAACAATATATTTGTTCCTAATAATGATCCTGTCCTTGCAGCTTGCCAGTTTTGAGGTCGGCTACATGACATGTCTCGTCGCTGGGTGTCTCTTCATACTATTTGTGCCACTAGTTGGCGCTATCATGTGTTGCTGTCGGACATGTTGTAGCAACTGCGGAGGTGAGATGCGACAATCAAAGGGTCGAGCTCAGAGCAAGTGGAGACACTGCCTCTGTGTTTCCCTCCTGATCATCACAGTCTTTATTGCGTGAGTACTTTGTTAAAGTTGTTTATGTGTTATTTATCATGTGAAATTACCGTGCTTTTGGTCCCAACCACGCATAAGAAAACATTTTTTTTGGATGAGCTCTAAGTTGTATTGAGAAATGTAGTAGATCCTAGTGATGGTTATATTAGATTTTTAGTAAAATGTCTACCTAAAAATGTGGACACAAAATCTACATGACAATATTTTTTCCAAAAACCCTTTTGTAATAAACAAAGCAGTAAATGGTAGTTATGGTAACAATAAACCGCTTGTGCCAACAATCTTAAAAAAAAGGCTTTAAATCTGAGCACTTACAAAACAAGTGCAGCGTGACTGGAAACTGATTATTCCAACCTCTCCCACAATTCACTTTCACTTTCAACAAAAATATGTCCATGTCAGTCATTTATCTGAAAATTTTTTTTCTACATGTGTTTATGACATCACTTAACTGAATTGTTAATTTGGAACTCATTAAAACAACAACACATATTGCCACAATATATATTTTTTTGTGTTATTATTGAATGAGAAACAAGCTATGAACACATTATTGTAGGTAAATGCAATGGTTGGGTTCAAAACCAATTAAATGTTGGTGAATATATTGCATTGTTGTAAATGAATGGTTCTGTTATTTTCAATTGTCCAGTATGTAATATGCAGGAAGCAACATACACTCAGATGTCCATTAAGGGTATTATCCATATTAACATAGAGATAAGATTATCACCATATGCCATCTTACATCTGCCCTTATATTGTGGCTTCTGCTTCCAACAGATTAACCTATTTTTTGTTCTGGAATTATGCTCCATTATTTCTTGTCTGTGTTTAAGTTGACACAGATTTCAGGAATTAATCTCATGTCACGGACGATTGTTGATGAAAGCTTAGTTTGTCAATTGGTTTAACACCTTCCTTGTTGCACTAAACTATTTAATTATATGAAGCAAATAAGTAATTTGTTATAAAATAACATTTCTAAGTCAGTGGAAATCACATCCACTCTTGTGTTTTAAAAGCTGTGAGAGTGATTTTGAAACTTGATACTGTCTGCGTTGTAACAGCGGATGTGAAATTTTCCCTCACACAGGAAATATCGGGTGCACGCTGAAACTATCAGCAGTGTTTTACTAAATGTCAAATTGTGTGTTGGTGATATTTTGTGTGCACAAAACAAGCATTTATAAGTTTCAGTATATATACCACAGCCACAGCTGAACGCACTGCAAAATGCCACAATATCGTAATGGAAAAGAGAGTAATTTAAACAGAGTTGTTTAAAATCTTGTGAATTCCATGTTTTATTGAAAAGAAAATCATCTTTATCGTGACTTAGTCAACATTATGTTAATATTTGTCACACAGAATAACTTCTTTGTTGCAACAGCAGAGTTTCTGACGTTTATGATTTATTTTCACAGGGTTCCATGTGTTTTTGTGTTTCTCACAAATGAGTGGGTGACCCAGGTGGTCCGGATTATACCAGACAAAACAAATGAAACTTTGTCGGATGTCATCAAATATTTGGACAATATTCCAACACAGTTTGAGTTTATCGTGGAACAGTACGACGACCTGGATAAAAACCTTCGACAACAAGTTAACAGTAAGGATTGTTAACTTATTTCTACATTAAGTTGGTCATCCACAAATTCATCCTTTATGTCTTGCATGGAAAAGAATTCATTGACCAACACTTTTCCTTTCATTATTCTAAAAAATAAATTTGCCACACCAAAGGTTGCCCACAGGAACAAGACTAATTTATGTTTTAAATCCCTGGTTGTGTTTAAAGCACCTGTTTTACATAGAAAAAATATCACATAAAAATTGTTGGTTCTCGGGTTTTCAAGTGTTGGAAACAAAGAAGTTGTTTGTTGTGTCATGTCACGGTTCAATAAACATCAAACCTGTAATTGTCCATTTATATTCACCGAACCGTGACCACTGCATTGTAGGGTAATAATGCCACAACAATATTGCACAAAGTATAATGAAAGTGCACGTTATTTGGTAAAGCAAGATTTACTCTGCAAACATTTGTATTCAATGTCAGAATTACAAGACTAGTACTGTGGTGGTGTATGTTTTAGTTTCAACCTGCATACTGGGATGTTGTATGTTTTAGTTTCAACCTGCATACTGGGATGGTGTATGTTTTAGTTTCAACCTGCATACTGGGATGTTGTATGTTTTAGTTTCAACCTGCATACTGGGATGGTGTATGTTTTAGTTTCAACCTGCATACTGGGATGGTGTATGTTTTAGTTTCAACCTGCATACTGGGATGTTGTATGTTTTAGTTTCAACCTGCATACTGGGATGTTGTATGTTTTAGTTTCAACCTGCATACTGGGATGGTGTATGTTTTAGTTTCAACCTGCATACTGGGATGTTGAATGTTTTAGTTTCAACCTGCATACTGGGATGTTGTATGTTTTAGTTTCAACCTGGGACACCAGGCTACCACATGTATTTAAATCATATGTTTGATTTATTTCAGATATCGACCAATCTGTTGGAGTTCCAGTGCAGACAGAGATAGACGCG
Organism: Ascidia mentula; assembly: GCF_947561715.1. Taxonomy (NCBI): domain Eukaryota; kingdom Metazoa; phylum Chordata; class Ascidiacea; order Phlebobranchia; family Ascidiidae; genus Ascidia; species Ascidia mentula. The sequence continues at coordinate 22,126,536 of NC_138570.1, read as the reverse complement.
GCTGCTCAACCAGTGTTTCGACAACTTAACCAACTATCAATGTGTAAGAACTATTGTTAACCTTTTCTTGTGGTTATGTTCACCCTTATCCATGTAGTTATGTTCACCCCTATCCATGTAGTTATGTTCACTCCTATCCACATAGTTATGTTCACCCCTATCCACGTAGTTATGTTCACCCCTATCCACGTAGTTATGTTCACCCCTATCCACGTAGTTATGTTCACCCCTATCCACGTAGTTATGTTCACCCCTATCCACGTAGTTATGTTCACTCCTATCCACATAGTTATGTTCACCCCTATCCACGTAGTTATGTTCACCCCTATCCAAGTAGTTATGTTCACCCCTATCCACGTAGTTATGTTCACTCCTATCCATGTAGTTATGTTCACCCCTATCCAAGTAGTTATGTTCACCCCTATCCACATAGTTATGTTCACTCCTATCCACATAGTTATGTTCACCCCTATCCACGTAGTTATGTTCACTCCTATCCATGTAGTTATGTTCACCCCTATCCAAGTAGTTATGTTCACCCCTATCCACGTAGTTATGTTCACTCCTATCCACATAGTTATGTTCACTCCTATCCACGTAGTTATGTTCACTCCTATCCACGTAGTTATGATTTTGCATTCTCAATTACGCTGATAGTCAAGAAAACTAATTTATTCTATGTACTTGCAAAGTTTAGTTTAGACAATTTGCATAAAATCCTTCTTGCCATTATTGATGACACAAACTTTCCAGTGTCGAGCAACACACTTCAGGAGCTGGAAAATCTACAAACCGCAACAGATGCAATTTCAAGTGGAACAACTGGTATTGAAATGGCTTTGGAAATGGTTCGAACAGATATTACCAATGATATAGCTGGTTGTTCCGGTGTCGGTGTCAGTGAGTGCGTTGCAATATCGAACACCGTGAACAGTCTCACCCTGGGTGGAAACTTCTCCGCAGTGAGTTGAATAAAGAATTTTATTTTCTACAGCAATCTTATTCACGGATAAATAATACCCACGTGAATTAAAATAGCTCAGGCATTTGTAAAAACCACAACTGTCGTAAATGACAGATGGATATGAAAATGTCAGCACCGTAATTTAAATATTAAATAACTCAATCGTGACTTTTGTAAATTTGAAATGAGTAGGGATTTTCCCTTCACAGGAAATTGACTTTATTTTTTCTTTGTTAAAATTTTTGAGAATGCAGAATATTAAAAAACCAGTTCTGTAATTATCTTAAACTATTTGTTAATTATTTAAAAGTTTATCTGTGTTTTACAAATTGCTTTTTTATTGTTAAATATTCACTTGACATAAAACAATGAAATGACAAAAATATTTGCATTCTGTGTGGAGCAGAACAGCAGTGGATCGATAGCAAACCAGGTTGGAAGGCTTGTCTGCCCCTGCATGAAACTAACTTTTTAACGTTTCCACGATATCTTGGCACATATTATACTTCGCAAACAATCTAACATCAGCATAAAATGAACAAAAACTTTTATGTTCACTTTATTAAGATTTAATGCATGTTTCCCAACTTGGCATTTGCTGGTTGGATTTTATTGTATAACGATGAAAATGTAACAAAAATCCTGATTCTGTAAAAGTTCTTTTGGGAGTTTTTTTTGCTGCAGTGCAACATTGCCTGAAAATTTTTGAGTTTTTGTGAGGGAAGGATTGCTTTTACCTTGAATATTTACCCCAACAAACACTTCTTTATTTTCAACTTGGCCAAAAAACTAACAATGCTTGTAAGAGTTTTGTCTCCACTTTGGGTGTTTGTATTTTTTTTTGATTTTTATTTGTTATTTATATACAAGTAAAGTTTTTTGCAAAATTACATTTTCATTTAAAAATATACAAATTCATCAACTGGTAAATTTTTCCTGAACCCAAAGAAATTTAAACATAATAAAATTCCCCCCCGCAGCTCGACGACTTGTCGAATCAAATCAGTAAAATCAACGAGAGTTTGAGTTACGACATTGATGGAGCGATTGCTTCTGCTCAAAAACAAATTGATGATATTCCAGAAATTGTCAAAAACAACAGCCAGCCCGTCACCGATGGTAATTATATATTCCATGCCAATATGATGTTTAAAAAAACATAGTTTTGATTAATATGACATAAATAAAAATATTTGATCCAATATATTTGTGAAGTAAACTTGCAAAAATATAAAATTTGTTTAAAAAATATTGATTTCTTTTTCCAGAAGTTTTAATTTTGACTTAAATTTATGCAAAAAAAACATACAATAAGTTGAGGTCTTTAAGATTTGTTTAAATTGTTGTTAAACGAAATTTTATCCACAGAACTCATCACATCTCTGAATGATGTGAACAAAACATTAGAAGATTCACTCGCCTCACTCCCACTTGGTGAGGTCACAAACCTGAAAACACAAATTAGTAACCTTGACAACACGATATCGAATGCTTTCCAAACTTATGATGATAATTGGGATATATACAGGTTAGTATCAACCATTGCGGCAACTGGTTGTAAAGTTTATGTTTCTCGATATGAACGAAGACATCTTTCCACTCACGATTGTATAATGTGGAAAGTGTGGTTAGTAGATATTTGCTGGATCGTAACAATGAGTTAGTTAATAAACTTCACCTGTTACTTAATTTTGGCAGAATTTACCTTGATTAGGAATCGTCTTGTTACCAGCGACACTAATATATTGCAATATGAGTTGTTTGAAACATAACGTTTTGGACTGAGGTCTGCTGGTTTATGGAAAACAGTTTCTTGTGCTATTTGAATACGAGGCTAAATCGATTGCTTTATTGTTTGAAACAATTGAAACTCCGCGGAATGTTTCAGATATGCAGCTGGGTTGACTCTGGGATGCATCGTCGCAGTAATCTGCGTCTTCTACTTCCTCGGTATGTTCTGTGGATGTGGAGGATACAGTCCCGATCCTTCCGGCAGATCTTGTGTCTCAAACTGTGGAGGAATCTTCATAATGGCGTGAGTTTTTGACAAACATTTTCCTGCCTCTTTTGAACCAGATTAGGTCGACAAATCTAACAAAACTTGTGCCCGATTCCTTGGAATCAGATCCGTTAGTTGTGAGGATTTTAACACATGATGTTTGTTGTAGCGCGGTTGGATTATCGTTCATCTTCTCCTGGCTCCTCATGATCCTCGTCACTGTAAGTTTCACGGTTGGAGGCCACGGTGAACGATATGTTTGCCAAAATCTTGAATCTCCTTATGAGGGACTAAAGGTAATTTTCTTTGTAATGCTTTAAAATGTTTGTTTTTCAACAAAAAGAAATGAAACAAAGATTTATAATCACAATTTAAATTGTTTTGTTTAAATGTTTGTTCTGGGATAATAATTAATAAAGTTGAAAATATTCTTAAAACAATGAAATGTTTCAACAAAGTAATAATTGTCCAATGTGTTGCCAACTTACTTTGCTGTTACCTAAATTGTGTTTTCGTTGATATAATGATTGTGGTTGTACAAAGGAGGCATTGTGACAAAACATTTGTTTAGTTTAATTAAATATTCAACCTTTTTCGTACAACCTTAAGCTCCCACTTTTTGTCCAACTCTCACTTATTAAATATTTACCTTTCAAACTGCCCCTGACGTGCCCGAGCTGGCCGACAAACCAAAAGTTACTGTTTAACTTTTTCCTTGAAAATATTTTATTGTATTTAAGTTTGGGGGGGGGGGGGAGGTTGTGTAAATTGTTCCTTTTCTAACTTCTTATTTGCACACTTCTTGCTGCGTTTGAAGTTTATCGACGACTTACTTTGGAATTATTATGGAAGCGTCCTTGGCAAAACACTTTACGGTTCACCGCACATTGAACTTGACTTTAGTGATGTCATAATGTAAGGATTGTTGCATGTGGCAGAGTTTTTAGTGTTGTGAATTTCCACAAGTTTCATGTCAGAAACTTTTCTGTCAAAACTACATTAAAAATATTTGTTCCTGCAAAATATTTAGTTGTTACCGAACAAAACTAAAAACATCAATAATTTCTTCACATTTCACCGGGTTCATTCGTTTACATGTTGTGTGTTATCTGTATCACTTATTTGTTGTGGGACTGCTATGTGGTGATTTCTATGTTGTCATGTTTTACCTCATGTAGATTTCTATGTTGTTGTGTTTTTGTTTAGTTTGCCGATAGAATTCTGAACGGGAGTTTGGACAACTCGTTAAATAACCCCGGGGCAGGACTCACTGTTTATGGAATTATTGAGTAAGAAATATTCAAGTTTTATTAATTATCTATCGGTCGAGTTCTCAACTGTTCTGTTGTTTTCTGTGCAATCATTATTTAGTGTTTGTATTCATTAGAATTGCACCAGATTATTTGTAAACAATTTCAAACCTAATGTTGTTGGGAGTGCGTGGAGTTTCAACACAATTTCTTATAACTACAGATCATGCGACAAAAATGAATCAATTTACACAGCATTGAAACTCGAGAACCTTTACGATGTGACAGAACTTGTTAGCAATGCAACGGAACAAGTAAACCAGCTCACAGACATGGCTTCGTCGTTCAATGAAACACTCAATATTACGTACGTCCTGTTCATATCCTGCAAAGTTCTTCCCTGTTTATTTGCAATTTTCTCTCTTCATGTTTTCCTAAAAAATATTAAATAAACACCCAAGTTATTTTACATAGAATTTACACGGATGACGTGAAGCAAGCTTTGTATGATCTCAAGACGTCTGGCCTGGATTCAATTAATTTCACTGCGTACACAGAAACTGTGAGTATACTTGTGGCCCTTTTTCAAGTAAAAATGTGCTTTACAGTGTTTATTTTTTGTGCATTTTGATTTAAACTAAATATTTCCATCTGATTTTGTGGTGATTCAAACTTATTTTAAAGAGGAAATTATATTGGAATATTTAATATTTAGAAACAACAACTTTGATGTTTACAGATCAATGAAGGGATAACGGCAGCCAATCTGACTGCTTATGCCATCTTCCTCAATGAAACTGCCGACAACTTAACTTTTCCCAATTCGGTTTGTTCTAAACACACTTTGCTTTGTCCAGGAATTAACACATATTTATGTACAGTCTTCAGTAGCTGATTCCCTCCGACAAAGTTCATACGATCTTGTGGTTATCCAAGAAACTATGGTGGATCCCCTAAACTTGTACCTTGATGCAATGACGACGTCTGTGGATGCTCTCAGCGTCACTGCAGCCAATCTTAATGTAAGTTCTGACACAAAATTAATAAAAACAAATTTGCCTTCAAAAGTCAGGATATTAGATTTTTTTCTCGTTTTGCTGCAAATAAATCTTCATGATAATTGTTTTATAATTCAGAAAAAAAGCATTGCATACTTTTGATAGATAACATGTTGCTTGGATTTTTGTGGTCAAATATTAATGATAATGGTTTGCAGGACACGGTTGATGCGACAGAGGCCGAACTTATCCAGTTTGATTTATTCATTCAACAAAATGGGACGGCTGTTGTGCAGGCTGAGATTGTTGTGTTTGCCAACAAGTTGGGAAACGATGTGATTGGTTATGCTGACTGGTTGGAGTTGCAGGTACTTGGGATAAACTTTATCATAAGTTTAAAATAATTAATTATGTACATTAATGTCTTGTTCAAACTAAATGCTTTAAATTTAATTGATTTCTCCCAACTCCATCAGTCAAGTCACCGATATAATTCTGTCCACAGATCACCGTTCACTTTGGAGCTTGTCGTCCAGTGTTCATCGTTTACTCCCAGGTTATTTCCCTTCTCTGCGATTACCTCATGGATGTTCTGGTAAATGACATGTTATTTTATTTAAAAAATCAACATTATATTATGTGTTTGTTTAAAATAACTTCATCTCTTCATATTTTCATTTTTGACAAATAAAAGGTATTAAAAGTTTAAATCTTTGCAGAATGGACTCTGGTTCTCCCTCGGGTGGATCGTCTTCTTCCTAATCCCTGGCGCCATCGTGGGGATGAAACTCGCAAAATTTTTCAGGAGATATCGCTCTGATGACGAATATAAGTAAGTCTGCTGCCATCGTGAGGCAAAAAATCCAATATTTTCTCACAAATTGCGAAAAACTCTTTGTGAATGTTGGGTTATGAAAGGATCTGCATATGAATAGGGGACAAATAAAAATGTTCCAGCTTAAAATTATTTCAGGGAAAACGTTAGTGATCCGATCGAACAAATCAACTTCCCTCGACCTTTTCTTATCAAATAAGGAGGTAACTTAGTAGAAAGTCGCACAGGAAAAAATAGATAAGAAAAAAAATTAATTTGCAAACCTTTATCTGATCTTTGCTTGTTGTTAATTGTCTGGGCATGTATTTAACAATATCCTCACTATGCCTTGCAGTGGAGGTTGGAATGAGTTGGACACTTTCAACAGGAGTAATAAGTAAGTTCCAGCATGAAATCTTCTCCTAACTTTAATGCGTTCAAAAATGTTTCCTCTAAGAATTGGTGAAATGATGTTGGCTGAATATCCATTGTTTTTCCATTGATTTTTTAAAGTCACGTCAAGTTTTTTAAATGTTGTTTGTTTTCTAACAAAATACTTTTGTTAGTGAAGGGGGGGGGACTGTTTTGACAAAAAATGTTTGGAAACTGTAAAACGCTAAAACAATTGCATGAAATCTTCATGGAAACATTTTCCCAAATATTGTGCATGTTGCCTTGTTGTTGCACGACTAAAACTGTGACATTTTTGTTAAAAATGTTGAAAAATTTATCATTGGGAAGTAGCTACTTACATAAAATATCAAACCATGAAATAATGTAAAGTATGCTGGCAACTTCATTGTTAAACTTCACATATTTTGTTGGGCTTGATTTGACATTTTCTTGTGTTTAAAAACTTTTTTCCCATTTTGACAAAATAAAAACTTGATTTTTCGTCGTCACAGCAACGGAGTGCCGTCGTCATCGGCCTCAAAATTTCGGTGAGCTCCGACCTATGTTTGTGTTGTTTGCATGTTGTCTTGGGAATTTACAATTTCATACGTAAATCCCTTCTGCCATGTCTGCACCTCTGCATTAAATTTCACTCTGCAGATGCATGAAGAACTTTTAATTCCAACTTTATTGCTCCACAAAAATCACAAACTTTTTGCTATAATTTCCAACAATGAACTTGGGACATTGTTGGTGAACCAACAAGACAGGAATAATTTCCTAATTCTGTTTTGTGTTTTATTTGGTATCAAAACATGGACTAATATTTGTTCATCTCTGTTTTATGAATAAGATAAAAAAATATGTTAGAATTGGTGATTTGAAAGTGCTCTGTGTTGTATTGGTAAAAACTTAACTAATGTTCTATTGGTGAAACCTTATCTAACCTTCCATCCATTTATTAAATCTTGATTTAAAATTTAATTCAAAATGTTAAACGTTGGTCTGCTACATTGATAGTTCAAGTGGTTTGACAGAACAAAATATTTTACGAAATCAACATCACCCTCGTCACACAAGTAACATACCTTAAATAAATTTGCATGAAGACAATAACATGAACTTTGCAGTGATGAGCTGTTGCAGGTTGAAACATTGTGTTCACTACTGTGTGCAGCACACAAAAATTAAATAACTTCCTGGTGTTGCAGAAAACATTTGATTGTCGTTTGAGTTTGAAACAGCGATCCATTACCAACACATAACTTTCCACCCACATAGTTGAATATGATTAAACCATGGGTGTCCGAATGTTTTTGATAAAGGCCAAGGTTTATTCAAGTAAAAATTAACCCTGACCAATGTAAATTAGTACTTGTTCATTTTCTAATACTGTTAAAAGGCAAATATGTGCATGAAGGGAGTTGCATCACTACCGTATAAACTTTTCCAACTTGTCGGTAAATTAGTTACATGGAAAGTCTTGTGTTGTTGCTTAATCCTAACTTTGTTGTCTGAAATTTAAGTTGGTCGTCAACTCTCAATATATTAAACTGACAAATCCATGTTGTAGGTTTTGAAACATGATTCTGTGGTGGGATTTCAACAGGTTAAAAATACTAATATTTTAAACTAACACTTGGTATTTTGCATGCACGCTTTGCTTAGCTCTGTTACAAGCAAACGGTAAGCTTTGCATACATACACACATTATATGTGTGGTCATTCTTGCTTTTACTCCTTGCAAATTTGTAAAACAAGTTTAATTTTTTAAACCACTTTTGCTTGTTTTATTCTCTAAAATAATTGTTTAAAAAACTTTTAAATCAAAAAGAAAGTTTTTTTTTGTGAATTCAGTTTAAATTGTATTTATTCTAATCACTAAATTTTCATAAAAATGTTTGTTTTCTGATTTCACATTGCATGGCTCAGCTGATGATCATTTGCATGTAAAATTGCTTGTTTTGTGATTAAATATTTGGTGGAATTTTGATATTGTTTTTTATCCATATTTTTCTTCAGGTCAGCAAAGATTCATCCATCCCAGTATTACTGAAGGTACTTCCCCCATCCAACTGTTGTACGATGATTTTTTTATTTGCCTTCATTAAATTTTATCCCCACCCTGACGAGAGTACTTCTGCAATGTAATCAACATATTGCTGACTCAGCAATCCTCACTGTGGATCAGGATGGTTTTTATTGCAGTGCAATCGCCATCCAAGTAGTTTTATTTAGTCAAAAAGCATTACAGCTGCAAATAACCTTGCAATATGTTGTATGTTTCCCTGCTTTTTTAATTCAAACTGCTAAGCTTTTGTATCTGCTCCTTTCAACCCCAAACATGACGTTTTTGCCACGAAGTGATATTTGTACAAATTTTTTAATGTTTTTTGATTGTTTTAGTTCCTTTTGCAGCAAGCAGGCATTGTATTTTCATCTGTTTATTTTATATGTATAAGCTTTTAACATCACGGGCACTTTATACAAGTTGCATAAAAACAATCAACTACAAGAAGTTTTCCAATAAAATATATTCTTGGAGCAATGCCATTCCCATCAAGGCACGAATGCTTTTGTATTTCATCAATCAACTTTAACTGCACTGTAGATTTTCTTCACGAACCAATAACAAGCGCTGAAACCAATGGTACCTGGGACACAATAAATTGCATTTATGAGAAACTGTTTGGTGAGGATATTTCAGGTTGTTTAGAATTAGGAATATTTTGCAATCTGTTGAGATAGAAATTGTAAAAAAAATTCACTCAATTTTTGGGTGTGGTTTTGTTGGTTGGGGTTTCCCCAGTTTAATGCAGTCAACAGATTTAAGACAAGACAAGAGCATTAACTTGACTGTTTTGTTGAGATTAAGGTTCTGTAACAGACAGTTAAAACCATACTATGGTATGAAGTCACCTGCTGCGATCTCAACTGATTTTAAGTCAAATTAATTCAGGAAAACATTACAAAGGGTTGCATGTGGCACAGAGGTAATTTTTGGGATAGGGTGACAGTTATTTTGGTAACCTGAGTTCTGAAACTCACCAGTAAACAGAAAGATGAGCACCGACATGATGAACGTGTATCCAAAGTAAAGAATAGCTGAGGCAAAACCCTCTACTGCCATCTTGGTGAAATAAAACCGTACGGCGTAGAAGAAGAAATAAACTGCAGTGAATCCGGAGGTGAGAAACGATCTCCACCACCAGCGATAATCCTGCAGGAAGTTGACAATAATTAATATTTCCCCCCTGAAATAAACTTTTTTCCAACACCACTGATTGTGAAGCACAGGTGGAAACTTCACATTTCAATTCACAATATAAAATAACTTCATGTTAAAGCATGTGTTATGCTGAAAATCATTATCACCAGTTCTTATTTAAACGGAAACATGCATAAAATCAAATAAACAGTGTTAAGTTATTGTAATTTTAAAGAATAAAATTGAATTGCAACAAAATAGGGGGTTGGAAAGTGCACAAAATTGCAGATTTACTCAGTTATTCTAAAACAAGTACAATTTAACACGGAAAACGACCAGATTCCAAAACAGCAAACAAAATTTATGCCACTTAATGACAACTAAAATAACTTCAAATAAAACCTTTACTGTGAGCTTGTTAAAAAGTTATGCTGATCAAAACAACAAAAATATTGTGACAACTTTGGGATTTACCTCTGCAGCAAGATGAAAGTAACACAGGAGGATGGTGGTTTCACTACTGGTTATGACAAGGATCACCGCAACCAAGAAGAGGAAACCAAACATGTAGTAAAGTTGGTGCGACCTGGAAAGTGGGGGGAAATTAAATTTCTCAAATTAAGTTTTTATGTTCATAAATATCAGTGGCAGAGTGAGATTAAAGTTCAACAGGTGGCGTGAGATGTAATACCAACTATACAGACAAAATATTTTGAAATAAGCATCACATAACTTGTGATACAACTAGCATCAGAATAAATTGATTCAGTTTAGGACGTATATTGGTATTTCTATGAAAATAAGTTTTGGTGTTGGGAAATGCTCAAGATCCATCCAATATCTACAAATTTTGATCAAAATTAGTCACTAGAGAAATGGTTTAGCCACCCCCTGGGGGCATTTGCACCCTGGTTAGTCAATATTTTGACAATAAAAATGGAACTGGATTTTGCAGAAAAATGAATCGTTCAACTACCCACTCAATTGCATTTTTTTATAAGTTCCAACTCTTCTTTATGCAATGGCATCAAATTTAGTTGCTGAAAAAGTGTCAAAGCCCTCCCCCCCAGGGCTGGTTATACCCCCCTGTTGGTCATATCATCTTCCAGGAGGCCCAAAAAGTCCTTGCTCTGTACAGTCTCATCCAGGAGCAATTTTTTTTCACATTTGTAGAATTTTAGGTCCCTATGTAAGTCACAAGACCCATCAACGGTCATTGGGAAACAAACGGAACAGTCGCTAGATGCATTACAGCCGAGGGCCTTGAACACAGGATTTCTCCAATTTAATACCCATATAGGTCCTTAGGATAAGTTCTGACTAAGCAATAATTGCAACAAAAAGGTTGGAGAATTTACGGAGGGAAAAAACAAATTGAAAAATACGAACCAGATGGAGTTTAGGATGAAGAAGAGTTGGATGAAGATGCATCCGAAGGGAAGGATTCCTCCCATGAGGATGCAGGGAAGGGATTTTGTATACATCACTTGCTCTGGGATCTGACGTGGGATCTGGTTTGTTCGCACAGGATGCTCAAAAGGCTGAAAAGTTAAAGAACGTTTTCATCAGAATGAAAAATAAAATGTTACATTATTTGTGGAGGTGGTGAAAAGGTTTTATTTGAAAAACAACATTTGTTTTTACTTCCCACACAGTTTAAACTTTATTTCTGGTTTTTAGCAAGAAATCATAAGAGGTATAAAAATAACAGAAAAATTGTGGTTGGATGCTTGAAAATTTATGTTGTTTACCGCTCGTTTGTATCCCATGTAAGCCCCAACAAATGTAAGAGGAACGGAGATTCCAAACCAGAGTGCGAGCACAGCAACGAGTGTTCCGAACGGGATGGCAGCAGAACTTCCCTCCCCCCACAATATCAAGTTCATTATGAAGAACACACAGAAGATGAATCTACACAAAATCTTATATTTGAAAAAAAATCGTTAGAAAATAAACTTTCTTGAAGAACTGAAAGAAACAATGAACTACTTTTGACAACAGTAAATGTGAAAGTTACCCAGACACGAGGAACGACGTCATCATCACGTTCGTTTTCCATCGCTCGCCTCCAAGAGCTGAAAAATAAAACATTAAAAAACAACTGTAACATATCAGTAAAAACCAAAACCTGTCAATACTTTGTTAGCTTTAGGCACTGAATTAAAACTAGGAATTCTGACAAATAATTGTGTGACTTAAATAAAAGGATTGTTTTCTGTTTCCACAAAAAATCAGAATTTTGTTCGTACTTTGATTACCACGATATTGATCAACTTAAAAACATATTTCTCACCAAACGCACTTTTACTGTAATTGTTTCTTGAAAAAATTTACAACTAATATTGAAACAATTTGTGACAAGCAGACGTTGCATACTTTTGTAAAGTCTAGCAGACGCATATCCAGCCACAACTCCTAAACACACGAACGAGACGACCGACGTGGTTCCGAGCGCTCCACGGTTGGCCGGTGACAGAAATCCAAGACAAGCGAAGAATAACGTGAGGAATGTCATCACGATAACCTGGGGAATACGTTGGGTCGTTACTCCATTTTGTTCTCACTTCATAAACTTTAAACTATGACATATTTCAATCACACTAAACTTTACCTGGGTTCCGATGCCAGTGAAGACGGAAAGAAGCATCGCCTTCGACGGGGGACGAAAGACGTCACCATGGACCAACTTCCATCCAAACTCCTCCTGTGCGTCCTCCTATAACAACCATAGAAATGATACCAACCATGGTTTAACAGATCCACAAAATATTTGTGAAAAGTTATTTTCAGGACCTTCATTCAATTTAAACTAGAATTTAAACAAAATAAGATTTTGTAATATTTGTATATTTATCACAGATATTCCAATCCATCCTTTGTACAACTTACGACAGATTCAAGTTGGTTGTAACGTGCAATGTCTTTGTGTAGACTTCTGATGGTTATCATGGCAACCATCCCGGAGAGGAAGAGGACAATCACGAGGGAGTTCATGATGGAGAACCACTGGATGTTGGTGTGAGGAAGGGAATCAAGGATGTAATCCCACCTCGATGCCCACTCGATCGACTTGTCCTCCTGCTCACATGTTTCAGTTTTTTTATATTTGTGACAAATTCACTGATTATTTTAGTTAACATGTGAGTGTAAAGTGGTAAACGTGCAAGGGTTCTGTTAAACTACTACAAGATGGCTCTTCTGGAACAAATAGTTGTGTCAATGTCTTGGTTGCTATGAAACAGTCTTCATCAGGATGTAATAAAATGCACAAACACAGAGTTAACTTACAACCGTCTTATAGTTATAAATAGACCCGACAGCACCAGCAATTCATTGTTCTTTATGCTGTTTGTTAACATGAAACAACCCTACATAATAACTTGACCTGGAATGTGACGCTGTACGTGTAATCGAAAGCAATCTCATTCTTGTATTCTTTTGGAATAGCCAGTGGACCTCCACTACACTCAGCGCCAGAGTAACTAAATACATTAATGTGATGTTTAAAATATGTTTTGCAATTCTCAAAACAACAAACTAAAATATTAATGTGAAAATATACATTGCACTATTGTCTGATCTGATAACAGAGAAAATACATGGGGAATAGTACAATACCTTTTCAGTTAATGTATGGGTTCAACTGTTTAACAACACCAATCTACACAAATTATCATGCGGCTTTCCCAAACTAAAAAAGTCAAACCAACTTTTGAATTCAAACCAGGATTTGAGGAATTCTGGTACAAATCCTGAGTCGATAAGAAAATACCTCTTTGGTTCGAGAGTTGCTTTAACAAGTCTGGAAGTTTTATCAGCACCAGGATGGTAATATATTGTGATGTCAACGTGGTTGAAGAGATAGTAAGTGTCCTTGAGGTTAAAAGCCTCCTGTAAACAATAAATTGTCAGTAATGGTGGAAAATATATTAAAAATTTGTGGAATTAAATAAACAAAAAAAAATATAGTTTTATCACTAACATAAACAAGCATTAGAAAAACATAAAAATAAACGTACACTTATCTGACAAGCATCTTTCTGTATTCCTTTCTCGTTCACGAAACATCCAATAGGAAATCCAGGAGTGCAAAACTTACCATTTTCCACAGTCTCATAACACCAAGCAATCGGCATGTTATCAACAATCCTAAAAATAATATTAAACTTTAATCTTGGGAGGCTTAAATGCTTTACATAAAGATTTTTGATCAAACACTGCCATAACATTTGCCTACAAGTAACAAAGCTCATCCAACAGACATGGAATATGTTTTATTTCAGATGCATGCTCATTATTTAGTCAACCATTTGACAATCTTTAAAATAATAAATAGAAAATATTTTTTAAACTTACCATCTGTTTTCATAGCTGAATAACATCCCGTATTTGAGAAACTTAAGTTTTTCGTCGTCTTTAGATGAGTATTTCCTCTTGCACACAGAAACACACTTCTCATCTTTCATAAACTTGAGCTAAACACACAAGAATCTCATTTACTTTTGGTGGTCGGTGTTAAGTTTTATTAACTATGTAATTTTCAAAGGAGAAAAAAGTTTAAACAGAAGTTTTTACGTTGTACGGAGAAGGTCGGATTCTTTCACCAAACAGAACTTGTCCAAGATTTTCTGATGGTGATTTTTCTTTAGTTTCGGCCTCACAGAAATCAAATGATGTGTACTCGTATGGAATGATGGACTCGGCAGACACCAGACGGTTCACCAGCACAGGAATGTCGACCTAATAACAAACAACATACATTTATTTAAAAACATTGCAGGATTATAACTAATGGCAAATTGGTGAAAAACACAGAAATAAATGATGTTTAAGTTTATACACCAGACAAAAACTGGTAGTATCAGGCTTACAAATAACATCTTCAAAAAATTTGGTTATAAAGATTAAAATGTTGGCATGACAACTAAGTTATTTCCTGACAATAGTGATTGACATCAAATATTTAATTGTGTTAAGTCATCAGTTATCATTAAAACAATTGTATTTTTGTAAGGTTTATTGTTGGGCAGGATACGAAGCACACTGTACAAATGTGTGTTTCAGCTTAACAATTGTGGGAGCTCTTCCTTTACTTATTTCAGCACACAGGAAACCAGCAATCTATCATTATTGTATCAATAGACAATAGAACCAGGTACTAATAAGCACAGCCACTGAAATGCAGGCAACATATTACAGATACCTCACAAAAATCAATCTATATTTACTAATATTGAAAACACTTCTTATTTCTCATACATATATGCAACGTAAAAAAGTAAGTTATGATTGTTGTAATTTGCAATGGAATCAAACTTTACGATATTTGATTGTATTTAGTAATTGTTGTAAAAATAAAAAATTTTAATTGTTGTAAACCAGATTGCTCTTGTGTCATTGGTTGTGTACCGAATACAAAACCTTTAAAAAAAAACTGAACCAACAAATTAACTCTTTAAAACATATTAACATCTTGCTGTAGTTTAAATTTGTGGAAATTTGTCCAAGTTTTGCTTTATCTTTTTTATTAAAGGTAAAAATGTTTTTATGTTTAGAAGTCAGCAAGGTAGTTTACTAGCCACCAAATTATTATACCAGATTCCACACAATAAAAATTAGCTATTGCATTAACATCTAAAAATTGATGCTGCCTTCTGTGCAAATAATAAACTTTTCAATCATGATGGGTTGTAAAATTAAATCCAGTCATTCAACACTTTACCACAAAAGCATGCAACAAAATTTTCCCACCTTGCAAGTTTCATCGCCTTTATCTTTACAGTAGCTGACAGGTGCTAGGCCAGGCAGATAGAAAGCATTCCCACACAATGCAACAGCCAACAACAACAATACTGGATATAAAACTGACATGTTCCAGTTATTAACCAGTTTGTTTACCTAGAATTTTCCTAATATTCCTTTAAATTAAATTTTTCTGTGGATATGTAAAAGTATAGCAATACTGTGTCACTGCAGTACTTTTGCCCCAACCAGTGTAACGTTTCACCTTTTACGTTAGGTTGGTTTATTTAAACTGAACTACGTACAATCAACCTTGGTTGTCACATTTTGAAAACCGAGTTTATGGTCATCTACATAACGGCCTTATTTCTAAAGGTAATGACATTTCGTTCAGTGTTTAAATAACAGTCAACGTAATTCTAAAATCTGGATTTAAACGAAAACCATTTAACTGTTAGATTTCTAAAACACCACCAACTTACTTCTGTACAACCGCATCAGAAACGTTGAATGGGCGACGATCTGCAACACGATTTGCAACACGCAAACATTTAATTAAAACTTCGAATATTTCAACAATGGTTGCTGCAACGTCACACCTGACAGACAATGGTTGTCACGTGATCCAGACTGGTAACCGGCCAAACCTCTTGGTCAGTTCACGGCGTTCGGGTTTGAATACACCGCGCGTTTTATGAATAAAAACGATTCGGAAAAGCATTGTTGTAACTTGGCGGAACTAAGGTGTGTATGTTTGTGAAGCATGTCGCTGTTTGGTTCGGTAGCCAAGCCCGATGTCTCAAGACAGCCAAACACGAATAATACGCTGACAAGTTTCCGAAAGCACACAAAAATGATCAAACTTCACCCAACAAACACCCAACTTTGCGAGCCCTGGGCAATACACCACGTGGCGTTTACTGAAGGCAAACAATGCACAGACATATATGCGTTGATCCAATCACTGCTTTCGGCGTAATGCGCGGTTTAACAGTGCCACGCTTTGTGACGCAACAAAAAGGCAACGCGCGACGTTCGAATATCAGATGAAAATAGCTGGAAATGTGATGTTCATACAGTTTGGCGCTAAAACAAACAGGTATTGAATGTATTATTTACGGGTTTTTTTTCTGTTTGAAAACTGTGCAACGAACTTGCGTTACAACTTTCCTACCTAAAGTTACTCGGGAAAGTTTAACGATTTTCACACTTGTGTTGAATCTGCTGACGTTAAGCTGACTGTTGTGGGTGAACACGCATCAAACCTTGACATGCTTAAACTTGATGTTGCACTAACGCCGGTTACCAGCTGTCGAATTTGCCCCCTGGTGCCAATATGTTACAAAACTCGCTTCTCGAAAATCGCTCCAGGCATTCGAGATATTGTTTATTCTGTGACGTAGACACATAGAGATAATACACACGCTAGGGGCGCTGCCGAGGTTTCAGGGCTGACAGCGTTGACTTTTTCTTCCTTGTCGAGTGCGTTTCAAGTCTGTTGACAAACATATGCTGGTAAAAATATTTCATTGGCACAAGACTTGAGAATATTGTTTTAAGAAATATTATTGTAGATAATCTTGCCCGCCAAACAGCCAGGCGACTACTTCTACTTTGTGGTGTTAAAGTGCTTGTAACACGAAAAAATAAAACATGTTAAGATTTTAAACTAAGAGATGTTTATAACTTTAAAACATTTTTGGCGAAAAAGGTAGGTTGATACGACGACTGGTTTCTAAGATACAGCTGATCAAACTCGCACTTTTGCCGCTGCGAACGAGATCGTGCGAAAATGAGATTATTGTTGCATGACGTCATAGAAGGCGCTTTGGTCGTGCGCGTGCTTGCAGCAAGCCTAGTTTTAGCATAATGTTGCATTAAACAGGGGACAAAAAGTGAACAAGTGCAACAAATGGATTTTGATGTTATTTGAGCTGCAGACAGATGGCCGCTGTTCGACCTATTATGTCTTACTTAGTTGTGTGATAATAAAACAGTTACTGGGACAGAGTGTTCTTGTTGTTACAGCATTTATGATCGCTAACGTGACACATGAACCTTTGAAATGAGGACAGAGACAAACCGTCAGTGTAGCATTGTCGTTTTGTCCACTCACAGCAAAATATAGAAGCAGGTTAATTGAATTTTGAAACTGGCAAAGACCGCCAAAAAAGGGTAACCAAATTAGCTGATTATGCAACACAACACTGTTATTCTGTCATAGAACCACTTTTTGTCCGACAGTGGCGTTGCCTACGAGTTCGCGTCATAAATGTTTTATTTAATTCGCCACAATCAACCACTAATGTATTTTTCGAAATATAGTTCGTAACTAGAAATGTTGGAATCATGAAATTAAAGTCAACACAAAGGGGAGGTTAAAGTTATGACATCACACCCAAAAATGACGTCATGTAATGTCACTGAGTAAAGAAACGCACCATCCCCGTCTTGTCGAAGTACAAAGTAATATCGTTTCTGCTATACCCTATACAGGGGTGCACAACCTTTTTGCTATTGCCGGCCGCAACACACACACCACTGTGTGCTAACGGCCGCCACTGAATATACTGCTTTTCCAGCGATATACTCCTGATAATTACGACAAGTTGACGTGAGCATTATTAGAAAGGAATGTCCCATACATGTGCACTATTTATTATTTACATTTGCCAAATTACGTATATTACAATGTAATGAAGAGTCGAATTATTCAATGACTGCCTTGTTCTTGCACGCCAGGTTCACGTCCACATCACAAAATAATCCACTTCCCATTTGGGATTAAACGCCCTTTTCTCTTGTTTTAACAACCTTTTGCGTTTCAGCGACATGACTGAGTGACTCCACTGTTTAGCTTTTCGACAACTGTACATGCGTACATAACAATTCACAGATATACTATTAATGTTTTATGACGTCACCATCCCTGTTGTTGCGCTGTGTCTCGGTTGCGGTGGCTGCACTAGTTAAAACTCGCTACAGCGAACGAATGTGTATGACGCGGAAATGGAAATGGGCCTAATTAAAAGCTTAACTCTTGAGACCGCTTCAAAAACAAGTTTCAGAAGCAACGACGGCCGCCAATGCATATATTTTGATATAAATGTGCACGGCCGCAAAAAATAGCGTCCGCGGCCGCAGGTTGTGCACCGCTGGCCCTATGGTCTTCCGATAATTAGGGACAAATAAGCCTTTGTTTTGTGACGTCACAATGACATATTTTTGTGTGATGCAAAACGCTGTCCTGGGGTCGTGAGTTCAAACCTCACCGGGAGCTTGATTTTTCAGATCTCGCTCCGACTTGTCGGGAAAAGTGGCTGATCAAGCTTGGCTGCAATGCCTTGGTTGCGAAGCCTGTCAACCTTATGTTTGTTGTAGATGTACCTTTACTTTTACGCAAAGTTACCATGACCGTGTCATATGCACTTTAAACGTAATCAACACAAACCTATCTTCCGCTTCCGGGGTAGCAATTCTTCCCAAGGGTTCCGGGCGGATGCCTGGATACTTAGAAGCGCCATCTAGCGGCGCAAGTTTCTTGAATTGTGGTTGAAAATCTTGAGATCTTTAGTAAAATTTTTGTGTGGTTTACTGAAACGTAGACAATTTGTTGTTCCATCAGTAATTCTGCGGTGAAATCTCAACACTCTATTCGATATCAACATGGAACACCTCCCACCTGTGTTGTGAGCGTTCGTCTGATGGAGTTTGATGGAAGGTTTCTTGATTTAAAACAAGTTCCAGAATCAAACGAAGAAAATTCCTGAAAAGAAAATCGGTTTTGATGCAACTTTATTCTTAACTTCTAACCAAAATTTTTACTTTGATATTTCCTTGCTTTCCTTGTTATGATTTCTATCCTGGGTGATGAGCATTGCGTTCAGTTTCGATTTATGATCCTCTCTTTTGTATGGAAACACGAGGTTGATTGACTCCTTCAGATCCTCGCCAACTAGTTTCGATATCTTCACCACTTCACCCAAAAGACGCAACTCCTGAAGTAAACGTATTATTAATGACGTAGTGTTGATGACGTAATTTGGTCTTGCAGAAAGCATGCACATGCTCCGCATTTAAAGGTTTCCCCACTGCGAAAGCTTTCACTTGGCGTCCATTGGGCACAATGACATCACAGCTGCGCTGGTTAAAGTCACGCACCAGGGTCGCGAGTTCAAACCCCGCCGGTGGAGTGGTGCTAATTTACCATTTAAAGCTAAAGTAACGAAACCGACTCCAAACCTGTTCCAGGATCGCTTTCTGTTGGGCAACTGCAACCTCGTGCCTGCTGGAAAATAAATCTTGCAACGTCATTCGTTCCGCTTCGATGCGCGCACTGGATTCCTTTATGACATCATCGGCGACGTATAGTCCGTTACTTGGTGGTGAATGACCGACCTTTAAAACAAGCAAATGATAACCTAACAACTTGTTTGCGAACAGGTCATGACGAGCAGGGTTCCATACGAAACGAGCCATTGAAACGCCTATTCAATTAGTACAAGTCAAAGCATTAAAAAGAAAACGGTTTTCGTAGTACAATTCACAGTAGACGGTAATATAACGTTGCTGACTTTTGATAAAATTCAAGTCTGAAGTTAGGTAAGTTCAAAACTTTGATGTCCTATACATTATTGCTTGACTCACTGTCATTTGATTCGTCCGTATCTGCAGGGTTCGTGCAGTTTTTCTTTTCAACATCTCCTCTCTCCTTTTCCTCTCCAGAGCAAACTTTTCTTTCGTTTCAACCCCCTGCGATTTTATCATGAGATTACTGATACAACCACTGTGACGTCATTGTACCTTTGTTTTATATTCTTGCAAGAACAGTTTACAGTCATCTGTCGTCATTTTGCCTGATGACGTCAGGCACTTTATCAACGTCATCAATAGGTTTTCAATCCCACATCTGTCCTTTTCCAGTTCCTCGGCCTGCGATTGATCAAAATTTTCAGTAATTTTTTGGACAAAGCGCGATTTTTACAAACCTCAGAAATTCTTGACGCTTGGTGACGTAACAATAAGGCTATCTTGCTCTCCGCGCATGTAAATGATGTCACGTTGTTATGATTGTTAGGTGACGTCATAATGACACGGGATTGTTGTTCGTTGCTAATCATTAACTTTGTCTGCAGTTCGCGACGTAATCCGACTTCGTCATCAGCGGTTTGTACGTCATCAATGTCGGCCTGTACATCTGTGACGTATTGTAGATATTCTCGAAGTCTGGTTTCAATTCTTCGTCGAACGGAACTGCGTGGATTTGTGGGATTTAAACACGTGACATGAGAGGGGGGGAATCGGCAGCATGTTGCTTAGCAACCACGTCGAGTCAACGCCTCAGGAACTTACTTGGTGAAGGTGAGTCGGAGGATATCGTTTTCACCCATGACTTTCTCCACATTTGTCTCCCTGGACACGAACCGTTGTGACGCGTACACCCTGCTCAATAACGTCATGCTTACGTAATCCACTAAGCATCGCTTGCGTGATATTGATACAATTGGAGGGGATTCCCTGACCTCTTCGTCATAACTTCCCATGATGTCATCAAGTGTCGTCTCGTCCGGTTCTAATGACGTACAAGTGACGTCAAATGGTAAAAATTAAAATATATTTAACCTATACCTCTGTCAGTCAGAGAACTTCTAATTCGCTCCTTAATGTCATCCATGTCATTGCGTAATTGTGACGTCACAGTTTTAAGTAACTGTAGTTGGTAGTCCGTAATTCTTTCATTTTGTTTTGATTCCTGAACAAGTTTACAATTATTAATTTATTTCATTTCGCTTGTTTGAAATATTACCTTAGTGTTCTCGAGCAACTTTCCGAATTCTTCAACTTTCTTCTCCAACCAATCCGTAACGTCCGTGACGTCGTTTATGTCGTCATCAAAAACATTTTCTTTGTTAGATTTTGTGAAGTTCGATTGGTTGGGAGCCTCACGAAGTCCTCTCTCGAATTGTGCCTGCGCCGCTCTACCGCATTGGATTGTTTTTTCGAAGAGTTGTTGTCGGGTATTAGTCGTTATAAGCCCTTCCCTACGAGTTAAAAACAATTTCTGGAATGTTTAACGTCATCAAACCATTGATACAAACCTTTGTGCAGGCGATAATGACGTCATAATCTGTTTAACCATTGCGTTCCATTTTTGTTTGGCTTTCTCCCTCCCCCTCATCCAGTTTAGTACGGTCTCGTCACGTGACCTGGTAGTTTGTCCAATTGCGCCCACATGTGTCGTAAACATTTTCACCAGATGGCGCAACATGGTGTTGTGCGCGTGCACAATCTGCAATGCTACGTCATCGCCATTGGGTAAATTAAAACTTCTGATAATTGATCGGATATCGGTGGATCCTCGTTCTTCTGTAAATGATGTATTTTTCTCGTTCAGTGACGTAACAAAAGCATGATCGATGACTTCATTTCTGTGACGTCGTCGCATTAATTCTTCCAATTCGTTCTGAAACTGAAATCACTTGTTTACGAGGCAATAAATGTAAAAACCTAAATTCTGACTCAGCACTAATTAACGGGAAATCAACTTACTTTCGAGTCCAAATCTTCAGTTTTCTCTCTCAAATTTTCCATCTCTGTTTTGTGTTTTGTTTCCAAAGCACCTTTAGTTGGGAAATCCCCAATCCCGAGACTCTACAAGGCAACATAGCAAACCCCACGTTAAAAGTTTCCCGTGGCAAAATATGTTCAATCAACTCAGATATTGTTTCCCACACAAATTTCCACCTGATTTTTGATTTCTTTTTGGTTTTCTTTGAGTTTTTGACAAACTTGTTCTGCTGATATTCTGTCGCCGCACGCCTGATCAAAATATAGTAAATTACCATGCATTGAAGGGGTTTGGGATAATTACCTGGGCAATTATTACTGACGCCAAACTCTTTTCCAAATAATCTCTTCCTTCGTTGAATGCTTGCTCCAAATCAACCAAACTTTCTAATTCCAAGATTTCAACGTCGTTCAGCATCTTTACACAACACAGTGAAAATGTGCCAGAAACAAGTTTTACGTTTTTATTATAATGCATAGAGATGACTTATAACCACCATCATCAGTTAATACGTTTTGATTAATCCAGATGTCAGGTGGTATCGGTGCAGAAATAATAAAAACATAAGAATAGTATTTTTCCTGATGTCTACGCGGTTGGTCTGAGGTGTAATAGATCACTAGAAACAACGACGATGTTCGTGGTCAAATATGTGAGATTCTTGGAGTCGTTTTTCCCGCAGTCAATAAACAGAAAAAATCACCTCATTGCGAATATCTTTAGTGAAAATTCCACCCATGTGTTCAACTTCGCCACCGAACGCTCTCTCGCTCATCCGGTAAACTTTCGCTGTTGATGATTTTTGTGTCTAAAATATATCCATGTTATTGAAGTTCAGTGGAGTTTTTTTAAAGTTGAACCTGCTGCTCTGTCGGTTCAATCGGATGAGAGGAACATGGCTCGAGAATCGAGAGAAGCACGATAAAAAAGGCGACGAGAAGGCCAAGGATAAAACAGACTACGATGATCAGGATTGAAAGCCTGCAAAACAGAAAGTAATTTAGTTTCAATAAAGTTGTAACGCCCGTCGACGATTGGAATGCATTTTACTTGGAGTTAATAAAACCTATTGTGCAAACGCATCACAACATTTTGCCCTAACTTGTCCTATTATAAAAAAAAATCCGAGCAGTTTCTACGGTTGCGCCAGAACCAACAACAAACAGTCAATTATCTAATGTTCATTTGGGTAAAAAAATAATGTGAGCAAAGTTTCTCAAACCTTAAAACGCGCAAAATTTTAACAAACTAACGCTTTGTTCTTTGTTTCAGTTTAATTTTTTTTATTTGTTTCGGAACAAAAATAATTCATTGCTTAAAATAATTCAACTCACCCAATATTTGTTTGCTGAACACTTTCTTCAACTTTCTCGATACAAACACTTTCAGTGCTGATTTGCATCTGTACAACAACAACACTTACACACTGAATATACAACAACAACACTTACACACTGAATATACAACAACAACACTCACACACTGAATATACAACAACAACAACACTTACACACTGAATATACAAAAACAACACTTACACACTGAATATACAACAACAACACCTACACACTGAATATACAACAACTACACACTCACGCTTGACGTCACAAAGTATTGCAACGTAGTTGTGATGTCATGGCGCGACCCAATATCTGCTCCCAGGTTACTTAATGTTGCATCGTACGTCATGTTTACGTCGTTGGGTGCTGCAGAAAAATAAGGATTCAAAAATATTTTCATTCGCAAGGACCGGGAAATAACCGCAACAAACGTATAACGTGTCTGACGTAGGTAAAAAAAGTTGGTGACGTCACTGGTGCGATATTTTTAATTTGAAGCTCGATGATTTCTTATTATGATATATATCCCTGTGTATCCCCTCACACAGCACACTTGATTACCTGCGATGTTTTGTATGAAATATAACCGTTTCGTCCCAATCGTATTAAGTTGACTTGATTGTGGATTCACAAAACTCGTTGATAACCCTGCAGTTTCCTCCTCCACTGTGACGTTATAAAGGGTTTGGTTGTTTATTATGACGCCAATAATTGAAACACGGAACTGATCTGAGTTTCCAACTTCATTATTCTGTTGATTAAAACATCAAAGTCACGTGTTTAACGCTTCGTTGAATCCACGTAAATGACTCACCTTCCTTTGAATAATCTCCACGGTTTTATTGACGTTTAACTGGCCTGATGACATCACAATTGATGACATGGCAATCGCGAAAGTGATCCACAGACAACTCAGTGCCGTCATTGCGCTCGCAATAAAAACGATAATTACGAAACCCAAAATCTCACAATGTAAATTCTGTTGAACTGCAGGGGGGAATACCCGTGCTTACATCTGCTGGTTACGATCACTTGCGGTAAAAGTCGACAAATTCAATGTTGTTTGCAACCGTTGTACTGAACTTTATCCACCGCACTGTCTAGCTCATGACAACCAACTTTTACATCGCGACAATATTTATTCACGTCGCGGGTCCATTGTCGTACATCTACTACGTCACAATGCCGGTGCCATTGTTACGCGCGCATCGTCAACATTCCCTCTCCATAGTGAACGCGTCACGCATCGCTACACACTATTGTCGCGTCATAAACACCCTTATTGTGACGAGTCGTTACGTTGGTCCATAAATCGCCATCTCGCAACGAATGGATCGTCCTCGTTGCCTCCTGCGCAGAATACGTATTGTGACGTCACACATATGCTTGTGACGTCATGAGTGGAACACTTGAATTCTGTGAGTGGAACCTGTTGGTGCGGATTAAGATCAGATCGTTTTTTGTTTTGTCAAAATATTTTACCTCATTTTCCCACAGTTTGATATTTCCTCCCTTGTAAGCAACGACCTTGGTTGACCTTGACCTTATTTGGCAAGTGGCATTCCGCTCCATTGGACAAGTGTCATTGAACCAAAACCTAAACACGAATGTTTACCGGGTAACCGAGTGAGTTTTGATCGTGGACATTATTCCCCCATACCTCAGTACTTGCATAACTAAGAATACTTGTTAATGGTGTCACGATATTCACAACTAAGAATACTTGTTAATGGTCTCACGATATTCAAAACTAAGAATACTTGTTAATGGTCTTACGATATTCACAACTAAGAATACTTGTTAATGGTCTCACGATATTCACAACTAAGAATACTTGTTAATGGTCTTTGGCAGCCCAGGCATTACAGCCTAGCTGGATCAGCCACTTTTTCCTGAAAAGTCGGAGCAAGATTTAAAAAAAAAGCTCCCGGTGAGGTTTGAACCCTGGGCTAACCAGGCCCAACGCTCTACCAACTGAGCTACAGGAGCTCAGTGGTTTCACGGGGTATATTGTGGCCAAGGTACACTGGTGCGCAAGCGCACAGCTCCTGTAGCTCAGTTGGTAGAGCGTTGGGCCTGGTTAGCCCAGGGTCGTGAGTTCAAACCTCACCGGGAGCTTGATTTTTCAAATCTTTCTCCGACTTGTCAGGAAAAAGTGGCTGATCCAGCTTGACTGCAATGCCTGGGCTGCCAAGCCTGCAAACCTCATGATCGCGATACGATAGCTGTGATCTCCAAGCAAGGACCTGCGCAGTGAGGCGATCCTGCCAATCATGCCATTGCATGAAATATTACTGGTCGCTGTCTATGTATTATTTTCTTGCGGTAACCCGGCCGCATACATGCCCTGGTGGTCCGGATTCAACCCGCGTCGTCCTCACCCTTCATAATCGTCATCTTTACTTTGCGTCACAACCTCCCAAATTGTGACGTTACCGTGACGTGTGCTGCCTCTCACATGCGTCGCTTCACATGACCAGTCCAGGGTGTTGATGACGTCATGGGTATTGATGATGTAGTTTCTGACGTAAGCGCGACCAAATTCTAGAACGTGAAAGACCTGAAGTTTGCGTTCCTCTGTTGCCACGGCAACCAGTGTCAACTTCTCGCTCCTGTGGATTTTTATAAATATTTAACGGTTGGTTGGTTTCAGTGACATTTTACGGCCTTACTTGTGAAAGTCGCTGTAGCGAACACACGTAACTGGAGCGGTCACGTGCCTGCTTGACAACTGAGCTCCGTCACGTGATGACAAAGCGATAAATTTGGATGAAAAGCAGCCGACCAATATGACGTCATAGTGCGAATGGACGTCAAGGCAAGTGACGTCATCATTTAATTCTATTCTCCACATTACATCATCGTCATCATCCTCGCACGACCAGCAAACCACGTGACCGGTGACGTCACTAACGCAAATGCCTTTCCCGTCCGCTAGTGGCGCCATTCCCGCAATAGGCTTTCCGTGGCCCTGATTGGCAACAAGAAACATTTGTAAATTATTTTGTGAATTAAAAAAATATTCCTGCAATGGAATATTGGGAAAACCCCAATGTTAAAATGTGGGAAGTTTTTTCATCTCATGTTTTACCAAGAATTTGTGATTCCACGATCCCGTAAAGGAACCTTCAACCAACCAACCGTTTCCACAAAAACACATCATGACGTCATCAGTTCTTGGTGACGTGGTAATTACGTCAATGCTGTTGGATGAAATCTTTTTTGTTGCCTTGTGATAAACACATACGTGTTATTTACAAATTTACAACCTGTATTGCTATTTACCCTGGCGGAGGAACACTCTCGGAGCAAATCCCATGAGTAAACTCTTCCGCGTTCGTCACCCGCCGCTAATGTTCCGTCACTAAGCATGCACAGTGACGTAACAGAAGCCTAAACCAATAATGGAATTAGCGTTAACTCTTCAGGGGGCTCGGGGTTCCATTTGGACCCAATTCGTCGAACCCATGGGGAAATAAAATTTGACTAAATGGGAAATTAGCGGATGTAATTGATTGGTCAAGCTCATATGAACGCGTGAAAGCCGTGAATCCGTGAAGGGTGGACGTTAGTTCCCTTCGGGTATTTCAATAATCACTCAGGAAATGGTCTTAGTTTATAAAATGTTTGGCCCAATGAAAACTACTTCCAGTTTTCTTCGCTTTTATTTTCTTGATTAAAATTAATTTCAATTAAAGTTTGTTAATTTTCCGATGAAATCATGCGGACGAGATATATTTTGTATTCATCCGTACCTGACAAACCATTTCACTCTCCAAGATGAAATCACCACAATTGTCCTCCTTCCATATTACTATCCTTCCATCCGTGTCACCCGTGATGACGTCGTCGTTGTAAGATGACGTCACGCAATTAATTGCTTTGGGCTCCGATTTAGGGAATACACCCGACCGGAAATTGCGTTCAATTTTTGCGTTGCTGGTCACGTGCCAAAACGCTAAGTGATGAACCCCTGACGTCATGAACCACGCGTCATCGAGGGAAAATGACGTATTCATGATGACGGTTTGTGAGCACGTGGTTTTGGTTACCATGGTTTCCTGTTTCCATCTCCATAGCGACAGATGAGAAAAATCGACAACAGCCAAAATATCCCCCTAAAATTTATACACGGACTTTCAGACAATTATTCGTTTGTGACGTCGGGTGACGTCGGGTGATCAAGAACAAAATGTCAAGTTCAACTACTTATTATTGACAATAGTCCCCCCCCCATCCCCACTCACACTCACTTCGTTCGAGAATTCAACTCGTTGTACTTTCGTGTTTATCAGACCGTGACCGAACTGTGACGTTACTGCAAGATTGTCAACGTTCCATACACGAATGTGTGCGTCAGCAGTAGTGACGTCATCTACACCACTGCGTTGGGCTGAAGCCACAATATTTTCGCTTTTGTGTGACGTCACACTGTAAATTGTGAGAAATCTTTTATTTGTAAAAAAAATTATCAAATTTTTACCACGTGACATCCTCTGTGTGTCCTGTATATATCCGCTGTCTTCTACACTTTACGTCATATATAACTACCAACGTCCCAGCGGCGTAGATGACGTCACCCGATGACGTAACGGATACAGCGCGTAGATTTCCTCTGGAACAATTTCATGTTAATTCAAGATAAGATTTGTAGCAAACCGAATTCACCCATGGACGAAATCCAACTTGATGCTGTTCCCTCTTGCGCCACCACGCGAATGCAATGGGAAATTAGTCTTTGGTGATATGATGTCATCGATACGATACACGTCATTATGACGAAATCTTGTGAAAAATTGCGTCATATTCTGTACTTCGTCATCGCCCACTGCAGTGTACAATTTGAAGGTGACTTTGCGTTTCACTCCAAGGGCTCGACACACGTCATTAATGACGTCACTGACAGATCTTTGACATGAGACGTTGAGATTAAGTTTGTCGTTTTTATGCGTGACAACAATGGGGCGCTGTTGGTTGCCATGGAGAACAGAGGGTGAAATAATCACGTGATCGCTTTTGGTGTTTTCTTTCAAGTCGGTGATCGTGGGTTCACCAACTTCCTCCTCGTTAGTTTTGTTTATTTCAGGTTTATCTTCACGCGGAGTCGTCCGCTTATCTTCATCCACACTTGAACTTTGTTTCAACTTTCTACTTAACCCAGAGTAACTCTGAAGCAAGGTGACGTCACTTTGCCTTCGACCTCGTGGGTTTCTCTGATTGGTCCACGGTGGATTTCCGTCGTAAATAATGTTGCCTATAAATGAACCAGAAGCGACTACGTAACTTCCGCCCTGTTGAATATCTGAAAGAGACGTAACCAGTATCCCCTTGACGTCATAAATATGACGTAGCACTTTGGGTGGGCGAAGTTTGGCTGTGATTTCATTGAAAAACGTTTGCAATTCTTGCTTCGGTTTCACAACAAAGAAAGTGCCTGTGACGTAATAATAATTTGTATAAAGATAATACAGCTTTGTCTCGAGATAATCAAATACCATTGTTTGGATTTCCGTTTAAAAATACTCGAATTCGTTTTGATTTTTCAGTTGGAGTGAAGATTCTTGATGAAGCTTTTTTGATTCTTCGCCTGTGATAAAAATATCGCCACAGAATATTATTTCACATAAACAACATATACTATTCTTACCTCAGTATCGCCATGGGAACATGGTTCATACCTTCCGTCAAATGGCTGTACGACGGTTTTGATGACGTCATCGTCGCTAGTTTCACAGTGTAACGTCAGACCAATACTACTTCGTTTGGTTAATAAAACTTCTCGATGTGATTCGTCTGTCGAAAGTTTTCTGGAATGTTAGAAGAACACAAACACAATGGTCATTGTTTCGTCATTCTTGGAGTGAGTTGAATGATCCCTGGTTGCCTTGACGACAGTCGGTCACGGTGACAGAACAAAAGCCGCGCAATTAAAAGAGAAATCTTAATTAAATTCCCACCATAGTATGAAGGATTTATTGGATTAAAATCTATCGATTGTTGATTTGTTGAGAGATTGGAGGTTGATTAATATCCCCCCTCCCCCCTCTTCAACGTTCCATGATCGTAAATAACACTTGTCACGATTAATCTTGTCACCTAGGCAACCTTCCTGGCCGTTGTTTTGTTACTGGAATATCTCAACGTGACGTCATCGTATACGCGTGGGTTCCAATTGTTTTAAATGCACGTCAGTTCAGTTTAAACTTTTTCAAAGGGTTTTTGACGTCATGTAAAACGATTTGACATCAAATTACTGAAGAAATGAAGAAAGACAAAATTAATTGAATCAAAGATTGTGAACGTTTTTGTCATTTCAGAAACATTACTAACGTAAAGTTATCAAAATATCTGGACAGAGGTAAGAATTTAATTGAAGGTTTTGCATGAGTGAACATTCTGGGATAAATGACGTAAGTACAAGCACTAATTAGTGAGCTGCAGAATGCACAACTCTTAGATGGACGCATTATTGTTAGTCATCAAGCAGTGGCCATAGTTTGTTCTCCTGTGGTTCGTGTTTAGTTTTGCCTCTGACTGTCAAGTTCACCGACCATCGTCAGCCACAAGATGGGACCTGATTGGTCGAAACCATGGTCACAATTTTAAGCAGCTCAATGACGTAAGCATTATAAAATAACACTACATCAAATATTCAGGGTCGTAAATAATGTGTTCAGTTCCTTGCATGGCCGGACGTCTCGTTAAAAGGGGGTTTTCCCGGTTCAATCAACTCCCATCACGTGTTGAGAAGAAAGTTTGTTCCATTACACGAGGGGCGATGGTCGTTTATAAAGACCCGGTCGATCGCGGGAATGTTAATGAAGCTTCACCATGACTGGACGGTTCAATTAAGGCGAGTAGAGATAGGCAGAGAGTTAAGCTTTCTTTCAAATCCTATACAGTGTTTGTTATAGTGAAGCTTATAGGATTCCCGCCTTTTCTAACCAGGTTTTAACCCAGTTGTAAAGTTTTGTCCGAAAGTTGATTCAAATTAAATAATTCAGTTTTCACGGCAAGTGTGGCGGTTCGTATGTCTCCAACACTCGATTCGATTGTTGAGGGGTTTCTGGAAATAAGCTGATGTTGTTTGTTGCTCTATAACTCACAGAAATTATGTCGTCATAATCAAAGAGGTTTACAAGAGAACGTCAAGTTCACCCACAGGAATGGACAGGTTGCGGCGCATTTGTTCAGCAAATCAACAAATAGTTTGAAGCCTTCATATATTCATGCCCTCCGTTGTCGCACAAGACAATAAACAGAGCATAGCTGAGCAGTATTGATTGGAGAGAAGTAGCATTTACACGGAGTTCGTTCCACTCATGTCTGTGCTTACTTCACCTTGTGGGACGTCTATATTGATCCAAGGCAACGTTCACGAAACCTGCAGAGATCTCGTTGTGTTCTGAAGTTCCAGGATGGCGACCTCAGCGGGAAAAATCTTGTTGCAGAACTTCGTATTTTAGAAGCGAAAAATTTTGTGACAAATCTGAGATAACGAAGAAACATCGAAAAGTGTTGCATTGAGTTAAAATAGAAATTCACTGGAAATTTAAACCATCGTTTTGATTGCGATCAACTTACAGAGGTTTTTAAACCCTTAACCCCCAGAGTTTTGATGTCTTTATAAATTATGACTTTGCTGTTACAGGTAGTTAGCTTTATTTAAATATGCGACTGGAGTTTCATGCTTCACTGGTTATCCGAAAAAACTGAAAACAAAAACATCAAAATTTGATAATTATGATTCCGTCATCAAAATTTTGTTTAATCATTTCATTGTAAGTATTGAGTCATAAAATATAGATTTTCCCTCAGATTGTTTAAGCTCTAATAATTCTTCAGAATTCTTTCGGCGCCTCCGGGGTTCTTTGGACTAAACGTGACGTCACAAACGCCAATAAGCCACGTTTTAAGAAACGCGGGAAATACCCGATTCTGGGAACAACGTAAGAATGAGTTTAATTTCTATGAAGTGCGTTTGTATTTACCTCAATTTCCTCACTTTACTCGTCCCGCAGTGTTTTCCGCTCCAACAATTACCTCAAACCAGCTGGGAGGATTGTCGGTTGACGAGCATGGAAACGACATTACAAGGCAGATAGAGAAGATGTTTCGGGATCATTCCTATGAATTAAGTATAAGACCTCGTAATAAAGGTTGGTAATCGTAATGTTGGAGAGAAAATCACAACAAAATAAAACCATGCTTAAATAACACCTGAGGGAGTTTCCCGTAAACAGGAAAATGTGCGGGGCGAGTCTTTGGGGTTGATGGTACTTTGTCACAAAGTCAGAAGGGGGGGACCCGTTGGTGATTTTAAAGGTGTGACAACAATTAAAATAGTTAAGAATAAATAATCTTCCTCAACCCTTTGACGCATATTTTCAATTATTTTTAAAAGAGACGCAATTTTCGCGTTACGTTTGAATTTGGGAATTTTCATCTCGGTTTTGAATCAAACAAATAAGTTTTTCTGACGATTTCTAACGCGAAATTTCTTCAAAATTTCAGGTCGACCAATCAGAGTGGGACTTTCCCTAATGATAGAAAGCATAACCGATATTTCAGAGAAAAACATGGTGGGTGTTTTGTACGTTTTAATGTCAACCTCTAATGTAAAGAGTTTTGGTTTTGCGGTGTTTAAACCACAACCAGCGTAGTTTCAGTAATCTGTAGTTCATTATTCAGTGTTTCCTAACAATGAAAACAAAGCCCAAAGTTTTAAGTGTATGACACTTTTCGTCTCATGTGAGTTGTCACTTGAATTTCACATGAAAGCAATCCTCACAACTCATATGATACAGGACCTCACGTTCACGCTCCGCATGCACGAGACGTGGAAAGATCCCAGACTCAGTTTTCGTTCAAGGTTTGGGATGAAAAGTGTGGTTTTACCGAGTCGACTTATCTCTAAACTTTGGGTGCCAGGTTAGATTCCTTCATACTTGGTTCAATATCTGGTGCTCAATAAAATTCCTATGTTTGTATAAAGTTACAAATATTTTGCGCAAAAATTTGTAACAGCGGCCGAACTTACTCCAAGGCGGATTCTGGCACAAACAGTTGCGATGCCAACGTTTCTGTTGCTAGAAGCTTCCATCAGGATGCAAGGAAATGCGCAAACACAGCGGGGGTGCAACCCCTAAGACTCCATAAGATAACGTCAATGAATTATTTTATAATCACCATTTGTAAGAAAACATAATTCTGAAGCATCATTAGCATATTGACTCGCTAGAATCTTTCATGGCAATGTTTTATTCGAATTAACCTCCGTCCCATTGGGGATGCCCGGTGGTAAATATGAAGCTGGGGGGAATTTAAAGGGGGGATCATCAATATTAATGTCTTGTTGTGGTAAAAATGAACAGCTGATCATCACAGTTACCATCTTATCCAGATCTTTACATCATTGGGTCGAAAAGTTCGTTTGTTCATAAGACGACCGTTGATAACCTGGTAATGCGACTCTTCAGCACCGGAAATATCTTCTACAGCGTAAAGTGAGACATTTTTATTCCAAACCCTGATCAAGTTCCACCGCTTGCCAGTCTAAAAGTTGATTGAATGCGAGTTTTTTTGTGGCTGGAGTCCAATTATATCAACACCACCTCTGGCAGCGACAACAGCGCAATAATTCTGAAGCGAATTTTAATTTTTTTTAAATGCCAGCCCACCTTGATGTCCCAGCCTGCATTATTTCTGTGCTGTGTTGCCAGGAAACCAAATAATTTCAGTACTTTTTTTTAACAGAATCACAACAACGGTCGCTTGTCAGATGAGTTTGTATAACTTTCCACTCGACACAGAAAGTTGCTCCCTCATGTTTCAAAGTTGTAAGTTCTGGTTGTGTAAGAATTAGAAAGTTGTTGTAATGTCGCTATTACGTCATCATACGTCACCATACAAACAACAACACCAATGCACAAGTTATTTTCCCGAACCTTCCTAAGCACAGGGTACAGTTATGAAACTGAAAAATAAATTTATATTTTTTCAAAAGATTAAACTTTGATGGCGAATTTGCCAGCCTGGAAGTTCAGCAGAGTTTCCATAATTTCCGTTTACGTCAATTTTCCGTTTCAAATATTTTACCGATATTTAATACACGCGGGAGGTAACCTTTAACATCAAATCCAAACCTCTGTCAATTCATGCCTTGGATGAATGCGTTTGATTTAACAACTTTAGATTTGAATAAACTGTGTTTAGTTTTACGACAAGATCAATTTATTGATTATCACAACGATTCAATGATGAGGTCGAAAGTAGTTGGGTTGCAGAACCGACAACAGTCCGACCTTCAAACATTTAGTCAGTATCGCTTGTGAACATTATTCATGATGCAGTTTAACTGGTGAACCCTGAAGTGGGTTCAGGTGTGAAAATTTAGATTTAAAATGTTGTAGGAAACCACTGCAATTAATGTTTTCCTTCATGACACTAAATAAAAACAAACAACTTTCGGGATCAAAATCAGTCCCGAATCAAAGTAATTTGTTCATCTAATCAGTGCCAGGTTGTTTTCTTTTATCACTTGAACTAAAGACAAACCTACTTAATAAACATATCTCTTGTATTGGGATCCCACAGTGGACTCTACGCTCAATCCCAGATCAATGCGTTCTTAACTTTAAACTCTCTCTATCTCTCTCTCTCTCGAACTTGAACTTGAACTTGATCGTTTGTTTCACATCATCCGTTTCGAGAGATCTTTGAGAATCCCAGCATTATTGAATTGAACGCAAACATCTGTTGTAGATTTGGTGGTGGCTCATTTGCGTATAATCCCCTGTTTTGTACTTGTGTGGTAAAACACAACAACCTACACTAACACGCGTTGTTATGAGTCATAATATGCAAGTGAATCCAGGGTAAAGAATGTTGACGTACAAGTATAAAAACTCAAGTAATTTCCAATTCAACGTAATTTACCGTGTCCTGTTCAAATTCCTGGAATCTGTTTCTCGGCAAATTCTGACCTAAAGGTATTATATTATTACGTCATAGTGGGGCACAGTAAAGACGAATTGGTTCTGGAATGGTCGGTGGGAGAACACATGGAAGATTTGTTCATGGACACGAGGCTTGTGACGAATATGCCGAAGTTCAGGCTCGTCCACCACAAATTCCACTCAAGAAACGTCACAATATCGGGCATGGCGCAATACACAGGTGAGATGATGGGGAGAATTCTCTTATTCTGTTCAACATCGGTTCTAACGCAAACACAACTCCATTTGAAATAGAGAAGAATTCGCACAGTTGGTGTAAAACAGTCAGTGGTTCGCACGGTCTGTGAGGTCCCGTCAGTGAAGTTGTAGACTGAACTAATTCCACATGCCACACTGACCAGACTTGTAGCTCGAACTACTACTGTCTGCAGATGGTTCTTATAAATTTAAATCTTATTTTAAACTATTCTATTCATAAGTTGTATTTCGAAGCTAATTTACAAACTCTTATCTTTTATTTTAAACCTTCGTTACAAATACATCATCAATCTCCTACTGACAACTTTGATTGGCCTCATGATGACGTATAGGCGAAATATTGATGCTCTAAAGTAATAGCTTAGATGATTTTGCAATAATCTCGGTTAATCCTGGTAGTCACTTAAACAGAAATAAGGTTATTTGACCCGAAATGGTTTGATGAACGTTTTTGCTCTAATTCCTGTTTGTAAACGAACCCATGTTTATTGACAACAATTTACGTCATCCTAACCAACAGGGGAGAAGTCTCAACTGCAAGTGAGTTTCGAGTTGAAGAGATATCTCCTGTCAGTGTTCTTCCAATCCTACTTCCCAGCAATGATTATGGTTGTGTTGGCCGGCTTGGGGATGTGGATTGATCCACGGTCTGTCCCAGCCCGGGTATCCATGGGTGAGAACGTTAAGTCGGACACACAGTGGTTGCTGATTCTTAGCAAAACTGTTTTAGAATTGAACATTCCTGGCGTAAAGAAATTTTTGGCATGAAACATTAGTTCTCAATCACTAATGCCTTCTGCTCTGTATACCACGCTAACCACGTGGTGAAAGATGTGTCCGACCCCCCCAACGGACACATCTTTCGTGGAACCCCTGACAACGCCCCGTGGTCCCCAGGGTGGTCATAGACCACTGTTAGAAAACCCCGACACAGAAACTAAGTCGTGAACAACCATAAATAAAAAATCACCTAATATCCCAATACACCATAAAGATCTTAGACAGTTCGAATCGCATATACATCACAAATGACGTGTTTTATAGGGGTGACGTCAGTGCTTACAATATCGACCATCATCACCGGTTTGAAGTCGTCCTTACCAAAGGTAGAGGAATTATTAATTGTTAACATGACGTCATTCCAATAAAATCCTCCGCAGGTTTCTTACCTCACAGCCATGGATATTTATCTCTGGGTCTGCTTTCTGTTCGTCTTCTCGACTGTTCTAGAATTCTGCGTGCTCAACTTTTTTATGACGAAACAGAAGAAACGTTCCTTTGACAACATGAGTGACCCAGAGGATAATCACCTGGTAAAATATGACGTCACATAATTCATGCAATGTCTGATGAATTACGACCGGGGTTAATTCGTTTAGCAAATTTATTCACAGCATACGAAAACACATTTAAACACCGGTTAATCCTGTTGTTAAAAGCTAGTGCTTGGTGCATTTTGCCATTACGGTAGTTATACAGTGATCGCCAGTACAGCATCTACAGTCTATGGATTAAGATCACCATTTTGCAATATTTGAAGCCATTTTTTTACCCAGGTTTTATTTCCGGTGAAATTTTCCCATCACTGATATTAATCAAGAGGAGACAGTTTAGTTTTCTGAATAACTTTTCGTTTGTTTATAGCGCCCCCGTGCGGGTGACATGAGGAAGATGTTGGATTCTCACATCATGGAGGAATCATGTCTTCATCACTCAAAGTAAAAATACACATTTTTATTAACATGAATTTGTTGGCGTTAAAACGCGGAGAGTGAATGGCTGTTGTACCTATTTTGTCTGCATATCATCAGATTCTTGTTGCAAATATCAGGTAAATTGTTGTAAAACACCTCAGGAATTAACCGACGGATCTGTCTGTTACGTATAAGTGTCGGTAAAACAGAATGTGGCGGACGACCGTTTAAAGATCGCACTATAATCCATGCAATGTCGTTTATATTTCACAGCAATTACCAACACCAGAAAATATCCGAGGACATAGCGGTCATCTACAGATCCTCCCCCTACCAACCTCACAGATATAACGGAGCCGTTAAAAGAACAAACCACAACAATCAAAAGCCCGATCCGGTAAACCCCTTTTTCATCCCCCTGTAGTAACGGACGCGCGACCAACGCACTTATATCTAGAACCCGTCGCTATGGCAACGCATGTGCAACGAACGAAGTTTGCGCGATGACGCGGCGTCTCTCGATGTATTCTTCCGCGTGGGATACTTTTTCACCTTCCTCGCCTTTAACGGAATTTACTGGGGTTATTACGTCATTTCCACCCAACACAATGAGTCGGAGGAGGACGGATGAACTTGTTACGTCACAATAGATTGTTATGACGCCATACTGCAATTCGAGTGGGAGCAATGTCGGAATCACGTGATGAAAAACATTTTTTTTTGCAATTTGGTGACGTCATCGAAGTTTGTCGCAATAAATTGAAAATGGCGGTAAATCCTGGCGAGGAAAGAAGCTGGGAATTACTTGCAGTGGAGATTCTCTGTTATTCGGTGTTTGAAATTATATTGATGATTATCACTGAACCAAGCAACGTAAAAAGTTTTTGGCAACATTATTTACAAAACATGTTTTACAAACAAGTACAAAGAAACACTAGGTGCGACTGAAGAGTTTCGCATCGGTCAAGCGCTCGACCCATTTACCAAGGAAAACATGATCAGGATTCGTAGCCTGGATATCGTGGGTTCGAATCCCGAACAAGAACAAAATGTGTACAAACGTGTGTTGTTTGAATTAAGCTTGGACACAAATATGGATTGAATTAAAAACCATCAGTGTTAAGTTGTTTGGCTCCCACGGATTATCGTGACGTCACCTATCCACGTAACTGGGAATTCAACTATTTGCTTTGTTTACGGCAAAATGAAAAACTTATGTAAAACCTGCAAACGCAACAACCCTTTAAAGGTAACCACGCCATTGTTTCATGTAATCGGTTGATTGGCAGGATCGCACAACTGCGCAGGTCCTTACTTGGCGATCACAGCTATCGTATCGAGGTCAATAAAACCTGCAAAGTAAATACATTGTGATCTGCGATGGAAGTGACGTCAAATCTGTAAAAAAACAAATAATTGACAAGCAACAAAATTACATCCAAACAACCTCGAGCCCTCGACCTTCGACATTCCGCTTGTCAAAAATTTTGACCTGATATTGGTTAGATAATGTTGCGCCCACTTCTCGTATCGAGTGGCGGAAAATGAAATACAAATATGACGAAACAAACAGAATCCCCTCTCCATGCCAGGTGGTGTTTGTTCAGTGTTGGATTGAAGGTCGGCGGATAAAACCACACTTCATATTAATCCCCAATCTCTTTCCACGTAAAACTGATAATTTTGGAAAAATGGAAGGATTTTTGTGATTGCATTTTGCTTACTTGTGAACATGTGATGACGAATAATTACAACATAGGGTAAAACCCAGTGAACATTACAATGGTTTCACGCCTTAAAAGTTTTAATTACGAAATGAAATGTTTCGCAAAATCAAGTCGGGGATTTAAAAATTACATTTATTCGATCAAATTTTGTGCCAGGATATTTTTGTTATTGTCGAAGTTGAGAATTCGTTTTGTCCGGCGTAAAGTGGAGGTTCCAATCCTCAGGGTTTGTGCACATATGTCTGGACCTGGAAGAAGTTTTTCCTCTCATGTTTTGTTCCATTTCACCACTATTTTGTCGAATTTAGTGAAAACCACCCAGTTTTCAATGCTCCTAAACCACACAATTTTAAACCTTCGCCCTCCTCCCCGCAAACAAACCATGAATATTCTCATGTCGTTAACAATAAAACGTCACCGCCTCTCTACCATCTGCCACTGCGTGATTGTGTCAACATCAATCCACTTTAAACACGGATTACCGACTCTTCGACTTCTCTCACATAATTGCAAACAAAAGCGCGATTTTATTGCAACAAGAGGGTTCTTGTTGTTTCATACTTTTATTATCATGTGTTTGTTGTCTAACGTTTGTGGTGCCATGAATTGCACAAGGCATCAACAGTTCATAAGAATCCAACTTACGGCAGAAAATTTCGAAAACAATTGTTGCAGGACTCGAACGAACCGGTCAATATGTCACAAAATCTAAATATTTTAAACATTAAATGTTTCGTTCGAATGTAATGATTTGACGATGTTTTCATCACAATCCCTGTTTCGAACGACTGGATTCATATGTGTTTGTTACGTCATAATAAGAACTTAAACACGTTCGTGCTGCAGATGTGACAAAAACAAACAAAGGTCGAGTTGTGACAACAATAGAAACATTCTTCAATTAAAAAACAATTACTTACCCTCTATCACGTAACAAGTGTCGCGTTTCCATTACAAACCCATGTGTGACGTAACATTGCTTGTGTGTTGTGTTCTAAAGTAAATGTACGTTTTGCGACGCACGTTGGAATTTTGCAACAATTGTTACAGTGACGTCACAGACGGGCAATTAATTGCTCGTTGACTACGAAACAATCGAGCGCCATATGGTGGATGACTTGTTGGTTCCGCCATAAATTTTCATTGGTTTCTCGACTTCCCCTCAATTTCTCAGGATTCTCGATTGTTTCAAACAAAAGGCGTTGTGCTAGAAAAACGCCACTGTGACGTCACAATCCCAGATAAATGTCAATAGAATGAGATCGGTTTGGTATAAATGCGACGCATCCACGACACATTGATCACAGAAGTCAGAAATTGGTGTTGGTTTCTTGCAACATCTAGATTCGGATGAGACGAACGCAAGCCTCCGTTTTAAGGTTAACCGCATGGTAAGGTTGGTATAAGTTAGTGGAATAATATTGTTCTACATAATTGTTACCGGAGTTCTAACTATGCTCAGTGTCCGATTCCGGTTTTATGTCAAGTGCGTAATTGTTGGCTTGCAACAGCAATGACGTAGAAAAACAAATGCTTTTACGGCATTTGGTGGCTTTGGTGCAGTCTGAGATATTTTTGAACACAAAAGTGGGCCCTGGGTGAAGAAGGTTGGGGATCAACTTCACCAAACACTAAACCTATGTTCGTTTCAGTATAGACGTTCATTCTTGTTGTGGAAAAACATTAAAAAGTTCAAAAATGTTTAAAATGATTCTTGTTGTTGTTTTGTTCGTAAACTTTCAAACTGGAACATCGGCTTCAGTCAACCGGGAAATTACAGACGAAGAAGCCCGGATTTTGACGTAAGCATGACTCATCAAAAATGATTACAAATTTAAAATTTAAAACTAGAACCTATGGGCACAAAAATCCTCCTTAATTTAACTGGATATTGCTTATTCAGCAATCTTGCGTCGCTGGAGCAGAATGGTGACTCAGCAGATTTCAGTACGCCCGAGAAAAGATATTCGCAATCTTATGCGACCCAGATTAAGTCGAACTCGTTCAACCAGGCAGCAATGCGAAAATTCCTCACCTACATTATCGGCAAACGGTAAGAAGAAATTTGTTGGTTTACAAACACATTGTTTTAACCTATAATGTCTCATCAGTGCAGCTGGTGACTGCGGTTCTGGAATATTTAAAACAGTGTTGATAAATGGATTGACGTAAGTGTTGAGGTTAGATGAGGTTAAGATTTGTTTAAGTTAAATGTTGTTGGATTGAAGGCGATATTTGCGCGGGAACTAAAGATTGGGGGGGGGGGGATTTTCCTGGCTTGAAGTGTCCAATTGGTCATTGTTCGAAAAGTTATTTATATTCTTTCAATTTAGAAAACTTTTATTTGACAGAAATTCCGGAACAAAATCTGCCAAGAAAACCCCGGAAAAAAGATCAGGTGCTGACTCTGCCGCATTGGAAGCCGACACTCTACCATCCTCTGACGCTCCGGATCTGTCGGCTTACGTTCTCATTCTTGGCAAGATTGACGACAAAGTCCTTTCTGAGGTCATAAACGAAACTTCTATCAACTAGATTGTGACGTCAAACGCGTCATAGTTGCTGTGTTTGTGTAAGTTATATCCGAACGTCTCATTTCCATGGTGACGGAAGTCATCTTTTATATTGTTGTTTTGTTGTAAATAAAATGGCAAGTGTTGAAAGCTTTGTGAGGTTTACCGAGGGATTTGGGTTAAGTGTGTGAGGGTGAGGTTTTGTGTAACTCCCACCCACGCATAGATTTTATAAGCGATCCTGGTCGTTCATTTGCTGTATGACGTCACTCTTATAAATATATAAATCAAAAAACGTTAAACAGACGACTCAGGATTATTTATAATATTTAACGCTCGTTAATTGTTAGTCATACAAAGGGTTGGCCCTTGCTTGGCGACTGCTGTAACTTCCTACATAAGTTGTCGTATACAAGCTTAATGTGGATGTGGAAGTGTTGAACGCAGGTTTCTAAACGAAAATTATGCGACCTGAAACCTAAGGTCTCATAACATTAGGTTGGTAAACAGAGCTGCTAACAATTGCCAATGAGCGCGTGGTGGCGCTATAGAAACACAATTATGTTCGAAGTTGACGATTTTGTTGCCTGAGGTAGAATGTTAAGAGTGCGTTTCATCGAAAAACACCTGGTACTTGCAAGTGCGTTTATTGAAAATGGAAGTTGCAAGCCATCATTTTCCGCCAAGTTTGTGATTTATAAACAACTGCTGTGGTCTTCAATCTTCTGGTGTCAAAATATATTATAAAATGTGTTTCTGAGTAATCAATTACGTTAGTTACGTAATAATGGAATACAGGTGTTAGGGAATAGTAAGTAGGGTGTATATCTTCAGCATATATGTATAGAGTCGTTGTAGCGAACAAGTTTAGTTTGAATAGGAATCACGTGACTTGAATATAAGAAGTTCCCAAACAACGAAGACACGTATAAAGACAGGGCTGTCACCGATGTGAAACCGACATAAGAGCGACGGAAAAAAAATTCGACGTCATTTACATAAATTTTGCAAGGTGACCTTTTATATCCGTGATGTTGAAGAGTTAAATTAATTATTTACGCAAAAAACGTTCTGCATTTAACTTCATCCAAAACATAATGTAAAGGACGCCAATGGCTTAAACAGCTCAAAATGCCTAAATATAAGGACGTCCACCACAAGTAAGAACAAATCTTATAAATAAGGACTATATATGGTGACGTGTCACTAGTATAAATCTCTCCAAAACCAGTTGATAACATTGTGGAACTTTATTTAAAGGCAAGCAACAATTTGTAAACTGACATCCCATTCCAACATAATATTACCGTTATTTTGCAAATCTCTCACTACTCAAGACTAAAACACTCAGTGCGAGTGGGAGGAACACAAAGTATTCAACTTTATTTGTTACAATTTTCAGAAAAATCACGATGAAAGATGAAAAGTCATGCAAGCAATTGATGTTCATTGTGACGAAACAAACAAAGTTTTTAAACAATGGTGCACACAGAGACGCAAGAAAACGTATATTAACACGATTGTTCTTGCGTGTGTGACGTCACAAAAGTCATTCTTAAAACTGAAAATAGGTTTTGACCACCAGGTGTCATAATGAAACATACATAGTCATTCAGTCATTCTTATCGCAACTTTGCTTCGTTTCTTTTCAAGTTATTTTCACTTGATTCAATCAATTCCTTCTTTTCTTGTTCAGTCGGGAAGTCTTCAGCCATTCTGTGGGCATCAACAGCTCGCCGATAAAACCCAACCGCGTCACGAACCCGTGAAGTTTCCTCACAAACATAACCAAGATTGTTGAGAAGAATTCCGTATACTCGGTACTTCCCCGACTCTGCTTCAAACTTGCTCCTCATCAGATCCAATCCTTCTTTAATCGTTTCCTCCCTCGATTGATGGGAGTCGATTAAATCAAGACTATATTCGATGTAATGGAGGCACCAACATTCAGACACAACGCGAAGTTTGTCTTCAACATTTGCCAAG
Organism: Ascidia mentula; assembly: GCF_947561715.1. NCBI lineage: Eukaryota > Metazoa > Chordata > Ascidiacea > Phlebobranchia > Ascidiidae > Ascidia > Ascidia mentula. Next base: position 22,084,124 of record NC_138570.1, on the reverse strand, counting down.
TTCTGTGTTTGGTGACGAATGTCCCTAATCAGTGGGATAACGTAATCACCAACAATAGGTTTGTTTGTGACGTCACTGTTTACCATTGCTTTGTTTGTTTTCATCAATTGCCACGCGCAATTCCTTGAACCTTTAGCTGAAAGTTTGGGGTTGGGTTTCTTTGCATAATAATCTGATGATATTTGGAAAAACAACAAAGCTTTACGAAATCTCTTCTCGTTTCTGCTTTTAACAGCGAATTTCTCCAAATCTTCAGCCGTAGTTTCAATTTGAGTTTCAATCAATCGAGAAAGTTGTTGTTTCGTCATAATGGCCTCGGTATATTTTCCATCTTTCAGTGATTTTGAATATTTATCTATCACCAGTTGAGTTTTGGTTCCAGCTAAACATACAAGCATTGTGTAAAGCTAGATGTCATGGTGATGTATTGCGTCACACGTTTATCGACTGACGCAGGGTTCGAAAACCCAAGGTCTATTGGACGAACCTGGTCTCCATGGTGATTTATAGAAAATCATTGAGACATCACATTTTTGGGGTGTATGGTTACAAGCACTAAGTGACGTCAGAGGTCGTTGTAGTCACGTCATTTGTGTGTTAGCGATTAATTCACCAATCAACGTCATCTGACTACGTTTTGAGACCAAGGATTTCCTAAATATGCCGGTATTTCTTGATATTAGATTACTCTAACATGAATTTCAAAATTTTGATTCTGTAGGTAATTATTAATAATATTTAATTCTTAGTACTCACTTTGTTGACGAAACAATTCTTGTAGTTTTGACTTTGTGACGTCATCTGCAAATATAAGTGGATTTTGGTAAAAAGTTTTTCTTTGATTCAAAAAACTGTGACGGTTTGATAATGTTTGAAATTAATGATGACCTTGAGTAAGCCACAATGTCAACTGAACAATACTCCTTGAACACGAGCAGGAGATCGAGGGTTCGAATCCCCGTTCATCATATGAACTAAAATTAATTTTCCACTAAAATACGCTTAGTTTAAAAAATCTAAAATGTAATACCTGGCAACACGACACCAGGTGTCTCCATTTGCAAAGTGGATGACCTTTGAATTTTCAAAACACCGCGTGGTGTTTGACCTTGTGTGACGTCACGTGATGTGCTCGAAAGGTCATCGGTTTTTGACCCACTGCGTTCTTCTACAAACCATTGGTAAGCATAAAAAAGTTATAATCGAAGCTTATTGTAATCACAAAGTAACAGATATTCCGCCGACACGTGACTTTCATAATTTCCTTTACCAACAATTCATGTTTTGTCAAAATTTCAAATAAAACATATTTTTACCTTCTGGTAAATCGAACTTTCTAGTAAATGGCGAAAACTGGCGAAGCGGAACAAGTGGTCTCTGATTGGCTGAGACAGGATCGTTTAAACTCATTTGCCGCACAGAATCTGTCACGTGTTGTAAGATGTCAGCTGGGTTTTTCTTGTCTAACAAGCGTTGATATCGGTCGCGAACTTCTCTCATAGGAGGTCTCTTCCTCGGATCCTGATCCCAACATCGTTTCATTTCTTCATCCATCGTTGTGAGGATTTCCCTCTGACCGTCACCCAAGCTTGCTTTCAACTCTTCAATCTCATCACAGTCGGGTCTCTCTCCGTTGATGATTGCAATCCACAGTTTATTTGCATCCAATGGTGGGTAGGGAAATTCACGGAAGATGAACATGTGGGTCATCACTCCAGTACTATAAACATCGTGTTCTTTCTTTGGCTTCATTGTAATCCGTCTTAACTTTTCTGGTGCCGTATATTCAGCAGTGAATTCGATTTTTTCGCTTTCGACTGGAGCCCGAATGGTGGTCGAACCAGTTACTGCAGCCATACGAGCGCTACCAAAGTCGGCAACCTTTATTTGGAGGCTTCTGGTTAGAAGGGTATTTGCAGGTTTCAGGTCTCCATGAACCAAAGCATCTTGTGGAAACTCGTGGAAGAAAACCACAGCATCCATGGTTTCTTTGAGCATCCTGAGGCGAAGCGAAATATCCAATCCAACGCTTGGATTCAGGAGTAACTGATGGAGATATCCGCCCTCACAATATTCTGTAACGATTCCAATACTGCAGGACAGCGTTGCCCAACCGTACGTTCTGACAACGTTTTCACTTTGGGAAGTTTGAAGTTTCCCAATTTCACTCATGATTCTGAAATATAGTTAGGTAAAGTGCCGCGCCGTAACTAGCGATAAGCTCTCTCTACTCACACGCTCTTTATAAGAGGAATATCTCCTGGCCCTCCTTGGAGAGTCAAGATCTTCACAGCAACTTTGTTGAGTGACTTGTGTTCACCCAACAAAATCGTTCCAAAACTTCCACCACCGACAATAGCTGACCTCGGGTCGCACAGAATCTCATCAGCATCAATCTCATGCATCTGTGGAAAGACAAAATGATTCTTCAAAACCATGTGTTAAATGAAACCGTGTGTTTGACTTACTTTGTTTTGACATGATTAGCCGATCTTGGAATCCTTGCAGTTTTAAAACTATTTCCAGCCTACTGACGACTTCTTGCTACAGATGTTAAACTTTTGTTTTTAATTCGTCGTGACTGCAAAGTGCGAGGCTTCATCTGGAACCATCCAATGAAACAAATCATTCCGATGACGTTGCTACGGTTACGCTTTACCTCTCCAGCTGAAGGCGTGTGACATGATAGTCACGTGATTGATGACGACCAATCACCGCGTCGCATGATTTGCTGTGTCTTCCTTGCGCATTTCTACATCAACGTACAAAGCCTGGGTATTGTTTGCGAGGATTCACTTCTATGTAATGTGTTGTTATCGGATATTTGTTTGTGTGTTTTGGGAGACAAAACGTCGACCTTAGTGGTATAGAATTACTTTTGGCGTCACGTTTAAGACTCGACTAACAAATACATAGCTGGTTAGTTTTTTTACTTGGTATTTTCCTCTACAAACATTTATGTTTGTTCGTAGAATTATGTTTGTCAGCAATTCGCCAATCACGCTTAACATAATGTTTATCTTTGTGAAAAGTATGAAACGATCCAGCATTCTTTACCTAAACATCTTTAGTTTGGTGATTCCCAAGTTTTCTCACATAGATTGCACAGTTCGTCTGGCGTATTTACAACAAACTACGACTCGGTTTGGTCAAGGTCTTCGCTACTTGTTGTACAACACACAATGTTTATTTAACTTTTTATTCGTCTCTGTTGATTTAATGCAAGGAGGTTTTGCGTTTAAAAACGTGCAACTGCACCGCCTCCAACAACGATAGCCAAAACGATTACAGACAAATAATGCAATTTCAAATCATAATAAAGTCAAGGACAAATATGGTCGAATACAAGAGTGTCTTCTGTTGACCTCGACAAACAAAATTCGCTGTACCGTATTTTACGGACCATAAGGCGCAACTTAAATCCTTTTTTTCCTCATAAATTGATCGTGCGCCTTATAAGCCGGTGCGCCTAATGTATGGATCAAGTAGTGCTTTATTGCCTACACTCAAAACCAGTACCGATACTATTATAAATAAACCACCGTCTTACACAATAAACTACGGTAAAAGCAACTAGCAACTGTGATATTCATATTATTGTGACTTGCTTACATTTATTACGTAACAAGTTTTTGTTTTTTGAGCTTTATACGGCAACCCATACTCCTAAAAATACGTTGCGTTCTATAGCCCGGTGCGCCTTATGTATGAACAAAAAACTAATCAAAGCAATTTATTGACAGTGCGCCTTATAATCGGGTGCGCTTTATGGTCCGTAAAATACGGTAATTTTAAGTTGTTAGTCTCATTGGACAGCTACCTTTCGCCCCGGCAAAAAATGTTGGCAGTCTCATTGGATTTAAGTGTATTCCCACGTTTGTGAAAATTTTTATTACATTGTTTGAGAAAAATCTTGAAAAATGGAAAGTAATTCGCAAGAAACAAGCGTGAAAAATATACAGATAGATGGACTGGTAAGTTTATAAAAACTTTGACATTTTTTTTAATTTTGTTTGTCGAATCAACAACTTCTTATAAAAACAAACATGTTACAAAATTTAGAAAACAAGAAATAGGACTATATTTGTGTCCACAGTACCAAGCAACATATTATGTTGGGACAATGCCTGAATAACTTGTGTTGACTTCACTCAATCCTCTATGCAGGAATTACTGATGTGTTTTATTGTTCAGGTTGTGTTACGAATTATCAAACATTGTGAAGAGGACAGCGGAGGTCCAGAACTTGTCCAGGGAGTTTTACTTGGGCTTGTGGTCGGAGATACTTTGGAAATCACAAACTGCTTTCCTTTCCCTCGGACGAATGAAACTTCAGATTTTGATGAAGGCATCGAACTTATTTTTTTTGTCATCTCCTTCTAATAACATTATTGCTTGTGATTAATTTATGTAGCGTAAATTTATGTTGTTGGTAAAACTAAATCTAAATACATGGTGTTAATAGGTTATTATTCCAGTGTTAAATATTTATGAGTATTGTTAGTTGTATGTTTTAAATTAATAAATATTTAAAAACACAAAAAATGAAAATATTAATGCTTAGAAATCAAGCAATTATCTTGACCTGTTTAGTTTGATCTGAACTCTCTTGGTTTTGCACAAGACTGATTTTTGCAAAAGTACACAAGCTTGCGAGTTCATCTCACTTTTTCATCTGTTTATTTTGTAATTCTTAGAGGAAAAATACTAGTCATTTTTATGATTTGGTGATAATAAAGCAACATCGCTATGTTACAATAATACACTGTAATATTCCAATAAAGTCATTGCATGTTTTTCCAGTGCAATACCAGATGGACATGATGAGGTCACTGAGGCATGTCAACATCGACCACCTGCACGTCGGCTGGTACCAATCCTCAAACCATGGAAATTTTATAAACCGAGCATTCCTAGACTCACAGTTCTCTTATCAGTCGGCAATCGAGGAATCCATCGTCCTAATTTTTGACCCGATTAAAACCAGTCAGGGGTGTCTGTCTCTAAAAGCTTACCGTCTCACCCCAAAAATGATGGAAATGTACAAAGGAAAACATTTTTCATATGAATCGTGAGTTAAAAATCTGTTTTATTTGCATCCAAATTATGTGATTATGTCCAATATGTTAAAGCTAAGATAAAATGTTCAAAACTTTGAGATGGATTTTTGCTCTGTATGAGTTTATACCTAGTATTTGTTGAAACTTTGTAGTGATGAACAATCGCAACAATATTGCATCCATACATAAGTTAATCCAAGAGGTCTGGATGTGTAAGGAAATATAGAGAAATACAGCATGCAGAACTGTATATTTGTATGTTTTCTTAGTAAATGCACAATTAGTTCTTTTTCAAGACCTTTCTTACAAAGTAAAAGCAAACTACAGTCTGTGTACTACTACAAAAACAGTCAACAGCTGCACTGATGAGTCCTTATAGGTCGAAACAATGTGTACACCCTGTCTAGCTCTTAATAAACAGATCAGAATGTATATTTTTCTGCCATGCATTGGAATCAATTGTGGTTCTGTAAAGGTGTGTTTGGAAAAACCCAACATATTTTTTTGCAGGGTAAAGAAAGAAGGATTGACGTTTGAGGAGATTTACGAGGAAGTTCCGATCCGTGTGAAGAATTCCCCGTTGATCAACATGCTGCTTCTAAAACTGAAGAAAGAAAATCCGATCCCTGAGAAAGTCGATTACTTGAATCTTTCACACAGGTTAAAACTTTTCACTCTCAAAACAATGTTTGGGTTAAAGAGCTACCCTCGTTCATAGAATGTATTGTAATTGTATTTTGAAATATTTTTAGTTGCACAATGTGTTATTTTAGCTAGAGGGATTTTAATTAGTGATACACCGAACAGCTACTTTTATATTTGGCAAAAGTTGCCGTATAAACCGAAACTAATTTTAGTATCTATCTCTTTAAAATCGCGATAAATTTAAACAAAACATGTGCTGGATTAGATGTGATCCTATCATACAGCCTTTTTTGGCGCTGAAGAATGCTGTGCCCGAATAAATTCGGCAAACTGAATTTTCGGTGCTTTTCTAATTTAAATGTCAGAACGTCAGCAAAACCTTAGTGTGAAATGTTGTTGATGAAATAATCACTAAACCCCCAGCAGCCAACATCACACACGTGTACTTACTTCCACCTAATTCATGTTTCTTCTGCAGTTCATCTTTGGAACGTCAACTCCACTTGATGATGTCATCAGTTGATGAGGTCACACAGGAAGGTGGAAAGTTTGTGCAATATCAAAGATCAGCTGCCAAGCAACACCAGAACAAGCTCGTCCACACACAACGGAGACAGACGGAAAATGCGGCTCGTTCTCAACGAGGGGAACCCCCACTCCCGGAAGAGGATCCAAACAAACTGTTCAAACCTGTTCCGCAACCAATGAGGATTGACGCTCTACTCGCAGCAGGTGGGGAAATTGGGTTGAGAATCTGGGTCTGGGGTTGTTTTTTCTTTTCCTGGAAATAAGGGAGTTACCCAGGATGTTGTTTCTATTAACAAACAAATGTTCATTCTGTAAGAAAAGTAAAAGATTGAATGAAACCACCACAAACTGTTATTTACATATTAGGTAAAACCAAGCAACCACACTCTTAACCAACTGAGCAACTACCTCTTGTTATATGTCCATGTGTATTTACTTGATATCTCATATCCTCTGCCAAGCACATTGGTATAACATCTGTAGTTGGTTAATTTTACTTGAGGTTTTATTTTTAACTTTGGTATTTTTTATTGTTTGAACAATTTTTGTTGTCCAAAAAACTAAACCTTCTGCCTCTGATATGGGAAAATTTAAGAAGGAAATTAGGCTGCAAATAATTAAATTATTTTGCCAACAAATTACGTTGCATTGCAGGAATGTTTAAAAGATAAAATCCCTAAAGCTCCATGGGAATAAATGTTGTTTTAATTTTTAATTACTCATTTTTTAGGTTTGCAGACTTGGTCGCCGTTGCAGGAAATATTACTAGTTTTTTTATTGTTATTTGCAAGATTTCTTACTGACTGTTGTTTTACTTTCCAGGTCAAGTCACAGCTTATTGCGACAAAGTTTGTCATTATTCCTCACAAACACTAGGAAGAATTTTCATGGCTCAAGCTCTTGACAACAAAGACTGAAATAATTATTTTGTGAATTTTTAAACAGACAGCGTTGTTATGAAAAGGTTGGTGGAAATACAGAAGTTTTTGTGGAAATTTTCGCATGTGTTGGAATAATCTGTTGCAGGAAACCTTACAGGGTTTATGTTGTTGGAAAGGGTGTTTTAGGGCCATTACCAAACATTAAATGAACAGTTTAGTAGGCACACATAAGGTGAAAGTTCAGGACCAATGTAAAAGGTTTAAGAAACGCTGAAATCAGTTTGCAAAATGACTCCCGATGGGATTCGAAATTACACAAGGGAGGTGGAGTCTGTGTACAAGTGCTCGTGGACAACATTGTTTGCTTTGAAACTGATCAATATTAACCGCAAAGGCAACCAGTAGGCCTTAAGCCACGAGACGTGTTGTAAGGTGTGGGTACGAACTGGATTAGTTGCGAAAGCTGATCTGCAGGGACAGACGCGTAGACGACTAATTGAATTGCACAATTAAACACAAAAATGACGTTTAAATCAAACCGTTTCTCTGCAGATCCACACTCCACAGTTAGACTGCATTATGACTAAGAACTTCTATTGTGACGTCAACTATTGCCAACTGGGTTAGGGCGCTGACTTTGACAATTGGTAAAAAGGTTGTTGTTTGTCCCCCCATTCAACCTGATATAATCTCTGACCAGAACATAATATCTCAGAGGGTTCGGTTATAACACATTACATTCCAGAACACAATCTGCGTTTTCCAAACTTTTGCAAAGAAAGTTTTCTTATTTGTTTTTAATTATTTTCATTCCAACAGAATTTTAATTCAAACATTTTATTCCGAATAAATAAAGACCGAAAAACAATCGAGCAAACTTGGTTTTTTATACAACAAATATCACAAACACCACGTCAAACTTTGGTTAAAATCTCATGTTTTCAGTTTTTTCCCCAAACATTTTCACCGACTCTGGCAACCTTCTTTTTCCCCACGCACCTCTTGTAAGTAGCAACCATCATAACAATGACCATGAGAACCAGCAGACCAATGGCAAGGTAAAACACCATCTCCGCTTGCGTGACGTAAGTGACGAAACGCGACATTACATCATCGGACGCGTGTTTGACGTCACCGCTGGTGTTGCCATGGGGACGAGAAATGACCGAAGCACCGTTGTTGCCGTTGGTTGTTTTTTTCGGGGTGTGGTTTACAACCTGAGATGGTCGTTTCCTGGTCGTTGTGGTTTCGGTTGTTGTTGATTTCGTGGTGGTTTCTGTCGTCGTCGCTGCTTTCGTAGTCGTGGTGGTTTCTGATTCCGGGTTAGTGTCTTGGATGGTTTCCGATTCCTGGTTGATGTCTTGGATGGTTTCTGATACCAGGTTGGTGTCTTGGATGGTTTCTGATTGTGGGTTGGTGTTTTGGATGATTTCTGATTGTGGGTTGGTATCCTGGATAGTTTCTGATTGTGGGTTGGTGTCTTGGATGGTTTCTGATTGTGGGTTGGTGTCTTGGATGGTTTCTGATAACGGATTGGAGTTTTGGATAGTTTCTGATTGTGGGTTGGTGTCTTGGATGGTTTCTGATACCAGGTTGGAGTTTTGGATTGTTTCTGATTGTGGGTTGGTGTCTTCGATGGTTTCTGATACCGGGTTGGTATCTTGGATGGTTTCTGATTGTGGGTTGGTGTCTTGGATGGTTTCTGATATCGGGTTGGAGTTTTGGATGGTTTCTGATATCGGGTTGGTGTTTTCTTCCACTTCTTCTGCGTCAACCTGTTCATTGCGAGGAACCACATCAGCTGGTGCGATCTGGTTGCTTTCTTGTGATTGGTCGGGGGATGGTTCCACGCTGTATGAAGTCGACAGAATGTAAGTTTTCCTTTCGTTGTCATCTTTCACCAACTTTACGGAAACGCTTCGTTTGCGACGAACCTGAAAAATGTCAAAATCACGTTTCTCTAATTGTTGCATGAAACCAATGGTTGATTATTTGACATCAGATTCTTGCAGAAATTATGGATTTTTTTTACCCATGTTATTAAAAGAGTTTAATTTTGTGTTTGGGAATCCAATATTGATGTCTTTGAAAATGTTTATCTTGGGAAATAGAGTTTACATCGTAACTCAAAATTATAAAACAATTTTCATTCCATTGCGATAATGTTGCGTATCGACTGACTAGCATCAATTAAAATGGACAATTTGTTCCCTTTTCAAGCGTCAGACAATATTCAGATAATTCTAAATTTTATGTTGGGATTTTGAGTCAAAGTTAAATAAAAACTTCGAAGCAAGCACTGACCAAGCATGTGGCTCCAGAAGCGACCGTGTCACAAATTTGAACTTCGCAAACCACGTAAAGGTTCTGGAAGTGGCCGAACTGTGGAGGGAATGAGAATTTGAAGACACTCATGTCTTGTTGGATGATCGCGGCCCCACTCATCGCCATGTCATTCACAATAAGAACTGTTTCGGAAACAAACCCTAAAGTGTCGCTCGGGGAACTGGCACATTTGACAACCTGGAACATAGTAATTGTTACAGACTGTAGACAGGGTTCGAGTAATTCTGGAAAACTGGTAGATCTTGAACCAATAACCTGGTAGTTGAGTTATATAACTCGCGAAGTACAACAACCCAAAGCTACAATGCCTTTTCTGTGAACGCTCATTAAAATTAAAACCCAGGACTAATATTGCAAATAATTTCTGATACAAAAGCACGTCATTATGTGGCGAATATAAACCATCATTTCTAAATAAAATTGGCAAAATTCGCGTCGTCTCATATGACCAATTGTGAACCCAGTTAACCCCACCTCGATGAGGAATATATTGTGACTCTCAATCTGCACGTAGACGGTATCGGTGGTGGGGATTCCCCGGTCAGTTGGCAGTGGGACACTGAAACCGCTGTCACTCCATAGTGAGAGGGTGGGGGTGAGGGTGGCCGACGCCGAGTCGGAGGAGAAGAAATTCCTGCATTCAAGTGACGTCACGTTACCAGCAATTTGCTTCAAGATATTAGGAATGAATTGAGGGCGACTCCAAAGGCAGTTTGCGAATAATTCAAATGTTTCAGAACTGACCAGCGGTAAGCAACATTTGCTATTCAGAAAGTCAAATACATTCTTTTTAAACCAAGTTAAAACATGTTGGGAGACACAAAACTTAAGTTGGTTGGATTATTTTGACCCCTTAAGTTGGTTGGGATTATTTTGACCCCTTAAGTTGGTTGGGATTATTTTGACCCCTTAAGTTGGTTGGATTATTTTGACCCCTTAAGTTGGTTGGATTATTTTGACCCCTTACAGCACTCACAATTAGTGAATTTGAAACCTATTTGCTGTTAACAAGCGTCACTATTACTTACTTAAAATCTTATTTATTTGCATTATAGTTGTTTTTGTAAATGAGTTTATCGACTCTACGGATCGATAACAGTGGGTATAGAAGAGCCCCATGCGGCTCCGAACCCACAGGTTGTCGAACCCATAGACACGATGAAACCACTTAATGATGAAATAAAGGGACTTTCCCACGTTTTATTGCTGTCCGAAAACATCAGTCACCAAAAGTGAGGTGGAATTAAATGAACGCGTCGTGTTCGAAACTTATAATATATTTCCTCTACTTACGCTAGATATGGTTGGAATGGAACAGCAGTGAGATCGTAAGTGTCAGCGTAAACGCACTCGAAAGTGAAGAAATGTCTTGAATCCCTGTCGACGACTCCATTGTTTGTAGTGATGAGCATTCCTTTGTATTGGAATGTGATTGTTCCACCAGTTTGCTGGAGAAGAAATAAAAATTTTGCAACTCGGTCTGTTACAAATCTCTTGCTCCCTCTACCGAGTTAGCTGAGATTCCAAGGAACCCCAAATTTGAGAAACTTCAGGTAATCCTAAACGTTTTTCTTGATAACAACCCACGGAACTCTTTACATTTATTCAAGGAATTTCGCGGAACCCCTTTGGGGACACCCCCAAAATCGTACCAGGTGTGCACTGCGCCACCCAACGGAATATCCTACATACGTTTAAATTTAGGCTTTGACCAAGATTTCCAACTGAATAAATCACTTTTGGGTCGAAACCAGTTAATATTTCTTACCACGGTCGAATACGCGCATTCCTGGAAACTATCGAAGGTTGCTGCCAAGTAATCGCCTGTATCTGTGGTGCTGCATGGTGATGACGGTGATCCGGTGGTTATGATGGTGTGCAGGTCATCCCCGGGCTTGATGAAGAACACGGAACGAACAGGGAGTGTGACAAATGTGTTAAGGTAGGCTTCTCGTAGACTGCAAACATTAAATGCATTAACCTTTCTCTGCCACAAACGTTTCTCACAAATTTTGAAAGCGTCAACTTGACATTTTTATCGTTTGTCGGTTAATTAAAAGTCTTTAAATTGGGCCGATAATTGCAGGTGAACTTGTGAGTGGAAAAGACCAAATTGTTGTAAAAATTTATAGATTCATCTTGTATTTAAAACCTTGCATTTTTACTCACGTTATTGCGACCGCGTTGCTTGAACAATCGAATGTGAAGTCGATTTGTGACCATCCAGTTCCAGCAATCCCGAGCAGTAGGGTAACACTGATCCACACCTTCATACTTTTCCCACCTTCTCTTTAAAATTATGTTGGAAAATACAGTAGGATAACCTTCACAAAAAGAGGTGTAATAGAAATTACAGCAAAGATACAAGCAGTAGATTAGCTCAGGTCCAATTCAAGTCGAATACGTATATTTTCCTTGGGTAAATTCATTAAGTCTTTTGTCAATCTCTGTTTTTCCTTCAACAAATACAATTTACAGAAACGTGCGGTTTACAAACTGACTGACTAAAGTTTTTGAGCACAAATGTTTTACACCAGTAAGTAGTTCTGCAATACACGTAACATACAAACACGCACTGAGAAGCTACAGATATTATCTCGTATATGCGGCGGTTGGTGGATGACTAACAGATCTCTTCCTGAAGAACAAAAGACAATCAACCCCAGGCCGATTTACGACCGTTTCCGCTTCTATGTGTAACCGTTGTTGTCCTGTTTTAACCAGCGCAATGTGTTGAAACGATAAAACAACTCTGTCCCTCATTTTGGGTTACACACGCCTATGAAGTTTTTTTGTTAAAATGTATGAAGTCAATGTGTAACCTACTATCCCACATGGTCCAATATTTGACACCAAAGAATTTTTCACTTTTGACACCAATCAATTGCCAATATTTGTTAATCAGTTGGTTGATTTTAAAGGTTTAATTTCCGAGGCGCTTTTTTTGCTGCGTTTGAAACTGCGTGAAATTAAAAATCAGCTGATTGTGTAAACACTGACGTCATAATGCCGAAAATCGCGCCAGGAAGAAAATTTTAGAACGCGCTTCTCGTAGGATTGTTGACTGTTCAAAAAAGTTTTGTTGTTATTTAGGAAATTCTAAAAAATCTTAAACAGTTTTGGACTTATGACGATTGCTTTTATATTAGTAGGCTTATTTGAAATTTGTAGACTTTAGAATATTACTAACATGAATTTTGTTTTATTTAGAACCTTTCTGGTATGCAAGTGAAATTTATTTTTTATATTTTAATTAATTTGAGATTTCCGTCACCTTCAAATGCTTTTTATTTGGGAAAATGTGTGAAACCTCTGAAGAAAAATTACTCTATTTCTCCCGACATGGAAATCTTGAGGAAGTTGTAAAGTTGTGCGATGAAACTTCAAATCTTGATCTCAACCATAAAGGTATGGCACTTTTTTACATTTACAGCTACTGGAGGAGATTGTTCTCAACACAAAGTGTTTTTAAGGTCAATCCAAAAGTACGAAGTCTTGGTCGGCATTGCACTTGGCAAGTTACTTTGGTCATTGCAATGTGGTTGAATTGTTGCTGAAGAATGGAGCTGACCCTAACATATTAAATGACACGGGAGATACCCCACTACACAAAGCAACCCATACCAACAGAGAGGTTAATTGTTGTGATTTTTATGTTTTTTCTGGAGATGTATTATGAAAATGAGGCCTTTGTACATATACGCACCCCTAGCAGCAAAATTGCAATTTCATTGTGTGTTGGTGAATGAATTTTACAAAGGAGGCTTTGGCAACATGGTTTATGTTGACTAAATTTAGTTCTATCCTGTCAGTTTTCTCTTGAAATAAAAAATATGTTGCACTTCTCATTCATCCACTGTCTAAACTGTTCTACAGAAGTTAGAATTGTGTACTTGGTTGAGCAACCACATTTTTGGCAAATAATGTTTTTTTTGTTTAAAACTTGTGTAGTGTAATTACTCATATTAACAGATGTTGCAAATATTAATAATTTGTTTTTCTTCAATTTTAAGGATATTGTCCATTGCTTGCTTCAACACGACGCAGATCCTTCAATTTCAAACGATGAAAACAAGAAACCTCGTCAGATTTCATTGAACCCAAGTATCAAGAACGTGCTTGAGGGTAATTTGTCGTTTTATCTTCTTATTTAACCACAAAAAGTTTATTTGATTATGTTTTATTGTTAACTTTGGGATGCAGTTCATGGTTTAATATTTCTAACTTCAACTTATGTATTCGTGGTTTTATGAAATTGTGCTGTGACAAATGGTTGTTGATGCTGCTTGACATAATATTCAATCAACTGAAAAGCTCTTCTTGCATTAAAAGCATTGATTAAACTGGCGTTTGGTCATTATATTATAAATGGTTTTGTCCTGAAAATCTATAACTTGGAAATATATATCGTGTATATTCAACTTTTATGTTTGTTTTGTAGCGGCTGAAAAAGTTCAACATTTGAAAAGAAATGAGGATTTTTTTCAACTTGTCAAGGAAGGTCGAGTCGATGATGTGGAAAAGCAGGTATGTGCATTGAAGCGTGATAATTCTCTGTGTGATGTAACAACACATGGCTTAAATACCAACAATTCTCTCACATAACGAAAGCAAGTGACAAAATCTTTTCACAGTGAGGTTTAGAATACAAGAAACAAATGATTTTGAAATAAATGAAATTACTCGATAAGATATTTCCAAATGTTTTGAAAAAGACTGATTTCATGAATTGTTTATTGTAAAAATAAGTTAGATTTTGTTTGTTAACAATTGCAGATCTCGAACAACCAGGGTAGGGTTGACGTCAATATGTGCGACGAACGTGGGAACACTGCTTTGCACCACTCAGCTATGCGTGACCATCGACCTATGACCCTCCTGCTCATCCAGCATGGTGCCGACACCTCGAAGAAAAACAAACAAGGTACAAAAAACATCAACCAATTCTATTGTGATTTCTATGTTGCTGTTATCCTGTTATCTTAGTGGGTCATCATGTTATGAGAACACTTCAATGGTTTGGTCAATGTTGCTCTGCTGCCACTCCACAGACTGCTGTCAGTCCAATTTACACTTTTACAGTTTCCTTTGTATTAAATGATATTTTTCTTGTGTAAAGTGTTTAGTCAGTATGTTCTTTTCAATTTTAGCAGAGATTTTAAATAATTTGGCGGAAATGTTTTCAAAACATGCCTTGCCACAAGTATTTAGAACATCTTCTACACTTAAATAACTTTGTGTATAGATGAGTTGCCACTAGATGTCAGCAGAAGCTTGCAGATGAAGAAACTTCTTGAAGTGAAACGTCTCCATCCGTGCAAAGTTGTGCAGAGGTTCGAGGGACCGTTACTGAAGGTAATCAAGCATTTATTTTCAATCAAATGCTTGGTGCCACCTAGTGCAAGAATGTTAATAATCATACTGCCACTAGGTGACAGTGTTTGGTCACTCAAGAGTTTGTTTCCTTTCCACACAAACATAAACATAGCAAATTTCAACACACACCAACATTTAGAAACGATATTATGTTGTTGCAGCTTTTGGTTAATTTCTTTAATTCACTGAATATATTATGTGTAAATTTTGCTGTTTATTTAGTAAACAGATTCATTTAAATTACTGATATAATACATTGGGACCAACAGAAACAATTAACAAAGTTTTCTATTTTCTTGTGGTAACCAATGAGTTTTTGATGTTACTGTTGTGACTTAAACTTTATAATTTATTCTTAAAGTTTTGCATTCTTAGAATTTTAAATCAACTTGATAGATTTGCTGCTATATTTGTTTTCAAATCATTGTGGTATTTTGATTAAAGGCTGTTGTTGTTTGCAGAGGAAAAGGTTTTTAAACCCAAGGTGGCATTGGGTTGTTTTGGAGAAAGGAGTTATTTCGTATTTTGCTCGGCGAGCTGATGCTGCAACCGGGTCACGCCGCAAATCTTTTAAGTATCTCACTGAAGCAAATGTTGTGGTACGACGAATCATACAACTTATTAAAACCAGATTACAAACTTCATATTTGTTTGTTGAGTTAAAAGCAAAAGTGTTTTGTTTCAGATACGGGAAGAAAATAACTGGGGTTTTCGTATAAATTATTTTGATGGATCTCATCACAACTTAATGGTTCACCAGAAAAATCGACCTCTCATCAACAGAACGGTGACTTTTTCATTACTTTTGCATGAGTTCTCAAATTGTTGTTTTATTGTGAAAAATATTTGGCTGAAGCTTTATTTACTTATGCACATGAAGATATGAAATAATAGTTCAAGTTAAACTGCAACAATTATTCTTATTATCACAAAACAAATAAATTCCTTGCAACTGTTTCAATTGTTTTAATGTTGATTAATTACGTGATTATTCACATTTCAACTGACAATGTGCCTTAGAATTACTGTGCATTATTTCAATGCAATTTGTAGTCTTCCTGTCGTTGCTACGCCAACGCATTACATGACATGTCGTGTAGGGTAATGCTACTAAAGGTCATTAATTTAATGTCATTTACTGAGGGGTCGTCCTACTATAAACAGGCGTGCGTGTTATGATGCAGAAATGGATTGAAGCTCTACAAGAACACATCGAGTACAGTAACTACTTTGTTGTGGCTGGGAAGTCGATGGATGAAAGCGATTCTGAGGATGAAGCTGAAACTGTGGCATTCACAGATATTAAGAATATCTTGCAGGTGAGGTGAAGGTTGGTTGGTATCATTAAACCTTGATGAAAAGATCGTTTCATGCAAAATGGAAATTTCTATTCGCAATAAAAGCTACCACGAATATTACTCATTCCTGCAAAAAAAATGATGACAGTAATTTGGATTACTTTGTTAATTACTATTAAATCTGTAGACCTGTTTTCAAGCTTTGTGTTATAATTCCACTGTTCTTAACCTAGTCAAGATTTACAGCAAGGAATTGTTTTAATTCTGTTAAACAAACAAATTTTATTTTTTTTTGTTATAAACCAGGATGCTCAAGTGCACCAGCAAGTGTTGGAGGGTCGGGTTGAAGAACTGACGTCCCTGGTTCAAAAGTTGGCAGAGAATGTTAAAGTCAACATTGAAGGTGGGGCTGGGTTTAAAAATTAAACTTTTTAAAAAACACGTCAGTGACATTCTGTCACTAGTGATGCAGTTAATAATAAAGGTTAATTTTAAAACATTGCTTGAAATCATTTGCACAATATTTCAACAAGATTTTAAGTGTTTTTTTTTGTTTACTGCAGTGTTGCTTCTTACTTTGTAAAACCAAATGTCAATGCGTATAAACATGTACCGTGTTTGATGACATTGAAATCTTTTCAAGGTCAACGATTGTCGAGTCAAGTGTTGGGAAAATGCCACGAAGTTTTGTCAAATGCAACAGAAATGTCCAAATCATTCACAAATTGTCTTTCTTTACTCCGACAACGAGATCAGGTAATTTCATACATCCAACACCACTACTATCTGCTTATCCAACACCACTACTATCTGCTTTAAACATATTAATATTTGATGGTTGTATGATATGTCATGTGGTCGTTATGGTGATTAGTGTTGCAGAGTGTTGAAGCTTCTCTAACCTTGGGAAGCAGAAGTTAATTAGAATGCTCCCATGGGTTTAAAGTTTAAAGCTAACACGAAGGTAATATTATTAGATTAGTCACCAGAGCAGAGGTTGTAGGTTATAACAGGGAGAGAATGAGTTGAGCATTTTAAGTCATTTGCCTCTTTTTAAAGGCCTTGTTGACCTTACAGAAGTTTTTTTTGTACCAATAGTCATCAGTTTAAATATATCAGTGCAATGCATGCCACTTATCCAAGAACATGATTACAGATATCTTGTGGCAATATATCAGTGTTTCTCAAACTTTTTCTTGTAGCATCCATTAATTCTCCAGTTCACCTTTAAGTTTTAAACGAACACGCAGGGTTGCTTGGCTACTTTGATAACCAGTGGAATAAATTATCAATTCAAGAATTTAAATTTATGCGACATCAAATGTGAACTAAACATTCTGCGTTACAAAATTAAATGTGGTTTAAATTGTGTTAACATCTGCTACAGATGTACGAGCTGAAACTGTTGCTTTAAACTCGATGCATTGTACTAAATGATTTAATGAATTGGTATTTTGTCAGCATTCTTCTTTTGACTTGGGGTACTTAGGTAACCATCAACTGTTGCAAAGTCGTGTTAACTCTAATACAACTTCTCATTTTGTATTTCTGCTGTGTTTCATAACTCATGTTGCAGATATCAGTCGTGTACGTTAACCATAGGTATATTTTTGTGTAGCCTGGTGACGTATGGTCACGCATGACTTAACGTGTTTATACGTTGGTTTTATTTGTCGTTCGTGAGCCTGCATTCATAACCCAAGAAAAAAAGGCCCGGGCGTGTCTTTGAGCCTCCAGGTATTCCCTAATTTCTCACTAATTCTGTATTGAGAGTTTTTGTTGTAAATGTTTGTGAAGGTTGCTCGACGAACCAACGATGTCGGTAATTTAATATGAAAGGTTTTTAGGCTTGCGCTTGGGCTTAATTCGTTATGTTAGGGCGGATTCTGCGTTCTTTAAATTTATTCGCAACAAAATGAAGTTGGTTAAACTTCTCAATATTCTTAATAAAAAGTCAAACATGATTATGTACCGGAAACTGCTTTCGTGCCTCAAAAGAAAAAGATGCGAGAAAATGTCAAAGAAGTGGTTCGTGCTTAAGTTGTACGAGGTCTTACTGCAAGTTAATTAGCCGACCTATGTAATGATGGCACAGTCGACCGTTGCTTCCGGCAGTGGTTCTACACAGTCTGTGTTATGTCAGCACTTACTGAGTTCGTGTTGTTGGGTCGACTCTTTAAGTAGCCGAACATATTCGTTCCTCAGGTTTTGTTTAAATATTCACACTTGGTTATTTCATCGATGGATTTTTTATATTCACGTAATTTGAGTTCTGTTTGTACGTTGAGGTGATTTAGTTACACCCTCAAAGTTTAATAGGAACACATAATTAAAGTTAAATTCAAGGTTTAGTAAGTGTACCGAGGGTGAATATTGAAGTAGGCACTCAGCAATTTGTTTGTTTAGTGACAAGAACAAGTGTAAATTAGAAGATTATTGTTTTCCTTGTCATGAAAAGTGAACTTTGTACTGGTGGCCAGACATCTTTCCCAATCATCACATGGCCACTATTTGCTTTTACATAATCAGTTACTGGAATATATGTAATGAAATGACATGTGATTTGTGGCAGTGATATTAATGCTGTGCACCAACCGATTGTTTCAAATCTTTTCATGTGTGTTGGTTTAACCATTCTATTATTTATGATTGTTTGCAGAAGCTGTACATAACTCTAAATTTGGATTAATTCGGTTAAACCAATGCTCTTTAAATTGCTAATGTCCTTGTGTATGTGAAATTACTGTCCCTAAAATCACAGACAACAAAATCCCAATTCTTGGAGGAAAAAGAAAAAAATCGAGTGTTGCAACAAGCATTGCAGTCATTGGCTGCTACACACCACAACCTGGAACAAGCATTTTCATCACAAGGTGGCGGTAGTCCCACCAGAGTGATGCCAAATTCACCAAGTGACGAAGAAAGGTTAGTTCTTCGTTTATCTTGTAGTATCTGAAGTACTTCAGGTATCATTTAATACGAATCATTTGATAAAAACTGAAACCTTCCATTACATGGGGGTATTGCTGACATAATAGTTCTGCTTTTGTGAAAAACTAATACAAACAGACAACTTACTTGAATGATTAGAAAGTTGTTAAGTTTATTTCCAGTTACAGTCATTGCGCAATAAAGGTCATTTTTAAAGCACATGAAATGTCAAGTCGCCATAAAATTAAGTTTCACATATACCGCCTCCCGAACACTTAACGTTGCTTGATGGTTTAACTGACAAACCTGACATTTACATCAGATCGATTGGGGAATGCGGCCGGAATCACTCGATCGCTTCCAAGTCAAGTGGAGGATTTGTAAGCGAAGAAGATGAATTTTACGACGCAGTTTCTGGAGAATCTGGTAAGCATAATACAGACTTGTGTATAGATGAATAAATGAGGTTAGTTCAATTAGATCGATCAGTCTAAGGTAACTCAGGACATTTAAAGTTAGGTAGATGGCAAGTGTGTTTCACTATGATAAAGCACAAACTTTTTAAAAATGAAAAATATTGTGGTTAAGTTTTGTTATTATTACTTTTTCAGTCACCAGCATTATCGTTAGTGAAATTAGTTGTAAATTTTATGTAACAGATGATTAACGGGGTTTGTTGATGAAGTATTCTTCAGAGTAGTAACATTATGACAGCTTCTACCCTGCCAACTTCCTGTATTGTAATGCTCAAGCTATATGACCACTCTGTTTATATAACTGGTTTCCAATCTGCTGCCTTGTGTAAGCCTTAAAGTGTGATGCAAGTGGGTGTTCTTGATAAAACCAATTGTTTTAGCACGCTTACACTTATTTATATATGGTTGTAAAACATTTGTGACCCACTTTGTAGAAATTGAGTTTGTACCAATGTTCAAAAGGTATGCTTTCAACGAGCAAACCCAGCATAACAAGATTGATTAAATGGTTACAATTTTATCAGCTGTTTAAAATCTGTTCAGTTATGGCTGTGGACTTTTCACATATATTTTGTGTCTCATTGGTAATAATGACACAAAATACTCAGGTTCTATTTCTGTCGATTTTAAAATGTTTGTAGATTGCCTCTGTCCTTACAAACTTGTGTGCAGCAATGTTTTGCTGTTAATCTTCGTTTCATTGCAGACGACGACACAAGTGAATTTGACGCAAGTTTGGTGATGGAGGAAACGCTTGAGGCAGATTACGAAGCAGTTTATGAAGAAGACGCAACTTCGACATCCCAAACTATTCACTCATCGGTGACATGGTCTTGCTCAGTATCAAAGAACAATCACTCGTCCATTTCAGAAGAAAATGGAACATCTTCTGTGGTGCCATCAAGTGGCAGAACTGAGTCTGACTTGTTGTATCGCGAAACTTTACCTTTTCCAATGTTTTCTCGCGATGATTTTAGCATCTGGCATATCCTCAGGCAGTGTATTGGAAAGGTAACATATAATACAATATTAATGCAAGCATACAATGAAGAAAATGTATTGTACACATTTTGGGCTACTCTCTGCATTAACACCAGCATGTATGCAAAGTGTGTGGATGTAACTTGCATTTTCATTGCAGGAGCTATCAAAAATCACAATGCCCGTGATATTCAATGAACCTCTCAGCTTCATTCAACGCTTGTGCGAATATATGGAGTATAGCAAACTACTTGAGGCTGCAAATCATGCTGAGAGTTCCTTGGAGAGAATTGAGGTAGAAGATGTTTAATTTACAAAAATCTTCCCATAGTTTAAGATCTTCAAAGAATTTTTGGAAAAATGTTTGCTAGATTACAATTTTGTTTGTTTTAAGTACGTTGCAGCATTTGCCGTGTCAGCTCTTGCTTCTCAGTTAAATCGACTTGGGAAACCGTTTAACCCTCTTCTGGGGGAGACGTACGAGTACCAAAGGTTAGTTGGAGATTTTGCTGAACAACTTTAGAGACATAGGTTATCTAAACCTGTTCCTTCCAATGCTACACATGTTACAGAGATATCGCATACACATCTGTGAACGTGTTAGTAGTTTACATATGAAACTAAGTCTGTATTGGCCCATGTTAATGATTTTGTAACACATGATGTTGGTAATAAGGTTAATTGCATGCACGCCATTAATAACACAGCGAGATTTAAAATTATCGAAAGTTGCCTCGTGCTGATAAAATTTGCCATCCTAATAAATTGATCAAACACTCTTATTGTGGTTGAAAATAATATAGCTGGACATTACTGAACATGATTTGTTCATAACTTATACATGTTTACAAATGGCTTCATGAATTATTAATTATATTAATGTGGCATAATTCTAGTTTTTGTGACAATGTTAATATCAGTTGCTGAATGAGTAACCTTGTAATATTTTGTCCTTCCTGTGGCCTCAGTGTGGTCGATGTTCCCTCTATTACGTTTACTTTTATCTCCTATCAAATATTGACCTTTAGCCAATTCTCGTTGTTTGTTTTGAGTCTTGAGTTTAAACAAGACATCACTTGCTTGCTCGCCTCCAACACATTCTTGTTATCCCACTCTTAAGCACGATTTATAGCAATATTATTAGAAATATAAGAAAACAAGTTTTTGTTGCAACAAATTGTTTTCTTTATAATCATTTTGTTTCTTGTTCTGTGTAAAAAAAACAAGAAATTTCCTCTGTACAACACTAATAATTTGTACTTTAACTTGTGCTGTTATATTTCTTACCAAGCAATGTAGAATTTCAGTTAAAACTCCTTGTGCACATTTATATATGCTTGCATATTGTTACCCCTGCTGTATTAAAACTACATATTGTGCATTTTAGTTTTTATGAGAAATGTAAACTTTCAATTTTTATTGTTCAAAACAAGCAAATTAGGCTGTTTCCAGTAAGTTTTGTACATCATGTAGTTGTATGGAAATTCCATTTGAAACATGAAATTCCTAAATCTAGTTGGATTTCGATATCTTTTCTTACTGTGTTTAATACTATGCACATTACTCTCTGTAATTCACTGTTTGGTTATGTTGGCTGTCAGGTCAACAACGTAGTACAATTATCTATTTTGTTTAGACCTGATCTTGGTTTCACTTGGGTATCAGAGCAGGTGTCACATCACCCACCTGTCTCTGCTTTCCATGCTGAAGGAACGAACCCAAATGACCCTTTCATGTTCCACGGCAGTATCCACCCCAAGCTTAAGTTCTGGGGGAAAACCGTTGAAGTGGAACCAAAAGGAATTTTAACGCTTCACTTCCCACAGTAAGGAAATATTTGTTTCCAAACAATCACTATGGCAACTATGACAATTTACTGAATCCCTCGCCAATGTGCTGTGTATGTAACTGATTGTTTTTACGGGTAAATATTTTTCAAACAAGGTATTCCCTGCAAAGCATTTTGTTGTCATCAACAAAATCACATTGTAATTGCTGGCTTACAAAAGAAATTGTTCACATAAATTTTTTTTTTTGTTCCTTTTTTTGGTGAAAACTTGACTCCAGCCTGCTTGCTTTTCCCAAAGAACTCCACAGTTGCTTCAACTTGGTCTGAAAATTCATAAAAAAATAAATCATAGCCTTGTGGTTTCACGTTCATACGTATCTCAGTGTTAATATTCAATCAGGCATGACGAGACGTACACTTGGACCAACCCAAAGTGTTCGGTCCATAATATCGTGGTGGGAAAACTGTGGATTGAACAGCACGGTGTCATGGATATTGTTAACCACAAGTAATTTTAACGAATTTATCATAGTTAGATTCTCCAAGCAGCAACATACTGGATAATGTTTTGAAATTTTGTTTATTTATTTTCAACTAAAAAAGTTACTTAAAATTTATGTGAAAGCATCTGATATGTAGTTAATATGGAGTCCAGGATCCTGTTGGTCAATTCATTCAAATGATTTTTTTGTTCTAGGACCAACGAGAAATGTGTTGTGACATTCAAACCATACAGTTGGTTCCGGAACGACCTGAACAAGGTTGAAGGTCACGTCTTTACATCAGAGTAAGCGATTATACCAGGGGAGGTTTTGCTTCCCATGTATCACAACTTTAATTTTTTTTTAAATTGTTTTCAGTAAATCTTACTTTTTCCCATTAGGCACCATAATTTCTGATATGATTTTCTCTGAAAAGCTTTTATTATTTTCTTTAATAAACATGTCTGGTTTTCTTTCATTATCTGTGGGGCATAACTGGTATAATGATCCACTGGTAATCACACAATGCAACATATGTTTCCACCTTTGATTACAGTGTGTATTGTTCCAAAAGTTGTTTGTTTCACTGTTTTATTTAATTTTGATTTACTGCCTCAGTAAACCCAATTTATCCATAAATATCCAGTTTCATTTTAGAATTTTTTGCAGCAAACAGAAAGTCCGAGTGCTCGAAGGTGATTGGACGAAACACATTTACTCAATGAGTCCTGACGTGCATGAACGATTCCTTTCCATGACGGGTGGGGCCGTGAGTAATTCATCACAGAAACCAAAATCTAGATCTGTAAGTTCCTCGTATTATGACAACATGGTCATTTACAAATATATATTTCACTTAGACATGATCTTTTAATTAATTTAATTCTTGTGTTTTTAGCATTCAGTTTCATCAGAAGAAGCATCTCCGTACTTATCAACAATGTCCGAGGATTGCGGGGATGATTGCAGATTATTATGGAGTGTGGAAAAACGTCCTGAATCGTCCGAGGAGGTAATCCACTCAATGTTTGCCAATTATCATAACTTTGTTGTCAGGGGTAACTTTATGTCTGAGGTTTTTTTCTGTTTCTGGATCAATTTGCAGTCATAACTTGTAACATTAACGGATCTGGCCAAATTAAAATATGCCAGAATTATTTAAAAGTAGTATTCCTGATTCATTATTGTAAAAGCTTGGTTTATTGCAAGTATTGACATGATAAATATTGGTAATATTACTTGTGGCTGCCTTCTTCTTTCATCTTAGTTTATTTAAGTTTTTCAACATTAATGTTAATGTAGCGAGGAAGCTGGTTCAAAGTTTAACAAATTTGCAATATCTGGAAAGTTTGTCCCGCGCACAACATTCTATCCCACGCACAACAGAACAGAGGTTGTCCAAAAACAGTTTGACCCAAGCTCTGGCTACACAGCTCCATCTGACGGTGGTCATATTAGTCATTCTATCTTTATTACGTCACAGATGTACAATATGACAAAGTTCGCGATGTCGTTGAATGCGCCAGAGGTCAAAGGTTACGATCTTCCCCCCACCGACAGCCGACTTCGACCAGATATTCGAGAGTTGGAGAATGGCGACATTGGTGAGTGACGTCACGCGTTATGACAATAAAGTGTTACATGATTAAATGTTGCTGTTTACACTAGATGGAGCTAGTGCACAGAAGCACAGGTTGGAGGAACAACAGCGAGCTGCTAGGAAGTTACGTCATAAAAAGAAGCTGGAATGGTCGCCAAGGTAACGAATTTGTTGTAATTTCTGTTCGAAAGCGGCCTCCCTGACAATGTTCCATTATGACATCACACAGGTGGTTTAAAAAAGGGGAAAACCCCGCTTCAAAGAGCCAGGATTGGTTGTTTCTTCGCAAATATCTGGACAGGGATTGGTCAGAATGTCCAGAAGTATTTTAGAAGCTCTTAATGACGTCATCGTCTCTTTCGTCACAAACGTCAACGTGGCAGTAGGAAATTGATCGTGGATTTGATTATTTCATCACAAAGATTTTTTATCTTTTCCTTCTTATGCACCGAGTCCTGATTGTTTTACTGTTGTTGTGCAATTACTAAAATAAAACTTTTAACTTGGTAACTCGACTGTGACGTCACAAAAGGAGACGCGGAGTTATTGAAGCGTGAAACGGTCAGTTATATTTTCATACACACTGCTACGTCATAATCAACAGCAAAAAGAAAAACAATTCATTTTTTTTCAACGTGTTTGTCGCTAATATTATGTGTTGGCAACTGGCTCTGGTGCATACTCAGGCGGATGACGTCATGTTGATTCGACGTCACCGATGACGTTTGAATTCCCGATGCGACGCCGTTTAAGAAAGGTTTCTTTTCTTGGTACCTCAACATCTCGGTGAGATAATGCTGCAAAATTAAAATTTAGATTAAAAGAACCGAAGGTCGCTGGTTCGATTCCCGTGCTGGCAAACTTTGATTACTTCCAAGATTTGTTCGGTTATAATTGACAATTCTTTGCGAATTGATATTTTCACTCCAGGGTGCGAATTAATCAAGTTTCTCGCGACGTAATTTCGAGATAAGTTTATTAGTAAGAAGTATAATAAATCTCGTCGAAAAGCGGGTGAAGATTGCCGCGGAAATTCCCCGACTAACACAACACGTCACAATCCATCGTAACCATGGTGATGAACGCACCTGCAGAGCGGTTAGCGCGGCGCAGATAGCTGGAGTACCGAAGCCGTGGGTTGTGGAACTGAAATGAGTCAGAGGTCTCTGCACGGCGTTGTCAAGTATGGGTTGAGGTCTTGTGTTCCCAATGGGAGACCGATCCTGAGCCATCAGATCCTGGATCTCCTTCACAATTTGCCTGGAGGAAAATATCACGAGTTAAGTCGCTGTAGCGAAGTTAGTTTAACATGCTTGGATAATAGTACAGTGACATTACACTGTACTTTTCTGGGTATCGGCATTGTTAAAATAGACCAAGTGCTAATGAGCATATACAAAAAAAAAATTTGGTTTGTGTTTGTAAATATTCTCACAATACAAAAATGAGACCAAGCTAGCCATTTTTTTGTCAAAAAACATAATTTTTCTGTCAATTGTTTTTACACAACCTGGTTTTTTGATCAGCGCAGGACTTACTTGGTGGCCAGAATCATGTTTTTCCTTGTATGCCAAATCTCGGGGTCAGAATGTTGTTTACATACGAACTCAGCAAGTGGTTTGGCGGGAAATTCCGTCTCGCAAACGTAACCAAAGTCACGTGCCAAATGTACAGCCTCTCCTGCGTGACGTCATCGTTAAGTTTAAACGGGTTCAACAGGATTTTAACGCAACCAACTAACGGCTTTATATCATATATTGTTCGGTTATGTAAGCAAAGTTCATTATGACGTATACCTTCGACAAGTGACGTAAGCAGAGTGACGTTTGCAGCCTTCCTTCTTCCAGCCGGGAGGTTGAGACCGATTTTGTCGAGTTTATCCCGGAGTCGTTTTCCACCGTCCTTCGATTTCGCTCTGATTTAAACAAATTATTTTACTTTACACAAAAACTATGCGGATTGTTGATGAACAATAGACAGGGAATGACATTGAATGGACACTGATGAAAGGGTTATCGAGTCAGGCGTCCATGCAGTGTGGCGTTGCGAAATATTGAAATAAACCAGAATCCCAACTTTATTTGTATTTTTGCAAGAATTAAAAAAACGTTTGAATTTTGTTGATGGGTTGGATCAACCTGGGATTCCCCTTAACCGTAAATACAATGCTGTGCTCACCTCCTAAGAACGCCACCTAGCAGTGAAGCGTTGAGACATTCCGGTGGTGAAAGTCTACGTTGGATTTCGGCCACCGTAACTTTGTACTTTGATGTTGAACTGAGTAAACTCAAACGACCCGGCACCGAACAGAATACGTCACTGGGGTTTGCCCCTCCTGTCACTGTGACGTCACAAACAAGTGGTTACATATTTTTTTCCATACATTTTTGTTTAAACTCAAATAAACTAAAAATGTGGCAATGAATTCGTGCCGGGACAATCACTAAAAACTACATCAGTTATAAGTATCGAAATTATTGACTTTTGGTTGAAAACAGAAAACACCAACAAAGAAGATTTAATTTACCTGGAATGAGGCCTCCAGAAGGGTGGAAATTACTTTTCGCCTCACGTGGTTTCATCGTGAGCGTCTGATTGGGTGCTGCAAGTCAAGCGGAACGGTCAACTTACTTATCCTCACATTTTAACCAAACCAGTGTTACGTCACAATACCTTTCTTTATGACGCCAGACGAGTCGGTGGTGGTGATGTAAGTGACGTCACCTTGTGTCTGAAAAAATATTGTTGTTTAGATTTCTATGTTACCATGACAATTTGAATCGTTGTGAATTTTACCTGTACAACATCCTGCATTATGTGAATTGGGGAAAGCATTCCAGAAGGTTCCTGACTAACCGCCACGTCACTACTCATTAAATCATCTTGCTGGCAAAACTCCAGCTCCCCGCTTCGACTAAAAGACAAACTTTTAACGGTTTACATTTGCTGAAAAACCCAAGTGGAAACCATTTGTTTGGAAAACAACTCTTTTATACAGGAGTTCATAATTTTAACAAATCATCTGACAAACTTTATTATCGAATAATATCATATTTGTGCTCAAGATAATTTGACTTGTGACGTAACAGTTGATGACGTGATACCTTTCAACCAAGTGTTGTGGAAGGGTAGTTTGTAAAGCTGGTAATGTTTGTTGGGTCATTCTCTGTCCTCCATAAGTTGCATAAGGTTGGCTCTGTTGACGAACAAACGCACCTGGGTTAGATCACAATTCGGCCTTGTGACGTCGACGCGGGAAAGTTATCTTAGTTCGAATCAAAATATTATAAACATGTAAACAAACAGCGGATGAGCGGAGCGATTATTTTTGCCAAAA
Organism: Ascidia mentula; assembly: GCF_947561715.1. Classification (NCBI taxonomy): domain Eukaryota; kingdom Metazoa; phylum Chordata; class Ascidiacea; order Phlebobranchia; family Ascidiidae; genus Ascidia; species Ascidia mentula. The sequence goes on along the minus strand of NC_138570.1, from coordinate 22,056,394 downwards.
CATTTCAAATCCTCGCTTTGAATTATCTACAATCGGTTCTTATTGGACAAAGTTGCAGCATCTGATTGGACAATATTAAGATCATGTGACAAAAAAATCGTTTAAACTCAATTTTTTGTATTTATTCTGTTAAAAGACCGATTCCGTGTGCTTGTCATCATTATTGTGACGTCATAGACTAACCTGTGCGTAGGGATCGTGAAGTTGGTGAATGTCGATGTGTGACGTGGGTTGGTGGGTGTAAGCGGACGGATGGAAATATGTCGGTTGGAACTCGATCGAATTCACCGGGTTAAACCTGGATGAGAGGGGGAAATAATTACTCCGTGACACCGATCTCATCCATCACAACTTGGATGAGAGAAGAGATAATAAACTTGGAGTATATGATGTTTTCAAGCTTACCGTGGTACGACTGATGTTGGCGTGGGACTGAAAGTTTGCAAAGCTTCAGACGAAACCGTGTCAAGTTGTGTGAATTTATTCTGGTCTGGGTTCGTTGAGTCCGGTCTCGATTGCTGCTGTCAACATAAACCGATTACTTGGCATCACGCTATTGGTCGAAAAACTCGGGAAACCACCAATCACAGGATTAGTCTCGAAACAGCCGGCGGCATAGAATTTTCACGACCACAAGAAAAATTGAAGTGTGTCAAAGAAATTACGTCGCGAACCAACAAAAAAATCTTTGACATAGTTACTTTGGTGACGTCACTTACTTCCAGGGATTGTTGGAGCAGAGCAAAACTGGGTATTCCCCCTTGCCCGTGGGTGTCCTGCAACTGATGCTGGCCCCCCACAACGATCACGTGACCCTCGTCCAATCGCGGTCGTTTCGGTGCTGGTGACGTCATACGTGAATGACTTTCATTCTCATCAGTGATGAGGATTGTTGGGGGTGGTTCCGAGTGGGCAGGGAGAGACACTGAGTGGGATGGAGGGGGTCGCTGAAGGTGGGGGGACTCAGACCCCCTTACGGTCAAAGTGCGAATTTCACTCATTGTTTATTAATATTTTAAAATTCTGAACAAAAACATCGATTGAAATGATTCACGAAACAAATCAGTAAACGCGTAGACGTCACCAAATATTTTAACGTCACCAAACTTTCGACGTCACTCTCTATTTCAAATGTTGACAAACACAATTTTTCGCAAAATTTTCGTGTGATTTATTGTTGTTGAAACAGTTTCACGAAATTTAATCACGATGATTGTTTATGATTCGATGCCGCGTGAGTCATTCTAATAACCGAAAGTCTTCCATTTAATTGTTAGCCTCACAATAACGAGCTAACAGGTATGTGTGAGACTGCCAATTATCACTTGAAGCTGATTTGAAAAGAGATAATATTGACGTACTACGCATGCGCATGACTTGTAAGAAAGGTCGTTCTAAATTTGATGTCAAAATTTTCTTTTACTTTGTGAAATTTCAGCAAGCGATATTTTTTTTTATGAGTTAACCTCGTATAACCGCAAAAAAACTAATATTCAATAAGAAATTTTAAACTTTCTTGACAAGTTACAACTTTAATGACGACAAATCTTTCTTTCAATATTTTCTCGTCAATAAAGAAACTAATTTTCCCCCAACAATTATTTTTTTGTTTGAACAAAGTCAAGGTCATATGAGTTCGCTAATAATTCGTCGCGTCCGAAACTGTTTTCATGACAGCCTACTTAGAATTGGCGCCAAACTTTTTAGCCCGGGGCGTCACGTGGCACTTCGATGACGTCATCAAGGTGTTGACGAATTCCGATATTTTTGAATGTAGAAAGACGGGTGCAAATGTTTCAAATATTTCTTTGCGCTCATCCGACATAGGCAATTTCCCGAAAACAATTTTATCCAATTTCGTTTTTTATTTTTGTAAAAAAACTCCAACTCTGGAGCAGACGCGCGGTGCTTTTAAATTAAAATTCTAGAATTCCCCACCAGCGCTGAGCAAGAAGGACAGAGAACGTCTAGAGTTACCGACTGTTTTTTGGTTTGTTTCGTGATAATTCTACAAACGATATTCGGACATTTGGTATTTTTCTGATATTGCTGCGTTAAACATGACCACTTGGGAAATAAACTCGACTGTCGACTCTCTCTGCTCTAAATTGCTTTCAGAAATCCTCAGGCAAGGCCTCTGGCGCACTCACCTTGGGCTACAAAACTGCACCTCGACCAGCTATATGTTCTAAATCGTCCTCAAGCAAAGATTATCGTCGCAGGCGACTTCCACGTCTTCTTTTTTTCAAACAACTCGATGAAATCGCGAGTTTGGATTTCGCCTGGGGCGGGTGAAGCTGGTAATTACTCATCAAAGAAAACCAAACTATCGACGCCGAAGGATGAAAGTTGATTCTCTTCATTCTGGTGGAGGTTACCTGTCCGACTGGTGAATGCCTCTGGGCAATGTCGGACGGTTTATATAAACCAAATCCACCTTCACCGCCGCCATTTTCGAGAATATCAACCGATTAGTTATCGAACACCTCGCGCCCGACGACGGCCGCCAATTACGTCGATTGTTTGGTTCGCGAATGCACTTCGCGCCACGATAATGCCCATTGTCCCAACATAAACTTGGTGATAGTGACGTAACAACGGTCTCGCGCGATATGGGGGGCAGCGGGCCGGTAGCTGTAAACTATAATAGTTAAAACTACGGGATATTCGATATTCCCCCGTGACAGATAGACACGTCATAAACCCCTCAATATGACGCAATATTAAACGCACGATTGTTTGCATTTGTGTGGAAACAATTTTAATGGCGCTTTGTTTCGTTACTTAGTATGACGTAATTTTCTTGCGCAAAAAAGGGTGAAAAATTAAAGAAAAAAAACAATTGAAAATATGAGGACAGCCGTAAGAAATTGGATTCTTCCGTTTATCGAAAAAGTTAAACAAAACTTGTGGTGATCATTTTTAATATATTGCTTTGCGCCGAATTGTATTGTTTTAATCTAAGAACAAAATAAAAGAAATGAGGAAAAAGTAAAGACAAATAAATATTTCCCACTATGACGTCATAAAGGTCGGCTTTGTGATGGCAACAATCACCAGAATCATGTTTATATCACAGTAGAAAGTCACGATAATTGTTCAAAAGATTTTCCTGACAACTTTGTGATGGCAGATATTACAACTGGTCAGAATCCAATCTTCTCAAACTTCACCACAATCCAGGATCAGGTTGCGATTGTTACGTCACAAAACCTCGTCTCAGGGTTTAACTTTTTTGTGCGGTGTGGCGCCATCCGGCGGTGAAACGGCGGTACGTTTAAGGTTGACGACCGGCTTTAAATTCCCTCCTCTCTCAGATCGCTTGTACGGAACCAGTGAAGCGAGGAGAGTTGGCCACGTGAACAAAGCATTGAACCGTGACCGGAACACTTTGTATTTCGTGGTTGACTGCACACACACACACGTAGTTAGATATAATCTTAACTTTTGGTTCGCACACTTACTCTTATTCGGGTCAAAATTTCTTCAGTGTTGTGCTTTACGTTGTCATCACCGCTTGTAGGGACGTCATCATGTCCTTGATCGTTTACGTCATCATTGTCAGAAACAACGGCTCTAATTTGTGCAGTTGTGTCTCCGGACGCCCGCGAAGTAGACGGTACGTCACGAGTTGATGACATCTCGATGCTATATTTCTTGTCTTTTGTGACGTCACTATCATTTAGAATGGTTTTGGCAACTTCGATTCGTTTTTCCCTTGCCTGTTGAGGTAAACACATGATTATGACGAAACAATAACCCAATGACGTCACTGTACCGTAACAAGGTTCCGATACGCTTGAGTGGTTGCGCGGTTTGGTGCACAAAGTGGGAGGTAGAGGTTGCGGGCAAAAGCACGTGACTTTCCAGGACTTCTGACGTCACTCTTCTTACTACGCGCCGACCGACCTGATGACGTCATCGATGTGATGTTTGGTCACGATAATATCAACATTCTTACGTCATCACTCACCCGTCATCATTTCCCTGACGTCATCAATTGCTTGTTTTTCTTTTGTAACCAGATTATTATCCCGAAGATCTTTTAGTTTTGTTCCTGATATTACACAGAAATGTACGTGTGAATGTTGGGATGTGGAGTGTTTGTATTAAATAATTACACAAGTATAAAGTTGTACCTGAACTAAAACCATAAAATGCGAATTCCAACGAATTCTCTTTGTCAGAAATCAACAATGTAGAGAAAATTACCTTTGTTATTTTGCGTTTTCTTTTTCCGCTTGATGGCGTCAAGAGCGTTTTGGGCGTTGATGTTCAACGCTGGAAAATTCAAGACAAGTTTGTTTACAAAAATCCCCCCTGATATCATTGCCTCATCATGCTTGTGATACAATTTCTTGAATATATGTTTCTACCTTTCACGAAATGACCGAAAAGTAATTTCGCCGAAAACTCCTTGCCCGACTCCACCAACTTTTTGTGCTGCTCGCGGATTGGGTTATCAGCCCCACGTGACTTCACTTTCATTGGTCGGTAGATAACATCTGACCAATCAAAGAAATCAATCAAAACACAAATTTTAACAATTTCTCTATGTTATCTCCATGGCAACACCTCACACAATGACGATGTCGATCATCCAAATATATTTGCGTTGTTGAAATTCGACTGATTTTGCCCTTGGAAATAAAAGTTTCCATACAAGAATCCTACATGACAAGATAATCCACCATATGTAGTGTGAGGTTCAGTGGATTTGAAAGTTATTCGAACTGGGGGTTAAAGGTCAAACCCCGAATTTGTCGGCCGGAATTAAACCAGGATCCTTGCGTCTTACTTAACAACTGTAGGATCTTCCTGTCCACCATGACAAGATCCGGGTCCTCCTGTCTCTTCTCCTCGTCCATCTGGACTTTGCTCTTCGCCGACAACAGCTGTTTGTATAGCTTGATGACGTCATCGCTCGACATGGTGTTCGATAACTACGTCACAAAAGACAAAAAAACGCGTATAATTCGTTTTGCTTTGGCCAGCACGGCCGGGTGGCCACCTTTTCGTCACATGCAGCTTGTCGCAACCCATCACCTCCCAGTGCGACTGGCTGCGATCCTACGGCAGACGGTGATTCTCCGTGAGGGAATCACCTTTACATGGGCGCCTGACTCGACAACCTTAATGGTTTTATCGGTGCCCATGCCATTTTTATTTCTTTTATTCATCCACAATTTACATAGAGTAGATTTTGCGCAAAATACTCATGGTTCGATATCGGGTTTCATCCGTAAACCAACACTGTGTAAATGCGACAGAGGATTTTTACAAGTGTTTTTTTTACCAAGCTACAAGTTGGTCAACAAGGTTAATTAACCACAAACCTTCTCCAACTTGTCGATCTCCGTATAATGACCGGAACCTTCCAAAGGACGGGGGGTGATTTTAATCAGATGAAGCCGTTTCGTGTTTTTGTCTTCAAAGATTTCTACGCAAACCCAACATTTCGTTTTCAGTACTTTATATTCACACACACTCTCTGGTTACTCAACAAACAAAACATTTTCAATCAAACTTTTATTAAATATTTGTGACGTTTTTTTCTAACAAAGGTTATGGAATTTTTCTTACCTTCGTCGTTGAACGCGAGATTCGGGTCCGGGTTTTCTGGAAATGACGAAATTTGTTGTGAAATTTATCGCACGAAATATTATAAAAAGATAAACTATTCAAAAAGTTTTTTGATTTAAAATATTTTGTTGAAAATCCTCACCAATTTTCACTGACATATGTTCAGCACATATTGTTGCCGCCAATTTTAATCTCATTTCCCTGATTTCCCGATGATGCGGAGAAATTCCAACTCCGCTGTAGTCAATCTCAACACCACGTTTCCTCGCACTGGAAGATACAAGTGGGGTTTTAACTGGATTTGAATGAATTTGCATATTAAAGTAGGAGCGAACCTGTCCAGGACTTGCCACCTCTTCAACAACTGACTGTCGGTCCGACCTTTGAACTGACGAGCGACCACCGACCATGAATTTGTTTTCTTGCGGAGTTCAATGAGTTTTTCGTCTTCATCTCTCGACCAATTCCCGCTTCTACCGCTTTTCAAACAGTTGGTATACCTTCAAACAAATTCGTTGGAAATGTGACAATGACGTCGGCGATCAGTGATGTCACAAGTCCCAGTTTCGTATTTATCGAATGTTAAATGATCACGTGTCTATAGGTCGGTGGAAAATCTTGCGCGGTCAAACTCGGGGATTGGAAAAACCAAAACAACAATGAACACTGAAGTTAACAGGATGTGAAACGATTTGAAAAAAAAATTAAATTTCAGTTTATTTGTCCGTCAGGATGGTGGAGGAACTAACACCTACCTTTCTCTGAGTTGTGAATCGTTTCTACCCGGAACCAATCCAAGATCACGTATATATGACCACTTGGTGCCGTACTTCACCACTGCTTTGATCAGATTCGCGTCTTCCTCTGCCGTCCACCTGAGGGCAGTAGACATATTTTTACTCGAAACAAAATTGTCCCCAACCAAGTCAGTGTAGGAATGAATATTGCTGTGTGCATTGTGGGCGTGTCCGGGGTGTGTCCGCATATCTCTGACATTGCCGCCAATCAGTGAACACCAAAATATGGCGACTCTTTCCAATCTTACACAACTTCGTCCGATCTAAATATCTGCATTCCTACCATGGAAATACTGCCAACCACACTACACATACTTAATCAGCTTACTTTGCTCGTTTAAATGAGGGGTCGAGAGTTTTCGTCCATCTGTGAACAATCTGAGCAGAAGTTCTTCCTCCGTGTTTAATCGCGATCTAAACCAACATCAACCATCAGTAAAATTAAATCCATATTTATTCTGCAATAAATTTGGGTTGCGCGTAAAATATGGATTAACATTTTGTTGATTCTCGAGAAATCCCGCGCATTTTAAACCAATCACCTGCGTGTACGGGATCACGTTACCGACCCTGTGCTGGTGGATTAATTTGATCAACCTTTGGTCTTCCTCTGGAGTCCACGTGGTCTTTCTACATCACGTGACAAACATAAAATTAAAAAAGTCGAAGGATGACAATAATTAATAGAAATCATACTTGAAAGTGGAGCTGATTTTGAGTTGATAAATCCGACAACATTCCATCTCTGTCCTTCCCGGCATTTCTTTACTAACTTCAATCCAGTTATGATTTCTATGATCTTTCAAGACATCTTTCAGTTTCTGTAAAAAATTGGAAATATTTACAATATCCATAATATTACAAACATTGTTTTAAACTAGCAATAGCTTTGATTGCCAAGTAAAAACCTATGCAGAGCTCCTGTCTTTTGTCATGCACTTGTATTTTCTTCGTTTTTAAAACGAATATATATTTTTTTCTTTCCAAACAACAATTTAAAACTATTGATTAAAATATGCATAGGCAGTAAAAAATATCACTGCACGAAACTTATTACTGCGAGTTTGTCATCAACCATCTACAATTAATATTTTTATTCATCACAGAAAGGTTTAATTTTCACCTCAATTTCGCCAATCGACCAAGGTTTGTGGTTGATCGATGGGTGGAGATGATTCTTCCAATAGAGTCGACAGTTTTGTGGTGAGTACATCGAAAGTTCCATGTTGGAAATTATGTCCCAATCCCACTCACGGCTTCGATCAGATATTTCCACCTGAACCTAGAAAAATAATTTTACTTTGAAATAACCAGAAAATTTATTTAATTTTTGGGACCTAGGTTTGTTTACAGTAATAAAGGCAAAAAACTGATATAAAAATAACGTTACTAAAGAAACAATTAGTGTTGCAGAGGTTGCATTTCATGCTCCCTACCTTGGACTTGGTTTCACTTATTTGTTTTTTGGCTGCATTAATTTTGTCCAAAATTCTGCAAAATAATAATTTTTAAGGTTGCATTCCTTGAAAATTTTTATTTCTGTTAGGAATAAATAAAAAGTTGAATAAAAAATAAAAAGTTGAATAAAATTTATTTGGGTAAAATTCGAGCACTAACAGTTGGTCTTCAGTAAGTTTGTATTTTTCCTGCAGATAATCCAACTTTGAGAGAAGAGGTTCCGTCAAAACTCTATGAGCATTTTTCTCAACAGCTCCACGTAACGCTAAATAAATTAAAACAAATTCAAAATATATTTTTTCATGTTCCAAATAAAATGAAAGAAACACATATTTTTTTTTTAATGTTTCAATTTTTTGAAAGGATCCAAAGTAATATTTTAACAATCAAAGCTCATTTAATAAAGCAAAATTCATCCTTGCAGTTGTGGTCATGAAAATACTACTTTCCGAAAAATACTACCATATGCAGAATAAATCAAAAATACTTTTCCAAATTAGTTTGTAATATTTATATTTCGTGTTCAGAAAATCTAACTTTGCTCTGCAGGTTTCGCCCATTTCTTTGCTATTGTAGGATTTCCGCTAAATAATTCTCCGCATTCAGTTTTTCGTCGTTCAACTTCACAATTACTCCACGGAGGAAGCCCATTTTCATCCTAAAAAATCAGAAAAAATATTGCTGCTATGATTTATACAAACAATTAACATTTTTTTCATTTGACGTAACAGTTGTAAAAAATCTCCTGCAAACTGTCCTAAAATAGCTCTAAAAACATTTATTAAAAACAAACTTAAAAAAATACGAAAACTTACCCTTAAATATTGTCTGAAAACACCAAACATAATTTTGGGCATTGGTTGTGCGGCTTCTGCCAACCGGTTTTGTTCCTCAACCAACAACGTCTACAAATAAACATCGTATAACAAGTAGTGAAAGTTGCACAGTTGGAATGGAATACCTGTTTCATTTTGTTGTCTTGTAACAGTTGTTTTATTTTTTCCAGCTGCTGTGTCACTACTTCTTGATACGCAAGGTTTAGTTTTAATAAGTTGAGGGGTGTGGCTGCATAATTTGCAGACAAATCAATGAGTTCCTGAAACAGATTTAAACAGGTTGATTTTTGCTGATGCAAAGCGTCATGTCATCTTATGCACGCATGTAAATATTGTTGAGGTTCTCCTTACTATCTTGACGACCATAAAAACAGAAGATTATTTATTCAAAGTGATGTAAAAAGTGAAATTTAACAATTGGTTTTATGGATCCATGTTATTGCACCTCATCTGATTCATCGACGGGTTGGGTTAGGGGTTGAGACCCTTCATGTGTCACATTGTCTTCGTTTAAACCTATAAACATCATAGCTCGTCATCTATCTTGTAAACAATAAATCTATTATGAATACCTGATTTTGATGTACCGGGTTGTTTGTCACTCCCTGTCTCTTCAGGATAGGTTTGCGAATCTTTGCCGATGAAATCAACCACACTATCTACAAATTTAAATAAGATTTACAAAATGTGAGCACCACAAATATAAGCAAATCACAATACATTATAAATGATCAGCAAAATAAAATTCTAAGATTTGTGGTGCCCAATCACCTTCATCACTTTCATATTCGTCTTCACTTTCAGCAGCGGGCAGAGATGGGTTCAAGTCCAAGGGTATTGCATGAAGCTGCAGTTTTAAAATGTCTTCTTCCATTTCTGTTTCTTCTGAGGAATCCATATCTTCTTACTTCTACATTCAAGCGAACAGATCATTAGACAAATTCCGTTCATAAAAGTTTCGGTTAAAATCAATTCTCTTTTCAAAGTAAATTCTTCAGATGTTATAACCCACAAAATTACTTTCATACCACATGTAATTAATACTCATAGGTGCATGAACACCACAAACGCAAGATATTTTTCAAATATTAAATAAAACCTACACCATTGAACGTGTTTCATGTTGTTGGTAGTGAGACATATCAATGGCGCTTACCTGATTCTCACAATTTCAGAAATAACTTCTCTTCCCAGTCTGTTTTATCAAAATGAGAACGATTTTGTTTCGTTGCGCCATGCTTGCTATGCGCAGGTTTTCACACGAATTGGTGCGTTTTGCTTTGCTATCATTTATTGCAATTCCTAATTATTACATTATGAAAAAAAGCACACTGGTTTTTATAAATACTCAGTTATTATTTTTTATTAAAGAAGGAACGACATTTGCTACAATATGTTCCTATTTCATGATGTTCACAAACTTACCGGTTACCATGAATTCGATACATTCAAAATATTATCTTGTAAATTAGGTAAAACATCAATTTATCATCAATCAGTCAAAATATAGTGGGGTATTTTTCTTGAAAAGATACTGCAGAAGATTGTTATTGTATATAAATCAAATGCATATATATCTGTGCGTTTTTTAGTGCCTAAAGTTAGCAAAAGATGAATAAAGATTGTTCAAAATTTTGTTGTTGTACTTTATATCAAGTGGTAAATACTTGCGGTCATCTAGAACAAGCGTGTGTGCTCATGTTATGTTGTTGAGCCAAGTGTTCGTACTTTTGATCAATATATATTATTGGCAAGTGCCAGGAAGATGGCCAAGATGAAGTCTAGTAACGCGACAATCGTTCTCAAAAACGACTATGAAGTACCGACATGGTGAGTTGTTTTAATTTTTGTCAAAGACTATAGCCTAATTCTCTGACAAAAACAGCAATATTGTTGAAACGGTTTTAAATTTTGTTTAGGGCTGGAATTGCACCACCTGGAACACATCTTGACGTGATGAAAGGGGACAAATTGATTGAGGTATAAATTGTATACATCGCATGCTCATATGTGTACATAGATTAAACTGTTTTAACCTAATTATCCTCATATTTTGCATGTTTCTGTAGTCATTTTTAAAGGTTTTGTTCTTGCTAAACCCATTAGGAAACAACATTTCAATATGTTTGATTAGGTTCCAATAACATAGATGTTTTTATAAGTTAACTTGTTTAGCTTAAGATTATTTTAAGATGTGTTTCACATAGCTACACAGATACAAGATTATCTGCATTATTTGAATCATGTTGTAAAAAAAGTAGTGGTAATCCAAACCAAAATCCATCTTGCACTTTTTCTTGTGTTTACAATAAAATAAACTAGTTTGTGTTTAGAGTTCAGAAATTTGTAACTTACATGTTCCAACGATAATTTGGATGCATTGAATTACCCAAGTTCGAATTATAGCTTGGGTTATTCAAACTGAATCCCACAACAAATGATTGCTAGGTTTTTAGGCCCAATATCACAATTATTGATGTTGCGTTATGCACCTAAGCAACAGTTTTTAATGTATTTGTTGCAAATCATGTTCAATGCATATGTGACAAATTCACATATTATAAACCTTATGTTAAAACACTTTTATTTTTTTGAAAACATGTTTTGCTTTAATAAGCATATTCAGTTCTTATTCAAATAGAATATTTAAGCGAAACACAGGAACAATATTTACAGATTTACTTAATTCTGTGAATACAGAGACTGGCCCATTCTGTTGTTAACATTGTAATGTTTTTTTCTGCAATGTTTTTCGTACCTGAAACATGACAATGTTAGCAACAGTATGAGCCAGTCCTTGTATTTTCAAAATTAAGCAAAACATGTTTTAAAAAAACAAACGTGTTGACACAAGACTTAGAATGATTGAAATTGAAGTTCATTTGTCACAGAAAAGAAGAGTTGATCTTATGTTCATTTGGTGAGGTAAATATTTTCCGTGTGATTAGAAATGATATTTTTGTTCAGAAACTAATTATTGATGAAAAGAAATGTTATTTCTTCGGGAGAAATTCTGATTCATGTGATTTTGTGATGGATCATGCCTCATGTTCACGAGTTCATGCAGCGCTCATGTTTCACAAACATCTAAAAAGAATGTTCATTGTTGATTTGGGAAGCAGTAAGTTCAGGCTTGTTCAAAATCTCCGTAAAATGTATCTCTTGTTTTCTATTCAAATTCCTCTATTCAATCTTAAAAATGTACATCTGATCATGTGTTTAAATTTTCACTTTTTAGTTTAATTCAAATCTAAGAAAAGTTGAGTTTCTAGAAATGATTATTCTTCAAAATGTCTGCATTAATATTGTGTAATGTTATCCAGTGTCAAAAAGTTGTTGCTGTATTGTTTGCAATGGGCTAAATTGACATCACTGCACCATATATTTTGCAAGTGCACGGATCGTTTATTCGAAACCTCCGCTTGGAATCAAAGAAACCTACTCCAATTCCATTTGACACAACTTTCCACTTCGGAGCCTCCACCAGATCTTTTATACTAAAAGGTTGGGGTTCTGTTTTAATTTGTAAATAATGGTTGTAAGTTTGTATGATGTCTATGTAGAGCGACCTCCAATCACTGCCCAAGTTGGTGACGCAAAAACTGAAGAGGATATGATATTTGATCTCCCTCAGGAGGAGGAAGAGCTTGAGGTAAATAATATTTACCCATCTCCATTCTGAGCACACATGACTCCACAGTAAACCACTCACACAATTTTAATGCTTCATTGTTTTTTACTTGTTTTATTGACTTGTGATGTTAAAGGTTCATAAATTCATAAAGATAACTGATTGAGTCGCAATCACGGAATTGTTAATTTCAAGATAAATTTTGTCTGTTTTGCTGATTGATTTGTTATCATTGTGAATATAACTTAGCGTTGTCTGAACTGTGATATTTAGAATTTGACGGAGTTCAACACAGCCCACAACAAACGTGTAACTGCTCTCCAACTGGAGGACATGACTCCCAAGTTTAAAAGACGAAAAAGAAAAGCTGTTGGTTTTGCTGAAGATGAAGAAATCATAAACCCCGGTAATTTACAGTGAAAATTCAAACAGTGATCATTGTGGATAGATCTGTGGATGTTGGTTTTATAGAAAAAATTATTTTGCTACAAAAGCCATCATTTGTTTCTAGAAGTGTTTTTCAAATATAATCCATTCTAAATAACAATAAATTTACAGGATTTTTACATGACTGTTAATTTTCAGAGGATGTTGATTCATCTGTTGGAAGATTCAGAAACATGATATCTGTGCAGATGATCCCAAATAAGGTAATATATAGTAAATTATCACAAATGTTAATCTTGTCAACTTTCGGTCAAATATATAATAGTGCTGCATGACATGATATTGGGACAAGTTACATAAAAACATCTGTAATGTTTCAGCGTCCTCGAGAGAGCACAGGTTTAGTGTCGTCGACGACAGAGGTAAAAAAACACATCCAGGAATTTTACAATCAGGGATTGTACGAAGACTTGGACAAAGAAGGTGGATTTTGTGGCAAAGAAACTTGCATTTTTTTTTTCATTTTTTTTATTAATTTACAGAAATTCACAAACCTGACCCTGTCCCTTCACGCATGAGTGGTTTTGTCCCAAATCTTGCTCCAGATGTTGATGAGTCAACGGAGGTAAATTTGTGTGCAAACCAATCAATAGGGGAATGACATTTAACAAAAACATTTCATTACTCAGGTTGCCATAGATACGTCACTCGCAACACAGCGACCTCCAGTGTTTACTGAAAAAGCAAAGGACGCTAAACAACGAAAGAAATATGTAAAAGAGGCGTGGCCGGGTAAACGCCCCGCCCCCGCGTTGTTGGTGTGACGTCACGACGACGTCACTTCGTAAAAATGGACGAGTCAAGAATCCTGCTATGTTTTCTGTTCGTTCTGCGACGTAGCGGCAACAGAGGCTTGTATGATGTCATAGTTGTTGTCGTCATGGTTTCTTCGGCCTTGACGTCACAACCTGCAAGAATGTGTGTCGTCATTACGAGCACTCTTATTACGTCACAATACCTTGTGGCGAACTCCAGTTATGGTTGGTTTTAAGAGGGAAAAATTTTCGCTTCCGCGGATTCATCTTCCACGCGTGTGACGTCATAAAGTCGATCTCCTTCATCTGAAGAAATGTCGCCATTGTTTGTTTTTGAAAATATTTTTATATTTTGGTGCAAAAATATTACCTGGCACGCCGGAAGCAAAATTACAGGGTCAGTTGAAATCGATGCTGCGCATAAAAGTTAAGTTGAGAATTCAAACAACACAAAACTGTATGGGAACATTTGTAACAATCGCACTATAAGTTAGCTGTTGTTTCCTATGGTTCGTTGAACTTGAAGCAATTTGTTGGCAATAAAATATGCTGACGAGAAAACCGTGATGTTTCAAACCTTTTGTATTTAACTCCACTGGAATTATATTTGTGGCAGCTTTCGGATTATTCCGGAAACGTTCGGTTAATTTCGGAAGGACTTCAAGTTGTCGGAAAGCCGACCTGCAGGTAGATAGAGGTGTCGCCTGTTGCGTCATACTGCTCTTTATGATGTCATGCTTTGAGGATCTCTTAGATGTGGTGACGTCACACACGGGTTCATTGTATATTCGCAGAAGGTGGAATGCCTGGAGAAATTATTTGTAACATGGTTTCATAACTTTTCAATGGAAATGACTTCCTGGCGACGATTTAAAAGTATTTTGCATCTTTGTTCAATAAGTAATTGCCCAACCCAGATATAAACAAACTGCTGCTGGTCATGTGAGCACCTCCTATACTCGTGTAACCCATCAGTCCGCCTGTTACACTTGTAAAAACTCCTAACCTTTCTCGACTGGGGATTATGACGTCGTCCTGATGACGATGGTCGAAGTTTGCGCCGGGAAGATTGTTTGAGATTGAACTGTGACATGTAGTTGCTACGTAATGTTTGTGACGTCACATAGGGAAAGCTTTCAAAAATAAACATTGATTGTAGAGATACACGTAATCATACAAATATAAAACGACAAAAAATGTTGAAAATAATTTATTAAAAACCCACCTTAGATCTTTAGCGAATGGATAAACGTAAGGTCTCTGTTTCTGAACAAGAAGTTTAGCATTTCGGATAGGCTGCTGATTTCCGATGGTTTCCGGAAATTTACGAAAGTCAATATATTTTTGCATGCTAAGTCATGATACTTTGGTGTCCATATCTTGTAAACCAAGTTCGTCGAGTAAAAATCACTAAAATAAGGAAATTATTTAGGTTTGTTACAGAATAGTTGGTGTTTGTGACGACAATGAACACACCACGTCATCGAATCAGCTGACTCAGTTCGTATTATTTTCACAACGCTTCGGCCATACAACAAATACCGACATATATTCTTTTGACTGAATAGTTATGAGGATATGCTGTTGTGAAACGGCGTCTACCGCTTGTGTGTCTATTCTCAATATTTATTCATCAAATTTCGAGTTGAACACAAACAGCTTTCCTGATGGCAAGTCCAAAAACAAGGAGCGTTCTTAAGGAATTAAAGCCAAAGAATGGCAACAAGGTTGGTTTCTTAGTAGATCTCTATTGTTGAACTTGAATGGTTTTCAACATTTTGATCCAAAATAGTTCTATTATCAATAAAATGAATAAATTTACATTTTTGGGGGGTACCTCTACACAGGAAGTATCTACTTGTGTGCCACTTATACTGTAAGTTGTATGGTTATGAAGTTTTCTGTCTTAAAATCAATTCCATAAGATTTATGTTAAAAATTTAGATTATAATAAGTTAGATGGAGTTATTAGGTGCTTTTGTTTTTTTCAGACGTGTTTTGAATGTGGGGCACTCAACCCCCAATGGGTTTCTGTGTCTTATGGAATCTGGATTTGCCTAGAATGTTCCGGGAAGCACAGAGGCCTTGGGGTTCACCTCAGTTTCGTTCGTTCTACAACGATGGACAAATGGAAGGATGTAGAACTTGAGAAAATGAAGGCATGTTTTCTGAATATCGTTTATGAGCAAAATGTCTCATGTTTTGTAAAAAAAATGTGTTTGATTCATTCTAATATGGATTTTTCTTGATTAATTTTGTGACAGTATTGGCTGCTAGCTTAAATTTAGTTGCTCTTTCAGATACTACATTTTGTTTCCAACACATACAAACGTTAATGCACTGAACAAGTTACACTGCATTTTGCCAGTTGATATGTCAAGCACTGTTTGCTTTTTCGTGCTTACTCATATGTTCAAAGTACCTTGCAAAAACTCCTTATTCACGAAAACAGAGCCATGTTTACTTGTATTTAAACTTGAGTCTAAAACTGGAAACTATGTATGTACAAACATGCTGTTAATTCATCATTTGAATATTTTCACATTTTTCCATCTCTGTTTGCCTTTTAACCAATGTATTGATTGTTTGTTTAAATTGATCTACAGTCAATAACCATGAAGTATTGGTTTTTGTTACTTTGTTTCAAGAGTTGCCAAGATACAAACCTTACACAAATACAAAACCTCAGAAACCAACACATTAATTTTCTGTTGACTTAGGTTGGAGGGAATGATCCCGCTCGTAACTTCTTTAAATCTCACGACGATTTTGATGAGAATTGGACGATTCATGAAAAGTATGGAAGCAAAACGGCAGCGTTGCTTCGTGATAAGGTAAACAATCATTTTGTTTATAATCAACTGTGGATTGACAAACATAAAAAACACAGTGAAATTTTCCAAAGTTTGGATGTTTGTCCACATGAATGACCGAAGTCAAAAATATGAATTAGGCATAACCCACCATAGAAATCACCCAGCCTTTTTACAAATGTTTATTTTTCGCTGTAGCAACACCAGTAATTTTCCAAAACCAGTAGTAAAGTGTGGTAATGGTTTGCCAATAAATATTAAACATTAATTATTTTATCAATAGGACAGCAGGGTAGTTTTTCAAAAGACACCATTATTTCAATTAACAAATAGTTTGTGTCTTTAGATTTCAACAGAAGCTGCTGGTGATTCTTGGGATGAATCGACATCGTCAGCTCAAAGTTACGTTCCGGCGGCAAAAACGTCTTTTGGTCTTTCGACAACCCACAAGTAAGAAGTTTAAGTGATTGCTTTCCATCCCTCTGCAATATTCACATTCCAATTGTTCATCTTCTACATGATATTATTTTTCAGAAGCAGCTCAGCAGCATCTTCTGCTAAGAAAGATGGAAATGAGATCGATGATTTTGAATCATGGTTGGCGCAGGACGACAGCTTTTATTCTCAAAACTTTACACCCAAAGGTAGTTTTATTTGAAAAATTATGGTAATTTTCTCTGGTTTCAAGAAACATGTTTTTTTAAGGTGTGAACTCTGTTTATAATGCATTTGTTTAGTAACACGAATTCTACTGGTTGGCACATTTAACAAGTTTTTAATCTGCTGGTAAAACATATTTATGTATGTACAGTAGAATCAGTGTTTAAGTGAGGAACGGGCAGAACTACTTCGACAATAAGATTATATTATGTAGCTGGGTGGCTTGACATAGTAGTTTGAAATGGTGGCCCTGTCCGCAGCTTACATATGAATATAGAGGATTATTTGTTTGTTGTGGTGAATTTTAAACACATGTTGATACACAGAAGAATCAGCATCATCCAACCACCCAGAACCCAACTCGAAATATGTTGGCTTTGGAAATAGTCCGAACCCAAAGCAAGAAGAAGAAGGAGATTTTCTTGCCGGAGCAATGTCATCTCTGTCCACTGGGTGGCAGGTTGCAGCTAAATGGACTTCGACTGCCGCAAGTGCTGCTAAAGAAAATGTGAGTATGTTTGTTGGGCAGAAACAAAAAACATCTCCTTACAGATGATTTTAAACCAAACACACTTGGAACAAAACTAGGGCCGGACTTGTACCAAAAATCCCAGGGACATTTCAAGGTTTTCTGCTGATGACAAATCTCCATGTTGTTAAATATTAACTTGTGTGCTAATGCAGCACATAACAATCTTAAACTTTATTATTATTATTTGAATAATATTTAAAATCAATTTCACTTCATATTTTGCAGGCGGCTAAACTGGGGTCGCAAGCCTCAACTATGGCCACAGATATCACAGCTAAAGTCAGCGATAAAGTGGTGAAGCCGACTCAGCAAAAAATCTCCGAGGGTCACGTGGTTGATGACATCACATCGAGTGTTTCTTCGTGGGCTGGAAAGGTATCAACATTTCACAATAAGTTGTTTGGTTTACAAATGAGGATTGAAACTTTACCTGCATAGCCTCAATGTAACCAGTTGTAAGCAAAATACACAATAGAAATTGTGAAATGGGATAAAGTCTTCATATACGTGTACAGGCTTCATGCAGTTGAACCCTCACAATATTATTATAAAAACACAACATAATATCGATATTTTATCAGCCAACCTGTGCACAGATCAATCCATTCTCTAATTTTAGTGAAAATAAATGAAATTAAATCAAGATTGTGGTCTGCTGCTTTATTGAAAATACTGGTTTGCCAACATAGCTGTCATCAATCTTCTATGCTGTCAGATGTTGTCGATAGTTTGCAAATATTAATGGCATTGCCGGATGAACCCAAAATATAGCATGTGTTATTTCTGGTCATTATGCCTGGTAGCATCAACAATAAGTTATGTTGTTTCTCGGTTTAGAATAAATTTAACGTTACAACTAGACTATACCATGTTTTAAATTTCATTACAATTTACAGCTGACAGATTACAGCAAAACTGGATTCAGCAACTTGTCGAGTTTCATCCAAAACAAAGAGTAAGTCTGATGTTACATCAGTGTCATGTGACAAGCTGTGGTTTTAAACAAGGGGATTCACCTTAATAGGTCTATTATTAACAATGTTTTGCAAACAATGCCCACAAAGTTGAGACAGGGTGGGAATAATTGTTGGTTCGCCAAAATAATTCCACACTTACAGCATGTTCATGCCAAGTAGCACAAATTTATTTAGTGACTTGATTTAAGTTCACTTGATTTGTGACAAATGTCAACTCACATGAAAAGGTCAAGTTCGTAATGTTGCAGAATTTGCCAACCTGTTATATGATGAGGAATTCCAACAATTACTTGCCTACATGTTAATACATTTTAGTAATTAGTATTTTGTGATTCTCCTAGAAAATATCACAATATCCCTTCCTTCCATTCACTACTTGAACAAAACATAATTTTTCAATAATGTTTTTTTTAGAAAAACTGCTTAAAGCATTTTTTGACAAATCCACTTTTTTAAAGATTTAACCCCAAATAAAATAAAAATTCACAACAAATTTTTAATTTTATTCTGTTTTGTCTGTTTTACTTACAGAGTAAATTGCTTCATGAAGGTTTTTTTTTTCAGTAAATTGCAGGATATTTTTACATATTTAATAAACCTGAATATTTTCAGCCAAACACAAGAAAAACCAGATGACGTAAACTCTGAATTCTGGGATACATTCGGTGTTACAAACACGCCACCTAGTGTTGCCACATCCGAGTCTTCCAAATCTCTTTCGAGAACAGAGTTTGATGACGTCATAGGCGGGGGGAAACCGACCAAAGTGACGTCATCTCAGCAAGACGAGCTTGACCTTGAGGCTTGGCTTAACGATGGTAGTAATACGTCATCAGCTCCCGAACAAAAATCTTCGCCGAAATCTCGCGATGACTCGTGGGGAGGTTGGGAAGAGGTCGGATGGGACTCTGTCGACGTCACAAAGACGAACAATGAGATCAGTGTGACGTCATCAAAGAATGATTGAGGCTGATTGTTAGCTGGTGCTTGTATGTGTCGGTGTTTCTTATATCTCCGGGAAGAATAATTGCGACGGTTCCAACACCTATTGTTTCATTGTACTCGTCGCGAGTAACTCGATATCCGATGGTTCGGGTTTCCTTTTGACTCGCGCCACGAGTTATCGTCAAGCAACCGACCCACACTCCCACATAACCCTGCTGTGAAAGTTTTAACCCAGGAGCAACAGCAGTAGAGGAAATATATTAGTTCAGACAGATGTATGTTGTTTGTTGTTTCATTACGACTTTTTTGCCGCTATTTATGTCGCAATGTTCTAATACTATTGTTATGTCGTCATCCGCGATGTGATGTAATGCAGACGCATTGGTAATGTGCAAAACATGTTTTTTGCTGTAAAATTGTAACTATTTCTACCAATATCTACGTTTCTGCAAACCTGCAAGGCCCAGACAGCCGCCTGCCACTCGTCAGTGACGTAACAGTGTTGATTGTGACGTGTGTTATTTCAGCAGGGCGGTTTGGTTTCAATCAAGTAATCTTCGATTTCAGTGAGCATGCAGGCATCTTGTTACTACAGCCACAGGCTCAGGTTGACTCGGTGAAGGATTAAATTTTCTGTCTACGTAACTCTATAATATCACACCCAGCAATCGGTGCTTACGCTAAGCATAAGAACGCTAAGGCGGCGTTCTGCCTTAGTTAAGGCACTGATATTTTTGCAGTTAAAGTATTTGGTAAACTTGGGTATATTTGCCTGTGGTTCAACCTAACCATGGCACGAACAAGTTTGTTTGGAAATTTAAAACAAAGTTTGTGTATTTTTTCAAAAATTTCTTCATTATGAATTCTTGTTTTCCGACAATCTCATAAAATCCCTGTGCGTCCGAATTCAAAACGTAGTAAAACAGTTTATTGGTTTTTAAAATCATTGTTTAACATTTGTATTAAGTTTAAAAACAAATCTTTTTGGTTGTGGAATTTAGGCAGGGAAACTTGTTATTCCGTGAAACTTGCTGCGGAGAAATTAATCGCACGATTTTTCATATCCTATTCACGACTTACGACAGAAACAGTTTTATTCAAAATATCTGTCTCCAATCTCGTTTTTCTAATTTTATTCGAACAAAGTAATTTATATCTTTATCCTAAACATTACTAAAGTTTGGTGAAATTTGGAATTAAGTATTTAATAAAAGATGCACGCAATGTTTTAAAACATCAATTAAACTTTTAGTTTTTATAAAATCAATTACAACAAACATTGCAAACAGAATTTTCGGTAAAATGTAACAATATTTCCAACCAGTTTATTTGCTCAAGATTTTATGGTTGGTTAAACGAGTTTTCCTGGCATTGAAATGCGAAAAGATTCAAAATAAGACTTTCATTTGTCGGGAAGATGGGATTCTAACCGCACCGGGATTCGAACCCGTGTTATCCTGGTTTCTGTTCAACATTAGGGCGGGGTCCTTCCCTAATTATTCCGATCATCCCAAAATCGGAAAACGTTTTTTTGACCACACCGGGATTTGAACCCAGGATATCCTGGGCACGAATCCCGATAAGGATTTCTTCTGGGTCGGGTGCCTGACAAATGTTTTTAATCACCCGCCCCCAATTGAAAAACATTTTTGTCTGTATGCCTTTGGATTTAACCCTCGTGCGCCTCTAGCGTTGGACAAATTTTGATCTAATGCGACCATAATTTGTGCCGCTGTTTTTAAAGATTTAGTAGCTGTGTAACCATGGCAACTGCCATATCGGAATACAGCACTCCAAATGATGACGTAACACACAGAATTCCTTCGTCATCACCTCGTCATGGTCAAAGCACAGTTCATAAAGGCGAGTGTTCCAATAAAAATGTTCTTACAAATTTATTGATATTTTACAAAAGAAATTAATTTAAAAGTGTTTATGGATTTAATTGGAAACACAACCGGGCTCGGTGAAATCATTCCACGCCATGCAAACAACCCCCGTACATTGTCAACCTGCTTGGGAATGCTTGAATAAAAAATTCGATTTTGCAGTCGTGTCCTCCCCTGACTCCCCGCAACCCTCTGCGACGTCACCGGTTGCCATGACGACCGTGCGTACGAGCGATGACGGAGTTGAGGAAAGTGAGGGTAGGTTAGGAAGTGGCGGCAATTACCGGCTCGACTAACACACAGCCTACCTCGCTCTAGACCCGCACCAGCCAGTACCCGTTATACAGCAGATGCATGACGTCACGCAGCATATGACGTCAGAGATAGGGGAGCCGTACGCAGCTAGATCGTCGGGGTACAACGACGGTGGTGAGAATATTTGTTAAGTTGCTTGTGACGTAACAATGTAAATTATTATGCTTTAGAAACTGTGACTCCGCTGACAACGATTCACGCCCAATATCAGCATCCACAGTTTGTGTAAGTGTTTTGTGTCTTGGGTACGCGTGAGTATTGTAACCACCATGGATTGATTTTGGTGGAGTAGAATTTGAATATTAAAGGAATTTGCAACATATTGTTGTGGGAGTTGTGACTGAGGGAGGTTATGACAAAACAATGCATGCAAATTTATAATATGCAAATTATTGACATTAATTCATTGTGGTTATTCAGACAAAGACAAAGTACCCACAAATTATTAAAATCATCACAGAATATTTCAGAAGTTAAAACAAGTTATGTTTTTTCTACAAACATGCATGACGTCAGGCAGAGAAATGTTTGTTTTGAATTTAAACAATCATAAAAACAATATTTTACAATCACAAATTTGATCAACGTAAAAATATTGTAAAGATTCCGTGTATGTTTTGGTGCCCACTGTATGTTTTGGTGCCCACTGTTTGCGGACGAAGTTAAAAATTCAAATGTAACAAAATAGAAACGCAAGCAAGAAATCAGCAGCAGTGCCAGCATAATATAAAGCCTTGCACAACACAAGAACCTCTCCGCGTAAAAACTGAGCCTTGTTAAAGGAAATTGTTGCGTCGTCGATTAAACGAGTTCTCGGTAATCTGCGGTTGCTGGAAATGGCCCATTTAAGCCATAGTAACTGACTCCAGTACTAAATGCTGGGTGAGCATTATGCAAGACGGACAAATTCGCTAAACATTGTTGTCCGTATGCGAGAAAAGTGACTTTTGTAGAAAAGTGAAATTGTTTAGTGAGAAAGTTTCGTGAGGCAGATTTGATACTACGTCATTTATTGTGGTTTAGAATTCCAGAAACGTTGATCGCGCCTCCCATCGCCATTCCTGTTGAGTCACAATACCACCAAGTGACGTCACAATCGGACCAGGTGAGGGTGTGTGTGGAGAGGGAGGGAGGGGTCAACGTTCAAACATTTTTCTTTGTTTCGATTCAATAGATTCCACCAGTGCATCCTTCCATTGATTACGCAACAATGCAAAGTCAATTCCAGTATACTCGACTTCCTCCGCCTCAAATACCAGGTATGTGACGTCACACGGTGGTGACGTCATTTTTGCACTAATTGTCGCGATTTTTTGTCGTTTAGGAAACCGCCCAGTGAAATTGGAAGACAGTGCTGTAACGTCACAAGCACCATATTCATACGTCACACAGGCGGCATTCCCCGCGCATGCGCAGTATGCGATACCAATTCAAGGTATATTTGTCAGATTTTTGTTAAAAAAATGTCAATTTTGTTTTCAATTTGTAATTTTAATCAAGAAACAAAATCGTTCTATGTGAGAACAATGACCAGTTGTCCACTGTAACTATGGTTACTTATTGTTAGATCACAATGGTTTATTGTTAATGTTGAGATTTTTGTTGTCTTCTATGGTGCTGATGTGTTGGGCTGAGAAGTTTCGTGTTAGATCGAAAAGGGCAAATAATTGTTGGCGAAGTAGCACTGATGATAAGCACAGCAGTGTTCGAAACGTTTGGTTGACAATGGTCAGCAAATCAGCTTCCTGTTGTGCTTCGCAAGGTTGATAATTATTCTGAAACTTGATTAAAAAAATATAAAGATAAAAAAGTACGAATTACAACTGTTGATGGAAACTTTTCAAAATTGGAATGATTAAAACGACTCCAATAATCCACAGTTAGCTTTGTTGCGACCAAAGGAAAATAATAGCGCTGTGCTGGTGCGCTGTGGGCGCCATCATATGACGAATTTTCCCTTTTTTTCGGGAAGCATTCGATGGAAATTAGTGGCGAGGAGAGCGGGCGTCGTATCAAATTGCGTTGGTTTGTGCCCCGGGCCGCTCTGTCAATCTGCTTCTGCCTTTTCTTGCCAAAAACAAGATCCTGACAGTCGATAAGTGCATTCGAAGCTGGCTATACTGGCGAGAAGGTCGCGAAGTTTTCGTCTTCTCGACTCGATTTAACTAAAAAGTTCGAAAAAGCTTGCAAGAAATGAAAAGTTGGGTTGTGGAAGTTTAAGTTTTCGCGAAAAACTTTCCTTGATCGAGAAGTGAAAAATATTGAAGAAAATATTGGAAACTGTGAAAATGGCAGCTTACCCGGCGATGTGGGGCCAGTACATGTACGGTAAGTGGCCTGTTCGACCTTGCTGTAATTTTTGTGTCGCCCAGCAATGTTGAACTCGACGAATCGTCTGCAAAGTTAGTCTTCCACGTCGCTGTTCATTTAGTGATTGAAGGAAAATTAGTGAAATTGTAAAATGTGAGTCAACTTTAGGAACTTAATAATCGTTTGAAGAACTAACTTAGTGCAATTTTATATCGACTGCATTATTGCATAATGAAAAAACATCTGTGATTTCACTATTTCAAAAAATCACCAAGTTCGCCATTTTGTTGGCGCGCGACGGTAATTACGCCGCCTCATTATGACGTAACACATGTTTTCGAGATGCAAACGCAATCGCCATTTTGACGCGTTCTAATTCTGTCGCCTTTCGTTAATTGTCGAATGTTGTTCGCTTTCCGACAAAGGACGATGATTGATCATTTGCAGTTCGTCTTTGTGACGTGTCAATGCGCATTGTCTTTTCGCGAGCCGCGAGCTTCGGTCTTTCATCGGCTTCTAAAGTTTCGCACTTCGCGCCAGACGAAATAAATAAACAAAGCGTCGCGTTTTAAGGGGGGAAGACCGTTTCCGACGCGATTTTGTTCGGTTTTGTTCACTTATATGTGATAACCGAATACAACCTGCATTGCATGCCGGGAGAAATTGTCACCAACCTCGACCTGATCTCGGCGTTCGTTGACATTACAGAAACTTGTGAACAAAAGAACAAACAAAGGTCGTACTTTAAGCGCGCGTGGGTGACGTCAAAGTATGTCCGATGAATTTATTTCGTAATTTCATCATAAAACGTGTTTAAGATCTTCGTCACGACAAATATTTTCTTTTATTAAAATTGTGAAGAAGAATTTAACACAATTACCAGGATAGAGAGAACTTTCTACCACTAAGTTTCACAGAACACCACCAGAGCATGGCGTAATAATGTTGTAGTCGCCTGGGGCCAATCGCAAACCTAACTCATCCCCAAATTTGTCGCTCGAATCGTTGTCGCGAGTCGTGTTACAAACTATGTACAAGGAGGTGAATAAACCATGCGGCTACTCAACCTCTGAGTCCGATATTCAACGTTAATATCGATTTTGCCGTGAAGTTCGTGAATTTAAATCACGTAACCTTCAATTAAATTCTTAATGATTTATGAATTCCCACTCACGGTTTCACGAACTTCTCACGGAGTTTTTCACAGGTCCCGTGTTTTTTCCGAAGTTTTCTGCTGAAAAGTTGGTCTCTGTATTCTGTGCCGAACCCGAAAGCCTCAAAATTATTTCTGATATTTAACATTTTTGTTTCATTTAACACTTCACGTATCTTATTAATCACACAACAAGTCCATACAATCTCTAGTTTTGCGAAAAATCACAATGTTTCAATTTTGAAAACTCACAGACCCGCATTCATCAATTACAACTTTACGGACTGAAAAACTAAAATGAAAAACGTTCATGACTTTGTTACGATGCAAAAAGTGATGCTGAAACATTTTGTTCAACTCGTTTACAACAAAACACAATGTTTACAACATATTGTGTGGTTGATATTTTCCCAGATAAATGGTAAACAACATCTCGATTCATTGCTTTTTACCGGTATCAAATTTTAAATTTTGTCGTTGATACAAAGAACTTTCGCGAAGTCGTAACAATAGATTTAAATCACGGTTAATGTTTTTCTGAATGAATTCCGCCAAATTACCGAAACTGGATTTTTTTGTGTGACATTGTTGACTGTTAGTCGATCGTAGATATTTCATTTAAATGCAGACACATGCGGATATAATATTGGTATGTGTTGTGCATGTGTTGTGTGGATTGCATGGGTGTGACAACCTCAAAACCCACGTTCAACGCAAGTGCGCAACCATACCAACATACATGGGGTTATCCACAATTGAGCATGGTTGGTGGTAAGGTTGGTCGTGTATGGAGTGGCAACATTTCCACCACATCCACATTAAACCTTCTCCAATACAAAAGTTTAAAAGTTCGCTGCTACTTCGTGTGGGCGATGCTTACAATGTTTGCAACAAATCTGCAGCGATTCTAAGCGGGCAGCATTCCGCTTTGTTATGTCACAATACCATTGTTCGTGCAGTGATTGTTATCCAAACAAGTTAAAGAAGCTCGTTAGTGCTCCTTATATTCATCCGCGGCGTGCGCTTGTTGATTCAGGATTAGCACGTGCCGCGACAATTATGACGCATTAGTGCATTGTGTCGTCATAATCCGATGAAGGAATCTGGCACACAGGTGCGCAATTATGACAAAACAATCGAGGCGCGCGTTGCGCTTTCGACCGAGGAACAATTTTCGGCTGAAAATTCGTGGATTTTTGTCGCGTCAATTAGCGCGCCCCGTGCGCAATCGACCGTAACGCGGGGGCCTGAGTAAATTTTAACCCCAGTGACGTTTCACGGTGTTTGTTTAATGGACTCCTCCCCAGTTTGGCGTTTAAAAATGTCTGAAAAAAGTCGCGGATATTTCAGAAAATAATTAATTGCGAGGCTTCAGCCTCCAGTCGCGATTCTGCGGCGAAAGTTAATCTTCCCCCCACCCGTCAAGGTCACTCGCTTGACCTTTCGAATTCGTTCGCGCGGTTCCCACCGGGTCAGGTTACTCGCAAAGTTGTGGGTGAAAACTCGAACGGACCCAGGGGGTTCCTTGGGCCCAGATACCCAGGACCCAGGGCTACCAACCCCAGATCGCGAATGCCGCAAGTAGATGAAGTTAGATTTTTCTTTATGACGTCACAAATGTAAGATGTTTTGAAACTGTACCACGGTTTAGTCACGCTTCAACGAGCGCATAATTCTGGAACGTGCGTTTTGGTCAAATAATGGTTTTTGGTCAAATTATGAAATGCGGATCGAGTCCTTCCCCCCACAAAACGCGATTCGGGTTCCTTGTTCTCACTTCTAACAATTAAAGAACTTGTTTTCATTTCGGACAAACATGTTATTGTTTAGAATTTGAGAACTTATTGTTGGCGTCAGTTGAAATGCAAACATACCAAAACGTTTAGTCCGAATTAACGTTGATGCAGAACATCTTGTTTATTAAAAACATTTTGGAACTTAATTTGGACGTTGACATGATGAAGGGTTAACACAGGAAACATGTTGTGATGACAATGAAAATACTGCAGAAATAGTTGGTGATTAACAACAACAAATTGAACATAGCTAGGATAAATCCACACAACCTCCTCCATCTCATCAACGTAAGGCGGGGAAGAAAGAAAATAAAATCAGCGCCGTCACGCGCGGTTGCCCATGCCTGAAATGGGGTCCCAGAAGGCCGAACATCTCGCGTCGAAAGCTTTTTGTGCGGAATTATTGCTGGCAAAAACTTGAGCGTTGCTTGATTACGAAAACCCCACTGTTAATGTCAAGAATAGTGACGTAAAAGTAGTTGTTACGTCACAATCGTTTGGATAACAGTGTTCTGGAATTGAGGTTTATCTAGTGGAAAAGTTTTTCAGGCAGGAAATTAACATTGAATTTAAGAAAAACAGCCTTAAGTTATCTGTTAAGGTTTGCTGAACAAAGAAGCTGTCGTTGTAACGTTCTAGAATTTGCTTTCGCGTTTAGAATGGAAGCGATAGCGAGCTTCTTTCCTTCTAACATAGGTAAAGTATACTAACCCCACATGACAATGCACTTAAACACGATTATGACGTATATATCGTTTTCAGGAGCTGGTGGTGGTTATGGATATGGCGGTCACGCATCACTGAGTGCAGGACACAACATGAATACGTCACCACAGGTTTGTTGTGACGTAGACAATGGATTTCGCATCACTCGTAAAAACTTTGATTGTTGCGTCACAGGAGAGTTACGCCGCTGCCAGTTACCCTCACTACTACGGCGCACCAGGTGGTTACTATGGAAACAACAGCGCTGCGGCGGTCATATCCTCCCCAGTTACGTATCAACTACAAGAACCACCGCCTGGTATGATTTCTATGATCAACAGTTGTTCTAGTTTGCATGGCGCAAAAAAACAATACTTTTCGATTATTCAAACCGCACGAATCTTTGCTTGCTAAGTGTCCCAAAGAATTGTTACTGTGACGTAACAATGTCGTTTGCAGAACAATCTGTTTCGGGTGAAACTTTGAAATATTCGGTGGACGATCTCGACAGGAGGAAATCGAGCGGAAAATCAAAATCTCGGAACAATCGGAAAAATCCATCGCCAGGTCCAGATTCCCAACTCGAGGTAACCTGAGGGTTCACGTGGTTTTTCTTCTACTTTGGACAGTATTTCCACACAAACTCAGACAAAATACGAATCTAATCTGCCGACCATTGTTAAGCAAACCTTTCGATCATTGCTGTGTTCTTCATCAGTGCTGTGAGGTAACTGAGTTGCATAGCGACTTCAAAAACGGGCGGGTAAAACAGAAGACAGGACTGAACCATCAGCAGTGTTCGAAACGTTTGCTTGTAATAATCAGCATATTAGCTTCAATTTTCAATTCAGTGTGATTAACTCCAAGTTATTCGCACCTCAGACAAAATAATTCCAGTAGTTTTTACTCGAACAAGAACGAGCACAAGTTCCAATATTGTAATCAGGGAGGACTCGCGAATCTGTTGCTGAGCGATGTTTTAAGCGGTTCGTTTACCCCAGGCATTCCCATAAATTAATGACTCATCGCCAAACTATCTCCTCTGTGTAAGCTTTACTCCAACACATCCACAATAAGTTTGTTGGCTTCCACAGATATCAAACATCCCCAGAGCTGATATTTACAATTAATATTTTTCAATTATTTTTCTCTGTCGCGATCGAATTCCACAAAACCTCAAGAGCGAAGAGATCGAAAACCGGACCGGGATTCTAAACCTCGGGTCGATTGTTACGTATTAAAGAGGGAAACGCGATTAACGCTCAAATCTAATTGTTGGTTGACAGGAGCGGGAAATGTTGTGGGGGGGGAGGGCGTTATTCGATAAGAGTTGATTTTCGTCGCGCGATTCATTTTATGGCGTAGGGATTTCGTCGCGTCGATGCCACCAGTAAATTAACCTGACGCGACATTCCAGTTTCTCCCTTCATAAATTCAACCATCAATATTTCCTGACTACTCTGTGACAACAAACATCATCCGTTTTCGTTAATTTTTATCGGAATTTAATTTTTAATTTATATATGGAACGACTTCGCGATTCCAACCTGTGAGGGGGGTGAAGATTTAGGCGAAATCCTAGAATAAAGTTTCAAATATTGTGGAATTTTCATGTAATGTAAAAGAAGCAGCCCAGGAATAATAATAATATTATGTTGACTTCTGGAATGAAAAGTTTGATTCCGTGAAAAAACATTTTTCGTTGTCAAATTGTTGATAAATGTTCAAACTTTCTAAGTGACAAATAATTAATTAGTTACAACATGAGAGGAGGTGTTATTTACTGAAACTACCCGAGCACTTTGTGATTGTTTTGCCCCCACGGTAGCAGTTGATCGGTAACTGGATCCCAATACGTTCGAATCAGCTTTCCGCACTCGAAGATGGAATTTAATATCGTGAATGAAAATGCTTGAACAAATATTGAACAAAAATATTCATGTTATCTGCATGAGGTTGCGAAACTTAAATATAAGACGGGAAAATGTTTCGGGAAGGGGAAAATTAATTTGTCCGCACTGCAAAGTACAACATTGTATTTCTGAACCCCACAAGTGTATTACGAGGAGTCCTGCACAATCTATGCATTATTCACTATTGCAAACAAACTGGTATTCAAAGTCTGATGCAGGAACATTTACTGAAAACACAATAAAATGTTAAGAAAGCAATTAATGTTTTTTAAACCATTTACTATTACGTCAATTTCGATTTATGCAATTTAAAACCATGTCATTTAGTTTGCAGGAACATATAAATTATTTTTCATAATTTAGTGACTTAACTGATTTGATTTGTTATCACTGATCAAGTTGTAGTAGTTTTTGTGCAGGAACAAAAGCATCGTTTGAACTAGAAACCCAATAATGTTTTCGCCCCAAACATTTGTATGGAGTTAAGCTTGGTATTTGCCATCAGCATTAAAACCTGTTAATTTTACTTCAGAAGGTTTTCGGTCACGTGTTGGGTATTGCCATGGTTACCAAATGTTTCTTCTTCGTTACAGCGAGTTTTCGTGTGGGATCTGGACGAGACGATCATCATCTTCCACTCCCTCCTCACATCCTCCTATGCTCAGAGATACGGAAAGGTGAGTCTCGTTAGCAAGAATTTCACGCGCACTTCGCTCCCAATCAAGCGTGACCACTTGCGGCGCTCTGACGCGTTCCCATGATCACGTGACAGCCCCGTTTCCTGCCGCCCCGACGGGCGATTGTTAAATCACAAAGCTCGTTATCGCCGCTGACACGTGACCGCCGAAGAAGTGGGGAGGGGGTCGACTTTCTGTTGATGGTTCTCAACGACGACCGTGGGTTTTTTTTACCTTTTTTGCGCCGAGCATTTCTTTATGACGTCAACAGATACCGACTTTCAAACTTTTTGGCCCAATGTTTTAAAGAAGTGCCACCGAAAATGTTTTGGGGTCCTCACATCGTTTAATTATTTTCTTTCATCTCAAGATTAAATTCAATTATTGACAATTCGACCAATGTGACTGTCCTTTATTTAATGTCTGTGAACAACTAACAAAATATTGAATATGATTTTGTTGCTTTACGAACTCTGCGAAACGATCAAAGCGCTTTGATGACGTGAAATAAGTCAATTACTCAATTTTATTTGGTGGGTCAGAACAATTATCCGGTTAGTCACCATCTCGTTTCGCGGGTTTCTTCACACTGATTCATGCGACCTGTCACCTGCCGGGCGAGTAACTAAATAGCTACTGTCTCCGCTGATCATCAAAGCGTGACCGGTGACGTCACAGCCAACTTATTGGGGGGGAGGTCGTGACTAACTTTGTTTGCTTAGAGAGGTTTTTGTTGTGGGCGCCAGAATTTCAAACTTAGGTTTCGCTCCGCAACACGGAAGCAAAACTTCAAACAAAAATAAATCTATCTGAGTTAACTTCTGTTGAAACATTCATGGTTAATCCCGCACCTAAACATCCCACGGGTAATAATTTGCTGCCAAAACCTAGGACGACTTTTCATTTTTGAATAAATCCATCGATTAAAGTTTCTTGAAGGAGAGTTTGTTCCAATCCTCACTTAAACCAAGGTTCTGTTAAACACCTGCTGGAATTTAAAATTTGTATTTAATTTTCCGTGAAAAAAATAGAATTCGCTTAATTTGCAAAATGAAACAGAATTGATGAAGATATATTGACAAACCGGTAGAAAAATATTGTAAATGTCAATTTCATGCTTTAAAGTAAACCCAGCATTAAACAACCTGAGAACAGCCGCCATTTTCCCGCCCAGTCTCATGACGTGGTTGAAGGAACAACTATTAGGACATTTCCAACTTTTCCATTCCCACAGAAAACGCGGGGATTAAAACGTAACGAAACCCAGGTTGGGCAAAACACCTTCAATTTCACTTGAGTTATCTCCCAGTCAGTCGACGGAGAAAATTAAAGTCTTGCTCCCCATGAATAATTCATTCAGCCCAGGGGCGCCGTTGGTGTCGAGTTACAAACCGGTTCATATTTCCTCAGGATGCGTCGGCAACTTGCGCACTCGGTCTCAGAATGGAGGAGCTTATTTTCAACCTGGCTGACACGCACCTCTTCTTCAACGACCTTGAGGTTCGACTTAATCCATGTTATGATGTTTATTACCGCATTGCGGGTCACTGCTGCTGATGTTTCGAGGCTTTACTGGCAAATCACGATTTGAAAGTTGTCGACATTTAAATTTAGTTCGACGATTTTTTTACGTCCACTTGGTCACCCGGATGTTACTTAATTCTAATCTCGGCGTGTTTCGAAATCACAAAATGGTCTGGTGGGAAATTTTAAGTTTTTTCCAACTGACTCCGTTCCCTAAATTGTCGTTTAATTTCCCCTGCAAGTTTGCTTGCTAATGACGCAATCGTTATGACGTCACAGGAATGCGACCAAGTGCACATTGATGACGTGTCATCCGACGACAATGGACAGGACCTTTCCACGTATAATTTCGCCACCGACGGATTTCGATCCACGTCTGGGAATGTGTGCATGGCCACTGGAGTGCGCGGCGGAGTCGATTGGATGAGGAAGTTGGCATTCAGATACCGAAGAATCAAGGAAATATACGAGAGATATTCGAACAACGTACAAGCTCTACTGCCCGTCCACGGCCGGGACACGTGGATGCAGTTGACCTCTGACCTTGAAACCGTCACTGACAATTGGTTGACGCTTGCCATGAAATCCCTGCAGATTATACACAGGAGGTAAATGTAAACACGTTGATTTACGATTTGTAGAAACTTAGGTGCGGTTTGAGCTCCTGTTTAAAATATGAAGTTGCCAAAGTGATATGAGATCATGAATAATTTGCAACATTCGTTTTCCCAAATCAATGTGTTCATGCTTTAACCTCACTCTCTCTATACGTGCAAGGGTAGGCTTTGACCGAATGTTTCCAAATTTAGTTTCAAAAACCACGTTATCAAATATGTTTACAATGGTGATGCGTATCACGATGATGCAACTAACAGGAGAACATGTTTACAAGCTAGTTAATTTTCCAACTACAAAAGTTATTCTTTTATTTGTGCAAGCAAAGCAACCACAATAATCGTTCATTTTCTTTACAGCTGTATTTTTTTACATTAAACGCACAAAAGTATCAAAAATCAGACGTCTTCTTGCATTAAATGCTGCATTTTGTAAAAAAAAATTGAACTAGGAAGTCACAATTTCACAACATACACAAAATATTTTTCCCAACAATCCATCTTCCCACAGACCGAACTGCGTAAACGTCCTCGCCACGACGACTCAACTCGTCCCAGCGCTCGCAAAACTCTTCCTGTACGGCCTTGGGGAAGTTTTCAACATCGACAACGTCTACAGCGCCACAAAGATTGGCAAGGAGAGTTGTTTCGAGAGAATCATACAACGGTTCGGGAGGAACGTCACATACGTTGCCATTGGCGACGGCCGCGACGAAGAACAAGCTGCCAAAGTGGTAAGAACTTAATGACGTCAGTGTATATTCGCAGATTTCCTCTTAATTTCAACGCCTTTAAAGCCCAGCCAATAATTGACACAAACATATATTTAAACACTCACCTCAACGTTTGTGTATTTTCTACTGGAGTTTAAAGATGCCCCTAAACCCGTCCACAATACACGTGTGTGAATAGTTAGGTTCACATCCATGCCGAGGTTAAATCGATTCTTCCCACAGCACAACATGCCTTTCTGGAGGATTTCATCACATTCTGACCTGATGGCTCTACATCACGCACTTGAACAAGACTACCTTTGATCATGACGTCATCAAAACCAGCTCCCACACACACTGGGTGACGTCACGGAAACTGGCATTGTGAACTCATAGACCGATCGTGCAATTTAGCTTACAGGCTAATGAGATTATGACATCACAAAAGCGACGACGATCCAATTACATTCTTTCATTCCTCCACGTACGTTGCGACGCCTCACAGACAATTTGTTACGTCATAATCAACCCGAAACAAACAACGGCCGCATTATTTTCAGTTTCGCCAATTTGCAAGCAGCAGTGTTACGTCACAAAAGCGCAAGTTGGCTTTTTTATTTTTTTCTTGTGGTGAAATAAATAATTGTATAAACGTTAATTCTCGAATGTAACGCGACCCCGTCACACAGCTGGCTACGTCACAGAACTTCCATTGTGACGTAGAAACACTGCTGTTGATGTGTGTTGGGTTACTTGGTTGTCAGCAGTTTGAAGAGATCCGTTTTGATCAAAGCTGAGTGTAGGTTGGGGGAGGAGAGGGGGGGGTTGTTGATCCTTTCGACCTAGGGTTGTATCAGGATTATAAAATCCTTGCAGGGCGAATATTGAGGACTCACAACTAATCAAGTTCCGTAGAAGGTCATCGTGGCTTTTCCAAATTCACTACAACTGCAGTCGTCCATCTTAATCCTGTGCTGAACGCAAAAAGTAAGACAAAAAATTATGAAATTAAATCTTATAGATTAAAAATAATTTTAACAGAGGAAACATATCTAAAGACTACAGGAATTATTCAATGGAGTTTGTGGTGATATTTTAATAACTGCTTGTCCATGTTCATCTGCTGACAGACGTAGTCCCAGGTTCGTTCTTTGAGGCCGCATTAAACCGCTGTGTTGAAAATGCGAGTTGTCTGCTTGCAAGGTCGTCAGATGGCTCAGCATCCAGCGTACGTGAGTGTGGTCATGGCTACAGAAGGATCGAAAATTCTTGCTACAAGTTATTTCCTCGATTTGTAACTTGGCAAGCAGCAAATTCAACTTGTGTAAGTGAGTCTGCTGCCCTTGCCCAAATTCAATCAGAGAAAAATACTTAATTTTTTAATGCGCTATGGTCGCAATTATCAGACACCCAGTCATTGTCACGACCATTCATTATTTGAATAAACTTTCCCTGTTGGTGTGCGTTGGTAACATCATCAAACTTTCCCTGTTGGTATGCGTTGGTAACATCATCAAACTTTCTGTCAAGCTCAGTTCTACGCACGTGACCTTGCTTTGCACCACCTTCCGGCAATTTGTTTTGCGCAGGCACAAAGTTTTATTGGGAGGTTGAAAGTATTCTGTGATACTCATGTCCGTCCAAACAGCATTTGCCTTCTTCCCCCAACTTTCTTCGACTTCCTGTCGGGCGTGTTTCTATTTTAGGGAAACTCAATCAATATTTCATGTTTACCATCGTACATTTTCGTGTGTCGTTAAGCTTCCTGTGGTCGAACGAAGTGCTCACTTTTTCCCATGATCTGCTTCTGGTTTAAATTTGACTCGCCCAAAACGACCATGTGGCATCTTTTCATTTTGGCGTCAAATTCTCCCCGGAAAAATATACGGACATAAGTGTGATTGAACCGTCGCATGTTGTTTAAATCAGTGAGTAATTTTCTGTCGCTTTTAAACATTTGTGAAAACAGTGCAATGGCCACAACTGCCGGTTGCGTCTATCTCCATTATATCGCATTGTGTGCATTGGTGAAAAATTAAGTCTCTTGCGACCACAGCATGATACTGGGAACTGACATGCTGCAGCGTTCCGCCCAATTTTCCTTCCACCGCAACGCCGTCGACCTTTTGTTCATCCTGCATAATCGCAAGCGCTTCTAATTTCTACTTGACCTCGTCTATGACCGCCGAGCCCGAGTTTTGTTAACTTGCGAACCAGAATTGGCAACAAATCATAACCGAGCCGAACAACAGGTAATGTTGCAACGAAAAACGCAGCGAGGATGAGAATCAGGCCAACAATCGCGCGACTCTTAAACGGAAGGGAAATGATTTTGTTTTTTTTGACAGAAGTGAGCGAGCGTGAAAGAATTTCTCACAAAATTGTGACTTTGTGTTGCTGATAAGATTTACAGAACTTTAGAAAGTTGAAACAACGACAGAAATTACTTCTTGTCAGATCAGCATTCAACCGTAAGTGTGTAACTGAGTTGTAAGATAACGCATGAAATGCATCTTGACAAGGCAGAATCCCTCGTATGGCGATCACAGATATCATACCGAGATCAGTAAGTGCCCTAGCATCGCAGCCGATCAGAGTCAAAGGTTTTATGCAAAGTGTGGAAAACATCTTTGGTGGCGAGTTTGAATCCAACTTCTCGGTTGAGGTTTCAAGTAGAAGAATCTGCTTGACGTCTTTGTTGTCCAAACCGCAATAAAGCTTCATTCATTTGCAAAACCCACTGCTTTCATTTCTCCTTAAAGTCATAATATTTTCCCAAATATTTAAACGCGCAACATCGGATTGTAAATAAACCAATAAAAACAGCTTTAAATGTCAGATATTGTGCGGCAATTACTTTGGGAGGAGAAACTGCGCCCATATTTCACTTCAACCGTCAGCGGTTTGACGTAAGTTTCGTGACTAGGTTAATAGGAAGCAGCAAGCTTGAAGCTTTAGACACAAAACTATCAATCAACCATCATTATAACCTGCGGTTATTGGCATGTCCGGTGGCCGATCTCAATAAAGGTTTTGCAGACTAGACGAAACCCAGCAGATTACAACAGCTTTAAGCAGGACAAATGTTTCGGTTCACGCAAAAACGATGAACAGGATTGGAATCATTAGAGACGCATAATTGATCAAAATGTAACAACTTTTCAAACGCAAAGTTTTAATTTTGGGGAGTTTCAGCGCAGAATAATCTTAAGCCTGTCAACAGAATCAAATTCAAAAATATTATTTGGCAAAAGTAGTTTGAAATACTTAAGTTGGCAAACATTATGGGGAACGAATACCACACGGGGTAATTACGATGCAATGTTTAGAAGCAGGAAAGTGATTTCCCAAACCACTATTTTATCAATTAAGCTACATATACGATCCCACCACAGTTTGTATGTTGTGGGGTTGGGTAACGACGTGAGGGTTGGGAAGCGGAAAGTTGTACAAGGTGAGGTGTGTTTGGCTTACGCGGAAATATTTAGATGGCGAAGAAATTAAAACCAATACTGTGCGTCTTTGTGTTAAAGAAGAACAAACCAAGGTTTACAATTAGCCAAGACGAAAAATAAGCGTGCTAGATTTTATGCCAAAATTTCGATTGTTTTGGTAACGCTGTACGATTTTGTAAGATATTAAGTCAGGATGATGACGTGTATTCAGAATCATACAAAGATGATCCGCGTTTGAGCCACGTGGTCGAGGCTAAAACATACTTCACACTGTGCTATGTTATTAACAAACCTCATTTGTTCAAAACGAACGTTCAGATATAAGAATTTAAAATAAGTGTTATCAGAAAAATCACATAAAGTCAAGATTATATAGAAATAAGCACGATATTGCAACCCTGCGTATACTGATACCTTATCCAATAAGTCTGCAAACAATTTGGAGATAAGAGAGATATCATACGTGTCACAAAATTTATCTACAGTAGAACCCGTTGGCTTAACGATGCCAAACAAATTATGCTAAGATAAGAGAAGTAATTTTCCATTGGACGAGCATTCAGATATCATATTGATATGGAGACTCATAATCATATCCAGTAACTTTCTACTGATATTCATGCAACTAACACACAAACCATGTTTTCAACAGGTAAATGTAAACAATAGTTGGAAATGGTTGGTAGGATTTTGATCATTGGTTGGTGTCTGGCGACGATATTCGGAATAGTTTCAACCCAAAGTGAGTATCAGTAAAGTTAAAACAATGGACTGCAATCTTGTAGACATTAAAGCAAATGTGAAAATGGCAATGATTTATTTACAAAGTGCACGTTGGAACATCCGGGAGTTTACTTTTAAGGCATCACGAAAATGTAGTCACCAACCGCCTCCAAACCCAACGTTTCTACAAAAATACTGACGTCATAGTTTGTGTAATTTCGAAGACATAAATTTTCTGCGACTTTTGTTCGAGCACCTTCATGGGTCCCGAGTAACACGCGTAAACATGACAACCAATCTCTGTCTATCAACAGAGTTCACTTGCACGAACGGAACCGCAATTGAACCCGGGAAGTTTTGTGACGGAATCCAGGATTGCGACGGAAGTGACGAAATAAGCACAGCAGCGTCATGTCCGGCATGTGATCTTGTCAAAGTCAGGTGTGAATTTAGTTTCGTCACAAACTTGCTCACGTTTGAAGAGGGGAACATAAACCTGAACAAACCACAACGGTATTTCCAATTGAACAAAAATTCAATCAACATTTCAGCCACACTTTACCCCCCAAAAACGTGTTTTCACTCTCTGACACTTTGTGGTAAACGGGGGATGAACTGTTACCACAGCAACCGTTAACTACGTCATTCAGAGGGTTAAAGAAATGAGATTGATGATGTCTTCCCCATCAATAACCTAATGTCCTAATCACCTCTTTACTGTCACAATTTTGAGAGAAAAGATTAATGTACTTTTACTTAGCGCTGCTGAAGCCGTTTTCTGCAACGAATTATTCACAATTTTGCCTCACTCTAAACAAACTTCATCAACCGCCTTTTGTTCACCTCACGTTTCTCACCAAACAATTTTGTTCAGTTGCACAGTTCCACCTCTGAACAACACATGTCTGCTGCACCGAGACTACATTTGCAACGGAACGATCACGTGTCAAGGTTTAACGCCTTGTGACGTCAATTGTCCAACTCATTACAAATGTGAGAACAGTAGTAAGTGCGTTCTCCGTTCAACTGTATGCGATGGGAAACCATGTAAAGGTTGTCCTGAGGACGATGAATGGGAAAACGGTGCAGGGTTTAAATGTGTGCGGAACGGTTTAACTTGCCGTCTTCCCCAGCAACTGCTGTGGGATAATGTACAGGATTGTGATGACGCAGCAGATCTTTGTTTCCAAGTGAACGTGACCTTGCAAGACGGAAGGTGACTCGATGACATCTAATATTCGCCACCAGATAATTAATTGTATTTTATACAGAGATCTTCGCAATATTTCCAATGCAATTTTTGACAATAAAAAGTGCTCACGTTGCCTTGACAACTCTATGATAATACCACGTGACAAGGTTTGTGACGGAATAATAGATTGTTCGGATATGTCGGATGAGTGCTTGTGCGAGGTTCAATACGCCGATATTTGCGGTCACGTGACTCTTCTGCCGGACAGGTAAATTTCTCTACTTTAAGTGAATCACCATCAGAGTTTAACAGTTGCTTGTTGCCAGTTCGCTTGGAACCTGCCTTCCAGGTCAAGTGCACTGTAGAAACGGTGACGTCATTCAATGTGTGGATCGAACATCGGTTTGTGACGGGGTTTCGGATTGTCTCAACAATTTGGACGAGAAGTGAGTGAGGCAGTTATTAGAGTTGGTAATGTGAGCAGTTATTTGAGTTGGTAATGTGAGCAGTTATTAGAGTTGGTAATGTGAGCAGTTATTTGAGTTGGTAATGTGAGCTCCATTTGTCCGGCAGGTTTGACTATTGTGAAGGGACGTTAGCATGTGGGAGAGGATTGCTGGATGATGCCGGAAATAACTGCAGGTAATTCACGTGGGACGGCTTCCAACATACTCTGAGCCACTTTAAACACAACAAGTTAACTCTGTTGTTTGCAATCTAAACGTACACTCATCTAAATTTAAAACGGTGGAAAGTTAGAAAGAAGCTTTCATCCAACACAGCTTATGATAATTTACTCCAAGCAAACAATTCGCACTTCGGTCGATCTTTCCTTGGCGTAAAACAATCAACACCAAGGAATTCATTTCGCCGTCTCAATGTTTAAGGTGCAACACCTGGAAGTGCAATGACTACAGAGTAGACATGGAGATACAGAGGGGGGTTCTATGCAATGCAGTGGAAGAATGTCATCTTCAACCACCTGGAATTCCAGGACGCACGTCTTGGTCTAATCCACCGGGATACCCGTCGGATGAGTGCGACGCAAATTGTCCGGACATTCCAGGAAAATTTAACTGCACTAATAATTTTATCGAAGGAGTCGGCGAACCTTTATTCTGGATATCGTGTCAGATCTATGTGAGTAATAATCTTCTCCCTTAAACTCCTACATTCCCCTCCTGCAATACGAGGATTTTCAGGTACCTTTTCCCAACGGAAGTCGAGGTACAGAGGAAACGTTCTTCAGTGGGAACGAGGTAGATTGTAATGGGATTTTGGATTGCACGGCCGACATGAGTGACGAGACAAACTGTCCTGGAAGGTGAACAATGATCTGACTGAAATCACAGCAGTCGAGTAATTTATGAAGTAAAGGTTTATTGTCACAAACCTACGTTAACTAACCGAGAAATATCGCAACCAGTATTCGTGTTTTGGCTCAAGAACTTTCAAGCTAACAGCGATTATAGAAACAATATTAAGTGGAAAAGTAAATCAGGTTCCGCAACATGTTTTTAACGAACAATTGATAATTACAAATAACATGGCGGAGACCGGGTGTTCTGAAGCAATACTAAAGAAATTATTGCACACCTGGCTTTCGCAACAGGACGTCTTTGGCGACAATGACAGACAAGCTTGGTTAACTTTCAAGCTCTATTAGGTAACAATAATGACACCTGCTGTGCTTAAATATGGAACTTTCCACTTTCAGATTTTCATGTAAAAGTGGAAACTTAGTGAACATACCCGACCTTGAAGTGTGTGATGGGTTTGAAGACTGCGACAATGGAGAAGATGAAAACGTAACGATTTGTCCGGAGAGGTTTTATTGTAAAGCATTCAACGGGAAAAAGGTCGTGGAATTCAACATTTCATTCAACTTATTTCGGTAAACTTTATTATGTTCAGGTTTCTATACATCAACTATTACTTTGTGACTTTGTGTCCAACTGTGACAATTCAGAAGATGAAATGAATTGCACCAAGGATGGGAGGTTTTACTGCGAGAGCGGAGATCCCTTGTTTGTTCGAAAATCACAAGTATTTAAATAATAAATAAGCTGCTGTTTAGCAGCTAGTTATGTGTATTCAACTGATCACCACTAAGTGATTCTGGCTAGTTTACCAGCTAGGTCAGTTCAACATCAGCTGCAAAGACCAGACCGTAACAATGTGAACAACTGGGTGGAGATCAAATAAACTGAACAAAATTAACAACCATCCCTTTTAAGGTTTTGGATGGTCGGCAAGACTGTAGCGATTGGAGCGACGAGTGTTCACCCAAATTTAAATCTGGAGCAAATATTTTATCGTCTCCATTCGATCTTATCGCAAACCCGATACTGCGAGCAATCGTGTGGATCATGGCCTTGCTCGCATTCTTCGGGAATATGGTGAGTACTGGACAATTATCCAATCAATCATTTCAGTGACATTTTGTACACAGATCGTCATTGTCACAGAAGTAAAATCGTTGAAAGAAATCATATCAAAAAATAGAGGGGCGTCTCTGTGGACCAATCACATGCTGGTGTTGAATCTAGCTGTGGCAGATCTCCTTATGGCGATCTACTTGTTAATGCTTGGGATAGCGGGAGCTGTATATAGTGGAAGTTATTGCTCTCAATCTCTATCGTGGCTCACAAGTCAATCTTGTGTCGTCATGGGAGTGTTGGTCGTGCTTTCAAGCGAAACGTCGGTGATGACGATGTTGCTTCTTACAGGAACACGCTTGTTTGCTGTTTACAATGTGAGAAATTACTTTTAAACCAATCACATTTTCTTAACAATACTTTGGTTTTCAGCCAATTGCCTCCATGACCCAACCATCACTCAAAGCAGTTTCACTCATGGTTGTTCTTACTTGGGTGATATCCTTGGCCCTTGCCCTCATTCCACTCTCAAGCTACCAACAAAGTACTTTCGTCGAACTGGCATTAATAGAAAGCAACCCCTACTTCAGTAACACTGTCGTGCATTTCAACGATGCTAAGAGTTTCGCCATGAAGTTGCTCACCTACTCCCACCCATCATCAGCTTACAATACATCTGCATTGATTCAGGTTGAAGCATTGACTTCATGGGACGAACTACAACAGTTTCTATCCACCAACTTTCCAAACACTAATCTGTTGACCATATCAAGCCACTTTGGGTAAGATTAAAGTACATGGTGCGCCGTAACTTAGTGAACAGTACACCAAAGACCCCAGCGAGAACTAACCAAACCAGTATTAAATTTCTGGGGTTAGGGGTCATATACAAATTCTACAAACGTAATTTCGGTAACTAAACTAGACAATTTTTATAGACAACTTGAGAGTTGTAACCGCACTCTTGTATATAAAGTCAATTTCAACCATCACCTTCACACTAACCACCTCCTTTTGTGCAGATACTACAGTGCTAACAGTGTCTGCATCCCAAACCTATTTGTCACAAGTAAAGATTGGCCTTGGAAGTTTTCGCTCACAATTTCCATCATCAACTTTCTTGTGTTCGTATTCGTCGCCTCCACTTACACTGCAATCATTTTCAAGGCGAGAAAATCAGTTGGAAAATCAAACGCAGCTGGAAAGAAAACTATCGGTAACTTATTTAATCACATTTCATATTCACATTCAAAATAAGTCCCTTTCCACAGCTCTCCAACGCAAAATAATTCGACTGATCGTCACCGATTTCTGTTGCTGGATTCCTCTTTCAATCATGGTGTTCGTCAACTTTAGCGGAGTTAAGATTGACAGCATCTCATACGCAGTTGCTGCCATCGTTCTTCTCCCAATCAACAGCGCCCTCAACCCCATACTCTACTCTAACTTCATCGACAAGATAACAGAGAAGTTTAGAAGTCATGCAGATGACAGCAGAATGTCAACTGGGAAGGTGATGGTGTCAAATACTGGAGGAACCCAACTTTCTAACACAAAACATCAACCCACTGAAATCTAAGTGCGGTTTGATGTCCGGAAAATATGATAAACCACATTGTTAAGTGTATTTTTTGCATGAATATTGTTACATAGATCTGTATTTTAATGCATTGCTCAGAATCTTCTACCATTGCACGATATTATTGTGCAACCGTATTACTTTGTGTTTATTAAACCATGTTAACATGGTGTGTATATGTTTTATACGGACAATAAAGGAAATAAAGTTAAGTGAACTGCTCCATTATAAACAAGGTTTTTAGGTGGTCCGGGACACACTTTTGCAGGTAACTGTTGGCACAAACTTGGTCGCAAGCTGTTCTTTTGTAAAAACAATCTTATACTATCCCACTATCGAATGTAACCAAACTTTATCCCATTCAGCCTGAGGTGCTTTTCTAAAACTTCAGCCGCCCGCCCGTAGTACCTCTGTGTTTGGTCAGTCGAAACTGCTTCCAGTCTCACCACGAGGAGGTACACAGATGACTTGGTGTTTGAGACGTTTGTTACATTGACAAGCAATTTACCCGCTATAATATCACACAGGAAACGTTAACATTTTTCGCAAAACCAAGCTACGTCTTCGATTTTAGGTTCATCCGATCTGCGGCGCAAGAAACATTCCGAAAGAAACCATTCTCCACATTTGCTACACTCACCCTATTTGTAATTTATCGATGCAAATACGCTAAGAGGAGACCAACAACGACAGAATTTGTAAATATGTTGCAAACAACAAGAACCAATGAATTAAACATCGCCAGTGAGAAATACCGAATCGAATTAGTGGTCGTACGCTGCTTGACGTGAATTCGAATGTAACCTGAATCTTGCGCTGATTTCTCGCCATTATGTTTAACCCTTGTTGCCTTTTTATTTCACTCAATTAAATATTGTTGCTTATTTTCCGCAAGCCTACAATTGCAATAAATCACAACCGTTTCGCTGTTCCTTCTTTTATTCACGGTGAGCTTTTTTGTCTTAAAAAAAAAAATTTTTTGCGCAACAAACCAAGAAAAACGTAAAACATGATCTGGACACAAAACCCACGCCAGTGTTAAGCG
Source organism: Ascidia mentula (assembly GCF_947561715.1). Lineage (NCBI taxonomy): Eukaryota > Metazoa > Chordata > Ascidiacea > Phlebobranchia > Ascidiidae > Ascidia > Ascidia mentula. Next base: position 22,012,979 of record NC_138570.1, on the reverse strand, counting down.
ACGTTGATCGCGAGTCATGTGATTGTGATGTTACTCCCGCAGAATGACTGAGGGCTTTAAAAAAAAATGAAAAACAACAAGTCGCCTGGACTAGTTGGGTTTCCCGCTGAGTTTTACAAAAAGTTCTGGGAATGTTTGAACGGCAAAATGGTTGAGGCATTTAACTACGCTTTTAAAGTTGGTTCCTTTTCTGGACAAATGGCCTGGGGGGTTTTAACCTTGTTACCTAAGCCTGGAAAAAAACATTGTAACCGGAGAGTTATAGACCTATAACCATATTAATGGCAGATTACAAAATCGCAGCAAAAACCAATAATATGAGAATAAAAATTATTTGGCGCAAGTGGTTTTGTCAAAAACAGATAAATTGGGGATAATAAAAGGCTTCTGTTTAATGTTATGGAATATGATAAGCAAGCGGGAGAGTCTGCGGCTTTACTCTTTTTGGATCAAACTGAAAGAGAGTGTGTAGAAATGTCTGATGCGCAAAGGTGGGAATAGGGGATTAGACATGACAGACATTAAGTCCTCTATAAAAGCACAGCGATTCTCTTGGATAAGAAAAATTTTGAATCCGAATTTTGTGGGACCCGTGGAAAACTGTTAAAACAAATATAACATCAGTAAACAAAATCGTATGCATTGCATGCAGTGATCTCACGACAAACAGCAAAATTATTAAATCAGCGTCTCGATTAAGTACATTCTGGGTGGCCCTTAGGGAGTGGCGTGATTGTTTACATGCGGCGGAAGGCAACAAATCGGTTTATATTGTGGTATAATAGAGAAGTAAAGATTGAAGGAAAACCATATGCTTTTGATGCATTCATACGAAGCGGTATATTAGAATACCACCAAATCATTGACGACTCTCCGCAATATTGCCTCTTCAAAGAATTACAAAGTAGAGGGCTTGACAATTTGAACAAAAATTATGCAGATTACCTCAAGCTAATAAAAGCCATTCCAACAAAATAGGAAACAAGTTTCGACAAAGAAATAGATAGATCAACTATTTTAACCCACCCTATGTTAATGACAAGTAAAATAAAAAGCAACAAAACAAATGGGTAATACATAAATCAATTAAAACAGCATTAAATGTCAGATATTGTTCCGAAATTACTTTTTTTTAGGGGGGGACTTCGCCCATATTTCACCTCAACCACCAGCGGTTTGACGTAAGTTTCGTGACTAGGCTATTAGGAAGCAGCAAGCTTGAAGCTTTAGACACAAAACTATCAATCAACCATCATTATAACCTGCGGTTATTGGCATGTCCGGTGGCCGATCTCAATAAAGGTTTTGCAGACTAGACGAAACCCAGCAGATTACAACAGCTTAAAGCAGGACAAATGTTTCGGCTCACGCAAAAACGATGACCAGGATTGGAATCAGCAGAGACGCATAATTGATCAAAAACTTTTTAAACGCGAAGTTTCAAGTTCAGCCTAGTTCGGGAATTTCAGCGGAGAATAGAAATAAATTGAAAAATTTTATTTGGCAAAAAGTAGTTTAAAATACTTAAGTTGGCGAACATTTGGGAGGAACGCTTACCAGACGGGGTTATTACTATGCAATGTTTAGAAGCAGGAAAGTAATTTCCCAAACCACTATTTTATCAATTAAGCTACAGATACGATCCACCACAGCTGGTATATTTTGGGGTTGGGGAGCGGAAAGTTGTGAAAGGTGAGGTGTGCTTAGTTTCCGCGGAAAACATTTGGATGGCGAAGATATTGAAGCTAACATTATGCGCCTCGTGCAATAGAACGACCTTGGTTTACAACCAACCCAGACCTTTTTGATTATTTCAGTAAGATTATACGATTTTAGAGGATATTATTAATTAATTCAGGATGGTCAAGTTTATTTCATACAACGATGATTGTTTTTTACTAGTCACGTGGTGGCGCTTAAAAACATCCTTCACTGCGCCATGTAATTAATAAACCTAAAAAGAACATTAAGACATAAAAATCAAACTAAGCACGTTATTAAAAAGTATGCATGTTATCACAAAAAGGCAGGCTAGTAATTTCCAAGACACTTGTCTTAAAATCATAGAAATAATAGCAACCCCGCATATACCGATATCTCATCCAATAACTCTGCTAATATATCTGTTTTCATTCGAAGGGCATTCAAACAAAAACGAAATATCGTGGTTGTGTTTGATCTTGTCAAGTAACTTTCGACTGGTGTTAAAGCTGCTTACTGTAAACACAAGTTGGAAATGGTTGGTAGGATTTTGATCATTGGTTGGTGTCTGGCGACGATATTCGGGATAGTTTCAACCCAAAGTGAGTGTCAGTAAAGTTAAAACAGAGACCAAAAATTATTATTTTTAAACCATCAACTGCAATCTTGTGGTCACCAAATGGCAATGATTTAATTACAAAGTGCACGTTGGAACATCCGGGAGTTTACTTTTAAGGCATCCTGAAAATGTAGTCACCAACCGCCCACAAACCCAACGTTTCTACAAAAATACTGACGTCATAGTTCATGTAATTTCGAAGACATAAATTTGCTGCGACTTTTGTTCGAGCACCTTCATGGGTCCCGAGTAACACGCGTAAACATGACAACCAATCCCTGTCTATCAACAGAGTTCACTTGCACGAACGGAACCGTAATTGAACCCGGGAAGTTTTGTGACGGAATCCAGGATTGCGACGGAAGTGACGAAATAAGCACAGCAGCGTCATGTCCGGCATGTGATCTTGTCAAAGTCAGGTGTGAATTTTGTTTCGTCACAAACTTGCTCACGTTTGAAGAGGGAAACATAAACATGAACAAACCACAACTGAACAAAAATTTGATCAACATTTCAGCCACAAATTACCCCCCAAAAAAACGTGTTTTCACTCTCTGACGCTTTGTGGTGAACGGAGGATGAACTGTGACCACAGTAACCGTTAACTGCGTCATTAGAGGGTTAAAGAAATGAGATTGATGATATCTTCCCCATCAATAACCTAATGTCCTAATCACTTCTTTACTGTCACAATTTTGAGAGAAAAGATTAATGTACTTTTACTTAGCGCTGCTGAAGGCGTTTTCTGCAACGAATTATTCACAATGTTGCCTCACTCTAAACAAACTTCACCAACCGCCTTTTGTTCACCTCACGTTTCTCACCAAACAATTTTGTTCCAGTTGTACAGTTCCACCTCTGAACAACACATGTCTGCTGCACCGAGACTACATTTGCAACGGAACGGTCACGTGTCAAGGTTTAACGCCTTGTGACGTCAGTTGTCCAACTCATTACAAATGTGAGAACAGCAGTAAGTGCGTTCTCCGTTCAACTGTATGCGATGGGAAACCATGTAAAGGTTGTCCTGAGGACGATGAATGGGAAAACGGTGCAGGGTTTAAATGTGTGCGGAACGGTTTAACTTGCCGTCTTCCCCAGCAACTGCTGTGGGATAATGTACAGGATTGTGATGACGCAGCAGATCTTTGTTTCCAAGTGAACGTGAACTTGCAAGACGGAAGGTGACTCGATGACATCTAATATTCGCCACCAGATAATTAATTGTATTTTATACAGAGATCTTCGCAATATTTCCAATGCAATTTTTGACAATAAAAAGTGCTCACGTTGCCTTGACAACTCTATGATAATACCACGTGACAAGGTTTGTGACGGAATAATAGATTGTTCGGATATGTCGGATGAGTGCTTGTGCGAGGTTCAATACGCCGATATTTGCGGTCACGTGACTCTTCTGCCGGACAGGTAAATTTCTCTACTTTAAGTGAATCACCATCAGAGTTTAACAGTTGCTTGTTGCCAGTTCGCTTGGAACCTGCCTTCCAGGTCAAGTGCACTGTAGAAACGGTGACGTCATTCAATGTGTGGATCGAACATCGGTTTGTGATGGGGTTTCGGATTGTCTCAACAATTTGGACGAGAAGTGAGTGGAGCAGTTATTTGAGTTGGTAATGTGAGCAGTTATTTGAGTTGGTAATGTGTGCAGTTATTTGAGTTGGTAATGTGAGCTCCATTTGTCCGGCAGGTTTGACTATTGTGAAGGGACGTTAGCATGTGGGAGAGGATTGCTGGATGATGCCGGAAATAATTGCAGGTAATTCACGTGGGACGGCTTCCAACATACTCTGAGCCACTTTAAACACAACAAGTTAACTCTGTTGTTTGCAATCTAAACGTACACTCATCTAAATTTAAAATGGTGAAAAGTTAGAAAGAAGCTTTCATCCAACACAGCTTATGATAATTTACTCCAAGCAAACAATTCGCACTTCGGTCGATCTTCCCTTGGCGTAAAACAATCAACACCAAGGAATTCATTTCGCCGTCTCAATGTTTAAGGTGCAACACCTGGAAGTGCAATGACTACAGAGTAGACATGGAGATACAGAGGGGGGTTCTATGCAATGCAGTGGAAGAATGTCATCTTCAACCACCTGGAATTCCAGGACGCACGTCTTGGTCTAATCCACCGGGATACCCGTCGGATGAGTGCGACGCAAATTGTCCGGACATTCCAGGAAAATTTAATTGCACTAATAATTTTATCGAAGGAGTCGGCGAACCTTTATTCTGGATATCGTGTCAGATCTATGTGAGTAATAATCTTCTCCCTTAAACTCCTACATTTCCCTCCTGCAATACGAGGATTTTCAGGTACCTTTTCCCAACGGAAGTCGAGGTACAGAGGAAACGTTCTTCAGTGGGAACGAGGTAGATTGTAATGGAATTTTGGATTGCACGGCCGACATGAGTGACGAGACAAACTGTCCTGGAAGGTGAACAATGATCTGACTGAAATCACAGCAGTCGAGTAATTTATGAAGTAAAGGTTTATTGTCACAAACCTACATTAACTAACCGAGAAATATCGCAACCAGTATTCGTGTTTTGGCTCAAGAACTTTCAAGCTAACAGCGATTATAGAAACAATATTAGGTGGAAAAGTAAATCAGGTTCCGCAACATGTTTTTAACAAACAATTGATAATTACAAATAACATGGCGGAGACCGGGTGTTCTGAAGCAATACTAAAGAAATTATTGCACACCTGACTTTCGCAACAGGACGTATTTGGCGACAATGACAGACAAGCTTGGTTAACTTTCAAGCTCTATTAGGTAACAATAATGACACCTGCTGTGTTTAAATATGGAACTTTCCACTTTCAGATTTTCATGTAAAAGTGGAAACTTAGTGAACATACCCGACCTTGAAGTATGTGATGGGTTTGAAGACTGTGACAATGGAGAAGATGAAAACGTAACGATTTGTCCGGAGAGGTTTTACTGTAAAGCATTCAACGGGAAAAAGGTCGTGGAATTCAACATTTCATTCAACTTATTTCGGTAAACTTTGTTATGTTCAGGTTTCTATACAGCGACTATTACTTTGTGACTTTGTGTCCAACTGTGACAATTCAGAAGATGAAATGAATTGCACCAAGGATGGGAGGTTTTACTGCGAGAGCGGAGATCCCTTGTTTGTTCGAAAATCACAAGTATTTAAATAATAAATAAGCTGCTGTTTAGCAGCTAGTTGTGTTTATTCAACTGATCGCCACAAAGTGATTGTGGCTAGTTTACCAGCTAGGTCAGTTCAACATCAGCTGCAAAGACCAGACCGAAACAATGTGAACAACTGGGTGGAGATCAAATAAACTGCACAAAATTAACAACCATCCCTTTTAAGGTTTTGGATGGTCGGCAAGACTGTAGCGATTGGAGCGACGAGTGTTCACCCAAATTTAAATCTGGAGCAAATATTTTATCGTCTCCATTCGATCTTATCGCAAACCCGATACTGCGAGCAATCGTGTGGATCATGGCCTTGCTCGCATTCTTCGGGAATATGGTGAGTACTGGACAATTATCCAATCAATCATTTCAGTGACATTTTGTACACAGATCGTCATTGTCACAGAAGTAAAATCGTTGAAAGAAATCATATCAAAAAATAGAGGGGCGTCTCTGTGGACCAATCACATGCTGGTGTTGAATCTAGCTGTGGCAGATCTCCTTATGGCGATCTACTTGTTAATGCTTGGGATAGCGGGAGCTGTATATAGTGGAAGTTATTGCTCTCAATCTCTATCGTGGCTCACAAGTCAATCTTGTGTCGTCATGGGAGTGTTGGTCGTGCTTTCAAGCGAAACGTCGGTGATGACGATGTTGCTTCTAACAGGAACACGCTTGTTTGCTGTTTACAATGTGAGAAATTACTTTTAAACCAATCACATTTTCTTAACAATACTTTGGTTTTCAGCCAATTGCCTCCATGACCCAACCATCACTCAAAGCAGTTTCACTCATGGTTGTTCTTACTTGGGTGATATCCTTGGCCCTTGCCCTCATTCCACTCTCAAGCTACCAACAAAGCACTTTCGTCGAACTGGCATTAATCGAAAGCAACCCCTACTTCAGTAACACTGTCGTGCATTTCAACGATGCTAAAAGTTTCGTCATGAAGTTGCTCACCTACTCCCACCCATCATCAGCTTACAATACATCTGCATTGACTCAGGTTGAAGCATTGACTTCATGGGACGAACTACAACAGTTTCTATCCACCAACTTTCCAAACACTAATCTGTTGACCATATCAAGCCACTTTGGGTAAGATTAAAGTACATGGTGCGCCGTAACTTAGTGAACAGTACACCAAAGACCCCAGCGAGAACTAACCAAACCAGTATTAAATTTCTGGGGTTAGGGGTCATATACAAATTCTACAAACGTAATTTCGGTAACTAAACTAGACACTTTTAATAGACAACTTGAGAGTTGTAACCGCACTCTTGTATATACAGTTAATTTCAACCTTCACCTTCACACTTACCACCTCCTTTTGTGCAGATACTACAGTGCTAACAGTGTCTGCATCCCAAACCTATTTGTCACAAGTAAAGATTGGCCTTGGAAGTTTTCGCTCACAATTTCCATCATCAACTTTCTTGTGTTCGCATTCGTCGCCTCCACTTACACTGCAATCATTTTCAAGGCGAGAAAATCAGTTGGAAAATCAAACGCAGCTGGAAAGAAAACTATTGGTAACTTATTTAATCACATTTCATATTCACATTCAAAATAAGTCCCTTTCCACAGCTCTCCAACGCAAAATAATTCGACTGATCGTCACCGATTTCTGTTGCTGGATTCCTCTTTCAATCATGGTGTTCGTCAACTTTAGCGGAGTTAAGATTGACAGCATCTCATACGCAGTTGCTGCCATCGTTCTTCTCCCAATCAACAGCGCCCTCAACCCCATTCTCTACTCTAACTTCATTGATAAGATAACAGAGAAGTTTAGAAGTCATGCAGATGACAGCAGAATGTCAACTGGGAAGGTGGTGTCAAATATTGGAGGAACCCAACTTTCTAACACAAAACATCAACCCACTGAAATCTAAGTGCGGTTTGATGTCCGGAAAATCTGATAAACCTTAACAATACTCGACTTCCGTTTGTGACTTTTAAGTGTATTTTTTGCATGAATATTGTTACATAGATTTGTATTTAAATAAATTGCTCAGAATCTTCTGCCATTGCACGGTATAATTGTGCAACCGTATTACTTTGTGTTTATTAAACCATGTTAACATGGTGTGTATATGTTTTATACGGACAAAAAAGGAAATAAAGTTAAGTGAACTGCTCCATTATAAACAAGGTTTTTAGGTGGTCCGGGACACACTTTTGCAGGTAACTGTTGGCACAAACTTGGTCGCAAGCTGTTCTTTTGTAAAAACAATCTTATACCATCCCACTATCGAATGAAATCAAACATTATCCCATTCAGCCGGAGGTGCTTTTCTAAAACTTCACCCGCCCGTAGTACCTCTGTGTTTGGTCAGTCGAAACTGCTTCCGGTCGCACCACGAGGAGGTACACAGATGACTTGCTGTTTGAGACGTTTGTTACATTGACAAGCAATTTACCCGCTATAATATCGCACAGGAAACGTTAACATTTTCCACAAAACCAAGCTACCTCTTCGATTTTAGGTTCATCCGATCTGCGGCGCAAGAAACATTCCGAAAGAAACCATTCTCCACATTTGCTACACTCACCCTATTTGTAATTTATCGATGCAAATACGCTAAGAGGAGACCAACAACGACAGAATTTGTAAATATGTTGCAAACAACAAGAACCATTGAATTAAACATCGCCAGTGAGAAATACCGAATCGAATTATTACAAAAGAAAGTGGTCGAACGCTGCTTGACGTGAATTCGAATGTAACTTGACTTCTTGTGCTGATTTCTCGCCATTATGTTTAACACTTGTTGTCCTTTTATGTCACTCAATTAAATATTGTTGCTTATTTTCCGCAAGCCTACAATTGCAATAAATCCCAACCGTTTCGCTGTTCCTTCTTTTGTTCACGGTGAGCTTTTTTGTCTTAAAAAAATACATTTTTGCGCAACAAACCAAGAAAAACGTGAAACATGATCTGGACACAACTCCCACGCCTTTGTTAAGCGACGTTGATCGCGAGTCATGTGATTGTGATGTTACTCCCGCAGAATGCCGGAGGGCTTTAAAATCAATGAAAAACAACAAGTCGCCTGTGCTAGATGGGTTTCCAGCTGTGTTTTACAAAAAGTTTTGGGAATTTTTAAACAGCAAAACGGTTGAGGCATTTAACTACGCTTTTAAACTTGGTTCCTTTTCTGGACAAATGGCCTGCTGGGGGGTTTTAACCTTGTTACCTAAGCCTGGAAAAAGAACATTGTACTCGGGCAGTTATAGACCTATAACCTTATTAATGGCAGATTACAAAATCGCAGTAAAAACGGGAGAGTCTGCGGCTTTACTCTTTTTGGATCAAACTGGGAGAGAGTAAGTAGAAATGTTTTATGCGCAAAGGTTAAAGAAGGGGGAATAGATATGGTAGACATGGAGTCTTATATAAAAGCACAGCGATTCTCTTGGATAAGAAAAAAATTGAACCCGAATTTTATGGGACCCGTGGAAAACTGTTAAAACAAATATAACACAAGTAAACAAAATGGTATGCATTGCATGCAGTGATCTTACGGCAAGCAATAAAATTATTAAAGCAGCAATAAAAGCCATACCAACAAAATGGGAAACAAATTACGACGTAGAAATAGATAGATCAACTATTTTAACCCGCCTTGGAGACTATTTACGAATATTATGCTTCAAAAATAAAAAGCAACAAAACAAATGGGTAATCTACACCCAATCGACCCTAACGGAAGCCCAATGGCAGTCGCTATTAAAAATTATTTTAAATGCACCCTGAAAATGTGTTGAGATCTTTTCAAATTAAACTTGATGTTTTATTTCGCTGCTTGACACGGGTGAATGCGTTTTTTTGAGGATAGGAAACGGAAAAAAATTGTCATATATTTTGTATGTGTGTTAATGTTATAAGAACATGTTAGTGCATGGCTAGATGCCAAATTAATGGAAGAAATTGTTATCACCGATAAACTTAAACTTTTTGGTACAGAATACGAAAATACGAACCGTGAAGAACTAATTAACTTGATTTTACTAATAGCAAGATTTTGTATATTATACAAATGAAAAGTGGCCAAAGTGCGACCCTATTTTACAATTTCCGTAAACAAGTACAGCATGTTAGGGCAGCAGAAGAAAAAATAACAGCATTACGAACCAAGAAAGTAAGCGAATTTAAAGTAAAGTGGAATACTTCTATTATTAAAATTAAAAAACACAAACAAAGAATATTGTTGATTGTCTGCAAGTCTACAATTACAATAAATCACAATAACCGTCTCGCTTTTTCTTCTTCGGTTTATGATGAGCTTCCATAAAATAGCGGATAAAATACTTTTTTTGCGTAACATTTTCTCTATATCCGTTCGCAGCGATGGCTCGTTAAATGTAAGATGTTCCGGATGTTGATTAAAACCTAAAACGCGATGTCGTAAATACCACAGTTACCAGAACCAAATAGTTTTTGAAAATGAAACAATTTTGAAAAATTTAGCAATTTAGAAATAGCGAATTTGTCGTCAGAGTTTTATATGGATACAGGTTGTCATAAATTTGAATTGTATGGTTTTTAATGAGAACACATTTGGAACTGCTACCCCATGGTTACCATTAACGTTAATTATTTGGATATAACTATTTTGTTGGACGTGAGTACGCAAACGTGCTCTGCATACCGTCGATCCCTGGGAACTGTTTAAGTAATACGCAATGCCCCGCATTTATGTTTGTTATAAAGCCAAACATTTTCTGCCGAAAGCTCCGCGTAATCTGAAGTATTCATATAATTCGCCGCTTCCATTTTGCGCGCGCAGCACCGGCGTGCCAAACTATTTGGATCGAGATCGTTTCTACACGCGTGGTTTCCTGTTTTTTCTGATGATCTGGGAGCACGCAAAGATTTGTTGGGAGTTTGAAAGTATCTTCCCATACTTTTGTCCGTCCCAACAACCTTTGCCTTCTTCCCCCATCTCTCCTCGACCTCAGCTTCCTGTCTAACGCGTTTGCGCTTGGGTTTTCGGCGGTACCCACTGTCCATAAACTCAACTATAAGCGCTTTATGTTTATCGTCGTACATTTTCGGAAAACTCGTGCAGGCCGTTAAGCTTCCTGCCGTCGAACGGAGTTCGATTAAATTCCTGTTGATTTTTACATGATTCCCTGCGTGCGATTATCGAATAGTAGCGTTTGTCCGAATGCTGTACTTTGTAGAACACAGAGGTTTTTTCGGAAGGACATTCCCGGAAAAATTTGATTATAAATTCAGGACAATAAAAATCATTTTTAATTGATAAGGGATAGTTTGCTTTCAAATTATCCCGGTTTATCACTTGCTCAAAATGGTCTTTAAATGGATTATCGGTGGTAATTGTGGAAAAGGTATCGTCCAAGTCTTCTACAGTTTCAATTGAATGAAATGTTGGGTCAACATTTTTGCACTTTATTCTTTAACAAATCCGAACTGGTTTTAGCTTGATTTGCGTCTTTTAAATTATAAAGCAAAGTCATTTGGAAAAAAATTTCAATTTCCTTCATACCCTCTGCGGCTACTAACAAAGCAACGATAAACATCGATTCGGCGCGACGCTTTTTTACTAATCCGCATAATTGTTTCAAATTTTTCATTATATGACTGTTACATAAATGTAGAAACGGCTTCTGATTTAACTGTCTGTCACTTGCTTCGCCCGATATGACGGCGTAACATCGTTCTATATAAGCGTGGAAGTCCTCAACCATGACTAAAATTGAACGAATAAGCGCCATTGAACTATCGCACATTATAAGTTTAACGTTCGTTTTACCGATGTATTTATTTTCGTCGCTTTTGTAAAGTTTTAACAATTGCGAAATAGATGTGATGTTATGGCGGTTTGTCACATACGTTGCGACAGCCTTCCTTTGTTGGGGTTTCTTACAACTATTTTATAAACGTAAAAATGCGCATCGTTACCTAGGTTTAATGACGCTGCCAGTTGCGTCTATGTCATTATATCGCATTTTGTAAGTTAGTAAAATATTCAAAAGTATCTTGCGACCGCAGCTGGAAATTGACCTTCTGCAATGTTCCGCCTAACTTTCCTTTCACCGCAACGCCGTTGACCTTTTGTTCATCCTGCATAATCGCAAGCGCTTCTAATTCCTGCTTGGACGGGACGCCTACCCTGATCGCCGCGTTTTGTGCCTTTTTCTTTGGATGGCGCGTCATCCCTGTTTCCTGAACCTCAGTCGACGGGTTTAATTTTTACGAGCATCTCAAGATGTGTTAAGCGGGGCATTGATTCGTTTATACGTTGTTTAACTTTTTCCAATCTTGACCCTTTTAAATAGGTGGGTTTTGTTATTCCAGTTGGATGAACAGGAATTGATCAATAATTTACTTTAAAAAATGTATTAAAACAAACCATATCGATCGATGCCACACAGTGATATGTCTCGAGTGTGCACCGAAATTTAATCGATTGTTGAGTTTTTCGCGAAAACCAGGTTTCGGTCGAAAAAGTTGCAAACATGGACGACTTTATAACTTCTGCCGCAAAACCAATGGAACTGTGTACACACAGCTTCTACCCTTATCACACTGCATGGGCATGGTTACATTGATTTCTTTGTACCACCAGATGAAATGAGAATAAGATCTCAAAAGCCAGTGCCAATTAAGTTTGACCTCGTCACCAGAAACTACAGAAAAATATAAACCTGAGACTGATGCACATTGCAGAATTGTTTTTGCATCTATAATTCAGAATGTTTCCTCAATTCAACATCAACTAACACAATGGTCTCATCAACCTGCAAAAGACAAAATTTACCTTCTGCAGCAAAGTGGGAGTGCAAACTGGCTGGCCTTACAGCTAACTACAAATACAAGTGGTGAGTGAATGACAAAAGTTGGTAGTGTTGCCACTCAATCAAGCAGGAACCTATAAGACCCTTTTATCAAGCACCAACCAGTGCTTGAAAAGGACCTTCACAAAATAACATTCTATCTCGGAGAAGCTCTAAAAATTTGCAGTTTCAGAATACAACCCAACTCAACCACTTCAATTGCAGAAAAACATGCAGCACAAAGATAGTTGGTCAACCGGTCTCATACGAGGGAACCTGTGCCCTAACTGTGTCATCATCACCATGTTTGATGCACATGTGGATTTTATCATGTTATCCAAGCACATGCATGATACCAAAAGATTGCATAGTCATCTTGCGCCTTCTAAATGAAAAATCTCACAAAAGGAGAATGTATTAGAAATTCAACAATTAAATTCCTTAGTCAAGAAAGTTATTTTCTCCAAATGAGGTTGCTACAGGAAGCTATCATCGGTACGAGGAGAAATCCAAACAGTCATGAAAAAAAACAACTTAAACGGAAACTGAATGCATTTAAAAAACAATCCATGTCACTCAAAACTAAGACTATGAATGTTACTTGGAAAGTGATTCTGTAGTTTAGCAGAGTATTTTTTTGTTATGTCAAAAACACTGGCCTAAGAACTCACAAGTAGAAGCAACCCTATATAGTCCAAATAATCTGTCACAAATTTTAAACTGTTTGCAAATATTACTAACATACAACGTCATATTTAAGAAACAAATACACTATTACATGTAAAACACACTGCTAACAGATTAACATAAAACAATGATAAAAAACACATTTGCTTAATGAAATTTTTTGATCCCAATTATCATCACTTACACCCAAGAAATTTAAAACCCCAACTTGCCAAAGACCAATTAAATAAACTTTAAAATCATATTTTGCAAAAAAACACACTGGAAAAACTTTACTAACCTCATTTTTAAGACAGCTTTTGTTGGAACATATTATTTCCTATCCAAACAGAACACAAATTTCCCTATAATAGTTGCTGCAAATGACATAAAATCATAACATATATATATATGTGAAATGTGGCAATAAAAATACCAATATATAGACATACAAACTTAAGTACTATGTTTTCAGACAAATACATATGTCTTTACTACATATAACCAGTGTTCAGTGGTATGGTTCTTAATATTTTGTTGATATTACAGTCTACACAATATCAAATCAGTGTATGACCAAGTAGTATTATCAGTGTAATGATTGATCTTTTGTTTGTAAACATAATTTCCCACAAACAATTATTTATACCAGCACGTTAAAATTATTTAGGTTTCCATTAAAATTTAGAAACTACACCAACATCTGCAGAGTTTTTAAGTACAAAAAAAATATCAGCAAGAAAAATATCAGCCCTGCGAAATCCCACCTTTGCGCACTCTTTCCTACACAAGTCAAACAAGATCAGAAGACTGCCTCGTTTTTGCAAGGTCACTTTCCGCGGGAATAATTCGCACGAATAAAACCAACCATCCGTAAATTTGTTATACGATGTCTGTGTTCCAACTCCACGCATGTTTGCAAAACTACCTGTTTTAGAAACCATTAACTGATTTCAACCAAACCGGGACCGCAGTTTGCGAGAAGGATAAAAACAAAATCATAACATTTGCCGTTCGCTAACTGTGACATCTTTTTTTTTTTTTTTTTTAAATCTAGCCTAACACTTCCAAGCAACGGCTCCGCTCTGGCAAAGTAAATGAAATCAGTATTTTCTGAAATTCCACTTGTCTGACTAATTAGCACGTGCAACTATTTTGAGTATTTCATAGTTTAATAACGACTGTACATGTAGCCAAAAACAAAACTGGAATCAATACTGTTTTTTGAGTGCAAAAATTTCCTTAGAAAAAAAACTAAAAAAACGGTGAATTAGGAAAGTTATTCTGTGCCTCTCTTCCACCAAATGCGTGAACATAAATCTAAATAGAAAAAAAACAAGCGAATCTCCATGAGAACAAGTATGTTTCTATGGAAACTCTCCAAATTAGACCCTGGATGACCAATAGCTCTCCACTGCCACTACAGGGGTGTACATCAATTTCCTACAAAACATGTTGGCCTTAAGCATTCACCCAATTGCAACAAATGCAAAATGAAAGATTACCAATGATAAACAGAAGAGTAATGTTTGTAGCAAGTGACCAAGATATACTTTTCTCTGGAAATCAGTTGTTTGTTTCTTTTACAGGTGGAAAAGATTTTGTTCTTCTATTATCTCTTAGTGTTCCATTATCTCTTAGGTATAGTGATCCACTTGTAATGATGCAATGCACTACAGGTTGTCTCTCTGTTTCACAAAAGTTTGATTTAAACAAATGTCCAACAGATTGAAAAAATTTAAATATCTGCAGTATCTTACCGTAAGTTTGCCATCGAAAAATAACTGCATCTAAACCTTCCCTGGGTTGAGTTGTGGTTCACATAATGTAGTACAGCCAAGAATTAACTGAAAAATAAGATTACCAGTTTAACACCTTTAACTTATTGAAAATATCATTGCACAAAATTATTTTTTTCCGGAGATGTGGCCAATAAATAGTTACCTTTTTTAATTAAATTTAGCAAACACAATGCTTGTGTTATTGAAGAAAATACACACATCAAAAACACATTAATTTGTTCTCCCTATGTTAACTACTCAACACCTGCAAAGGAAGTTAGAAATTAATCACAATTTATCAAAACACCTGATACTTTAAATAGAAACATGTACACAATTTACAACAAATGCAGTATGATGAAATCATTAGCAAACAGAAAAGCATTGGAGGGTAAGCTAAAACTACTTTTTATGTAATTAAATTTTCAGCATAAAGCAGTGATAATACAACTCCTGGCGCATGCTAGGTAAGAATTGTTTCTTTTGGGGTTTATTTATCTTGAAAGTTTGCTGGTCGTTTTTCTACAAAAGCAGTCATGCCTTCTTTCCGATCTTTAGTGGCAAATGTGGCATGGAATATTTTCTTTTCGAAGTGATTTCCTTCGGTAAGTGTGGTTTCATAAGCCGTGTTCACAGCTTCTTTTGCCAATGAAACAATAAGTTTGGAATTTTTAGATATTTTCTCAGCTGTTTTAATTGCTTCATCAACCACAGTTTCTTTGCTTGTGACTTTGCTTACAAGCCCAGCCCTCAAGGCTGATTCAGCATTGATGCGATTCCCAGTCAACACCATTTCCATTGCAAGGGACTTTCCGACCACCCTGGTTAGACGCTGAGTGCCTCCGGCACCAGGAATGGTCCCAAGCAAGATTTCCGGCTGTCCAAATTGTGCAGTGTCACCGGCATAAATGATATCACACATCATTGCCAACTCACAGCCCCCACCCAGGGCAAAACCATTCACGGCGGCAATAATAGGTTTTTTATTGTCGGCAATTCTTGTCCAATGAGTGAGAAAGTTACCTTGGACACAGTCAACATAGGTCTTGTTTTGCATTTCCTTGATGTCAGCTCCAGCAGCAAATGCCTTCTCACTTCCAGTGATAACAACACAACCAATTGATGTATCCTTTTCAAAGTCATCCAAGGCATCATTGACGTCAGTGATCAAAGCATCGCAGAGGGAATTCAATGCTTTTGGGCGATTCAATTGAATAAATCCAACACAACCATTATCTCCTTTCTTGTCAACCAATATGTTTGTGTACGTTTTCAAACCGCTTACATAAAGTTTACAAGGATTTTTCAGGTAAACACTGCGTCTTAGCAATCCTCTGCATGTCGTACCCAATAAGCCTGCCATTGTGTTGCAACCTTTACCGTGCTATACTAAGTTGCAATAAATCAGTAATCTCAGTACAAATTAGACAAAATACTCCAGGCACGCAAGAACAAATTCAGGCAATGTTTGTTTTGATGAACGTCGAAAAACCGCTGATGCATGCAATAACTGCTTGCTTAGTCATCCGAAACCACAATTAATCTTGTAGAAAAAATAAAATTTTCCATTGAGTCTTCCGTATTCAATCCTAAAAAAATGTTTAAAAAAACGCATACCAATTTTTAAGGTATTCAAGTACCTACATCACAAACATAAACCTTTTTTGTGTAGCGGTAATGTAAAGTTAGTTCTTTAGTTCCACTACAAGCTAAACGTGGAAGTACCCATATATATTTCGATATGTTATCCTTTTACATGAGGCACTCAAGACCAACATTTTCAATTTTATAAACGTCATGTTGTAAAATCGGGTACAATACCAGACAGAGAGAGGGCAAACATGCAAGAAGCACCAGAGACGTCGGACAAAAGTTTGCCGCAATAACTCAAGTAAGTTTCGCAGGTAAAAATCAACAAGTACAGAACCGTAATTCAACTGTTGTGTTCGTTCAACATTGCAGAAATTCCCAACCATTGGAGCAGCAAAAACTGATGGTGTTCGAATATAACCCATTTCATTCACAAATAATTTATAGGTAGATGGTGTTGATGAGTTGTGCCCAGATAACTTCTAAACTGGTATTTTGCCGATGAAGAAAATGTGACAAATACAATATACACCTGTGATGCGATTAATGCAATAGAATGTTGTTGTAGTTCATTATTGGCAAGTAAACTTTTATGATCAAGATGCAATCCTTGTAACATTGGGCAGTAGTTGTGTTGTTTTAGGTTTCCAGGCAACACTGACTTGAGATTCTCAGAATTTATTTGTTTTTTGTGTCTGTGTGGTATTTACATCGAGTGTCCACCAGATGGCATGACTGCGTTTCACCAGTAAAGGTTTTTGTTAACAGCGTTGATCATGGAACCAAACCATGAGCTAGCGTACGACCCAATCCCCGATGAATCAGGTCTTGCTACAGCTTTATCTTCTTTTGAAGGGGATTCAGCAGCTTCTTCATCCAAATATGGCGGCAACTCTTTATTTTCAGTATCTGTTGATAATAATGCAGAATTGTGGGTACAAATTATGAGTAAATTAAGACATTATGGACGTAAGTACACATTTTTAACCAGTCTATACACAATACACATAAGAACAATAAATCTTTGCAGAAAATATTTTGTACCATCAACTCTGCTTTCAAGTGGAATCAGAATCTCCTTCCCTTCATCATCTTTTAAAACTTGACTCGCTTCCATTACTTGCGTTTTCTTGACCGCTGTCGCAAGACGCTAAATAAAAAAAAAATAATCACAAAAGACGGGATAAGCTTTATTTAAAGATGATGTATTATATGTATATGTACATAGATATAATATTACATATATTAACGCATTCGAGTTAAGTACAATATGTATACATGAGATAGATGCAATGCTTCAGATTCATCAACTGACCATAACTTTGTTCTTGGCATGACCAAATTCATGCTGTTTTAACACAAAGTAGGTCAACATAAAATACCTCAGCTGTTAGTTCAGCCTTTGCCCTCACAGTACATCTTTGCAAATGCATGTTGAAGGTGAGGGAAATAACGCCCTTGATTCGAACCAATTCATCCACACACTGTTGTCTTCTCTCCTGAAAATGTTGCCACAACCATAAAACAACATCACTACATCTTTTAGTTAATTTTGATACCATGAAAAATTGTTGCACTTCAAAGTTGTCATAACTGTCAATTACCACAAACCACTGTAACCATTGATTATGCCACTGTTAGTATTTGTCAATAGTTTGCATATAGAAAGTAGATGGCAGAACTTACTTGATCAGTTAGACCTTTAATTTGCAAAGTTATAACTTTGGCTTTTTTGTTTCCGCCGAGAAAACTCAATGAATCTTTGCTTTTTCTTCCACTTCTTACACCAGCTCGAGTCACAACGCCAGACTCTGTTCAAAGTTAAATCAGTATTGAATGAACAAACCAAGAGTTTAAATTATTTGTTCCAGGCAAACAATTTATTTAATTTGTAGTGAATCCAGTCATCGCATATACTTGTAGCATACACTGCCAACTTACACACAGAATGTATTTGCTTGAACCTTTGTCAGTATGAATCATAAAATTGGATAGGTTTCTTATTATAAAAACAAACACAAACAATTGCAGATCTAATAATGTCATATTTATTATAAATTTGAGACTGAAACCTGAGGATTGTGCTTTTTTGCTGCTTCTCGTTTCCATTCTGTTTGGTCGGAGTAAATGTTGAATTTTCATGGCGACAGCTTTGCAATCAACGGCAAATCCTTCTCTACACACAAGAGATATGTTGTGTTAAAAACATACAACTACATGAATTATAGACATACATCATAAAATCATGCAGGAAGTTGAAGCAAAGGGTCTATTATCATGACTTTCATTTCAATTAATCACAATTATATCCAGATTAACAACTGTATATTCTGTTTTTGTTTTGGCCTGACAAATAAAATTTTTTAAAAACATACCTTTGTTCAACTTTCTTCATCAACTCCATCAAACCAACGGTTGACCTCATCGATGTTTTTGTGCCTTCATTTTCTGCTGCTTCCTCAGCCAAATACAACAATGCATTTAGTGCCTCAGTTACCTAAGCAAATAGTCAATTGTGCAAATTGCAAGTAAATATATAGTTCGACATTAACTGATTTATTTGGTTGTTAAAAAATTCCTTAAACACCAAAATAAAAACAAGTCACTTTAAAAAAAAATATTACATTATTTGTATTCTATATCATATATATACAGTCGATGGCATGCAGGCTTTTAAACATTTGGCAAATTGCAATGGAAATGTTTGTCACCCCTGGAATAATACAAACAGTTAATCTTACCACTTGCACTGTGTGTTCATCTGGATCAACAAATATTAATATTGAGTTAACATCGTTTCTTAACAAATATTCCCGATGTGCTGGATTCTGTGCTAGTCGACGAAGTTCTTTGACAATTGACAAAGACGTTGTTGATGAAGACATCGTGCTAGCAGATTTCCATGTTGTCCACGATTGAAATGAAGTTGTCGACTTTACAAGACTCTCCTAAAAAACTACGTTACCAAAGATTGTTCAAAAACACCAGCAAAGTTTCTATAACACAAATTGACATCTTAAAAATCACAAACTATAAAATGTAAAAAGAGAATTTAGGAAACTCTAATTTATTTTTGCATTATTCAAACTTTAGGGTCTTGCAGAAGCTTGTTATTATTTGCATCACATTCAATATTTAAGAAAACAACAGCATTTGCTTGGTGATGTCTGTTAATAGCTGCATTGTGCCCTTGACATCATAATATCGAATTTTGCATTTTGCTCCTAACGAGAATGTATTAATTGCATCACAATTCACAGCAAATCTTTCCAGAATACCTAACAATTTACGTAGTACGTTTAAACTAGCCTTGGTTCTAACAGATTCAGATTTGTTTAATATGTTACTTACACTAAAAGTCTTACATAACAAGAGCTCACAACAATTTTTATCAAAAAAAACAAAACCCGGACAATCTATAGATATCATAAAAATAACTTGCACTTGGGTTATTCGGATGAGAGAAATGATTTATTGACCTTCCACATCGGAAAGCAGAATATTATTAATTATTCAGGATTAACCAAAGATTAGAAATCAACAAAGTCGTTTCAATACTTTGTCAGTCATGGATGATATTACCATAAATTGTGATATTTACTAATAATATGCATCTTTTTTAACGTAAACGTAATCCATGACTGATGACTAGATAAAAATTAAAAAAGTTTTACAAAAAAAAGATTCAATTTTTGTGCATTACTTTCTGTTGGTAAATAACGTTGCTAGTACTAACTTTTGTTCACTCAAACTGTTTGTTAACGAATCTCCGGGTATTTTGGGTAAAACGGGTAATTTTGTTGATATCCTAAACAAAGATTTATCTTGTGATATTTTTGTCGTGAGAAGACAGGTTTTGGTCTAGCGAGGACTATGTGGCCCTGCTGTTTTATCGCATCGCAAAGTGGACGTTATTCGGCACCCAGTAAATAACACACACACACATAATCGTACAGGAATACACGACGCACATAACGAAGCATTAAGTCGCGATGCACAATTACTTCCGATGAATCACAATAAGGTTTGTTCTTTCATTGTTCGATAACAACGTTTCCTGTCAACCCTACATCTGTAACCTCATCAACAGAAGCATTTAAATGGAGGTTGTATATACAGTGGATAACGTTCGAACAAACTGTAGAGTTAAATGAAGTCCTGGAAAATTGTGGATATCTTGCGTGTTTAGTTGTGGTTCAAATGCAAACCCCAGTGCCAGCGCTTTTTGTCTTCTGTGGCGACTTAACTAATCTTGTGCTAAACGTTAACGATATGTTGTTGCATGGCGATTTGGATATTTGTACACAAAATTTATTTATGGTTGTGTATTTTGGTTTAGCAAAACTTAAATCTTTTCGTGAATCCTGCAATAACACCTAAAATCACACCGATTGAGACGAAATGTTGAAGTTGACGTGGATCGTTGTGATCCTAGCCGCAGTTGGCTTTGAAAGATCGCAGGCAGCAACAAGTAGGTTCAGTTCATGGTCCGATAAAATAGACAAATTGAGCTTGTTTATGTCAGGGCTGCTGGAGGCTAAAGCATGCAACATAAACTATAAGACAAATAATTTATCCCATGTAGCTTCCCCTAAAATCGCCGATACAACCGAAACAATGTGTTGTATCTTTTGTCTTAATGATTTACAAGCCCTAAGTTGTGTTTTCGCATAATATTAACATTTGTGTCACTTGTACTTTTCAGTTACGGAACTTCCGAGTCTCAGTAATGACTCAATCACGTGCTACCCTGATCCAGAGTTTTTGTGAGTGTTTGAATCGTGATGGAAACTACAATTGTTTGGTTTCCTTACTTGAATTTACCAATTAATTGAATTTACCAAAAGTTGCTTTGGGAGAAAATAATCACAATTTTTTTGGATAAAATTAAGTAATGCCAACAGTTTGTTCAAGCTTTAGTCGGTATTTTAATTTCAATTATTAATACGTCATATGCTTATACGTCATATGCTTACTATATTCTTGTTGACCTTGACAAAAAAGGCAAAGGCGCGGGGTCAGATTTGGCCCAAACCGATCAAATGAGCCCAGGACCGATCCCGTTTGCATCAGAAAATGATCTCCATTACGTGTCTTCGATGCAATAATGAATTCCAGAATGCACAGAACTTATTTTTTTCTGCAGTGTCTCCAATCAATTTCTCATGGAGGCCGGCATTACTGCAGTTGACAAAGTGATTTTGGCCAACAACACTGAACAGACCTCAGCCACAACGGAATGTACTGCGGTCCAGTCAAGCACTGGATACACTTTCCTGTTGAACCAAACTTTTGGCGACTGCGCAGCTGATCTCACGGTATGAAATTAACATTTGGGTCCAGGTCATTTCAACTCATGTCTGAGTGTTGTTGCAACACCGCGTGCGACACTCGCATTAAATTTAGCACAATTTCTGATATAAACGAAACGCTTTTTGTATTTACTTACATCATAAAGGTTGATAAGTGACATCACAATAACGACATTTGTTGTGAGAGGTCCCCTCCCAACCGTGCGATGTAAGCACTGTGCCAGTTTATGCATGGTTGATATTTTGTTGCAGTGACGTTTCTCAGACTTTCTTATAAATTTATGACGACGAAGTTTAACATTTCTATGTAACAGCAGCAAAGTCGCTAAACTGGTGTTTTCCATCAGATTGTGGACGGGACGGTGAGGAAAGTGACGTACTACATCCTGGTTATTCCCGTCGGTGGCGGAGTGATATCGCGCGAGGGATGCGTATTCATCCGCGTCTGTTGTAACTACGGAACGGTCATAGAAGGTCAACTGTCCCCCCTAAACCCCGAAAACAAGTAAGAATTCAAACTTTGCACGAAAGTAAAATGTGCAGTGAAACTGGAAAACCATCAAAATGTTCCTTACTTACAACGTCTGTTATTTGCTTCCTAAAAATACAAAGACTGCAGGGAAAATTATTCTGCACTTTGAAGCTAATGTTATGCTTGCGTATTATCACAACACACGTTGGACTCAATTAGTTAAATTCATGGGGATAAAAGACCACTGAAAGAATTTCGTGGAATTTATATGTGAATTAAAACCTATTAAGACTGGGTAGGTGGGTTTATGCAACACTACACATGTCGATGATTGGTTTAATCCGGGTTGGTGGGTTTCGACTAACTTCAAGCGTGTTATCCAGGCTCCACGACACTTTTGTCGCGCCTGCTTTGGTGGAATATCACGCCGAAGGTCAGTTCTACTCCAATTCTGCTTTGGACGCTTTATTCACTGGGGGACAAGTGTTGGTTGATGCAGATGTGTATGTCAACATTTGGTTGGTTGAAATTATCAACAGCCCGAACATACAGGTGAGGTAACCATAGCAACACAGCACGCTGCCTAACCAACTCGGTGATTATAAAAATCAATCAACATAAATACCTTCACCAAAATTTATGATATTCTGCGTTGTTATTTCAATGCAGTTGAATGACAGGACAATGTTACTTGGTTAAAATCACGGATTTAGAACTTGAGCGCTAAAATGACGTCATTTTTTGTTATTGCGTCACAGATGGAGAGGTGTTTCGCAACCCAGACGTCAGATCCAAATGTTGGTCCACGATATTACATCATCGACGGAAGGTGGGTGGAAATATTTACATTTATTCGAAAGACTCTAAGATTGACATTGATGCTACAAAAATATTGAACATTAGAATCACCAGAATGTTTGTTACTTAACGTGGAACACGAAATCCTGTTGCGTCATTTGCTCGTGTATTCGCAGGTGTGCCTCCAGTGACTCACAAATTGTATCTGTCGGCTTTTCCCGCCATTTCACATTTAAATTCCGGTCGTTCCATTGGTTGAGAGTGACTCCAGCCAACCAGAGGATTTACATACAGTGTGAGATGTTGATGTGCGGAGAGAGGTTGAACAAAACGTGCGAGACGAACGTGAGTTCAAAGAACTTCTCTGTCTGACATGAATTTATGCTCAAAACACTTTAAAATTCAAATTTTTTGACAAAACCGGTGTGGTTTCATCGTCAACAAAACCTTGCAAGAAAAATTACACCAGAAGTTTCCATGCAGGTTTGCAGTCGGAGAAGACGGGAAATACCCGCAGATAACACTGGGGAAAACACCCAACTAGTTACCGTCGGACCCTTGCAAGTCGTTGATCCCAAAGCCAATGACGTCACTGAACACATCGTATTCGAACCGGAGCCGGTCAAGTGTGACAAGGTGAGTGACGTATATTTTACAACAACAGGAAGATAATGTTACGCTTCACTGCTTTCATGTAAACCACGTCATTGAACTGCATATCATTTGTTGCGTGTTTGACCACAAAAAATTTCTGAGGTTAAAATCTGTTGACCTGAATATAGGAGAAATATATTTCGCTAAAAAACGCCGTCAGTGTTTCCCTCTGTCACAAGCGCATGCAAGTTTGTATTGAACTTAAATACGCCTTGGTGCAACTCACTGACAGTTAGCGCTGATGAACTTAAATAATTTTAACTGTCCGCAAAATCCTATACCCACCCACGCATAATTCTTTTATTCAACCTGTGGCATGTTTGCCATATTCTAGTGATTTACAAAATCGTCGCGTCGTCAACGTTGTTTTAAATTTTTCCGCAAATGTAAAAAGATTTGAATATTCCAGGTCAGTGCTGGATGCGCTCACGACTGTGCAGTGGACAATGATGGTGGGATTGTGTGCACTTGCCCAAGTTTGCAAATGCTTCTCCCAGATGGGAAGACTTGTATGTCAGGTAAAATTACTTCATTACTTCTGGCTATAATGACTGGCATTGTTGCTTGGTTCAATTATATTCGCATTCAGGGATTGGGTGTCTATGACGTCAAAATCGTACAACAAACTGGCTTTTAAAGATTTTTGTTTTAATGCGAATCGTTTAGTTTATCACACACCACCACTTTGCTGAGTGTTTGTACTGTGGCAACACGCATGTTTTCCCTGGCCTAGTTCTGACCACGCCGCATGTTTTTCTATGCAGTTGAGGAAATTCTGTTCAGCCAAGATAAAAAATCTGATATGCTGAGTCACGCTCCCATCATTGTCCTCATCGCTTTCGGGGTGACTTGCATTTTTCTGCTGCTGGTGAAGATTCAAAATTACATTTAATCTTGTCTTGTGCTGGAGCAGTGGATTTGTGACATCACAATTATATGATTATGTCGTAGTGGATTATTTCTTGCGTAGAATAAAACGTTATACGGAGATTGAATTCGACTAATTTTTCTGTAACTAAGTATACATGGCCTTTGCTGATGAAAAAACAATGACCTCAACGGGATCGGTGAACCAAGCCACTCTGGTAGGCTGTCGAGGCCTTTGTGTACCCACAGTGTTGCAAGATAGTTTTTAAGACGTTTGTTAGCTTTTTTGTTTGTGAAGAACTGCACCATAATCCCACTCCACATGTACACTTGCTGACAGCTTCAAAAACTTAACGAAACTTCGTAGCGAGTGTCTCGTGTTTCAGATATTCCACATTTCGGTCCAACAGGTCGTTATGAGCAATCACTCCCGCCTTGATAAAATTTTTGAAAAAAAAAAATTTACTGCGGTTATTCAGTTTTATTAAGTGATAGGAGTCCATTGCGTATCTGTTTGGGGTTTTGGCTGAGAATTGACCCAGCAATACGTGTTTTCAAAATTTTACTGTGGGCCAACCGACGAATTTATAAGAGCACTTCCAATATGTTTTGGTGCAGGAATGATGTTTGGACATAAGCTTTATTTCTTGTACCCTCGCAGAAAACTTCCTTCGGTACTTTAAATTTTAGGGTCAACATATAGTTCTGCCCGCCCCGCCGTTATCTTAACTTTTACATAGGGTAACTCTTTTAGTTCGTTCTCA
This sequence comes from Ascidia mentula, assembly GCF_947561715.1. NCBI lineage: Eukaryota > Metazoa > Chordata > Ascidiacea > Phlebobranchia > Ascidiidae > Ascidia > Ascidia mentula. The sequence goes on along the minus strand of NC_138570.1, from coordinate 21,987,754 downwards.
TGATGAACCCCGCATAAATTTAAATAAGACTCGATTGATTTTAGAAGTTTATTTTTTGGGATGATAACTGGTAGGACGGACAATTTAGAACTAACTTTTAAGTTTGTGGTTCCGTAAACGAAATAAGAGGGTCCAAGTGTGTCGTGAGGCTAAAAGGTTTGAGAACCCCTGATTTAGAGAATAACCTTCACTATAATTGTAATGAAAACATGATTCATAAACTGTCAACGCCTTTCATGGCAAAATTGTTTACTGCTTTGAATGTAATTATTGCTTATACATTATTTCAAACTCACACGCTAAACAAAGAATGATTTTTAGCGATGGAAAAATGGAAACTGATTTTGCAGCACAAAAAATTCACAATTTTTAATCGAGAAAGAAACGAAAAGTTTTAAAATCGGCAAAAGATCGCTCGTTTTGTTTTTCTGCAAAACATCATTTATCAAACGCACAATGGGAATTAACAATCGTTGTATATGACGTCACACTGTAAACTTCCCTTCCTGGATGAGCTTTTTCCACACGCTACCATCGGGGAATTGGAATTGTTCAAGGGATTTAGGTTTCATCTGACTTGAATATCCGGGATCCTGTGGTATTAAGCATTGTTTGGTTTATCGCAAAATATTCGGTAAAATTCTGCCCTGATTTCAGGTAAAACTTATTTCAAACTATATTGATTTTTTTACATATTTTTTCACCACGCCAATTTCACGATGCTTTGCTTCGATTCAAACCACACATTCGAAAGTAATTGTTGACACAACTCACCTGAGGGGGCATGTAACAGTTTTTCTTCACATTTACAGGGTAGTTGAAGTGCTCATGGAGATGATTAACATACTCACAAACTCTAAACAAAACATACACTGGTTTAACAATGCAGTCAAACAACAGTAAAGTTATTGTTATGTCACAATGATGTACATTCTTAATGATACACGTGAAATTGATCAGCGGTTGTGGACAGTTACTTTGGAGTCGGAATTGGGCGACTTAGATTTTGCAATATTACCTTCCATCAGTGGTGGCGGATACACAAAGATAATCAAACATTGCGATGTGTTGGACGAGCTCGCACAATCCAACACCGCCAGCATGAGGACACACAGGAACTAAACGATAATCAGGCGATAAAACGATTCAAATATTGCACGGTGCTTAATCCAAAGGTTGAAAAAATTAAAAATTGTGGAAAAAACTTCAACCCAATTAATTTATTAATTTTATGATTATTTACCATTAAACTTTTTCGCCATGAGAAGTATCGCGATATTTTCATTAATCGAACCAACACGGCAAGAATCGATTTGAAGGAATCGCAATGCATCCGACTGTAGAAGTTGTTTGAAGATCACACGATTCTGGCACTGTTCACCCGTCGCCACTCCGATATTGAACGGTGCGAGAGCCTGTTTGAACATTACATGTAAATTAATACACGAACACACAGGAAGAGAGAAATTTGCTAATCAGATAATTTTATGTTGGATATTTTGAAACTTAGGGAAACCCTTTGCGCGAAATACAAACCAACACGTAGTTCTGTCGTTCACCTATTATGGCTTGTGTGTAATTGAAGGTTAAAGAAGAATAAAAACAGTTTGAACACTTACTTTAGCAATAGTCGCATGACCAAGAACATCATCCGGGCTCGTGGGTTCTTCTATCCAAACTGGACGAAACTCAGCAAGATTTTTCATCCACTCGATGGCGTCCTTTACATCCCATCGTTGGTTCGCGTCCATCATCTCATAAAAATAAAATTGAAAGTTCTTAGTTTGTTATAACTTTGCAACAAATCAATGTGAAAAACAAGATTTTACTTAAAATGCGTTTGTTTTAGCAATATATATATATACTTGTTTAAGTAATAAATGACGTAAAAATTAAGATAAATTGTGACGTAACAATAACAGCACAATCGGCCAAGATGTTTTACATCTAAATAAATTATTTAAATAAAAGCCTTTAAGCTTTTTTTGTTATTTGCTGAATGAAAATAATTCAAGAAATAAGTAGTGGATGTTGCCTGGAAACAAGTTGTAACTTACCAACTGATTCTCCCATCCTATCTGATCCCGGATGAGTTTGCTCCTTCTCCTGTCATCCTCAACATCCACTCCCACCTTCATCTTAAACCTGGAAGAGAAAGATGCCACGTGATACACCTGAAACTTCACATATCCAATGTGAAACACTCACTTCGTCCATCCATCCGCGAGAGCCTCCTCACATTTCTAAATATGGAAATACGACGGTTTGGAAACAAACAAACGAAGTGTTGTGACGTAACAGAGGTTTACCTGCACGAGGGTTTCGTCAGAATATCCGAGCCAAGCAATCGACGTCGTGTAGGCGGGGAAACCCCTCGTCTGCAACTCTCTCTCTGCAAAATTCGATATAAACGCTAAGCAGTTTACGTTCAAAGTACAACTTACTGGATAGTAAGGAATCCGGGTTAAAATCGATTAAAAATTACTAACAGTTGAACATAGAGAAGTCATTGTCGACCGAAAAGAAAATGAGACGTAATTTGTTTACATGTAGATGACTATATTTTCTGCTGTGGAATCAAACCATTCCACAAGATTATGCACTGGTGGGAAATTTGGCGCTGAAATAACGTCAATCTCTAACAATAATTCACCCCGTTCTTGCTGGCTGGGTTTGTTCGTTTCCAGGATTTTCAAGGCTTCTTCTTTGGTCAAAACGTCAGTTCTGCAAACAAAAATACGGAAATAACAAATTCATTGTCCTTTGGCATAAGGAAAATTCAATCTTACATGTAACTAAAATCCACCAGGTTTATGATTTCTATGGGTGACATGTCAGCAAGAAGTTTCCAAACCGGCTAAAAAAGGGGACAGTTAATATCAAATCTCAAACTCTGATTGGTTTTATTTTCAACAATGCAATACAATAAGAAGCATGCAAACGAACAATTAGGGACTCACCACGGCAAATTTATACTTGTTAGATTATTAGACGGAAACAACAGGGATCAAGAAATTACCTTTTTCTCCTTCTTGGCCCACAAGTCCCACAGAGCGTTGAAAATCCCGGCGGCAGCCATGTGGACAACTCCTTTCTCCGGTCCGAGCTACGGATGACGTTGAATATAAATAAACCAACTTAATCAATAACACACAACAAATCTTACCCATCTAAGCTGGCCCTCTTGGGTTATTTGGCGCCAAAATACCCCAAAGTTTCCGAATATTTTTCCAATCTCACATCCGATCACGTGACCACTGATAACCTCGGCTGCTTTCGCCACTGCATTTGCAAATTACCAACTTGATCGGCATCAAATTACCATTTTATTTGTTATTTACTGGGCATACGCCAATAATAAAGCAATTTAATAAATGTGGGCTTCGTTTCCACACAAGACCTACATATGTCATTCCCCCGGCCGAGGGAGAAAGTCAATCCATGGCCAATTATTCCATCACCACGATCTGTCTCTATTGTAACGTATACTGCTGAGTAATCAACTTCGCCATGCTGCAAACACAAATACTTCAGTGTCTTCAACAAAGCAACATAGATTTCCCCCCAAACCAGACGTATTACATAATAACAGGCGAAACGTCGGTGAATAAAGTTACGTTTTATCTTTGCCAGAAGAACAGATTATTAAGTTACAATATGCCTGGCAGCAACAAAAACATTATAGACGTATTACAGGTTGTACAACTTTAATTTCTTCTGATATTTACCATTGCATCAGATCCATGGTGCTCCAATGAAGTCGGGAATCTAATGTCTTTGACTCTTATCTTGGTAACTTTGCCTTGCAAGTTAGCCATTTTGTCCCCACATACGTTTGCTTTGCAAATGACTGGCAACGCCGTGGGCAGTCATTCATTTACAACCAGTCAAACAGACGCTGCTGAATTGCTAACTTTGCAACTGCGGTGTGCGGAAATAATACAATGCGACCTTTGTAACGAGATTCCCAAAAAAACGTCGTGCTGCAGTACACCAGAATGTTAAGGTACCACAGAAAACATTAAACTGTAAATTTTAAATACGGTTACAGAAATTTAATCTGAAGATGTTAAGTAATTTGTTGTTTAAGTTGTAGTTGATGATTTTTATTGACTGTTTACTAGCATTTTTGCTTGCTAATGTTAGACATCTGGCTGTTGTACCTAATTATGTCATGCATTGGGCAAGCTGTGTGTTGGTAAGTCAATGTATATGTTTGTATCAGAAACGTTTTTGTTGTGTAAAATTTAATGAGTTGTAGTAGTATGGAAGAGGACCTTGTACTTGCTTCACTTAAATGTCCCCCAAATGCCAAGGAGGTTTATGACAAAGTTTCTGAATTTATCATTAACTGTCAAACAAAGCAATCAAGAAAAATTGTGTTGGTGACTTCTGGTGGTACAAGTGTACCTTTGGAGAAGAGTGGTGTTCGCCAAATTGAAAACTTTAGCACTGGGTGGCGTGGTTCTACATCTGCCGAGGAGTTTTTGAAAAAAGGGTATGCTGTTATATTTCTACATCGCAAGAACAGCACCTTTCCTTTTATGAGGCATTTAGTTGAGGGTGAAGGCCCTTTGATTCAACATTTGCATGCAGAAGATGAAAAACTTTATTTTGAAACTACAGATGAAAATATACTCAATGATGTCAGAGCATTTCATGCTTACGCGGGGGCTGGTCTATTTCTGCCAATCCATTTTGTCACTGTGGATCAATACCTGCATTTGCTTCATGTTGTTTGCGTTGCAATGAGGCCAGTTGGTTCAAATGCCATGGTTTATTTGGCTGCAGCAGTGTCCGATTTTTACATTCCATATGATGAACTTCCAGAGCACAAAATTCAATCTGGGAATCTTGAAAGTTTCACCATAAAACTGCAATTAGTGCCAAAAACAATTAAACAGCTCACAGAAAAGTGGGTTCGCAATGCATTTGTTGTTTCATTCAAACTTGAAACTGATGAAACAATTTTGCTTGAAAAAGCTACAACATCACTTGACAGATATTGCCACCATGTTGTAGTTGCAAATATTTTAAGAACAAAAGCTTCGAAAGTAACGATTGTAACAAAGCAAAAAGTATTTGCCATAGAATTGAGTGAACAAGACACTCTGCTAAAAGTTGAAATTGAAAACAAAATTATCCAATATTTGAATGATCTCCATGAGAAATACATTTCTTCATTGTAGTTCGTTCAGCATTTACATGCAATTATTCTCATTTCTTTAGTGGATATTTATATGGAACTAAGTTGTCTGTTTGGGAAAAAGACCAAAGCACAAATTTTATAGAAAGATCAACCTTTATTTTAGTTTTCTTTAATCCTAATTGACAAGGCATTGCATACTGCAACATGTTTTCACCTAACAATCATGCTCGTGAAGCCTAAACCAGTGGTTCTTATTCTCAGCATTTTTGCACTTGCAGACCAGTTGTGGCCAGGGAATTTGATGAAATAAATACTGCTCTAAAATACATTATTCAAACATTTCTGCAACACCACTGTACTGAGCCAAGATATTTTATTAAGCAAACACTCATAGTAAATGCAATGGTTAAATAATTTCCTACAAACACAGGGATGAGCACATGTTTGAGAAACTAGGAAGGTTTACAAAAATATGTGGGGGATATTGGATTTGTTTATCGGCGTGCCATCTGTCTAATCTTCTTTGCGGGAACGACATTTCTTCTTCTTCCCGGCTTTCGACCAATCAGCATCTGCAAAAATGTATTTTTAAACATAATCGTAATAACAAAAGGAAATAGTGTTCAACTGCATGTAAAAGTTGTGGGATATTAACAAATAATTCTGCAGACTTACCTTCCGCAACAGATTGTTGTTCAAGTGGCAAATTTTCCAGAGTAACCTTAAAAATAATAAAAAAATCAGTGATCCATGACACAGCAAGGGTGCAACTGATTTACCTTCGGCTCAATGTTTTCGATCTGTTCTTGGACAGTTTCATTGTCTTTGTTTGTCACGTCATTGTCAGTACCCTGAATAAAGAATTAATAATTGTTCTTTTTTATTCTAACAACTGCAGTTGCAAGTTGTACGAAAATTCGGAATGATATTTGCTGTAAACCACAATAATCTTCCTTAACATGTAAATGTTGAAGATTAAAACTTATGTACAAATTGTATTAAGAAATCACAATCTTTGTCCAATGGGCGGTAAGAAAGTGTGACAACAACTGACCCCGTATAATAAAGGTAACACTTACGTTATTTGAGTCCTGTTGGTTGGCATTCTTCTTCTTGCGTCGTCTACGTTGCTTCTTATTCGTGTTCTGATTGGCTGAGGAAATGAAGTTTGGGCCCGCCCCAACCACAGCCTGTTGAGGTGCAGATGTCTGAGATGGGAGGGGAAGTAGGGATTGGGTACGTTCGTCATCGCTCGATTCATCCTGTGTTCAACATTAGTGAGGATAAATAACGCAAACCACAGTCCCATCAAACAAATATTGTAACATTCAAGCCAATATCAGCATCATAATTATCGCTAAGAACCGTAACTAATTATACCGCAATGCCGTAACCATTAACGGATGAAATAATAAATTCCACTTACAAAATAAGAGGGTTTGGGTTTCGTTTCAACTTGGGGGGTTTCCCACTCGTCGTTGGTGTTGGTCCAATTCGCCTCGGGGATTCCCCAGTCATTGCCGTCTGTTTTATTGAAGTTATCCGGATTCCACGGGTCGTCGGGAGTGGGCACACTGTAACCTTCAGGTTCCAGGAGAAATTCTTCGCGTTTCATCATCTCTTGGGCGACCCCTGGTGGACTTGAGTGCGTTCCCGTTCGTATTCCCGACCATTGACGAAGTGGACTCTGCGCACCAAACATGCTGATATCAGTGTACACATTATTCGTGTAAAGTCGTGGATTTAACCGCAAATCTTCGAAACAGCTCTAATTATTCGTGACGTCATCAGAATAGCATGAGAAACTCAGAATGAAATTTAGCGGGGAATCAATGTAATGGCGACGTTGCAAGAAATGACATCATCAGTGATGAAAGAGCAAAAACACGTCAACAGGTCCTGGGTTTCAAGTGACGTCACCTATACGCGACTCGAAACGCAAGCCCGTGACGTCATTCGCCAAAAACAAGAATAGGAAGATAGCGCTCCATCACGCGGTTGATTGCCATCGGCGCCCGCCGTCACAAGTGGGCGGTACAGACGAGTGCAATTGACCACGTGGCAGGGCAGGTTCGTGTGTGAGGTTTGACATCGGCATGGAACGACCAATGACGGAACGCCAGAGTGTTTCAACATTACGAATCACCATCTGATGTTTCGCCGCGTCGTACCCGCCCACGCTCACGTAACAATGCTGTGTGTGACGTAACGATCGACTGGGGGGTGATTGGGGATGACGGACCGCATATGAAGCGAATAGCTATTCAAATACCACGACGAATAGCTTACATCTTCATATACAGCCAGCCAACAAATCAACATTATCACGTAATTCACTATCTAACTAACACTTACCGGTTGGTAGGTCGATGACGTAGTGTTGACGTGCACCCAATCGTCAGTAATCGATGAGGGGGAACCCCATCGTCGTGACGTCACTGCAGTTGACCCTGAGTATAAGAGCGCAAATTTTAAATTTTTTGTTGTTTCGGTTTCTTGTGGAATGAGTTGTCTGCAATCGTCCCACAAATTGAGTTTGCAGCAAACTTCAACCTAGTCTTAAAAATTAAGTTGAACAATTACATGTTTCCTTAATGGAATATAACTGGCGCTAAATAAAAATGCATCAGCCATCGCTACATTGAGAGAGAACACGTTGTTGACGAACTACGCCACCCAGCGGCGGTTAGAAACAAAATGGCGTCGCAACCATCCTGACACGGGAAGTTGGTGATTTGATGACAACCACAAAAATCTCAGCAGACATTTCCATAAACAACCTATGGCCGCTGATTAAATAAAAACTCGCAACAGTCTGACCCTAAGTTTGATTATTAAAACAAACACACATTAACCGAACAATAATACACTCAACAATCGATTAATTCTAAGTACGAGGTAGCAAAATCCAAATAAATGCCACAAACTTTTTTACAAACTACTTACAATTCAACTGTGACGTAACAAACAACAACGAGACGACCGCAGTATAAAGATTTCATCGTCATCACGAAAATTGGCGCCAAATTCACGAGCATTCGACACGAGTTGATCGGATCGACTTACTGCAACCTTCGCCTGTCTATACACCCGCCCTGCTCGCGTATAGAGCGGTTATATGGCCGGGTTTTATACAAAGGAGAAAAAGGCTTGCGAGGCGACAACACTGGCGGGAAGTAGCAATCAAGCTCCATTAATCTGACACCAGAGCAGCTACCGCGTTTCCCCTCCTGCAGTACCGGGGCGAGAGCTAATTCTGCTGCCATAGGGATTTTGTCGCGATTCTAACTCTGAAATGGGTTTCGAAAGCGCTGTATTTAAAACGCCGCCTGCATCACGGATTAAGGTGGTACAAGTATTGGCTGCACGCCAAGTCCTTCACCATGCTTCCAAATACTTTGAGCTAGTTCTAACCAAATTTCTAACACATTATCTTATGTAAATTTTATTTGAATGTAATTAAAACTGCTGTGCGGTTTGTTCTGCATCAAACTTCAATCATCATACTTTCGCTTTGATAGAAACTATTCGCGAATTTATTATAAGTTTATTATAAATGCAGAGTTTCTACAAACAAATAAACCAGTATATTTGATTGATTGGAGATTTATGTAACATACCAAGCATCTTGTACATGGAATCCACGCAGCCCCAACGGTTACTGCGTTCTGTCAGTAAAAATTATTTCACATGCTGGCAATCCGCTTCGTTGTTCTATTTTTTAATCAAACTCCGCGCCATAAAAGTTCACGCATGAAGAAAAACCGACGATCGTTGGATTTTTTTGCGAATTCAAATAAAAACTTTTCAGATCTTCCATGTTAAAATCCACAATCACACTGCGACACAACTAGAATCACTGCTGCAAATTTTAATGTTGATGATTTATTTTAAACTGAAACGCACTCATGTTACCATGGCGACAAGCCCAACTTACACGGGGCAGAGAGGGGGGTTGACCCGCTGACCCCACTGGGGTGAAAGGGAAGCACGTGGGTATTTTTTCGACAAAAGTTCGTTAACGAGATTAATTCTGATGAAAGAAAAGGGTTATGAACATGCGACAGTTTGTATGGAGACCAGTTCGTCTTTACACAGCTTAATACAATCAATCGCTTGCTTACTATTAGCGGCATTTGAAGCAGCAACAATTGAAAAGGGATTGATTAACATGAACAAACAAACCCAGCGGTACGACGTGCTTGTTGAAGCATTGCGTCCATGATTACAACATTGACCACACTTATTTTGAACAAACCTATGTTGACCAAACCAATATTACACAAACCTATGTTGAACATAGCCACGTCCGTTAACTTTTCGGCAAGAGGTTTAGTTTAAGTTTCACCTGAGTTTAAACTAACCTGGGTTAATCCAGGTAGAAGGTGAATTAGTTTGTTCCTCATTATTCCACTGTTTCAAACTCTCCGGTTTTGAAAATATTACTGAGCACAATTTGAAAGGCGGTAACAAAACCATCATTATCAGTAGTAAAGTTACCACACAATAGAAATCACAATTCCAATAGATTATTGTTTACACACAACTTGAAAATTAATTGCATGAAATCAAAACTATCATTTTCTTTTGAAAGATTTTCTAATTCTATTTGTTTTTGCAAGTTTATGACAACATTTTACAAACCTTCATTTTTTTGATTCCACGAAGTTTTCTCGATCGAAGAAACTGGGGTTGAAATTAAATTTCCGTTGGATTCCCACAAACCTACAACAAAACATGGATAAACTCAATGTTTCCGTTTTAATGAAACCTTGTGTTACCTGAACTCTAATCTTACATATTTGTGGATTATTATCAATTGCAGTTTTAGGTAAAATATTGCATTGGGTAACTTGGACATGCTTTTAAACTTTGTTGAACAAATTTCACTTTTTACAAAAACAATAAGTACATGATGTTGTCTCAACTAGCAAACATTAGGACAGACAAATTGTAAAAATGTTTTTTTAATGAAGAGCAGGTGGCGTACAAATGTTTGTGTATCACCTGATATTGAGGTAGCAGGAGTCCAGTTGTTCACAGTTTTAGCCGGTGGTGGCAACGCAGCCTGCGATATTGGAGTACGATTTATTGTAGGTTTAGCAGAATGATGACGAGATGTCACAGGTTGTCGCTTCTCAGTCCATTCTTCACCAGCAGCTTTCGCAAATCGTGGAGCTACATCTGAATGTTCAATATAATGTGGATCAATTGAATAACTTGAATTAATTGTGGACACGCTTAAAACTATGTAACGCATCTTTTGCGACAAAAATAAAAACAAATAGGCGACCACCTGAAATCTCTAGGTTTACATTTTTTTTGTCATGATCTGCAAACTTAATATTTCAAGGGAAATAACTTTTATTGCAACACTACAATTAGACAATAAAACACAATTAACTGTTGTTGTCTTTTTTTAAACAAATAAATTCCTCCCAATCTTAAGAACAACCTTAGTTGCAAAATACTAACTTGTCACTAAGTTTTCTGTCTTATTAAACCACATTTTGCCAACAACATTGCCTTAAAACATCTTGCAACCATTTAGTTGTGACGCTGCAAAGTTTGTGATCATAAATTGCCACCAGCAGAGGGGCTTCTTCCTCCTGGCCTATTATAGTTAAGGAAGGATGCGGGCTCATATGTTCGGCCGTGCACGTTTTCGCTCATCCACGTTGAGTCACAGCACACTCACGGGTGCAGAGTGTCAATGCAAGTACTAAGAGCCTCGCCACATATTGTCAAGGCACAAACATATTGCTGGTATTTGAAACCATTGAGCAATTCCACGCTTCTGAAATATTCCATTTTTTCAGCTGTTTCCAAAGTTTCATATTTCACAGATTATTAAAATTATCAGTTGACACCCAGCCCCTATCAGTTGACACCCCCTTGCTTAGATTTGAAGTTTGTGTTTAATAAAATACTTTCAACCTCAGAAAATTTGCAAATGCAAATGAGGATCTGTTGTCTTTTCTGCAACGTGGAATATACAGAGCAGGTTTATTAATTTGCTGGTGTTGATCAAAATGCCACGGCTTGTCATATTTTATTAGGAAGTTTAGCGTTGAATGAGAATGACAAATAACTGCTGTTGTTGTGCAAACAAACCACACGCGACAACCAAACATTATGACCAAGTTTTGGTCAAAGTTGGACAACAGCAGATTGCAGATCATCAACATATGTTTGCACTTGTTTTTGTAAAAAAACATTGACAATAAAAAATCTGTTCAATGTGCTTTATTGGAGGTTACTAGATTTACACTTGTTGCTGCTAAGGTAACACCTATCGGATTGAACTCTACAAAGCAGCAACAAGCATTTTGTTTAAACTTTACAAACAGAATGATGACACAGTGAATTATTATTGCGTAGTTTTTAATGACAATATTTGTGGCAAAGATTGTTGTTGTCAATCTGAAAGCACACAATATGTAATTGCTCTTCGACTTTAAAACTCCAGGCTGAACCATTCTAATATTTGTCAAGGGCCATTTCTGCACCTAAATCGACCATATAAGGAATTGGTTGCAGCCAATGTGAATGGGAGAGCTGTCGTGAATATGAAAATGTCATTTACAATTGGTGGAAATTGAGGAAAAGTGTCAGTGCCTTCCTTTTCACCGAACTGATCATTGTGATAGATTGCCACAAACCAATGGATGTGCACCACACCAGACAAAATGCCACAAGCATGGTTGGGGTGGAGGAATGCACATCAAGACAAACCACAGAGGAAATCGTGGGACATTTGCAAGGGTCGGTGTCAATCAAACACATTTATTCTTGGCTCGCATCAAAAAGGTAAAAACTGAGACATTACTTTGCGACAATATGTTAAATTTTTGTGGAGAATTTTGTTTCCAAACCACCAAGATATAACTGTTTTGTTTTTAGGAAAACAAGTTCAGAATAAGTTTAATATTTCAAATTGTATATTTTATCAGCATATATATTTATGGCCTTCACAGCAAATTTCAAGTGATTCAATTATGTTTAGAAATGTTGGACAATAATGACCAAATTTGAACATTCAAGATATTGTTAGTTGGTGTATCTTTTCTGACATCTAGTGGTACATGTTTCACAGAAAACATGACCACAAGTGGGTAGCAAAACAGAATTGGAAATATCCAAATTTTGTTGTTCAAACTTTTCAGTAAGTGATGTGCACTGTTTGACAATCAAACTGACCTTTAGCAGTACTTGGTAAAGATGTTGAGACATAAGGTGGAATATACGGAGGTTTTATGACTTCTCCACTAGATGTTGCTGGTGGGTCATGTTCATGAGGCTTCTTTTTCTCTCGTTTTGTTCGTTGTTCTTTACCAACAGTTTGCCATTCGCCAGCTAAACAAGAACGATTGTTAACTTCACAAGAAATTATTTGTACATGTAAAAAATTTTTAAGGCAGTGTTAGAATTGATGTTTTTGTGCTTTTTTATTTTTGCCACCGCCAAAAGTTAAATCAGCAAGTTTGAATACACAGAAAACCCCTTTAACGTGTGACGTGTCCTTTTTCTTAAAATAAGTATAAAATACAGTATTTATTTAAAATAATATTAGTATTTTTTTTTTTAATTTTTCAGCAACAAATTAATAGTTAAGTAATAAATTGTGAGAGCAATACAACTAGCTACTAGCTAGGTCAATATGCATTGGTTTCATATAAACAACAACAAATATCAAACCTTCTTCCATGGTTGATTGGTTTTCAACATACTGAGAAAGTACTTCATCTTCTACTTGAGTTTTTCTTCGCTTGCTTTTACTCTGAGATAGTTGACACAATATGTTTCATAGTAAATATGCTTATTGAGAATATTGAGAACCATGGTAGCACACATTACAATAATAATAACATTTATATATATATAAAGTGTGTCGCCCAAAAGGGAACAGTACATATCTACATTAAAAACGGCGGGTACAGAAATATTTATTACCATAAATAAATTTATGATAAGTTATATAAGAAAAAGTCATTTCACATTCCGCTTGTAATTAGCACCATCAACTATTACAAAAAAAATAGATATATAACAAATCTATGTTGCTCATAAAACTGTTTGCTGACTCTGATAAGGAGTTCTACATATATGTGCATTTTTGGCAAATAAAAGTAAATTGGGTAAAAGCTAACCTTTTTCTTATCAATTTTTTTAATTTGTTTTGCGTCTCCATTCTCCAAGGTGGGTGTGGATGCTTTCGGTTTTTGATTTGTTTGAATATTTTTCTCCAACTCTGATCTTGCAATCGGTTTCTAAAAAATAAAAAAGTTTTTAAATGCGAAGAAATAATACATATATATACAGTTCATTGTTACAATTATTTCATAATTAGTCGGTGACAATTTTGTTTGATACTGAAGCTAAAAAATTGCCACAGCACAATCAAGGAATTGTATTATTTACCCTATAACCTTATGAGCATTATTGTTTATCCAATCTAGACAGAAAATATGCAAAAAAACAGATGAAAATACAGAGTTTTTCATATCATACATAGGCATAGGTGTAGAATTTTGTACATCAACGGGGGTGCGGCAAAAAAATACAAACATCAGATGGTCGTTTGTGCACCAAATGTAAAGTTATAGCGTCGTCCACACAACTTTTTTGGCCGAAAAAACTGGACGAAACGTGGTTTTAGCGATAAAGTCGATTTCTCTATACACGCGATAAAATCTTCCTTTTTCAAGTTCGTCTCCAACGTAATTTCACTTGTGTTGCATAATTGTAGATCGCGAATATGATGCAAACGAAACCGCATGTTAAGTACCTTTATGAGTGTAATCAGAAAAGAAATGCGCCTTCATTTTTGCTGCGGTTTAAACTGGCGAAAGCCAAAAGGACGCGATACGATTTTGTGATTAAATTTGGAAAAGATCGGGGGTGCGCGGCACCCCTGCACCCCCGTACTCTACGCCAGTGTACATAGGCGTCAATTTAGGGGTGACATGTCACCTCTCACAAACAAACAGGGGTGACAACGCATGTATTGTCACCCCTGGATTTCAGATAAATTAAAAAGTATTGTCAGAAAATCCACACACACTATACTATCCGCTAAGCAAGTTTCAAACGACCTGTATTATTATTGTCACAATCATGTCAAACACAAGTGTCTCGTGGATTGTTACGCAGCGCAGCAATAGTTGTAGCGCAATGGTAAGAATCGGCATTGTTGTGTAATAGATTTGTTTGTTACTTCATAATTATGAAATGTGCAATATACCGAGTGAAACAAAAATGTGCCGCTTTCAGTAAGGGGGTCCGCAATTAAGTGTTCAAAACTTAGTGCGACAACAACATGATTCGGTAAAAACAAAGTGACATGAAACAGAATTTGCGTCGTTTCCTATGCTTAGGGCGATACCACTGACGAAATGTTTTTTGCATGTTTCTAAAACCTGGAAAAGTCACCCTTAATATTTTACAAAACAGTAAAAAATTGAAGCCTATGATATCATATACAGTCGTATAACCTTGGTAAGACAAAATTATATTTTTTTATAAATAAAAAGCACAAAATCACATAAAAAGTGAACCAGACAACATTCAAAATACCTGATGGCCAGAAATATCAGTTGGTCTTGACTTCTTGCCTTTCTTCTTCTTCCCCGAACGAACCAGGTTTTCTCGTGTTAGGTGGAGTCCAGACCCTGGCGAGTTCCCAGATATTGATTTCTTGCCGTGACGACTTTGAATCAACTTAATGAGGATGAAGATGAGCAAGAAAACAAAACCTCCCAACACCGCAAATGGTATGTATGGTTTCAATGTTGTTGCGTTCACCTGCATCATCTCTGCCTATGGTATCTCTAGAAAATGAAATGATTTTGTTTCATGTTTTCTTTGTTTGTTTTTATGATTTTTATCAGCAAATATTCTGCTTTCAAATACTTTTTTCAATAAAAATAACTGCAACAATCTCAGAAATATAACTAAGGTTAGCACCAAGCACACAAAAAAGCATGTTTTAAAGAAATAAACAAATACATGTATTTTCTGGACACTGCACTCAAAATACCTATAACATGGCAGCCCTGCATATAAATGACTAAAAGCTTGTAGTAAATGTTGCCACGAACATTATCAACTCACAAGACAATTAATAACAGTTTTGTAAAAGTGAAGTTAAAGGTTGGTCATTTATCATCGAAACATTTCCAATGACAGCTTAAATGACATCAGCTATTTATAAGCAGAAGCAAGAGAACATATCACATACACATAAATACATTCCAGTAAAATACTTTCTACAATTTTACAAGTTTTAATCAATAAAGCGTAAAAAAATAATTTTAAGTCAGAAACCAAATGGTAATAAACACAAACATGTTTCACAATTCCTAACTTTTTTAAAATGAGCAATTACAATTAATAGCTGATTTAATCACTAGAATAGGCGACAAGAAATCGTTCTAGTGGTGATGACAAAACAATGGGCATCACCCAAACACAAACACGCCGATGTGCGATACTCTGTTACCAACAGGAAGTATTGTGATATCATAATACAAACACTATATGCATGAACAAGGGAGCAACACCAAGACAGATGAAGTAAAAAACAGAAAAATAAATCCTACCTGCAAACAACAAAAATAAGTTTGTCATACTTTACTTGACTTTATGAAAATCTTCTAACTAGATTGGCGAAGTTTTTGCAAAAAATGTTCAGACATTGTTAAGGTTAAAAGTTTAATGGTCTGGAATGTGTTGTTTGTAGATGCACATGCTACCAACCTTTGCTGACCAAGTTTAAATATGGACTTCATTTAATTATTTGTTCATTGTCATCTTTCATTATTTTACTGGTGAAGCACCACTCATGAAAAAGATTTTTTATATACATTTATATAAGAAAACCTACTACACAATCCACCTTACATTGTAATATAGTAACTTGTTGATATTTTGCCTAAAACTCTACAAAAAGCATTTCAATTGATATACTTCCAAAAACACAACTTCAAAATTATTGTAGATGGTCTATATTATTATAAGATCGGAAAAAATGTCAATTTTATAAATTTATGTGCAATCCACATCATCAAACAAAAAACCTTGGTTAATTGATGTGATCTTCACAATTGCCAATCTATTCTAGTGTCATAATTGTCCTTAACAAGAATAAAAAGAAATAGCAATCACAATGCTATTAAAGGGTTGGTATATAGCAGTGGGCCTATAGGCCTACACGATTAACACAAACACTTTATTTTTTGTGAGGATATGTCGACAAAATGGAAATGAGAATTAGAATTACCACTGATACATTTCCCTGAATACTTTTTGCACCTTCTTGTGTTACATCAAAAACAATATACAGAATACAATCAACTGAAATGGCTGTTTTCTTTGACAACTTGCAGCTGCTGCAATTAACAACCAGATGGATTTGTGGTGCTAAAATAAACGCAAAAAAAACTCCCATCAAACAATCAAAAATTCTGAATGTAAATATTACAAAAAGCAAAACAGAGCAATGCTAAGCCAATAATGTTTATTAATAAGTCAAAACAACGGAAATCTATCAACATTTGTAGAAAAAAGTTGACAAATTTTCGTCGGCGTTGTTATCCAATGAGCGCAAAAAAAACACGCAACTTCGCTTCGTCGCTAGTGGCGTGCTAATATTTTATTGGATTCTGTAACGTGGACTCTACAAAGGAAATAAAAACCTTGCAAACCAAACAGGGTCGCGAATAAAAAGGTACTTGATTAGTTTTACAATAAAATCCTGTAGTTCAGTTTACGTTATCTTGCACCAACTTATATTTAAAGACTGGGCAGTCAGTCTTCTTTCCGATTGTCAAACAGCAGAGTGTCCAAGCGCCGATAACAGGCGGGAAATACCAATAGTAATTTTGACTGCGTCCGTCCGCTTCAACATATTTATAATTAACACAATAGTAAAAAAATATGATTAAAACGTGGTTTGAAGGAAACAGCATTGATTACAGGAGACAGATGTAGGTGCCTTTCAGCATGCTGGTAATTGCGTCAGTTCGACAAAAAACGAACACACGGAACCGTTTCTACCCGCCGGGTGTGATCGATCACCCCGCTTCCTTCGGCATTATGACGTCACAAAATGAGCATGATTTTGCGGGAAAATCGATTGAGAGCGCTCGCCTAAATCCAAGATTATTCTTTGTGGCAGGAATCGATCGACAGGGAGAGGTGGGTGGACGTGAGGCAAGAAAGCGATGTCTCAATACGAGGCAGCAGATAGAAAAATTCAGCTGTCAGTTTTGTTTAACCGACAATGGCGGGGATATTTGGATTAACATTTTCGTGCACCAAGTTATTTGTGCGAGGCAGTGGACGGAAATGTTTCTGCGCAAAATATGAAGTTTCATTTTGTTGCTGTTTTTTATAAACGCACACGAAGGTTGTGTGATGAAGTATTACAGTGGGCAGAGGTGGAAGTAATGAAGCATTGCATGAAACCGCGACGCGACGAGGGCTCCCTACCTGACTGTTGATTTATTAATGCGCTGAATGTTCCTGTCCAGCGCTCCACCAGAATAACTAACTAACTCCAACATATGTGTTTGACAACCTTCCTGCGACACGGCTGCTGTCTATTCGATGAAAGTGCCACGAAAAACATGTGCAGTCGCCAAATGCAACAGAATACAAGCAATGCATGTTGTGAGCTGCTTGAGTTTCGAAAGTGTCAGAAAGTTTGATTGACAGGTGATGAAAACGTTGGTTAATTATCAAGCCTTCAGTGCACAGTTTTTGCATGAATCGCAGCATATTACGATAGTTATTTGCGCTTATTTGCAACTTTTGCCCAATTGTATGGTTACATTGTGTCAGAAAAACGTTTTTCGCTGCATTGATGATGCCATAATTTTTTGATAGGAAACACTGCAGCTTTCTAACCATTACCAAATTTTAAGTATGTGACGTCACATATTTACTGAACCATGAAACTTACCGGGGGCGAAATCGCTAAAAACTCCGGAGACGATGTGACGCAAGATTGCATTATGACGAAAGAAAGGAAAATATCTGTGTCGGATAGTGAATCCAGTTCAACGGAGGACGGTGGGCAAAGATTTGGAGTCAGGAATTACCTCCATCACTTCTACGAGGATTGCGCGGGAGTTGCTTTGTGTAGGAGTGAAATTATCGCGCCAGATGAGATCGAGAAGAGGCAGAAGTAAGTCACGTGACATGCGCATCCAAATCGGTTTTCTCCGGAAGGTTAAGTTGCAAAAATCATTGTGATTTAAACTTCATACACACCTAAGGCAGCTCCCACCAATAACTTACGAACAAACATTTTTGGATTTTTGCACTTTGTTTTCTCTGCAAACCCAAATAAAAACGGTCGAAAGTTACCGCAACCACTTTAACTTCCAGAACACGGAACAGTGCATGTAACAATGCCCCATTGTTTGTTTAGGAAGAAACGTCTAGTGCTGTGTGTGACGTGTGCAGGAGGTTTGTTGCTCGCCGTGTTCGGGGTTGTAATTCTTCTCTACAGTTTCGCCGAAACCACACAGGTGCCTGAAAACTTTCAATGAAACTTTGTATAAATCGTGATCTCTATAAATCGTGATCTCTTGGCAACTTTATGACCAACAAAGACTTGGTAACAGATTTATTTATCAACTCCTACAAAAAATCCGAAGTCGTTTGTTTGTCGTGTTTCCCAATGTATATATATAAGATCCGCCTATGCTCGTCGGCATCATCAGTATCACTTATTCAACTCCGCATTTTGCTGATTATTCGTATGTTCTGTACAGGTCAGTGATGAAGCCGGGAAATACCCGGTTTGGGCTAATTACGTCATGATGATAAGTGGTGCGTCAGCATTTTGTGTTGGGGGGATCGTGGTAACCTTGTGCGTTGTCATGATCGGGATCGGAATAATCGAAATTAAACAAGAGCTACTCGAGCGGAACCAATTTCAGGTAAACCTTCATGATTTTAAAGTTTGTTCGGTGAAAACCATAGAAATCGTAGATGAAGTTTCAAATCTTGCTCCGGCTTGTCAGGTAAAAGTGGCTGATCCAGCTAGGCTGCAATGCCTGGGCTGCCAAGCCAGCAAACCTAATGATCGCGATACGATAGCTGTGATCGCCAAGCAAGGACCTGCGCAGTGGGCGATCATGCCAATCATGTCATTGCATAGAGATCCCCTACGTGTATGTGAAGGTTGCCTGGCAAGTTGTGCGCTTGCGCACCAGTGTACCTTGGCCACAATATACCCCGTGAAACCACTGAGCTCCTGTAGCTCAGTTGGTAGAGCGTTGGGCCCGGTTAGTCCAGGGTCGTGAGTTCAAACCTCAAAGGGAGCTTGATTTTTTAAATCTTACTCCGAGTTGTCAGGAAAAAGTGGCTGATCCAGCTAGGCTGTATTGCCTGGGCTGCCAAGCCTTCAAACCTAATGATCGCGATACGATAGCTGTGATCGCCAAGCAATGACCTGCGCAGTGGGCGATTATGCCAATCATGTCTTTGCATAGAGATCCCCTACGTATATGTGAAGGTTGCCTGGCAAGTTGTGCGCTTGCGCACTAGTGTACCTTGGCCACAATATACCCCGTGAAACCACTGAGCTCCTGTAGCTCAGTTGGTAGAGCGTTGGGCCCGGTTAGTCCAGGGTCGTGAGTTCAAACCTCAAAGGGAGCTTGATTTTTCAAATCTTACTCCGAGTTGTCAGGAAAAAGTGGCTGATCCAGCTAGGCTGCAATGCCTGCAAACCTTACTATTCACATAAATAAGCACCATTAGAGCTGTATATATTTTAAATGAAATCAGATAAATGTCGATGATTTTCGATCTGCACGAGAGCTTTCAAATTCCCACAGTCGACCCGAGAACTTCTTGTAAACGTGCCGTTAAACCCGGTGTCAATGTTTTATTTACGAAGTTCGATAACCTTTGTTTAAGTTAATTTTAAAACGGCGAGTGCGGGCGGAAAGCTTTTCAAAAACAAAATTTATTTTATTTAAAAACCTTTAAGACTCGATTTTATTTTCTGACACGATGTGAAAATAACCGGTAATGGTGGTCAGTGATATTGCGAATGGAAATATATTTGAATTCGCTATAGCGTATAGTGATAGGACATTTTGTTATTGTGTTCTACTTGAGCATGTGACGTCATCACATTCTGTGTGTCTTAGCAACCACAACCTGTATTGAATGTTACAACTGGTCTGATATGATGGACATGCGTTTAAACATCAGTTTGTCGGCACATGTGTTGAGACAGTACATAACTAAACTGATCAATTAGAATTTGATGTGAACTGAGATGGTTTGCTGATAAAAAATCACGTGACTGTATAGTGTGGTCGTTCGAATCTTCAATCTGTTCCAGCGTTTTGTTACGTCACAATGGTTCGATCGAGAAATGTATAAAATCGATTTACATCCTTTGAGTTCGCCGATTACGGTCAATGTTACGGCATACGAACGATTATGACATCACACTTAAATAAAAACGATGAGATTTTACCGGGTAGTAATTAAACATGGTCTTAGTTCAAGGCGAAATATTCTTGACCGGTAGGTGACGCCACTTGGAAGATTATTGTAATGCGATCAACTCAGTCTTACGTCACAAACCATTTGAACCGATTTAAGTATTAACGCTCTTCATACACAGGAAAGACTCTTCAGAGGGCTGTCAATCAAACAGGCCCAACAAGCGGATTCAACACGTCACTATGACGTCAAAGCCGTTCAACCTTTTCTTCAGACACCGGGAGCTCATGACGTAACTCTACACACCTCACAGGCCCAGCATTCAACCACTGTTTCCTCACAATGATTTCTGACGTATTGTTACATCACAAATACAATGCTCATATTTGCACCATAAACGTCGTGTGTGGTTTATGGGAGAACCAGGGCAGACATAACTTTCTTTCCACACCATACTGAGTTTATTAGGATTGCTGATAAACTAGATGCTAAACTGTAAGTACTGTGTTTTTGATCGGGTTAACAGTGAATCCTGCATGTTATCTACAAACTAAAAACATATAACTGGTTGTTAAATTTGGTGACAACATTGTACACTTTCACATAACCTCCATCTGCCTAAACTGGTTAATTTGAACAAAACCAGTCATTGGTGTTGGTGGCTTATTTAATCATTTAAATGCCCCCTGGAAATTCAAAGACAATTTCTTTTCCTGTCAACTTCTTGTACACAGCGGAGAAAGTATCCGTCTACAAATCAAAAAGTATTCAAGAGTTAATATTTGTGAATATAAATGGTTTGAAATAGAAATCATATTCATTAATTATTATGTTAATCTTTCAAACTGAAACAGGATTGCATAAAACATGAGCTGCAGTCAACGCACATAATTCCATGTTGGTCATACAAGTTGTTATGTTCGTAGTTTGGATAAGTCAATGCCTCCAGCATACAGGTATGTCTTTACCTGGCTGTTTAGTCACTCGCAGCACTGCTAGGTCGAAACTGTGTGCATTTCTGCAGCTCAATGAAACAAGACGCACATTCTCTCTAAGAATGTAATTGCACCAACCTTATGTTCAACATTGTTCTGCTGAGCTTTGTCGAGGTGAACTTTGATGATACGGGAGCAATCAAGCTTGACACGAGTTCGTTTTCCCACGATCTCGGCAGGAAACACAAGATCTTCCAAGATATTGTCATGGACTGTAGTCAGAGTTCGACTGCAAAAACACACATAAATGCTCAGCAGAGATTTTCTATGTTCATGTAAATTGTCATAACTTTTCACACAAATGTCACCACCACAAATTAATGTTTAAATAAAAATCAGAAAGATATTTTGGAAATCGCTAGTTGGACAAGACCAACAGCACAGTTGTTGAACTTTTTTGTCTTGTTTAGATAAAACGCAAGTCGAATTGAAAAAAAAACACTATTTAAAACTGGGAACTCCATTGTAGGTTTATCATAAACATTTCAACTGTAGCATAGGCGTAGAGTTTTGCACATCAACGGGGAGCGGCAAATAAAAAATGCTCTCACAAATTCTTTTGCATGCCATAATATATTGGTCATAGGATCTTCCAAGTTCACAAGTTTCTTGGCAGCGACCTTAGTAATTGTCGACCGAAAAACATGGTCCAAATGTGGTTTTAAATAAATGTTTTCGCGACAAAATCGGAAGTCAATTTTCTCTGCACAAAGATGAAATCTATGGGTGCAAAATATCTGGAGTTTACGAGCCTAAAATGCTATTGATAAAATCTTTCTTCCACATGTTCGTCACAAACGTGCTTTTGCTTGTGTTGTGTAATTGTGAGGCAAATGAAACTGCATGTAAAGCATTTTATGAGTTTGATCAGAAAAGAAATGCAACTTCATTTTTGCTGCAGTTTAAACTGGCGTAAGCCTAGAGGATGTGATGTTATTGTGTTGCTAAATTTTGAAAAGGTCGGGGGTGCACGCTATGCCAGAGAACTGTAGTTTATATTCTATATCATAGTTTAAGTGACGTGGCTTACATAGATGCAACTTATGATATGTTATATTGCTGAAGCAAGCAAGATATCAATGTAATAAAATAACTAATGGCAAAGTTGCTTGTTGTGAATGGGATTACCTTCTCGGCCGCTTCTGTTTGTTCTTAATTCTGGTTTTTCTTGTGGGCTTGGGAAGAATTCGTCTCTGAAATTAAAGAAATACATCAAATTCTGCTGCAAACCATTTACAAAATTGCAAAATCATAAAATGGTGCACAGGATGGTTGAAATTATATGTCAAACCTTACAGTAATATTGTTACACTCATTTTACAGACTCCACCAATGAGTGAAAGTCAAACAACGCACAGTGGCCGACTTAAGAGATGATATAGAAATACTCCAGACTGGAAAAAATGTCCACTTTTGCGAAAATTCGCCGATAATCCGCGCAATATTAATTAGCTAATGCATTAACATACAAAAAACGTTGCGATCGTCCGCGCAATTAACGATCGCCGAAACGAAATCCTCCGCGCAAAAAACAAACTTTCCAATCTGGGAAATACTGATGTTTAGAAATTCTAATGAGTAATATAGCAAGATACAAAATTACCTGAGCAATGAAAACAATGTGTTTTCCACTGAATTTCTTCTCAAGTTCACGAACAAGTCGGACTTGGATTTTCTGGAATTGTCTCAATTGTGGAACAGGAACAAATATGATGACAGCCTTTTTACCGGAACCAATATCAACCTCCTGTCACAGAATATACTTTTATTGCGTAACTGTCAAGTAGTGACATTATAAGTAGAACATTATGAACTGGGCAGGGTACAACGCAACTTTATTTTGTACAAAAGAACTTTATCAACAATAAATATGCAATTGTACCAACAATACGCAAGTTACTGAAATAATGTTGAAAATACAAAGCAATGCTAGTTAAGAATGACAAAAACCTTCGTCATTCAAAACATTTTTCTCAATATCACAAAGGTTTACAGTGCATTTGTTTCAGTATTTACAGCTTAACATACGACTTTATTCACAAACCTTTGCAGCGGTGATGTAAAGTTCACGAAGATGCGTCTTCAGATCGCTGTTGTTTTCTAATTCCAGAATTGCCTGAGAAATGGAAGTCTCGAACTCGTCTGGTCTGTCATTGTTCGCTTTTATTATCTTTGCTCCCACACTGAACATCTTGAGGCTGCAACAACATGACATTTATAAATCTACAACCCAACTATTCGGTGAAAAGTTTTCTTGCACAGATCCGTGACTTTGTTCAACCTCTATAACTTACCGTTACGCAAATATGGCTTCAAAATGTCTAACATGAGTAAAAGGTAAATGTTTTTATCAGCACAGCCACCTTCGACATAAACTAAACTCTGTAGTTTCTAAGATTTTTAACGATAAATAAAGCCACAATCAAAAACCCACCTGGAGCCGACACGGCGACTGTAAAAGAGGATTGCCTACGCTTTCTATGGGCAAATTATGCTTTTACACAAAAATCATATTTGCTGCTCTTGTAAAGTTATACAGTGTGTATGCACTGAGAGTAATTCCACCATAAAATTAAAAATGTGTAGTATTTTTTTGTTTTTAAGAGCAAACGATTGACATAATACAAAAACAAATTGAACTACAGTCAACTTTTAAGATGATATGTTATTTTAAAGGGTTTGTTAAACAAGCTAAAACAACAAATTTCACTTCATTGTATTTTCAGATTTCGATTGATTTCGACTTTCTTATCAACAATTATACGAGGACAAAATAACTCTGATGCGTATTTTGTTAAGCGGCACAGAATAACAACAGCAAGGAAAGAAATCGACAACTTAAATACTGGTCATGATCTTTGTGAATATTTTGTTCGTCAAAAGTCTCGACTTTATTGTGAAACACGTCAAAAACAACTTCAAAGCCTTTAACTAAACACTAGCATGCATTTCAACAGGCAAAGAAACACTGGGGTTGATTACATGCACGCCAACTGGATACATGGCTCGCCCGGCGACAAAGCAATTGTTGTTCCTGTCTTTAGCGATTTTCTGAAATCCGGTATTTCCATCTTTTCTTCCCCAACTAAAACGCCATAAAAAAACGACAAAATATCAAACAACAGAACTAGAGGTAAAGACAATGTACTTTGCAAAACCTCCGTTATCTGCTGAACAATTCACAACTGTACAGATTATCACCTGTTCTTGATAATCCAGTACTTGTTTTCTCCAGATGGTTTGCTCGGATCTCTCCCATAACCAACGACCAACACCGTATGTTTAAGGGCATTTTTGTTTTCTGGATGTCTGCCAGTTGTCCAGTCAGGGTCATAAAATATATCTAGAAAATCAACATATATTTCTCTTTCCACCACATATGTTTATATATAACTTATAGCAAAACGTCACCTTCATAGTTGGTGTGAGCGTGGAGTTTGGATTTATTTGAAGCAACCAAACTGACAGCAACCGGCCCAACTTTCGCCACCACATTTTCAAGTTCTATTTCACCTCCTTTTATTTTCTTGAATTCTTTGATTCCAATACGTCTGCAGGGTCCATCCTTGCAACTCTTTTTCTGTCAAATGTAAAAGAAATATACGTGCAAAAAAGCCATATTATTGCAAAGCTGCAGACAGGGTGTGTACACGCACTGTTTCGACCTGTAAGGGCCATAGTACGCTCAAATACACACAGTGGTTCGTCGTCTCTGTTGTTCGGTACCTACTATAGGGTACCCTGCAGATCCACGTTGACCGAAAGGTACCACAAAGTGGAGACTAGTGTGCCTGCTAGTGTGAAAGCTAGCACAGTGCCACTTAACAGCTGCAATGATGAGACCTTACAGGTTAAAAGAAATAATTGTTGTAAGCTGCAGATAGATGACCACTGTTTGTTCATGTGTAAAAAGAATAAGTTTGAGAGTCGTTTTTCTGCGTCCCCCTTTTTAACCCAGGAGGTTAACACCACCATCACCATGAAACATTGTTCTCGATCCTCAAATCAAGATCTTCAATCCAACCCAGATAATGTTTCATGCAATCACATAATTGGCAGGTTCGCCCCACTGGCGAGGTCCTCGATTGCCGTTCACAGCAATCGTATCGAGATCCCGCAAAACCACTGACTTTAAATCTCGCTCAGACTTGTCGGGAAAAATGGCTAATTCCAACAAGATTTTTCACAGGGCCGGTTGTAGTTGATTATGTTGATTTTAAAATACTATAGTCAGAGTATTTTGAGTTGCCTATCGTTGTTGTATATAATAACAACAAATTTAAGAAAACGGTGTAATTTAGTGGCCAGACAAGATTGCAAGGTTTAAAGTGTAGCTAAAGACGAGGCCTATCATTTACAATGTGAATGATAAACAAGCGAAAGAGTTTCGTTGAACAAACCTTGCCAATGAACGGATATTCGTGTTCAAAAACGACTCCATTCCTTCGAATGTAATCAAAAGCCCATTCCAGATCTCCTGTACCTCCACCCTTTTCGTCACAATCAACTAATTGTTGTTCAGAAAGTTTGACCAATTCTCCGTTGTTTATCTTGTGATGAGATTCAACGGCTGCTACCTGCATATTTAAATCACGGTAGTAAAACCAGTTAGACTTATGTTACGAACGCTTACTGCACTGAATATCCAGCAAGCGGATAACTCAGTTCCTTGGTGCTTCACGGGTGTTACACAACCCCTAACCCCCCAGTCAATACTTTCAGGGTTAGGTCCCTCAACAACACCTGGGTCAGTTTTTTGAGGTTCTTTTGTTGCTCCGAATAACAAGGGTGGTCTGTAACATTCTGCCACATTCCGATCGTCCATCCATGGGAGTTCACCGTTTTTCTGTGTTGAAATGTATTTAAACAAACGTTTACTTAAAACTTAGTTGGAAATCATTAGGTTATCAGGCTTCGCAGCCCAGGTATTGCAGTCTAACTGTATCAGCCACTATTGTATGAAACATTACCGCATTGATTTGGACATGTGTTATTTTTTACCCGATCGCTGAACTGTGTTAGAGAAATCCTGTATGTGAACTTTCCAGTCTTGAAATCTTCATTGTGTTCTTTCACTTCAGCTAACTTTCTTTTCCGAATACTTTTTCTGTCACGAAGTTCTTCGTTTGAAGATGTTTTTTCTGTGGACGATTGAAACAAACTGATTACTTTTGTTTGTTGATTACAAAGGAAAATATTTAACTTGACTTTCTTAAAAGAAAGTGTTTTTTTTTATATCAGGAGTGCAACTGAAACAGAAATGCATGTTGTGTTTGTTATGCACTACCTATAACTAGCTAAACATTTATGTGATCTTTTTTGGGGATGTTTTAAAACCAGTTTGTCAGAAAGTTTTGAACACTGTTGGATATGGCTGTTATAACATTGCATATATTAAAATTAGTACGCGAGCCACTTTTAACATTGCATATATTGGTGGATGAAACCTTGCATGGAATCACGAGTAAAACCAAATTAGAAATGAAAAAACGACTCCCACGAAAAAACCTACACATCGATATGACCCAACATGATAACATTACGAATACAGACGCAGGTATTTTTGTGTGGTTGAGTCGACCTGACTAATAATTAAGCCTGCGCTTACTCATTGCAAAGCGTGTATCGACTCTGTATCCCACGTGTGATGTCGGTAGTTTTATTCTTTCGTCATATCAAGAATAGCATGACCCGTTCAGTTCCCACGTGTTGTTGTTTGTTACAATATATAAGGTTGTGTAATACAAACTCGAATGATAGGGATTCCGTGTTTGGGAATTTTTAGGTTGCCTGTATATGTTGTGACCAAATACGTCACAACCACATATATTGTAGCGTCACAACCACATATATTGCAACGTCACAACCACATATATTGAAACGTCACAACCACATATATTTCAACGTCACAACCACATATATTTCAACGTCACAACCACATATATTGAAACGTCACAACCACATATATTTCAACGTCACAACCACATATATTGCAACGTCACAACCACATATATTGCAACGTCACAACCACATATATTGCAATGTCACAACCACATATATTGAAACGTCACAACCTCATATATTGTAACGTAACAACCATATATATTTCAACGTCACAACCACATATATTGCAACGCCACAACCACATATAATGCAACGTCACAACCACCTATATTGCAACGTCACAACCACATATATTGCAACGTCACAACCACATATATTGAAACGTCACAACCTCATATATTGTAACGTAACAACCACATATATTGAAACGTCACAACCACATATATTGAAACGTCACAACCTCATATATTATAACGTCACAACCTCATATATTTTGTAACGTCACAACCACATATATTTCAACGTCACAACCACATATATTGAAACGTCACAACCTCATATAATGCAACGTCACAACCTCATATATTATAACGTCACAACCTCATATATTGTAACAAACAACAACACGTGGGAACTGAACGGGTCATGCTATCCTTGATATGACGAAAGAATAAAATATATGTGGTTGTGACGTTGCATTATATGTGGTTGTGACGTTGAAATATATGTGGTTGTGACGTTGAAATATATGTGGTTGTGATGTTGCAATATATGTGGTTGTGACGTTGCAATATATGTGGTTGTGACGTTGCAATATATGTGGTTGTGACGTATTTGGTCACAACATACAGGCAGCCTAAAAATTCCCAAACACGGAATCCCTATCATTCGAGTTTGTATTACACAACCTTATATATTGTAACAAACAACAACACGTGGGAACTGAACGGGTCATGCTATTCTTGATATGACGAAAGAATAAAACTACCGACATCACACGTGGGATACAGAGTCGCCACCCTGTATCACTGCATCACAATTTTCTAAGATATTATAATCTGGAAATCAGCCCGATCTACACACGAAAGTTCCAAGAAACAAGCGATCTGCTTTTTCAGAACTCCGTCCTTTTTTGAGGATTTGTGTGATTTTCGTAAAGGTGGTTGATCTAAAATCGACCAGTGCAGTGCGCATGTAACCAATAGTCTGTATGTAATAAACAAATAAGAAAGCTTGGTGGGTACACTAAGAAGACTGATCAAGTACACAACAGACACGTATTTTAGAAGAAAGCACATTTGTATTTTCTGGACACTGCTTGTGACAATTGCCAGAAATCTTTGAATTAAGCACGATGGTAGTAACCCTGTAATATTTGCATGTTTCCAATGATTCTATTGGGATTGAAACTCATAATTCAGCCTAGCATGTCACCGTCCTTTGTCAAGCTTAGTCAATCACACCTCCGTATATATTGTGTGTCGTCACTACCGGTCGGAGTTGTTACATAACACTTGCGTCACACTATAGCGCCGCCACGCGACGTATAAAAAAGCACCTATTGTATCTTCCAGGGTATTTGCCTCTACCTCAGTCCAACTACACATTAAGTTAATGGGCGGAATTACTATTTGTGTTTGTTTATTTATAAAAGGGTCTGACTCTGTTCAACTGTTACCCATTTTTCAAAGGCATATCCGTTAACCATCGATTAAACTAATGTTTTTATAACAGCTTTATTGCATACATTCACTTTCCAGCTCTCACACGTGTAATTAAGATCTGATATATTTCAATTTAATCTCGAGCGTCGAGAACGAAGATCTCTTTCAACACCAAAGCCACAAGATTGTATTTTTCTGTATATAAATGTATTGAGCAGTGTAATTAACAATATGCAGGTACTTTGTCGGTAGAAAATCGATGATAATACATAAAAGACCAAACATATAGAAATTGTAGCAAGTTGTCACCATTTATTGAGGATCAGGGTGGAAGCTTGGCATAATTGCTCTTGTTTCCTACTGGGAAATATCAACATGAAATATCTTCATATTTCTACTTGGAAAAGTTTACCTGACAATAGTCACGATCTTATATATGTTTTACTCCCACCGGATACATCGCACAACCGGCAATATTACAATTGTTTTCTCGGTCTTTAGCGATTTTCTTGTAACCAGAATTCGGATCTTTTTTGTCTCCGGATTCGTCGCCCCAACTAAAGATGAATAAAGTTTGATGAAAGGATATAACTTGGCGATGAACTTTAGACATGGGTACGCCCAGGCATTGGCAACAGATATTTGACCCTATAGGTCCATGAGACAAGATTATTTGACAGGTTATGGTTTAAATTGTTTAGAATTCTAATTGAATCACGTTTTATTTGCTTGCTATGTTCGAAAACAGGTACACATAACCGACAGACATAGTTTTAACAGGGCACGATCGCCTTAATGTGAAAGACTTTACTTTCCGATTACAACTAGTACATTAGGTTTACTGCCATCGTAGGCAGCACTTGGTCATGAGGTCAAACCACACCGGGAGCTTGATTTTTTATTTTTTATTTTTTTAACTTGTTTATTTATTATTAAAAATGTTGCTACCTGTTCTTGATAATCCAGTACTTGTCTTCACCAGGTGGTTTGCTCAGATCTCTTCCAAAACCAACAACCAACACTGCATGATGAAACGGGTTTTTATGCAATGGATCATAACTATTTTCCCAATCAGGGTCATAAAGTATCTCTGTAAAATCAGACGCAACTTTCATGAATTTCCAGTCATACATATAGGTAAAGTAGCGCACCTTCGTAGTCAGTATGGTTGTTAAATTTCTCACAACTTGAAGCAGTCAATCCCACAGCAACCGGACCAATGTTTGCTACAACATGCTCAAGTTCTTGTTCATCTCCTGCTGTGATTTCCTTCCATCCTTGCATCCCAACTACTCTTCTTATGCTAAATCTACAAGCTTCTTTCTGGTCAAACAAACGTTTAAAATTACGAACTGCTTTATTTTGTTACGATTGTTTCCAACCTTCCTCATAACTGATAGGTTTTGTTATTTATTCAAGGGAAAAAGGTTTTGAAAGGTTTTCTGTATCCAGTAGAGACAGAAGAGAAAGTATCTTACATGGAAAGATTTCACCAACATTTTGCCATAGTAATATTTTTTTACCGCTAATGTTAGGCAGACCTACTTTTATATTTTTTCAAACATTTAGTGTTTCCTTCGAATGTCCGAATACTGTAAATATTTTAAAGTAAACTTCTAACCGTTCCAGTATACGGGTATTCGTCCCTTAGAGCAATCGATTTGCTTCTAATGTAATTAAACGCCCATTCCAAGCGACCAACTTTTCCACCCTTCTCGTTTCAGTCAACTAATTGTTGTTCAGAAAGTTTGAACAATTCTCCGTTGTTTATTTTGTAATAGGATTCAACGGCTGCCACCTACATATTTAAATCACAGTAGATATACCAGTTAAGCTTTTAACGCGAACATTTACTGCACTGAATATCCAGCAAGCGGGCAGGAATCTTTGGTCTTGCACGGATGTTACACAACCGTGTCCCCGCCAGTCAACGTTTTCAGGGTTGGGTTCCTGACAAATGGGTAGTTGAGGATCGGGATCAGGTTCTGGGGTAGGTGTTAATGGTGCGCAAGAATCACATAAAATTTCTGCGTTCCTTGTGTTAATCATATTGGCTATGTCGCAGTTACAGCAGTATACTAAATACTTACGGCGCCATATTTGAATGTGCTTGTTGTACAAAAACAAGAAAAACTATTGCATTATCTTGTATAAGTTAAAGTTTCTGCTGCAAGCTTTGTAGACAATAATTATTGGTGTTAAGTGGTTTGTAAAACCGTTTTGCAGATTATGTAGTGATGAAATTGTTTCGGTAATTAGCCTGTAAACAATCACCAAGAAGTGAACATAATTATGACAAATGGAACTACGCTCATCCTATGCAAAAAACCTCCATACCATTACTATTATCTTTTAGTGCGGATCCTGTGGGTTGAACTAAAAGTCATGCAATTGTTATTCGTGACCAGCGTAAGAGTCCAGGATCTATTTTTGAAGCGCATAACAAACACCTAAAAGGTGCCGCGAAACTGAAATCTGTGGATGTCGCTGAAAGACATGGCTACATCAAAGGAATAATAAAGGACATTATTCAGTTATTTCTTGATATTCCTTAGGAGTGTTTAAAATCGGATGTTTACTTTGCGTTTGCCAGCATGATTTGGTTCCAATATACTTTAAGTGAATTTGTAGTCTTATTTTGCCTTGGTTTGTCCACAGTATAGTGTGCAAATGGTGTGGTGTTGTACCCAACGCACGAATGAGTGTGCTTTTCGAAAACAAAATTTTCCAATTCGAACCATATCCGTAAATTACGGAAAGTTGCTCGAGTACCACCCAAAATGCCGTCGCGTACCACTAGTGGAACGGGTTCCACCGGTCGGTAAACACTACTTTCTAATTTTGCTTTTAAATTTTGTCTTGAAAAAGGACGTTGTTCTTTCAGAAAATTGGTGATCCCATCTTCGATGTAATTTACCTCCATTCCAAACTACCAATATACCACAGATATATTGCAGTTTTCAGATTTTATTTTGGTGTATTTACACTTGGGTAACTTAGAGGCCATTTTAACTTTGCCTTTGCCAATTTTGAAATAAAAGCATTTTTAATCTTCTAGTTATACAACACGTACATACATGATATACATGAATCATGCAGGCAACAGAGGGTTGTGTTAATAGTTAATGCACGAAATATTGACCGAAAAGTACTTTTGGTGGAAAACGAAGAAATAATTTTAACAAACAGAAACTGGTCGGTGAACAATCTTGTTGCATCTATTTGCTCATCCCTGAAAATTCTTCCGGTTTCTTATACCACGGGATACAAGGCACACCCAGCAATGTTGCAATTATTTGCTCTGTTTTTGGCGATTTTCATGTAACCGGAGTTCTGGTCGTTTTCGTCGTTTTCGTCGTCGATTCCCCAACTGTGAAGGAATACAAAAAGTTGAAGAACAATAAAAATTACATTTAAACTATGTCAATGCATTTCTCACTGTCGCAGAAATGCAGTTTTAATGTTTAAAGCGCATAAAGCCAATTCAAATATCCTACAAATAGTGCATAGGAAATATGTATACCTGTTCTTTATAATCCAGTACTCGTCTTCGCCACGTGGTTTGCTCGGATCTTTTCCATAACCAACGACCAACACTGCATGACGTAATGCATGTTGGTTTTGAGGATTAAATCCCTTCTCCCATTTCGGATCGTAAAAAATATCTGTAAGACGAATGTTTTTAATCTAAAAAATTGATTCGGTGGTTTGCCTTGCACTGACATACCTTGAGAATCTGTGTGACGACAAAACATGTACGTACTGGAAATAACTAAACTCACAGCAACTGGACCAACTTTAGCCACAATTTCCTCCAACTCCTGTTCGTCACCAGGGGTAATTTTCTTCCAATCTTCTACACGGGCCGCTGGTTCTAAGTCATTTTTCCAAACTCCTTTCTGTACAAACGTTGTTCAAATTCATTTTTGCGGTAAGATTTTAACAACTGAGTGAATGATCAACAGTATTTGACCGACCATTCCAGTATAAGGGTACAGATCAGCTCGAGTAATGCCATTTTCCTTGATATAATCAAACGCCCACTCCAACCTGCCTGGTCTGTCACCTTTTTCCAGGCCATCGACTAATTGTTGTTCGGAAAGTTTAACCAATTTCCCGTTCTTGATTTTATGATGTGATTCAACGGCTGCTACCTGTGTAAACACAAAGATTTTGTCAAACAAAAGCACCAGTGAAATTATATCAAGAATATATGTAATGCGCATACAAAGAGTTACCGTTTTGTCAAGGCAAATTGTTCAAGCACTTCCACTGCCTGATACTTATTTACTTGCGTTTCCGTATTTATTTAAAACTTTGTCTGTTTGATGATTCGAAATACTTACTGCAGCAAATATCCAGGCACATGGCAATTGCATCTGATTCTTTACAGATGTTACACAACCAGAATCACGCCAGTCAAAATAGGAATTCTCCTGTGGCTTCAAAGGACGTGCATCTCGTGCAGTTTCTGTCTCATCGAATGTAGCTTGAGTTTTGTTTACTGAAAATATACATCTTAACATCTTAACATGTTTGGTTTCCTAAATTCGCCATATGCAATAAACTTGGTTAATCTAAAAGAGCTTACACAACAAATGTCTCCGATCGACAACCTCTTCCTTCATTAAATGCAAACCATCTTCCAATGGTGCCGCAACTTGCAACATAGTTTTGCTCAGTGTAAATCTAACAAGACGGTAAAGTAATGCTAGTGTTGCTGATGGATTGCGTTCTTTATGTGAATATATCCTTCCCACGCATTGGAGTTACAATTGTACATCACATGATGCCAACGACGAATTAACAAATACGATTTACATTCAATGCTACTACATGTTATAGAAATTTAAATATAACTTTTTTTTTTCTGAAGATATGCCAAAGAAATGATGTTAGCAAAAATACGGAAAAGTCTTTTATTTAACGCTGTTTGTGCCAAAACATAACAAAAACGTTGCCTGAGGATCAAAACCGTGAAGGGAATAAAGACACCCAGTTAAGAACGAATTTAAAACATAAAGAAGGTATGTACACTGTGCTGTAAATAGCATTCTCCTTAGACCAACATTGATGATATTATTCGTAGGCTAATCAACACACACGTCAGTTGCTGGCGAGATCCGATTAAGAGAGAGAGAGAGAGAGAGAGAGAGAGAGAGAGTTAAGCAGTTAACAACATGCACTGTTGATATTACTTATGATCGCACATTCCGAATAATCACATATAAAAGCCTGGTGGTAAATTGGCTGCACAATTAACCCACTGTTTCGTGGTTGTTGTTAGTAACAAGTAACTCAAAACGCAACTAATATAGCACAATTAAAAGCAGCTATATTCATATTAACTATGTATGCTT
This sequence comes from Ascidia mentula, assembly GCF_947561715.1. NCBI lineage: Eukaryota > Metazoa > Chordata > Ascidiacea > Phlebobranchia > Ascidiidae > Ascidia > Ascidia mentula. The sequence goes on along the minus strand of NC_138570.1, from coordinate 21,953,271 downwards.
ACTTATATTGCGTTTGTGTTTTTCTGTTGCTTTTTGTTACACTCAAGACACAGTGTTAAGCGTGTTGTTAGTTTAAACATTGAAGTTGCACTAAACAAATCAAAAACAACAAACAAACTGTATAATTAAATGGTGACTTTCCATATTTCACATACTTGGGTGCAAAATACTTGGAGGTGATTACTTTAAATAGGAAAGCCAAAGCTAATATGCTATTAACTGTTTAAGCAATCTATTCATTAGGCTTTGGTTTCTAAAATAAAACTCAAACGCTCACCAATGCGTTCACTCCGCTTTGCCCGTAGTTGATCGGCGTCAGAATCGACTTTCTTGGACATTGTTTAGTTTCAGTCCTGCAACTATTTCAGAACCTGCATGTAAAGGCGTGAACACAGTTTTGTAAAACTTTTAATGAATAAATCAAACTAAAAACATTGTTACACCAACAACGCGAAGAATCGTTTGTCGTTTCTGTCCTTTACTTGCTCGCCTATTCATTACAATTTGGTCGCTAAAACCAGCCATAAAACAGCAAGGTATTAAACATTAAAATAGAAAGCAACATTTCATGTTAAGTATCAAAAATCTAAAGCAGACAAAACATGCTTTTAAACACTAACCCGATCTGTGTTTGTACTTAACGTTTTGAAATATAAACTTACTATTCACCATCAGCAGCATTTGAATGTTCTTTCAACAAAACAATTCAATACCACCTGCATTCGTCATAGCATCCGCTGATATATGGAGAATTTACACGGAAGAGACTGATTACCCTATCTACGTAAAGCGTACGTTATCGGATATTGATGGATGAAACCTTGTGTGGAACCATTAGATGTTAACGTAGAAATGCAACAACACATTGCTGCTCTTATCAGTAAAGATCGTCGACGCCCTGCACCGCCGGTAAAAACGCGTGAGTTGTCACTCAACAAACTGCTCGTGATATTCACGACTCTCCCTGCCATTGAAGTTCTACAAAACTCACTACAATAATCGGTAGACAGGAAGTTTTGAGTCAAGATTATTATAAATTGGGTCAGATTTCTCCAGATAAATTGTTGGCTTTACTGATGTTGGTATACGTAAATCCTGTCCCAGCGTTTGCTATGGAGCGTGTACCACCCTTGCAGTGTATCGCTGCATCACTATTTGCTAAGATATTATAATCGGGAAATCAACCCCATCTATACATGAAAGTTCTAATAAACAAGCGATCTGCTTTTTTGAAATTCCGTCTCTTTTTGAGTATTTGTGTGCTTTTCGTAAAGGTGGTTGATGTAAAATCGACATGTGCAGCGCCATGTAACCATTAATCCGTATACAAAAACAAATAAGCACGCTTGGTGGGTACACTAAGAAAAATGACCAAGTACACAATAGACACGTGTTTTGGAAGAAAGCACATTTACATTTCCTGGACACTGCTTGTGACAATTACCACAAATCTTTAAAATCAGCACGGTAGTAGTAACCCTGTAATATTTGCATGTTTCCAATGATTCCATTTTGATTGAAACTCAGAATCCAGAATAGGGCGATGAAGCATGGTCAGATGACTCCTCGCCTAGCATTTCACCGTCCTTACCTCATACACAGTAAGCTTGATTAATCACACCTCCGTCTATATTTTGTGGCGTCACTACCGGTCTGAGTTGTTACATAACACTGGCTTCACATTATAGCGCCGCCACGCGACTTTTTGTGCGCGTTGTTTGCCACAACAACACCTATTGTATCTTCCAGAGTATTTGCCTCTATTTCAGTCCAACTACACAAAACAATCAGGTTAATAGGCGGAATTACTATTTATTGTGTAAGCTGCAGACAGATGGCCACTGTTTCGACCTAAAAGGTTGGCCGTTTGGTCAGCAAAGTCGTCTGAAAGTCACACCAGCTGCACTGATGAGACCTTTTAGGTCGAAACAGTGGCCATCTGTCTGCAGCTTATACACAATTCATATTATTGGCTCCACTTTGATTACTATTTATGTTTGTTTATTTAAAAAAGGGTTTGACTCTGTTCAACTGTAACCCATTTTTTTGGGCATATCCGTTAACCATCGATTTAACTGCTGTTTTTATTACAGCTTTATCGCATATAGCATTCACTTTCCAGCTCTCACACGTGTAATTAAGATCTGATATATTTCAATTTAATCTCGAGCGTCGAGAACGAAGTTTCAAATCTCCCTCAACACCAAAGCCACAAGATTGTATTTTTCTGTATATAAATGTATTGAGCAGTGTAATTAACAATATGCAGATATTTTGTCGGTAGAAAATCGATGATAATACATAAAAGACCAAATATTTAGGAATTGTAGCAAGTTGTCACCATTTATTGAGGATCAGGGTCGTAGCCTTGCATAATCGCTCATGTTTCCTATTGGGAAATATCAACATGAAATATCTTAATATTTCTACTCGGAAAAGTTTACCTGACAATAGTCACGATCTTATATATGGTTCACTCCCACTGGATACATCGCACAACCGGCGATATTACAATTGTTTTCTCGGTCTTTAGCGATTTTCTTGTAACCAGAATTCGGATCTTTTTTGTCTCCAGAATTCGGATCTTTTTTGTCTCCGGATTCGTCGCCCAAACTAAAGATGAATAAAGTTTGATGAAACGAAATAGTTTGGTGATGAACTTTAGACATGGGTACGCCCAGGCATTGGCAATTGTTTAGAATTCTAATTGAATCACGTTTTATTTGCTTGCTATGTTCGAAAACAGGTACACATAACCGAAATACATAATTTTAACAGGGCACGATCGCCTTAATGTGAAAGACTTTACTTTCCGATTACAACTAGCACATGTAGGTTTACTGCCATCGTAGCCAGCACCTGGTCATGAGGTCAAACCACACCGGGAGATTGATTTTTTATTTTTTTAAATTGTTTATTTATTATTAAAAATGTTGCTACCTGTTCTTGATAATCCAGTACTTGTCTTCGCCACGTGGTTTTCTCGGATCTCGTCCATAACCAACAACCAACACTGCATGACGTAATGCGTCTTCGTTCAATGGATTAAATCCCTTCACCCACTCAGGATCATAAAATATCTCTGTAAAAGCAAACGCAACTTTCATGAATGTCCAGTCATACATATAGGTAAAGTAGCGCACCTTCGTAGTCAGTGTGTTTTTTAAATTTCTCACAACTTGAGGCAGTCAATCCCACAGCAACCGGACCAATGTTTGCTACAACATGCTCAAGTTCTTGTTCGTTTCCTGCTGTGATTTTCCTCCATCCTTGCATCCCAATTACTCTTCTGATGCTAAATTTACAATCTTCTTTCTGGTCAATAAAAACGTTTAAAATTACGAACTGCTTTATTGTGTTACGATTGTGTCCAACCTTCCTCATAACTGATATGTTTTTTTATTTATTCAAGTGAAAAGGTTTTTTTAAAGGTTTTCTGTATCCAGTTGCGTTTTGTCTCAATATACTTTTTAAGTAACCATAGAAATCTCAAGCCAAAGACAAAAGAGAATGAATCTTAATTATAAAGATTTCACCAACATTTTTCCATAACAATATATTTTTTACAGCTAATGTTAAGTAGACCTACTTTAATTTTTTTCCAAATATTTAATGTTTCCTTCGAATGTCCGAATACTGTAAATATTTTAAAGCAAACTTCTAACCGTTCCAGTATACGGGTATTCGTCCCTCAGAGCAATCGATTTGCTTCTAATGTAATCAAACGCCCATTCCAGCTTTCCTGTTCCTCCACCCTTTTCGAGACAATCAACTAATTGTTGTTCAGAAAGTTTGACCAATTCTCCGTTGTTTATCTTGTGATGAGATTCAACGGCTGCTACCTGCATATTTAAATCACGGTAGTTATACCAGTTAGGCATTTGTTACGAACGCTTACTGCACTGCATATCCAGCTAGCGGGCAACTCAGTTCCTTGGTCTTGCACGGATGTTACACAAACCGGTCCCCGCCAGTCAACGTTTTCAGGGTTGGGTTCTTGCCAAATGGGTAGTTGAGGATCGGGGTCAGGTTCTGGGGTAGGTGTTATTGGTGCGTAAGAACCAAATAAAATTTCTTCGGGTATCAATCCGCTCATCCATGACAATTCTTCCGGTTTCTTGTTGAAATACCACAAGATACAAACACATTTTTTTCTCTTTTGCTACAAGTTGAAAAACTATGCAGTTGATTTGTAATGACCAGTAAATACAAAAGTATTCCCTCCATTCGACATTAAATATGCTAAGATATAATTAAAAATGTGTATTTACTGTATAATTTAAAACATAGGAAAAATTAGGACTTACATAATCGCTAAACTTGTCAAGAAATGGGCGTCTAATGCTATTATGAACATGAAAGTCATCCACTTGTTTCAAGTATATTTGAAAATTGCTTTGCCAGATCTGTTTCCGTTTCTTGAGTTCGCTTTTTGAATAAGTTTTCCCTGCAGGCGTCAAACAAAATTACATCAGCAGTTGTTTCATTGCAGATCCATAACAATGACCTTACCGAATTTTTTTGTCCAAGTTTCCCACCCTTCCTCTGCATGAATTTCCGCGTCCATTGTCAAGTTTCACTCAACCTTTAAACAAATAAAGTTGTAATGTATATACTTGCATATGGAATATATAACCTGCTGTTGCAATATGACGCAGATGTGTTTGTGAATGAAACATGTTTTCGCGTTTCTAGTCTCAATCATATAGGCTATGTCGCGGTTACAGCAGTAGGCCTATATACTAAATACTTATGGCGCCATATTTCAATGTGCTTGTTTTACAAAAACAAAGAAACCATTGCATTATCTTGTATCAGTTAAAGTTTCTGCTGCATGTGTTTAAGCTTTGTAAACAATAATTAAGTTGAGTGGTTTGTAGAACCGTTTTGCACATAATGTAGTGCTGAAATTGTTTCGGTATTTAGCCTCTAAACAATATCCAAGAAGTGAACATAATTACGACAAACGGAACTATGCTCATCCTATGCAAAAAAACCCATACTATAACTATTATCTTTAGTCACGCAATTGAACGAGTTATGCGTGCCAAGCGTAAGAGTCCAGGATCCATTTTCAAAGCGCATACCAAACACCGAAAAGGTACCGCGAAATTGAGGGAATAATGAGAGTTTGATTTCTATGAATCGCCTGTATAGTCTCTATGGCTGACAGAGACTCAGTAGCGGATTACTACAAAAAATGATAAAAAATCCTAAGTCGTCTGTCTGTTTCACGTTTTTACGACATATATATTTCGCCTGTCTGTGCAGGCATCATCGGTATCAAGGGAATATTGAAATACAATTTTCAGCTATTTCCTGATATTCCTTCAGAGTGTTTAAAATCAGACGTTTGCTTTGTGTTTGCCAGCAGGATTTGGTTACAAAATCGGATAATTCGGTTCATCATTGAGATTGAGAAAAGGCCCAATAATGAAAAAAATGAAATGCGTTATAATACCTGACTGAAAAATATTGAAATTTATACGGTAATTTTGAAACCATAATGTCTTCCACCTACATTTGAGGAGTGTCAATAGAGTCACGTCGGAGGAAGCTATGGTAACTGACTCACTTTATCAACGTTTATTTGCATTGACAAGATTTTATATTTTAAAATAAAGTAAAATATGTCGCAAACGGGGTCTTGCCCAAAGAACAACTCACTGGCAAACCCAAGAGAGAGAGAGAGAGAGAGAGAGAGAGAGAGAGAGAGAGAGAGAGAGAGGCTACACAATTACCCACTGTTTCGTGGTTGTTGTTAGTAACAAGTAACTCAAAACGCAACTAATATAACACAGTTATAAGCAGCTATATTCATATTAACCATGTGTGCTTACTTATATTGCGTTTGTGTTTTTCTGTTGCTTTTTGTTACACTCAAGACACAGTGTTAAGCGTGTTGTTAGTTTAACATTGAAGTTGCACTAAACAAATCAAAAACAACAAACAAACTGTATAATTAAATGGTGACTTTCCCAACATATTTCACACACTTGGGTGCAAAATACTTGGAGGTGATTACTTTAAATAGGAAAGCCAAAGCTAATATGCTATTAACTGTTTAAGCAATCTATTCATTAGGCTTTGGTTTCTAAAATAAAACTCAAACGCTCACCAAAGTGTTTACTCCGCTTTTTCCGCAGTTGAAAAGAATCAACTTTCTTGAGCACTGTTTAGTTTCAGTCCTGCAACTATTTCAGAACCTGAATGTAAAAGCGTGAACACAGTTGTGTAAAACTGTTATCGAATAAACCAAACTAAAAACATTGTTACACCAACAACGCGAAGAATCGTTTGTCGTTTCTGTCCTTTATTTGCTCGCCTATTTATTACAATTTGGTCGCTAAAACCAGCCATAAAACAGCAAGTATTAAACATTAAAATAGAAAGCAACATTTCATGTTAAGTATCAAAAATCTAAAGCAGACAAAACATGCTTTTAAACACTAACCCGATCTGTGTTTGTACTTAACGTTTTGAAATATAAACTTACTATTCACCATCAGCAGCATTTTAATATTCTCTCAACAAAACAATTCAATACCACCTGCATTCGTCATAGCATCCGCTGATATATGGAGAATTTACACGGAAGAGACTGATTACCCTATCTACGTAAAGCGTACGTTATCGGATATTGATGGATGAAACCTTGTGTGGAACCACTAGATGTTAACGTAGAAATGCAACAACACATTGCTGCTCTTATCAGTAAAGATCGTCGACGCCCTGCACCGCCGGTAAAAACGCGTGAGTTGTCACTCAACAAACTGCTCGTAATATTCACGACTCTCCCTGCCATTGAAGTTCTACAAAACTCACTACAATAAATCGGTAGACAGGAAATTTTGAGTCAAGATTATTATAAATTGGGTCAGATTTCTCCAGATAAATTGTTGGCTTTTCTGATGTTGGTATACTTAACTCCTGTCCCAGCATTTGCTATGGAGCGTGTACAATACCACCCTTGCAGTGTATCGCTGCATCACTATTTGCTAAGATATTATAATCGGGAAATCAACCCCATCTATACATGAAAGTTCTAATAAACAAGCGATCTGCTTTTTTGAAATTCCGTCTCTTTTTGAGTATTTGTGTGCTTTTCGTAAAGGTGGTTGATGTAAAATCGACATGTGCAGCGCCATGTAACCATTAATCCGTATACAATAAACAAAAAAGCACGCTTGGTGGGTACACTAAGAAAAATGACCAAGTACACAATAGACACGTGTTTTGGAAGAAAGCACATTTACATTTCCTGGACACTGCTTGTGACAATTACCACAAATCTTTAAAATCAGCACGGTAGTAGTAACCCTGTAATATTTGCATGTTTCCAATGATTCCATTTTGATTGAAACTCAGAATCCAGAATAGGGCGATGAAGCATGGTCAGATGACTCCTCGCCTAGCATTTCACCGTCCTTACCTCATACACAGTAAGCTTGATTAATCACACCTCCGTCTATATTTTGTGGCGTCACTACCGGTCTGAGTTGTTACATAACACTGGCTTCACATTATAGCGCCGCCACGCGACTTTTTGTGCGCGTTGTTTGCCACAACAACACCTATTGTATCTTCCAGAGTATTTGCCTCTATTTCAGTCCTACACAAAACAATTACGTTAATAGGCGGAATTACTATTTATGATTGTTTATTTAAAAAAGGGTTTGACTCTGTTTAACTGTTACCCATTTTTTTGGGCATATCCGTTAACCATCGATTAAACTACTGTTTTTATTACAGCTTTATTGCATACATTCACTTTCCAGTTCTCACACGGTAATCAAGGTCTGATATATCTCAATTTAATCTCGAGCGTCGAGAACGAAGATCTCTCTCAACACCAAAGCCATAAGATTGTATTTTTCTGTATATAACTGTATTGAGCAGTGTAATTAACAATATGCAGATATTTTGTCGGTAGAAAATCGATGATAATACATAAAAGACCAAACATTTAGGAATTGTAGCAAGCTGTCACCATTTATTGAGGATCAGGGTCGTAGCCTTGCATAATCGCTCATGTTTCCTATTGGGAAATATCAACATGAAATATCTTAATATTTCTACTCGGAAAAGTTTACCTGACAATAGTCACGATCTTATATATGTTTCACTCCCACTGGATACATCGCACAACCGGCGATATTACAATTGTTTCCTCGATCTTTAGCGATTTTCTTGTAACCAGAATTCGGATCTTTTTTGTCTCCAGAATTCGGATCTTTTTCGTCTCCTGATTCGTCGCCCCAACTAAAGATGAATAAAGTTTGATGAAAGGATATAACTTTAGACATGGGTACGCCCAGGCATTGGCAACAGATATTTGACCCTATAGGTCCATGAGACAAGATTATTTAACAGGTTATGGTCCAAATTGTTTAGAATTCTAATTGAATCACGTTTTATTTGCTTGCTATGTTCGAAAACAGGTACACATAACCGACAGACATAGTTTTAACAGGGCACGATCGCCTTAATGTGAAAGATAATACTTTCCGATTACAACTAGCACATGTAGGTTTACTGCCATCGTAGCCAGCACCTGGTCATGAGGTCAAACCACACCGTGAGATTGATTTTTTGTTTTTTTAAATTGTTTATTTATTATTAAAAATGTTGCTACCTGTTCTTGATAATCCAGTACTTGTCTTCGCCACGTGGTTTTCTCGGATCTCGTCCATAACCAACAACCAACACTGCATGACGTAATGCGTCTTCGTTCAATGGATTAAATCCCTTCACCCACTCAGGATCATAAAATATCTCTGTAAAAGCAAACGCAACTGTCATGAATGTCCAGTCATACATATAGGTAAAGTAGCGCACCTTCGTAGTCAGTATGGTTTTTAAATTTCTTTTTACTTGTAGTCAATCCCACAGCAACCGGACCAATGTTTGCTACAACATTCTCAAGTTCTTGTTCGTTTCCTGCTGTGATTTTCCTCCATCCTTGCATCCCAATTACTCTTCTGATGCTAAATTTACAATCTTCTTTCTGGTAAATAAAAACGTTTAAAATTACGAACTGCTTTACTTTGTTGCGATTGTTTCCAACCTTCCTCATAACTGATATGTTTTTTTATTTATTCAAGTGAAAAGGTTTTTTTAAAGGTTTTCTGTATCCAGTTGCGTTTTGTCTCAATATACTTTTTAAGTAACCATAGAAATCTCAAGCCAAAGACAAAAGAGAATGAATCTTAATTATAAAGATTTCACCAACATTTTTCCATAACAATATATTTTTTACAGCTAATGTTAAGTAGACCTACTTTAATTTTTTTCCAAATATTTAATGTTTCCTTCGAATGTCCGAATACTGTAAATATTTTAAAGCAAACTTCTAACCGTTCCAGTATACGGGTATTCGTCCCTCAGAGCAATCGATTGCTTCCCAATGTAATCAAACGCCCATTTCAGATTTCCTGTTCCTCCACCATTTTCGAGACAATCAACTAATTGTTGTTCAGAAAGTTTGACCAATTCTCCGTTGTTTATTGAGTGATGGGATTCAACGGCTGCTACCTGCATATTTAAATCACAGTAGTTATACCAGTTAAGCTTTTAACGCGAACACTTACTGCACTGAATATCCAGCAAGCGGGCAGGAATCTTTGGTCTTGCACGGATGTTACACAAACCGGTCCCCGCCAGTCAATACTTTCAGGGTTGGGTTCTTGCCAAATGGGTAGTTGAGGATCGGGGTCAGGTTCTGGGGTAGGTGTTATTGGTGCGTAAGAACCAAATAAAATTTCTTCGGGTATCAATCCGCTCATCCATGACAATTCTTCCGGTTTCTTGTTGAAATACCACAAGATACAAACACATTTTTTTCTCTTTTGCTACAAGTTGAAAAACTATGCAGTTGATTTGTAATGACCAGTAAATACAGAAGTATTCCCTCCATTCGACATTAAATATGCTAAGATATAATTAAAAATGTGTATTTACTGTATAATTTAAAACATAGGAAAAATTAGGACTTACATAATCGCTAAACTTGTCAAGAAATGGGCGTCTAATGCTATTATGAACATGAAAGTCATCCACTTGTTTCAAATATGTTTGAAAATTGCTTTGCCAGATCGCTTTCCGTTTCTCGAGTTCTCTTTTTGTATAAGTTTTTCCTGCAGACGTCATTCAAAATTACATCAGCAGTTGTTTCATTGCAGATCCATAACAATGTCCTTACCGAATTGTTTTGTCCAAGTTTCCCACTCTTCCTCTGCATGAATTTCCGCGTCCATTGTCAAGTTTCACTCAGTCTTCAAAGAAATAAAGTTGTAAAGTATATACTTGCATATGGAATATATAACTTGCTGTTGCAATATGACGCAGATGTGTTTCTGAATGAAACATGTTGTCGCGTTTCTAGTCTCAATCATATAGGCTATGTCGCGGTTACAGAAGTAGGCGTATATACTAAATACTTATGGCGCCATATTTCAATGTGCTTGTTTTACAAAAACAAAGAAACCATCGCATTGTCTTGTATCAGTTAAAGTTTCTGCTGCATGTGTTTAAGCTTTGTAAACAATAATTAAGTCCAGTGGTTTGTAGAACCGTTTTGCACATAATGTAGTGATGAAATTGTTTCGGTATTTAGCCTCTAAACAATATCCAAGAAGTGAACATAATTACGACAAACGGAACTATGCTCATCCTATGCAAAAAACCCCATACTATAACTATTATCTTTAGTCACGCAATTGAACGAGTTATGCGTGCCAAGCGTAAGAGTCCAGGATCCATTTTCAAAGCGCATACCAAACACCGAAAAGGTACCGCGAAATTGAGGGAATAATGAGAGTTTGATTTCTATGAATCGCCTGTATAGTCTCTATGGCTGACAGAGACTCAGTAGCGGATTACTACAAAAAATGATAAAAAATCCTAAGTCGTCTGTCTGTTTCACGTTTTTACGACATATATATTTCGCCTGTCTGTGCAGGCATCATCGGTATCAAGGGAATATTGAAATACAATTTTCAGCTATTTCCTGATATTCCTTCAGAGTGTTTAAAATCAGACGTTTGCTTTGTGTTTGCCAGCAGGATTTGGTTACAAAATCGGATAATTCGGTTCATCATTGAGATTGAGAAAAGGCCCAATAATGAAAAAAATGAAATGCGTTATAATACCTGACTGAAAAATATTGAAATTTATACGGTAATTTTGAAACCATAATGTCTTCCACCTACATTTGAGGAGTGTCAATAGAGTCACGTCGGAGGAAGCTATGGTAACTGACTCACTTTATCAACGTTTATTTGCATTGACAAGATTTTATATTTTAAAATAAAGTAAAATATGTCGCAAACGGGGTCTTGCCCAAAAAATAACTCGCTGGCAACGAGAGAGAGAGAGAGAGAGAGAGAGAGAGAGAGAGAGAGAGAGAGAGAGAGAGAGAGAGAGAGAGAGAGAGAGAGAGAGAGAGAGAGAGAGGGAGAGAGAGAGAGAGAGAGAGAGAGAGAGAGAGAGAGAGAGAGGCTGCACAATTACCCACTGTTTCGTGGTTGTTGTTAGTAACAAGTAACTCAAAACGCAACTAATATAACACAGTTATAAGCAGCTATATTCATATTAACCATGTGTGCTTACTTATGTTGCGTTTGTGTTTTTTTATTGTTTTTTGTTACGCTCAAGACACAGTAGCCCTGTTTACATGAAGTGGTTTGCGAACGAGCTTGCGGCATCGAGCCGTGAAGAACTAACATACCATAACGAGCGAGCTTCGGGGCTCAATTTACATGAGCGCGCGAAATTCGGTTCTCGCAAAATGGATATGGCGGCAACAGATAGTTTATTGGAAGTTAGGGCTCTCACAATCGAAGACTTGGACGGCCGTGGCGATTACAGAGGTGAGATATTGGTGGTATTTATGGGCCAAGCTTTATGCTTACTGGAATACTGTGCTTAGCTTTGCATTCATAGTTTTGTATCTTGGTTAAGTTAAATGTTATTTTCGTTTGTTTTAGGTCAGGACAATGGTGGAATGTTATAGTTCCCGGTTTTAATGATTCCCAGTGGTTGACCCATTTCAGATTGAGTAAAGAATGCTTTGGGTGTTTAATATCTTCGAAAAACATTAATACCAAGCAAAAAAAATAAAACCTCAAAAAGAATATCTTCGAAAAACATCAACAAGCAAACCTAACCTAACTTGATTTTGCCGCCAAATTTTTCGAACAGCTGGTTCGCGAAAAGAAGCTAGTTGGGCGAACTAGCTTCCGAACCCACCCCTATTAAGCTAGTTCGCCGAAACCGCTTCCGAACTAGCTTGGGCTGTGATGCGTAACGCTTTTTCTGATAATGGCGGGAAGCGGGTAAGAAGCGTGCCGCGAACCCGCTTTAGACGTCCATGTAAACAGGGCTAGTGTTAAGCGTGTTGTTAGTTTAACATTGAAGTTGCACTAAACAAATCAAAAACAACAAACAAACTGTATAATTAAATGGTGACTTTCCCAACATATTTCACACACTTGGGTGCAAAATACTTGGAGGTGATTACTTTAAATAGGAAAGCCAAAGCTAATATGCTATTAACTGTTTAAGCAATCTATTCATTAGGCTTTGGTTTCTAAAATAAAACTCAAACGCTCACCAAAGTGTTTACTCCGCTTTTTCCACAGTTGAATAGAATCAACTTTCTTGAGCACTGTTTAGTTTCAGTCCTGCAACTATTTCAGAACCTGCATGTAAAGGCGTGAACACTGAACACAGTTGTGTAAAACTTTTATTGAATAAACCAAACTAAAAACATTGTTACACCAACAACGCGAAGAATCGTTTGTCGTTTGTGTCCTTTACTTGCTCGCCTATTCATTACAATTTGGTCGCTAAAACCAGCCATAAAACAGCAAGTATTAAACATTAAAATAGAAAGCAACATTTCATGTTAAGTATCAAAAATCTAAAGCAGACAAAACATGCTTTTAAACATTAACCCGATCTGTGTTTGTACTTAACGTTTTGAAATATAAACTTACTATTCACCATCAGCAGCATTTGAATGTTCTTTCAACAAAACAATTCAATACCACCTGCATTCGTCATAGCATCCGCTGATATATGGAGAATTTACACGGAAGAGACTGATTACCCTATCTACGTAAAGCGTACGTTATCGGATATTGATGGATGAAACCATAGTATACTAAGAAGTAGTAGTCCGACTCATTGTTACGTAGGCCGTCGTCACGCATGACCGCTTAGGCCTTAGATCTGTTGTGCGACTTTTGTTTACGTGAGGTTTTGTTGTCTGTGTGGTAGAAACAATGTTGTTATACATATATTCTTTTACTGAAGACATATTTTGGTAAATGGAGAAACTGATGATGCCGTTTTAGGCGAAATATATTTTTCTCTCAATAAATCGATCTGAGCTGTCTACAGATCGCTGTTTTGGGATTTTAATACATTATTACTGAAGACATATATGACATACTTTAACTATACAAAATAAATTTAAACTGAAGGTTGGGATGGAGACCACCACTGAGACGATAAGTGGGATAACTTACCAGCAGAATTTTTTCAAGAATTATTGTTGATGGAATGTAATGAAATTCCAGCTCTGCCATGCATCTATCACATCAAATCAAAGAACAGTTCCCAGTATTGTGGTGCTATTGTTTAACACGCAATTGCTTTGTACCGCCATCAACCTGTTACAATTAGCCACGGGCACTCCCCAAACTCACGTCAACTCGATTAGACTGAACGAACATTCATCATTCATGCTGGATGACACAAGTAGCGCTCCGTACACCTCATTAAGACGTCCTAAACCAATCTTGTCATAACATTTAACACAAACGTCATTTTTTAAGTAGTCTTCCTTTTACCTGAACCCAATTAACTGCACTTTCTCTGGCTATATATTCCATTCAAATTTGTCAAATAATCAGAGAGACAACAAGAGACAAGTAAAAGACCAAGAGAGAGATTGTCGCCTAGCTATACGAGCTATTGTTTGGGACACGATTCGATGCGTTGTTTGTAAATTGTCGATGTGTTTTGTTGTTTTAACGAATTAAATTGGAGGGTAAACCTTAAAGGTCTACAGACTTTGTTTAAACATTAACCCCGTTTACATGACGGTTTAAGACGGCTTCGAAGCTGACTCGCCGATCCGACTCTCTCGTTTTCGGCGAAGAGAAAAAGGCAAGCGTCTTAAGCCGTCTCGGCCTTCGATCTAACGCGAAGAGTGGTTTACGGGACAGCTTAAGCGATTAAATCAGCTTAAACCCAGTTGCGACAAGTGCCGCGAAGAAGTTAGGATTAGGTAAGTTGTTTATGAGGTTGTGCGTTGAGGGTTTGCTGTTTACAATAAACCTTAAAAGTAATAAACTAGTTCTAGTACAACTATGCTCTATGCTGCAGGGGCGAGAAGGATGTGCTTACTCGAGTTAATTTTGATAAATACTGCGCAAGCGTTAAATGAATTGTACAAGCATCAAGATACAAAAAAGCAACATTCGTTTTGAGGACCTAAGTTGCATTTTGGAGACCTGAAGGAAACAAATGCATTGCAGGAATGCTGACACTTGCTTGAAAGAAGAATGCACTTGTGTTAACTGTTTTCATTTGCTGCTGGATGTGCTATAATATAACAATCAATGCAAACTGGTTGTTTATTCATATTTAGGCTACTGCATCTTATTTATGCAAGGATTTTGTGAACAACAATCAACCATAAAATACAAAAGCAGGCTTATGTAAACCTTTTCTGTTCGTCAAAAAAAAAAGAAAATATGACAAGAATGCCTTGACACAAGTTTATGTTATGTAACTATCACATCTTCTGCATATTTGTTTCAAATTAATTAACATTGGGCTGGTATGAAACATTCCATTCAGTCTTTTCTGACACTCAATTGTACATGGGATTACGGGATTAGGCAGCTTCTGAAAAGGATCCTGTGAAGAAGGACAGAGATAATTAATACTACTAAACATGAAATTTTCACTTGAATACTCTTACCATGGTGTTGTTGTGAACACATTCCAGGAAAATGCAGCCTTTTAGTTTAATCAGAAATTAAAAATACGGGTTGCAGCAGGCTTTCTAGTTAAATCATCTATTATATCTGGCAAAGTAAACTCATACCCAAACAAAAATTTATGTTGGGCCCTTGTACAGAATAAGTTCGTTTTTGTTTGTCAAAAGGTATGGGCCATATGCCGAAGCCTAACATGACCCTGGTGTATATACCTGGCATATATGTCTCAAATGCAACAACGGCCTTTTTCGGCCCTTAATTGTTTCAATTTTCATACAAGGGCCTAGCTTGTTCGTTGAAGTCCCTGTTCACCTCCACACTTGGCTTTTGCAAGATATAACAAAAACAAGCATAAACTTCAATTGTCCCAAACAAATGCCATACAAAGGCAAATGTACGACATTTGTTGTTTATTTGAACAAGCGAACACACAACGAAATTTTGTCCCTCTATTGTCCTGCAGTCGATTTCAGGCGATGTTGCCTGCCGCCATCCCAATCAGGCACTCCGTTGAACACACGCTTGATTGCATTGGTTATTTCCTCGCGGCTGACGTCACGATGGCAAGTGTTTTGAAGAACATCTGAACGTAAATGTTTTTGTCCATTAACAACACACTTTAGCGAGGTGTCCGCTACAACATCCACTTTTTTAGAAAAACGATTTATGTTATTTTACATTACTTAACCCAAATCTTAAATTAATAATAACTATGTATGTTATTGCTGGGGCAGATGTTAGAGAAAGTATACCATGTTAATGTTTCATAAGATATGCACTTAAATATCCTTACCTATGTAATGGTGGGAAACAAAATTGAAATTTTGTAAACGAATTTTGTGAACGAATTTTGTGAACAAAATTCTTGACGACGACTGGCCACATGATGAGGGTAGAGGGCCATACTTGAAATTAGAAGCGTTACGCAAACGTGCTGTAACATATTATGGAATAAAAATGCTAGGTTATACAGGTGTCAAATGAGCTATTTAAATCAACACTATCGGATAAATTGGACAATGTTGGTCCAAACGTGAGATAATGGGGCCGGGGTTAAGGATTGTTCCTAAATCAGAAATCTTTTTCAACTAATTTATAAAATTAATCTGTTGGAACATGTCATACGAATTAATCCAAAACAAACTAGATTTTCATCCACTATCACACGAAACAAACGCTGTGCGAAATATGTGTGAGTAGGGCATATGTTGAAGCAAAACGTTTCTTAATTTAAAGTTGAAACGCCTCAGTAAGTATAACTTACGTCTATATATACTGTGATAACTGATTTTATCTATTCAAAAATGCAAAAAGTTGCACAAAAACATCATGAACATAGCATGAATTAAAATTTGTTTTCGAAACAAAATTCGATTACAAATGCCTTTGATCCGTTAATCACTGTGTTGTATAGAGTGGGAAACAAAATTTGTTTTCGAAACAAAATTCGATTACAAATGCCGTTGATCCATTAATCACTGTGTTGTAATACCATTAGTCCGACACAAATATGTTGTTCATAGTGGAAACAGAATCTGTAATTTGCGTGTGAAGTTCAAAGTCACTTGATTCAAAAATGTCAAAAAATTTTTCGACCACCATCGCAGGCGGTCTCTCAAAATCAATTATTTCCGCCGAACCTTAGCCACCATAGTCTCAAACATGCGTTTTCGTTCAGCAACAAAATTCTAAAGGACATAGGCCAGTTTGATTTTCACTGCTCGATTTGTACTGCCATCTAGTATTTGTGTGCAAAATTTCAAGTCGCTTGATATAAAAATGTTCAAATTGCAGGCAGGCAACTGTCAATTTGTGTTAATTTCGCCGATCCTTGGCCACTATAGTGTCAAACATGCGTTTTCGGTCGCGAATAAAAAACTAAACGACATAGGCCAATTTGGTTTTTATTGTTCGTTTTGCACTGGCATCTAGTATTTGTGTGCAAAATTTCAAGTCGCTTGATACAAAAATGTTCAAACTGCAGGCGGGCAACTGTCAATTTGAGTAAATTTCGCCGAACCTTAGCCACCATAGTGTCAAACATGCGTTTTCGGTCGCGAATAAAAAACTAAACGACATAGGCCAATTTGGATTTTATTGTTCGTTTTGCACTGGCATCTAGTATTTGTGTGCAAAATTTCAAGTCGCTTGATACAAAAATGTTCAAACTGCAGGCGGGCAACTGTCAATTTGAGTAAATTTCGCCGAACCTTAGCCACCATAGTGTCAAACATGCGTTTTCGGTCGCGAATAAAAAACTAAAAGACATAGGCCAATTTGGTTTTTATTGTTCGTTTTGCACTGGCATCTAGTATTTGTGTGCAAAATTTCAAGTCGCTTGATATAAAAATGTTCAAATTACAGGCGGGCAACTGACAATTTGAGTTAAATTCGACGAACCTTAGCCACCATAGAGTCAAACATGCGTTTTCGGTCGCGAATAAAAAGCTAAAGGACATAGGCCAATTTGGTTTTCACTGCTCGTTTTGCACTGGCATCTAGTATTTATGTGCAAAATTTCAAGTCGCTTGATATAAAAATGTTCAAATTGCAAGCGGGCAACTGTCAATTTGAGTAAATTTCGACGAACCTTAGCCACCATAGTGTCAAACATGCGTTTTCGGTCGCGAATATAAAACTAAAAGACATAGGCCAATTTGATTTTTCTTGTTCGTTTTGCACTGGCATCTAGTATTTGTGTGCAAAATTTCAAGTCGCTTGATATAAAAATGTTCAAATTACAAGCGGGCAACTGTCAATTTGAGTTAAATTCGACGAACCTTAGCCACCATAGAGTCAAACATGCGTTTTCGGTCGCGAATAAAAAGCTAAAGGTCATAGGCCAATTTGGTTTTTACTGCTCGTTTTGCACTGGCATCTAGTATTTATGTGCAAAATTTCAAGTCGCTTGATATAAAAATGTTCAAATTGCAGGCGGGCAACTCTCAATTTGAGTTAATTTCGCCGATCCTTGGCAAACATAGTGCCAAACATGCGTTTTCGGTCGCGAATAAAAAACTAAAGGATATAGGCCAATTTGGTTTGCTCTGCTCGTTTTGTACTGGCATCTAGTATTTGTGTGCAAAATTTCAAGTCGCTTGATATAAAAATGTTCAAATTGCAAGCGGGCAACTGTCAATTTGAGTTAATTTCGACGAACCTTAGCCACCATAGCGTCAAACATGCGTTTTCGGTCGCGAATATAAAACTAAAGGACATAGGCCAATTTGGTTTTCACTGCTCGTTTTGTACTGGCATCTAGTATTTGTGTGCAAAATTTCAAGTCGCTTGATATAAAAATGTTCAAATTGCAAGCGGGCAACTGTCAATTTGAGTAAATTTCGCCGAACCTTAGCCACCATAGCGTCAAACATGCGTTTTCGGTCGCGAATATAAAACTAAAGGACATAGGCCAATTTGGTTTTCACTGCTCGTTTTGTACTGGCATGTAGTATTTGTGTGCATAATTTCAAGTCGCTTGATATAAAAATGTTCAAATTGCAAGCGGGCAACTGTCAATTTGAGTTAATTTCGCCGATCCTTAGCCACCATAGTGTCAAACATGCGTTTTCGGTCGCGAATAAAAAACTAAAGGACATAGGCCAATTTGATTTTCACTGCTCGTTTTGTACTGGCATGTAGTATTTGTGTGCAAAATTTCAAGTCGCTTGATATAGAAATGTTCAAATTGCAGGCGGGCAACTGTCAATTTGAGTTAATTTCGCCGATCCTTAGCCACCATAGTGTCAAACATGCGTTTTCGGTCGCGAATAAAAAACTAAAGGACATAGGCCAATTTGATTTTCACTGCTCGTTTTGTACTGGCATCTAGTATTTGTGTGCAAAATTTCAAGTCGCTTGATATAAAAATGTTCAAATTGCAGGCAGGCAACTGTCAATTTGTGTTAATTTCGACGAACCTTAGCCACCATAGTGTCAAACATGCGTTTTCGGTAGCGAATAAAAAACTAAAAGGCATAGGCCAATTTGGTTTTTATTGTTCGTTTTGCACTGGCATCTAGTATTTGTGTGCAAAATTTCAAGTCGCTTGATATAAAAATGTTCAAATTACAAGCGGGCAACTGTCAATTTGAGTTAAATTCGACGAACCTTGGCCACCATAGAGTCTAACATGCGTTTTCGGTCGCGAATAAAAAACTAAAGGACATAGGCCAATTTGGTTTTCACTGCTCGTTTTGTACTGGCAACTAGTATTTGTGTGCAAAATTTCAAGTCGCTTGATATAGAAATGTTCAAATTGCAGGCGGGCAACTGTCAATTTGAGTTAATTTCGCCGATCCTTAGCCACCATAGTGTCAAACATGCGTTTTCGGTCGCGAATAAAAAACTAAAGGACATAGGCCAATTTGGTTTTCACTGCTCGTTTTGTACTGGCATCTAGTATTTGTGTGCAAAATTTCAAGTCGCTTGATATAAAAATGTTCAAATTGCAGGCGGGCAACTGTCAATTTGAGTAAATTTCGCCGAACCTTAGCCACCATAGCGTCAAACATGCGTTTTCGGTCGCGAATATAAAACTAAAGGACATAGGCCAATTTGGTTTTCACTGCTCGTTTTGTACTGGCATCTAGTATTTGTGTGCAAAATTTCAAGTCGCTTGATATAAAAATGTTCAAATTGCAGGCGGGCAACTGTCAATTTGAGTAAATTTCGCCGAACCTTAGCCACCATAGCGTCAAACATGCGTTTTCGGTCGCGAATATAAAACTAAAGGACATAGGCCAATTTGGTTTTCACTGCTCGTTTTGTACTGGCATCTAGTATTTGTGTGCAAAATTTCAAGTCGCTTGATATAAAAATGTTCAAATTGCAAGCGGGCAACTGTCAATTTGAGTTAATTTCGACGAACCTTAGCCACCATAGTGTCAAACATGCGTTTTCGGTCGCGAATATAAAAACAAAAGACATAGGCCAATTTGGTTTTTCTTGTTCGTTTTGCACTGGCATCTAGTATTTGTGTGCAAAATTTCAAGTCGCTTGATATTAAAATGTTCAAATTGCAGGCAGGCAACTGTCAATTTGTGTTAATTTCGACGAACCTTAGCCACCATAGTGTCAAACATGCGTTTTCGGTCGCGAATATAAAACTAAAAGACATAGTCCAATTTGGTTTTTCTTGTTCGTTTTGCACTGGCATCTAGTATTTGTGTTCAAAATTTCAAGTCGCTTGATATAAAAATGTTCAAATTGCAGGCGGGCAACTGTCAATTTGAGTAAATTTCGACGAACCTTAGCCACCATAGTGTCAAACATGCGTTTTCGGACGCGAATAAAAAACTAAAAGACATAGGCCAATTTGGTTTTTATTGTTCGTTTTGCACTGGCATCTAGTATTTGTGTGCAAAACTTCAAGTCGCTTGATATAAAAATGTTCAAATTGCAAGCGGGCAACTCTCAATTTGAGTAAATTTCGCCGAACCTTGGCCACCATAGCGTCAAACATGCGTTTTCGGTCGCGAATATAAAACTAAAGGACATAGGCCAATTTGGTTTTCACTGCTCGTTTTGTACTGGCATCTAGTATTTGTGTGCAAAATTTCAAGTCGCTTGATATAAAAATGTTCAAATTGCAAGCGGGCAACTGTCAATTTGAGTTAATTTCGCCGAACCTTAGCCACCATAGTGTCAAACATGCGTTTTCGGTCGCGAATATAAAAACAAAAGACATAGGCCAATTTGGTTTTTCTTGTTCGTTTTGCACTGGCATCTAGTATTTGTGTGCATAATTTCAAGTCGCTTGATATAAAAATGTTCAAATTGCAAGCGGGCAACTGTCAATTTGAGTTAATTTCGCCGAACCTTAGCCACCATAGTGTCAAACATGCGTTTTCGGTCGCGAATATAAAAACAAAAGACATAGGCCAATTTGGTTTTTCTTGTTCGTTTTGCACTGGCATCTAGTATTTGTGTGCAAAATTTCAAGTCGCTTGATATAGAAATGTTCAAATTGCAGGCGGGCAACTGTCAATTTGAGTTAATTTCGCCGATCCTTAGCCACCATAGTGTCAAACATGGGTTTTCGGTCGCGAATAAAAAACTAAAGGACATAGGCCAATTTGATTTTCACTGCTCGTTTTGTACTGGCATCTAGTATTTGTGTGCAAAATTTCAAGTCGCTTGATATAAAAATGTTCAAATTGCAGGCAGGCAACTGTCAATTTGTGTTAATTTCGACGAACCTTAGCCACCATAGTGTCAAACATGCGTTTTCGGTAGCGAAAAAAAAACTAAAAGACATAGGCCAATTTGGTTTTTATTGTTCGTTTTGCACTGGCATCTAGTATTTGTGTGCAAAATTTCAAGTCGCTTGATATAAAAATGTTCAAATTACAAGCGGGCAACTGTCAATTTGAGTTAAATTCGACGAACCTTGGCCACCATAGAGTCAAACATGCGTTTTCGGTCGCGAATAAAAAACTAAAGGACATAGGCCAATTTGGTTTTCACTGCTCGTTTTGTACTAGCATCTAGTATTTGTGTGCAAAATTTCAAGTCGCTTGATATAGAAATGTTCAAATTGCAGGCGGGCAACTGTCAATTTGAGTAAATTTCGCCGATCCTTAGCCACCATAGTGTCAAACATGCGTTTTCGGTCGCGAATAAAAAACTAAAGGACATAGGCCAATTTGGTTTTCACTGCTCGTTTTGTACTGGCATCTAGTATTTGTGTGCAAAATTTCAAGTCGCTTGATATAAAAATGTTCAAATTGCAAGCGGGCAACTGTCAATTTGAGTAAATTTCGCCGAACCTTAGCCACCATAGCGTCAAACATGCGTTTTCGGTCGCGAATATAAAACTAAAGGACATAGGCCAATTTGGTTTTCACTGCTCGTTTTGTACTGGCATCTAGTATTTGTGTGCAAAATTTCAAGTCGCTTGATATAAAAATGTTCAAATTGCAGGCGGGCAACTGTCAATTTGAGTAAATTTCGCCGAACCTTAGCCACCATAGCGTCAAACATGCGTTTTCGGTCGCGAATATAAAACTAAAGGACATAGGCCAATTTGGTTTTCACTGCTCGTTTTGTACTGGCATCTAGTATTTGTGTGCAAAATTTCAAGTCGCTTGATATAAAAATGTTCAAATTGCAAGCGGGCAACTGTCAATTTGAGTTAATTTCGACGAACCTTAGCCACCATAGTGTCAAACATGCGTTTTCGGTCGCGAATATAAAAACAAAAGACATAGGCCAATTTGGTTTTTCTTGTTCGTTTTGCACTGGCATCTAGTATTTGTGTGCAAAATTTCAAGTCGCTTGATATAAAAATGTTCAAATTGCAGGCAGGCAACTGTCAATTTGTGTTAATTTCGACGAACCTTAGCCACCATAGTGTCAAACATGCGTTTTCGGTCGCGAATATAAAACTAAAAGACATAGGCCAATTTGGTTTTTCTTGTTCGTTTTGCACTGGCATCTAGTATTTGTGTTCAAAATTTCAAGTCGCTTGATACAAAAATGTTCAAATTGCAGGCGGGCAACTGTCAATTTGAGTAAATTTCGACGAACCTTAGCCACCATAGTGTCAAACATGCGTTTTCGGTAGCGAATAAAAAACTAAAAGACATAGGCCAATTTGGTTTTTATTGTTCGTTTTGCACTGGCATCTAGTATTTGTGTGCAAAATTTCAAGTCGCTTGATATAAAAATGTTCAAATTGCAAGCGGGCAACTGTCAATTTGAGTAAATTTCGCCGAACCTTGGCCACCATAGCGTCAAACATGCGTTTTCGGTCGCGAATATAAAACTAAAGGACATAGGCCAATTTGGTTTTCACTGCTCGTTTTGTACTGGCAACTAGTATTTGTGTGCAAAATTTCAAGTCGCTTGATATAAAAATGTTCAAATTGCAAGCGGGCAACTGTCAAATTGAGTTAATTTCGCCGAACCTTAGCCACCATAGTGTCAAACATGCGCTTTCGGTCGCGAATATAAAAACAAAAGACATAGGCCAATTTGGTTTTTCTTGTTCGTTTTGCACTGGCATCTAGTATTTGTGTGCAAAATTTCAAGTCGCTTGATATAAAAATGTTCAAATTGCAAGCGGGCAACTGTCAATTTGAGTTAATTTCGCTGAAACTTAGCCACCATAGTGCCAAACATGCGTTTTTGGTCGCGAATAAAATACTAAAAGACATAGGCCAATTTGGTTTTCACTGCTTGTTTTGTACTGGCATTTAGTATTTGTGTGCAAAATTTCAAGTCGCTTGATATAAAAATGTTTAAATCGCAGGAGGTCAACTATTAAAATCAATTTATTCCGCCGAACTTTAGCCACCATATAGTCTCAAACATGCGTTTTCGTTCACCATAAAATTCTAAAACACATAGGCCAATTTGGTTTTCACTGCTCGTTTTGTATACTGGCATCTAGTATTTGTGTGCAAAATTTCAAGTCGCTTGATATAAAAATGTTCAAATTGCAGCCGGGCAGCTGTCAATTTGAGTTATTTTCGCCGATCCTTAGCCACATAGTTTCGAACATACGTTTTCGTTCACCAATAAAATTCTAAAGGACACAAATACTAGATGCCAATGCAAAGTGAGCGGTGGAAACCAAATTAGCCTATGTCCTTTGGAAATTTGTTGGTGAACAACAACGCATGCTCAAACTATGATGCTGGCTAAGGTTCGGCGGAATTAACTGATTTGGAGATCTTCCCGCCTTCGATTTGAACATTTTTATATCAAGCGACTTGAAATTTTGTACACAAATACTAAATGCCAGTAAAAAACGAGCAGTGAAAACCAAATTGGCCTATGTCTTTTAGTATTTTATTCGCGACCAAAAACGCATGTTTGGCACTATGGTGGCTAAGTTTCAGCGAAATTAACTCAAATTGACAGTTGCCCGCTTGCAATTTGAACATTTTTATATCAAGCGACTTGAAATTTTGCACACATATACTAGATGCCAGTACAAAACGATCAGTGAAAACCAAATTGGCCTATGTCTTTTAGTATTTTATTCGCGACCAAAAACGCATGTTTGGCACTATGGTGGCTAAGTTTCAGCGAAATTAACTCAAATTGACAGTTGCCCGCTTGCAATTTGAACATTTTTTTATCAAGCGACTTGAAATTTTGCACACAAATACTAGATGCCAGTAGAAAACGAACAGTGAAAACCAAATTGGCCTATGTCTTTTAGTTTTTTATTCGCGAAGGAAAACGCATGTTTGGCACTACGGTGGCTAAGGCTCGGCGGAATTACGTAATTTTGAGAGTTGCCCGCCTGTGATTTGAACAATTTTATATCAAGCGACTCGAAATTTTGCACACAAATACTAGATGCCAGTACAAAACAAGCAGTGAAAACCAAATTGGCCTATGTTTTTTAGTTTTTTGTTCGTGAAGGTAGTTTTTTGTTCGTTTGACACTATGGTGGCTAAGGTTCGTCGGATCTAACTAATTTTGACAGTTGACCGCCTGTGATTTCAACATTTTTCCATCAAGCGATTTGAAATTTTGCACACAAATATTAGATGCCAGTGCAAAACGAACAATAGAAACCAAATTGGCCTATGTCCTTTAGTTTTTTATTCGCGAACGAAAACGCATGTTTGGCACTATGGTGGCTAAGTTTCGGCGAAATTATGTAATTTTGAGAGTTGCCCGCCTGTGATTTGAACATTTTAATATCAGGGGACTTGAAATTTTGCACACAAATACTAGATACCAGAACAAAACGAGCATTGAAAACTGCTAAGGCATGATGGCTACTGTCAAATTCTGATGGTTGGCCGCCTACCTTTGCTTTATTTTGAAGTCAATTGACGTGAAGTTTTAAACACAAATACAAATTTGGTTTCCCACTATGGTCACTATAGTGAGTAACGGATCAAAATCCTTTGAAAACGAATTTTGTTTCGAAAACAAATTATGTTTCCTGCTATGGGCAACATAGATAGTAACGATCCAAAGGCATTTGTAAACGAATTTTGTTTCGAAAACGAATTTTGTTTCCCGCTATGGGCAACATTGATAGTAACGATCCAAATGCATTTGTAAACGAATTTTGTTTCGAAAACGAATTTTGTTTCCCGCTATGGGCAACATAGAGAGTAACGATCCAAAAGCATTTGTAAACGAATTTTGTTTCGAAAACGAATTTTGTTTCCTGATATGGGCAACATAGATAGCAACGATCCAAAGGCATTTGTAAACGAATTTTGTTTCGAAAACGAATTTTGTTTCCCGCTATGGGCAACATAGATAGTAACGATCCAAAGGCATTTGTAAACGAATTTTGTTTCGAAAACGAATTTTGTTTCCCGCTATTGGCAACATTGATAGTAACGATCCAAAGGCATTTGTAAACGAATTTTGTTTCGAAAACGAATTTTGTTTCCCGCTATTGGCAACATAGATAGCAACGATCCAAAGGCATTTGTAAACGAATTTTGTTTCGAAAACGAATTTTGTTTCCCGCTATGGGCAACATAGATAGTAACGATCCAAAAGCATTTGTAAACGAATTTTGTTTCGAAAACGAATTTTGTTTCCCGCTATGGGCAACATAGATAGTAACGATCCAAAGGCATTTGTAAACGAATTTTGTTTCGAAAACCAATTTTGTTTCCCGCTATGGGCAACATAGATAGTAACGATCCAAAGGCATTTGTAAACGAATTTTGTTTCGAAAACGAATTTTGTTTCCCGCTATTGGCAACATTGATAGTAACGATCCAAAGGCATTTGTAAACGAATTTTGTTTCGAAAACGAATTTTGTTTCCCGCTATTGGCAACATAGATAGCAACGATCCAAAGGCATTTGTAAACGAATTTTGTTTCGAAAACGAATTTTGTTTCCCGCTATGGGCAACATAGATAGTAACGATCCAAAAGCATTTGTAAACGAATTTTGTTTCGAAAACGAATTTTGTTTCCCGCTATGGGCAACATAGATAGCAACGATCCAAAGGCATATGTAAACGAATTTTGTTTCGAAAACGAATTTTGTTTCCCGCTATGGGCAACATAGGTAGTAACGATCCAAAGGCATTTGTAAACGAATTTTGTTTCGAAAACGAATTTTTTTCCCGCTATGGGCAACATAGATAGTAACGATCCAAAGGCATTTGTAAACGAATTTTGTTTCGAAAACAAATTATGTTTCCCACTATGTACAACATGGTGAGTAACGAACCAAAGCATTTGAAAACGAAATTAATTTCGAAAACGAATTTTTGTTTCCCGGTATAGACATCATGGTGAGTAACGAACCAAAGGCATTTGTAAACGAATTTTGTTTCGAAAACAAATTATGTTTCCTACTATGGGCAACATAGATAGTAATGATCCAAAAGCATTTGTAAACGAATTTTGTTTCGAAAACGAATTTTGTTTCCAGCTATGGGCAACATAGATAGCAACAATCCAAAGGCATTTGTAAACGAATTTTGTTTCGAAAACGAATTTTGTTTCCCGCTATGGGCAACATAGATAGTAACGATCCAAAGGCATTTGTAAACGAATTTTGTTTCCAAAACGAATTTTGTTTCCCGCTATGGGCAACATAGATAGAAACGATCCAAAGGCATTTGTAAACGAATTTTGTTTCGAAAATGAATTTTGTTTCCCGCTATGGGCAACATAGATAGTAACGATACAAAGGCATTTGTAAACGAATTTTGTTTCGAAAACAAATTTTGTTTCCCGCTATGGGCAACATAGATAGTAACGATCCAAAAGCATTTGTAAACGAATTTTGTTTCGAAAACAAATTTTGTTTCCCGCTATGGGCAACATAGATAGTAACGATCCAAAGGCATTTGTAAACGAATTTTGTTTCGAAAAAAAATTTTGTTTCCTGCTATGGGCAACATAGATAGTAACGATCCAAAGGCATTTGTAAACGAATTTTGTTTCGAAAACTAATTTTGTTTCCGCTATGGGCAACATAGATAGTAACGATCCAAAGGCATTTGTAAAGGAATTTTGTTTCGAAAACGAATTTTGTTTCCCGCTATGGGCAACATAGATAGTAACGATCCAAAGGCGTTTGTAAACGAATTTTGTTTCGAAAACGAATTTTTGTTTCCCGCTATAGACATCATGGTGAGTAACGAACCAAAGGCATTTGTAAACGAATTTTGTTCCGAAAACGAATTTTGTTTCCCGCTATGGGCAATATAGATAGTAACTATCCAAAGGCATTTGTAAACGAATTTTGTTTCGAAAACAAATTTTGTTTCCTGCTATGGGCAACATAGATAGTAACGATCCAAAGGCATTTGTAAACGAATTTTGTTTCGAAAACAAATTTTGTTTCCGCTATGGGCAACATAGATAGTAACGATCCAAAGGCATTTGTAAACGAATTTTGTTTCGGAAACGAATTTTGTTTTCCGCTATGGGCAACATAGATACTAACGATCCAAAGGCATTTGTAAACGAATTTGTTTCGAAAACATAATTTGTTTCCCACTGTTTACAACATAGTGAGTAACGTACTAAAGGCATTTGTAAACGAATTTTGTTTCGAAAACAAATTTTGTTTTCACAGTTTCATTTTTGATACTTCAAAATTTGGGCATTTCAAAACGGTCTTTGATTTGTTAACAAAATTTGTTTACAAAAATATGTTTTTGAATACTGACGTCATTATATTAAATATCAGCTCTTTGTTTCCATCAAGCGATATTCACTTTTAAAAAAAAGTTTTTCCAAAAAATTTGTTTCGAATTTCGTTTTTGACCATAACCACCTTTTCTGAAATTCGTTTTGAACTCTGTTTCGAATTTTGCTTTTGGAAACAAAATTGATTATTTCAAAACAAAATTTGTTTCGGGAAAACGAAATTCGAAACGAATTTTTTTTTCTTATGGAAAAATGTATAGGCCACCATATCCTGCATATAAATAACAAAAATGACATAAGCACTTATATCAAAACATGTCACTACAATTTGTTGGAACTGTTACCACAATACTATCTGCACCAGGAACAAAATTAGTCACTTCACACTGTCAAGAACAGCCTACATTGGTTATCTATCACAACTATTGCAAAAAAATGATTTAGAAAAGTGTTCAAATTGCACATGTCCATACATGTATTGACAGTTTTCCACACTTAAACAAAATAGGTATATACCTTGAAAGAGTGCATACATTTGGTGGCTTTTGAAAGCTCTTTTCACTTGTTGACGTCCGCTTCCCATGCCAGACCATGAAAATTGCATGGCCAAATCCTTGACCATGAATACTTTCAGAAAGTTACGGAAAGTTGCTCGGACACATTTTACTTCAACTTGCTGAGCCAACAATTTGGCATTCTGTGTTTAAAAAAAGAAATCATTATCTGCATAAAAATGACTTTCAAGACAGTCATACCAGAGATTGTTTTAAATTAGATTCCAGCTCTTCCTCTGTACAAGCAGCTTCAATTTTCCATGGCTCAGTTGCCGAGCTTGAACAATCACTGTTCATTGAAAGATTTAAATCTGACAATTTATCAATTTTATCATTTAAAATATTACTGTTTCCGTATAAAAGAATATCCACTCCGAATCTCACACAGCAATTCTTCGTTTTGGTATTTTGGATGCTTTGTTTGAGGAAAAACCTTTTGGGGACTTTTTCTAACAACACATGGCAAACAATTTTTACTTGCAAACCATGTTAAGCCTTTGATAGTAACAAACCTCTTGTGCTTTCTCCTCAAATCACTATTTTGAGGTGCTGTTGCTCGTTTGTAAATACTTTCACTGTCTGTCCTTACAAGAGGAGGTGGAACAAATTCATCATCTGCTGATGTCTCACTCAACATTACTGTGCTATAACCTTTTTCCTCGCACTTGTGAAAGTCATCTTAAATAATGAACTGTTAGTAACATTGGAACAGAACTGTATCACATTACTACATACTAGATTCACAGAGGATCATACAACTGTATTGCTTCCATTCCTCATCAGGTTCAACTTCATTTTTTGCTAAAGCCCTAATATCTTCGTTTGACATTTGAGGCCACTTACACATGGAATATCCCACCATCCATGACCGTGGCACTATGTCAGTGGAGCCATTGTTAAATTTTACACATACAAACTTTTTCATAGTGAGACCAATTTCCTGCAAGACACCAAACATGCATTAGGTCATGTGAAGCAATATTAAAGCAACTAAATCCTCTCTATATGGTAAAACAAAACACTTTTTTATATTACTTGACATGCACAATAGTTTATAGTCACTGCATAGGTTGGAAATTCTTTGTATCCCTACAATTTTTGAATGAACCGGGTTTATAAAAAAGTTTAGCACTTTTGTATACTGACATACAACAAAATAAATGTGGCAATTTTCAACAACTATATCAACAACTCTGTAAAAACAATTATTGTGAAACAATGTGGAGTCAGATATAGTATTTCGCTTAATAACAACAGAATCAAACAAGAAAATTTTTTTCATGAATGACAAAGACTTTTCCCCAAAAAGCTCAACTAAAACATTCATACCAATGGCGGGTTTTGCATCACGTTTGTCATGTTTTAAAGGGCAATCAAACACAAGATTTTCATTGTTATGATATGCAAACCAAGAGCATTGTTGCAGTGGTTTAAATCCAGATCTAACTTGGTCTTTTAAGCAACCCAGGTAGCTTTCAAATGGAAAACATGAAATGTTTTCCAAACAACCATACTTTTGACAGTCCTCAACCAAGTGAATTAGAGAATGTACATTATAGGTTACAAATTGTTTGCCATATAGTACAACAGATTCATGCACAAAGTTATGAAGCAGATCACTGGCAGTTTTCAAATTGAAAGTAGTACAATTCTTATCTAAAAAAAACCTGAAGGCACAGGAAAGTTTAAGAAAATGAATGTATCTCTCATGTGTTAAAGCATTGCTGTTTTTAAGAACCACTGGTCCCACATATAACATGAATAGCCTAAACTCCATTGCTTTCCAATATAGTATATCTTTTAGTGGTCGTAACTTCCGATTAAACTCATCTGGAACAAATGGTTGACAAGCCAAAATACTGGAAGTAATGTCATTTACAGCGTGTGAGGACAATTTTGCATGTAACTGATGTGGTGTTCCTTTCCACCATAGAAGTAACCGTCGCATCACTCCCAAGCAACCTAAGTGCATATAGTCTAAAATAAAACCAGACACCCATGTCAACATTTTTTGTAGACAGAACTGACACACCCATTTGATGCTGCTTGTCGATGTGCCTTTTGAAATCTGCATCAGTGCGTTGAGTCCAACTGTGTCCGAGAAAACATACACGACGCTCAATGTATTGGCCTTTAACAGTACACCTTTCACAACTGTAATATCCAGTATGTGATTTAATGCATTTAAGACTAGATCGCATTGGTGCATCACAAACTTAAATTCCATAGTTTCCTAGTCTGCACGTTACAGTATCAATTATAACTGGATTTTCAGTGAGATTGTCTAAATCTTTAAGAAATTCCTTCAGAAACAGGTCAGGAGCAGGGAGTTCTCTGTTGGTGGACTTGTTTGTGCAATAAAATCCAGCACATAGACATTTCATTTTAACAAGATACACTTTTATTAGAATTGGATAAAGCTTGTAATCAGGAGAACCTTTAAAAAGTGGTAGTCCATCCACATTGATTATTAAGTAAAATGTAAATTGACAAGCGGAAAGTTTTAGTCGTAACACTTCATTTGTCAGAATCTTCTTCAAACTAGTTATCCAGTTACTGAAATGAACATATTCACCCCCATTATTCATACTACAATATGAAAGTTTGGGTGTGGGTAGTAAGGTTGTAAACGTCATGGGCAAATGTTCAGAATATTGCTTTAAAATTTTCAACAGATTGGTCACAGCAGACTTAGGTACATTAGGCTCTGTGAGGGCCCATTGTTGCAAAGATTGCTTTAATGCAAAAGGATTAAACTGGTTACCACATGATTCAGGTAGATTTTGTTTAGTTGATCCAGGAACTGGACCACTAGAAACGTCGGAATCATAATCAGAGTTAGACAAAACGTTGCAAAAAAAATCATGGTGGCCCACTTGTTGCATATTACTTGAACTTGGCCTGTCAGAATCCACGTTATCAGGGATAGTGTCAGTAGTTAAGTCAACTTGATAATCAGAGCCATTTGAAAAAAGAATTGTTTCTTTTCCATCGTTTGTTTTTTTACACTTTCGACTTGAGGTCTTGCGCCGCCACTTCTGCTGTCTAGATAGTTTGCGATATGGTTTATACTCAGTTTTAGGCATTATAGCGCTGCCCAAAAATCCAAACCTCTTTCCCTTTCAAACTTCCATATCAACTAAAATATCAAATCTAAATAGGATTATTGCAGATTTAAACCGTTAAAAAAACACCACGCGCAAAATACGACGACTGCCGATTGCGTAATGCAACTATTGAAGTCGTAAATCCAGTGCGGCAGAATTAATTCCAGAACAGTGACGCAATAAAAATTTGGGAGATGACAAGAATAAATTTGCAATTTCCAGGTTATATTTTTTTCAAGATCACAAAACATTTGCATACCATCTGGAAAACAAACTTATTCAAGAAAGTAATTAATTTAAATACAAAAAAAAAATAACACAGATTCAAACGAATTACAACTTAATCAAATGCCTAATTAATTTAGTTTGTCTCTTAAATGAGAAATGAGACGTATCAAATTTCTTCGCAGTTATATTGTAAATGCAATTGAAAATTTAATTTCATGGTATGATTATCTGTTCATTAAGCATGGAATATCTACAGCTGGGTTATGTCCGTTTTATCGTGCTTATATCGGACTAAACATATACGGCACATCCACGGCAATACTACGAAGGCCATATCAAAGATATGCCGCAAGTAACTTACACAAGATTCATATATAATCGCAGATAATTTTTGATTGGGTAATCAAGGACCAATTTACAGCAAGAATTTGCTTAAACTAACTGCCAATAACTTTTCTCTGCATGCTTAGATTAGAAATATTGATAATTTATTTAGTACAGAGTCTGAATTTACAGCCTGTCAGCCCGAGACAACTTAACTTAAGCTGACTTAAAAGCCCCATGTAAATTCGTCGATAGGGTAGCTAAATCAACAGAGTTTCCATTTAATGAAAAAGGAAAGGATGTGACTTTAAACCTCATACGGAAATATTGTGAAAAACAAAATGATGACTACTTACTTAGACAGTACTCGAACTTATGTTGCACTGCAAAAACGTTATTTTCGTTGTCAGACACTAAATGTGCACCTAAACTTCTTTTGGACTTTATAAGGTCCATTGTAAACTTAAAAAATAATGCCCCAATTAATCAACAAGACCGTATCGCCAGTATAGGTGTTATAGAAAATGACACAATTGAATACTTTGCAGGGTATACAATAAAAAAATGCTTCACTAAATTTTCCTCATATTGTTACATTGTAAATATTTTGTGCACTGACAGTCCTCAAGGTCAATTAATTGGATTATTAGAGCATAAGGGGGCTTGTTTAAAATATCCCTCTGAGTCATATATGTACTTGCTACAAAATCTTTATTTGAAGTGTTCAAGAGAATCATTTAAAACCCCAACTAAAGTCAATTTTAGCTGTGTTCTCTCCAACTTTTTGGATAATGTGTACTTTAATAATTTTGTGCAAGAACTTACTGCCCAGTGTAATCCAGAAGATGATATTGTAAAATCAATACTCGTATATTCTAATTTTGTGCAAGAACTTGCTGCCCAGTGTAATCCAGAAGATGATATTGTAAAATCAATACTCGTATATTCTGTCAGTTTATTTGTTCGTGTTTTGTCATATACTTTTGCAAAGCGTGTATTTCAGTCTTTTTTGAAAAAGTGCAACGCACACTCAAATAGTTTCAGGGCAGAATTGAAACGTTCACTCAAGTAGCCTTTTCGTATTACTGTTTTTTTTGTTGTTGCTAAAATATATTTTTGGGAGATGAATTGTTTTTTTGCAACAAACTACAAAAACAACTTTTATTCATTTTATTGTATATCAGACTGGCAGCAAAATAAACACTGATCATCGCTGATCAAAGCATGACTCCTACGGATTTGCCTGGATTGTTCCTGGACATTGATGTCTTAATTTTGCAGAAACAAATGTTTGACAAGCAGTGCAGGGTTTATCATCAGTAGAGTCTATTTTAAACAATCTTTTGTGATACATTGGTGTGTGGAAAACTTATGTCACACTAACAGATAGAACAATTAGGTGATCTGTAAATATTTTCTATACAAACTTTTGAGTTTCTCCACTGCGGAATGGGATGGCAATGTAATTGAGCATCATCTGACTGCACACCAGAGCAACAATGTAAATATTCTAAATCATCTAAAACACAAAACAGCAAAAAACACTTTTATGTACATTAAAATGTACTATATAACATACTCAGGACATGATACAGTGTGTCTGTTTGAGAATTTTTCATGAATTTCAATCCTCCATCCCCATAAAGCAACACTCCTTATTACTGCAGTTTCATCAAATACAACTCTGCAATGTATGCTTGTAAGTACAGCAAGCACTGACATTGGAAAACAAACTTACTTGATTTTTGGAACAATGTAGTTTTTATCAACAAACTCCATTACAAAAGTGTCCTTATGGAAGTAATAAACCCATTTCTCTGGTATATCAAAGCCCTTAGTACCTTACTTCAAATACTAGATTAAAAATCTGCAATACCTTTCATTATCCCTGGCAATTTGTCTGCAGACGATTTTAAATCATTTGTATTTTTATGGCGTATTTTTAACTTAATATTTCTTTCTTTTGGAGCTTTTCGTTTCAAGTTTGGATACAAGCTCGTGACCTTGGGTATATTTTTACAGGGCTCTCACGTCTCCCTTCTTTGCTTTCTTCTTAGTCCAGCTGCATTTAGGCACAGCGCAGTGAGTTCCTGGCATTGTTATTAACTGTCTTCACTAAAACGAAACAAAGCCAAAAGAAATTTTCAACAATGTTTTAGCCACGCAGACAACAAAACCTCACGTAAACAAAAGTCGCACAACAGATCTAAGGCCTAAGCGGTCATGCGTGACGACGACCTACGTAACAATGAGTCGGACCACTATATATGAGTGTACTATGATGAAACCTTGTATGAAACCACCAGATGTTAACGTAGAAATGCAAAGACACATTGCTTCTCTCATCAGAAAAGATTTATCGTCGCCCTGCACCGACGGTTCAAACGCGTGAGTTGTCACACAGCAAACTGCTCGCAATATTCATGACTCTCCCTGCCATTGAAGTTCCACAAAACTTACTACAGTGAATCCGTAGACAGGAAATTTTGAGTCAAGATCATTAGGAATGGGGTCAGATTTCTTCAGATAAATTGTTGGCTTTTCTGATGTTGGTATACGCAACTCCTGTCCCAGCATTTGCTATGGAGCGTGTACAATACCACCCTTGCAGTGTACCGCTGCATCACTATTTGCTAAGATATTATAATCGGGAAATCATGTTTCCAATGATTCCATTTGGATTGAAACTCAAACACAGTAAGCTTAGTCCATCACACCTAAGTCTATAAGTTGCGGTGTCACTACCGGTCGGAGTTGTTACATAACACTGGCATCGCATTATAGCGCCGCCATGCGACGAAAAAAAAACACCTATTGCATCTTCCAGAGTATTTGCCTCTATTACAGTCCAACTACACAAAACAATTAGGTTAAATAGGCGGAATTACTATTTATGTTTGTTTATTTAAAAAAAGGCCTGACTCTGTTCAACTGTTACCCATTTTTCAAAGGCATATCGGTTAACCATCGATTAAACTAATGTTTTTATTACAGCTTTATAGCATACATTCACTTTCCAACTCACACACGGTAATCAAGGTCTGATATATCTCAATTTAATCTCGAGCGTCGAGAACGAAGTTTCAAATCTCCCTCAACACCAAAGCCATAAGATTGTATTTTTCTGTATATAAATGTATTGAGCAGTGTAATTAACAATATGCAGATATTTGTAGGTACAAAATCGATGATAATGCATAAAAGACGTTTTTATTGAGGATCAGGGTCGTAGCCTTGCATAATCGCTCATGTTTTCTACTGGGAAATATCAACATGAAATATCTTCATATTTCTACTCGGAAAAGTTTACCTGACAATAGTCACGATCTTATTTATGTTTCACTCCCACTGGATACATCACACAACCGGCAATATTACAATTGTTTTCTCGGTCTTTAGCGATTTTCTTGTAACCAGAATTCGGATCTTTTTTGTTTCCGGATTCGTCGCCCCAACTAAAGATGAATAAAGTTCGATGAAAGGAAATAGTTTGGCGATGAACTTTAGACATGGGTACGTCCAGGCATTGGCAACACATATTTGACCCTATAGGCCCATGAGACAAGATTATTTTGCAGGTTATGGTTTAAATTGTTTAGAATTCTAATTGAATCACGTTTAATTTGCTTGCTATTGTGTGAAAAGAGGTACACAAAACCGAAATACATAGTTCTAACAGGGCACGATCGCCTTAATGTGAAATACTTTACTTTTCGATTACAACTAGTACATTTAGGTTTACTTGCATCGTAGCCAGCGCTTGGTCATGAGGTCAAACCACACCGGGAGCTTGATTTTTTTTAGTTTTAAATTGTTTATTTACTATTAAAAATGTTGCTACCTGTTCTTGATAATCCAGTACTTGTCTTCACCACGTGGTTTTCTCGGATCTCGTCCGTAACCACCAACCAACACTGCATGATGAAACGGGTTTATATGCAATGGATTAAAACTATTTTCCCAATCCGGGTCATAAAGTATCTCTGTAAAAGCAAACGTAACTCTCATGAAGGTCCAGTCATACATATAGGTAAAGTAGCGCACCTTCGTAGTCAGTATGGTTTTTGAATTTCCCACAACTTGAAGCAGTCAATCCCACAGCAACCGGACCAATCTTTGCTACAACATTCTCAAGTTCTTGTTCGTCTCCTTCTGTGATCTTCCATCATTGCATCCCAATTACTCGTCTTGTGCTAAATCTACAAACTCCTTTCTGGTCAATAAAAACGTTTAAAATTACCATTACAAATGTACGAACTGCTTTACTTTGTTACAATTGTTTCCAACCTTTCTCATAACTGATATGTTTTTTATTTATGCAAGTGAAAAAGGTTTTGAAAGGTTTTCTGTATCCAGTTGCGTTTTGTCTCAATATACTTTTTGAGTCACCATAGAAATGTGAAGTCAAAAATATTTTAAAGTAAACTTCTAACCTTTCCAGTATACGGGTAATCATGACTCAGGGCAATCGATTTGCTTCTAATGTAATCAAACGCCCATTCCAGATCTCCTGTTCCTCCACCATTTTCGTGACAATCAACTAATTGTTGTTCAGAAAGTTTGACCAATTCACTGTTGTTTATCTTGTGATGGGATTCAACGGCTGCTCCCTGCATATTTGAATTACAGTAGTTATACCATAGTTGGGCATTTGTTGCGAACGCTTACTGCACTGAATATCCAGCAAGCGGGTGACTTAAATTGGTCTGGCACCGGTGTCACCCAACCCTGTTCACGCCAGTCAACGTTTCCAGGGTTGAGAAATGGGCAGTTGAGGATCGGGGTCAGGTTCTAGGTTAGGTGTTAATGGTGCGTAAGAACCAAACAAAACTTCTTCGGGTATCAATCCGCTCATCCATGATAATTCTTCCGGTTTCTTGTTGAAATACCACAAGATACGATCACAATTTTTATGTTCTTTACTACAAGTTAAAAACTATGCAGTTGATTTATGATGACAGTAAATACAGAAGTATTCCCTCCATTCGACATGAATAAATGTTAGGATATAATTATAAATGTGTATTTTAATACGTACAGCATAATTTGAACATAGGAAAATTAATACTTACATAATCGCTAAACTTGTCAAGAAATGGGCGTCTACTGCGATTGTGAACATCACAATCATCCACTTGTTTCAAATATTTTTGAAAATTACTTTGTCAGATCGGTTTCCTTTCTGCAATTCTCTTTTTGTATAACTTTTCCCTGCAGACGCCATACAACATTCCATCAGCAGTTGTTTCATTGCAGATTCACAACAATGTCCTTACCGAATTGTTTTGTCCAAGTTTCCCACTCTTCCTCTGCATCAATTTCCGCGTACATTGTCAAGTTTCACTCAGTCTTCAAAGAAATAAAGTTGTAAAGTATATACTTGCATATGGAATATATAACTTGGTGGCCGAACAACAAGTGGGATTATGTGACGTGTAGCCTTATTACGTCTTGCGGTGGCATTATACGTAGTTGAAAATCGGTGTTGATATTCTTAAAAAACCTGTGACGTGAATGTGTAGGCTATTGAACAACACGTGCACAACATAAAGGTGTTGCAATATGAAGCAGATGTGTTTGTGAATGAAACATGTTTTCGCGTTTCTTGTGTTAATCATATTGGCTATGTCGCAATTACAGCAGTATACTACATTAATATGTGCTTGTTGTACAAAAACAAGAAAACCAAAAAAAAACAAGTTTCTGCTGCATGTATTTAAGCTTTGTAGACAATAATTATTGGTGTGGTTTGTGAAACCGTTTTGCACATAATGTAGTGATGAAATTGTTTCGGTAATTAGCCTGTAAACAATCTCCAAAAAGTGAACATCACTACGACAAACGGAACTATGCTCATCCTATGCAAAAAACCTCCATACCATTTCTATTATCTTTTAGTGCGGATCCTGTGGGTTGAACTAAAAGTCACGCAATTGTTATTCGTGACCAGCTTAAGGGTCCAGGATCTATTTTTAAAGCGCATAACAAACACCGAACAAGTGCCGTAAAATTGAAGTCTGTGGATGTCGCTGAAAGACGTGCCTACATCAAAGGAATAACAAAGGACATTATTCAGTTATATCTTGATATTCCTTTGAAGTGTTTAAAATCGGATGTTTACTTTGTGTTTGCCAGCAGGATTTGGTTCCAATATACTTAAAGTGAATTTGTAATTTTGCTTTTGTTTTATTGACCTATATCTGTTAAAGTTTGTCTTGAAAAAGGGACGTTTGTTCTTTCAGAAAATTGATGATCCAATCTTCGATATAATTTACCTCCATTCCAAACTACCAATCTACCACAGATATATTGCACTTTTCAGATTTTATTTTGGTGTATTTACACTCGGGTAACTTGTACGTTATTATAAGTTGCCCAATCTTGAAATAAAGGCATTTTGGACCTTCTAGTTATACAGCACGTACATACATGATATACATACAGGCAACAGTGGGTTTCCCCAAGTTGTGTAAATAGTTAATGCACAAAAGATTGACTGATCAACATTCTTGTTGCATCGATTTTCATGAAAATTCTTTTGGATTCCTATCCCACGGGATACAAAGCACACCCAGCAATGTTGCAATTATTTGCTCTGTTTTTGGCGATTTTCATGTAACCGGAGTTCGGGTCGTTTTCGTCGTCGATTCCCCTACTGTGAAGGTTGAGAAACAATAAAAATTACATTTCAATTCATTTGTCACTGCCGCAAAAATGCAGTTTTAATGTATGAAGCGCACAAAACCAATTCAAATATCCTACAAATAGTGTATAGGAAAAATGTATACCTGTTCTTTATAATCCAGTACTTGTCCTCGCCTGGTGGTTTGCTGGGATCTCGTCCATAACCAACGACCAACACTGCATGACGTAATGCATGTTGGTTTTGAGGGTTAAATCCCTTCACCCATTTCGGATCGTAAAAAATGTCTGTAAGGCGAATGTTTTTAATCTAGAAAATTGATTCTGTTGTTTGCCTTGCACTGACATACCTTGATAATCTGTGTGACGATAAAACATGTGCGTACTGGAAGCAACCAAACTCACAGCAACTGGACCAACTTTAGCCACAATTTTCTCCAAATCCTGTTCGTCACCAGGGGTAATTTTCTTCCAATCTTCTACACGGGCCGCTGGTTCTAAGTCATTTTTCCAAACTCCTTTCTGTACAAACGTTGTTCAAATTCATTTTTGCGGTAAGATTTTAACAACTGAGTGAATGATCAACAGTATTTGACCGACCTTTCCAGTATAAGGGTACAGATCAGCTCGAGTAATGCCATTTTCCTTGATATAATCAAACGCCCACTCCAACCTGCCTGGTCTGTCACCTTTTCCAGGCAATCGACTAATTGTTGTTCGGAAAGTTTAACCAATTTCCCGTTCTTGATTTTATGATGTGATTCAACGGCTGCTACCTGTGTAAACACAAAGAGTTACCGTTTTACCAAATCAAGTTGTTCAAGCACTTTTATGGAATGATTCCACTGACTGACAGTTATTTACTTGCGATAGTTTCCGTAAATATTTAAAACTTTGTCCGCAACACTTTGGTGATTCGAAATACTTACTGCAGCAAATATCCAGCCACATGGGAGTTGCATCTGATCCTGTACAGATGTGACACAACCAGAATCACGCCAGTCAAAATAGGAATTCTCCTGTGGCTTCAAAGAACGTGCAACTTGTGCAATTTCTGTCTCATCGAATGCAGCTTGAAATTTTCTAACTAAAAATATACATCTTAACGTCTTAACACGTTTGGTTTCCCAAATTCGCCATATGCAATAAACTTGGTCAATCTAAAAGAGCTTACACAACAAATGTCTCCGATCGACAACCTCTTCCTTCATTAAATGCAAACCATCTTCCAATGGTGCCGCAACTTGTAACATAGTTTTGCTCAGTGTAAATCTAACCATGCGGTGAAGTGATGCTCCTTCTGCTGATGGACTGCGTTCTTTATATGAATAAATCCTTCCCACGCATTGGAGTTACAATTGTACATCACATGATGCCATCGACGAATTAACAAATACGGTTTACCTTCAATGCTAACTACACGTTGTAGAAATTTAAACATTATTTTTTTATGAGGATAGTGAGAACGCCAAAGGAATGATGTTACCAAAAATACGGAAAAGGCTTTCATTTAACGCTGTTTGTGCCAAAACAATTTTAAAAAGCGTCGCCTGAGGATCAAAACCGTGAAGGAAATGAAGACACCCAGTTAAGAACGAATGTAAAACATAAAGAAGGTATGTCCACTATGCTGTAAATAGTATTCTCCTTAGACCTGCATTGATGATGTTGTTGGTACACCAACGCACACGTCAGTTGCTGGCGAGATTAAGTTTTCTCCACCTACATTTGAGGTGTGTCGGTAGAGTCGCGTTGGGGGAAAGCCGTGGTAACTGACTCATTTTATCAACGTTTATTTGCATTGAATTTATATTTTAAAATAAAGTATAATATTTCGCAAACGGGGTCTTGCCCAAAGAAAAACACGCAACGCTTTAACACAATCCAAAGAGAGAGAGAGAAAGAGAGAGAGAGAGAGAGAGAGGGGGGAAGAGGGAGATTTCGAAGCTATAACTCAATTAAGCTATATTCATATTAACTATGTATGCTTACTTATAATGCGTTTGGGGGTTTTTGTTGCTTTTTGTTACACTCAAGACACAGTGTTAAGCGTGTTGTTAGTTGTTGTTGCACTAAACAAATCAAAAACAACAAACAAACTGTCTAATTAAATGATGACTTTCCCCACCATATTTCACACACTTGGGTGCAAAATACTTGGAGTTGATTACTTTAAATAGGAAAACCAAAGCAAATATGCCATCAACTGCGTTTATCATCAGTACTATAATGAGCTACATGCAGCGGAGCA
Source organism: Ascidia mentula (assembly GCF_947561715.1). Taxonomy (NCBI): domain Eukaryota; kingdom Metazoa; phylum Chordata; class Ascidiacea; order Phlebobranchia; family Ascidiidae; genus Ascidia; species Ascidia mentula. The sequence continues at coordinate 21,912,547 of NC_138570.1, read as the reverse complement.
CCGAGGTAGACATGCGACTGAACGGGCAGAAAAACAACAACACGAAGCAACACGTCAGAGTCACATCACGTGACAACAGCACCAACCACTCGGCAGCTACGTCATCAGTTGAGATGTGTCAAGCTGCAGTGAGGACCTAAATGTTGAACAGGTTGAGAGGTTTTGATTTGTCATTTATGTTTTGTGATGGTTTGTGGTGCTGGACGTACACCCTCGGTTCTCCGCTGCATGTAACTCATTCAATCATAGTACTGATGATAAACGCAGTTAGTGTTAACGTCTACTATACTTAGCGTGATTAATAGCATCTTAGCTTTGGCTTTCCTATTTAAAATATTTCACATTAATCCACAAAAACAAAAGCGTTTTATAAAAAAGTATCAATTGTTTATTGATAGTTCCGAGATTAAAAAGCCTGAACATTGATGTCTTGACAATCGTGTACCTGTCTTTACCAAACGGTTTAACATTTTTTTCGCATAACCAAGTACACAAACACAGTCGGTGGTAGTAAATCACCGTTTTTGTTCGAAATATTTCCACATTAAGATCGTCAGAAACGTATTTGAACGTATTGGGTTTGAATAAAACAGCTCATTATAATTATTTGAGAGCTATTGCAAGCGATTTGTTTGTTTGTAATGACGAATTTGTAACAGAGAACTCCAAGCACTGGTAGAGGCCGCAAGTTTTTGAACTTAACTAACTCATACCAGACCTAACTTATTTGCCAGATATGCTGTACGGAATTACAACATCTAAAAATAACGTATAATTATAACACGAATATTTTAAGTGTAATTAAATAAAAATTGAGTTTTGCTATTGAGTATAAACCACCTAAAAATCTTAATATTTACTCAATAGGTTTCTTCCTCCCACAGAGGCCATGTTCATGGACAGATATTTTATTCGTCAAAAATATACCTGGGCATTCCAGCGAAGCAAGGAAATTTTACAAAGAATCGTTGTTTCCGACACTTTGAATACAGGCAAGTAAATAAGCAAATAATCCACATTTCATAATTCATTGTCATTATGCTGTCGGTTGGCCGCCAACACAACTTAACTAAGAACATCTTGATTCACAACGCAAGGTACAGAGCTTACACGAAAGGTCAAAATTTCACAACTCCAAACAAAACTCCACGTGGATGACGCGTTGTGTCACATGAGTGGCACCTCACCCAAATATGGACGAACAACAGGAAATAATGTTTGATTGACCCACCATCTTGGTTGGGAGCTCTCGAATGTATTTTAGCGAGTGGTTAACAAGCTGCGGTCCCAACTTCTATGAAGAGGCAAAAGTTCTGCGTGGAGTTTGGAGGTTGATGCGGGTTTTGCGTGCGTTTGTTTCTTTTGTATCTTTTATACAAGAGGGAGACAGAACAAAAACATTACTCGCAACAAGAAATAGAAGGTGGTTGGTTGCATCCACAGTCTTGTCACTTCTCTGCTTCGGTGCAAACTTGCATTATTCAAAAACGATTTTAAACAGAATATCACAATAATGTTTAATGTGTTTTTAAACGACGATACCACAAACAAATTTTCCAGATTTTAGCAAACGTGCAATCCATTCATCCATCCTAGTTCCGTTTCTCTCTGGAAATGCAACAACAACTTTTTTCAGATTTTAGTAAACAGGAGCAATGTCCGGTTGTAGCAAAAGGCGTTTATTATACAAGCAGTAAAGTTTGCTGTTTGAAACTTCGTTGTTGCAAAAGATAAATGCTATATTTTTTGTCACACCCCTTTATTTAAGTATTAAGTTTTACGCAACTATGGTTAAGCAAATTAAGGACGATTTACCATGTCACTGAAACGATTCAATGAAATATGACAAGTGCATTTCCCTCATCGTATTGTTTGTTGATCTTTGTCAAGTTAGCGTTCTTCCATTTCCTCTAAAGAATAACTTTTGTCTGTGCAAACGTGACGAATTTAAATTTATTTGGAAAATTAACAATGAAGCATGAAAGATTCACTGTATGTAGTAATCCAAGCTTTTCACTGCACTGAAATAAAATCCATATCAGTTATTTTTAAGTTCCGCTGTTTTATAACTGTTTACATATTTTCTTTTCCATGTGTTTTTTCTTATTTACTTTTTTTATGATTATGAATCAGCCTGAACACAAAAAGCAACTGTTTCAGTGCGCTTTCTGTATAGTTTGTAAATTTAAACACTAAGAAAATTGTTCCTTATTTGGTAATTCGTACGTTATTACCGTAATAGCCTTTTGAACTTACTTTGTCCATCATTTTGATGAGAAAACTACTTGAATTGTGATTCTTACAGTTTTTACGTTAAAAGTTGCTACCAATTTGTTTTAAGCCCGTAAAAATATTGAAATTACGTTTACATTATATCCAGTGTACAACTGTACAACTGTCTTCGATACAATATTACAACGACTGCGAGGCAACGAATTCGCGTGTTTTCGCGGTTTCAACCCACGTTTGTTTAAAACGTTGCATTCTACGTATGGGTTTTCTTTCTGGTCACATCACGTGGTTGATGCGCACATAATAATAGTCGTTATTTTAACGCCAAACTTATGCAAGTACAAGAATCCTGTAATCGAAATATGCCTGGTCGTTCTCATGCGTTAGTTACCAGATACGACATTTTAGCTATTCGACACGCACGACAAAAATCGATGCCCGAATGTTTTTGTTCTGTCTCCCTCTTGTATAAAAGATACAAAAGAAACAAACGCACGCAAAACGCGCATCAACCTCCAAACTCTTCTTCATTGAAGTTGGGACCATATAACCAGTCGCTAAAATACATTGGAAAGCTCCCAACCAAGATGGTGGGTCAATCAAACATTATTTGCTGTTGTTCGTCCATATTTGGTGCCACGCACGTGACACAACGCGTCATCCACGTGGAGTTTTGTTTGGAGTTGTGAAATTTTGACCGTCGTAAAAGCTCTGTTCCTTGCGTTGTGAAACAAGTTGTTCTTAGTTGAGTTGTGTTGGCGACAGCATCATGACAATCAATTATGAAATGTGGATTATTTGCTTATTTACTTGCTTGTATTCAAGGTGTTTGAAACGACGATTCTTTGTAAAATTTCCTTGCTTCGCTGGAATGCCCAGGTATATTTTTGACGAATAAAATATCTGTCCATGAACATGGCCTCTGTGGGGGGAAGAAACCTATTGAGTAAATATTAAGATTTTTAGGTGGTTTATACTGAATAGCAAAACTCAGTTTTTATTTATTTGCACTTCAAATATTCGTGTTATAATTATAAATCATTTTTAGATGTTGTAATTCCGTACAGCATATCTGGCAAATAAGTTAGGTCTGGTATGAGTTAGTTAAGTTCAAAAACTTGCGGCCTCTACCAGTGCTTGGAGTTCTCTGTTACAAATTCGTCATTACAAACAAACAAATCGCTTGCAATAGCTCTCAAATAATTATAATGAGCTGTTTTATTCAAACCCAATACGTTCAAATACGTTTCTGACGATCTTAATGTGGAAATATTTCGAACAAAAACGGTGATTTACTACCACCGACTGTGTTTGTGTACTTGGTTATGCGAAAAAAATGTTAAACCGTTTGGTAAAGACAGGTACACGATTGTCAAGACATAAATGTTCAGGCTTTTTAATCGCGGAACTATCAATAAACATTTTATAAAACGTTTTTGTTTTTGTGGATTAATGTGAAATATTTTAAATAGGAAAGCCAAAGCTAAGATGCTATTAATCACGCTAAGTATAGTAGACGTTAACACTAACTGCGTTTATCATCAGTACTATGATTGAATGAGTTGCATGCAGCGGAGAACCGAGTGTACATCCAGCACCACAAACCATCACAAAACATAAATGACAAATCAAAACCTCTCAACCTGTTCAACATTTAGGTCTTCACTGCAGCTTGACACATCTCAACTGATGACGTCGCTGCCGAGTTGTTGGTACTGTTGTCACGTGATGTGACTCTGACGTGTTGCTTCGTGTTGTTGTTTTTCTGCCCGTTCAGTCGCATGTCTACCTCGGTGCTCCGCTGCATGTAGCTTATTATAGTACTGATGATAAACGCAGTTGATGGCATATTTGCTTTGGCTTTCCTATTTAAAGTAATCAAATCAAAAGTATTTTGCACCCAAGTTTGTGAAATATGGTGGGGAAAGTCACCATTTAATTAAACAGTTTGTTTGTTGTTTTTGATTTGTTTAGTGCAACAACAACTAACAACACGCTTAACACTGTGTCTTGAGTGTAACAAAAAGCAACAAAAAACACAAACGCATTATAAGTAAGCACACATGGTTAACATGAATATAACTGCTTTTAATTGTGTTATATTAGTTGCGTTTTGAGTTACTTGTTGCTAACAACAACCACGAAACAGTGGGTTAATTGTGCAGCCAATTTACCACCAGGCTTTTCATATGTGATTATTCGGAATGTGCGATTATAAGTAATATCAACAGTGCATGTTGCTAACAGCGGTTCGAAATCTAACTCCCTCTCCTTCTCCCTCTCTCTCCCTCTCTCTCCCTCTCTCTTTGCCGCGTTGCCAGCGAGTTATTCTTTGAGCAAGACCCCGTTTGCGAAATATTATACTTTGTTATAAAATATAAAATCTGTCAATGCAAATAAACGTTGATAAAATGTTACCCCGGCTTTCCTCCGACGCGACTCTACTGACACACCTCAAATGTAGGTGGAGAAAACTTAATCTCGCCAGCAACTGACGTGTGCGTTGGTGTACCTCATCATCAATGTTGGTCTAAGGAGAATGCTATTTACAACACAGTGGACATACCTTCTTTATGTTTTAAATTCGTTCTTAACTGGGTGTCTTTATTCCCTTCACGGTTTTGATCCTCAGGCGACGCTTTTTAAAATTGTTTTGGCACAAACAGCGTTAAATGAAAGCCTTTTCCGCGTTTTTGGTAACATTATTCATATGGTATTCTCACTATCCTCATAAAATAAGTTAAATAATGTTTAAATTTCTTTTACATGTAGTTAGCATTAAAGGTAAACCGTATTTGTTAATTCGTCGTTGGCATCATGTGATGGCATTGCAATGCGTGGGAAGGATTTATTCATACAAAGAACGCAGTCCATCAGCAGAAGGAGCATTACTTCACCGTCTGGTTAGATTTACACTGAGCAAAACTATGTTGCAAGTTGCGGCACCATTGGAAGATGGTTTGTATTTAATGAAGGACGAGGTTGTCGATCGGAGACATTTGTTGTGTAAGCTCTTTTAGATTGACCAAGTTTATTGCATATGGCGAATTTGGGAAACCAAACGTGTTAAGACGTTAAGATGTATATTTTCAGTGAGGAAAACTCAAGCTGCATTCGATGAGACAGAAATTGCACAAGTTGCAAGTCCTTTGAAGCCACAGGAGAATTCTTATTTTGACTGGCGTGATTCTGGTTGTGTAACATCTGTACAGGATCAGATGCAATTCCCATGTGGATGGATATTTGCTGCAGTAAGTATTTCGAATCACTAAAGTGTTGTGGATAAATGTTTTAAAAAAATTTTTTTTTGATAAATATTTTTTTTGATATAATTTCACTGGTGCCTTTGTTTGGAAAAAGCTTTGGATATGCAGGTAGCAGCCGTTAAATCACATCATAAAATCAAGAACGGGAAATTGGTGAAACTTTCTGAACAACAATTAGTCGATGGCCTGGATAAAGGTGACAGACCAGGCAGGTTGGAATGGGCGTTTGATTATATCAAGGAAAATGGCATTACTCGAGCTGATCTGTACCCTTATACTGGAAAGGTCGGTCAAATACTGTTGATCATTTACTCAGTTGTTAAAATCGCCCCCACATTACTAAATTTGAATAACGTTTGTACAGAAAGGAGTTTGGAAAAATGACTTAGAACCAGCGGCCCGTGTAGAAGAATGGAAGAAAATTACCCCTGGTGACGAACAGGAGTTGGAGAAAATTGTGGCTAAAGTTGGTCCAGTTGCAGTGAGTTTGGTTGCTTCCAGTACGGACATGTTTTATCGTCACACATATTATCAAGGTATGTCACTGCAAGGAAAACCACAGAATCAATTTTCTTGATTAAAAACATTCGTCTTGCAGACATTTTTTACGATCCGAAATGGGTGAAGGGATTTAACCCTCAAAAGAAAGATGCGTTGCGTCATGCTGTGTTGGTCGTTGGTTTTGGACGAGATCAGAGCAAACCACGTGGTGAAGACAAGTACTGGATTATAAAGAACAGGTATAAATTTTACAGTTAGACTACGATACCTGGGCTGCGAAGCCTGTTAGCCTAATGACTTCCTACTAAGTTTTGTGTGAACGTTTGTTTAAATACATTTCCACACAGAAAAACGATGAAATTCCATGGATGGACGATCGGAATGTGGCAGAATGTTACAGACCACCCTTGTTATTCGGAGCATCAAAACTGTGTGATGAACCTCACGAAACTGAACCAGATGTTGGCATTGAGGGACTCAACCCTGAAAGTATTGACTGGAGGGTCAAGGGTTGTGTAACACCGGTGAAGGACCAAATGAAAATCAATGTCTGTTGGATATTCAGTGCAGTAAGCGTTCGTAACAAATGCCTAACTGGTATAACTACTGTGATTTAAATATGCAGGTAGCATCCGTTAAATCTCATCACAAGATAAATAACGGAGAATTGGTCAAACTTTCTGAACAACAATTAGTTGATTGTATTTATGTATTTATCAACTAAAATAAATATAACCAATAGTTTGGCTAGAAAGATTTTCTTTTTATCAAAGTTAACTCGTGCAGGTTAAAAGTTCGTAGCAGCGCTTGCCGTTATATGTGGGATAGCATAAAACTAATGGACAGTTACTAAAATTGGTCACAATATATTATTTTTTTTACAACTTTTACAAACGGACACTCCATAGACAACTTACAATAGCTTAATGCGCCATTAGAAACAGTACATGATCATTTTACATGAAAATTTACTCTATCCCAGATTTAAACACGAACTTCGGTTTGCACTTGCTAAAATGCTGAGGTCCATAAGTATGTCGGAAAAATATTTTTTGTAAAAAAGCGACAATAATTGAGAGCTGCAGTGCCAAACAACAGAGACAACCACCGTGGAAATTGTGTTTTTTAAAAAAAAAAACTCTACCAGGTTCTCTCCGTACCTTAAATAAAAGTCAAATCTGAACAAACCAGCACTTGTTACAAGTTTATTAGAACCGGCACTCAATTTGTGTTAGTTTATCTTCACGTTTTACGTCGTTCTTATTTAGTTTCGGCAAGTGAACACAGTTGAATACAGCGTGGACAGTGGAATAATTTGAATTATGCAAATCCGGTGACGTATTTTAAAATTATGTGAAGGGTTTAGAAACAAAAATTGCTACTATACCAGTTAGTAAACGATCAATCCATTTATCCAAGTTTCGTTTCTCTCTGGAAATGCAACAAGAATTGCAATTGTGACTCTGTTCTACCGGCTAAGCTGCAGGAGCAAAATCCGGTTTGATTGAAGATGACCAAGAAGCAAAAGGCGTTTACTATACAAGTAGTTAAGTTTGCTGTTTAAAACGTCTTAAATTCGGTTGGAAAATCAACAGTCAAGCCTTAACTGAAATAGAATCATCGTCAGAGAGTCATCAGGGGTTGCATATTTTTTTTTTCTTTAAATATTACTTTCTTTCAGTCTAAACAAAAAGCAACTATTTCAGAGCCCTACCAATGAAGTTTGTTAGCCGCTTGGGAAGTTGTACATAATTTTGTTAGTAACTGCCGTAATGATGTAAATGATTTGAAGCTCATCTGAAACACTCCATTGTGTGGTCCTTAAAAAAATACCTGTGTTTTGCTGTTGTTTCTTGTGTTTAAATTCAGTTTGTGCAGTTCCGGACAAATATTATCACAAAATCTGCGTCACATCCAGGACTGTACAGCTGCAATCGATTAAACTTTGTAACGTTGCATAACGAATCGTGTGTCGTCATTGTGAGTGGGTTCTCTGCGCAATAACTACCTCTCAACATACGTGCATTGGCAATGATAACTTCAATCAGAATAGTTTTCCTACAGTCCGTTTTTCCCTTTTTCTTCGTAGTCCTCCTGTCGTTTATTGCGTTTTCCTGTCCTTTTTTTCTGGTTTTCCTGTGTTTTTATCTATATTCCACTGTACACTCTACGCCTAAATGAACAATTTACTGCCGTAGGATCCGTTGTTGTTTCAGACCTAGGAGCGCTGCAAACCAACATCACAACGTGCGATTGATCATCAGCAAGACCTACGATGATTCAACAAGCGCAACCTCCATACGATCCCGACCATCTCCAACCAAAACCACCACGTTTGGACGGGACGTAAAGGTCTGTCGATGTGGATCAAAGGAAACGTTCTGAGAACCGAGTTGGCGTTTGCGTTTCGATGGGTTTTGCTTTGGCCAGCACGGCCGGGTGGCCACCTTTCGTCACATGCAGCTTGTCGCAACCCATCACCTCTCAGTGCGACAGGCTGCGATCCTACGACAGATGGTGATTCTCCGTGAGGAAATCACCTTCATGGGCGCCTGATAACCTTCATGGTTTTATCGGTGCCCATGCCATTTCATTTCCTTGTTTTTTGTTCGTCGCGTAGTTGCTTTTCTCGCAAAATAAACATGATTTGATTTGATTTGATATAGTGGCGCAACACATGGTGGAGATATGACGCAAGTAACACATGTCATATCGACATGCTAACCTTGCCTTGGCCAAATATTTATAGGTCAGATAACTCTCCTCGAACCTTCACATTACGGTTCCGTCGAACAAATCACTTACCCCAAGAAAGATCCGATGAAGGCAAAAAAATTTTTATTTTAGTTAAGACATTTCAGGTCGTATAAAAGAAAGCCACTTTTCGTCATTAAATAGATCGAAAAGAAAGAAAGGGGCAAAATAATGTGAATATTAATAGTATTTATGGCACCAATAAAAGCAAATATATAAAAATGCACGATTGGCATATCGAAATGGCAAGTTGCATTTGCAGAATGTCTCTGTGGATGCAACCCTACCACCTACTATTTCCTGATACCAGTAGTAATCTTCATCATTGGTGCATCTGTAGCGTTCAACCCATGAATTGTAACTAACGTCAGAGTAATACTAAACGTTAACGCATTGCAACGTGGGAAGCCATGACTTGTGTTATTTTTGCCGCTGACATCATGAATCCCACACCCACCGTTGTGTTCAACTACGTACGTTGTGAATGGATATGGTGAAATCATACGTCACTTTTTCCCACATGCTGTTGCGAGTATATATACACATATATTAGATATCAGTGCTAAGATCTACAACCGCTAGAGAATGGACAGAAAGTTTGAAGACCACTTGGAGCAAGAATGGGCGAAGTGGACTGCAAAGTATGGTAAGTTTATATGTTAGTGGGAAAAATTTTAATTTGTTGAGAAATGTCGAGTGGTTTTGATACATGTGTCAACTAAATAATGTTAATCCCTCATGAAGAAAAAGTTTACACAAGCGAACACGACCTCCACGAACGAAGAAACATTTGGCGAAAAAATTGCATTGAAATTGAGGAGCACAACAAATTGTATGAGGACGGCATATTCACCTACCGCGTTTCTCTCACTCGGTTTAGTGATCAGGTGAATGAATTACTTTTCTTTTGTTGTTGAAGAATATTTACTCATGTTTTTTCTCACATTAGAGACCTGAGGAATTATCATGGATGAGTGGTTTGATATCGTTGGAAAATAAGACAAATTCTGTTGTCCAAGGGTACCTTCATCAACCACACAGCGGGATAGATCTATCTTTTGGTAGCAGTCGGCGACAAGCAGGACAGTTGCCGAATTCAGAAAACGTTGATTGGAGGGAAAAGGGTTGTGTGACACCTGTACAAGACCAAAAAACAGAATTGTCGGCATGCTGCATATTCAGCGCAGTATGGATATGTCATGGTGATATCTTGGTTAGTATTCAAATACAGTTTCTATTTCATTAAACTATAGGTTGCAGCCGTTGAACACATTACAAAATCTACAACAATCAGTTGATTAAACTTTCTGAACAACAACTTGTTGATTGCATGGAGGAAGGTGACAGGAAAGGCTATTTGGTGTGTGCGTTTGAATACATAAAGGAAAATGGAATTGCAAAATTGGATCAGTATCAACGCACGAGAAAGGTTGGTTCGCCATTGAAGAAAAATTTTACCTCAGAACCTGAGTAAGAGAAAACGTTTGAGAAAAAGTAGTACTGATTTTTAAGTTGGTTGAAGACGCAAAATAAAAAGATGAACAAGAAAGACTGGATCGCAACTCAGGCTCAAATAAAGAAAAATGTTGTCTAACATTACACGTTTTGTTAGACAAAGGAAAGAGCAGTTGGAATAAAAGGATGGAAGATAATACCTTCCGGAGACGAAAAGGAGATGGAGAATGTTGTGGCGAATGTTGGACCAGTTGCTGTCGGCCTGTATGTTTCAAACCGGAGCAAATTCTTTCGCCATACCCACTATGAAGGTTCAATAAGTTCTGTTTTAAAAATAGATGGAAGTGTTGTATAACCTAAACCGTACACGTCAGATATATTTTACGATCCTGATTGGGAGAAGGCTTCTGACGGAAACGGCGATTCTCTGCGACATACGGTGTGTGTAGTAGGTTTTGGGAAGGATCCATTTAAACCACCTGGTGAAGACGAGTACTGGATTGTCAAGAACAGGTAGACAATCTATGCACTTACGAACTGTGTAGAGATATTATTATTGATCGATTTGTAGCCTTAAAGTTGTTATAAAGCATTGGAATATCAATATAATAAATCAACCAAATGATTTTTTTTAAGATAATCATAATATGTTGCTGGAATTATTATATTTTTTTTAATTAAGTTGGGGAATAGATGACAAAAACGATCCGAATTCCGGTTATAAGAAAATCGCTAAGAACCGACGAAACAACTGCAATATTGCCGGGAGTTTCCGTTGCTGTGCTATGTATCCAGTCGGCGTGCATTCTCTCGGCCTGCCATAATTATTTTTGTAAATGTGCTGCTGAAAAACTCACGTTTGCCTGCAATTGTCATATGTATTTATGTATTTATATGTATTTATATATGGTATTTATCAAGTGCTGTGGTTTTATTTCACCGAAATGTCATGTAGATTTATTATAAAATTACGATTTGTTGTAACTCCCCACATTAAGATGTGTTGTGTCACGATTAAAAGGAAAAGTGTGCATGATTAAAAAGCTGGGAATTGTTATTTACTGATAAAAAAGGATAAAGTTTAAACGTGAAATAAAACGAAAGTATGTAAAAAGAACCAAGAAGAGAAAGTGATATCAACAACCCCGGTTTGAGTTGTACCAGCGAACAATGCATGATCGTCGGCGAATAAAAACCCAACGCATTCAAAAATTGAAAAATTGGGATCTAACCACAACTGCAGATACAGGCCTAGCGATCACTGTAACTTTCGCAATCATACTAGAGAAGAAGTAGCTTTTTACTACAGGATCAGCCTGGCCTTTGATCAGGAATATATATTTCGCCCCATGGGCATCTTCAGTTCCTTGCAGTAAACATAATAAAGGATGTTTTTGGTGTTTAAAAAAGAAAAAAACAACAATTTGTTTTTATCACTAGCCCTTTCTTTACTGTTCTTGTTTTCAGACATATTTTATATTGTGTTAGTTATAGGAACTGCGTTTATCATTAGTAACATGATTGAATGAGTTGCATGCAGCGGAGAACCGAGGGTGTACGTCCAGCACCACAAACCATCACAAAACATAAATGACAACTGATGACGTCGCTGCCGAGTTGTTGGTGCTGTTGTCACGTGATGTGACTCTGACGTGTTGCTTCGTGTTGTTGTAGGTCTGTCGATGTGGATCAAAGGAAACGTTCTGAGAACCGAGTTGGCGTTTGCGTTTCGATGGGTTTTGCTTTGGCCAGCAAAACCCATTTTTCTCCTCGTCCATCTGGACTTTGCTCTTCGCCGACAACAGCTGTTTGTATAGCTTGATGACGTCATCGCTCGACATGGTGTTCGATAACTACGTCACAAAAGACAAAAAAAACGCGTATAATTCGTTTTGCTTTGGCCAGCACGGCCGGGTGACCACCTTTCGTCACATGCAGCTTGTCGCAACCCATCACCTCTCAGTGCGACTGGCTGCGATCCTACGACAGATGGTGATTCTCCGTGAGGAAATCACCTTCATGGGCGCCTGATAACCTTCATGGTTTTATCTGTGCCCATGCCATTTCATTTCCTTGTATATTGTTGCTTTTTCGCAAAATAAACATGATTTGATTTGATATAGTGGCGCAACACATGGTGGAGATATGACGCAAGTAACACATGTCATATCGACATGCTAACCTTGCCTTGGCCAAATATTTATAGGTCAGATAACTCTCCTCGAACCTTCACATTACGGTTCCGTCGAACAAATCACTTACCCCAAGAAAGATCCGATGAAGGCAAAAAAATTTTTATTTTAGTTAAGACATTTCAGGTCGTATAAAAGAAAGCCACTTTTCGTCATTAAATAGATCGAAAAGAAAGAAAGGGGCAAAATAATGTGAATATTAATAGTATTTATGGCACCAATAAAAGCAAATATATAAAAATGCACGATTGCCATATCGAAATGGCAAGTTGCATTTGCAGAATGTCTCTGTGGATGCAACCCTACCACCTACTATTTCCTGATACCAGTAGTAATCTTTATCATTGGTGCATCTGTAGCGTTCAACCCATGAATGGAGTTACTTTTTCATTGTAACTAACGTCAGAGTGATACTAAACGTTAACGCATTGCAACGTGGGAAGCCATGACTTGTGTTATTTTTGCCGCTGACATCATGAATCCCACACCCACCGTTGTGTTCAACTACGTACGTTGTGAATGGATATGGTGAAATCATACGTCACATTTTCCCACATGCTGTTGCGAGTATATATACACATATATTAGATATCAGTGCTAAGATCTACAACCGCTAGAGAATGGACAGAAAGTTTGAAGACCACTTGGAGCAAGAATGGGCGAAGTGGACTGCAAAGTATGGTAAGTTTATATGTTAGTGGGAAAAATTTTAATTTGTTGAGAAATGTCGAGTGGTTTTGATACATGTGTCAACTAAATAATGTTAATCCCTCATGAAGAAAAAGTTTACACAAGCGAACACGACCTCCACGAACGAAGAAACATTTGGCGAAAAAATTGCATTGAAATTGAGGAGCACAACAAATTGTATGAGGACGGCATATTCACCTACCGCATTTCTCTCACTCGGTTTAGTGATCAGGTGAATGAATTACTTTTCTTTTGTTGTTGAAGAATATTTACTCATGTTTTTTCTCACATTAGAGACCTGAGGAATTATCATGGATGAGTGGTTTGATATCGTTGGAAACTTCCGGAGACGAAAAGGAGATGGAGAATGTTGTGGCGAATGTTGGACCAGTTGCTGTCGGTCTGTATGTTTCAAACCGGAGCAAATTCTTTCGCCATACCCACTATGAAGGTTCAATAAGTTCTGTTTTAAAAATAGATGGAAGTGTTGTATAACCTAAACCGTACACGTCAGATATATTTTACGATCCTGATTGGGAGAAGGCTTCTGACGGAAACGGCGATTCTCTGCGACATACGGTGTGTGTAGTAGGTTTTGGGAAGGATCCATTTAAACCACCTGGTGAAGACGAGTACTAGATTGTCAAGAACAGGTAGACAACCTATGCACTTACGAACTGTGTAGAGATATTATTATTGATCGATTTGTAGCCTTAAAGTTGTTATAAAGCATTGGAATATCAATAAAATAAATCAACCAAATGATTTTTTTTAAGATAATCATAATATGTTGCTGGAATTATTATATTTTTTTAAATTAAGTTGGGGAATAGATGACGAAAACGATTCGAATTCCGGTTATAAGAAAATCGCTAAGAACCGACGAAACAACTGCAATATTGCCGGGAGTTTCCGTTGCTGTGCTATGTATCCAGTCGGCGTGCATTCTCTCGGCCTGCCATAATTATTTTTGTAAATGTGCTGCTGAAAAACTCACGTTTGCCTGCAATTGTCATATGTATTTATGTATTTATATGTATTTATATGTGGTATTTATCAAGTGCTGTGGTTTTATTTCACCGAAATGTCATGTAGATTTATTATAAAATTACGATTTGTTGTAACTCCCCGCATTAAGATGTGTTGTGTCACGATTAAAAGGAAAAGTGTGCATGATTAAAAAGCTGGGAATTGTTATTTACTAATAAAAAAGGATAGAAGTTTAAATGTGAAATAAAACGAAAGTATGTAAAAAGAACCAAGAAGAGAAAGTGATATCAACAACCCGGTTTGGGTTGTACCAGCGAACAATGCATGATCGTCGGCGAATAAAAACCCAACGCATTCAAAAATTGAAAAATTGGGATCTAACCACAACTGCAGATACAGGCCTAGCGATCACTGTAACTTTCGTAATCATACTAGAAAAGAAGTAGCTTTTTACTACAGGATCAGCCTGGCCTTTGATCAGGAATATATATTTCGCCCCATGGGCATCTTCAGTTCCTTGCAGTAAACATAATAAAGGATGTTTTTGGTGTTTAAAAAAGAAAAAAACAACAATTTGTTTTTATCACTAGCCCTTTCTTTACTGTTCTTGTTTTCAGACATATTTTATATTGTGTTAGTTATAGGAACTGCGTTTATCATTAGTAACATGATTGAATGAGTTGCATGCAGCGGAGAACCGAGGGTGTACGTCCAGCACCACAAACCATCACAAAACATAAATGACAACTGATGACGTCGCTGCCGAGTTGTTGGTGCTGTTGTCACGTGATGTGACTCTGACGTGTTGCTTCGTGTTGTTGTTTTTCTGCCCGTTCAGTCGCATGTCTACCTCGGTGCTCCGCTGCATGTAGCTCATTATAGTACTTATGATAAACGCAGTTGATGGCATATTTGTTTTGGCTTTTCTATTTAAAGTAATCAAATCAAAAGTATGTTGCACCCAAGTTTGTGAACTATGGTGGGGAAAGTCACCATTTAATTAAACAGTTTGTTTGTTGTTTTTGATTTGTTTAGTGCAACAACAACTAACAACACGCTTAACACTGTGTCTTGAGTGTAACAAAAAGTAACAAAAAACACACACGCATTATAAGTAAGCAACATAGTTAATATGAATATAGCTTAATTGAGTTATAGCTTCGAAATCTCCCTCTTCCCCTCTCTCTCTCTCTCTCTCCCCCTCTCTCTCTCTCTCTCTTTGGGTTTGCCTGCGAGTTGTTCTTTGGGCAAGACCCCGTTTGCGAAATATTTTTTTTATTTTAAAATATAAAATCTTGTCAATGCAAATAAACGTTGATAAAATGAGTCAGTTACCACGGCTTCCTCCGACGCGACTCTACTGACACACCTCAAATGTAGGTGGAGAAAACTTAATCTCGCCAGCAACTGACGTGTGCGTTGGTGTACCTCATCATCAATGTTGGTCTAAGGAGAATACTATTTACAGCATAGTGGACATACCTTCTTTATGTTTTAAATTCGTTCTTAACTGGGTGTCTTTATTCCCTTCACGGTTTTCATCCTCAGGCGACGCTTTTTTAAATTGTTTTGGAACAAACAGCGTTAAGTGAAAGCCTTTTCCGCATTTTTGGTAACATTATTCATATGGTATTCTCACTATCCTCATAAAATAAGTTAAATAATGTTTAAATTTCTTTTACATGTAGTTAGCATTAAAGGTAAACCGTATTTGTTAATTCGTCGTTGGCATCATGTGATGGCATTGCAATGCGTGGGAAGGATTTATTCATACAAAGAACGCAGTCCATCAGCAGAAGGAGCATTACTTCACCGTCTGGTTAGATTTACACTGAGCAAAACTATGTTGCAAGTTGCGGCACCATTGGAGGATGGTTTGCATTTAATGAAGGACGAGGTTGTCGATCGGAGACATTTGTTGTGTAAGCTCTTTCAGATTGACCAAGTTTATTGCATATGGCGAATTTGGGAAACCAAACGTGTTAAGACGTTAAGATGTATATTTTTAGTTAGAAAATTTCAAGCTGCATTCGATGAGACAGAAATTGCACAAGTTGCACGTTCTTTGAAGCCACAGGAGAATTCCTATTTTGACTGGCGTGATTCTGGTTGTGTAACATCTGTACAGGATCAGATGCAACTCCCATGTGGCTGGATATTTGCTGCAGTAAGTATTTCGAATCACTAAAGTGTTGTGGGCAAAGTTTTAAATATTTACGGAAACTACCGCAAGTAAATAACTGTCAGTCAGTGGAATCATTCCATAAAAGTGCTTGAACAACTTGATTTGGTAAAACGGTAACTCTTTGTGTTTACACAGGTAGCAGCCGTTGAATCACATCATAAAATCAAGAACGGGAAATTGGTTAAACTTTCCGAACAACAATTAGTCGATTGCCTGGATAAAGGTGACAGACCAGGCAGGTTGGAATGGGCGTTTGATTATATCAAGGAAAATGGCATTACTCGAGATGATCTGTACCCTTATACTGGAAAGGTCGGTCAAATACTGTTTATCATTTACTCAGTTGTTAAAATCGCCCCCACATTACTAAATTTGAATAACGTTTGTACAGAAAGGAGTTTGGAAAAATGACTTAGAACCAGCGGCCCGTGTAGAAGAATGGAAGAAAATTACCCCTGGTGACGAACAGGAGTTGGAGAAAATTGTGGCTAAAGTTGGTCCAGTTGCAGTGAGTTTGGTTGCTTCCAGTACGCACATGTTTTATCGTCACACATATTATCAAGGTATGTCAGTGCAAGGAAAACCACAGAATCAATTTTCTTGATTAAAAACATTCGTCTTGCAGACATTTTTTACGATCCGAAATGGGTGAAGGGATTTAACCCTCAAAACAAAGATGCGTTGCGTCATGCTGTGTTGGTCGTTGGTTTTGGACGAGATCAGAGCAAACCACGTGGTGAAGACAAGTACTGGATTATAAAGAACAGGTATAAATTTTTCCTATACACTATTTGTAGGATATTTGAATTGGTTTTGTGCGCTTCATACAAAACTGTGGCAGTGAGAAATGCATTGACATAGTTTAAATGTCATTTTTATTGTTTGTCAACTTTTTATATACCTTCACAGTTGGGGAATCGACGACGAAAACGGTTACATGAAAATCGCCAAACACAGAGCAAATAATTGCAACATTGCTGGGTGTGCCTTGTATCCCGTGGTATAAGAAACCGGAAAATTTTTCATGGATGAGCAAATAGATGCAACAAGATTGTTTCACCGATCAGTTTCTGTTTGCTAAAATTATTTCTTCGTTTCCCACCAAAAGTTCTTTTTCGGTCAATATTTTGTGCATTAACTATTTGCACAACTTGGGGAAACCCACTGTTGTCGGTATGATTCATGTATATCATGTATGTACGTGTTGTATAACTAGAAGGTTCAAAATGTTTTTATTTCAAAATTGGCAAAGGCAACGTTAAAATGGCCTCTAAGTTACCCAGTTGTAAATACACCAAAATAAAATCTGAAAACTGCAATATATCTGTGGTAGATTGGTAGTTTGGAATGGAGGTAAATTACATCGAAGATTGGATCACCAATTTTCTGAAAGAACAAACGTCCTTTTTCAAGACAAAATTTAAAAGCAAAATTAGAAAGTAGTGTTTACCGATCGGTGGAACCCGTTCCACTAGTGGTACGCGACGGCATTTTGGGTGGTACTCGAGCAACTTTCCGTAATTTACGGATATGGTTCGAATTGGAAAATTTTGTTTTCGAAAAGCACACTCACTCGTGCTTTGGGTACAACACCACACCATTTGCACACTATACTGTGGACAAACCAAGGCAAAATTAGACTACAAATTCACTTAAAGTATATTGGAACCAAATCCTGCTGGCAAACGCAAAGTAAACATCCGATTTTAAACACTCCTAAGGAATATCATCATGAGGTTTTCAGGCTTGGCAGCCCAGGCAATGCAGTGGCTGATCCAGCTGGGCTGCATTGCCTGGGCTGCCAAGCCTGAAAACCTCATGATCGCGATACGTTAGCTGTGATCGCCAAGCAAGGACCTGCGCAGTGGGGCGATCCTGCCTATCATGCTATTGCATGAAATATTACTGCGTCTCCTAAGGAATATCAAGAAATAACTGAATACTGTCCTTTATTATTCCCTTGAAGTAGCCATGTCTTTCAGCGACATCCACAGATTTCAGTTTCGCGGCACCTTTTAGGTGTTTGTTATGCGCTTCAAAAATAGATCCTGGACTCTTACGCTGGTCACGAATAACAATTGCATGACTTTTAGTTCAACCCACAGGATCCGCACTAAAAGATAATAGAAATGGTATGGAGGTTTTTTGCATAGGATGAGCGTAGTTCCATTTGTCGTAATTATGTTCACTTCTTGGTGATTGTTTACAGGCTAATTACCGAAACAATTTCATCACTACATAATCTGCAAAACGGTTTTACAAACCACTTAACACCAATAATTATTGTCTACAAAGCTTGCAGCAGAAACTTTAACTTATACAAGATAATGCAATAGTTTTTCTTGTTTTTGTACAACAAGCACATTCAAATATGGCGCCATAAGTATTTAGTATACTGCTGTAATTGCGACATAGCCAATATGATTAACACAAGGAACGCGAAAACATGTTTCATTCACAAACACATCTGCTTCATATTGCAACACCTTTATGTTGTGCACGTGTTATTCAATGGCCTACACTGTAAATGAAAAAGGTGGAACGTTTTTCAGTTCCACCTTTTTGTGGGTAAATTTATTCAATCCACCTTTTTCTGAGGGTAGATACATTACAACAACGTTAATTTTCCATATTTTCCACCTTCTTTACAGAAATAAAAGGTGGAATTTAGCAGAGCACCTTCTTATAACGGCAGTTTATAACCTCAGGACAAACTTCTCGAAAAATTATTTAAGTTTTTCTACCCCACTCGTGTCGTTTTCGTTGTCACCATATTTTTTCCTTATGATAAGCAATGTGGAGCCAATAATATGAATTTGTGTATAAGCTGCAGACAGATGGCCACTGTTTCGACCTAAAAGGTCTCATCAGTGCAGCTGGTGTGACTATCAGACGACTTTGCTGACCAAACGGCCAAGCAAAGACTTCCACTTTGTGGTGACTATACAGTCACCGTCATCCGTTGGGCACCAAACTAGGTGCAACCTTACGGAGCAAACAAGGTGGAAACACTACGGCCAAGCAAGCTCAACCAATAGTGCCGTCAGGCCCCGTGTCACAATAATCATATGATAAGCAATGTGGAGCCAATAATATGAATTTGTGTATAAGCTGCAGACAGATGGCCACTGTTTCGACCTAAAAGGTCTCATCAGTGCAGCTGGTGTGACTATCAGACGACTTTGCTGACCAAACGGCCAAGCTGCACTGATGAGACCTTTTAGGTCGAAACAGTGGCCATCTGTCTGCAGCTTATACACAAATTCATATTATTGGCTCCACATTGCTTATCATATGATTATTGTGACACGGGGCCTGACGGCACTATTGGTTGAGCTTGCTTGGCCGTAGTGTTTCCACCTTGTTTGCTCCGTAAGGTTGCACCTAGTTTGGTGCCCAACGGATGACGGTGACTGTATAGTCACCACAAAGTGGAAGTCTTTGCTTGGCCGTTTGGTCAGCAAAGTCGTCTGATAGTCACACCAGCTGCACTGATGAGACCTTTTAGGTCGAAACAGTGGCCATCTGTCTGCAGCTTATACACAAATATTTTTTCCTTGGTTAAGATTTTTTTTCCAATTCCCTTTTTCGGAATTTTATTGTTTTGGAATAATGAAAAGTTCGGCAAGTGTTAATTATTAGTATTATATGATAGTAAAGATGCATGGTTTCACCACTGATCTCTATTAAACATAGAGGTCACTGGATTTCGCAGATACATTTAATGCAAGTCACATCATCCGGGTTATAAATAATAAAGCTTAATAAGCACATCCGGGTCATTACTTTGACATTAGCACAGGTCATTTTGTCGCCAGCGTAAGCGTAATCATAACTGAACGTGCCAAGGAGAATCCAGTTGGGTAAGTACAGTTGGTGTTTATAACTTGGCGAGCCGGCACTTAACGCGATTGGCACGACAAGGCACGTCCTATTATTTATTTATTTATTTAGAAAACTAGTAGCACAACCCGTGTATTACAAAAGCTAAAGTATTCCGTTTAACAGCACGATGCCAATTCCATGTCCATTAGAATCGTGCTCTGTCACAAGTTCTTCCGTGCAACTTTTGTTGCACCATCTGAGAATAGAGCATAGTAAAAGAGAATACCAATGTGGTCTTAAATGCAAAGTAGGAAATTGTGTAGCAAGATCCTCCTCCTATCATGCATACCGAATGCATTTGTACAGACATCATGACTTACGACATAACAGTGCATCTAATAATACAACCATTAATAACCATGCAAGTATCTCTGCACGTATTGATGCAACTAACAGAACAACTGTTGATGATGCAATGGAATCTGATGTTGAATCTGTACACCACACATCACAGTTAAGTTTGTCATTTCAGAATAAATTTGCTTTATTCTGTTTAATGTGTCGGGAAAAGTTTACTTTGCCCATTTCGGTTTTTAAATCCATTATGGATGGAGTTGTGGGGCTTTTGGGTGCATACCATGACAGTTTACCATACTGTGTCCCTGATGTTGAACTAATGTGGGACACCTTAAAGAGTGAAGCAAATTACAGAAGATTTTGCCAGACTGTAGGATTTGTTGAATCTTTAACAATTTCACTTGACGAAGGTATTTCATTTCAATACGTTCCAATTTTAGAAACCATGAAAACTTACCTATCTCATGTTGATGTGCTTTCAAGTATGTTCAAGTCAAATAATAGAGATTCATCCATACTGTGTGACTATTCAGATGGAAACACATTTTCTTGTGATAAATATTTTCAAGGCAACAGGGATTTTTTGAGAATCCACTTATACTGTGACGAATTAGAACTATGTAACCCAATTGGTAGCTCACGTGGGATACACAAGATATTGTGTTTTTATTATACTGTTGGAAACATAGAACCGAAATACAGGTCTAATTTAAGGAACATTCACTTGTTAATAGTGGTTAAAAGTTCAGCTATCAAAAAGTTTGGTTACAAACCAGTGCTTAAAAGACTGGAAGACGACCTTTTACAACTCGAACAATGTGGCATAAACATTGTTTTGCCTGATAAATCTTCGAAAATTTTTTTTGGAGGATTAAGCACGATATCTGCAGATAACTTAGGAAGTCATGACATAGGAGGATTCAGAAGGTGTTTCAGCAGTGGTAATATTTGTAGGTTTTGTTTGTGCGAGTACAATGATATAAAAATAAAGCATCATGAATCCCAGTTTTGTGTTCGCACGACTGAAACCCATTTGTACCACATGCAATCAGTAGAAGAAGATCCACTTATATCTGTGTATGGAGTGCGATCTTTCCCACCGTTTTCTTCCTTGCAATCATTTTCAGTGCTAGATTCACTTCCACCAGATATTATGCACGATCTGTTTGAAGGAGTCATCCCTGCTACAGTCAAAGCAGTTATAAATTGTCTAATTAATGAAAGGATTTTGGCCCGAAACCAGGTTCAAATTGATTTGTCCAAATTTAAGTTTGGTAACAGTGACATAAAAAACAAGCCAACTGCATGGATAAGGGGGACTGGGCAAAGCGCAAGTGCATCCCAAATGTGGTGTCTATTTAGAGTTTTACCATTTTTAATAGGAAATCGTGTACCAAAGGAATGCCTTGCTTGGAAGGTCTATTTGCTTTTGGCAAAAATTTGTGACATAGTTATGGCACCTGAAATTGCTCCAGGTTGGATTAGTTATTTGGATTCACTTGTGCATGAATTTTATTTGATCTTCATAGATTTTGCACCAACCTACATTACACCAAAATTCCACCATTTGTTGCATTACCCTCGAATGATTTTTAAGTTTGGACCACTACGGAGACTATGGTGTATGCGCTTTGAAGCATTTCATCAAATACTTAAAAAAGTGATAAGACAGTCTCACAACTACCGTAATGTTTGTCGCACCATTTCCAACAGAGTCCAGCTCAGAAAATGCTGGGAACAGTCAGAAGCTACTTGTATGTGTGACCTACCGATTATTGTCAGAGAAAGTAGTGCAAAATTTTCCTCAACTTAAAGTTTTGTGCAACTTAGATAATAACATTGCTACTCTTACAGTTGCAAGTGAAGTTCACATAGACTGTGGACATTACAAAATTGGTGATATGTACGTAATTGACATAATTAACAATGAGTATGTGTTTTTTGAATGTGAAAACCTAATACATAATAATTGTTGGCTAATGTTGGGGAAAATTTGGTGTGTTGAGCAATTTGATTGTCATTACCATTCATACCATGTTTCTCCTACTTCACATTGGCATTTACTGGAGGTAGGAAAAGAATTGTGTCAACATGCTCTTGATGTGTATAATGTTGGTGAACGGCAGTTAATACGAATGCGTTACTCCATACCGTGTGAGGAAACTAGTGCTGAATAATGTGTTCTATTTTAACCTTATTTGTATGTTGTAGCGAACACAGTGTATATTAATATGAAAATTGTAATATTGGAAATTTTCATATTAATATTATTGCCCTATATTGTACTACCTGTATGGTGTGACGTGCTTTTACCACAGCATTATTCCAAAACTGGCATTGAGGATAACGGAAAAATTTTTTTATTACTTTTGCAAGGCCAGCATTTTTATACATACATATATACTGACTGATGAACACTTTTTACATGTACGAGATATGAGCCAATTACTTTTTGAAGGCCATACAGCTGAGCCGTTATTTTATATATATACGCGCATTTTTAAGTCGCATGCGGGTCGTTCTTTCCTGAACACACACTTACACATACTTATTTTTTCTATCGACCCAAGAGAAAATGCAAGCATTTGTTGCGCAAGCTATAATGCGATGGAATTGTGGTACACTATAATTTCAAATCTATTTTTTTTTTTCTAACGCAGCACGCAATTTTCATAAACGCCTTATTTTGTGAATATACTCTTCTTCTTTGTTTGTATTTTTCAGTACAACAAATTGAACCATGAACTGTACAAGCTTACGAACCCTGCGAGACCACACCAAACATCGGATTCAATAACAACGTTGACGCAACTTGTGATCGTTTATTTCACATACATCAAGCAATTTTATTTTTGTGTGTGTTGCGTCGGTTTTGGAATTGATTGCGACTATTACCTTTGTTACCAAAACTTTGGTGTGGTTTTAAATTGATAATGAAACATTTCGCACGAAAGGGCAAGTGTAGCGAACACAGTGTATATTAATATGAAAATTGTAATATTGGAACTGTTTATATTCGTGACCGGGTTTCCACGTACAAAGGTCAAACTAAACGTGGTAGAGTAATAATTACAGACCTTTAAACAACGACCGCCCTGGCTCTAAAACAATAAAGGACTATAAAGTGCTGTAACCTGTTGTTCCGCCCTGACATGCCTAGCGGGCACTTGTGACTTGTGTTCATGCTTTATATGGGCCACATTGGCTTGCATGATTATTCCATTCTACTTGTGGTTTCATTTGGACTGCTGCGTACGTTTCAGCCATCTTAATACAAGATTGATTACCTGATTGGTGTCGGATTACGGAGTTTACAGAAGAACACGCATTAAAACGCAACAATGTACAACAGTGCTTTCCAACCAGAGTCTGCATGTTTATTGTCCTAAATGTGCTTTAATTGATTTTTAAACTGTTCAAACAACACAGTGTTTAGCTGCAGAGAAAAGTGCACACACTGTTTCAACCTAAATGGTCTCATTGCAGCTGGTGAATGTTGCGCTCAACCAGCTGGTAAGTCAGCCAGGTACAAATTCTGCCACTTTGTGGCTGTACAATCTGTTGAGTACACATGAGTACTGAATAGACTGTACTACCACAAAGTGAAATATTTGTTCTCAGCTGGCTTACGAGCAAGTCCAGTGCAACATTCACCAGCTGCAATGATGAGACCTTGCATGTTGAAACAATGTGTGCAGTTTATTGTTTATAATATTTAAAACTTTGGGAAACATCTTTTTATGTCTTTTATTTTATAAAGTGAGCTTTCCAGCCTGTTAAGTTTCCTATTGAGTACTTTTACTTGTTTGATGTGTGTGGTTTGTTTTCAAAACAAACATGAGTCTTGACTAATTAATGTCTTCACCATTGTAGAAGTTTAGTATTTATACAAAATGTATCACATAACCTATCAAGATCCAAGAGGATTTTGAATTCAAATTTGAAAACTTGTGGTGTTGAACCTGTTGAAAAATTATTTGGAATAAAGTTGGAGAACCGCATACTCCAGTTCTTCGACACTACGTTTGAAGATTGGGTTGACTGTGAAGGCAATATACCTGAACCCCCTGCAAAGTTGAGGGTTGTTGATGGTGGGAGATATTAAACTGAGATATTTTGTGGCTTGTAATCTACATTTTTGTTTGTAGGTATTAATGTTGATACATCCTCCATAGTTGGTTCAGAAGCAACTGTGCCAATATCTTCAGAGTCCGATTTGTCATTTGAACTGCCAACTTCAAGCACCAAAAAGTGGCCACTTACTCATGAATTGCCTGCATTTCCCTCGGAAATTAATGAAGCAATAAAAAAAATGCAATTCGGCCATCCAGTACCCCCAGGCCTTCGGAGAAAAATTGTGAATATTTTGTACCACGACTTGTCTGCCCACACCATGTAAGTGTTGCACTTTAGTTCAAACTAAACTTAACATTGTTTGTGTGCTATGTATGTTGTTAAGGTACCCAGAGAGGCAACAATATAACAGTGTACTTCAAGGTTTGATTGACAAATACCCTGTGTTACGGGACCGGTTTTCAGCAGGATGCCATTATGTATGAAAAATCCTATTAGTCAAGCAATTTGTTATTCATTTTAACATTGGCCATACTTTAGGCCCTGTGGAAAAATTCTTTAATAAATAAGTTCAAGGATAACAGAAGGAACCTTACTACCTCCGATTATCGGAATAAAATGAGGCTAAAATATGGGCATGAAAAACGAAAAGAAGTTGAAGTTAGCAATGAGGAATTTAGCAAGAGGAGAAAGACTGATTTGGTTTGTTGTACATGTAAGTCATATTTTTGTGAAAGTTTGACTGTAGTTTTTGCATTTTAGAAAGAAAACTTTGATACAATGCAAGGTGAAAATGAAAGTACTTTGCATTCGCACAAAAAATGGTTGCTAAATGAGTCAAAGAAAGCCAATCCCTCATTGGAAGGCATTGAGGACAGAATGAAGCGCACCTTTAGTCATAGAAGGATAGATATAGTAAGAGGCAAAGCAGTCAAAGATGTTTTGGAGGAATATCCACCACTAAAAAAACTTCGCTGGGTACGAGGTTTCATCACTAACTTTGTGTAATGTTAACCAAAATAACCATTACTGTTAAACAGGTAACAAATGAAATGGAAATGTTAATCAAAACCCAATTGGCTGTTCAAAATGAGGAAATACTGTTCAAGTCATTCAGATATATCAAATGGAAGAATGTGACCGAAGCTATAAGGCAGCTTTCAAGTTAGTTTGTGCTTTTCCATTTTCACAAACTGCACAGTTATAAAACACTGGAAATAATCACAATTTTTGGGGCATTATAATAACACAGTGGCTTTTTATAAACTGTTAACACAATTATTTCCAACAACAATGTTATAATGTCATCCCAAAAAGTTGTGACCATTTCTGTACTGTTTTTATTATGCTGGCCATTGACCTTCTATGAGACAAACAAAAATCAGTATTTTACCACACTGTGGGTCATTACAAATGTTTTTTTTGTCGTGAGAATTTAAAAAATATTAATTGTGAAAAATAAGGGTTGCTTTAAAAAGAAGTTTGAAACGGCTGATCTAAAGAACAATATTTTAAAGGTGAGGACAGCAATTATTTGGCCTTACCCACGATCTTCAATGAAAATGTAGAAGATCTTGTGGCAATTGATAAGGTAAGCTCTTTTGCAACTGTGTAGAAAAGATATTTTATTTGCTGTTTTTCTTCTAGGATGCCAAGACACCATATCCAACTATATTGTTTTGTTCGGCTACAAAAACAATAACTGTTTCAGTGGACGGGTGCATGATACAAGATGTTTTGTCTGTTCAGTCTGCTATAATGCTAATAATGTCGCTACACTGGATATTTGACATCAATTTTTCGCCATCGTTAAACAAATGTCTCACCTTCTTGGCTGTTTATGTGTACAAATTGCCAAATGTCAGACCACCACTGTCGGTGGTTCGTTTCGTCAACAAATTGTGACAGCAGTGGCAAACCAATAAAACTAAGTAAAATAAGTGGTGTGCAACAAATGAATTACAAGTAAAGGCAGTTTCAACCTAACCACCAACATAAAAAGGTGTTTTGTTGTTGATATTTCCACCAAATTTAGGTGGTTAAAAAACTCACTTTAAGGGTGGAATTGTCTCTTTCACCCTAAAGGTGGAAGTGGTGAACCACCAAAAAGGTGGCATATACCACCTTTTTTGTTAACAGTGTACACATTCACGTCACGTCACATAATCCCACTTGTTGTTCGGCCACCAAGTTATATATTCCATATGCAAGTATATACGTTACCACTTTATTTGTTTGAAGGTTGAGTGAAACTTGACAATGAACGCGGAAATTCATGCAGAGGAAGAGTGGGAAACTTGGACAAAACAATTCGGTAAGGACATTGTTGTGAATCTGCAATGAAACAACTGTTGATGGAATTTTGTATGGCGTCTACAGGAAAAACTAAAACAAAAAGAGAACTCGAGAAACGGAAAGCGATCTGGCAAAGTAATTTTCAAACGTATTTGTAACAAGTGGATGACTGTGATGTTCACAATCGCATTAGACGCCCATTTCTTAACAAATTTAGCGATTATGTAAGTCTTAATTTTTCCTATGTTTAAAATATACAGTACTTTATACAGTAAGATAAATATATACTTTTAATTACATCTTAGCATATATTCATGTCGAATGGAGGGAATACTTTTGTATTTACTGGTCATCATAAATCAACTGCATAGTTTTTCAACTTGTAGCAAATGAGACAAAAATTGTGTTTGTTTCTTGTGGTATTTCAACAAGAAACCGGAAGAATTGTCATGGATGAGCGGATTGATACCCGAAGAAATTTTATGTGATTCTTGCGCACCATTAACACCTACCGCAGAACCTGATCCCGATCCTCAACTACCCATTTGTCAGGAACCCAACCCTGAAAACGTTGACTGGCGGGGACACGGTTGTGTAACATCCGTGCAAGACCAAAGATTCCTGCCCGCTTGCTGGATATTCAGTGCAGTAAGTGTTCGCGTTAAAAGCTTAACTGGTATAACTACTGTGGTTTAAATATGCAGGTAGCAGCCGTTGAATCCCATTACAAAATAAACAACGGAGAATTGTTCAAACTTTCTGAACAACAATTAGTTGATTGTATCGAGAAGGGTGGAAAAGTTGGTCGCTTGGAATGTGCGTTTGATTACATTAGAAGCAAATCGATTGCTCTGTGGGATAAATACCCGTATACGGGAAAGATTAGAAGTTTACTTTAAAATATTTACAGTATTCGGACATTCGAAGAAAACATTAAACATTTGAAAAAAAATTAAAGTAGGTCTACCTTACATTAGCGGCAAAAAATATATTGTTATAGGAAAATGTTGGTGAAATCCTTTCATGTATAATTTTCCTCTTTTGACGTGGACTTGACATTTTTATGGCAACTGAATAACTATATTGAGACAAAACGCACCTGGACGCAGAAAACCTTTAAAAAAAACTTTTCCCTTGAATAAATAACAAAACCTATCAGTTATGAGGAAGGTTGGAAACAATCGTAACAAAGTAAAGCAGTTCGTAATTTTAAACGTTTTTATTTACCAGAAAGAAGCTTGTAAATTTAGCATAAGACGAGTAGTTGGGATGCAAGGATGGAAGGAAATCACAGCAGGAGACGAACAAGAACTTGAGCATGTTGTAGCAAAGATTGGTCCGGTTGCTGTGGGATTGACTGCTTCAAGTTATGAGAAATTTAAAAACCATACTGACTACAAAGGTGCGCTACCTATGTGTATGACTGGACATTCATGACAGTTGCGTTTGCTTTTACAGAGATACTTTATGACCCTGATTGGGAAAATAGTTATAATCCATTGCACAAAAACCCGTTTCATCATGCAGTGTTGGTCGTTGGTTACGGACGAGATAAACCTAATGTACTAGTTGTAATCGAAAAGTAAAGTCTTTCACATTAAGGTGATCGTGCCCTGTGAAAACTATGTCTTTCGATTTTGCGCACCTGTTTTCGCACAATAGCAAGCAAATAAAACGTGATTCAAATAAAATTCTAAACAATTTCACTTGCGCCTGTAGGGGTAAAATATATGTTGCCAATGCCTGGGCGATCCCATGAAGTTTATCACCAAACTAATTATTTCATTGAACTTTATTGATCTTTAGTTGGGGCGACAAATCCGGAGACAAAAAAGATCCGAATTCTGGAAACAAAAAAGATCCGAATTCTGGTTACAAGAAAATCGCTAAAGATCGAGAAAACAGTTGTAATATCGCCGGTTGTGCGATGTATCCAGTGGGAGTATTTCATGTTGATATTTCCCAGTAGGAAACAAGAGCAACTTCGCAAAGCTACGACCCTGATCCTCAATAAAAATGTCTTTTATGTAATATCATCGATTTTGTACCTACAAATATCTGCATATTGTTATTTACACGGCTCATTACATTTATACAGAAAAATACAATCTCATGGCTTTGGTGTTGAGGGAGATCTTCGTTCACGACGCTCGAGATTGAATTGAAATATATCAGATCTTAATTACACGTGTGAGAGCTGGAAAGTGAATGTATGCTATAAAGCTGTAATAAAAACAGCAGTTTAATCGATGGTTAACGGATATGCCTTTGAAAAATGGGTAACATTGAACAGAGTCAGACCCTTTTATAAATAAACAAACACAAATAGTAATTCCGCCCATTAACTTAATGTGTAGTTGGACGGAGGTAGAGGCAAATACCCTCCTGGAAGATACAATAGGTGTTGTTGTGGCAAACAACGCGCACAGAACGTCGCGTGGCGGCGCTATATTGTGAAGCCGCCACGCGACGTTCTGTGCACGAATCATTGGAAACATGCAAATAATACAAAGTTATTATTACCGTGGTTATTCCAAAGATTTGTGGCAATTGTCACAAGCAGTGTCCAAAAAATACAAATGTGCTTTCTACAAAAACACGTGTCCATTGTGTACTTGCTCAGTTTTCTTAGTGCATCCACCAAGCGTGCTTATTTGTTTATTACATACAGACTATTGGTTGTATGGCACTGCACTGGTCGATTTTAGATCAAACACCTTTACGAAAATCACACAAATCCTCAAAAAGGACGAAATTCTAAAAAAGCGGAACGCTTGTTTTTTAGAACTTTCATGTATAGATGGGGTTGATTTCCCGAATATAATATCTTAGCAAATAGTGATGCAGCGATACACTGCAAGGGTGGTACACGCTCCATAGCAAATGCTGGGACAGGAGTTAAGTATACCAACATCAGTAAAGCCAACAATTTATCTGGAGAAATCTGACCCCATTTCTGATGATCTTGACCCAAAACTTCCTGTCTACGGATTCACTGTAGTAAGTTTTGTGGGACTTCAATGGCAGGGAGAGTCATTAATATTGCGAGCAGTTTGCTGTGTGACAACGCGTTTGAACCGTCGGTGCAGAGCTTGGACGAATCTTTTCTGGTGAGAGCAGCAATTTGTCATTGTATTTCTACGTTTTGGTTAATTCCATACAAGGTTTCATCCACCAACATCCGATAACGTAGGCTTTACGTATGTGTAAATCAGTCTTTCCCTCCTGTAAATTTTCCATATATCAGCGGATGCATTGATAAATGCAGATGGTATTGAGTGGTTTTGTTAAAAAAAACATTCAAATGTTGCTGATGGTGAATAGTTATACCTCAAAACGTTAGTTACAAGCACAGATCGGTAAAAAGCATGTTTTGTTTGCTTTAGATTTTTACTACTAAAGATGAAATGTTGCTTTCTATTTTAATGTTTAATAGCTTGCTGTTTTATGGTTAGTTTTAGCGACTGAATTGTAAAAATTAGGCGAGCAAGTAAAGGACTGAAACGACAAACGATTCTTCGCGTTGTTGGTGTAACAATGTTTTTAGTTTGGTTTATTCATTAAAAGTTTTACACAACTGTGTTCACGCCTTTACATGCAGGTTCTAAAATAGTTAATTGCTTTCAACGTCAGACCGATGTTAACTGCGACTTCTCTGTTATTTGAAGATTTGCTTGAACCCACACAACGCAAGTGGTAAATAATCAAGCCTACTATTCGTGGTTAAGACGATATTTTGTCTCATTCTGCATTTATCGTTGTTGTAGTTGTTGCCAACGCGAACCCCATCCTTTTAATAAATGGCGCTTTCTTGCTATACGAAAGCATAGCTTAAGCGAGCGAATTAACTTGACTTCTGTATTGATGACGAAAGCAACCTTTGACTTAGCTGGTCTGGTCCCTCCAAGACCAACAAGTCACAGTTTTTGCGAGTGAGAAACCTTCAGCAAACAAAGGCAGTGCGCCACTTACTTCACAACCACCGTCTGCGTATTGTTTACATTCCAAACAGTTTACGCTTTTGAGTGAGAAATTGTTTCAGTTGTATGGATTCACCAGTGAGTAACCAAGCATGTCAAAGTGTGGTACCACTCCTTACTCATTACGTCACAATATAAAGTAATCACTGCCTCAAACAATGTATGACTGATGTGGACACAGCTTCAAACAAACAAACTTTAAACAAAGGCATGTTAGGTTTCCTACAACCTTGATATGGGAAAGGTTTTGTGACATTGTTTTCTTTACCAACAATATCTTTCCAAAGCCGTGCGGTAAACATGAAAGCGACGTCTGTTGTAGAAAGGCAGGAAAAAACATATAGCATGTTTACCTATAACAACCTGTATTTTTAGTTGCCAAATGGAAATTTAAAATTTTAACTCTCTGTTCTACAGGTAATACAATATTACTACACCTCAATTGATGATTTCAGCAACAGCTGACCTCGTGTTTCACATAATTATTCCAACACCAACATCCTATGCTACAGCATTCAACTAAGTTTGGCAAACAATTTTTTTCTTGTCCTTCAAAACCTAAAATCATTCTTGGAGAACATATATTGAGCTTGTTTGTGATCAAGGTTTGCTTGCTGCAATCTTCACTTGAGAACGAATAAAGGAATCAAGACGCTTTTACAAAGTAACAGTTTCCTCATAAATTCTGCCCAAGTCAACGGCTGTGAATTTAGTTCCGCATTTTCGTTGGGCGCTGAGAGAGGAAATACTGGGGGTTCCGCTTGGCTGAGCAGCTGATATTTGTTGCGTCACAATATAACCGCAGACAAACCGAGTGAGTCGACGGCGGAAAGATTGGCGATATATTGTTGGAAATTTCCACTTTTGTATGTTTCACCTTTGATGAGTTTCGCGATAACAACTGAAACACCTGTTTTCCGTTTTCATTCTTCCAAGATAAAAGGAACAAGGGATCCTAAAATAGCGAGTTAACCATATTTTGAATGCAGATAACTTTACTGTTTTACATAGTAGCGGATTGAGATATTTACACGGCATTGTTCGTAGTCCGACCATTTTAACGATTTAAAAATATACAAGTTCCAACCAAGGTTGTTTGTTATTTAGGACATGATAATGTACATGTCACCTTGTACTGAGTGCTTGATTTGTTGATTCAAATAGTATGTTGTACCTTAAAACCGTTAAAAATGTTCTTTCAGTTAATCTGGTGTGTGCGCATGTTTGCATTGTTTTAAGTTTTGCCCTTGCCCACAGTGTCCTGTTTATTGTAAGGCCTCAGCAACATCTTGTATTTTGTTCATCATTATCTTGGGTTGATAAAAATTACATGTGTCCTGGGTAGGTGAACTGTTGTTATAGCAACCCACCGATCACGTGGTCATCACAAAACTTTCTTCACTCGTCACGCATCACTGCTCGCTCGTGCTTTGTTTGGATCGAGGTTCTGGCGACGGTTTTGAAGTCTTGGGGGTTGACCAGATTGGAAAAAATGACGTGACGAATTATCCTCCGAACAGAATTTTCAAAATCGGTCAAAAATCCGCCCAATTTTTGTGATTTTGCAATCAATCCGCGCACAAATTATCAATCCGCGCAAACATTATTAATCCGCGCACAAATCGCTTCGAGTCTTGCAACACTGGATGACTTTTCCCCAAGATCCCAACTGTTCTGTGCCATTGTTCGGTTTGAAGGCTGTTTGGATATGCTTCACTGACCTGCGCGTTGATTTTTTCTCTCCTTCTCTCGAAGATCACGGACAACGAAAAAAGGACAAGGCCGAGCGGGGCGAATGTAATATTTGCCAACTGTACTTTATAATGGCCTAAAATACGCACATCACACATTCGTTAAATTTGGAAATCCATTACGATCTACGATTTGGTGTTTTTTATTGAAAAAACATACGCTTTTGAATTCTTGTAACTGAAAAAACTGTATTGGGTTTTAGCTGCGTGCCAGAAAGAAGATCAGCAATAAAACATTGAACAGTTCCTAGAGCAAAAAAGTTGTGACCACTGTACTCCAACTCGCTACCCACCCACTAGCTTTCGCCACCCGTGCCAACTACGCCAAGCCGTTGCAGCTCACAGCCGCTTAAAAAACGCATGGTCTTGTTTATGTAATGGTTGAACCGACACTGCGCGTTGCCAAGCATTGGTTGCACGGTAGAACAGCGAATTTCAATTTTGCTAATTCAAGAAGTTTTTGCTATTGGAAAACTTATGATGGAACGGAATACGTGAACTTTTGTGTATTTAATGCGTGGAGTGTTCATTAAATGTTGAAAAACAATCTTGAATCTTTACCAATGCAAACGTAGACATATTTTCACCAAATCATGATGTATGCTATGTAACTTTTTGTTTACGAAGATCTTCGTAAATTTCGATTATAAATGGTTCAACCTAATAAGTTTTGCTGATTTTGATGTTTGGTTTCTCGAAACTAACCAGTACTGGAAGATACAATTAAACGTATCTTTTTTAAGACTCTCATTTGCAGAAACCAGTACTTTAGTGGTGGTTACGTTATAACTCTGGCAATCTACAAGGTACTTTAGTAATGGACGTCTATGGGAAGTATGTTATGAGGTAAAAAACCCACTGAAGATCCAATTATTGTTTAATATTAAAAATGGATTTTCGTTAAATCTACCTTGCCAATGAACGGATATTCATGTTCAAAAACGAGTCCATTCCTTCGAATGTAATCAAACGCCCATTCCAGATCTCCTGTACCTCCACCCTTTTTGTCACAATCAACTAATTGTTGTTCAGAAAGTTCAACCAATTCTCCGTTG
The DNA here is from genome assembly GCF_947561715.1 of Ascidia mentula. Classification (NCBI taxonomy): domain Eukaryota; kingdom Metazoa; phylum Chordata; class Ascidiacea; order Phlebobranchia; family Ascidiidae; genus Ascidia; species Ascidia mentula. The sequence continues at coordinate 21,878,945 of NC_138570.1, read as the reverse complement.
TTTATCTTGTGATGAGATTCAACGGCTGCTACCTACATATTAAAATCACAGTAGTTATACCAGTTAGGCATTTGTAACGAACGCTTACTGCACTGAATATCCAGCAAGCGGGCAACTCAGTTCCTTGGTCCTTCACGGGTGTTACACAACCCCTAACCCTCCAGTCAATACTTTCAGGGTTAGGTCCCTCAACAACACCTGGGTCAGTTTTTTGAGGTTCTTTTGTTGCTCCGAATAACAAAGGTGGTCTGTAACATTCTGCCACATTCCGATCGTCCATCCATGGGAGTTCACCGTTTTTCTGTGTGGAAATGTATTTAAACAAACGTTTAATCAAAACTTAGTTGGAAATCATTAGGTTATCAGGTTTCGCAGCCCAGGTATTGCAGTCTAACTGTGTCAGCCACCATTGTATGAAACATTACTGCATTGATTTGGACATTTGTTATTTTTTACCCGATCGCTGAACTGTGTTAGAGAAATCCTGTATGTGAACTTTCCAGTCTTGAAATCTTCATTGTGTTCTTTCACTTCAGCTAACTTTCTTTTCCGAATACTTTTTCTGTCACGAAGTTCTTCGTTTGAAGATGTTTTTTCTGTGGACGATTGAAACAAACTGATTACTTTTGTTTGTTGATTACAAAGGAAAATATTTAACTTGACTTTCTTAAAAGAAAGTGTTTTTTTTATATCAGGAGTGCAACTGAAACAGAAATGCATGTTGTGTTTGTTATGCACTACCTATAACTAGCTAAACATTTATGTGATCTTTTTTGGGGATGTTTTAAAACCAGTTTGTCAGAAAGTTTTGAACACTGTTGGATATGGCTGTTATAACATTGCATATATTAAAATTAGTACGCGAGCCACTTTTAAATTATGTTAATCAGTACATGAGGCCTCCGTTGTGTACCCCTAATATTTATTGATTTGAAGTTTTGTTTGTTCGTTTAAGCAATCTATTCATTAGGCTTTGGTTTCTAAAATAAAACACAAACGCTCACCAATGCGTTCACTCCGCTTTGCCCGTAGTTGATCGGCGTCAGAATCGACTTTCTTGGACATTGTTTAGTTTCAGTCCTGCAACTATTTCAGAACCTGGATGTAAAAGCGTGAACACAGTTGTGTAAAACTTTTATAGAATAAACCAAACTAAAAACATTGTTACACCAACAACGCGAAGAATCGTTTGTCGTTTGTGTCCTTTACTTGCTCACCTATTTATTACAATTTGGTCGCTAAAACCAACCATAAAACAGCAAGGTATTAAACATTAAAATAGAAAGCAACATTTCATGTTAAGTAGCAAAAATCTAAAGCAGACAAAACATGCTTTTAAACACTAACCCGATCTGTGTTTGTAACAAACGTTTTGAAATATAAACTTACTATTCACCATCAGCAACATTTAAATGTTTTTTCAACAAAACCCACTCAATACCACCTGCATTCATCAATACATCCGCTGATATATGGAGAATTTACACGGAAAGACTGATTCACATTATCTACGTAAAGCCTACGTTATCGGATATTGGTGGATGAAACCTTGCATGGAATCACGAGTAAAACCAATTTAGAAATGAAAAAACGACTCCCACGAAAAAACCTACACATCTATGTGACTAAATGTGATAACATTACGAATACAGACCCGCGTATTTTTGTGTGGTTGAGTCGACCTGACTAATAATTAAGCCTGCGCTTACTCATTGTAAAGCGTGTATCGACTCTGTATCCCACGTGTGATGTCGGTAGTTTTATTCTTTCGTCATATCAAGAATAGCATGACCCGTTCAGTTCCCACGTGTTGTTGTTTGTTACAATATATAAGGTTGTGTAATACAAACTCGAATGATAGGGATTCCGTGTTTGGGAATTTTTAGGTTGCCTGTATGTTGTGTCCAAATACGTCACAACCACATATATTGCAACGTCACAACCACATATATTGCAACGTCACAACCACATATATTGCAACGTCACAACCACATATATTGCAAAGTCACAACCACATATATTGCACGTCACAACCACACATATTGAAACGTCACAACCTCATATATTGTTACGTAACAACCATATATATTTCAACGTCACAACCACATATATTGCAACGCCACAATCACATATAATGCAACGTCACAACCACCTATATTGCAACGTCACAACCACATATACTGGAACGTCACAACCACATATATTGAAACGTCACAACCACATATATTGAAACGTCACAATCACATATATTGAAACGTCACAACCTCATATATTGTAACGTAACAGCCACATATATTGTAACGTCACAACCACATATATTGAAACGTCACAACCACATATATTGAAACGTCACAACCTCATATATTGTAACGTCACAACCACATATATTTCAACGTCACAACCACATATACTGAAACGTCACAACCTCATATATTGTAACGTAACAACCACATATATTGTGACGTAACAACCACATATAATACAACGTCACAACCACATATAATGCAACGTCACAACCTCATATATTGTGACAAACAACAACACGTGGGAACTGAACGGGTCATGCTATCCTTGATATGACGAAAGAATAAAATATATGTGGTTGTGACGTTGCATTATATGTGGTTGTGTCGTTGCAATATATGTGGTTGTGACGTTGCAATATATGTGGTTGTGACGTATTTGGTCACAACATACAGGCAGGCTAAAAATTCCCAAACACGGAATCCCTATCATTCGAGTGTGTATTACTGCATCACAATTTTCTAAGATATTATAATCGGGAAATCAGCCCCATCTACACACGAAAGTTCCAAGAAACAAGCGATCTGCTTTTTCAGAACTCCGTCCCTTTTTGAGGATTTGTGTGATTTTCCTAAAGGTGGTTGATCTAAAATCGACAAGTGCAGTTCGCATGCAACCAACAGTCTGTATATAATAAACAAATAAGAAAGCTTGGTGGGTACACTAAGAAGACTGATCAAGTACACAACAGACACGTATTTTAGAAGAAAGCACATTTGTATTTTCTGGACACTGCTTGTGACAATTGCCACAAATCTTTGAAATAAGCACGGTAGTAGTAACCCTGTAATATTTGCATGTTTCCAATGATTCTATATTGAAACTCATAATTCATAATAGGGCGATGAACCATGGTCAGATGAGTCCTCAACCTAGCATGTCACCGTCCTTTGTCAAGCTTAGTCAATCACACCTCCGTATATATTGTGTGTCGTCACTACCGGTCGGAGTTGTTACATAACACTTGCGTCACATTATAGCGCCGCCACGCGACGTATAAAAAAACACCTATTGTATCTTCCAGGGTATTTGCCTCTACCTCAGTCCAACTACACATTAAGTTAATGGAATTACTATTTGTGTTTGTTTATTTATAAAAGGGTCTGACTCTGTTCAACTGTTTAATCATTTTTTTCCAAGGCATATCCGTTAACCATCGATTAAACTAATGTTTTTATTACAGCTTTATTGCATACATTCACTTTCCAGCTCTCACATGTGTGATTAAGATCTGATATATTTCAATTTAATCTCGAGCGTCGTGAACGAAGATCTCTCTCAACACCAAAGCCATGAGATTGTATTTTTCTGTATAAATGTAATGAGCCGTGTAATTAACAATATGCAGGTACTTTGTCGGTAGAAAATGGATGATAATGCATAAAAGACCAAATATTTAGGAATTATAGCAAGTTGTCACCATTTATTAAGGATCAGGGTGGAAGCTTTGCGAAATTCCACTTGTTTTCTAATGGAAATTATCAACATGAAATATCTTCATATTTCTACTTGGAAAAGTTTACCTGACAATAGTCACGATCTTATATATGTTTCACTCCCACTGGATACATCGCACAACCGGCGATATTACAATTGTTTTCTCGGTCTTTAGCGATTTTCTTGTAACCAGAATTCGGATCTTTTTTGTCTCCGGATTCGTCGCCCCAACTAAAGATGAATAAAGTTTGATGAAACGAAATAGTTTGGTGATGAACTTTAGACATGGGTACGCCCAGGCATTGGCAACAGATATTTGACCCCATAGGTCAATGAGACAAGATTATTTAACAGGTTAGATTTTGTGTGAAAACAGGTGCGCAAAATCGAAATACATAGTTTTCACTGGGCACGATCGCCTTAATGTGAAAGACTTTACTTTTCGATTACAACTAGCCCATTTAGGTTTACTTGCATCATAGCCAGCACTTGGTCATGAGGTCAAACCACACCGGGAGCTTGATTTTTTTTATTTTTGAATTGTTTATTTACTATTAAAATGTTACTACCTGTTCTTGATAATCCAGTACTTGTCTTCGCCACGTGGTTTGCTATGATCTTTTCCATAACCAACAACCAACACTGCATGATGAAACGGGTTTTTGTGCAATGGATTATAACTATTTTCCCAATCAGGGTCATAAAGTATCTCTGTAAAAGCAAACGCAACTGTCATGAATGTCCAGTCATACACATAGGTAGCGCACCTTTGTAGTCAGTATGGTTTTTAAATTTCTCATAACTTGAAGCAGTCAATCCCACAGCAACCGGACCAATCTTTGCTACAACATGCTCAAGTTCTTGTTCGTTTCCTGCTTCGATTTTCTCCCATCTTAGCATCCCAACTACTCGTCTTATTCTAAATTTACAAGCTTCTTTCTGGTAAATAAAAACGTTTAAAATTACGAACTGCTTTACTTTGTTACGATTGTTTCCAACCTTCCTCATAACTGATATGTTTTGTTATTTATTCAAGGGAAAAAGGTTTTGAAAGGTTTTCTGTATCCAGTAGAGACAGAAGAGAAAACATCTTACATGGAAAGATTTCACCAACATTTTGCCATAACAATATATTTTTTACCGCTAATGTTAGGTAGGCCTACTTTAATTTTTTTCCAAATGTTTAATGTTTCCTTCGAATGTCCGAATACTGTAAATATTTTAAAGTAAACTTCTAACCGTTCCAGTATACGGGTATTCGTCCCTCAGAGCAATCGATTTGCTTCTAATGTAATCAAACGCACATTCCAAGCGACCAACTTTTCCACCCTTCTCGTTACAATCAACTAATTGTTGTTCAGAAAGTTTGATTAATTCTCCATTCTTTATCTTGTAATGGGATTCAACGGCTGCCACCTACATATTTAAATCACAGTAGATATACCAGTTAAGCTTTTAATGCGAACACTTACTGCACTGAATATCCAGCAAGCGGGCAGGAATCTTCGGTCTTGCACGGATGTTACACAACCGTGTCCCCGCCAGTCAACGTATTCAGGGTTGGGTTCCTGACAAATGGGTAGTTGAGGATCGGGATCAGGTTCTGGGGTAGGTGTTAATGGTGCGCAAGAATCACATAAAATTTCTTCGGGTATCAATCCGCTCATCCATGACAATTCTTCCGGTTTCTTGTTGAAATACCACAAGAAACAAACACAATTTTTTCTCTTTTACTACAAGTTGAAAAACTATGCAGTTGATTTATGATGACCAGTAAATACAGAAGTATTCCCTCCATTCGACATTAAATATGCTAAGATGTAATTAAAAGTATATATTTATCTTACTGTATAAAGTACTGTATATTTTAAACATAGGAAAAATTAAGACTTACATAATCGCTAAATTTGTTAAGAAATGGGCGTCTAATGCGATTGTGAACATCACAGTCATCCGCTTGTTTCAAATACGTTTGAAAATTACTTTGCCAGATCGCTTTCCGTTTCTCGAGTTCTCTTTTTGTATAAGTTTTTCCTGTAGACGCCATACAACATTCCATCAGCAGTTGTTTCATTGCAGATTCACAACAATGTCCTTACCGAATTGTTTTGTCCAAGTTTCCCACTCTTCCTCTGCATGAATTTCCGCGTCCATTGTCAAGTTTCACTCAGTCTTCAAAGAAATAAAGTAACGTATATACTTGCATATGGAATATATAACCTGGTGGCCGAACAACAAGTGGGATTATGTGACGTGTAGCCTTGTCACGTCTTGCGGAGGCATTGTACGTAGTTGAAAATCGGTGTTGATGTTCTTAAAAAACCTGTGACGTGAATGTGTAGGCCATTGAATAACACGTGCACAACATAAAGGTGTTGCAATATGAAGCAGATGTGTTTGTGAATGAAACATGTTTTCGCGTTCCTTGTGTTAATCATATTGGCTATCTCGCAGTTACAGCAGTATACTAAATACTTATGGCGCTACATCTTTGGGAAATATCCTGACCAACTACCGGCAACTGGCATTGCAAACAGACTGCAGCAGGACTGCGGGGAGTTACGCTTGCAGACGGTGCGCAATGTGCGGACACCATGGCAACCATAAATCCATGGTCATTGAAACCACCAATTTAACGACAAACACAGGCAAAGAATACCAACTAACGCAACACCTAACCTGTGCAAGTTATGGCATTTACGTTGCAACGTGCCAAATCTGCCATGAACAGTACGTTGGTCAGACAAAAAATAAATTCTCAAAGCGATGGACGCAACATAGGTCAGATTGGAATATGACAACATGCAAAACGGGGAGTACCGACAAGACGGCCCTGCGCCACCATTACTCAAGTGCACACCCCTCGTCAAGTCAACACCAGCCCATTGAAAGCTGTTTTACAGTGACATTTGTTGAACAACCGATGGTCAACAGGCTGGATGTTTGCGAAGCCAAATGGTTAAACCTTACGCAGGCCTCAATAAACATTCAAAAAATGATCATTCCCAGAATTAGGTGAATTATATCTTGTTGACGGTTTATTGATGTGTCCCACGGTTGCAACGCATTTCTGTTCATTGGTTTTTATCATCGCCCTTTCTATGTCCTCATGTGTTGTGTTTACGGCGTAAGTTCGTGCTGCAGGTGGTGTAGCGTTGCGTTGCGTGTCACGTCATTCGGCTTATCTTTGCGCCTCTGAAGTCTGAACGCCTTCCATTGCAGTGTAGTGCATAGGGAAGGCAGCAGTACAGGGTTTCTTGCTTTTTAACTTTAGCAGTTTTATTATGTTTTATTATATTTCATTTTAATTTATTTTATTCTTGGGTTTATTTACCGTATAGCTTTCTGTGTTTTATTTGCAAATTCGAATTTGCAGAAACTGAGGATGCCAGTTCAGGCGAAATCGATTTTTTACTAATAAATCAGCTGACTCAATTCGAAACTTCTGCTAGTTTCATTGAATTCTTAATACTTATGGCGCCATATTTGAATGTGCTTGTTGTACAAAAACAAGAAAAACTATTGCATTATCTTGTATAAGTTAAAGTTTCTGCTGCAAGCTTTGTAGACAATAATTATTGGTGTTAAGTGGTTTGTAAAACCGTTTTGCAGATTATGTAGTGATGAAATTGTTTCGGTAATTAGCCTCTAAACAATCACCAAGAAGTGAACATAATTACGAAAAATGGAACTACGCTCATCCTGTGCAAAAAAACCTCCATACCATTACTATTATCTTTTAGTGCGGATCCTGTGGGTTGAACTAAAAGTCATGCAATTGTTATTCGTGACCAGCGTAAGAGTCCAGGATCTATTTTTGAAGCGCATAACAAACACCTAAAAGGTGCCGCGAAACTAAAATCTGTGGATGTCGCTGAAAGACATGGCTACTTCAAGGGAATAATAAAAGTAGTATAATAAGTGAAAGCTGTCGCGACGGTCATAAATCCCTTTTAGTGAGCCATCATGATGAGCCATCCTTAGTGATGATGCTACGCCATCCACGTGCTAAGTTAAGGCCTACGCTGCTCACAGAGCAGTCGAGTGCTTGTGCCGGGTCGGTGAGAGGTCAAGTCAGCGCTCCGATTTACGACCTCTCGCTGCGAAGTGAATGTGAGGACCGGTCGTAAAAATCAGAGTGATCGACGTCCAATTCCACGCTGTGAATTCCAGCTGGGGTCGTACATTTCAGACCATCACTGTGTGATTGGGGGGGGGAGCTCTGTTCTGTTATGCGAACGTATTGTTGTGTGGGAATCGAAACGGAACCCCTGCTGCGTTTCCCTGTTCGACGATCGATGTTCTGTTATTTGTTTTGTTTGGTCAAGTGTAAACGGGAAAAGTCTTTTTTTCGGCGCTAAGTTGTGGTGTATAAATACAGTCGCGGTTTGCAAGATAGACACACAGCCTTCTTGGTAACTAAAAAACGATGTCGAACAACCAATGGAGCACGCTGACCGCTGGTGAGCTGTTAAGTATGGGAACACCTACCTGGCTCGTGGAACGAGCAAGAAGATTTCCGTGTCTTCAACCACGAGTGCCGTGCATGACGGACGAAAGACGGCGCTGGCGATCATTTCAGAGCGGGCTGTGGCCGTTCCATATTACCGCATCACCTGCAGAGCTCGCGGAGGCCGGATTCTATTTCACAGGTCGCGACGACAAGGTGAAATGTTATTACTGCGGGCGGGGTTTGTTTCACTGGGAAACAAACGACTCCCCGTGGGTGGAGCACGCCCGACATTCACCACGATGTGAATATCTGCTACGGAAAAAAGGAGAGGACTTTGTGAGCACCTTTGCGGCGAGAAGCGGGGAAGGCTTCGACGTTTGCGGTCCGAACTGGGACGAAGCGTGTCTAAGAGAGGAGCGACAGAGGCTGGCACCGGAAATAGCCGAGGCGCTCAGCTACTTTCTCCGGCGGTTTTGATGCCCTTTTTTTTAGTGTCTTGTAAATGATTGTGCTGTTGTCGTGTGTTGTGTAAACAAATAAACTGTTTAAAACGAGAAGATTGTTTTGTGCCCCTTTCACTTTTGTCGAGGGGCGATAGGGTGTACACGCGGTTGTGCCGATGGAATTTCTGCATCCGTTTACCTGCCTTGTTGCAGGGCCCTCCTCGAGCGGCAAGTCATATTTTGTCAAGCGGTTAATAAAGGAAAAATTAACTGTTCCAAATCCCGACCGCATTGTTTGGTGTTACGGCGAGTGGCAATCCGCCTATCAAGGGCTGGACGGCGTCGAGTTTGTTCGCGGCATGGCGACCGACTTTGATTCTACCGAGAGAACCCTTTTGATTCTTGATGATTTAATGCGCGAATGCGATCAACACGTGACCAATCTTTTTACTAGGGGAAGTCATCACAGAAACATTAGTGTAATTTATATTGTGCAAAATCTATTTCACAAAGGTCAAGAGCATAGGACCATTAGTTTAAATGCACATTATCTAGTCGTTTTTAAAAATCCCAGAGACGCGTCGCAAATCGGTCACCTCGCCAAGCAAGTCCAACCTGGACGCGGAAGAGCCCTGCAGGAATCATATAGGGACGCGACAAGCAGGCCGCACGGTTATTTAGTCTTGGACTTTAAACAGTCAACACCTGAGCAATATCGCATGCGGACCAACGTGTTTCGCGGGGAAACTCAGATTGTGTACGTGCCGAAAAAGGTGTAACATGTCCAGTCGCGTCCGCGACCAAGCTCCGACACTCCTCACACTGGCGTCGGCAAAACCGAAGCTGGTTCGCACGATTCTAAATGCCGGCGACCGACAGTTAATTCAGTGCATTTGCGAGTGTGCGTATAACGTCTTAAAGGGGAACGTACCGTTGACTCGCGCCCAACGCGTCAAACTTTGCAGATACAAAAAGGGGATTCGCGAGTTGGGAAAAAAGTCGGTGTCGCTAGCCAAAAAACGTCGAATTATCCAACGAGGTGGCTTTCTTTCCGCGTTGATTGGTCCTCTCATAGGATCGGTAATTCCAGTCCTCGGTAAACTCTTAACCGGGGGAAAGTGAGATGGAAGGTGTACAAAAACTTGCCCTCGTGGATCCGAGCATTCTAAAGTCCCTCCAGGACAAATATACCTCGCGATCAACGCCCGTTGAAAAGGTGTTATCGACTTTGGACAAGGAAATGCAAGATATTTTGTCGGAACCGAAACCGCTAGAGGAAAAAGTGAAGCTTTACAATCAAGCACTTCATCGTTACCGCTTTTACAACGAAACCGTCGCCAACAAACCTTTGGAAGTTGCGGTCACCGACAAACGGCACAGCAGCGCCGAACCGAACAATAATACCGAAAAAATAATGCTGGAAAAAAGACTAATTGAAGCAACGCCGAAAACGTTGAAAAACAAAGCAAAGCGGCTGATGGACATCGTTCGCGAAAACCCCGATATCGATTTCTCGTCGAACGGAAGACTGTTGGTGCAAGGACGAGCAATCGACGGAAGTCACATCGAGGATTTGGTGCATTCCGCTGTGCGGCCGCGCCGTCTCGCCGCCAAACCTGTCGGCTGGACCGATTTCATTTCGGCGTTGGAAAAAGTCAACGTTCCATCCACCGTGCTTGCGTATAAAAAAAGAGGCCTTCCGAGTCGACCGCACCCAGTTGCACCCGCGACGCGACAGGCAAAGACGAGCCGTCGTCCTCAGCAATGGATCAATCTGTAGACTTTTCAAACGAATACTTTTCTCCTTCGCATCGCGGTAGTTTCGGCGGCGTCGCCCGACTGGCCCGCGCCACTCGACGGAATAGAGGTGATGTCAAAAAGTGGCTGCAAAAGCAGGACACTTACACGCTTCACAGACCTCTGCGTCGAAAGTTTAAACGTATGCGGGTGGTGGTGGGGGGTATCGATTGCCAGTGGGAGGCGGACCTCGTCGACCTGTCGAAATTAAGTTCGCGAAACAACGGCTTTAAGTACTTGCTCACTGTTATTGACGTTTTTTCGAAATTCGCTTGGGTCGTTGCAATAAAAACGAAAACAGGTGTCGCTCTTATCCGTGCGTTCGAGGCGATCTTTGAAAGCACCACACGTAGACCAAAGAAACTTCACACGGATCGCGGCAAGGAGTTTGTCAATAAACAATTTCAAGATTGGTTGCGAAAACACAACATTGAGTTTTTTACAACCTTCAACGACGAAACCAAGGCTTCGGTCGTAGAACGTTTTAATCGTACCTTAAAACAGCGCATGTGGCAGTATTTTACGCACAAGGCCGAAATAAAGTACATCGACGTGCTGGAGGACTTCGTCGAGAGCTATAACAATTCCTTCCACCGGAGCATTCGAACGAGCCCGGCGTCGGTGAGTGCAGCGAACCAGGAGTTAGTTTGGGAAAACCTATACGGCGATCCGCCGCGACCGGCCAAGGAGTGGAAATTCGCGGTGGGGGCCATGGTGAGAATCGCCGTCACTCGTCGAACGTTCAAAAAAGGATATCTGCCAAACTGGTCGGACGAGGTTTTCTTTGTCAACGCTCGCCGTCGGACAAACCCCCACACCTATTCCCTGATCGATTATAACGGGGAGCAAATAAGCGGCTCCTTTTACGAACAGGAATTACAAAACGTGGAAAAAAATCATTTCACAGTCGAGAAGGTATTGGGAAAACGAAAAAGGCGTGGGATGAAAGAGCTGCTTATAAAATGGTCAAATTACCCTGAAAGTTTTAATTCCTGGGTAAACGCGAAGGACGTTGTACATTTGCCGACCCGCTGACATTTCGATGCCGCCCAAAAACGATTGGATTTGGTGCGGTCGAATCTTACCCCGCGCGGAAGTTGTATTTTTCACCCAAGTCATTCTCGTGTTCGTCGTGGTGGCCGCCAGTCTCGTGAATTTGACTCTGGGCAATCCGAACCCGAATCTTTGGACGGCATTACTCGCGAGCGGCGTGGGTTATCTTTTGCCGGCACCCACTTTGCAAAAGAAACATGTTTTTCATAACGCTTCCGAGCAACAGCAGTTTACAGTATTACCCCCAGAACACGACGACGAATTACACGACCAAGCTTCCGAAAGCGATCCACCTAGATCAGGGGCGATGGGAGATCGCTCTGAGCGACATTCAATATCCGCACAGTTGGGCGAACGTGAAATTTAACGAAATGTGGTTCGCCATTAAGATACGCCACGGAGACGAAGTTGTCAGGGAAACTTGTGTTCTGGCCGACGGCCACTACAAATCGGGAAGGGAAATTGTGGGCGGTATGGTGACGTTATTGAAATCACAAGGGTCGAGGGGTTTCAGAAGGCTTCTTCGTGGCTTGGACACCGAACATTTTTCCCACAGCGGTGGAACTGTAAAAAATCTCGTTGTCTTCGACCACGTGACGCGTTATACCACTGTGAATATACCCGAGGGGTGCGAGATGACACTCTCGGTCGAATTGGCGCGCATGCTGGGCTATGCAACGACCAACCAGTCCCTTGTCCTTGAATCGGGAAGACACAGAAGCGAAAAACGATGCGCGCTTGAGAGTTATACGTTTTCGTCCATATTCGTGTATTGCGATATTCTTGAACCGCGCGTTGTCGGGGATGTGCTCGTGCCTTTACTTGAAACGGTGGCGGTGCAAGGTACTGCCGGCGACAGTGTCTTTAAAAGGTTCAACCGACTGTCATACCATCCAGTTAGAGGACACACGATCCGAAGTGTGGAACTGAGTTTACGAAACGAATTTGGCGCGGCGATACCTTTTGAAAGCGGTCGCGTTGTAATTACTCTTCACCTCCGAAAGAAACCAATACAATTCGATTGAAATGCGGCAACATTGCGGTGTTCCTTATTGCGTCCAAAATGATATACACGATTTCGAAAGATATTACGTTACACAGGCCGGCGGCGGAATGCCGTTTTTCGCGGGGTCCGTTTCACAACGAGGCCACGGTTTAGGCAGCATATTCGCGAGTCTCGGTAAAGCGGTGTTGCCTTTGTTGAAAAGTGGAGCTAAACAGGTTGGAAAGCAAATAATTCATTCGGGGGCGGAATTCGCCGGAGATTTGCTCGCCGGACATTCGCCGCGGGCCGCCGCTATAAAACGCAGCCGAGAGGCGGGCGCGACTTTATTACGTTCGGCACAGCGGTCCTTTCAACAACGGCCCCCGGGAGAGCCCGCGAAAAAACGTAGAAAAACAGCCAAGAAAAAACGTGCGCCGAGGCGACAAACATCTGACATATTCTCCTAACATGGGCAGCGTCATAAACCAACACTCTGGAAGGTGCGCCAAAAGTGAACTCGACCTATTCGCGGTCAAACCGACCCAAGTCAGCGTAGAACAATCGACTTGGGTTGAATTCGCACCTCTCTCGACCCTTACCGATGCGGGACCGATCGAGTTCCAGGTTTCCGGAACCGGTGAAGACTACATTGATTTGTCCAATACAATGCTTTTGTGTACGGCCCGCGTCACCAAGGCCGACGGAACAAATATGGACGCCGACGTCGCGGTGGCGCCGTGCAACTATTGGATGCATGCCCTTTTTGATCAGGTGGATTTAAGTTTAAACAACAAACTCGTCACGCCGGCGAGCAACACGTACCCGTACAGGGCGTATATCGAGACTTTGCTTAACTTCGGAAGCGACGCGAAAACCACGCAATTGACGGCGGCGCTGTGGCACAGGGACACCGCCGGTCACTTCGAAACGCTCGGCGCTCGTAACAGCGGTTTTACGGCGAGACGCGCCCGAGCGAGCGACAGCCAGGACATTCAAATGTTGGGCAAACTTCACTTGGACATGGTGTTTCAGGAGAAGTTTTTAATGAACGGGGTGGACGTGAAGATTCGCTTGATCAGAAGCAAAGACGCGTTTTCGATTATGGCCGCGGCCGGCTCTGATTACAAAGCAAACTTGCGGGACGTCCGTCTGTTTGTTCGCAAGGTCAGACCGACCGCTCCCGTAATGTTCGGTCACCTGAAAGCGTTGGAAAAGTCGACGGCGCTATATCCGATTACGCGCACGACCGTTCAAGTTTATTCGGTTCCGGCCGGCAACCTTTCCACGACCCACGACACGTTTCTCAGCGGTCAAATTCCTAGACGCGTGGTGATCGGTTTTGTGGACAACGACGCATACAACGGAACTTACGCGAAAAACCCGTTTCACTTTAAGCACCTCGATTTGAACTATTTGGCCCTGCACCACGACGGCAAGTTAATCCCGGGACGGGCCCTAACACCGAATTTTGCCAATAGACAGTATGCGAGGAGTTTTTTAACGCTCTTCACCGGCACCGGAAGTTTCTTTTTGGACAAGGGCAATTCGATATCGCTCACCGATTACGGCCGCGGTTTCACGCTGTACTGCTTCGACCTGACGCCCGACCAAGCCGATCAGGCGTCTTTCGAATTGGTCAAACACGGCAACCTTCGTTTGGAGGCGCACTTTGGAACGGCGCTGCCGAATTCTATAAATATATTGGTGTACGCCGAATTCGACAGCATTATTCAGATCGACAAATTTAAAAACGTAATTTTCGACTACTCGGCCTGAGTGTGCGCGCGCCCGCGTGTGTGTGTGTGTGTGTGTGTGTGTGTGTGTGCGCGCGCGGGATGGACGAAATTCAAATCGCGGCGATTTTGTTGCGCGATCCGGCCACGCGGACTCGGTTTTACGGCGTTTATGCTCGCGACGAGCTGGCAAACCTGAATCACCCCAATCCCAAGGCCTACGTCGTAAATACCGACAAAAGTAACCGCGAAGGAACGCATTGGCTCGCTCTGTATTTCGACTCGGAAGGTCGCGGCGAGTATTACGACACCTTCGCTCGGCCACCGTTTCACAGAGAAATCGTCGCCTTTTTAAATAAAAACGCAACCCGGTGGACGTCGAATTCGCGTGTCGTCCAACATCCCTTGTCGTCGGCGTGCGGTCCCCATTGCATCTACTATTTACTGTTTCGCGCGCGCGGTTATTCCATGTCGCAGATTGTCAAAACCTTTTCATCCGACCTGAGTGAAAACGACAGAACCGTCCACACCGCAATTTCGAAACTGTAACCTGTTATGTTTTTTTATTGGCGAATAAAACAAAATCACTGCAAAACGTGTGTACGTGTGTATATATATATTCGAATACAAGTGTGTAAATGTACAAGTCTCGCCTCCTCTTTTCTTTCTTGCGCGCTCACCGGAGGTGAGCGCTTTCCCTCCGCAGGAGGGAAAAAAAAGGGGGGGGGGATTTATGGCGATTTGTCGAATCCCTCGCGGCACAGCGAACGTTCACCGAGCGGTGAGAACTTCGACTCGTCGGTGGACAAGAAAATGTGTTCCACACGCGCGGCTTCCTCGCAAACGGTCGCGTCGGCCGCGTGCCGGGATTGACAGTGGTAGAACTCGAACGATTCCACGCTTTCAATCAGCGGCCTCAAATAGGCGACGGGCGAAAACACCGATTTCGACTTGAAGCTTATGCCGATGCCGTTCGCCGAAAGGTCCACCGACATGTTTTGGACTCTGAGATTGATCAAACAATCGTCCAGAGCGACCGAGGTCGACCAGTACACAACCTGCACCCGACAAAAGCCGTCCCCGGTCGGTTTGGGAATCAACAGCACGTAGGGTGACTCCGAAAACAGGCTTTTCGCGAGCTGTCGTAATTCATCGTCGTCAAACAGCTCCCCTCTGAATCGCACGTAAAGCGTAGCGCAGCGAAGTCTGGTACCTGTCAAACAACGATAGGTGAGCGAACGGGTGGCGACGACCGCGGCGTGGCAAACGATCGAATATTACCTGCGGGTACTTTTCTTTTGCATATTTCGGTGAGAATTTCAGTTGCGGTTTTCGGCTTGCCTCCGCCGCTGCTGTCGCCGCGAGAATCCGCCGCATCGTCGAGGTTCGCTCCTTTGCTGAGAGACATTATTTCCGCCGCTGCTGTGTTTGCTTTATCGATGGACAACGTCCCCTGCCTGCCGACGCCGCGTTATTTATAACGAAATAACAACAGGAAATGACGTCAGGTCTTTTGTGCCGACGACGGCGGGCGGTCGAGTCCGCGGTCTTGCACACGATGGTGCAATCCACTCTCTCAAAATGACTTGTCCTGTGCAAAGAAACTTAAACTGTTTCGTGTCGCATCTAATCGTCGAAAGGTTTTACGACCCTACTCGATTGCGTGCCCTTGCGCGACGGGGTATCGCTGACGGAGTGTTGTTGTCAAACAGCATTCGCACCGACCCGGACTGACCCTGAAGCTCTTAACTCGCCGTGTCGCACAAAGCCACAGCCAACACCACGATTTGTTTTCGTTTTATTGCTTTACGAGAAAAAGAATACACACACACACACACACACACACACAAAGAGAGAGAAAGCGGTTCGATGCACAACCGACGGCGGATGTTCAATCTCGGAGGTTCACAAATCCAACGGTACGGTGGAAACGCCGTCGGCCAACACTTTACGTTTACAATAAAAATTACCGATTACACTTCGCGATTGTTCGTAGGTGAAAACGGACTGGTTCATGACCCGAAATCCGGTGTTTTTTCCCGCCACGCTCACGCCGGTATTAAGCACGTCGAGATAGTGCTGAAAAGAAAGCGGGTTTTGCGATTTGTTGAGTCCCTTTGACGTTTGCTTGTCGTCCCCGTCGCCACCTTTACAAAAATATGTTTTTGCGGCGAGGGCCACAATTCCAGTTCCCCTCCACTCGATCTTGAAAAGACCGGGTGTGCGAAGGTCGGAACGCTCGCGAACTTTACAGCACGGATGCTGGATAAACGGACGGTGGGAGACACGCGTTTCGACAAACTCGGAGCGATGTAGGTCACAACAAGGCGACGGAAACCATTTGTGAATGTTTTGAAAAAATTCACGTTTCAAGCTGGGGCGAACCACGTCATCGAAACTGTCGGCCGCCAAAGCAATATAAAACGAATCGGTGTCCGAAACTGTCAACTCAAAATTACAACGGTCGACAAAACGATCGATGAAATCGTAATAGAACTCGAGCATGCGCAATTTGGCATATTGATAAACAAAGAAACCAACATGAACCGGTAGATTTTGATGGATTGTTCGCTTTTTGAGTTTCATCTCGTACAGATCGTCGTTAACCCTTTCGACGTGCTTGAAGCGGGGAGAGTTGATCAATCTTTTTGCGCTTTTTCCGCACAGATACCTTGTCTCCAAATGTTTTCGTTTGTTCGTGATCACTTTACCGTAACTGGCATTGCCTGGAAAAGGACGAAGATGATTAACACAAAAGTTACAAAAAAGCACAACAAAAACATTTGACTAATAAACAACAATATTTACCGAGCAGTTTGAACGTGTCTCCAATAAGCTTTTTGTCAGGTTCAACATCCCCCAAGCGACGTGCCTTGGTGACCGCGTCCGTGAACGATTCGAAACAACGGTTGGGTTCGTAGCATATGACTTGGTAAATGTGACTGACAACCAGACCGTGCGATAAATACCACCGTAACAAAGGGGTGGCGAGCAAAATTTTGTCCCCTTTAAGACTCGCGATTAAAGATCGACGTTTGGTAGTTAGGATGCCGTGTTTTTCTGCAAAATGTCTCATGTATTCCCCGATATCGGCACGCGAAATATCTATGTTTTTGAAAATCGGACACATCTCGCTAAAATATTCGCGCTTTTCGGGTGGAACAGCGATGTCGCATTCGACCAAGCCAAACAGGGTGCCGGAACGGACAGCGTCGAGTACGTTAGCAAAATTACGAACCGTTGGAATGCGAAGTTTTTGAAACATCCGCCCAGCAACGAAATCGCGCACGGACTTGTCGACACGCTGCAGTGCGTACCATTCACACTCCCATATGTGCAAAACCTCGTACCCAAGCCGCCGAAAATAGGCCGTGACTTCGGTGGTTTTTTCGCGGGCAACCACCGGGGCATTTTTATCTTTGTAACGAAAACGCGATGAGCACGTTTCACACCCGTGAAAATAGCAACCGTGAAACTGAAAAATTTTTCTGTGTTCGTGACAATAACCGTCCACCGGGATGTTACGCTGACCTATACGAACTTCGCCTTTATTGAACTGGTGTTGGATAAATATCCCATACTTTTGCGCACACCAATCCAACCATATTCGCGCAAGGTGACCGTGCCTGGAAGAATGCCTTACACTAAAAAGACGGGTATCAGCCTCGTAGGTGAGCACAGAAAAAAATGACGTCCCGTGGGCCTTTCCCATTGCAGAGAGATAGAGAGCGTTGCAATCGTAGCCAACCACAGCTTGACAAACTCTAGCCTGTGGGCCGTATTTCACCGAGCGTATTCTGGTGACGCCGCGCTCGTGATACCTATGGAAAATAATGGCAGGACCTCCTACAATATTTTCGCGTACGAGGTTAAAAATGTCTTTGAACTTTTCACCAAAGAGCGGTAGACCGATGTCCGGATTAATCGTTTTCATTAAATAAACGAGAGTTATTCCAGGAACGGAAATCGCTTCTTTGAACGGATCTACGCCGAGTCCCTCATAAAACGTGCAAAGTTTTGAAACAACCTCCATAAACGGCACGACGTCGCGATTATTGTACCAGATGAGATAGTCTTCAAGGGATGTCATGCCTTCCGAACGCCATGTGTCTAAACACCTCCGGTAATCGGCGTCTGAAATACCGGTTCTTTTGAGAGAACTGTAAAAAGCCGTCTGCGGGGGTAAACAAGGTTCTTTCAACTTTTCGATACTTGTCATATATTCATAGGGATAACTCCCCTTCAGCAAATTACATTTAAACGCGCGCAACAACATGTCATAGGAACAGTTTGCCGCCACGTAATTTCGCAAGTCGAGAAATTCAAAGCACCTTGTTTGTATCGATAAATACTGATTGTTTCGTTTTACTACATTTAAAATCTTGTCGGTGTTTATCAAAGCGGGTATGAGATACTTTTTTACGAGATTTAAATCGTAGGATGATCCGTTATACGTCAGAATCGGAATGTTTGTCAAATATAAATGGAGATCGCGTTTTAACCTAACCAAAGGGTGGTTGTTGCCTTCGCCGTCTTCCAGTTCGCAACTGACGCCAATTAATCTTACCAACTGTTTGATGACGTCGGAAAAGCGATCAAGCATAATATTTGAGGCCGCGGTTCTTATTCGGTGCAAGTAGCCAACAAAACGGTCCACCAAATCCTGACTATCACCGGTTGTGATAAAACATTCCGGGCTTTCAAAACCGGGGACCGATGAACACACCGACACACTTAACGGTAAATGTTCAGCAATCCACTTGGTTTTCGGCGCCGGCTTTGGTAGACCTTCGGTGGCGAAATAACTTTCAAAATCAAAACACGCGCGAAAGGGAAACAGGTTTAGCGATGGATCTACAACGACCCCAGCATTTCTAAGCCTGTCCAGCACACTTCCCATGGGGGAAAAAAATCCTGATTTAAAAACCTCTTTTGTGACCAAATCGCAGGTGGCCTGGTGACGATTACATTGATAAGGACTTGGAAAGGAAGTCGAACAAACACGACAACAGAAGGTTGACGAGTACTTGTTCATATCGGTGATCAAACTAAAGTGTGTTTCATAAAGGTTAAGATTTAATATTGGATCTCGTTTTTCGCTGAAACGGGTCACACTACGCCAAATGAGTTTACACTTTAACTCTTCACCGCGAATTAACTGAAAGACATTAATGTTAAGATTAAAAAAGGCTTCCAAACAGGGCAAATCATCTAGGGTGACACCCGGGAAGTTCGCGGATTCTAGACCGGCGTGTTGGGCATATTGTTGGCACAGTTCACGTGCTCTAGACGTGAGCCCTTGCACCATTTTGTGATCCGCAAAAAGCGCCAGACAGCGAAAGAAACACAAATTGTCGTCATAATACCGTCTGCCATCGACGGTTTTGTGTAGCGCACGCAAACCGGTATTTTGTGAGACGTACAGCGGCAACTTTACCCCGCGTCCAATAAGCGGACTTGCCATATAATACACATAAAATGTGACGTTCAGAACCTCTTTGACTATCCAGGAAGTGTTTGGGCGCTTTAACCTTACTTCCTCGGAAACATCGATCTCTCGCAAAGCGTCAAAAAACCTTAACAAATCGTCAAGGGTGCGAACGACAAAGGGTTTTTCAAACACCTGGAAGTTATTAGCGCTCGCGTGCCAGTAACGTTCCTCACCCGAGATACTTTGCAGAGAATACCCGAATCCAGCGTTAATTCGAAACGCTTCATTACCGCCGGCCAATATTTCATCTGCGATGTCATTTACGTGTTCCCAGTTTATCGGTAGGCGAAAGTTAAAAATACTCGTTAATTTTCCCCGTCTCTGAAAGGTGCGTATCGCTCGCCAGTTGTCAGCCACCAAACCACTACCAACAGTTTCGCCGCGGTCACCTGCATTACACTCGGGGGAAGATTCCAGATGTTGAATTGGTCGAGAGCGTCTTCGAGGTCTCCCACCGCTTTTTCCACTAAACAATTATTCAGTGATTTCTTTTTGGCAAGCTCTTGTCAATAACATCCGACTGAACACCCACCTACCTTTCTGCACCGATCGGACTTCGATCGATTCCAAATGATAACCTTCATTATCGCCTCCCATCAAAGCACATTCGCTCGCACTACAAGTATCGAAACCGGTGTGAACACGTTATACCAACGTAGAATGCACATACAAACAATTAGGTTTGAAAATACCAACGTATTTTTACTTGTACTTACCTTGATTCAAATTCTTGCAATTTGTTTCCACCGTCTTCTTCTACTTCTTTTTCTTCCTGTGGCTTTTCGTCTTCTTGCAACTGAATTAACCCGACCCTTCTTACACTGTAAGAACAAACCCAGCATAATTTACCTGCACGTTACACCTATTCATCGTTCAGATATTGATACGACCAGATCAAACAACGATATAACTTGTACTCACTCAGATCCTGTATCAGGGGCGTTCGTTCCCCGCTTTGCTTGTAGTTCACGTTCCATCGCCTTTTCGATTATAGCGCAATATTCAACGATCTCAGAGTCGGTTTCCGTGTACAGACTATATCCCTGTACTTGTTCACTACCCTTTTTTATCTTTTCCTCATCGACGCTGCTGCGATACACAACATATATTAACTGTTTCAAACGGTCAACACTAATTCAAACCTTGTTTGATCTTTCGAAGACTTTTTGGATGCAACAACTATTTTTCCGTTTTCCAACGTTTCGGTGGTATGTTCACGTAGCGTTGGACGAAAATCAACCGGGAATGTGTCGGAGCTGTAAGGTACACCACAACACGGACATAACGCAGGGAATTATGTTTGTTACAAGTAAGTAAATTAGTCAACGAACCTTTCGACAAATGAATGCTGTGAAATTTCGCCCGGAGATCGCACATCGATAAATTGAGGTGTGTCCAAAAACCCTTCCTCACGTTGGTTTCCATGATTAGCAATTCTATGAGGGAAAAATATATAAAAATTGTCCAACGGAAAAAACAAACAAGCCGCATGTAACTTACCCCGATACACCAGCTTGGAGGTTATCCACTTTCACTTGATCAGTTGTTGTATTATTTGACTTGTCGACAGACAAACCTACATCGCAATTCCCATAGGTTCTACGAAACAATAAAAAAGAAAAATAAACGTGATTTTTGTCAAAAACCAAATGTGATAAACACACAAATAATTGTTTTACCTTCTTTTTTTGATCGAATTCGTAGCAGAGGTTTGTTCATCGACAGAGCTGATCGCGACACAATCCCAGCTTTCAATACTACAGAATAATATATTGGTTAAATACGGCATTTCCTACTTAAACGCAATTTAGCACAACCTTAATCTCTTTCCTGTATTCGTTTTTTGCACTTTGTCAGCAAACGATCGTTCTCCACCATATGATCCCACATCGTCTACTTTTGGGTTGGCCTTTCGAAGGGTTCGCAGGACCTTACAGTTTTGCTTTAGGTGACGCTTAAGGTTGTTCCTGTTGCTAAAACTGTGTGAAAGCAAACAAATGTAAATGCAAAACGATTACGCAATCAAACATATTCTTTACGCTTACCTTCTATCACAATGCTTGCACACATTTAGGACATCACAGTTCACCATATGCAGATCAAGTTGCTCGGGGTTCCAAAACTTGGCCTGACAATTCTGACAAATAAACTTACGTTGAGCGACTTCCATGCTGACTACCTCGGCAACACTCACTCTAGCTCTCTGATAACTCGGATGAATGTCGCTGATCGCAGTTGCTGTTTATAACACACGCACCCACTTGCCTTTTTTGAGGATCTTCTTTCGCTTGTTCTAATTATAACCGATATTGCGCAATTCTCATCCTTGCTGCGTACAAACCTCGTAAACAAAGCACGACCTTATTTGACCATGACCACAAATAACAGAACATCGATCGTCGAACAGGGAAACGCAGCAGGGGTTCCGTTTCGATTCCCACACAACAATACGTTCGCATAACAGAACAGAGCTCCCCCCCAATCACACAGTGATGGTCTGAAATGCACGACCCCAGCTGGACTTCACAGCGTGGAATTGGACGTCGATCACTCTGATTTTTACGACCGGTCCTCACATTCACTTCGCAGCGAGAGGTCGTAAATCGGAGCGCTGACTTGACCTCTCACCGACCCGGCACAAGCACTCGACTGCTCTGTGAGCAGCGTAGGCCTTAACTTAGCACGTGGATGGCGTAGCATCATCACTAAGGATGGCTCATCATGATGGCTCACTAAAAGGGATTTATGACCGTCGCGACAGCTTTCACTTATTATACTACTAATAAAGGACATTATTCAGTTATTTCTTGATATTCCTTAGGAGTGTTTACAATCGAATGTTTACTTTGCGTTTGCCAGCAGGATTTGGTTCCAACATACTTTAAGTGAATTTGTAGTCTTGGTTTGTCCACAGTATAGTGTGCAAATGGTGTGGTGTTGTACCCAAAGCACGAGTGAGTGTGCTTTTCGAAAACAAAATTTTCCAATTCGAACCATATCCGTAAATTACGGAAAGTTGCTCGAGTACCACCCAAAATGCCGTCGCGTACCACTAGTGGAACGGGTTCCACCGATCGGTAAACACTACTTTCTAATTTTGCTTTTAAATTTTGTCTTGAAAAAAGGACGTTTGTTCTTTCAGAAAATTGGTGATCCAATCTTCGATGTAATTTACCTCCATTCCAAACAACCAATCTACCACAGATATATTGCACTTTTCAGATTTTATTTTGGTGCATTTACAACTGGGTAACTTAGAGGCCATTTTAACGTTGCCTTTGCCAATTTTGAAATAAAAACATTTTGAACCTTCTAGTTATACAACAGTGGGTTTCCCCAAGTTGTGCAAATAGTTAATGCACAAAATATTGACAGAAAAGGACTTTTGGTGGGAAACGAAGAAATAATTTTAGCAAACAGAAACTGATCGGTGAAACAATCTTGTTGCATCTATTTGCTCATCCATGAAAATTCTTCCGGTTTCTTATACCACGGGATACAAGGCACACCCAGCAATGTTGCAATTATTTGCTCTGTTTTTGGCGATTTTCATGTAACCGGAGTTCGGGTCGTTTTCGTCGTCGATTCCCCAACTGTGGAGGAATATAAAAAGTTGACAAACAATAAAAATTACATTTAAACTATGTCAATGCATTTCTCACTGCTACAGTTTTGTATGAAGCGCACAAAACCAATTCAAATATCCTACAAATAGTGTATGGGAAAAATTTATACCTGTTCTTTATAATCCAGTACTTGTCTTCACCACGTGGTTTGCTCTGATCTCGTCCAAAACCAACGACCAACACAGCATGACGCAACGCATCTTTGTTTTGAGGGTTAAATCCCTTCACCCATTTCGGATCGTAAAAAATGTCTGCAAGACGAATGTTTTTAATCTAAAAAATTGATTCTGTGGTTTGCCTTGCACTGACATACCTTGATAATCTGTGTGACCATAAAACATGTGCGTACTGGAAGCAACCAAACTCACAGCAACTGGACCAACTTTAGCCACAATTTCCTCCAACTCCTGTTCGTCACCAGGGGTTATTTTCTTCCAATCTTCTACACGGGTCGCTGGCTCTAAGTCATTTTTCCAAACTCCTTTCTGTACAAACGTTATTCAAATTTAGTGATGTGGGGGCGATTTTAACAACTGAGTAAATGATAAACAGTATTTGACCGACCTTTCCAGTATAAGGGTACAGATCATCTCGAGTAATGCCATTTTCCTTGATATAATCAAACGCCCATTCCAACCTGCCTGGTCTGTCACCTTTATCCAGGCAATCGACTAATTGTTGTTCGGAAAGTTTGACCAATTTCCCGTTCTTGATTTTATGATGTGATTCAACGGCTGCCACCTGTGTAAACACAAAGAGTTACCGTTTTACCAAATCAAGTTGTTCAAGCACTTTTATGGAATGATTCCACTGACTGACAGTTATTTACTTGCGATAGTTTCCGTAAATATTTAAAACTTTGTCCGCAACACTTTGGTGATTCGAAATACTTACTGCAGCAAATATCCAGCCACATGGGAGTTGCATCTGATCCTGTACAGATGTTACACAACCAGAATCACGCCAGTCAAAATAGGAATTCTCCTGTGGCTTCAAAGAACGTGCAACTTGTGCAAATTCTGTCTCATCGAATGCAGCTTGAAATTTTCTAACTAAAAATATACATCTTAACGTCTTAACACGTTTGGTTTCCCAAATTCGCCATATGCAATAAACTTGGTCAATCTAAAAGAGCTTACACAACAAATGTCTCCGATCGACAACCTCGTCCTTCATTAAATACAAACCATCTTCCAATGGTGCCGCAACTTGCAACATAGTTTTGCTCAGTGTAAATCTAACCAGACGGTGAAGTAATGCTCCTTCTGCTGATGGACTGCGTTCTTTATATGAATAAATCCTTCCCACGCATTGCAATGCCATCACATGATGCCAACGACGAATTAACAAATACGGTTTACCTTTAATGCTAAGAAATTTAAACATTATTTAACTTATTTTTTGAGGATAGTGAGAATACCATATGAATAATGTTACCAAAAATACGGAAAAGGCTTTCACTTAACGCTGTTTGTAAGAAAAAAATTTTAAAAAGCGTTGCCTGAGGATCAAAACCGTGAAGGGAATAAAGACACCCAGTTAAGAACGAATTTAAAACATAAAGAAGGTATGTCCACTATGCTGTAAATAGCATTCTCCTTAGACCCGCATTGATGATGAGGTACACCAACGCACACGTCAGTTGCTGGCGAGATTAAGTTTTTCTCCACCTACATTTGAGGTGTGTCAGTAGAGTCGCGTCGGAGGAAAGCCGGGGTAACATTTTATCAACGTTTATTTGCATTGACAAGATTTTATATTTTAAAATAAAGTAAAATATTTCGCAAACAGGGTCTTGCCCAAAGAACAACTCGCTGGCAAACCCAAAGAGAGAGAGAGAGAGAGAGAGAGAGGGAGAGAGAGAGAGAGAGAGAGAGAGAGAGAGAGAGAGAGAGAGAGGGGAAGAGGAAGATTTCGAAGCTATAACTCAATTAAGCTATATTCATATTAACTATGCAGCTTACTTATAATGCGTGTGTGTTTTTGTTACTTTTTGTTACACTCAAGACACAGTGTTAAGCGTGTTGTTAGTTGTTGTTGCACTAAACAAATCAAAAACTAGAAACAAACTGTTTAATTAAATGGTGACTTTCCCCACCATATTTCACAAACTTGGGTGCAACATACTTTTGATTTGATTACTTTAAATAGAAAAGCCAAAACAAATATGCCATCAACTGCGTTTATCATAAGTACTATAATGAGCTACATGCAGCGGAGCACCGAGGTAGACATGCGACTGAACGGGCAGAAAAACAACAACACGAAGCAACACGTCAGAGTCACATCACGTGACAACAGTACCAACAACTCGGCAGCGACGTCATCGGTTGAGATGTGTCAAGCTGCAGTCAGGACCTAAATGTTGAACAGGTTGAGAGGTTTTGATTTGTCATTTATGTTTTGTGATGGTTTGTGGTGCTGGATGTACGCTCGGTTCTCCGCTGCATGCAACTCATTCAATCATAGTACTGATGATAAACGCAGTTAGTGTTAACGTCTACTATACTTAACGTGATTAATAGCATCTTAGCTTTGGCTTTCCTATTTAAAATATTTCACATTAATCCACAAAAACAAAAACGTTTTATAAAATGTTTATTGATAGTTCCGAGATTAAAAAGCCTGAACATGGATGTCTTGACAATCGTTTACCTGTCTTTACCAAACGGTTTAACATTTTTTTCGCATAACCAAGTACACAAACACAGTCGGTGGTAGTAAATCACCGTTTTTGTTCGAAATATTTCCACATTAAGATCGTCAGAAACGTATTTGAACGTATTGGGTTTGAATAAAACAGCTCATTATAATTATTTCAGAGCTATTGCAAGCGATTTGTATGTTTGTAATGACGAATTTGTAACAGAGAACTCCAAGCACTGGTAGAGGCCGCAAGTTTTTGAACTTAACTAACTCATACCAGACCTAACTTATTTTCCAGATATGCTGTACGGAATTACAACATCTAAAAATGACGTATAATTATAACACGAATATTTTAAGTGTAATTAAATAAAAATTGAGTTTTGCTATTCAGTATAAACCACCTTAAAATCTTAATATTTACTCCATAGGTTTCTTCCCCCCACAGAGGCCATGTTCATGGACAGATATTTCATTCGATTACAGGATTCTTGTACTTGCATAAGTTTGGCGTTAAAATAACGACAAAACCATTAAAAACCTTGCATGTTGTAGGCTGCTATGTCTCTTTTGAGGCCCGATTGAACGAAAAATGCAACTTGTTTTGTAACAATGCCACGTGTTTGGTAATAATGCTCCATGTTTGGAAACAATGGTTAGTTTTAGGTTTAACGCGCTTATTCACTGAACGTTAAAGCAAGTGCTGGTTGGTTTTTGCATGGATTTTGTCCGAAAAATTATTGCGGCAGCGTTTATTGAGCCATCTAAACATACAAATTTATTTTGGGTGAGAATCCCGAACGATTATGTCATTGAATTTGTGTGTTTGCGGTTTGAAATTAAACGACTTATACTGGCACCAACGTCTTCGAACCACATTTGCCACCAGCATGTATGGCAAACAATTGACAACTACATGTGAATAGGTGATCACCTATACGATTCGAATCTTTGGCGTCCAATCTTCGAAAAAAGAAAACTAGTAAGATCGATGTGAATGTTGCAAGAGCGATACGTTAGGCCAAATTGAGTAATTATAGTAATTTATTTTATGGACTTTGGTAGATAACAATAGGGTTGGTTTGTTCGTGGTACTGTATATCGGTAACTTCACGCAGTCCGTGTCGAACACTTAGAATGGCGAAAAAGGCGTAAATCGACATCGTGCTCGCAACAAGAAATAGGTGGTTGGTTGCATCCACAGTCTTGTCACTTCTCTGCGTCGGTGCAAATTTGCATTATTCAAAAACGATTTTCAACAGAATATCACAATAATGTTTAATGTGTTTTTAAACGACGATACCACGAACAGAGTTTCTAGCTTTTATTAAACCGCAATCCATTCATCCATCCTAGTTCCGTTTCTCTCTGGAAATGCAACAACAATTTTTTTTTCCAGAGTTTAGTAAACAGGAGCAATGTCCGGTTGTATTGAAGATGACCAAGAAGCAAAAGGCGTTTATTATACAAGCAGTAAAGTTTGCTATTTGAAACTTCGTTGTTGCAAAAGATAAATGCTATATTTTTGTCACACCCCTTTGTTTTAGTATTAAGTTTTACGCAACTATGGTCAAGCAAATTAAGGAAGATTTACCATGTCACTGAAACGATTCAATGAAATATGACAAGTGCATTTCCCTCATCGTATTGTTTGTTGATCTTTGTCAAGTTAGCGTTCTTCCATTTCCTCTAAAGAATAACTTTTGTCTGTGCAAAGGTAACGAATTCAAATCTATATGGAAAATCAACAATGAAGCATGAAATATTCACTGTATGTAGTAATCCAAGCTTTTCACTGCACTGAAATAAAATCCATATCAGTTATTTTTAAGTTCCGCTGTTTTATAACTGTTACATATTTTCTTTTCCACGTGTTTTTTCTTATTTACTTTTTTATTATTATGAATCAACCTGAACACAAAAAGCAACTGTTTCAGTGCTCTTTCTGTATAGTTTGTAAATTTAAACACTAAGAAAATTTTTCCTTATTTGGTAATTCGTACGTTATTACCGTAATAGCCTTTTGAACTTACTTTGTCCATCATTTTGCTGAGAAAACTACTTGAATTGTGATTCTTACAGTTTTTACGTTAAACGTTGCTACTAATTTGTTTTAAGCCCGTAAAAATATTGAAATTACGTTTACATTATCCAGCACTGTACAACTGTCATCGATACAATATTGCAACGACTGTGAGGCAACGAAATCGCGTGTTTTCGCGGTTTCAACCCACCTTTGTTTAAAACGTTGCATTCTACGTATGGGTTTCCTTTCTGGTCTGCGTATAACCTCACAGCACGTGGTTGATGCGCACATAATAACTTCTGGTAGACTATATTCACTTGTTGTGGTGCAGCACTTGTTCCATTTCAGTGAACCTCTGAATAGCTTCCATCAAACCCCGGGTGTTTATGGATATATCGCCCTCACGTATGACATATCAACAAACAGAGGCCAGTGGCTATCAAAGTGTTGCGTTGTCTGTGAACTCCCCACTGGGACATCGCACGTGGAACATGAAGTGAATATAAATGTGACAGGGGACTTAAAAATTTAAGGCCCTGCGTTGTTTAGTTGTTTGCTGATATATGTCACCTATTCCCGCTTGTTGTTCAGTAAAACGTGGAAATCTTTTGCGGTTTTTAAGTCTGTGTACAAGATTAATGCAATTGCAAAGACACTAAAAAAAGCAGTAGCTTTTTACTACAGGATAAGCCTGGCTTATCATGAGGAATATATATTTCGCCACATGGGCATCTTCAGTTCCTTGCAGTAAACACATTAAATATTCGTTCCTATAACTAACACAATATAAAAAATGTCTGATAACAACAACAGTAAAGAAAGGGCTAGTGATAAAAACAAATTGTTGTTTTTTTCTTTTTTAAACACCAAAAACATCCTATATTATGTTTACTGCAAGGAACTGAAGATGCCCATGGGTCGAAATATATATTCCTGATCAAAGGCCAGGCTGATCCTGTAGTAAAATGCTTCTTCTTTTTTTAGTGTGATTACGAAAGGTACAGTGATCACTAAGGCCTGCATCCGCAGTTTTGGTTAGGTTTGGTTAAATCAATGCATTTTCCGCTGGTACAACCCGATCGGGGTGTTGATATCACTTTTACTTCTTTGTCTCTTGTTACATAATTTCGTTTTATTTCACGAATCATTTAAACTTTTATCCTTAAAATAAACGAACAAAAAGCAAACCCTTTAATACATGAACAACCGATTAACCATGCACACTTTTCCTTTTAAGCATGACACAACACATCGTAATATGGGGAGTTACTTTTATAAGTTTATGTCCATCTTATAATAAGTCTATGTGTTTTTTCGGTCAAATAAAATCACAGCACTTGAGAAATACCATATGCACGTGACAATTGCAAGCAAACGTAAGTTTTTCAGCAGAAATAAATATGCTTACAAAAATATTTATGTCTGATCGAGCGAATGCACACCGTCTTTTGTAAAAGACTGACTTTTGTATTACAAAAAGTACACTAGCTTTCGCGAGTTCCCCTCGCTCCATCAGGTGTAAATAAACACAATGCTATACAACGATAAGCTGTCGTTAGTTGGCGTCGTCGTGTTGCGGCATCGTTCCTGCATGTCGCATTTCCCTTTGACTTTTTGCAAGACCATTACCCGCATGTCGTCCACGCTATGACTGGGATCGTTGAAGTGTGCCCCCACTGGATTTTCAGTGATAATATACAAAACCCTTGTTTCTCTGCAAACACACAGTTGTTGACAGTAGTTCCACTTTCCAGAGTGAAGTAAAGTTAAACTATGGCATTAGCCCCGTCTACTGCACAAAAGTGGCATTGGATGAATATGTCAGGTTCCAAGTGAACCGAGTATGCCGTACAAAGCTGGAGGAACCTTCAAATTACGTCATCACGAAGGTAGGGGTAAGTTGTGACTTCCCTCCAAAAATTACGTCACCGTGAAGTCACAAAACCAAGTTACACGCAATAACTTAACGGTAAAATAATAATGATTGAATCCCTGAACTATAATCTTGTTTTGTTTCTGCTTTGTTTGTATTAAATCATGCCAACCATATGTTTTGTTTCGTTGCTGTCGTGCCTTACGACATCCATTGCTCCATACGGGAACTGCTAAAATGGCTTGCGGGTGCGTTGTTTTGATGCTGCTTAACTTCCCTATGAGTGAAGGTACATTAAGGTAATTTTCGTACGATGTTATAACTTGACCCCACCTTTGTCGTGATGTAATTTGAAGTTACAAGTTTGATTCCCTTTTTCAAGGAATTTTTGTACTATGATATATTCCAATTAAAAATGTCAAAATATCTTGTCGAGTTGAATCGGCTTGTCATATTCCACAAATAATAAACCAGGCGCATTAGTCTAGATTGGAAAACAATGACTTGTGTTATTTTTGTTGTGACGAAAGAATAACACAACACTAACGTCACAAGTGGGAAGATGGAGGCGATTCAAATGTGGCAACAAGCAAGTGTGGACAGCAAAGTACAGTAAGTTAACGTGTTGTGTTTATTCAATTTAATACTGGGTTTGGTATAGGTTGTTTACGGAGTGCTCGAATTTTACGAATCCATATCTACCTACTCAATGACGTCATTAGTAGGTAGGAGTTTAAAGTATGGGCGGAACTTATTTCGAAACTTGCTTCTAGTTTCGCATCTTGGTCACAACCAATGTTGTTTTTGGAACTGTGTTACGTTTAAGTCGTACACTTGCTACGATAATATGAAACATTTACGTACATCATGTTTAAACAAATGTCTCTGCAACTATTGCCACGAGGAAATGGCCTTTTGAATCATATCTGTGACGAGAGACATCTTTAAACAATGATTGTTTTTTTGTGTTCGCAAGTATTAATAGTAGAAAAATCGTGACGTACAATTTTTAAAGACGTTGTTTGACTTAGTTTTAATCAACTGAATATTCCCTGTGTTTAGCGTATATTAGGGCACCGGCCGCGGACCCCTGGTATCTATCCTTGAGGTATTTCTAACCGGTCCCCACAGAGGAACAGACTATTGGCCACAAAGATGATGCACGCTTTAATGCAAGCAGTTATAAAACTGGGTTGAAAACCTTTCCGGCCACAGATAAATTTGTCGTGAAATTTTCTCCATTCAAGCACACACTACAGAGCTTTATGGAGATTGTAATTCAAATCGACATCATTATCTTTATTTGTTAATTATCATGTTTTTCTGTGACTCGCTGGAGGCGATTCGTGAAAAACGGTCGTTAATGCAGGAATGTTTTGGGACCCCTGAACTATCGCAAAACAAAACTGTTTACCAAGCCAGTGCCAAACCCACATAGAAAAACAAGTGTCACGTACATTGCAACGTTTGGAACGGATGGTGACGTTTTCAAACATAGCAATCCACACATTTACGTCAGTGTGGAGTAGAAGTTTCTATACATAATGCACTACTACATTGATATGAATATTTTTACTCTTTAAATTCGATATTACATACATTATGTAATCATATATTACGTGATTGCAACATTTTCTGTTTTCCTGCTGCAACTATATTATAGAGTTCCTCCACTAATTGCGATGTATTTGTTTTTTAACAGCCAGTTTCTATAAATCACGAACAGATCCAAGAATATCTAAAGACTTCGCCACCACCTGTAAACACACAGTTGTTAAGAGTAGTTCCACTTACAAGTGTGAAGTAAAGCTAAACTATGGCATTAGCCCCCAAAAAAGTGGCATTGGATGAAAACTTTACGTTCCAAGTGAACCAAGTATGGCGTACAGTGCCTAAGGAACCTTCAAATTACGTCATCACGAAGGTAGGGGTAAGTTGTGACTTCCCACCAAAAATTACGTCACCGTGAAGTCACAAAACCAAGTTACACGCAATAACTTAACGGTAAAATATTAATAATTAAATCCCAAACCCATAATCACTGGAAAACAATGACTTGTGTTATCTTTGTTGTGACGAAAAACTAAAAGATAAACTGACGTAACACGTGGGAAGATGGAAGCTGGTGTTGCAATAATTAAGTGACTCCAGGTTAATAAATAGGAACACACAACGTTGTAAGCCTACGTACGGTATGTGAGTGGATATGGCGTGATTAAACGTCACCTGTTCTGACTTGTTGTTGGGAGTCTGTATATTGACAGTCAGTGCAACGATGAAGAACAATATAACCAAAAATTACCTAAAGCTGAAATCCTTTCGTCTATGAATTGTAAAAAAGCAGAAACAGAGGGGCATTGTGTTTTGATCCGAAATACCTAAAGCGCGGGTCGTTTGATAATTGCCTTTATATTCCGTGACTTGATGTTTTCTCACATTTAACTGCATTATTTTACCACAAGACAATACATTTACATTTTAATATTTTCATGCGAATCACAAACTTGTAAAGTTTGGTAAGCATAAAGCAATGTCTGTTGGGTATATTTTTCCTATATCATACTAATATTCGCCATGTTTACAAAATCCTGACGTTCGTATCTCACCGTGGTTGTTTTTGGACTTATTCGAGTTTCAATCACATTACTAACACAATACAGGCGGTCTTCTCCCCTTCACTCCAATGATGCACAGCAGAAATATAAAATCCACACATTTATGTTAGCACACAGAGATAGTTTTCATTACTTACATTTTTGCATTTTGTTTATGGTTTACAAACAATTGGCAGCCAGTTGTGGTCAATGTAGCTGCACAGATCGATGCTTTAAACGACGTCGCTTTTGTCAATGGCGAGTGACGATAAGTGTGAGATAATCACTGTGTAAAATTAATGGATTTCCATGTCCGAGTTTTACCCACTTTAAACCAACAATATAAGTTGCTTTTCAAGGCAATCACTAAAAACACAGTAAATAGACGAACATCATTGCAACACACAACAACACGTGGGAACAATGACTTGTGTTATCTTAGTTGCGACGAAAGAATAAAACTACACACCGACATACACGTAGGAAGATGGCAGCGATTCAAGTGTTGCAACAACTTAGTGACTGCAGAATATAACTGACCCACACACAGCGTTGTAAGGCTACGTATGTTATGTGAGTGGATATGGTGTGATTATACGTCACCTGTTCCCACTTGTTGTTGGGAGTCTATATATTGGCTGTCGGTGTGTCGTTTAGCCAGTGGAAGTCGATCGAAGCTGGAACATTGACAATCAAGATGGTAGATGTCTTGCCACCATTTTGGAAAAAATTTCAAAGTAAGTAACACTGGGTACATGTTTGTTGAGGTTTTGTTGATCGCAACTTCCTTTTTTTTACATGTTATGTTAAAAACATTTTTGCAGAAAAAGTTTATCCAAGCGAACGAGAGCTCAAGGAACGGGAGCAGAATTATCAAAAAAATTCCCTAGAACTTCAAGAACACAACAAACTTTATAATTCTGGGAAAGTTACTTATCGTCAGACCCCTACTTGGTTTAGTGACCAAGTCAGTATGATTCTTGTTCATTCGATTCGTGCTTCTTGTTTTTCCTATAACCGGTATTTTTGTCTTATTTCAGGCACCCGAAGAGTTGTCAAAAAAAAGTGGTTTGAGAATAGATGATCCTAAAAGGACATCTGGGGTCAACCGGCAACTTCCAGTTGGAAACCCTGAAAACGTTGACTGGCGAGAGTTTGGTTGCGTAACTCCTATACAAAAACAAAACTTACCAGTCTGTTGGATATATAGTGCTGTAAGTTTATAATCTGTTGAATTTAATTCTGTTGCGAAAATTTCGAAAACAATTATTTTTGCACTAACTTCCAGGTGGCAGCTATCGAATCTCACAACAAAATCCAGAACGGGAAATTATTAAAGCTATCTGAGCAACAATTGATTGATTGTATTGAGGGGGGTGATGGGCCGGGTACTTTAAGTTTGGCTTTTGACCACATCACAAAATTTGGTATTACTGGAATTGACCACTATCCATATATTGGAAGGGTGAGTTTGCACTGAAATCATGTAGATATTTTAGTACATGACGTTGCAGCTCATGTGTAACGATTAATGTTTTCTAATTGAACGCAAGCGTGTTATAAACAATACGATCTGCTACACTTTTAACCGATTGCACAATAAATCTAAACAAACATTCTGAAACTTTTAAAAGTTTTTGGTTTAAAGTAAAAAAAAATTGTGACTCTGGCATATTTATCCACTTTCAAATGTTTGAGCAGTAACAAATGTTTTAGCAATGTTCGCACCAGGCAAGTAAGATTATTGTCTTGTGTTGTTGCAAACCTTAGACACAATTAAATGAATTTGCGTTCAGCTATTTTATAGAATTATTGATGCGCGTGAAAGGGTTAGCATGCAATATATAGTTATGCGTACATCTGTGCCTGGTTACACTGAGGACGTATTATTTCCCAACTATGTGACTGGAGTTTTTATCATACAGAAGCAACCATACCGATCGGACGTAAAGAATGTGATTGGAATAAAAGGATGGGCAAGAATACAATTTGGCGACGAACATCAATTGGAAAATGTTGTGGGGGATATTGGCCCGGTCGCTGTGAGCTTGATAATTTCGAATGCAACAAAGTTTTTTCACCATATTAACTATGACGGTATTACTATTGCACTGTTATGAGTTATTAAACAAGGTTAATGAAAACTCTTTACAGATATATTTTATGATCCTGATTGGGAAAAAGGTTTCAATCCATCGAACGAAAACGCGTTACGTCTCGCAGTGTTGGTCGTTGGTTATGGAAAAGATCAGAGCAAACCACGTGGCGAGGACAAGTACTGGATTGTCAAAACGAGGTAAAGGCCTTTAAACAAGAACTGTTTTCAATCATTTTAAGCAGGTTTTAAAAACATATTTTACTTTAGTTGCTGTTTTTTTTCCATATTAATGTATACAAAATTGCAAGAAATTTACTTTCAACCTCTTTTCTTGTGTTTTAAACGTTTACATCGTGACATTACATATTTGTTTAGTTGGGGAATTATTGGGAGTGAAGACATGGGTTTCAAGAAAATTGCCAAAGACCGAGACAACAATTGTTTTGTTGCTGGACAAGCAATTTATCCTGTTGGCGTGGGGTACGTATGCCTGGAATACCCGGAATAAATTGAAGTATTACCTTTAGCTCTTGCGACGAACTAAGTCGCATATATATTAAGCTTAAAAACTGGGCCTGAAATTCCAAACAGGAAAGACCAATATCCTTTTTTTGTTAAAATGAACCCCGCTATACAAATCCCGCTTCTTTTTCCTCTTATTTCAATTTTTGTACAGTCCCTTATCAGAAAATGAAGAAGTTTCTCAATTAACTTGGTCACAATGGAAAGCTCAGTACAGTAAGTTGAAATTGTGCATACCTATTTTGAAACTTGTGAAAAAGTGATGTTTGAATTTTTGAATATGTTCGTCCGTTGCTCCATATACCGGGAATAGCGAAGTAACCTCGTTTTTATATATTATTATATCGTGATATATTATTGTACTGCGGGCGTGTCGCCGAACCTGTTATAACTTTGTTGACTTTCAGACCCAAAGTACAAAGACGACGATGAAGAAAAAACACGAAAAACTATTTGGGAGAAAAAATTGGAGAAAATCAACGACCACAACCGGAGATATCAAAACGGAGAATTCACTTACCGGATTTACCTCACACGATTCAGTGATAAGGTTGGGGAAAAACAAAAACTTATGCAACTTTTTATATAGGAAAGAAATGATATTAGTACGTTTACATGCCCACACCTGCTAGTTTAACAACACTGCCTATTGTGTTAGATGCATTAGCGGTTTTTACAAATTCCAAGTCTTACAAAAATGCCATTTACAACACAGGAATCAACTTGCTGTGAGGTATCCAAAATAACTCACAAAAAATGGAAGACCAGCGTCAGTGTGATCTTTTATTTAAAATTACACAAAAATATTATTTATGCCTGAATGGCATCGTTAGTGTTTGTAGTATATTCACGACCATTAGATTATGTAAAAGTTTTTGTTTACAATCAGCACATACAGTGTTGGTGCAATACATTTGAACCTGACTAAATTATAGGCCACCCGGTTTGCTGAATTGATCTCGGGTATTAAAAAGAATACTTTGGGACGCTCTCTGGAAACAGTTCGTACTAACTAATCAAAAAACTCTTCAAAAGTAATATTCAGAAAATTAAGTGCAATTGTCCTCGTGTGTTTAACAGAATCCTGAGGAGCTTTTTTGGATGAATGGAGTTGATGCCGAAAGTGAAAAAACTAAAGATAAAAAAAATGGCGATGGTGATGATGGCAGTGATGGTGGCGAAATTTTGCAGTGCGTAAATTTTACATAAAACAGAATTAAATATTGTAAGTGAACCAAGTAACCTCTCTAAAAGGTCTGTTTGCAAGAAATAGGTGAAGCTGTTGTAATCCTGTATTCGCATACAAGGCACTGTTGAACAAATTTAACTCTGTTTTTTTCTCTGATGTGTTATTCTTCTCTTAGCACTTCATGGCCTGATTAAGATTTTTTGCTCTATTTTCTTGCAGTTGCGTGTCTGAAGTTCCTCAACCATCTTGGTCAGAATGGAAAGCTCTGCACAGTAAGTTGAAATTGACATTGTTTTACGTCATAATTGAGTATTGTTAGATCCCCTTTACCGTAGGTACCGTATTTAAATACGGTATATGCCTCTATTACACATTTCCAGAAAAAAAAATATATAGTTGTGAAACTAACATTGTGCAAAGTTATAAATCAGATGCATTTCAACCAAAATATAAGTATTGTTGATTGGGATATGGGGTGAGCAACATACAATTTGATAAACAAGTCCTAATTTTGAGGAATATTCAGTGAAAATGCAAAGTTTTTTAAATTTCATGAAGTCACGTGGTCGGGCAATATGCTGCATTTTGATTGTTATTTTTTAAGAGTTCAAAAGTTGAAAATTAACAAGCTAACCTGCAAGTCGAATACACGTACACGAAATTCCAAGTTTTGGTAAATTCTGTGCAGGATGATCCAAACCGCAATGGGCTAAACTATTATTTACTGTAGTTAAAATGCTACAATATTTTCCTTTTTGATTTTGGCATTTTTTGCTATGTATATAAATATATCATTTTTTCCAAATGAAACCTTTTAGGCAAATCGCGGCGCACACATATTTTCTCGTTATATATTATTGTACTGCGGCCGTGTAGCCGAACCTGTTATAACTTTGTTGACTTTCAGACCCAAAGTACAAAGACGACGATGAAGAAAAAACACGAAAAACTATTTGGGAGAAAAAATTGGAGAAAATCAACGACCACAACCGGAGATATCAAAACGGAGAATTCACTTACCGGATTTACCTCACACGATTCAGTGATAAGGTTGGGGAAAAACTTATAGAACTTGACTATTAATACGCGTAAATGCTCATACTTTAGCTCGTTTAATTTGATATTAAGATGCAAAAGTTTTTCACTGGCAGGACATACAATTGAAGCTTTTGTGCCGTAAAACCGACCTGACTTAAATGTTGACCCGGAATTGATATTGTGGGTCGCCAAAAAATACTTTAGACCGCTTTTTAGAAACACCTTGTAGTAAAAGAACAAAATAATTCTTGAAATGTGTTTAACAGAATCCTGAAGAGCTTTTTTGGATGAATGGAGCTGATGTCGAAAAGGAAAACATTAAATATAATGTAAATGACAGAGGTGATGGTGGCAATAGCGAGGGTGAAGGTGGCAATAGCGGGGGTGAAGGTGGCAATGGCGGGGGTGAAGGTGGCAATGGCTGGGGTGAAGGTGGCAATGGCTGGGGTGAAGGTGGCACTGGCGGAGGTGATGGTGGCAATGGCGGGGGTGAAGGTGGCACTGGCGGAGGTGAAGGTGGCAATGGCTGGGGTGAAGGTGGCACTGGCGGAGGTGATGGTGGCAATGGCGGGGGTGAAGGTGGCACTGGCGGAGGTGATGGTGGCAATGGCGGGGGTGAGAGTGGTACCGACGGAGGTAATGGTGGCAATGGCGGAGGTGATGGTGGCAATGGCGGGGGTAATGGTGGCAACGGCGGAGGTGATGGTGGCAATGGCGGGGGTGAAGGTGGCACTGGCGGAGGTAATGGTGGCAATGGCGGAGGTGATGGTGGCAATGGCGGGGGTAATGGTGGCAACGGCGGAGGTGAAGGTGGCAATGGCGGGGGTAATGGTGGCAACGGCGGAGGTGAAGGTGGCAAAGACTGGAGAGATGAGGGTTGTGTCACTGACAGTAAAGACCAAAAAGAATTGCCAGTTTGCTGGATATTTGCGACTGTAAGTGTGTGGTTAGACTCCATATGTTTTGTTGTTGTTTTGTCACAAGTAACTTTTAGGTTGGTGCTGTGGAATCTCATAACAAAATTAAGAATGGAGAATTAATCAAACTATCAGAACAACAACTTGTTGATTGCATGGAAAATGGACAGAAACCAGGACATTCTAGCAAGGCATTTGACTACATCAAACATGGAATTACCAGCGACAAATTTTATCCATATACTGGAAAGGTGAATGCGCTAAAAAAATCCGAATTGGGTGTGATTTTTGGACTGGATTTAGCACATTATCGTTAAATTGACAAGAAAACGTAATAAGTGGGACCTGAAGCGAATCGAGTTGGTCGGGAGTTAAACGAGTTAAAAAACCCAATCCTTTAATCGGATAAGTTTAATATGTGACTTTAATTTGTGGAAAATTTGGAAACATAGACAAACATACAAAATTTCAGGTCCAAGTACCACAAAGGACATTGCGACGTTTTGTTGAATCTTGTTTTTTTGTTGTGTAATTTGTGTTTGAATGTAGAAGAGTAACTGTCAACGGAAAGAAGTTGTGTGTAAAATTGACGGTTGGCGGTCAATCAGAACGGGAGATGAAGAGGATCTGAGAAGAGTTATAAGAGATGTGGGACCTGTTGCTGCGTACATTACAATTGCAGATATTGATCGGTTTGCAGGACAAAGCAACTTTGAGGGTGACTATATACCGCAAATACCACACAATATCTTGCAATAAAACGTTCGCTTTAATTTCAGATATTTATTTTGAAAAAACTTGGAAAGAAACAGACAAACCAATACATCATTGTGTGTTGGTGGTTGGTTATGGAACAGACTTCAGTAATCCAAATGGCCAAAACAAATATTGGATTATTAAAAACAGGCATATAGTTAATTATTCTTATCAACGCAATACAAGTAATATTTCAACATGAAACATTTATTGAATAAAAAATATAATTGTCTCAGTTTTAGGAGCAATTACTTGTTTTGTAAAATTTCCAAAATTATATTTAGTTTTTTTCTTTGATGCAGTTGGGAGGAACACGATGGGAATGATGGTAAATATTCCGGTTTCATGAAAATTGCCCGCGGTGGAAACCATTGCAACATTGCCACTGACGCAAACTATCCTTTAATCAAAGGTAATTTGCTAGTAACGCGTTACTTTTATGCATTGATGAAAATAGTTTTAAAAATTTCATCAATGTGGAAAAAACAAACAAATATAAATTTGCGAAACAAATTTTGGATAAAATTAGTAATTTTAACAGGAGGCCCCGTCCAATCCAGGGATGAAAACAAGCCAGCCTAAAGTCAAAGTTTTAGTCTTTTTACATCTTTTAGTAGTGTTTTTTTTTATTAATCACTTGATTCTGTGATGTTTATTTCTGGTAACAAAGCTTCATCAAATAATTTTCCCGAAAATATTATTTCCTATATTCATGTACTTTTGCTTCGCTTTGAAGGTATATGTGATTTGTACAGTAGTAACTTCAATATACAAAATAACAGTATATTCTGCCACATCCTTTCGTTTTGAATAATAATAAACGTATACGCAACAGATTATGTCAAGCGTTTACTTTTAAAATTTGTGAAATCACATGCAGGACCCGGTGAGTCTAGAGAATGTTGCCTGGAAAATAACTTTTTATTTCAAACAGTGAGTTCTTTTAAAGAGAAATTTCTGTGAAAAGTTAGCAGTTAGCAGCGTAAGCCGGCACGGTACAGTGTTCCTACAGCACTCAATGACCGACTGTTTTACAATCTGACTGCATCAGTCACTTTTTTCTGTAGCCAAGGTACACATAAACATAAACACAAAAGTATTTCAGCAATGAAAAGAGATGGGAAATGTGAGAGTGTGGGCAGTGAGACGCTGGAGTAACCTTCAGGTTTTCGGTCGTTTTGTCATTTTAAATTGTCATCAAATATAAACTGTTCGAAATATGTTCGGTGTCCGCTTTATAGTTAATATGAAGATAAGGATAAACACGCCATATCAACTCACATAACCGACGTAGCTTTATAGCGCTATGTGTCCTTTGTTTAAACCTGGAGTCACTTATTCATTGCAGCACCATCGTCACCGCCATCTTCCCACGTGTGACGTCTATGTGTAGTTTTATTGTTTTGTCACAACAAAGATAACACAAGTCATTGTTCCCACGTGTTGTTGCGTGTTGCAATGAGGTTCGTCTGCTGTGGTTGTGGTGATTAACTAAACCAAAGCCCGTATACGTTATAACCAAAGAAATTATGTAGCCTAATCCCTCAACATTACAACTCAAATTTCGTTAACACACAATTTCCCCCTAGCTGCAAAGTACCAGCAGTCATCTGCTGCTTGCAATGCAAAAAAGGTGCTTTTTTACTGTGCGTGCAAATATTGTCGCTTCCTCAGACACGCAAACAAGGGGAGAAGGCAAAGAACATGGATTGAATGATGTCTAAACACTGTTCTGTTATCTGCATAGATTATATTCAAGTTGTCCCTAACAAGGCAATTCCCCTAACCAGCAAATGCCTGACCCCAAATAGAGGCATCGTGTGTCAAAGTAAAGTCGTCACCTTTCCATGGTAGCGTTTAGGTTAGATACAGAGTTCCTAGGTGAACTTCACTTTAGAGTTTATTGTTCTTAAACCTGATCCTTGGGGTTAGAATTTGGCAGTCCCCCTTCTGGTAACTAATCAATCTTCAATTTGCACATACAATTTTTCTTACCAAGTGCCGAAATGAAGACACAAGGCAGGCAATGCCTAAATTTTATTTTTTATTAACTTTATTCCTTTTCACATAAGCAGTTTGCGTGGCAACCGATACAAATAGAATCAGAATAAGCAATAACAAAACGCCAGTGTGCAACACAGGCACCCCAGACCTGGGGAAAATAATTTGCGCGATAACATAAACTTGCACTTTTCAGTTAACATTGGGAAACAGGTTTTGCTGCTTAAAATACATTGGAGATATTGCACAAGTCAGCCAACCGCCGATGATTTCCTGAATCGCGTTTGGTTTTAATTCCGGAAAAGTTCAAGTTACAACATATGTTAGAAGGGAAACTGTTGGCATTTCCCCGAAAGTTGACAGGAGAACATATTTTTTTACATTATTTCACATTTAGTCACTTCACAACCCAACCAATGAAGCGGGTGTAATTATCATTTCAATTGTCAAAATATTCAGACTTCTCACTATAGTTTGTAAATGTATCGTACTGTAAATTGTCACTGGATCAGTGGTTTAGGGCATTACAATTTGCTCTGAAAAGCGCAATACTGTTAAATTAAATTGTAGTGAAAAGACTGAAAACGCCACAAGCGCATAGAATGACCCAACACACACCACTGGAGGCGTGGTTTTTAACATCACATTTACAAGGGTATGCTATTGAGCTTATGACACAACTAATAACGTGTGCAGTTTACTTTTAACATGGTTTGCATAAAAATTAACGCCAGAAGAGTAAAAAGTTAGCTGATAGTTTGTTCATTGCATTAAAAGACATTTGGAATGATGCCCAAATGTTTAAACCCTGTTGAATTGAATATATAATGCTGATGAATAAGTTTGGCATCAGACAGCAACCGTCACTGATTTCCTGAATCGCGTTTGTTTTTGTTTCGTAGATAGTTTGAAGTTACAACAGATGTTAGAAAGAAAGTGGCCCGACCAATGAAACGTATGGAACTATTATTTCAATTGTCAAAATATCCCGATTTCTTTGTCGCCGGATAACCAAACAGTGGATTGTGGCAAAATTATTTCCCCCTGTGGACGTCGATGGTTTGTTTATTCAAATAAAATGCCAGGCTTTTTAAAGCAAATGCTTTGTGTGTGTGTTTTTCCTAACCGAAATAGCAGTGATGTGGCAATCCTTTTTCTTAAACGAAATGTTTAATCCGATGAGCTGATAGGTGTAAGACATCAAGTTACGTTGGTTACGTAAATTTCAGTGCGAACCGTTAATGAAGTTGTTATTCAAAATGATTATTACGTGGAATTGTGAATAAATTGTGTTAAAACAAAGCTTTGGCGGCGAGACTTTATTGGGGCTAGAAAGCAACAATTAAAAAAATGTTATACACAAACAACCGAAGGCACGAACAGATTTCGCCAACTTCGCTTGTGGTGTCAAAACAATTAAACCAAGAAGAAAACCTGATCGGTGTTCATGATCAGGATATCATGGGTTCAAATCCCGGTGTAGTGAAAACAGGTTGTTGACCAATTTAAACTGCGTTCACAGTTCTTACTGCGTTCAACTGTAAATAAACACATTGCTTCCTGTAAAATGTTCTTAATATTGTAGATGTAAAATGTTTTTAATGTTGCAGATGTAGATATTGTCATGGACTGTAGTCAGAGTTCGACTGCAAAAACACACATAAATGCTCAGCAGAGATTTTCTATGTTCATGTAAATTGTCATAACTTTTCACACAAATGTCACCACCACAAATTAATGTTTAAATGAAAATCAGAAAGATATTTTGGAAATCGCTAGTTGGACAAGACCAACAGCACAGTTGTTGAACTTTTTTTGTCTTGTTTGGATAAAACGCAAGTCGAATTGAAAAAAAAAACACTATTTAAAACTGGGAATTCCATTGTAGGTTTATCATAAACATTTCAACTGTAGCATAGACGTAGAGTTTTGCACATCAACAGAAGCAGCGAATAAAAAATGCTCTCACAAATTCTTTTGCATGCCATAATATATTAGTCATAGGATCTTCAAAGTTCACAACTTTCTTGGCAGCGACCTTATTAATTGTCGACCGAAAAAAATGGTCCAAATGTGGTTTTTAAATAATTGTTTTCGCGACAATTTTGGAAGTCAATTTTCTCTGCACAAAGATGAAATCTATGGGTGCAAAATATCTGGAGTTTACGAGCCTAAAATGCTATTGATAAAATCTTTCTTTCACATGTTCATCACAAACGTGCTTTTGCTTGTGTTGTGTAATTGTGAGGCAAATGAAACTGCATGTAAAGCACTTTATGAGTTTGATCAGAAAAGAAATGCACCTTTATTTTTGCTGCAGTTTAAACTGGCGTAAGCCTAGAGGATGTGATGTGATTGTATTGCTAAATTTTGAAAAGGTCGAGGGTGTACGCTATGCCAGAGAACTGTAGTTTATATTCTATATCATAGTTTAAGTGACATGGCTTACATAGATGCAACTTATTATATGTTATATTGCTGAAGCAAGCAAGATATCAATGTAATAAAATAACTAATGGCAAAGTTGCTTGTTGTGAATGTGATTACCTTCTCGGACGCTTCTGTTTGTTCTTAATTCTGGTTTTTCTTGTGGGCTTGGGAAGAATTCGCCTCTGAAAATAAAGAAATACATCAAATTCTGCTGCAAACCATTCACAAAATTGCAAAATCATAAAATGG
The DNA here is from genome assembly GCF_947561715.1 of Ascidia mentula. NCBI lineage: Eukaryota > Metazoa > Chordata > Ascidiacea > Phlebobranchia > Ascidiidae > Ascidia > Ascidia mentula. The sequence continues at coordinate 21,835,284 of NC_138570.1, read as the reverse complement.
TGCACAGGATGGTTGAAATTATATGTCAAACCTTACAGTAAGATTGTTACACTTATTTTACAGACTCCACCAATGAGTGAACGTCAAACAACGAACAGTGGCTGACTTAAGAGATGATATAGAAATACTGGTGTTTTGAGATTCTAGTGATTAATATAGCAAGATACAAAATTACCTGGGCAATGAAGACAATGTGTTTTCCACTGAATTTCTTCTCAAGTTCACGAACAAGTCGGACCTGGATTTTCTGGAATTGTCTCAATTGTGGAACAGGAACAAAAATGATGACAGCCTTTTTACCGGAACCAATATCAACCTCCTGTCACATAATATACTTTTATTACTAACTGTCGAGTGGTGACATTCACAGCAAGAACAAGTCAAACATCGTGAACTAGGCGAGCACAATTCACTTTTATTTTGTACAAAAGAACTTTTAACAATAAATAAGCAATTGTACCAACAATAGTTAAGTTACTGAAATAATGCTGAAAATACAAAGCAATGCCGGTTAAGAACAACAAAAACCTTGGTCAATGGAAACATTTTTTCTTTTTCCTAAAAAGATTCTTATTACGACAAAGGTTTTTATTATTTGTTTTAGTTGTACTGAATTTTTGCTGATGTTCACGAAAATAAAAATAATATGAATTCAATTTAGTAATTTACAGCTTAACATACAACTTTATTCACAAACCTTTGCAGCGGTGATGTAAAGTTCGCGGAGATGCGTCTTCAGATCGCTATTGTTTTCTAATTCCAGAATTGCCTGAGAAATGGAAGTCTCGAACTCGTCTGGTCTGTCATTGTTCGCTTTTATTATCTTTGCTCCCACACTGAACATCTTGAGGCTGCAACAACATGACATTTATAAATTTACAACCCTACTTTTGGTGAAAGGTTTTCTTGCACAGATCCGTGACTTTGTTGAAGCTCTACAACTTACCGTTACGCAAATATTGTTTCAAAATGTCTAACATGTGTAAAAGGTAAATGTTTTTATAAGCACAGATACCTTCGACATAAACTAAACTCTGTAGTTTCTAAGATTTTTAACGATTAATAAAGTCACAGTCAAAAACCCACCTGGAGCCGACACGGCGACTGTAAAAGAGGATTGCCTACGATTTCTATGGGCAAATTATGCTTTTACACTTGTAAAGTTATACAGTATGTATGCACTGAGAGTAATTCAACCATAAAATTAAAAATGTGTAGTATTTTTTTGTTTTTAAGAGCAAACGATTGACATAATACAAAAACAAATTGAACTACAGTCAACTTTTAAGATGATATGTTATTTTAAAGGGTTTGTAAAACAAGCTAAAACAACAAATTTCACTTCATTGTATTTTCAGATTTCTGTTGATTTGACTTTCTTATCAACAATTACACGAGGACAAAATAACTCTGATGCGTATTTTGTTAAGCGGCACAGAATAACAACAGCAAGGAAAGAAATCGACAACTTAAATACTGGTCATGATCTTTGTGAATATTTTGTTCGTCAAAAGTCTCGACTTTATTGTGAAACACGTTAAAAAACAACTTCAAAGCCTTTAACTAAACACTAGCATGCATTTCAACAGGCAAAGAAACACTGGGGTTGATTACATGCACGCCAACTGGATACATGGCTCGCCCGGCGACAAAGCAATTGTTGTTCCTGTCTTTAGCGATTTTCTGAAATCCGGTATTTCCATCTTTTCTTCCCCAACTAAAACGCCATAAAAATACGACAAAATATCAAACAACAGAACTAGAGGTAAAGACAATGTACTTTGCAAAACCTCCGTTATCTGCTGAACAATTCACAACTGTACAGATTATCACCTGTTCTTGATAATCCAGTACTTGTTTTCTCCAGGTGGTTTGCTCGGATCTCTCCCATAACCAACGACCAACACCGTATGTTTAAGGGCATTTTTGTTTTCTGGATGTCTGCCAGTTGTCCAGTCAGGGTCATAAAATATATCTGGAAAATCAACATATATTTCTCTTTCAACCACATATGTTTATATATAACTTATAGCAAAACGTCACCTTCATAGTTGGTGTGAGCGTGGAGTTTGGATTTATTTGAAGCAACCAAACTGACAGCAACCGGCCCAACTTTCGCCACCACATTTTCAAGTTCTTTTTCACATCTTTTTATTTTCTTGAATCCTTTGATTCCAATACGTCTGCAGGGTCCATCCTTGCAACTCTTTTTCTGTCAAATGTAAAAGAAATATACGTGCAAAAAAAGCCATATTATTGCAAAGCTGCAGACAGGGTGTGTACACGCACTGTTTCGACCTGTAAGGGCCATAGTACGCTCAAATACACACAGTGGTTCGTCGTCTCTGTTGTTCGGTACCTAGTGTAGGGTACCCTGCAGATCCGCACGTTGACCGAAAGGTACCACAAAGTGGAGACTAGTGTGCCTGCTAGTGTGAAAGCTAGCACAGTGCCACTCAACAGCTGCACTGATGAGACCTTACAGGTTAAAAGAAATAATTGTTGTAAGCTGCAGATAGATGACCACTGTTTGTTCATATGTAAAAAGAATAAGTTTGAGAGTCGTTTTTCTGCGTCCCCCTTTTTAACCCAGGAGGTTAACACCACCATCACCATGAAACATTGTTCTCGATCCTCAAATCAAGATCTTCAATCCAACCCAGATAATGTTTCATGCAATCACATAATTGGCAGGTTCGCCCCACTGGCGAGGTCCTCGATTGCCGTTCACAGCAATCGTATCGAGATCCCGCAAAACCACTGACTTCAAATCTCGCTCCGACTTGTCGGGAAAAATGGCTAATTCCAACAAGATTTTTCACAGGGCCGGTTGTAGTTGATTATGTTGATTTTAAAATACTATAGTCAGAGTATTTTGAGTTGCCTATCGTTGTTGTATATAATAACAACAAATTTAAGAAAACGGTGTAATTTAGTGGCCAGACAAGATTGCAAGGTTTAAAGTGTAGCTAAAGACGAGGCCTATCATTTACAATGTGAATAATAAACAAGCGAAAGAGTTTCGTTGAACAAACCTTGCCAATGAACGGATATTCGTGTTCAAAAACGACTCCATTCCTTCGAATGTAATCAAAAGCCCATTCCAGATCTCCTGTACCTCCACCCTTTTCGTCACAATCAACTAATTGTTGTTCAGAAAGTTTGACCAATTCTCCGTTGTTTATCTTGTGATGAGATTCAACGGCATACCTGCATATTTAAATCACGGTAGTTATACCAGTTAGACTTTTGTTACGAACGCTTACTGCACTGAATATCCAGCAAGCGGATAACTCAGTTCCTTGGTCCTTCACGGGTGTTACACAACCCTTGTCCCTCCAGTCAATACTTTCAGGGTTAGGTCCCTCAACAACACCTGGGTCAGTTTTTTGAGGTTCTTTTGTTGCTCCGAATAACAAAGGTGGTCTGTAACATTCTGCCACATTCCGATCGTCCATGCATGGGAGTTCACCGTTTTTCTGTGTGGAAATGTATTTAAACAAACGTTTACTCAAAACTTAGTTGGAAATCATTAGGTTATCAGGCTTCGCAGCCCAGGTATTGCAGTCTAGCTGTGTCAGCCACCATTGTATGAAACATTACTGCATTGATTTGGACATGTGTTATTTTTTACCCGATCGCTGAACTGTGTTAGAGAAATCCTGTATGTGAACTTTCCAGTCTTGAAATCTTCATTGTGTTCTTTCACTTCAGCTAACTTTCTTTTCCGAATACTTTTTCTGTCACGAAGTTCTTCGTTTGAAGATGTTTTTTCTGTGGACGATTGAAACAAACTGATTACTTTTGTTTGTTGATTACAAACGAAAATATTTAACTTGACTTTCTTAAAAGAAAGTGTTTTTTTTTTATATCAGGAGTGCAACTGAAACAGAAATGCATGTTGTGTTTGTTATGCACTACCTATAACTAGCTAAACATTTATGTGATCTTTTTTGGGGATGTTTTAAAACCAGTTTGTCAGAAAGTTTTGAACACTGTTGGATATGGCTGTTATAACATTGCATATATTAAAATTAGTACGCGAGCCACTTTTAAATTATGTTAATCAGTACATGAGGCCTCCGTTGTGTACCCCTAATATTTATTGATTTGAAGTTTTGTTTGTTCGTTTAAGCAATCTATTCATTAGGCTTTGGTTTCTAAAATAAAACACAAACGCTCACCAATGCGTTCACTTCGCTTTGCCCGTAGTTGATCGGCGTCAGAATCGACTTTCTTGGACATTGTTTAGTTTCAGTCCTGCAACTATTTCAGAACCTGGATGTAAAAGCGTGAACACAGTTGTGAAAAACTTTTATCAAATAAACCAAACTAAAAACATTGTTACACCAACAACGCGAAGAATCGTTTGTCGTTTGTGTCCTTTACTTGCTCACCTATTTATTACAATTTGGTCGCTAAAACCAACCATAAAACAGCAAGGTATTAAACATTAAAATAGAAAGCAACATTTCATGTTAAGTAGCAAAAATCTAAAGCAGACAAAACATGCTTTTAAACACTAACCCGATCTGTGTTTGTAACAAACGTTTTGAAATATAAACTTACTATTCACCATCAGCAACATTTAAATGTTTTTTCAACAAAACCCACTCAATACCACCTGCATTCATCAATACATCCGCTGATATATGGAGAATTTACACGGAAAGACTGATTCACATTATCTACGTAAAGCCTACGTTATCGGATATTGGTGGATGAAACCTTGCATGGAATCACGAGTAAAACCAATTTAGAAATGAAAAAACGACTCCCACGAAAAAACCTACACATCTATGTGACTAAATGTGATAACATTACGAATACAGACCCACGTATTTTTGTGTGGTTGAGTCGACCTGACTAATAATTAAGCCTGCGCTTACTCATTGCAAAGCGTGTATCGACTCTGTATCCCACGTGTGATGTCGGTAGTTTTATTCTTTCGTCATATCAAGGATAGCATGACCCGTTCAGTTCCCACGTGTTGTTGTTTGTTACAATATATAAGGTTGTGTAATACAAACTCGAATGATAGGGATTCCGTGTTTGGGAATTTTTAGGTTGCCTGTATATGTTGTGACCAAATACGTCACAACCACATATATTGTAGCGTCACAACCACATATATTGCAACGTCACAACCACATATATTGCAACGTCACAACCACATATATTGAAACGTCACAACCTCATATATTGTTACGTAACAACCATATATATTTCAACGTCACAACCACATATATTGCAACGCCACAACCACATATAATGCAACGTCACAACCACCTATATTGCAACGTCACAACCACATATACTGGAACGTCACAACCACATATATTTCAACGTCACAACCACACATATTTCAGCGTCACAACCTCATATAATGTAACGTAACAACCACATATATTTCAACGTCACAACCACATATATTGCAACGCCACAACCACATATAATGCAACGTCACAACCACCTATATTGAAACGTCACAACCTCATATATTGTAACGTAACAACCATATATATTTCAACGTCACAACCACATATATTGCAACGCCACAACCACATATAATGCAACGTCACAACCACCTATATTGAAACGTCACAACCTCATATATTGTAACGTAACAACCATATATATTTCAACGTCACAACCACATATATTGCAACGCCACAACCACATATAATGCAACGTCACAACCACCTATATTGCAACGTCACAACTACATATACTGGAACGTCACAACCACATATATTGAAACGTCACAACCACATATATTGAAACGTCACAACCACATATATTGAAACGTCACAACCACATATATTGAAACGTCACAACCACATATATTTCAACGTCACAACCACATATATTTCAACGTCACAACCACATATATTGAAACGTCACAACCACATATATTGAAACGTCACAACCACATATATTGAAACGTCACAACCACATATATTTCAACGTCACAACCACATATATTTCAACGTCACAACCACATATATTGAAACGTCACAACCACATATATTGAAACGTCACAACCTCATATATTGTAACGCCACAACCACATATAATGCAACGTCACAACCACATATACTGAAACGTCACAACCTCATATATTGTAACGTAACAACCACATATATTGTAACGTAACAACCACATATAATACAACGTCACAACCACATATAATGCAACGTCACAACCTCATATATTGTAACAAACAACAACACGTGGGAACTGAACGGGTCACGCTATCCTTGATATGACGAAAGAATAAAATATATGTGGTTGTGACGTTGCATTATATGTGGTTGTGACGTTGCAATATATGTGGTTGTGACGTATTTGGTCACAACATACAGGCAGCCTAAAAATTCCCAAACACGGAATCCCTATCATTCGAGTGTGTATTACTGCATCACTATTTTCTAAGATATTATAATCGGGAAATCAGCCCCATCTACACACGAAAGTTCCAAGAAACAAGCGATCTGCTTTTTCAGAACTCCGTCCCTTTTTGAGGATTTGTGTGATTTTCGTAAAGGTGGTTGATCTAAAATCGACAAGTGCAGTTCGCATGCAACCAATAGTCTGTATATAATAAACAAATAAGAAAGCTTAGTGGGTACACTAAGAAGACTGATCAAGTACACAACAGACACGTATTTTAGAAGAAAGCACATTTGTATTTTCTGGACACTGCTTGTGACAATTGCCACAAATCTTTGAAATAAGCACGGTAGTAGTAACCATGTAATATTTGCATGTTTCCAATGATTCTATATTGAAACTCATAATTCATAATAGGGCGATGAACCATGGTCAGATGACTCCTCAGCCTAGCATGTCACCGTCCTTTGTCAAGCTTAGTCAATCACACCTCCGTCTATATTTTGTGTCGTCACTACCGGTCGGAGTTGTTACATAACACTTGCGTCACATTATAGCGCCGCCACGCGACGTATAAAAAAACACCTATTGTATCTTCCAGGGTATTTGCCTCTACCTCAGTCCAACTACACATTAAGTTAATGGAATTACTATTTGTGTTTGTTTATTTATAAAAGGGTCTGACTCTGTTCAACTGTTTAATCATTTTTTTCCAAGGCATATCCGTTAACCATCGATTAAACTAATGTTTTTATTAAAGCTTTATTGCATACATTCACATCCCAACTCACACACGTGTAATTAAGATCTGATATATTTCAATTTAATCTCGAGCGTCGTGAACGAAGATCTCTCTCAAGCCATGAGATTGTATTTTTCTGTATAAATGTAATGAGCCTTGTAATTAACAATATGCAGGTACTTTGTCGGTAGAAAATGGATGATAATGCATAAAAGACCAAATATTTAGGAATTATAGCAAATTGTCACCATTTATTAAGGATCAGGGTGGAAGCTTTGCGAAATTCCACTTGTTTTCTACTGGGAAATATCAACATGAAATATCTTCATATTTCTACTCGGAAAAGTTTACCTGACAATAGTCACGATCTTATATATGTTTTACTCCCACTGGATACATCGCACAACCGGCAATATTACAATTGTTTTCTCGGTCTTTAGCGATTTTCTTGTAACCAGAATTCGGATCTTTTTTGTCTCCGGATTCGTCGCCCCAACTAAAGATGAATAAAGTTTAATGAAACGAAATAGTTTGGTGATGAACTTTAGACATGGGTACGCCCAGGCATTGGCAACAGATATTTGACCCCATAGGTCCATGAGACAAGATTATTTAACAGGTTAGGGTTTGTGTGAAAACAGGTGCGCAAAATCGAAATACATAGTTTTCACTGGGCACGATTGCGTTAATGTGAAAGACTTTACTTTTCGATTACAAATAGCACATTTAGGTTTACTGGCATCGTAGCCAGCACTTGGTCATGAGGTTTAACCACACCGGGAGATTGATTTTTTATATTTTTAAATTGTTTATTTACTATTGAAATGTTACTACCTATTCTTGATAATCCAGTACTTGTCTTCGCCACGTGGTTTGCTCTGATCTCTTCCATAACCAACGACCAACACTGCATGATGAAACGGGTTTTTATGCAATGGATCATAACTATTTTCCCAATCAGGGTCATAAAGTATCTCTGTAAAAGCAAACGCAACTGTCATGAATGTCCAGTCATACACATAGGTAGCGCACCTTCGTAGTCAGTATGGTTTTAAAATTTCTCATAACTTGAAGCAGTCAATCCCACAGCAACCGGACCAATCTTTGCTACAACATGCTCAAGTTCTTGTTCGTTTCCTGCTGTGATCTTCTTCCATCCTTGCATCCCAACTACTCTTCTTATGCTAAATCTACAAGCTTCTTTCTGTTCAATAAAAACGTTTAAAATTACGAACTGCTTTACTTTGTTACGATTGTTTCCAACCTTCCTCATAACTGATATGTTTTGTTATTTATTCAAGGGAAAAAGGTTTTGAAAGGTTTTCTGTATCCAGCAGAGACAGAAGAGAAAGTATCTTACATGGAAAGATTTCACCAACATTTTGCCATAACAATATATTTTTTACCGCTAATGTTAGGTAGGCCTACTTTTATTTTTTTCAAATGTTTAATGTTTCCTTCGAATGTCCGAATACTGTAAATATTTTAAAGTAAACTTCTAACCTTTCCAGTATACGGGTATTCGTCCCTCAGAGCAATCGATTTGCTTCTAATGTAATCAAACGCACATTCCAAGCGACCAACTTTTCCACCCTTCTCGTTACAATCAACTAATTGTTGTTCAGAAAGTTTGAACAATTCTCCATTCTTTATCTTGTAATGGGATTCAACGGCTGCTACCTGCATATTTAAACCACAGTAGTTATACCAGTTAAGCTTTTAATGCGAACACTTACTGCACTGAATATCCAGCAAGCGGGCAGGAATCTTTGGTCTTGCACGGATGTTACACAACCGTGTCCCCGCCAGTCAAGGTTTTCAGGGTTGGGTTCCTGACAAATGGGTAGTTGAGGATCGGGATCAGGTTCTGGGGTAGGTGTTAATGGTGCGCAAGAATCACATAAAATTTCTTCGGGTATCAATCCGCTCATCCATGACAATTCTTCCGGTTTCTTGTTCCAATACCACAAGAAACAAACACAATTTTTGTCTCATTTGCTACAAGTTGAAAAACTATGCAGTTGATTTATGATGACCAGTAAATACAAAAGTATTCCCTCCATTCGACATTAAATATGCTAAGATGTAATTAAAAGTATATATTTATCTTACTGTATAAAGTACTGTATATTTTAAACATAGGAAAAATTAAGACTTACATAATCGCTAAATTTGTTACGAAATGGGCGTCTAATGCGATTGTGAACATCACAGTCATCCGCTTGTTTCAAATACGTTTGAAAATTACTTTGCCAGATCGCTTTCCGTTTCTCGAGTTCTCTTTTTGTATAAGTTTTTCCTGTAGACGCCATACAAAATTCCATCAACAGTTGTTTCATTGCAGATTCTCAACAATGTCCTCACCGAATTGTTTTGTCCAAGTTTCCCACTCTTCCTCTGCATGAATTTCCGCGTCCATTGTCAAGTTTCACTCAGTCTTCAAAGAAATAAAGTGGTAACGTATATACTTGCATATGGAATATATAACTTGGTGGCCGAACAACAAGTGGGATTATGTGACGTGTAGCCTTGTCACGTCTTGCGGAGGCATTGTACGTAGTTGAAAATCGGTGTTGATATTCTTAAAAAACCTGTGACGTGAATGTGTAGGCTATTGAATAACACGTGCACAACATAAAGGTGTTGCAATATGAAGCAGATGTGTTTGTGAATGAAACATGTTTTCGCATTCCTTGTGTTAATCATATTGGCTATGTCGCAGTTACAGCAGTATACTAAATACTTATGGCGCCATATTTCAATGTGCTTGTTGTACAAAAACAAGAAAAACTATTGCATTATCTTGTATAAGTTAAAGTTTCTGCTGCAAGCTTTGTAGACAATAATTATTGGTGTTAAGTGGTTTGTAAAACCGTTTTGCAGATTATGTAGTGATGAAATTGTTTCGGTATTTAGCCTCTAAACAATATCCAAGAAGTGAACATAATTACGACAAATGGAACTACGCTCATCCTATGCAAAAAAACCTCCATACCATTACTATTATCTTTTAGTGCGGATCCTGTGGGTTGAACTAAAAGTCATGCAATTGTTATTCGTGACCAGCGTAAGAGTCCAGGATCTATTTTTGAAGCGCATAACAAACACCTAAAAGGTGCCGCGAAACTGAAATCTGTGGATGTCGCTGAAAGACATGGCTACTTCAAGGGAATAATAAAGGACATTATTCAGTTATTTCTTGATATTCCTTAGGAGTGTTTAAAATCGGATGTTTACTTTGCGTTTGCCAGTAGGATTTGGTTCCAATATACTTTAAGTGAATTTGTAGTCTAATTTTGCCTTGGTTTGTCCACAGTATAGTGTGCAAATGGTGTGGTGTTGTACCCAAAGCACGAGTGAGTGTGCTTTTCGAAAACAAAATTTTCCAATTCGAACCATATCCGTAAATTACAGAAAGTTGCTCGAGTACCACCCAAAATGCCGTCGCGTACCACTAGTGGAACGGGTTCCACCGATCGGTAAACACTACTTTCTAATTTTGCTTTTAAATTTTGTCTTGAAAACGGACGTTTGTTCTTTCAGAAAATTGGTGATCCAATCTTCGATGTAATTTACCTCCATTCCAAACAACCAATCTACCACAGATATATTGCAGTTTTCAGATTTTATTTTGGTGTATTTACAACTGGGTAACTTAGAGGCCATTTTAACGTTGCCTTTGTCAATTTTGAAACAAAAACATTTTGAACCTTCTAGTTATACAACGCTTACATACATGATATACATAAAACATACCGACAACAGTGGGTTTCCCCAAGTTGTGCAAATAGTTAATGCACAAAATATTGACCGAAAAGGACTTTTGGTGGGAAACGAAGAAATAATTTTAGCAAACAGAAACTGATCGGTGGAACAATCTTGTTGCATCTATTTGCTCATCCATGAAAATTCTTCCGGTTTCTTATACCACGGGATACAAGGTACACCCAGCAATGTTGCAATTATTTGCTCTGTTTTTGGCGATTTTCATGTAACCGGAGTTCGGGTCGTTTTCGTCGTCAATTCCCCAACTGTGAAGGTATATAAAAAGTTGACAAACAATAAAAATGACATTTAAACTATGTCAATGCATAGTTCGCTGGTCAATGCATTTCTCACTGCTACAGTTTTGTATGAAGCGCACAAAACCAATTCAAATATCCAATAAATAGTGTATAGGGAAAATTTATACCTGTTCTTTATAATCCAGTACTTGTCTTCACCACGTGGTTTGCTCTGATCTCGCCCGTAACCAACGACCAACACAGCGTGACGTAACGCATCTTTGTTTTGAGGGTTAAATCCCTTCACCCATTTCGGATCGTAAAAAATCTCTGTAAGACGAATGTTTTTAATCAGGAAAATTGATTCTGTGGTTTGCCTTGCAGTGACATACCTTGATAATCTGTGTGACGATAAAACATGTACATACTGGAAGCAACCAAACTCACAGCAACTGGACCAACTTTAGCCACAATTTTCTCCAACTCCTGTTCGTCATCAGGGGTAACTTTCTTCCATTCTTCTACACGGACCGCTGGTTCTAAGTCATTTTTCCAAACTCCTTTCTGTACAAACGTTATTCAAATCCATTTTTGCGGTAAGATTTTAACAACTGAGTAAATGATAAACAGTATTTGACCGACCTTTCCAGTATAAGGGTACAGATCATCTCGAGTAATGCCATTTTCCTTGATATAATCAAACGCCCATTCCAACCTGCCTGGTCTGTCACCTTTTTCCAGGCAATCGACTAATTGTTGTTCAGAAAGTTTAACCAATTTCCCGTTCTTGATTTTATGATGTGATTCAACGGCTGCCACCTGTGTAAACACAAAGAGTTACCGTTTTACCAAATCAAGTTGTTCAAGCACTTTTATGGAATGATTCCACTGACTGACAGTTATTTACTTGCGATAGTTTCCGTAAATATTTAAAACTTTGTCCGCAACACTTTGGATGATTCGAAATACTTACTGCAGCAAATATCCATCCACATGGCAATTGCATCTGATTCTTTACAGATGTTACACAACCAGAATCACGCCAGTCAAAATAGGAATTCTCCTGTGGCTTCAAAGAACGTGCAACTTGTGCAATTTCTGTCTCATCGAATGCAGCTTGAAATTTTCTAACTAAAAATATGCATCTTAACGTCTTAACACGTATGGTTTGCTAAATTCGCCATATGCAATAAACTTGGTCAATCTAAAAGAGCTTACACAACAAATGTCTCCGATCGACAACCTCTTCCTTCATTAAATACAAACCATCTTCCAATGGTGCCGCAACTTGCAACATAGTTTTGCTCAGTGTAAATCTAACCAGACGGTGAAGTAATGCTAGTCTTGCTGATGGATTGCGTTCTTTATGTGAATATATCCTTCCCACGCATTGCAATGCAATCACATGATGCCAACGACGAATTAACAAATACGGTTTACCTTCTATGCTACTACGTTAAAGAAATTAAAACATTATTTATTTTATTTTATTTTATGAGGATAGTGGGAATACCATATGAATAATGTTAGCAAAAATACGGAAAAGTCTTTTATTTAACGCTGTTTGTGCCAAAACATAACAAAAGCGTCGCCTGAGGATCAAAACCGTGAAGGAAATAAAGACACCCAGTTAAGAACGAATGTAAAACATAAAGAAGGTATGTCCACTATGTTGTAAATAGCATTCTCCTTAGACCAACATTGATGATATTATTCGTACACCAACGCACACGTCAGTTGCTGGCGAGATTAAGTTTTCTCCACCTACATTTGAGGAGTGTCAATAGAGTCACGTCGGAGGAAGCCGTGGTAACTGACTCACTTTATCAACGTTTATTTGCATTGACAAGATTTTATATTTTAAAATAAAGTAAAATATTTCGCAAACGGGGTCTTGCCCAAAGAACAACTCACTGGCAAACCCAAAGAGAGAGAGAGAGAGAGAGAGAGAGAGAGAGAGAGAGGGGAAGAGGGAGATTTCGAAGCTATAACTCAATTAAGCTATATTCATATTAACTATGTATGCTTACTTATAATGCGTGTGTGTTTTTTGTTGCTTTTTGTTACACTGAAGACACAGTGTTAAGCGTGTTGTTAGTTGTTGTTGCACTAAACAAATCAAAAACAACAAACAAACTGTTTAATTAAATGGTGACTTTCCCCACCATATTTCACAAACTTGGGTGCAAAATACTTTTGATTTGATTACTTTAAATAGGAAAGCCAAAGCAAATATGCCATCAACTGTGTTTATCATAAGTACTATAATGAGCTACATGCAGCGGAGCACCGAGGTAGACATGCGAGTGAACGGGCAGAAAAACAACAACACGAAGCAACACGCCAGAGTCACATCACGTGACAACAGTACCAACAACTCGGCAGCGACGTCATCGGTTGAGATGTGTCAAGCTGCAGTCAGGACCTAAATGTTGAACAGGTTGAGAGGTTTTGATTTGTCATTTATGTTTTGTGATGGTTTGTGGTGCTGGATGTACACTCGGTTCTCCGCTGCATGTAACTCATTCAATCATAGTACTGATGATAAACGCAGTTAGTGTTAACGTCTACTATACTTAACGTGATTAATAGCATCTTAGCTTTGGCTTTCCTATTTAAAATATTTCACATTAATCCACAAAAACAAAAACGTTTTATCAAATGTTTATTGATAGTTCCGAGATTAAAAAGCCTGAACATTGATGTCTTGACAATCGTGTACCTCTCTTTACCAAACGGTTTAACATTTTTTTCGCATAACCAAGTACACAAACACAGTCGGTGGTAGTAAATCACCGTTTTCGTTCGAAATATTTTCACATTAAGACCGTCAGAAACGTATTTGAACGTATTGGGTTTGAATAAACAGCTCATTATAATTATTTGAGAGCTATTGCAAGCGATTTGTATGTTTGTAATGACGAATTTGTAACAGAGAACTCCAAGCACTGGTAGAGGCCGCAAGTTTTTGAACTTACCTAACTCATACCAGACCTAACTTATTTTCCAGATATGCTGTACGGAATTACAACATCTAAAAATGACGTATAATTATAACACGAATATTTTAAGTGTAATTAAATAAAAATTGAGTTTTGCTATTGAGTATAAACCACCTAAAAATCTTAATATTTACTCAATAGGTTTCTTCCCCCCACAGAGGCCATGTTCATGGACAGATATTTTATTCGTCAAAAATATACCTGGGCATTCCAGCGAAGCAAGGAAATTTTACAAAGAATCGTTGTTTCCGACACTTTGAATACAAGCAAGTAAATAAGCAAATAATCCACATTTCATAATTGATTGTCATGATGCTGTCGCCAACACAACTTAACTAAGAACAACTTGTTTCACAACGCAAGGAACAGAGCTTTTACGACGGTCAAAATTTCAAAACTCCAAACAAAACTCCACGTGGATGACGCGTTGTGTCACATGAGTGGCACCACACCCAAATATGGACGAACAACAGCAAATAATCCACATTTCATAATTGATTGTCATGATGCTGTCGCCAACACAACTCAACTAAGAACAACTTGTTTCACAACGCAAGGAACAGAGCTTACACGAAGATCAAAATTTCAAAACTCCAAACAAAACTCCACGTGGATGACGCGTTGTGTCACATGAGTGGCACCACGCCCAAATATGGACGAACAACAGCAAATAATGTTTGATTGACCCACCATCTTGGTTGGGAGCTCTCGAATGTATTTTAGCGAGTGGTTAACAAGCTGCGGTCCCAACTTCTATGAAGAGGCAAAAGTTCTGCGTGGAGTTTGGAGGTTGATGCGGGTTTTGCGTGCGTTTGTTTCTTTTGTATCTTTTTCGTAACGAATTCAAATCTATTTGGAAAATTAACAATGAAGCATGAAATATTCACTGTATGTAGTAATCCAAGCTTTTCACTGCACTGAAATAAAATCCATATCAGTTATTTTTAAGTTCCGCTGTTTTATAACTGTTTACATATTTTCTTTTCCATGTGTTTTTACTTATTTACTTTTTTTATGATTATGAATCAGCCTGAACACAAAAAGCAACTGTTTCAGTGCGCTTTCTGTATAGTTTGTAAATTTAAACACTAAGAAAATTTTTCCTTATTTGGTAATTCGTACGTTATTACCGTAATAGCCTTTTGAACTTACTTTGTCCATCATTTTGCTGAGAAAACTACTTGAATTGTGATTCTTGCAGTTTTTACGTTAAACGTTGCTACTAATTTGTTTTAAGCCCGTAAAAATATTGAAATTACGTTTACATTATATCCAGCACTGTACAACTGTCATCGATACAATATTGCAACGACTGTGAGGCAACGAAATCGCTTGTTTTCGCGGTTTCAACCCACCTTTGTTTAAAACGTTGCATTCTACGTATGGGTTTTCTTTCTGGTCCGCGTATAACCTCACAGCACGTGGTTGATGCGCACATAATAACTTCTGGTAGACTATATTCACTTGTTGTGGTGCAGCACTTGTTCCATTTCAGTGAACCTCTGAACAGCTTCCATCAAACCCCGGGTGTTTAGATGGATATATCGCCCTCACGTATGACATATCAACAAACAGAGGCCAGTGGATATCAAAGTGTTGCGTTGTCTGTAAACTCCCCACTGGGACATCGCACGTGGAACATGAAGTGAATATAAATGTGACAGGGGACTTAAAAATTTAAGGCCCTGCGTTGTTTAGAAGTTTGCTGATATATGTCACCTATTCCCGCTTGTTGTTCAGTAAAACGTTTTTAAGTCTGTGTATAAGATTAATGCAATTGCAAAGACACTAAAAAAAGCAGTAGCTTTTTACTACAGGATAAGCCTGGCTACTTTTATAAGTTTATGTCCATCTTATAATAAGTCTATGCGTTTTTTCGATCAAATAAAATCACAGCACTTGAGAAATACCATATGCACGTGACAATTGCAAGCAAACGTAAGTTTTTCAGCAGAAATAAATATGCTTATAAAAATATTTATGTCTGATCGAGCGAATACACACCGTCTTTTGTAAAAGACTGACTTTTGTATTACAAAAAGTACACTAGCTTTCGCGAGTTCCCCTCGCTCCATCAGGTGTAAATAAACACAATGCAATACAACGATAAGCTGTCGTTAGTTGGCGTCGTCGTGTTGCGGCATCGTTTCTGCATGTCGCATTTCCCTTTGACTTTTTGCAAGACCATTACCCGCATGTCGTCCACGCTATGACTGGGCTCGTTGAAGTGTGCCCCCACTGGATTTTCAGTGATAATATACAAAACCCCTGTTTCTCTGCAAACACACAGTTGCTGAGAGTAGTTCCACTTGCCAGTGTGAAGTAAAGTTAAACTATGGCATTACCCCCGTCTACTGAACAAAAGTGGCATTGGATGAATATTTTACGTTCCACGTGAACCGAGTATGGCGTACAGTGCCGGAGGAACCTTCAAATTACGTCATCACGAAGGTAAGGGGTAAGTTGTGACATCAACCAAAAATTACGTCACCGTGAAGTCACAAAACCAAGTTACACGCAATAACAAACTTAACGGTAAAATAATAATGATTGGATCCCTGAACTATAATCTTGTTTTGTTTCTGCTTTGTTTGTATTAAAACATGCCAACCATATGTTTTGTTTCGTTGCTGTTGTGCCTTACGACATCCATTGCTCCATACGGGAACTGCTAAAATGGCTTGCAGGTGCGTCTTTTGATGCTGCTTAACTTCCCTATAAGTGAAGGTACATTAAGGTAATTTTCGTACGATGTTATAACGTGACCCCACCTTTGTCGTGATGTAATTTGAAGTTACAAGTTTGATTCCCTTTTTCAAGGAATTTTTGTACTATGATATATTCCAATTAAAAATGTCAAAATATCTTGTCGAGTCCAAATCGGCTTGTCATATTTCACAAATAATAAACCAGGCGCATTAGTCTAGATTGGAAAACAATGACTTGTGTTATTTTTGTTGTGACGAAAGAATAACACAACACTAACGTCACAAGTGGGAAGATGGAGGCGATTCAAATGTTGCAACAAGCAAGTGTGGACAGCAAATAACAGTAAGTTAACGTGTTGTGTTTATACAATTTAATACTGGGTTTGGTATAGATTTTTAACGGAGTGATCGAATTTTACGAATCCATATCTACCTACTCAATGACGTCATTAGTAGGTAGGAGTTTAAAGTATGGGCGGACTTATATCGAAACTTGCTTCTAGTTTCGCATCTTGGTCACAACCAATGTTGTTTTTGGACCTGTGTTACGTTTAAGCCTTACACTTGCTGCGATAATATATAACATGCATTGTTTCTTGGGCATAGCCAATATCAGGACATATTATGAGGTATTTCTAACCGGTGCCCACAGAGGAACAAATATTATCCACAATATGAAGATGATGCACGCTTTAATGCAAGCAGTTACAAAACTGGGTTGAAAACCTTTCCAGCCACAAATAAATTTGACGCGGAATTTTCTTCTTTCAAGCACACACTATCAGAGCTTTATTGAAATTGCAACTGAAATCGACATCATTCTCTTTATTTATTGATCATTATGTTTTTCTGTGACTCGCTGGAGGCCGGTCCGTGAAAAACGGTCGTTGTGCAGAAATGTTTTGGGCCCCCTGACCTATCACGAAACAAAACTGCGTTACACCTTTGATAAACCTTTTCAAGTCGCGATCAGGAAAAGTCAAAGAATTTTAGCATGATAATATTTTTCAACTAATGAATCTGATGAGTCAAAACCCGACTCGTTAGATTTCCTATATGATAAATAAGGCGCGTTGCACATCATTGGAAAACAATGACTTGTCTTATATTTGTTGTGACAAAAGAATAAAACTACACACTGACGTCACACGTGGGAAGATGAAGGCGACACTGGTGTTGCAATAACGTAGTGACTGCAGATTATACCTGACCCATACACAACGTTGTAAGGCTACGTAGTGAGTGGATATGGTGTGATTATACGTCACCTGTTCCCACTTGTTGTTGGGAGTCTATATATTGCCAGTCAGTGCAACAGATGTCAGTCTATTCACTGGAACATAGCTGAAAAAAACAAAATATGTCTCAAAAGTTTGATGTACATGAAGAAAAAGAATGGAAAGAGTGGACTACAAAGTACAGTAAGTTAAGCAGATAATGTCTTCTAGTTTATTAGGCGTGTCGATGCATTAAATTAAAAAAATTGTTGTTTTTGGCAGATAAGGTTTATTCGGACATCGAGCTGCAAAATAGAAGTAACAATTGGCAGAGAAGTTTTCAAGAATGTTCCAAACATAATGCTGAATACCCGAGTAAACACACTTACCGCATCTCTCTTACTCGTTTTAGTGACCAGGTGATTACAGAACTGCACTCAATATCATTACAAAAACACATCAGCTTAATTAAATATATTCTTCCTTCAGAACCTGGAAGAGTTAGAATGGATGAACGGGTTTAAAATACCAATAAATCCTCGCCCTAAACTAGTATTTGGTGCAACAAAATCTCCAACCAACGTAACGGAAAACCCTGAAAGCAAAGATTGGCGAAACATGTTTGATACAGAAGTAGAACACCAACTGAAATATCCAAATTGCTGGATATTTGCCGCAGTGGGTGTAAAATTTTAATTTCAAGAATCAAATAAGACTAATACGAAATACAGGTTGCAGCCGTTGAATCACATCATAAAATCCATAATGGGATCTCGGTTAAACTTTCTAAACAACAACTGGTTGACTGCATTGAGAAAAATGATGGGTCCGAAAAAGCCGCTCATCCTGGAACCTTGTCGCAAGCATTTAATTACATCAAAAATAATGGAATTTGTCTGGATGTAATTTACGAGGAGTATGTTGGTCAGGTTAGTACACGTTCTATAAATAACAATTGCATGATAAAAACAATAAATTATCTGCACTGAAGATTTATCTTTTTAATTCTTATGTCTGTTTCATTGTAATTTGTTACTAGTGAAGCATTGTCCCTGTGTTACGTTCAACAGGAGATGAGGTTTATACACCAAGAACCACGCCAGTTACATCAATCAATGTTACATTTTTGGCAGTTTTTAAATTATTTTTATCGGACAGGCGGGACCCTGTCTGGCTGACAAAAAGAGAGTGGTTAAAATCACGGGGTGGAAGGAGATATCACCAGAAGACGAAAAAGACCTTGAAAATGTGGTGGCGAAAGTTGGGCCGGTTGCCGTCAGTTTGGTTGCTTCAAATAAATCCAAATTCCTCGCTCACACCAACTATGAAGGTGACGTTTAAGTATGTTAGATTGTAAAAGAAAGCAAACTTTTTTCCAACATAATTTCAGACATATTTTATGATCCTGATTGGAAAAAAGGTTTCAATCAATCGAACGAAAACGCGTTACGTCACACAGTGTTGGTCGTTGGTTATGGAAAAGATCAGAGCAAACCACGTGGCGAGGACAAGTACTGGATTATCAAGAACAGGTACAAATATTTACAGAGTATTTACAGAGTCAACCAACAAATATGATGAAATAAACCATACGATATTCTTATATTTGCATGTTTTATAGTTGGGGAGTTGATGACGAAAACGATCCGAATTCTGGTTACAAGAGAATCGCCAAAGATCGAGGAAACAATTGTTTCATTGCTGGTTGTGCGATGTATCCTGTGGGTGTACATACACTGGAGTGAAATAACTGGGGAGCCGAAATATTATAACCGCTTTTTAATTGTTTAATCTTGATTGTACAGTTATGGATTTTATCTATTAAAATTTTATTGACATATAACATTTGAATTTTTAAGTTTTGCTTAAATTTTTCGATTTTCGATTTTTTGCAAACATTTGTAATAAAACATGGCACTTGTAAATGTGTTTGTATCGCTATAAATAAGCAGATTTTGAACACGTTTGATAACAAACCATGTTAGTATGAGAAAAAAATGTGGGGAATTGTGTGAAGAGAGAGAGTCAATTAGTAACATTTCCCAGACTATACTGAGATTACACGATTCTGATCAGTGTAAATATATATAGTGTCTTTGGTGCATTTGTAGTCTTCGACCTATGCACGATGGCACATTTCCAACGTAACTAAGTAACGAAACGAAACAGGAAAACTGAAATAAATGTTGAAAACAATGGAAGCAATGTGAAACATTATACGTACAAATCTGATCAAATTAAATTTCGAAACCTTACTTCTACGTTTTGTATAAACTTCTCGCACCCAAGTTGCAATTGCTATTGACTTATCAGTACCTTCTCTATTGTCAAACTCAAGCACTTGTTTTTTAATTTCTTACCTTTGCAATAGTTAACAAACTTATACAACTTATATTGGAGCTACGTGTGATACCAAAAATCGTCAGTTTTAAAATCAAAATTTATTTTCATAATGATTTACTACACAGTGATATTGTTTTTTTAAATAGATCCTCTCGGATAGGTTGGAAGATTTTAATTTGTGGTAGTTTTGTAAGAAATATAAAGGTCAATTGATATGAATATGATGACGAATCCACTGGCTCTTACAGATTGAAAAATGGAGTGTGTATTCCAAAATATCCAAAATAATACTGCTGTCGATGCCAATCTAAAGTAACCTCTGTTACATCCAAAATTCTTTAGTAGTGCTGATTGCTGCTTTATAGATGTGTAATTTAAATATTTTGTTCAAAAATTTTCTGCAATAAAAAGCATTTTCTACGCTGCGACGTAAGAATCCAATAATAAAAAAAACTTTTTATTTAAACATTTCCTCAATCTCTATGTGTTCAAAAATGTTAAAATAACACTAGCATGGAACTGGAAGGAAGTTCTTGTTTTTAATTTGAAGATTTACTTAATTTCCACTTGATTTTTACTTGGTTATTTGATATTTCGCAGTGGAGGCTTGGAAATAAAGTTAGCATAGAAATAAAGATAAAGCCTCTTAGAGACACAATCGTTTACCAAGTGATTTTCATCGGAAATGGTAAGACATTCTGAAGTCTTGCAATTTTCTTAAAATAAACTGAGAACCAAACCACGAAAAGTAAATAAATTAGTACAGCAACGGTATATGTATGATTAGCAGTCAGTATTTCAAAATATTCGGTATCGATATTCGATCCGGCCCAGTCGGCGGAACACATACATGTGATTGAACATACCAAAAACGCAGTAAATATTTCATCCTCATTGCAACACACAACAACACGTGGAAACAATGACTTGTGTTATCTTTGTTATGACGACAGAATAAAACTACACACCGACGTCACATGTGGGAAGATGACTACGTTGGCTATGAGTATATTACAGTCGTTCGTCACTGAGGTATTGCAACACTATTATTATCTCCACGCGTGAATCTAAGGTTTTATTGTTTCGTCGTATCAAAAATAACACGAGTCGTTCAGTTCGCACGTGAGTCGTTGTAGTATATAATAATCAATCCCAAGCAACGAACGCAGCAAACAGACGTAAAATGTCGTAAATGACAGATGTTGTTTCATGTCAAATAGTCATATAGTGCAGGATGTGCAGAAATTGTGTCTGAAAGAAGTAATGAATGTCCAACTCGATCTATCCCCCTACTCAACTGTGTTTTTCTTAGATTGAGTGTAATATTTTTGATAGATAAACCTAAAAAAAACTAAAAAGATATTCGATGACTGACGAAAGTGATGTTATTTCAGTGCAATGGGAAGCTTGGATTGCTAAATACAGTGAGCCGTTTGTGCTTGATCGTTGATATGCCAGAATTTAAATTCGTTATGTTTGCGCAGAAAAAAGTTATGCAGCAGAGGAGACAGAAATGCGACGAAAAATATTTGAAGCTAACTTGGAAAAGATCAACGAACACAACGAACAATACAAAGAAGGGAAATACACTTATCGCATTTCATTGAACCGATTCAGCGACATGGTAATACGTCTGATTTGGTTTAAATTTAATCAGTGAGTTTTAGGCACATCAGTAATACAAGTAGCGACACAATCAATGTTATCGCAGCGTTCGTTTTGTAGCTTGATAAGTGGAACACAGGCCCCAGGTAAAGCATCTCTCCTTGGTTGTTATGCCACTACAACTAATATTTAACCAAGAAAGTGTTTAACTTGTAAATGAAGTGAACCTTTAGATCTCAATATAAAAATTGTTTGCTTGTGTTTAATTTTAGAGAGAAAACGAGCTTTCCTGGATGAACGGCTTGAATGTTTTCTAAACGTTGAAAACCCGTTTGAGTGCATCTTGCCAACCTTATGTTTTCAACAATATTTTGCTTCTATTTGCCTTTTTAGACGCAATTTAATAACCTTATATGTGTTATATTGGCGTTGTATGAACGATCCGCTTTTTATGAAACCAACGCATGACTACTACATCAACCAAACAGCAATCGGGTGTTGCACGTTTGTCATCACCAGTTCCAACCATGTTTCTGACTCAGTGGGTGAACTGAGCATTATCTGCTACTATTCGCTAATATTCGGAGGTGGTGCTACTTTCTACCTCCACCCTGCGACCAATTGTCAACACAGAAGTTTTCTTTAGAAAATTCGATTGTAAATTTGTTTAAAATTTTTTAATTTTGTTTCCCACCGTTACACAGGTGTTGGTAGATTAATTCTTCAAGAAACAACACTGAACTAGTTGGAGTGAAAACTATTTATTACGTCCAGATGGGAAACCAACTCTCCAGACTGACTCCATGCTGTCAACAACTTATTGTTAAAAATTCGGTCATGTCGATGTTCAAAAGAACAACGTATGTGTTTTGTCACATTAACGTAAACAAAATGCGGTTCCCAAAATCTTTCTACCTGTAATAATTGCTATACTTTTTGTGACGCAACACACGTATTAAGTTTTTTAAAGCTCACAGCTAAGATGCTGGACATGAAAATCGCCCCATCTTCCCTCGTGTGACGTCAGTGTGTCGTTTTATTCTTTCGTCACAACAAAGATAACAAAAGTCATTGTTTCCTATCTTGTTGTGTGTTGCAATGATGTGCGTGCTTTTGTGGTGACGAAATACGACTTGTCAATGGGAATGCGTGACACTATAGTATTACAGGACAACAGGAAACCAGGACCTGTAAACCGTCTCAACGACCAAGCAACCAACCCCAGCAAAATAATAACAAGAAGAATCAGTTTTATGCACAAATTTAGTACTCGCATAGTTCAACCTTTTATATGTTTGAAGTTGTTCCAGCACAAGGTTTCAATGTAAGGCAATACGTATGTAACAGGTGAATTCTCGTGGCATGACGTTAGTAGTAAAATATATTTGCCAATGCATAGGCCAGACTTTTTTTTACGTTTCTGGCTGCAGAAACTGCACAATTTTGTTAGAAATCAATTTATTGTTTTAGTGAGGTAAATTGGTTTGAGGTTTGGAACCAATATTGGTATATTATCTTTTTTTCACGCCACATTAATTATATAACAAATGCCAAATTTAAAAAAATTAGAGGTCACGTGACTGTTAGGCTCCTTTGCAGCTTATACAACAACGCAAAACTATAACTGAAACTTGGTATATGGCGAATTTTATTGATACAATGAAACAATGCAAGTATGCTTTCATGCCTTGTAAAGGTTTGTTAAAATTCAAGTACTTTATAAAACAGTATCCCTCTATTTCTGAATAATATGCACGTTATTGAGTTCGAGTAGTGTTGAAAAACTCCAGATATTTTATTCACACGGCAAAAGACTCATAAAATTCAAGATACAAAATAAACAAAAAAAACATTAAATAAATAAATGCATTAACAACACTTTTTACGTATGTCCTTTTTACAGTAAGGATATAACATAATTCAAGCAGTTATAGCTGGAGTGTCGTCTTTCATTCCAGTGACACCCACAGGATACATCGCACAACCGGCAATATTACAATTGTTTCCTCGATCTTTAGCGATTTTCATGTAACCAGAATTCGGATCGTTTTCGTCTTCAGGTTTCCAGCTATAAATATCATAACTTTATATCTGTTCAACAAAAATCCGTAATCATTGTTCATGAATGCAAATATGTCATTTACCTTGTTGTGACAATCCAGTACTTGTCTTCACCAGGTGGTTTACTGGGATCTTTTCCATATCCGACGACCAACACAACGTGTCTCAGGGCATCCTTGTTTAGAAGATTCAAACCTTTTTCCCATTCGGGATCATAGAATATATCTGAAACGAATAAACAACTGAAATCTGTTGAAAGCACTTAAAGTTTTATTTAAAAGCACCTTCATAGTTATGGCGGGCGAACTTGAAACGATTTGAGGAGATTATTCCGACAGCAACCGGACCAAGAATAGTCACAACATTTTCCAACTCCTTTTCGTCTCCAGGTGTTATCTTATTCCATCCTTCAATTTCAACCGCTTTCCTTTTGTCCACACGAGAAACTTCCTTCTGTTACATAAAACTGTATTACATCAGACAATTTATCAACGAAAGAATAAACTTAGTCATGCGCAATAATATTTTGAGAACTCGAATTTTTCTTGTGGTTTTGACATCGTCTGAAACGAAAGTTTCTTAGATAGTGGACATATTTAAAATAAGGTGGAAATCGTCAGGGCCATTTGCAACAGAATAGGAAATGATTCCCGGACACGTTTGCCGATAAACTTAGGGTAACACGTTTTTATAAGAAAGCACAAACTAACCTTTCCCACATATGGATAATCATCAGCTGCTGCGACTCCGTTTTTCCGGATGTATTCAAACGCCACCTCCAAGTTGCCAGGTTTATCACCCTCCTCAATGCCATCGACCAATTGTTGATCGGAAAGTTTGATAAATTTCTTATTCTTGATTTGGTAATGTAATTCAACGGCTGCCACCTGCGTGTTTATTGAAAATTTAGCTATCTTTTTATAACATATTTATACAGCAGAACTTACTGCACCAAATATCCAACAAATTGGCAAATCTCTTTCCTGGTTTTGTTCAGGAACCGTGTAACCCTGTTTGCGCCAATCAAATTCCTCAGAATTATTTTCTTTTTCATGCCGTCCACTACTTTCTCCCGAATTTGGTTTTTCCTCGTGATATTTTTCGATACCCATAAAACGACATGCATCCACTACTTCCAAACCGTTGATCCATACAAGTTCTTCAGTTGTCTACATGGGAGGAAGAAATTTAACTTGTGCAAAACCAGCAGCACCAACAAATGCGATAAGAATAAATTACCTGATCGCTAAAATGATTTTGGGAAATGCGGTAGGTCAATTTTCCGGCATCATATTGTTTGTTATGATCTTTAAGTTCGCTGTAATTTCTCAGCCAAATATTTCTTCTTTCCTGGCGGCTTTGTTCACTCCCATATATCTTTCCTTCAAACGTACATTAACATCAACAAATAAACCTTAATTTACAAGAAAACTAGGACAACGAATGACTTACTGTACTTTGCAGTCCACAATTCCCATTCTTCCTCCAGCTCAATATCAACGTTCTTGTTCATTTTAAATCTTTGAAGTTCCAGTTTTAGTTAACTTCTGTTCAGACTCTTGTCCATCATTGCACTGGAGGCCTTTATATAGACTTCGAAGAACAAGTAGGAACATGTCAGGTATAATTTCACCATATTACCGTTTAGTTAACATCGATATGAGTTGGTCTTAGTCACTTCTTTTTGCAACGCTTGAATCGCCTCCATCTTTCCCACTTGCGACGTCAGTGTGTATTTTAAAGTTTCGTCATAACAAAGATAACACAAGTCATTGTTTTCCACGTGTTGTTGTGTGTTGCAATGAGGTTGAGATATTCCCTGTTTTTGCGGTCACCAATTAGCAGGGATTGAAGATTAAATCCTTTACTGAACTAGTTGGGGCGAAAACTATTTATCATTTCCAGATAGGATACTAACTCATAGTTGGAAAGTTCTTCATGTGGATGTTCCCCACCATAAGTACAACGCAATGTGTTTTGGACTCACATCAACAAATTGTGAGTCCGAAAACCTTTACCTAAAATCATTACTATATTTTACTCTGTTTGCTTGTAACCAAACACATGTATTACGTTTTTTAAGTATGTCAAAACTGAGATTCTGGATATTTTAGGCAGACGTTTCAAACACAACTGTCTCCATAATCAGAGATATTGCTGATTGGATGATAGACATATGCCCACTAACGGTTTGACGGATCAGAAAAAAACGCATACTACGATTACCACGGGACAACAGCTTTCCGTGGATTCAGAAGCTTTTTAACCTTAAGTATTAGATTTGGATTCACACCGTTTCGTGGAATAAAAAGCGTAGAAATATTTTGGATTTGAAACGTTGCCACGTGTTTTCTACGTTGTACATGACGTGCTTTAACATTCAGACGTTGGTGTAATTTAGAACACAAAACTGCTGAATGTTCTTTGGCATCATTTTGAATCAAATCGCTTGTTCAAATATTTTATTGGGCAAAGCCTCTGGAAGTTTCAGTGAATTTTAGATCACCGAACTTTATTTCTATATCAACCTAACTTATTTCTTAGATACAGTTCCAATTTTTGCAAAATTAACAGAAAACTCCTCAGCGGTTTAATTTATTGCCTTATGTGTATTGTACATATTTATGTGTTCTTTCTGTCTCTATTGGAAATAATTTTCATATTTAGACGGCATATCTTCTCATAAAACTCTTGTGTATGAGACAAAGATTTGTTTATAGTCTTTGTCAAATATATAAGCATTGCAACTAGGTGATAATGTAGTCTGTAGCGTATTAGAGGTTTGTCAAACGAAACTTTGAACGAAACTTGATGCTGGTTTCGATCGCACACCAACCCTCCCACGCTTATCACACCAAACTGCTCGTGACGTCATGGTGTGTTGGTTGACTCACGTGACTTGGAAAAACTACTTCCCAGCAAATATGCATTAAGTTTCAAGTCAATACATTTTTTGCAAAGATTTCAAATAAAATATGTGTGACACGCTCAAAGGATGTACCACAGTGTGCAGTGAAGCGTGCAGGGACACTTTACCAACGTTTTCTCTGCTCGTTTTTTCCAATTGTCATTAAATATAAACTGCTCGAAATATGTTCTGTATCCGCTTTATAGTTAACATGAAGAGAAGGATAATCACGTGGTATTAACTCACATAACCTACGTAGCTGTATATCGTTATGTGTCCTTTGTTTAAACCTGGAGTCACTTGTTAATTGCAACACCAGCGTCACCGCCATCTTCCCACGTGTGACGTCAGTGTGTTGTTTTATTCTTTCGTCACAATAAAGATAACACAAGTCATTGTTCCCACGTGTTGTGCGTGTTGCAATGAGGTTCGACTATTTACAGTGGTGATCAACTAAAACTAAGCCCGTATACGATACAACCAAGGCAATTATGTAGCCTAATCTCTCAACATTGCAACTCAAATTCCGTTAACACACAATTTTCCCCTAGCTGCAAAGTGCCAACAAATATTGTCGCTTCATGAGTCACGCAAACAAGGGTAAAAAAGCAAAGAACCTAGATTGAATGATGTCTAAAAACTGTTCTGTTATCCGCATAGATTATATTTAAGTTGCTTCTAACAATTCTCCCAAAGATCTGACCCCAAATGGAGGTGTCAAAGTAAAGTCACCTTTCCATGGCAGCGTTTCGGTTAGGTATCAGAGTTCCTAGATGAATCTCACTTTAGAGATTAGGGTCTTTGACCCTTTAAGGCTGAGCCTTGTGGCTAGAATTTGGAATTCTCCTTTCTTCTGGTTTCGAACAGATCTACATTCCAATTTGTACATACAATTATTCTTACCAAGTGCCAATATGAATACACAAAGCAGACGACGTTAACTTCAATCCTTTTCACATAAATAGTAGAAATAGAATCAGAATTAGAAATACCAAAACAACAGATTGTAACACAGGCAGCCCAGAGCAGTGGAAATAATTTATGTTATAACATGAACTAACACTTCAACGGTTTATGAGAAACAGGATTTGCTTACACACATGCATTAAACATATTGCACAACTCAGCCGTTGCCTTGATGGTGATGACGTAGGAATATTTTAGCTTGGTAATTATAAGATCGCTGCAATACCACCGAGTTACGATGAGCTTAGGCGGGCATCAGACAAAAACCGCCACTGATTTCCTGAATCACGTTTGGCTTTAATTCCGGAATAGTTTAAATTACAACAGACGTTAGAAGGAAAGCTGTTGGCATTTTCCCAAAAGTTGACAAGGGAATATTTTTTTATCGTTAAATAATTTCACATTTAGTTACAACACAACTCAACCAATGAATCGGGTTTAACTCTTATTTCAATTGTCAAAATATCCCGATTTCTCACTATAGTTTGCAAATGTATCGTACTGTAAATTGTACCTGTATAATCAGCACTTTGTGGCGTTACGATTTGCTCGGAGAAGCGCTATACCGTTAAATTAAATTGTAGTGAAAGGACTGAAAACACCACTAACGCATAGAATGACCCATACACCACTGGAAGCGTGGTTCGTAAAATAGTATAGTTATATACATCGCATATCATAGGGTATTTTAGTTAGCTTATGACATAACTATTAACGTGTGCAGGTTACTTTTAAATAGTTTGCATAAGAATTAACGCAAGAGGCGTAAAAAGTTAGCTGATGGTTCGTTCATGGCATCAAAGGATAATTAGATAATGCCCAAGTGGAAAAACCCTATTTAATTGAATATATAATGCTGATGAATAAGTTTGGCATCAAACAACAACCGTCACTGATTTCCTGAATCGCGTTTGGTTTTATTTCCGAGATAGTTCAAGTTACAATATATGTTAGAAGGAAAGCTATTGGCATTTTCCCTGAAAGTTGACAGAAGAAGATATTTTTATCTTTACATGGTAATAAGTTTTCTGTACATAGCTTTACGTTTTCTTTACATAGCTACTTATGGGCTATTCTGTCAAAGCAGATATCCAGCACAACAATAACATGACTTTATTTTTGTGAATAATATTCGAAAAGAGTTTGTATTATTTTAGATGTTCTCGATTTGACCTTCAACGTCAAAAAGGACATAAAAACTCAACCAGGTTGCTGGAAAATACACTGATAAAATGCCATTATTTTCGTTGATAATAATATATGCTAGCTTGGAGATTCTCATTGGCACGTTTGTGATCAGCTGGATGGACATTGGCTGTTTCCTGTAATTTCAACACAATCAATTACGCTGGTAATTGAAAGTCAGAGCTATTTGGTGATTATTATCATCTAGTTGTGTTTGGCAACTATTTGCATACACTTCAAGTATATTTTGGATATCAGTAATTGGTAAAATTTAAAATATGGTTTTTCTGACGAAAAACAAACAACATATCGGTAACGACTTAATTATTGCAACACGCCGTGTCAGTCTCAGGTCAATAACTTATGCATATGCTGGAGCACTTTTGGTAAACTGAACACCACTGAATTACTACTCAACAATTCCCTAAATATACTTTCGATTCAATAAACGGATCTTAATAATCAAACACGGAAATTAAAGCTATGGGTGGTTTATCCATTGTTGAACAATTTTAAGTAATGTACACACCGCTGTGACCAAATGACATTTCTTATGTAAACTCTTCATCTTGGCAAGGACAGATTCGTTGTAAGAAGCGTCACTCCCCGGATTCTTGTATTTGTTTATGACAAACGCAAACAATCCTCCAGGAACAAGAAGATCAACCAGAATCTGCATTGATAAAAATTATTTGTGAGTAAAGAAACAAAGCTGATTTCCCAAGAGCACAAAAGTTCAAAACCAATGCAGTTTCAAAGAAGCGCATAATATTGTATGCAAGGGCCAATGAAAACAACATTTAGTCAGTTTATATTTCTAAATAAGTCGACCTATTTTAGTGTACTTTTATCATTCAGCGGGTGATGATGACTAGAGGACACGAAAACCTCAATTTACCGCCAGCACCACTGATGTCAGGGAAGCAAAGAGATGTTCAATATAAAGCAATAAGCTCGATTACCCAGCAGCGCTTATTGGCAAAATCAATGCAATTTTCAATAGCATGTTAATGTATGCAAGAGCTCTCAAGAAAAAACAATGTGCCGGTCCAGTAAAACCGCTTTTTCGATATCATGAGAATTTGCAGGGGAACCAAACCGTGGAAATACTTCCAAAGCTAACAATTGTATTCATATGTTCCCCAAACTCTTTCATAATTCCCCCAGACACGGGCGGGATGTGGTAAACCCACCTTCGTAGGGTTAGTTATATTGCCTGGCCGATATATGTGTGTTTGTATATATATATATATAAGCTATCCAGTGACAAGGTTCACTGGCATCGCAGCCAAGGCAATGCCAGTAAGCTGGACTTTTTTCAAGCAAGATCTGAAACATCAAGCTCCCGGTGAGGTTTGAACTCGCGACCCTGGGCTAACCAGACCCAACGACCTACCAACTGAGTTCGTATCTCACTGCGAGCATCATGTTTCAGATCTTCCTGCGACTTTTCGGGAAAAAAGTGGCGTTTCGGTTGGATGCAATGTCTTGGTTGCGATGCCAATCAACCTCATGCATGTTTGTGCTCTGAAATATATCAATTTATACTCGAAGTCACGCGTGACATATATTACCTCTAAGCAATCGCAAGGAAGATGACCAAAACTCAATCCCCGAACACATAACACGAGGTCATAGCTCTTTTTTGGTACAGGAAGTTGAGAGTCGCCTTTGATCACTTGCTGATACAAGTTCCTGCATTTAAAGCGTTTAGGATTGTTATGAGGTTAAAATATTGTCAACTACAATATGCGTACTGCCACGAAAACAACTAATATTGGTTTATTACTCTTTGTTTTAAATTTGCTTTCATGACCGAACCTAACATCAAGGGACATTATTAGAGCAAGATTTTGAAAATGAAAAATATATGCGATGATTCTGAATCTAATCGACCATGTAAATCAAGCATACCGGTACACGTTTTTTGTGCGCGCAACGTCTACCATTTCCTTGCAGCCATCGATGCAGTCAATGTTTCCTTTCCATCCAGCACTTCGGAGCATCACAGCGCATCGACCAGTACCTTAGGGTATAGGCATAATTGTTGTGGTGGTCTTTAATCTTTTTGATGTTTTGAGAAACAACTCAGAAATGTGTCAAGTTATTACAAGACAAAATCGCGCCATATGCGCAGGCCCTAATGGAGGATCTCAGCTATCACACTTCGATTATTATATTCACTGGCATCGCAGCCAAGGTATTGCAGCCAAGCTGGTTCAAACGTTTTCAAAAACAATCGTTTAAAACAAAAGAGTAAATACAATATTAATTTTCATGAATGCTCGTTATATTTCCAAGTGCCCGCCCTTATAATGTAAGTATATGTGCTTTCCAGGGAACTCCCCACCTTACCGGCACAGACATCCATTGCATTCAAGTCTTGTGTATCAAGATTCCAATCCTTGAAACACTCAATGATTTCGGAAACATTTTTCCAGGTATTTTGTTGCCGAGAGCATCTGACCAATCATCATGGTATTCAGCGTATTTTTTATAGACGACTTGATTTGCTTCAACCGAAGGCGACAGCTCCTCAAACAAAGCTTACAGTATTTTAGATTTTTCCATTTTCTCTGCCAGAAAAGGTCAGAAAGCCTATAATATTCCAACTTATGCAGGTTGGAAATTGGTAATATTTTTGAAATAATGCGCTGGAATAGAAATCATATCTCCATGTTAATCAACATGTTGAAATTGTCGATATTATACGGATCTGTGATTGGAATAAATTTTAAACAACGAGGTTTCAATAGTTAACTGTACAGCCGACAAAGGTAAAGGCGTAACACAACAGCTTTTACATAACGTGGAGACGGCGATGTTTATTGGGAATTTACAACTGTGGGTTCGAAACTCCGGAAAATGTTCATGTAATGTTTCTTGAAAGTGACATTCGGCGGAATTTAAAATAATTATGAAAATAAACAAATTGCTCCCTGTCTTTCATCCACTGCCCCTGTGTTACTTATGGAATCTACACCGCATGACAGGTGAAACTTCGGTCAAATGGAATCTACGTGGTACGGACACGTTCTATTTTTCAACCACGCCGGGGTTTGAACCTAGGACATCCTGGGCACGAATTCCGATCAGGTTTTCTTCTTGGTATATGCTTCGGGCGCTTAATGCTGCCACGACCTCTTTACAAACGTTGCTTTAACTCATGTTGATGTGAAGTCTCCCGTGACACTTCGGTTGCGATGGAGGTGTTTTTATTCAACTGTGGCTTGGATTTGCGTGTCTACATTCTGTCGACAGAGACAGGAAAGAGTTGAGGAATAAATTAAAACCTCTGTAGAAAGTATTTTGTTTTAAGCAACAAGCTTTTAATTTATTTGGAAAAATCAATTTCGCTTACACAATTCAGAGGTTTGTTACTTCAAAAGATATACGAATTGCAGTAATTTGCTGTCGCACAGAAAAGACGATGCCTAACCGAGAGTCGGATTCTCGTGCAAAAAAGTATTATTCCTTCGTAAAAAGTTTAGATATTTATCTATTTTTAATAAATATGTTTATTTTTATAATGTATTACCGGATGGGATTCGAACCCCGGTCTGTTTTGCCTTGAACGTTCGGTAAGAACACATACTCGGGTTGCGCCGTAATTTTGGAACTTTTTAAGTATGCGTGGTTTCGCAGTGGATTTACTGTCAGGGTTTGCAACTCAACAATTCATTTAATTGCATTTTATTAAGGGTAAAATCATTACTTGGAGAAAATATTAATCCTACTGTTTTTTTTCTAATGCCGCATTACGTTTGTTGTTTACTTGCATGACGATGTTTGTTAATTTTAAAATTTGTGTTTCTAAAACCTCAGTAGTCTGTTCATTAACTAAAGCTCGCCGATGCGGAACGGAGAAGTTCCCGTTTTACTTTACTGCATTACTGCCTGGCATGGATCTTTTTACTGTAGATTTATCAAGGAGGCCACATAGGTGGTCAGAAACGTTTACTGGTGATGGAAGAACAACAGGACTTGTGAAATCAGATACCGGTTCCATGTATTTGAGTTGCAGAAATACACGAGACGGTTCTTTGAACGTTGGGTTTTTATTCTTAAAAGGTGATCAACCGAACAATGTTATAAAATCAGCAGTGAAATTGTAGCAGCTTCGATTTGTTGTGAAATATTCACACGGCCGATCCAACTTCCACACACGAGTTTTCCGTTGTTTAAGCCCAGCCTGTTCCCTTACAATCGCAGAGTTTGTCAAATTCGGTTTTCTATTAAATCAAAATAACATATTCTTACAACGTTGTTTAGTTAACGAACAATCATGTGGTTCGGAGTTGAACGTGGACGATCTTCCAACAACTCTTGTTCTTCCAACTTCGAGCGATGGAAACTTGTTACAATACTGTATTTATACTGTGAGCTCCAGAAGGATGCAACACCACCATCACCACGTCTGCTGTTGACAGTAGGTTCAGGACGGATTATATGTAAGTTGCATTCTTCTAACTTTGAGACTTTCTCTCCAGAAGAACGTTGTTTCTCATGTGTAAAAGTACAGTTTACCTTTTGAAACATTTTGTTGAATGGATTTTATCCGATGATCCTTCACATCCTGGGGTAATTATTGGCGGGGATCAAATATTAAAACTTCAAGCCCGAACAATTAATATTCAAATATTCGCAAATCACTCTGACATCTCTCATCCTTCAATCAACATCGTCTCAGATTTGTGTCAAATTCGCGCATATAGTAAGACTGAATTGTTGACCTTTTTTAACATTCTGTATTTAGTAGTGCGCTATTAGTGTTTCAAAACTTTATTCGAACGAGCTGTCGAAAGTTTATCCCAACTTCATTCGGTTCTACAAATGTGTGACCAACTGTGATCACCTCCTCGAACTTTTTTCTTTCTTGTTTTTAGCGCCGTAACCGCATTTTACTTTGTCACGTTTGCAGCACATGATAAGACGAGATTAAGTTCGCGAAAGCTCGTGCAAATAAAGCTTTTATGTGGTCAGTCAAATAGTGCTCCTGGCAAGTTACACCATCAAGCAAATAGGAAGTTATGGACCTGAGACAGACACGGTGCAGAATGTTTTTAATGTTGTAGATGTAAAATATTTTTATAAATAATGATATTCTCAGTAGCGAAAATGGTCACGTAGATAAAGCTGAGAAAAACATCACGCATTGTTTAAAATGGAAACTTCCCAGGCCATCGTATCAAATGAAGGACTTCATTGCAGAAATTTTGAAATTTAATAACGACATCCTACAATTTGAAGTAAGAATCAAAAATATTTTGTTACATGTCTTGCAGCAATGATAATACTGATAAAGTGTTTCCGTATTTAGGCGTATTGTAAAGCCCATTGCAATTTTCATATTCATTTTTTATGTTGATAGTAGAAAATTTTTACTGTTAGTTTCATTGCAACCAATCTGACCAAACAAGAATAAAATAAAATCACAAGTTATATGATTGAAAATAAAATTTAAAATAATAAATATCTGTCATAACTGTTGTAAAAAATGCTTTAATTTTCAGAGTTCATTCTCCTGGGCTGAACTCACTTGAATGTAAGCGGAGATGATATTTTGTATATTGCAAATCATGCAATGACAAGTCTTGATTTCTCTCCCTGGAAATTATAAAGCTACGACTAGAAATCCTGTTTTCTAATTTGAACTGGACACGTGTCCTTCAACTCTTGAATTAATACGAAATATGTTCCATGTTGTTTATAAGACACGTCTTCAGTTTTACCATAAACTCTGCTGTGGGTGTTATTATTGCAGACATCTCCGAACAACGTAACAATTGCACACCAAGTTCACAATTTCAAGTTTAGCAACAAAAGTTTGTGATGCGAACTTCTCCATCCTGGGAAATGTCGCGTTATACCGGAAATGTTAAACAAAGATATTAAAACTGCTTCTGGAGCAACATCAACTAAACTGTATGCATAGCATTTGTTATGTTAGTTTCGAAGAAAATCAAAAGCAAAAAAGGAGCCATAATATCTTATGTGATAATTCTTAATGGCAATTTGTTGCAACAGAGAAAAATCCCTCTATCGGCTCAAAGTACAGTTGGAAATTTCACAATCAACTTTGAGTTGTTTGGTGACGACCAAATGAGCAATCTACTCACTACTAAATCAATCGTCGAAGTTCCAGAATATATTTACGCGAAGATTGAATCTTCCACAAGTGAAATGTTCAATTTAGCGGTGAGCACTAGAACACTAAAAGCACTAAATCTTAAACACGCTGCCCACCTGGGATCTTCACTGGACAAAGTTTCGGCAGGTTGTGCTGTTTCACCCCATGTCACTTTAGTGCCGTAGACACGGTGTGAATTAAGTGTTTATTGCATTTCTCCTGTTATATTATAGCGCCCTAAGGATCTTACATTTGCTGCAATTTGTTAGGAGGCCGGACTATTTTGTTAGGGGTTAGTAGATTGCCGACCCATGTTATAACCATCAATATGTTCCACTGGATCGTATGTAGAGTTTTCTACAAACAAAATATTCAATAAGAAATGAAAAAACTTTGAGATTACAATATCACAATGCTAAAATATTCCGACCTGTACCAAGTTTTTCGCCAGTTAAAATCGTGCTGGGTCAACAACGTGGGTTCTGATGAAGGAAGTTTGAAATATGATCTCATCACACTATAATATAAAATGTCAAAAAGTTACGTTTTCGAATTCCTTGTGTACGAGACGCACCGATTTTCTAAGATTTTTAGCAGTTTTTAACTTAATGGCGTAAATTCTAACCTCAATGGCGCTATGTCATCACTTATGTATATTTCACAGTTATGCAATCGAGATCATTGTGCGAATTCTATGCAGAAAATTTCTTATCAAGCCACGAAACTTGGTGAAGATTCAAGATTATTTTTCAACATTTCATGAACACTCCACGCATTAAATACACAAAAGTTCACGTATTTTATCATAGGTTTTCCAATAACAAAAACTTCTTGAATTAGCAAAATTGAAATTCGCTGTTCAACGGTGCAACCAATGCGTGGCAACGCGCAGTGTCGGTTCAACCATTACACAAACAAGACCATGCGTTTTTTAAGCGGTTGTTAGCTGCAACGGCTTGGCGTAGTTGGCACGGGTGGCGAAAGCTAGTGGTGGGTAGCGAGTTGGAGTACAGTGGTCACAACTTTTTTGCTCTAGGAACTGTTCAATGTTTTGCTGATCTTCTTTCTGGCACGCAGCTAAAACCCAGTACAGTTTTTTCTGTTACAAGAATTCAAAAGTGTATGTTTTTTCAATAAAAAACACCAAAGCGTAGATCGTAATGGATTTCCAAATTTAACGAATGTGTGATGTGCGTAATTTAGGCCATTATAAAATACAGTTGGCAAATATTACATTCGCCCCGCTCGGCCTTGTCCTTTTTTCGTTGTTCGTGATCTTCGAGAGAAGGAGAGAAAAAATCAACGCGCAGGTCAGTGAAGCATATCCAAACAGCCTTCAAACCGAACAATGGCACAGAACAGTTGGGATCTTGGGGAAAAGTCATCCAGTGTTGCAAGACTCGAAGCGAATACATGATTTGCACCAACGCCAATGCGCATGCGCGAGAATCGGGGTCATAGGTTAAGTTGTGCTACGCGCGTTTTGTTGTGTAGAAAATGATTGGTCTTGGTTGGTAAGTGTGAAGTATAACAACAGTTCTGGGGTGTTTTTAATTTTTTTTGTTGCAAAATGGAAAACAAAGACCCTAAGTATGACATAGGCGTTGTGGACGTGGATAGTTGGGAGTTTGCGCGAACATTGTAAGCTGTTTGGTTTGCAAACCAATAACAAAACAAAGTCGCAACATATTGGTCTTTTCCTCAGATGTTATGGGTGTAAAATTAAGTTGTTAAAACCAGCAAGGGAAGTAGCCTACATAAGTATTTTATGTTTTTCTGAAAAAGAGCAACTCCTTGACCCATGTGATGGCATTGCAAAGACAATCTGCTGTGTCTAAATGAAAACGATGTCAATTTACGTGGGCAAAAAGCTCCTAAATGTCAACCTATAAGCAGAGCATTTGAATACCTGGAGTCTCATTATATTAAACCTTAAAAATGCTGCCTATTGCTTGCGTACTGATTTTTCGCATCCAAAAGTGTACACCATCCAAAAGATTCTCCTTGCGTTAGACCATGTGGAGAAATTTTGCGGGCATACTGCATCTGTATAGGTAAGTTGTTTGACCAGAGGGATGTTAGTTGACAAAAAAAAAATCGCCAGTTAACAAAAGTTTAAACGCGCGTGACTCGGCCGCCTTACGAGGTAGCGACTTACTTTTTTCACACAAAGATAAACTTGTTTGCGAGAAAAAACGCGCGCCCTCTCAAATTTGAAGAATATTAACCATAACCCCCACATTTTTCAACGCTCTGCGCTCGCCAAAAAATGTACATTATATCACGTTTAGTGCGTTCGTGGAAAATTTCTAACGTCTCTTGCGACCACAGCATGATACTGGGAGTCGAAGTGACATGCTGCAGCGTTCCGCCCAACTGTCCTTTCACCGCAACGCCGTCGACCTTTTGTTCATCCTGCATAATCGCAAGCGCTTCTAATTCCTGCTTGGACGGGACGCCTATCCTAATCGCCGCGTTCCGAGCCTTTTTTAACACCTCTTTGGATGGCGCGTCATCCCTGTTTCCTGATTCTAAGACGCCGGGTTCAACTTTTTCGAGCATATGAAGGTGTGTTAAGCGGGGACATTTATTCGTTACAAGTTGTTTAACTTTTTCTAATCTTAATCCTTTTAGATTGGTAGATTTTGTTGTTCCTGTTGGATGAACAGGAATTGATGAATAGTTTACTGTAACAAATTTTTTATGCAAACAAACCAAGTCGATAGATGCCACACAGTGGCAAGTCCCGAATGTGCACCGAAATTTGGTGTGAAAAAAGCGATCCGTGTTTTGCTTGACATACCATCTTTGCTCCTTAGCCGCGAAAGAACAGTACGGATTACTGTTCTTCAATGCGCGTCGAATGATTTCCGGCCATTCCTTTCCTGTACAATATCTACCTTTAATACCTTTACTAATATGATCGAACTCGTCTGTAGTTAAAGTAAAACTTGCACTTTGTGCGAAAGTGCTGGGAGACCAGTATGCGTCGCGTTTTAAACTGGCAAACTCATCAACATCGCACCCGCTGCTATCATCGCGCACATCAGTCAAACCTGAACATTCGGGATTCGGAACACAAACATCAGCATTATCCACGTTATCTTCACCTCTTTCACCCTCGTCGCTTACACAGGGGGGATTTATGTCGACAAGACTACGCTCAACATTGGATTGATGTTCAAAGATTTCGTCAGTTATTACTTCACTATTAATATTGCTTTCGGTTTTACCATCAACATTACAGGCGCCAAACAAATCGAGACAACATTTTATTTGTCCTTCATGTTTTGCCCAGAAGTATTTTAGATTTCGAATTTTGTTATCCCGTTTTTTTTTGGACATGTCTTCGGAAAAAAAATGCTTTATCAATACATGTCATGACGAGGGGGTGCGAGGGTCAAATGAAGTGTACTTGGATAGTGCTGACACAAACATGTCTACTGTTAGGTTACCTCGAGCTTGTCCTGTTGCGCACTTCGGAAGTGGGGCGGGGTTTTCTCCTTCTCGAACTCTCGTACTCTCTCGACGGCGACACGACCTTTTCATCATCGAGGCTTTCCCTCCTCGAACTCTCGTACTCTCTCGATGGCGACACGACCTTTTCATCATCGAGGCTTTCCCTCCTCGAACTCTCGTACTCTCTCGATGGCGACACGACCTTTTCATCATCGAGGCTTTCCCTCCTCGAACTCTCGTACTCTCTCGATGGCGACACGACCTTTTCATCATCGAGGCTTTCCCTCCTCGAACTCTCGTACTCTCTCGATGGCGACACGACCTTTTCATCATCGAGGCTTTCCCTCCTCGAACTCTCGTACTCTCTCGATGGCGACACGACCTTTTCATCATCGAGGCTTTCCCTCCTCGAACTCTCGTACTCTCTCGATGGCGACACGACCTTTTCATCATCGAGGCTTTCCCTCCTCGAACTCTCGTACTCTCTCGATGGCGACACGACCTTTTCATCATCGAGGCTTTCCCTCCTCGAACTCTCGTACTCTCTCGATGGCGACACGACCTTTTCATCATCGAGGCTTTCCCTCCTCGAACTCTCGCATTTCATCGATGGCTTCTACGTTCTTAGCATCGGGAATTCCCTTTCGTGTGAACTTGATCGGTGGTGACGCGGTCTTCTTGGCGTTAGGACTCTTCTTCTTCTTCTTCTTCTTCTTCTTCTTCTTCTTCTTCTTCTTCTTCTTCTTCTTCTTCTTCTTCTTCTTCTTCTTCTTCTTCTTCTTCTTCTTCTTCTTCTTCTTCTTCTTCTTCTTCTTCTTCTTCTTCTTCTTCTTCTTCTTCTTCTTCTTCTTCTTCTTCTTCTTCTACCCCGACGTTCTTCCTTCTCGTCTTGTTACAACCATCCATCCGGACTACGATGCTTCCGTCACTTTCCGTTGTCGTCTGGTGCGCAGTTTGGTGGACGACTGCAGGTCTTGTTGGTTGGAATCCAGTACTCCTCCTCCTCTTCCTCCTCCTCCTCCCCATATTTGGGAAGGCCTCTGGAGCCAATCGTACTCTGGAACCGATCGCTGTACTGGAGCTAACCGTACATATGACGGTTTGTTAACCTAGCAAATACAAATGCAGTTTGTATAACTACCAGTTTTACTAAGATACAGGGAGTTATAATATAATAGATTAATATTTGACCTGCTGCGCTCTTTCCTTAACAACATCAAGAAATGTTGGCCTTGATTTCACCGGTTCCGCCTGTTCAATGAATTTCTAATGCAAAATATTGTTGTTAATTTAATAATTTTGTTGGTAAAAACATTCGTACTCACCGACAGTGGACTCGGCGTAATCTGTTTTCCCGCATTTAATTCGGGGAAATCCAGGATAGCCTTGACCGCCACCTCCCGTGATTGGACAGTCCTTTCCACGTGTGTCAGCAGAAGTCGTAGACCTTCATCTGAGAGATGGATCCCATCGTTACTAAGTAACTGCGATGGGATGCCACCCTCAATAAACTGAAGTTCCACTTCCTCTGCTGACTTCCTCAACTCTTTGTTGAGCGCTGCAACGAAACGTGGCTTCTTGGTCTTCTTTTTGTCAACTAACATCCCTCTGGTGTTGTTTGGGTAGTCTCATTAATTGTGAAGTAGCCTAAAATAGAAAATCAGTATGCCTTGAAACCATAGCATTTTTTTAGATTAAATCAAAACTGCAATCACATTGCAGCATCAAGCCGAAGCTACAGCAACAAAATTAAGAGAAATCGTGCACTTCACTTCTCTTTCAGAGGAATCTATCGAACTCAAATTTTATAGGTTCATTGAAAGCTAAAGAAATAGATTTCTAGCAATCTGCCTTAGACAAAACAAGTGATTATTTTTATATATTTAAATGCACATTGTTAAACTGCCCTTTTTATGTTGTACTTTGTTCAATGCCTTTGTTTGTTCCTTTCAGTTTACTGTCATATTACCTCTTGTAATTGAATTTTTTTGTGTTCACACAGTGGTCCTGATTTATTAATGTTATGTGCAAACATTTGTATTAACACTTAAGTACGTTTCTTTGTGACAAAAACTTTTAAGTAAGCAACAACTTAAAATAAATCATGTGAACAATATTTCTTCTGACTTAAGGCCGCATATCAGTATTGAATCCCAAAATCTAGGTTTGAAGGCTATCACCATTAATACCCATACTGAGTGATTTGCTTTTTTTGCCAACAACAATTCCTGTGGTCGGTGACCCATGAAGATCTACTGGTACTATTCATAGAGAAAAAAATTGGTTGCAGCTGCATCCGCCAAAACACAGCAAGGATCTGAGGAGCCTCCAGGAGGATCTTTTGTCCTATAGGATAGCAAAAACAGTCCCAGGGGGCAACCAAAGCAACTTTCCTGTGACAATTTTTTTTGCCATTGCGTAAAAAAGGGTTAGGACCAACATTAAATTGCAAATTGGATGAGGGTTTTGTGATTCATTTTTTCGCAAAACCATCTTACATTTTTTTGCAGCCCATTTAGCTAAAATAATGACTGATCTGGGGCCTAAATGACCCCTAGGTGGTGCTTTAAGCATCTATCTTGCAACTAATCTTCAACTTACTGCGTAGCCAAGAGGCGGGCCTAACATAAAATCACAAATTAAGGTATACTTCTGTGATTCAATTTTGAGCTACATCCCCTTGAACATTTTGGTGGTTTTTCAACTAAACTTTTCACAGCACCCTGCACCAAACGTCTGACTGACTGAGATGAGCAAAAAATGCACTAAAAATGCACTAAAACTGCACCAAACACGCTGAAAATCGCCCTGGCTACACCACGTGACTTCTTGCTCATTCAACCAGAAAATTGACCCCAACGCATCACCGGTTGCCTTGTGACGGAACTGAGACTCTCTATGACGCAGGAGTACAAGACGGGCATTCCCCGCGGGCAAAACTATTTTAATAGAATTACTGATATGCGGTCTAAATAGTTCTATTAGATTACACATATCATGACAATATCAGCAACAAAATAAAAAACATTTTCAACATATATACGATGATTGGCCAATTTTAGTTGCCACGAAAGAAATTTTGTTAATGCTGTTATGATTCTTGATACCGATGAGCAAGAAATGCCAAATCTCAGTGTTAAATATTTTTCCAACAGTTCAAATCAAAATCTCATGAATGTCATCATCACTAACTCATCATCAAATAACAGACATATACAGATTTGTTTGCTTCTTGTTGCATTGCAACTTGAACTGTTCCAGTAATTCATCCCAACAGATCTCTTCTCTAGTAACTTGAAAACTGAATTAATTTTTTGTTCAATTTTACCAGTTCAAAAGATGTCAGAAAGTTAAATTCACATCGACATTATTGTAATACATTTGTTTTCGGTTTAATGAGTTCACTTACATCTGCAACTACCACCTGCACCTAATATAGAACTTGGTTGAATTGTTTCATGGCTTGTACTTATGTTGGGACTATTTAAAGTTGTTAGGGCTCTTTACTTGCTTGTCAACCAGATGGTGGTTTCCTAGCTTTTATGACACTGGTTGTATGAACCAAGTGTAAATTACGAACTGGACTTTGTGTTGCTGGCCTGCCTTTAACAAAGTGCTGTTTGGAGCAAATGCGAGTTCATTTGTGGTTTTCACAACCTTCCCTTTTAACACAATTCACCCATCGATCATGATCTTCTTTATGGTTTAATTTCGTTTGAAAGGGGTGAAGTACGAATGGAGAATCACATACGCACCGCGGCACCGACTACATCCAAGATTGCATTCATGAATTTCACCCTGTTTAGATCTCCACTGACGCAATTTTCTTCGATTGTTATTGCAACCAATTACGCAACATCCAAGTCCTGACATTCAGTTTAAAATCAAAGCCGTATAACAAACAAAATAAGTGATTATTTCCAAAACTTCGTATCACACAAAACAGCATTTCGCTCGCGTAGCACAACTTAACCCCTGACCCCGAGCTGACACTAGAGGCGCTGTTTTGGTGCAAATCATGTATTGTGCGCGGATTGATAATTTGTGCGCGGATTAATAATTTTTGCGCGGATTGATAATTTGTGCGCAGATTAATTGCAAAATCACAAAAATTGGGCGGATTTTTGACCGATTTTGAAAATTCTGTGCGGAGGAAAATTCCTCACGTCATTTCTCCAATCTAGTCAACCCCCAAGACTTCAAATCTGTCGCCAGAACCTCGATCCAAACAAAGCACGAGCGAGCAGTGATGCGTGACGAGTGAAGAAAAATGTTTTGTGATTACCACGTGATCGGTGGGTTGCTATAACAACAGTTGGTCTACCCAGGACACATGTGTTTTTCATCAACCCAAGATAATGATGAACAAAATACAAGATGTTGTTGAGGCCTTACAGTAGACAGGACAATGTGGGCAAGGGCAATACTTAAAACAATGCAAACATGCGCACACACCAGATTAACTGAAAGAATATTTTTTACGGTTTTTAGGTACAACATACTATTTGAATCAACAAATCTAGCACTCAGTACAATGTGACATGTACGTTATCATGTCCTAAATAACAAACAACCTTGGTTGGAATTTGTATTTGTTGATGTCGTTGAAAGGTCGGACTACGAACAATGCTGGGTAAATACCTGAAACCGCTACTATGTAAAACAGTAAAGTTATCTGCGTTCAAAATATGGTTAACTCGCTATTTTAAACTCATCAAAGGTGAAACATACTAAAAATAAAAGTGGTAATTTCCAACAATATATTGCCAATCTTTCCGCCGTCGACTCACTCGGTTTGTCTGCGCTAATATTGTGACGCAACAAATATCAGCTGCTTAGCCAAGCGGAACCATTATTTCCTCTCTCAGCGCCCAACGAAAATGCGGAACTAAATTCACAGCCGTTGACTTGGGCAGAATTTATGAGGAAACTGTTACTCTGTGAAAGCGGATTTATTCCTTTATTCGTTCTCAAGTAAAGTTTGGACGATCAGTTCCTCCCCAAGAAATAACACCCCACGATCCTGACTCCAGTTGCTCGGATTGAAGCAGAAGCTCAACACAAAAACTACCTCCTGTTCCTCATAATTGTTTGTGTTCTCGTTATTACTCAAAAATAAAATAAATTTAACAAAAACAAAACTTCCGCCATTTTTTTTCCGCAGCGGTCTCCAAGACCGAAACTTTAACGATGCCAGTAGAGGTTTTTAACTAATATAAATATTATTAGGCTTGAACACCGGGCCGATTTTTTTGGCAATTAAAATACGTGCTGTTTTAAAAACAGAGATTTACACTTTTAATTTAAAGATTTAATATTTTAGTTAATATTTGTTTGTAAATTGAACACATTACGACCAACCAATAGATGCGCGAATGTGAAGAGAACCGTTGTATTGTATTTCGTTAGTACGAAAATGTTGGCTGGCAGTTGTCACCCATACCGCTTATGTGCTGTTCAAGCACTGGTCCTACAGACCATTCGGATACATCAACAGTCAAGGTGATTGTAACATCTGGATGTAAATGGTTTTACTCTATTGGTTAAAGATTTTGGCATCATCCAGACGATCTATGAACTAGAGTTTTTTTTTTCTCTGAAACACACTTTGCATTGATAAGAATAAAACATTTCTGCAGGCGATGGAATAGCAAAAAAAAATATGCCTGGTATATGCCGTAGGATCAATAAGTTCTGTGCCACCGGTGTATCGTCAGGAGATTAAGCATAGAAATCAGCAGGATAAGCAGATATTTATACCCTGCACTACTAAGCATCACATGCAACAAACGCGTCGCTCCCACTTAGGGGATAATTAGAAGAAAGACAACGATCGTATTATCAATACGCGCTGTGGTTGAGCAGTTTTATCGTCATCATCACCATTTAAAACATCCTCAACGGTGACATAAATTCAGGCGGATGACGCAAACACTTTGTTGTCGTTAAACTGTGCTTTGTGACAAAACGTGTGCGTTTAAGAATCACAAGCTTTGTGTTTACTTTGCTTGTTTTAGAATTTGCTCTGC
The DNA here is from genome assembly GCF_947561715.1 of Ascidia mentula. Classification (NCBI taxonomy): domain Eukaryota; kingdom Metazoa; phylum Chordata; class Ascidiacea; order Phlebobranchia; family Ascidiidae; genus Ascidia; species Ascidia mentula. The sequence continues at coordinate 21,790,532 of NC_138570.1, read as the reverse complement.
GTAGTTCAATGGTCTGTATAAATTCCGGTAAACATGAGTTCTGTCTGACATTCTTAAACCACTTTCGGTTCCTTTGCGCTTCCAGTTGTCTGACTGATTAAATATTTATCGTAACTAAATTTGCACTAGAGAACATCTTTACCACATATTGCGTTTCACGTTTCGACGATACAAAGAAATATCCTTCTGACGTCGGTTGTTCTTTAATGAAAACCTTATTTAAATGGGACTAAGTTAGTTAACTATAACCTACGCCTGCAATATAAAATACCCGAAGTATGTCAGTATAGAATAATTTATTAAAATGCCAGCAGGTTAATACTAATCAGAATCAGAGGATAAGAGTGCCATGGTGTCACACGAGCTGCTGGTGCTTGAATTAAGAGACTGCAAAGAAAGTAAACACGGAATAAAAAGTGTTGCAAAATAAGTTTGTTAGTGACACCAGCTAATGAACCACAAACCAGCAATGATTAAAAACCAGTGCCATAATGATCTATCAAGCAGGTTAAATATTGCCATTGACCTCCATAGGATTTATTCAATTTTAGGCCTGGCGACCCACAGACTCATATTAGTTTGGAAACTTTTTAGGATAAGGGCGAAGCCACACAACAATATATCAGTTTTCGGCATTTATGGCTTTAAATGAGAATAGCCATGATACACATACCTTGTAAAAGTCTCCACCAGCAATACATAAAAACATAAAAATCTGTTCTTCTGGCAAAGATAAAACGTAACTTTATTCACCGATGTTTCGCCGGTTATTCAACAAGGCTTCCTCAAGGTAATGGTACAGCACACACTAACGCCAAAAAACGTGCCAACACGAAAAAGGGGATAACGCTAACACCGCTTGTAAAATCATGTGATGTATAAAAAATGGGCGGGAAAACTACAGTTACAGTAATTTGTTATAGAGCACCGGGAAGTAAACGCACTGTTCCCTATCATTAACACAGCAATTGTTCTTGTGGATGTGGAGCGCTTCTAGGAAGAGGCGATGCACATGTACGCATCAACAACTATATGCGCGTTTTCAAGGAGTCTACAGGCAAAATCGAAGGAATTCTAGACAACACCTCGTTGGCATCGCTTTACTCTTATATAAAAGAAGGCGCAGTGCGGAATATTGCAACAGGAAGAAAAAGGTGTCCAGAGAAGCTCGATTTGTGGCATGGTAAAATAATTGATTCGCGGGTCAAGAGCGCGAATAAAGAGTGGGTTACGAACATGTCAGACCACGAACTCACACCTGAGCAACATGGTGTCTTAGCGCTTGGATTAAACTTTGCCGTTTCGTCTAACGCTGTACCATGGAAACAGATGTTAGCATCCATCGAGAAGGGCCTTGTTGGCCAACCTGCCCACGTCAAATCTCTGTTGCAAGGCAAGGTGGTAGGGTGTATTCGTGTTACACCCAATGTGCCAAGATCATATTCGTCAGCGATACAAGAACTTAGAAACAATCGCAGCATTGTCATTTTGCCAGCCGATAAAGGAAACCGCACTGTTGTGATGAACCGGTCCGAATACACTGATAAGTTGCTGGTACTTTTAGATGACACCACAACTTATAAAAAGTTGACGAGAAATCCAACCCCTTCGTTAGAACGCAAGGTAAACCGGTTTGTGGGTTACCGTCATAGAGAAAGAGAAGCGTTGTCGGTTGTAGAGTTTCGGCAGCTACACTGCAGACCTCAGTTGTATGGGCTTCCTAAAGTCCATAAACCAGGCATTCCGCTGAGGCTCATCGTTTCTTTTATTGGCTCTCCAAGCTACATGCTTGCGAAGTACCTCGCAAGAGTCATTGCCCCATTAATTGGCACCGGTCCACATCATGTCAGGAACTCGCATGAGTTTGCAGTAGATGTTAGGAGTGTGGAAATAGCGGGAAGAGAGTGTATGGAGTCATTTGACGTTGTCTCCTTATTCACAAATGTACCACTGGTTCTTGCTGTCAAAACGGTCATGGACCGTTTACAAGAAGACGAAAATCTCGAAGAGCGAACGCTATTGTCGCGTGAGGACATTGCTGAAGGGCTTAATTTATGCCTAAACGCGACATATTTCTCTTTTCAAGGGGATTTTTACCAACAGGTATTTGGCACGGCGATGGGTTCCCCCATCTCCGTTGTGATTGCCAATGTGGTAATGGAGACGATTAAAAACAAAGCGCTGGCAACATTTTCACATCCTCCACGTTTTTGGAGACGTTACGTTGATGATACGTTTTGCATTATCGATATTTTGGTCCTCAAGTCCTTCCTTGCCCACCTGAACGGCATTGAGGAATCTATAAAGTTTACTTTGGAGGAAGAAATTAATAAGAAACTACCATTCTTGGATGTGGAAGTATACCGGAACGTGGACGGCAAAATCGGCACTCGTGTCTACCGAAAGCCGACTCACACCAACCGCTACCATTCCCTCCAGTCGGCGCATCCGCTACAACACAAAAAGGCGGTTGTCAGGTCCCTGATGGAAAGAGCTGATGCCTTGGTCTCAAGCAAAGAAGATTATTATGAAGAGATCACTATCATCCGGAATGCGCTAAGGAAAAACGCGTATCCCTCGTGGATATTACGTTGAAGATCGGCCGTCACACACCAAGACCCGACGCCAACCTACGGCACGGTGGTTCTTCCCTACGTCCCCACACTCACCGAGACTTTGCAGCGAATGCTGACAGATTATGGGATTAAGGTATACATCAGACCCCATACAACACTCCGCAGTTTGGTGTCGCACCCCATTGTCATGGAGGTAGCGAAACCAAAAGGAGTGGTTTATTCAATTCCGTGTGGAGAGTGCGAGGGTGTCTACATCGGGGAAACCGGAAGAGCCTTGAAAACCAGAATTAAGGAGCACCGCCGCGACGCAAATAAGACAGCGTTAGCCAAGCATGCTGCCTTAAAAGGTCATCAGATCGCCTTTGACAAGGCTAAGGTTTTGGAAAAGGAGGTGGACCATACAAAGCGCCTCTTCCGAGAAGCGCTCCACATCCACAAGAATAATCGCTGTGTTAATGATAGGGAACAGTGCGTTTACTTCCCGGTGCTCTATAACAAATTACTGTAACTGTAGTTTTCCCGCCCATTTTTTATACATCACATGATTTTACAAGCGGTGTTAGCGTTATCCACTTTTTCGTGTTGGCACGTTTTTTGGCGTTAGTTGTGTGCTGTACCATTTACCTTGAGGAAGCCTTGTTGAATAACAGGCGAAACGTCGGTGAATAAAGTTACGTTTTATCTTTGCCAGAAGAACAGATTATTAAGTTACAATATGCCTGGCAGCAACAAAAACATTATATTTATAAAAACATACGAGTAAAAACCAATAAGAGTATATTTACTACTACCATTACGAACCATAATGACGCGAGGCGAAATAACTTTTCGCCAATTGCTTCTGAATCACTTCGTCTTCTTGGCTGGTCCGAATCAGCCACATTTGATCTGCTTTCTGTGAAAGTATGTTATAGATTTCAAGATCCAAGTAGATTTTGCGATTATGTTATCTGCAAGTCATACCCAGCACTTTAGTTGGAGGTGAGAAGTTATTGGAGGTGACATTTTCATCTACAAAAAACATACATTGGCAATTTTGGTGGAAAACAATGTTCGTACAACTTTATTTTTACTGAAGTATATTTCATTTCCTCAAAAAAACAAAAAACGGACCAAATTTTTACCACACAAATGCTGCTTTTCTTTTTGATGAAGTTTTTCCATCTTTTGGTTACGTCACTTGCAACGTTGAAAGCAGTGACATATTGGTATTTTTTCTACTGTAGATGACGCTTGAGTGCGGAACCTTCCCTCAACGCGAAACACAGGCTTCAAGTTACGCCTCAACTACTATGTAAAACGTAACGGTTACGACCCACTGATACTAAACACACCCAGTCTCCTCGCAACCAGCATTCAGTTGGTAAGTGTGTAGTAGTTTGCTGATTCACTGAAGGTTTGCAAGGGTTAATATTTGTCACTAAGCTTGTTCTAGCTGACTTTGCGAGCAATCAGTTAAGAAACCGTGAAACTCAGCCTCATTGTGAGGTGGGCAGGTTTCTACATTAATATTGAACTGAGGAAACGTTATGTGGAAACGGTTTGTAGAAAATGTTGATTTTTTCGTATTTGTGGAGTTAACTTTTAATATAATCAGTTGTGAAGACAATTGTGCACACGGTCTTAACAATGCAGCAGTACAGCTGGTGACTGACGACGGTCTGGTCGACCAACAATCCACACAGACACTATTTGAGTTGTATGTGGAGGTTAAATATAAACATTACATTTTATGATTATATTTGCGATCAATCAACTTACCAACGTTGGAATTCAAGGATGTAATTTTAATGGTTCTCAAACTGTTCGTTGCGTAACCTCGGTGGGTCGTTTCGAATATGGCGTCGGGTAAATTTAAACCCGGCCTTGCACAATAATCGGTGCGTCACAAGTACTGTGCATATCTCCAAATGCGTCGCACTGCAATATGTTCATTTACTTATTTGTTGCCACACCGGGATTCGAACCCACGACATCCTGTGGACGAATCCCGATCGCGTTTTTGTGTTTGAATGATTTGGATGCTTTAACCGATGTAGAAGTTTTATGTCATTCGATGTGCTCTCCAGCGACACCTATCTTATCGGCCACAGATATAATGTCATTTCCTTCAATGACGTAACAGCGGTCGGTCTCGCTTTGCAATTAATTGATTTGATTGAAGTTGGTAAATGATGCGTGACGTCAAGTAGCAAATGTGGAGACTCACAGTTTTATGTACGGTTGTGAATGCGTACAGAAGATAACATTTAATCGATAGCAAACAAAACAAGATCTTGCTTTATTTACTTGCGATAAAGTGCACAGCAGTAGTTTAGCGTTGATTAAATTATTCCGGCAATTACTAAGTTATTTATTCCAACATTTAATTTAGTTATTTGGCTAATTAAAAAGCACTGATTTGTTTATCAAATGTAGTATCACCCTGTATTGTGTTCTGTTGGAATGTGACTGCAGCGTATATGCAGAGAAACTTATACGCAGCAAATGATGTAACCCATAGTATATCTTGGCGTTGAAATGGTGATAACTTATCATATACCCTTATCATGTTAATACATACTGGCACGATTATGTAGGCATAACTTGTTTGTTTCAACGTACTGAACAATGTTTGGCGATCTTGATGATGACGTAGATTAAGTATGGAATGAGTGGATCGCAAAATACAGTGAGTTTATTCCTGGTTTCCACCAAATTGCTTCAATAAGTTTCATTCTTAGTTTACATCGATTTAACATTTAGAGTTATGTTGCAGTTATTTCGATGGTTTGCAGACAAACAATATTTAAACGAGGACGAACTTCGTGAAAGAAAAAGTATTTGGGAAAGAAGTTTAGCTGAAGTGAAAGAACACAATGAAGATTTCAAGACTGGAAAGTTCACATACAGGATTTCACTAACACAGTTCAGCGATCGGGTAAAAAGGAGACAACACATGTCCAAACAACGCAGTAATGTTTCATACAATGGTGGCTGATACAGCTAGACTGCGATACCTGGGCTGCGGAATCTGTTAACCTAATAATTTCCAGCTAAGTTTTGAATAAACGTTTGTTTAACTACATTTCAAAACAGAAAAACGATGAAATCCCATGGATGGACGATCGGAATGTGGCAGAATGTTACAGACCGCCCTTGTTGTTCGGAGCAACGAAAGAACCTCAAGAAACTGAACCAGATGTTGGCATTGAGGGACCCAACCCTGAAAGTATTGACTGGAGGATCAAGGGTTGTGTAACACCCGTGCAAGACCAAGGAACTGAGTTACCCGCTTGCTGGATATTCAGTGCAGTAAGTGTTCGTAACAAATATCTAACTGCTGGTATAACTACTGTGATTTAAATATGTAGGTAGCAGCCGTTGAATCTCATCACAAGATAAATAACGGAGAATTGGTCAAACTTTCTGAACAACAATTAGTTGATTGTGACAAAAAGGGTGGAGGAACAGGAGATCTGGAAGGGGCGTTTGATTACATTCGAAGGAATGGAGTCGTTTTTGAACATGAATATCCGTTCATTGGCAAGGTTGGTTCAACGAAAATCCATTTTTAATATTAAACAATAATTGGATCTTCAGTGTGCTTTTTACCTCATAACATACTTCCCATAGACGTCTCTTACTAAAGTACCTTGTAGATTGCCAGAGTTATAACGTAACCACCACTAAAGTACTGGTTTCTGCAAAGAAAAGTCTTGAAAAGAGATACGTTTAATTGTATCTTCCAGTACTGGTTAGTTTTGAGAAACCAAACATCGAAATCAGCAAAACTTATTAGGTTGAACCATTTGTAATCGAAATTTACGAAAATATCTTCGTAAATAAAAAGTTACATAGCATACATCATGATTTGGCGAATATATGCTAACGACAAGGTAGTTACATTGGACAGAGAACACGATGCAGAGATGGTCCTTGTGGACGTATCGGAATGAAAGGATTCAAGAAAATAAAAGGATGTGAAAAACAACTTGAAAATGTGGTGGCGAAAGTTGGGCCGGTTGCTGTCAGTTTGGTTGCTTCAAATAAATCCAAATTCCTCGCTCACACCAATTATGAAGGTAACTTTTTGAAAACAACTTCTTATAACTTGCCTCCTTGTGACCAAATATTAAATATTATGCAGCAATATTATGATGATTTAACTTTCAGACATATTTTATGATCCTAATTGGGAAAAAGGTTTAAATCCATCGAACGAAAACGCATTACGTCACACAGTGTTGGTCGTTGGTTATGGAAAAGATCAGAGCAAACCACGTGGCGAGGACAAGTACTGGATTATCAAGAACAGGTATACGATCATGGTTTTGTGTAAATGCCATGAAGACAACATGTTATGAAACAATTAGCTGCCAATGTGGAACAAACTACGAAAAAGGGTTTAAATTAGCAAAGTGTTTATCGTTTATATCGTGCACAATTATACCTTGAACAAGACACATCCTTGTTGCTAGAGTCTTAAAAAACTTCATACAAATACTTAAACTCCTTAAAAATTTCCAATATTTGCTCAGTTGGGGAGTTGGTGAAAATGATTTAGGTTTTAAGAAAATTTCCAAAGATCGAGACAACAATTGTTCTGTTTCCGGACGAGCAATTTATCCTGTTGGCGTGGGTTGCTACTCACCAGAGGAAAGCTAGACCACAGTTAATAAATGTCAATGTGCTAAGAAGAATAAAAACATAACAAGGACTCTAGTAAAATAGTTTTTAAGTTTCCTTCTTTAAGTTTTCAAGATTAAGCTTTCCGTGGCGTATCGCTGCCATGTAATTTTCTCGTGATTTTTCTGGTGTGTTTGTTGGTCGTTTCCATTGCGCCAGTTTTCCTGTGTAAAGTTTAACCCGGTTTTCCAGTATCTGATTGTCTTCTGTTAAATGCTTGCTGTGAACAATCTTTTTTCAGAACCTCTAAATCGTCACACCTCTCTGTAGTATATAAAGTGTGCTTTTATCAGTCTCAGCCTCTACTACTTAACCTAATAGTCTTCGCTTTGTGTGTTAACTCTGTACTTGTATACCGAAAGTGTAGTAGTTAATGCGTGTGTCTAATTCTTTGACTAACTTGATATCAATGTAGTTTTAATGAAGTAATAAAGATGTATGTAGTGTAATTCTCTGCATCGGGAGATTTATGTATCGCAAAATTGAAAAACAAATTCTAAAACAATGTTGTAATTTAAGAGCGCAATTCATTGTAACGTAAATAAAAAATTGGGTAAATTCAATATTATCAAGTGTACATAAAACTAATATCAAAGGAGCAAAAATCCATGTTTAATATTTGCATCCAAGTAATAAATGCTTAACTGATCGGAACCGGGGGCACCCTGGGGTTGTGGATTATTGATTTAGGCGTGTGTGAGAAGTCACAAGGTTTGTGTCAAAAAACTTCAAATTTTAACATTCTGCCCCAGGCTTTAATGCAGATTCTTACGTCAATTTGTCTGACTCGCGCCTCGAAATTTCGTTGCTGCATTCGTGCAACTTTGAAACGTAAATTCCAATGCGAACCGTTTGTGGCTTTGTAATTATCATGCTTTTTGTCTTTGGTTAATATTGAAGCCAGATAATTGTCCATGCATTAACGGTTTGGTATTTCGACAATTTCTACGAAGGAATGTGAACCGTTAAGTTATCATTATATACCTCTAGTTGTTCAGCCACAATTTACACTTCCGTCGGAATTTTTATGTTATTTGTGGAACAATCTATTCCGGTGACGTTAACATGGACGTGAGCCACAAGCAAAACGTTGCGCGTCATCTTCTCCACTGTGGTGTATACAGATATCATAGAAAATTTAATACATGACTAACAACTCTGTGATGTTTGGTCCCGAAATAAAAGTGAGAACATGCATACGATGAACAAACAGTGCTATGATGTCATGCAGTACCTGGTACAAGATTAATCTCAGTAGCATTTTACGTATCAACAACGTGAAAAATCCTTTTTTTTTGGAAAGCAACGTTGACTGTCCAACTGATTTTCGACGTTTACTTCGATAAAATATGAGTGTGACACGTGTTTGCGACCTTTCGACAACGTTGTGAACGTCGAAAATACATTGTGTGTTAGCTGGGTTGCGACAGACCAATAAAACAACATTCAATATATAGGAAGATGCGTCACGCCACTTTAATTCCACATTAGCGATCGCTCTTCCCTAGACTAAGGAAAGATTTTACACATGGAAACTGATTTGGGGATTTAGATTGTACTTATAAGTAGTTCTCCCGCCAAGTTAAGGACAATGGGTAATGGTTGTACTGCACGATGACGCGTTCAGAGTTGGGCATCTAGGAATCGTGAAGACCCTCTCGAAAGTCGCCGAAAGGTACAACTAGCACAGTAGGCTCTAGGACGTAGAGCAGATTTTCCGGGCATATATCGAATGTCAATGTTATGAAAAAAAATGCACAAGAACAAAGGCACCATTGACCCACTCGATGCAACGTTTGGAAGTCGATGTATTTTATCCTCTACCACCCAAGCGATCTGAGTATCAGTTTATTTTGTTTGCATGCGATATATTTACCTTTCCACATTTCGTTCGTCCCTGACCGATGCGTCATAAAATGGCAAACGTAACAGGTATTAATATTGTTTAACCCATAAAGCAAACGACAAATGCAAGACATGTGTGTTGTTTATTAACTCTGAGTATACGTTTCCTTTTATAAGCTGACAAATGTGGCGTTTCGTCCTGTTTTGATGTTAAGCGGAAATGACTGAGTCAATCCACGCACGCACGTCGGCTATCTGTGCAAATAATTTTTTTTAGTAAATTATCAAAGGTTAAGATGTCGACTCAAACTTGGGACTTGGAATACCTTGTCGTAAACATTCAAGCTATCACAATCATCGTCTCTGTATGCCAAAACCCCATGAAGGAAGAGCTGATTTCCTTGATTTGGATGGCGGCAAACAAGACCGCTTCCATCATCGACCTTCAAAATAAACGATTTTATTTGAAACTGCACACAAATTTTACTTCTTGCTGCTGGCAAAGTTGTTGACGCCATGTAAGTGAAGCTTATTATCTTTAAAAGTTGGTTGCCACCGGTTTCGTTACCCGAGTTGGCAATTTCGTACAACACTAGTTTTTCCCCTCGACATGTTTTCACTTGATCATTTTAATGCATATTATAAATACTAACATCGGTAGGGCCTTCCCCAGCAATGCCTTCAGCACAAAACTTTGGGTCTCCGGCAGACACGCGCAAACGTCCCCACGATGCAGTTAACGAAGAACAATTTGTGATCGGAACGATGTCAGAGGCATATTGGAGCAATACGTTGGAAGTTCGGTCGTTCAAGGCTGCAACAAAATTATTTTTCTCAAATACCTTTGTTGTATAGTTTTATCACATAATAAGATGCTCATTTTTAATATTTATTTAAAATAATCCTAAACTAAGGAGATAAAATATCATTTTGTAGTTTGTTATGTCGAAGAAATAGGACTCATGCATGTGTGTAAGTTTATACGGAAAGCTGTATGTACAAACTTCTAAATCCCCAGCCCGCTATGTAGCAAGTAGTCCCGGCAAAGGAATTGCTGTCATCGTCTGTTCTTGTTCCATCTGCCACCAAATTGACTGGCGTCACAAATTGGTTGAACGTAGCTTTTCTGGACAGCTGTCAAATAAACAGTTCACGCAACCCCAAGTAATGCACTTTCTATTGATTACATTTCGTAAAGTTTTGTGCTTTGCACAAATTCAATTTTGTAAAATGATCCTCATTTATTGCAAGATCAAAGTTCTTTCGAAAGCAAACTGTTTGTAGTTGAATAATAAATAGGTGTGACGGTTGACTCCACGTTCGAAAATGTAACCAGTGAACTCTCAATTTGTGGAAGTTCTTTGGCAACAAATTAATTTTTCTGGCCAAAAAAACACAAAAGCACAGCAGTAATTACAAACATTTCTTTAAATTCCATAAATAGGCGCTTTAATATTCCCTGTCGCTGGTTATAACTGGGAGACATGCAGGGCATTCTGTTTTAACTTTAGTATCTTCAGCTTTAAAAATTATACTCACTCTGAGAAGTACGGGTTTGAAGTTGCGAGTTGAAGAATTATAGTTCGGATGAGTCATCACTTCGGATACGTTGAAGAACTGTTCTGTTCCGGAAACATTTGATTGATTATGATCTCCCAAAACAACTCCTGTCGTCTCTCTTCCTATGCTAGTTCGTGATATTTCGTTTTAAGAAAGTCAGTGAATACAAACAGGAAACAAAATATCATGGTGATAAACGTATTTAAAGTAAACGACAGAAGCAATAAAATTACCCTACGCCACTCGTGATCACCCATTCGTCAGAAATCAGACATCCCCCATAAATAAACTCGTGCACACCATGAGGCAAAAAGTACAGGTAAGCCATAAACGGATAATCTCCTTTGCACGTTTCTTCGACACCTAAGCAAGAAATAATTCGGCTCTATATTTTCATGCAGTTGCTTGGCCGCAGTGCGTTCCAACAAGATTTATCAACGGCGGTTTGTCTCTAGTTACCCAGCTAATGACTGCAAAGTTTGACTTTGCTTCGCGACTTGGGTGCCAAGACCAAAGATGCATTGATAAAGACTGATATGTCGAAACAGTGGCCGTGAAACATTAATCCAAATAAAATATTGGTTTGGACGGGAATTTGTTAGAACAGAATTTCATTTAGACCAGAATATAAAATATATTCGTTAGTATAACTGGAAACTGCAATTTCAAAACATTATAAGTTACCCGAGATTCTGGGTGAAATCGTTGTCGGTAAAGGTGTGGCTCGTTCTAGGCAAATGCATGGATCCAAAAGACTAAAAAACTTCGTTCCTTAAACAAAGCAATAAGTTTTGTTTCAAGTGGAATATATATACGAGAAAAACAAACTACAGCAGAATTGTAGCGAATGATAAATTCAAGTACGTTTACATACCGTGCTGTGACTTGCAACTGGCTACGCATTCATCACACCGGGCACAATCACAATTTTGTGTGACGCAAGCTGTCGAATCTGCGGTACCTGCAACACATTCACACCATTAAGTTGTATGTCGTTTATATACTACATATATCCTAACCGCAAATTTATTTATGTTTCAATAATAGCAAGCTGCACAAAATTTGAGCCTCCTGTGGACTGGAATTGCATACTGATAGTTAGTGGCGGTGGAAAGCCGTGAGATAGGTGCAGGTGTACATGAACTGACCTGCGCACAAGGCACGACAAAGAGCACACGAAACGTCGCCGGGAAAAGAAGGTCGCTGATCTTTGCAAGTTTTCAAACAAGCTGACATGTCTGAAAACAGGCAGCAAATATTGTGATGTTATAGGATGTGTATCAGTCGGGTAAAATGTTATGAAATTTAAGAACGCAGTCAGGTTTTGTACCGGCACATTCGCCAAGACAGATTCCGCATTCGGTCAAACGGGTCATAATGGTAGTGTTTATAGGTGGGCATGTTGAACTGCCATCTTGCCAGGCCTGAGTCATACATGTTGAATTGAAACCTGGGAAATGTATACAAGACATCATTAAAAATTGTGATCCTAGAATGTGATCTTTATCAGAATGTTATGTGAATTTAAAGAGCAGCAGTCGATCAGCTTCAATATTACCGACGTGCCGGACTGAATCCGAATATTGACAGCAAATCTTACAAGCAATGTGCCTTTCACGAGGTTAACTGTTGAGGCAGCCGAATTACAAAGAAAATTTAGTGAAATTATTTCGCTGTAGCGAAATTAAAACCGTAATGAAGTGACGTGTGCGACGTTTCTCACAGCCATTATTAAAATGAATGACGTCATTTAACATTTGCATTCGGTTTGATTACTGATAAAAGGTATTCGGATTCGTCTTTTACTGCAATTTAAAAATGTACTGTTCTTCTGGCAAAAATATACGTACTGTATCTTTGTCAGAAGAGCAGTAGGCCTACATTTTTAAATGGCAATATATGCCTTTCGTCAGCAACAGGAATTTCGTCTTTTACTGCGTTTGTGCACTCATCCGTTATGATTTTTTTTATAATAGCGACAATATTTCGCCTAATGGTATACAGTTTCTGTCCGTATTACGGGAATCCGAAATACCCGAGGTTTGCTAAATCTAAATAAGACAGAACCATACGATGCCATTGAAAAAATATTAGTATTTCAGTTGTTAGAATAAATAATATAAGATCAACTCAAGTTCTCGAAACTATTTTCACAGGTCACAAACTCTATTCTCCTAAGATTTGGTGGTGATGGTCTTCCTAGGCCCGTGTGCAATAAACGCCCGGAAACTAAAATGGTTAAACTGGTTGCTCTATGTGACTAAGCCTACCTTGTGGACATGTAGCGATTAAATGTGCACGGCAGCTCGACTCCAGTTCATCAGCAGTAAAGCACATATCGTGTCGATAGCAGCTTCCGCATTCTTCAGTAACCTCATCAGCTACGCACTGCTGTGGGGGATCGGCGAAGTCGTGCGGAATCTCCGGACGGCATTGAGCAACCCCGTTCTCCACAGCATAGTCTATTTTATAAAATTCCTGTTGTTGTTGTTGTTTTGTTGTTGACCACATTTACGGAAAGCTATGTTTCAAACATAGTTTTGGTCTTGCAATGTTTACAAGAGCAAATATTGCGATTAACGTGTACTTATAAAAGCATGATTTCAAGAAAAGTGTTAACGTGAAAGCAAATTATAATATAGTAATATAGTAAACTATTTCAACAAAGTTTAAACAGCGACTGCGCAGAATAATGCACGTAACTTGACATCGAACACGTCCAACGGGAAACTGTGGAGGTTTTTGTACATCGCACTCTGGTGACTATTTACCAAATGCTGTGCACTTACCAACACAGGGACTCAAGCAGGATTTGAAGTTCATTAATCGTTGTTCGTGTTGAGCAGTGAAATTGGGACAAGAAGAGGAACACAAGCTTTCGTTCATCCAACTCGTTTTTATGCAGTCAACTCCTCTCGACGCCAAGTTTCGTAAAGAAAACTCCGTCTCTGATACATTAACATGACGCTCTTAAATATAGGACTACCGTATAATTGTTATTAAGTGTCATACCACATATATATACCGCGCATTGCATTGTTTTCCTTACAATGGCGTAATGGTAATCATACCACGTATATATATCGTAACGCAAACTCAGTCTCTGATACATTGAAATAAAACTATTGAAAATACAAAACTGGTCTAACGTGAAACGCAAGTTTACATTTCTTATTGTTGTTGTTCTATCACATGGGGTTGATAATTAGGTGAGCACAACATGCCGATCATACACATTACGACAACAGCATTCCAGGTGGTACGCGAGCAGTTTACGTCAACCGCAAGGTAACATATAGCTGTATATTCTTTGGCACCAACGCGTCCTATGTTAAACACAATACCGCATGCCGATCTGATGCAACCCAAGCATGTTTCGTTAGGGCTGCCCGCGCTTGGTTCTCCACACGCCTCTCTGAAGCACCATTCGCATGTATCTGTTTTAAATGCAATTGTAATTAGTGGATCACACGAATTAGAGGAAGTTATGTTTTGATACGATACCCGTTAAAAATATATACATTTGGGCTAATATTTGCGTACCCTGGTAATAATACCAATAATTTAAATATTTACAAATCTTCAAGGACTTTATTTAAAACAATAACATCCAGACAATACATGTAACAGAAAAAAATACCTTGGGCTCTGGCGCATTCCAAAATACCAAAGAGTATAACCACAACCAAAACACACTTCATTATAAATACTCTTCAGTAACCAAACGTAACGCAACCTGAAATAACTTGGAATTGTTTCTGCTGATACCTATAGAACTGTTTAACCTATAGTACGTGAATACAAATATAACTCTAGCCTCATTTCCTCGCAGGATACGAACACTGAGGGACAATTAAGCAGGATGCCTCGTCCCCACAGTATTATCTCCTGTTGATTCATGCCTTGTTTGTAAAATACAGGTTTAAGCACGTTGAAAACATAAGCTAACGCACTTATCTATTAATATTATTGCTGGATTTAAAATTGCCTGAACAAACTTGGAAACAAGAATGTTAAAATATGCAATACTATTGACTTTATAGACAAAAGCAAATATTCAAACTGTACCAACTTTGTTAAGGCCGTATCTCACAATTAAATCTTCAAAAATTGTGCTTCAGAGGTCATTCGCCTTCATGCACGTGGTGACAGTTTCTCTTGTTTGCCAAAAACAATTTCTGGGTCTGACGAGTCATGAAGGGGGAATGACGGTTTAAGACGGCTTCGAAGCTGACTCGCCGATCCGACTCTCTCGTTTTCGGCGAAGAGAAAAAGGCAAGCGTCTTAAGCCGTCTCGGCCTTGGGTCTAACGCGGAGAGTGGTTTACGGGACAGCTTAAGCGATTAAGTCAGCTTAAACCCAGTTGCGACAAGTGCCGCGAAGAAGTTAGGATTAGGTAATTTGTTTATGAGGTTGTGCGTTGAGGGTTTGCTGTTTACAATAAACCTTAAAAGTAATAAACTAGTTCTAGTACAACTACGTGAGTATGCTCTATGCTGCAGGGGCGAGAAGGATGTGCTTACTTGAGTTAATTTTGATAAATACTGCGCAAGTGTTAAATGAATTGTACAAGCATCAAGATACAAACAAGCAGCATTCGTGTTGAGGACCTAAGTTGCATTTTGGAGACCTGAAGGAAACAAATGCATTGCAGGAATACTGACACTTGTTTGAAAGAAGAATGCACTTGTGTTAACTGTTTTCATTTGCTGCTGGATGTGCTATAATATAACAATCAATGCAAACTGGTTGTTTATTCATATTTAGGCTACTGCATCTTATTTATGCAAGGATTATGTGAACAACAATCAACCATAAAATACAAAAGCAGGCTTATGTAAACCTTTCCTGTTTGTCAAAATAAAAAAAAATATGACAAGAATGCCATGACACAAGTTTATGTTATGTAACTATCACATCTTCTGTATATTTGTTTCAAATTAATTAACATTGGGCTGGTATGAAACATTCCATTCAGTCTTTTCTGACACTCAATTGTACATGGGATTACGGGATTAGACAACTTCTGAAAAGGATCCTGTGAAGAAGGACAGAGATAATTAATACTACTAAACATGAAATTTTCACTTGAATACTCTTACCATGGTGTTGTTGTGAACACATTCCAGGAAAATGCAGCCTTTTAGTTTAGTCAGAAATTAAAAAAAGTATGGGTTGCAGCAGGCTTTGTAGTAAAATCATCTATTATATCTGGCAAAGTAAACTCACATTATAATCAAGGACCAATTTGCAGCAAGCATTTGCGTAATATTGATAATTTATTTAGTACAGAGTCTGAATTTACAGCCTGTCAGCCCGAGACAGCTTAACTTAAGCTGACTTAAAAGCCGCATGTAAATTCGTCGTTTTCGCGCGTCGAATTTGAAAATCACGTGACCCGGTCAAGTCGACTTGGCCATGTAAACAGGGTTATGCTTAACAGAGAAAAATGGATTGCAGCTGCATTAAGACAACACATTGGGGGGTTATGCAAAGGTTCACCGCCAAACTGCCCTGGGGGAGCTATAAACATTTATAAGACATGTAATTCTTAATGAATTGTGTAGAGGAGGGTTGGTGGCTTTACTTTGTTGCAAATGGAGGGTACTTCCTGTGATTCATTTTCACAAAATAAACCTACACTTTTTTACGGGACTAACAGAAAATCACAAATTGAGCATACTTTCTGTGATTCATTTTTCCACAAAATCCATCTCAATATGTTGGTAGTTTTTCAGTTACTTGTTCAACAGCACCCTGTGCCAATTTACTGCCTGACTAATAACCCTGGAAACCATAGTAAAACTGCCCCAAACACGATCAAAATCGCCCTGCCAACAGCCTGTTCATTTGCGCTCATTCAAACACAGCGCCCATGCATGACCCATTGCATTGTTACACACAGTTAGTTCGAGAAGGGCATTTCCCGACAGAGAAACTCTTTTCCACAGAAATACAGAGATACGGCCCTTACCCCTAAAGAGAGATATTAAATGAGTGCGCAGGATGCGATTAATGAATAAAAACTGCATCAATTTAAAAAGAAAAGGCCCCTGACAGGCTGTCGATCGCACACCGTATCGATATAATTATGCATTATATTTCACAAAGCGATCTGCGGACAGCTCAGATGGATTTTTTAATGAGAAAAATATATTTCGACTGAAAAGACATCAACAGTTTCTCCAACTGACAAAAGTGAAAACAGAAAGGAAAAAGTTAAGTACCTAACTTAAAAAACGTTGACCGAAAGGTACCACAAAGTGGAGACTAGTGTGCCTGCTAGTGTGAAAGCTAGCACAGTGCCACTCAACAGCTGCACTGATGAGACCTTACAGGTCGAAACAGTGCGTGTACACACCCTGTCTGCAGCTTTGCAATATTATGGCTTTTTTTGCACATAACTTAAAAAAGTTTTCGGAAGTTTAAAATAAATAAAAAATTAAACAAAAAGTATAAAAATATTCGGTTTTCAAGCAATAACTAAGAAATAATAAGAGTATGAATAAACTACATGAGGTTAAACCCGTCTGTGCTCCTGTACTATCAAAACCACTGGCGCTGACACCGAGTATGCACACGAACAAACAGAAGCAACTGAATGAAATAACAGAAAAAAGTGGATGGGAATGGACGTTGCGAACTGCGGGCATGATAGGCCTGTGGGCGAACAAGATGCGATCATGAGTAAAAAATGTTACATCAAAGAAAGAATCTGGGATGCAACAGCGGTCGGTTTCGCTTTGCAATCACTTGTTTTGATCGCGCAGCGTAAAAATGAGTTGAAAGCGAGAAGTTAGTAAATCATGTGTGACGTCAAGCAAGTAGCAAAGGTGGAGAGTCACAGTTTTATGTACGGTTGTGTATGCGCACAGAGCTGTTGTATTAATATGTCAAATTTCATTTGTTACTCACGGAAAAGAAGATAACATTTATGATTAAACCGATAGCAAACAAAACAAGATCTTGATTTATTTACTTGCGATAAAGTGCACAGCAGTAGTTTAGCGTTGATTAAATTATTCCGCAAACAGGCTTCAAAATTTCATTGGCGTTTAAAGAGATTCCAAAATGTTGACGTCACGTCCAATTCACTTTCCCGAGTATTTCCTTTGCCTGTAATCTTACTCATGGTGCATTGGAGCACGTTTGCTACGTGACTTCCGGTGCCAGTTGTCGTGCATTTATGGATTTGATGACGTTTTTACTCCTTTCAGTATTTTAACTTTAAAGGTTTTATCGTAAAAGCTCGGCAGAAATTTGCTTTTGGTAAAAGTAAATCAATTAATTATGAGGAAGCAGAAATGAAAAAGTATGCAAAAATTTATTCAGGACAAACTTTCAAATTGAATTTCAGGAGTGGTAACAGAAGCGCCATGAAACGTGACGGGAAGAGCAATCAGACAAAAAAATTAAGAAGATGACGTACATGTGCCATGCTAGCTCTTACACCATTTGCTGGCGACGAAATTTGAACAGGAATTAGTTATTTAACTCTGCACGTCTGGATAAGCTGTTAAAATCTCAAAGGGTTAAGTGCTTAAAAATTTATCTGCATCATTATTTATCAGGTGGATATAAAAAACTTAACAGGTAAACAGCCTGGTTATACTTGCTGTATATAGTCTGAATAATGAAACTTGTTAAACCTTATTAGTTTGTTGAGAGCTGCAGACAGGGTGTATAAACTGTTTCGACCTGTAAGGTGGTTCGCCTCTGTTTTTTGGTACCCAGTTTGGTACCCAACGGGTCGACGTTGACCGAAAGGCACCACAAAGTGGAAGTCTATGTGCCTGCTAGTATAGAAGAATGATAGCTTACGGGCGTACACCCTGTCTGCAGGTCTCAATTACTGTTATGGCTTTTTTTGTACATACACTTTTTTTTCGTTACTGCTTGGCGTGCCCAGCCACACAGCCCTTCTCAAACAGCATGTTTCCAAACATGAAATAGTAAAAATAAAACAAAACATGACGTTGAGACAAGTCTGTATGGTCACCAAATCCTCACGTTGCTGTTAGCGTCATGACGTAAACAACCATCACAGGCAGTCCTTTGTTGTCTATGGTTAAAATTTATTTCATTGCTGATGTTAGCATGCATGACTAGAATACAAAAACTATATTGTTTATTTCCATCTACGTTTCGTTCGTTACAGACTTGACATAATAGTGTTGCCAAAAAGCCTTTTATTATTATTAGGATTTATTTTGTATTAATCCACAGAATTTTATAATACTAGAAAATATCTTTTAAATGGAAGTTGTTTTTCTCTTCTGTATCTGCCTGGAATTAGTAACAGGTATGAAGGGGTTTAGTTAAGCATATGTAGGGATAACATAGCATAGCTAAACTTATTTGTTAACAAGCTAAGTAAGTGTGGTTTGTTATATTTGTTCGCAAAAATGTTGCTCTCCATACTTGTGTAGGTGGAGGGTCGACATATTGTGGTCCATCAGCTTATAGTGGACACCGAACTGGTTCTATTCCGATCAGATCCTCGTGTACAAGTTATGGACGAGCGTTTACTACAGGCACTGGCGGAGTTGCTGCGATGAATTTGTGGAAATATTCACTTGGCGACAACATTTGTTCGGTGAAAATATTCACTCGTTTGCACGGCTATCAGGGAAACTTTAAAGTCAATTTTGCATTTTATCATAAGGATCTGATGTAATCAAAACAACTTATAAACGTGTCACAATGACAGTGTTGTATTTACATAAAATAGGCATCAGCTCACGTAGGTTACGCAGTCACACACGATATTGAAGATAAAATTGTGATAATTAGTTTATTGGATATTTAGCGTTTAGTTAGAACTAGTTTAAACGGAATATAATACACTGTTTTTCTTAAGTAACTGTGTTTTATGTTTGATTGTAGGTTTACGAAGGAAACAACACAAACGGTGCCTTGTTGGGAACGTTTACAGGTGATGGAAGTACAACAGGAATTGTGAAATCAGATACAGGTTCCATGTATTTGAGTTGTCCCACGTTGAGAGGCATTTCTTCAAGTTTAGAACCCTATTTTGGATTTATTAAATAGATGGATCTAGTTTCCCTTGGCATATTGTTTACACGTAATATTGTTGTCGTGTAATTTGCTGGTCATTGTTTGTTGGTCGTCTCCATGGCGCCAGTTTTCCTGTGTAAAGTTTAACCCGGTTTTCCAGTATCTGAATGTCTTCTGTTAAATGCTTGCTGTGAACAATACTTTTTTCAGAACCCCTACACCGTCACGCCTCTCTCTAGTATATAAAGTGTGCTTTTATCAGTCTTAGCCTCTACAACTTAACCTAATAGTCTTCGCTTTGTGTGTTAACTCTGTACTTGTATACCGAAAGTGTAGTTGATAATGCGTGTGTCTAATTATTTGACTAACTTGATATGAATGTAGTTTTGATGAAGTAATAAAGATGTATTTAGTGTAATTCTCTGCATCAGGTTTTCAACCAAAGTCAGGTTGGGGAACAACAAAAGAACCCAAGTGCGACTTTATGTCAAATGTACTGAACAAATAGGATTTCCCAATTAAATGTTACTCAAGTTATATGAGATTTATGCATCGCAAAATTGAAAAACAAATTATAAAAAATGTTGTAATTTAAGAGCGCAATTCATTATTACGTAAATAAAAAATTGGGTAAATTCAATATTATCAAGTGTACATAAAACTAATATCAAAGGAAGAAAAATCCATGTTTAATATTTACATCCCAGTAATAAATGCTTAACTGATCGGATCCGGGGGCACACTGGGGTTGTGGATTATTGATTTAAGCGTGTGATACGTCACCAGCTTTGTGTTAAAAAACTTCAAATTTTAACATTCTGCCCCAGGCTTTAATGCAGATTCTTACGTCATTTTGTCTGACTCGCGCCTCGAAATTTCGTTGCTGCATTCGTGCAACTTTCCATGCTAACCGTTTGTGGCTTTGTAATTATCATGCTTTTTGTATTTTGTTAATATTAAAGCCAGATAATTGTCCATGCATTAACGGTTTGATATTTCGACAATTTCTACGAAGGAATGTGAATCGTTAAGTTATCATTATATACCTTTAGTTGTTCAGCCACAATTTAGGCTTCCGTCGGAATTTTTATATTATTTGTGGAACAATCTATTCCGGTGACGTTAACATGGACGTGAGCCACAAGCAAAACGTTGCGCGTCATCTTCTCCACTGTGGTGTATACAGATATCATAGACAATTTAATACATGACTAACAACTCTGTGATGTTTGGTCCCGAAATAAAAGTGAGAACATGCATACGATGAACAAACAGTGCTATGATGTCATGCAGTACCTGGTACAAGATTAATCTCAGTAGCATTTTACGTATCAACAACGTGAAAAATCCTTTTTTTTTGGAAAGCAACGTTGACTGTCCAACTGATTTTCGACGTTTACTTCGATAAAATATGAGTGTGACACGTGTTTGCGACCTTTCGACAACGTTGTGAACGTCGAAAATACATTGTGTGTTAGCTGGGTTGCGACAGACCAATAAAACAACATTCAATATATAGGAAGATGCGTCACGCCACTTTAATTCCACATTAGCGATCGCTCTTCCCTAGACTAAGGAAAGATTTTACACATGGAAACTGATTTGGGGATTTAGATTGTACTTATAAGTAGTTCTCCCTCCAAGTTAAGGACAATGGGTAATGGTTGTACTGCACGATGACGCGTTCAGAGTTGGGCATCTAGGAATCGTGAAGACCCTCTCGAAAGTCGCCGAAAGGTACAACTAGCACAGTAGGCTCTAGGACGTAGAGCAGATTTTCCGGACATATATCGAATGTCAATGTTATGAAAAAAAATGCACAAGAACAAAGGCACCATTGGCCCACTCGATGCAGCGTTTGGAAGCGTTTTATCCTCTACCACCCAAGCGATCTGGGTATCAGTTTATTTTGTTTGCATGCGATATATTTATCTTACTACATTTAGTTCGTTCGTGCCTGACCGATGCGTCACAAAACGACAACCTAAACAGGTATTAATATTGTTTTAACCCATAAAGCAAACGACAAACGTTAGACATGTGTGTTGTTTATTAACTCTGAGTATATGTTTCCTTTTATAAGCTGACAAATGTGGCGTTTCGTCCTGTTTTGATGTTAAGCGGAAATGACTGAGTCAATCCACGCACGCACGTCGGCTATCTGTGCAAATAATTTTTTTTAGTAAATTATCAAAGGTTAAGATGTCGACTCAAACTTGGGACTTGGAATACCTTGTCGTAAACATTCAAGCTATCACAATCATCGTTTCTGTATGCCAAAACCCCATGAAGGAAGAGCTGATTTCCTTGATTTGGATGGCGGCAAACAAGACCGCTTCCATCATCGACCTTCAAAATAAACGATTTTATTTGAAACTGCACACAAATTTTACTTCTTGCTGCTGGCAAAGTTGTTGACGCCATGTAAGTGAAGCTTATTATCTTTAAAAGTTGGTTGCCACCAGTTTCGTTACCCGAGTTGGCAATTTCGTACAACACTAGTTTTTCCCCTCGACATGTTTTCATTTTAATGCGTATTATAAATACTAACATCGGTAGGGCCTTCCCCAGCAATGCCTTCAGCACAAAACTTTGGGTCTCCGGCAGACACGCGCAAACGTCCCCACGATGCAGTTAACGAAGAACAATTTGTGATCGGAAGGATGTCAGAGGCATATTGGAGCAATACGTTGGAAGTTCGGTCGTTCAAGGCTGCAACAAAATTATTTTTCTCAAATACCTTTGTTGTATAGTTTTATCACATAATAAGATGCTCATTTTTAATATTTATTTAAAATAATCCTAAACTAAGGAGATAAAATATCATTTTGTAGTTTGTTATGTCGAAGAAATAGGACTCATGCATGTGTGTAAGTTTATACGGAAAGCTGTATATACAAACTTCTAAATCCCCAGCCCGCTATGTAGCAAGTAGTCCCGGCAAAGGAATTGCTGTCATCGTCTGTTCTTGTTCCATCTGCCACCAAATTGACTGGCATCACAAATTGGTTGAACGTAGCTTTTCTGGACAGCTGTCAAATAAACAGTTCACGCAACCCCAAGTAATGCACTTTCTATTGATTACATTTCGTAAAGTTTTGTGCTTTGCACAAATTCAATTTTGTAAAATGATCCTCATTTATTGCAAGATCAAAGTTCTTTCGAAAGCAAACTGTTTGTAGTTGAATAATAAATAGGTGTGACGGTTGACTCCACGTTCGAAAATGTAACCAGTGAACTCTCAATTTGTGGAAGTTCTTTGGCAACAAATTAATTTTTCTGGCCAAAAAAACACAAAAGCACAGCAGTAATTACAAACATTTCTTTAAATTCCATAAATAGGCGCTTTAATATTCCCTGTCGCTGGTTATAACTGGGAGACATGCAGGGCATTCTGTTTTAACTTTAGTATCTTCAGCTTTAAAAATTATACTCACTCTGAGAAGTACGGGTTTGAAGTTGAGAGTTGAAGAATTATAGTTCGGATGAGTCATCACTTCTGATACGTTGAAGAACTGTTCTGTTCCGGAAACATTTGATTGATTATGATCTCCCAAAACAACTCCAGTCGTGTCTCTTCCTATGCTAGTTCGTGATATTTCGTTTTAAGAAAGTCAGTGAATACAAACAGGAAACAAAATATCATGGTGATAAACGTGTTTAAAGTAAACGACAGAAGCAATAAAATTACCCTACGCCACTCGTGATCACCCATTCGTCAGAAATCAGACATCCCCCATAAATAAACTCGTGCACACCATGAGGCAAATAGTACAGGTAAGCCATAAACGGATAATCTCCTTTGCACGTTTCTTCGACACCTAAGCAAGAAATAATTCGGCTCTATATTTTCATGCAGTTGCTTGGCCGCAGTGCGTTCCAACAAGATTTATCAACGGCGGTTTGTCTCTAGTTACCCAGCTAATGACTGCAAAGTTTGACTTTGCTTCGCGACTTGGGTGCCAAGAACAAAGATGCATTGATAAAGACTGATATGTCGAAACAGTGGCCGTGAAACATTAATCCAAATAAAATATTGGTTTTGGACGGGAATTTGTTAGAACAGAATTTCATTTAGACCAGAATATAAAATATATTCGTTAGTACAACTGGAAACTGCAATTTCAAAACATTATAAGTTACCCGAGATTCTGGGTGAAATCGTTGTCGGTAAAGGAGTGGCTCGTTCTAAGCAAGTGCATGGATCCAAAAGACTAAAAAACTTCGTTCCTTAAACAAAGCAATAAGTTTTGTTTCAAGTGGAATATATATACGAGAAAAACAAACTACAGCAGAATTGTAGCGAATGATAAATTCAAGTACGTTTACATACCGTGCTGTGACTTGCAACTGGCTACACATTCATCACACCGGGCACAATCACAATTTTGTGTGACGCAAGCTGTCGAATCTGCGGTACCTGCAACACAGTCACACCATTAAGTTGTATGTCGTTTATATACTACATATATCATAACCGCAAATTTATTTATGTTTCAATAACAGTAGGCTGCACAAAATTTGAGCCTCCTGTGGACTGGAATTGCACAAACTGCACTTAACGTACAGTTATACTGATAGTTAGTGGCGATGAAAAGCCGTGAGATAGGTGCAGGTGTACATGAACTGACCTGCGCACAAGGCACGACAAAGAGCACACGGGACGTCGCCGGGAAAAGGAGGTCGCTGATCTTTGCAAGTTTTTAAACAAGCGGACATGTCTAAAACAGGCAGCAAATATTGTGATGTTATAGGATGTGTATCAGTCGGGTAAAATGTTATGAAATGTAAGAACGCAGTCAGGTTTTGTACCGGCACATCCGCCAAGACAGATTCCGCATTCGGTCAGACGGGTCATAATGGTAGGGTTTATAGGTGGGCATGTTGAACCACCATCTTGCCAGGCCTGAGTCATACATGTGGAATTGAAACCTGGGAAATGAACACAAGACATCATAAAAAATTGTGATCCTAGAATGTGATTTTTATCAGAATGTTATGTGAATTTAAAGAGCAGCAGTCGATCAGCTTCAATATTACCGACGTGCCGGACTGAATCCGAATATTGACAGCAAATCTTACAAGCAATGTGCCTTTCACGAGGTTAACTGTTGAGGCAGCCGAATTACAAAGAAAATTTAGTGAAATTATTTCGCTGTAGCGAAATTAAAACCGTAATGAAGTGACGTGTGCGACGTTTTTCACAGCCATTATTAAAATGAATGACGTCATTTAACATTTGCATTCGGTTTGATTACTGATAAAAGGTATTCGGATTAGTCTTTTACTGCATTTTAAAAATGTACTGTTCTTCTGGCAAAAATATACGTACTGTATCTTTGTCAGAAGAGCAGTAGGCCTACATTTTTAAATGGCAATATATGCCTGGCAGCAACAGGAATTTCGTCTTTTACTGCGTTTGTGCACTCATCCGTTATGATTTTTTTTATAATAGCGACAATATAATGGTATACAGTTTCTATCCGTATTACGGGAATCCGAAATACCCGAGGTTTGCTAAATCTGAATAAGACAGAACCATACGATGCCATTGAAAAAATATTAGTATTTCAGTTGTTAGAATAAATAATATAAGATCAACTCAAGTTCTCGAAACTATTTTCACAGGTCACAAACTCTATTCTCCTAAGATTTCGTGGTGATGGTCTTCCTAGGCCCGTGTGCAATAAACGCCCGGAAACTAAAATGGTTAAACTGGTTGCTCTATGTGACTAAGCCTACCTTGTGGACATGTAGCGATTAAATGTGCACGGCAGCTCGACTCCAGTTCATCAGCAGTAAAGCACATATCGTGTCTATAGCAGCTTCCGCATTCGTCAGTAACCTCATCAGCTACGCACTGCTGTGGCGGGTCGGCGAAGTCGTGCGGAATCTCCGGACGGCATTGAGCAACCCCGTTCTCCACAGCATAGTCTATTTTATAGAATTCCTGTTGTTGTTGTTTTGTTGTTGACCACATTTACGGAAAGCTATGTTTCAACGTGTACTTATAAAAGCATGATTTCAAGAAAAGTGTTAACGTGAAAGCAAATTATAATATAGTAATATAGTAAACTTTCAACAAAGTTTGAAGAGCGACTGCGCAGAATAATGCACGTAACTTGACACCGAACACGTCCAACGGGAAACTTTGGAGGTTTTTGTACATCGCACTCTGGTGACTATTTACCAAATGCTGTGCACTTACCAACACAGGGACTCAAGCAGGATTTGAAGTCCATTAATCGTTGTTCGTGTTGAGCAGTGAAATTGGGACAAGAAGAGGAACACAAGCTTTCGTTCATCCAACTCGATTTTATGCAGTCAACTCCTCTCGACGCCAAGTTTCGTAAAGAAAACTCCGTCTCTGATACATAAAAATGACGCTCTTAAATATAGGACTACCGTATAATTGTTATTAAGTGTCATACCACATATATATACCGCGCATTGCATTGTTTTCCTTACAATGGCGTAATGGTAATCATACCACGTATATATATCGTAACGCAAACTCAGTCTCTGATACATTGAAATGAAACTATTGAAAATACAATACTGGTCCAACGCAAAACGCAAGTTTACATTTCTTATATTGTTGTTGTTCTATCACATGGGGTTAATAATTAGGTGAGCACAACATCCCAATGAAACACATTACGACAACAGCATTCCAGGTGGTACGCGAGCAGTTTACGTCAACCGCAAGGTAACATATAGCTGTATATTCTTTGGCACCAACTCGTCCAACAGCAACGTATTGCCAATACAGGCGACGAGTACCAAAAGAGGACACGATAATGGGCTACCAGCAGCGAAAATATGCCGCTACGTATTGCCGACATTGTTATGTAAGTTGTAGGAGATATCCAACGGTACGTGAATACAGTAATGTTGGGAATCACTGTATTACGTAGGCCTGTATATCCTGCCCTATTGTTAAACACAATACCGCATGCCGATCTGATGCAACCCAAGCATGTTTCGTTAGGGCTTCCCGCGCTTGGTACTCCACACGCCTCTCTGAAGCACCATTCGCATGTATCTGTATTAAATGCAATTGTAATTAGTGAATCACATGAATTAGAGGAAGTTATGTTTTGATACGATACCCGGTAAAATTATATACATTTGGGCTAATATTTGCGTACCCTGGTGATAATACTCATGATTGAAATATATACAAATCTTCAAGGACTTTATTTAAAACAATAACATCCAGACAATACATGTAACAGAAAAAAATACCTTGGGCTCTGGCGCATTCCAAAATACCAAAGAGTATAACCACAACCAAAACACACTTCATTATAAATATTCTTCAGTAACCAAACGTAACGCAACCTGAAATAACTTGAAATTGTTTCTGCTGATACTTATAGAACTGTTTAACCTATAGTACGTGAATACAAATATAACTCTAGCCTCATTTCCTCGCAGGATACGAACACTGAGGGACAATTAAGCAGGATGCCTCGTCCCCACAGTATTATCTCCTGTTGATTCATGCCTTGTTTGTAAAATACAGCTTTAAAGCACGTTGAAAACATAAGCTAACGCACTTATCTATTAATATTATTGCTGGATTTAAAATTGCCTGAACAAACTTGGAAACAAGAATGTTAAAATATGCAATACTATTGACTTTATAGATAAAAGCAAATATTCAAATTGTACCAACTTTGTTAAGGTCGTATCTCACAATTAAATCTTCAAAAATTGTGCTTCAGAGGTCATTCGCCTTCATGCACGTGGTGACAGTTTCTCTTGTTTGCCAAAAACAATTTCTGGGTCTGACGAGTCATGAAGGGGGAATGACGGTTTAAGACGGCTTCGAAGCTGACTCGCCGATCCGACTCTCTCGTTTTCGGCGAAGAGAAAAAGGCAAGCGTCTTAAGCCGTCTCGGCCTTCGATCTAACGCGAAGAGTGGTTTACGGGACAGCTTAAGCGATTAAATCAGCTTAAACCCAGTTGCGACAAGTGCCTCGAAGAAGTTAGGATTAGGTAAGTTGTTTATGAGGTTGTGCGTTGAGGGTTTGCTGTTTACAATAAACCTTGAAAGTAATAAACTAGTTCTAGTACAACTACGTGAGTATGCTCTATGCTGCAGGGGCGAGAAGGATGTGCTTACTCGAGTTAATTTTGATAAATACTGCGCAAGTGTTAAATGAATTGTACAAGCATCAAGATACAAACAAGCAGCATTCGTGTTGAGGACCTAAGTTGCATTTTGGAGACCTGAAGGAAACAAATACATTGCAGGAATGCTGACACTTGTTTGAAAGAAGAATGCACTTGTGTTAACTGTTTTCATTTGCTGCTGGATGTGCTATAATATAACAATCAATGCAAACTGGTTGTTTATTCATATTTAGGCTACTGCATCTTATTTATGCAAGGATTATGTGAACAACAATCAACCATAAAATACAAAAGCAGGCTTATGTAAACCTTTCCTGTTTGTCAAAATAAAAAAAAATATGACAAGAATGCCATGACACAAGTTTATGTTATGTAACTATCACATCTTCTGTATATTTGTTTCAAATTAATTAACATTGGGCTGGTATGAAACATTCCATTCAGTCTTTTCTGACACTCAATTGTACATGGGATTACGGGATTAGACAACTTCTGAAAAGGATCCTGTGAAGAAGGACAGAGATAATTAATACTACTAAACATGAAATTTTCACTTGAATACTCTTACCATGGTGTTGTTGTGAACACATTCCAGGAAAATGCAGCCTTTTAGTTTAGTCAGAAATTAAAAAAAGTATGGGTTGCAGCAGGCTTTGTAGTAAAATCATCTATTATATCTGGCAAAGTAAACTCACATTATAATCAAGGACCAATTTGCAGCAAGCATTTGCGTAATATTGATAATTTATTTAGTACAGAGTCTGAATTTACAGCCTGTCAGCCCGAGACAGCTTAACTTAAGCTGACTTAAAAGCCGCATGTAAATTCGTCGTTTTCGCGCGTCGAATTTGAAAATCACGTGACCCGGTCACGAGTCGACAAGTCGACTTGGCCATGTAAACAGGGTTATGCTTAACAGAGAAAAATGGATTGCAGCTGCATTAAGACAACACATTGGGGGGTTATGCAAAGGCTCACCGCCAAACTGCCCTGGGGGAGCTATAAACAGTTATAAGACATGTAATTCTTAATGAATTGTGTAGAGGAGGGTTGGTGGCTTTACTTTGTTGCAAATGGAGGGTACTTCCTGTGATTCATTTTCACAAAATAAACCTACACTTTTTTTGCTTTTTTTGCCAAAATGATGGCCAACAAGGGGGCAAAATGCCCCTGGGGGAGCGGTTAAAGTAGTTATCTCGAATATAATTTTTACCAGAATTCCTAGACAAGGGCCGGAACTAACAGAAAATTACAAATTGAGCATACTTTCTGTGATTCATTTTTCCACAAAATCCATCTCAATATGTTGGTAGTTTTTCAGTTACTTGTTCAACAGCACCCTGTGCCAATTTACTGCCTGACTAATAACCCTGGAAACCATAGTAAAACTGCCCCAAACACGATCAAAATCGCCCTGCCAACAGCCTGTTCATTTGCGCTCATTCCAACACAACGCCCATGCATGACCCATTGCATTGTTACACAAAGTTAGTTCGAGAAGGGCATTTCCCGACAGAGAAACTCTTTTTCACAGAAATACAGAGATACGGCCTTCACCCCTAAAGAGAGATATTAAATGAGTGCGCAGGATGCGATTAATGAATAAAAACTGCATCAATTTAAAAAGAAAAGGCCCCTGACAGGCTGTCGATCGCACACCGTATCGATATAATTATGTATTATATTTCACAAAGCGATCTGTGGACACCTCAGATGGATTTTTTAATGAGAAAAATATATTTCGACTAAAAAGGCATCATCAATTTCTCCAACTGACAAAAAGTGAAAACAGATAGGAAAAAGTTAAGTACCTCACTTAAAAAGAAATAAAAAATTAAATAAAAAGTATAAAAATAGTCGGTTTTCAAGCAATAACTAAGAAATAATAAAAGTATGAATAATCTGCATGGGGTTAAACCCCCGAGTAAGCACACGAACAAACAGAAGCAACTGAATGAAATAACAGAAAAAAGTGGAAGGGAAATGGACGTCGGGAACTGCAGGCATGTAGGCCTGTGGGTGAACAAGATGCGATTATGAGTAAAAAAATGTTACATCAAAGAAAGAATCTGGGACGTAACAGCGGTCGGTTTCGCTTTGCAATCAATTGTTTTGATCGCGCAGAGTTAAATTGAGTTGAAAGCGAGAAGTTAGTAAATCATGTGTGACGTCAAGCAAGTAGCAAAGGTGGAGACTCACAGTTTTATGTACGGTTGCGTATGCGTACAAAGCTGTTGTATTTGAACAAGAATTTGTATGTCAAATTTTATTTGTTACTCACGGAAAAGAAGATAAGATTTATGATTAAATCGATAGCAAACAAAACAAGATCTTGCTTTATTTACTTGCGATAAAGTGCACAGCAGTAGTTTAGCGTTGATTAAATTATTCCGCAAACAGGCTTCAAAATTTCATTGGCGTTTAAAGAGATTCCAAAATGTTGACGTCACGTCCAATTCACTTTCCCGAGTATTTCCTCTGCCAGTAATCTTGCTCATGGTGCATTGGAGCACGTTTGCTACGTGACTTCCGGTGCCAGTTGTCGTGCATTTATGGATTTGATGACGTTTTTACTCCTTTCAGTATTTTAACTTTAAAGGTTTTATCGTAAAAGCTCGGCAGAAATTTGCGTTATAACAAATAACTATGAGGAAGCAGAAATGAAAAAGTATGTGAAAATTTATTCAGGACAAACTTTCAAATTGAATTTCCGGAGTGGTAACAGAAGCGCCAAGAAACGTGACGGGAAGAGCAATCAGACAAAAATAATTAAGAAGATGACGTACATGTGCCATGCTAGCTCTTACACCATTTGCTGGCGACGAAATTTAAACAGGAATTAGTTATTTAACTCTGCACGTCTGGATAACCTGTGAAAATCTCAAAGGGTTAAGTGCTTTATAATTTACCTGCATCATTATTTATCAGGTGGATATAAAAAAAACTTAGTAGGTAAACAGCCTGATTATACTTGTTGTAATTATATGGTCTGAAAAATGAAACTTGTTAAACCTTATTTGTTTGTTTAAGCTGTAGACAGGGAGTATAAATTGTTTCGACCTGTAAGGTGGTTCGCCTCTGTTTTTTGGTACCCAGTTTGGTACCCAACGGATTGACGGTGACGGAAAGGCACCACAAAGTGGAAATCTATGTGCCTGCTAGTGTAAAAGGTCGCCCAGTGCCACAGTCAACAGCTGTATTAATGACGGTCCAAAACAGTGTGTCCACCCTGTCAGCAGCTCT
Source organism: Ascidia mentula (assembly GCF_947561715.1). Classification (NCBI taxonomy): domain Eukaryota; kingdom Metazoa; phylum Chordata; class Ascidiacea; order Phlebobranchia; family Ascidiidae; genus Ascidia; species Ascidia mentula. Next base: position 21,759,479 of record NC_138570.1, on the reverse strand, counting down.
CAAAGATTGTTATGGTTTTTTTTGCATATAAACTTATGTGGCACTGGGCGACCTTCTACAGCCCTTCTCAAACAGCATGTTTCCAAACATAAAATTGTAAAAATATAACATGACGTTGAGACAAGTCTGTATGGTCACCAAATCCTCACGTTGCTGGTAACGTCATGACGTAAACAACCATCACAGGCAGTCCTTTGTTGTCTATGGTTAAAATTTATTTCATTACTAATGTTAGCATGCATGATTATAATACAAAAAAGCTCTTGTGAAAATATTGTTTATTTCCATCTACGTTTCGTTCGTTACAGACTTGACATAATAGTGTTGCCGAAAAAGCCTTTTATTATTATTAGGATTTATTTTGTCATCCACAGAATTTTATAATACTAGAAAATATCTTTTAAATGGAAGTAGTTTTTCTCTTCTGTATCTGCCTGGAATTAGTAACAGGTATGAAGGGGTTTAGTTAAGCATATGCAGGAATAACATAGCATAGCTAAACTTATTTGTTAACAAGCTAAGTAAGTGTGGATTGATTGTTCGCAAATATGTTACTCTCCATGTTTGTGTAGGTGGAGGGTCGACATATTGTGGTCTGTCAGCTTATAGTGGACACAAAACTGGTTCTATTCCGATCAGATCCTCGTGTACAGGTTATGGACGAGCGTTTACTACAGGCAGTGGCGGAGTTGCTGCGATGAATTTGTGGAAATATTCACTTGGCGACAACATTTGTTTGGTGAAAATATTCACTTGTTTGCACGGCTATCAGGGAAACTTTAAAGTCAATTTTGCATTTTATCATAAGGATCTGATGTAATCAAAACAACTTATAAACGTGTCACAATGACAGTGTTGTATTTACATAAAATAGGCATCAGCTCAAGTAGGTTACGCAGTCACACACGATATTGATGATAAAATTGTGATAATTAGTTTATTGCATATTTGGTGTTTAGTTAAAACGAGTTCAAACGGAATAGAATATTGTGTATAAGCTGCAGACATATGGCCACTGTGCCGACCTAAAAGGTATAGAATATCTATCGTTTTTCTTAACTGTGTTTTATGTTTGATTGTAGGTTTACGAAGGAAACAACACAAACGGTGCCTTGTTAGGAACGTTTACTGGTGATGGAAGTACAACAGGAATTGTGAAATCAGATACAGGTTCCATGTATTTCAGTTGTCCCACGTTGCGAGGCATTTCTTCAAGTTTAGAACCCTATTTTGGATTTATTAAAGGTAGAATCAACGTAAATCCGTTGTGACAGGTATACTTTTTCTCTTTAAGTCTAGTCGGACTTGCTTCAAGCATTAGCACAATACCCTTTAAAATCCGTGCTCATAACAACTCTGCGTGTAGATGTTGAACACACCTGTTAACCGTAACGCGCTACACCTGGACTTAAAAAGGATAAAATTAAGATAAATGGACGTTAGCTTAGTTGGAGCCACAAATTCAACACAGAACATATGACGACCTTAATAAATTTAATACTTACAGTTTTACATTTTGTACTGCGTTTTGAGTGTTTAATTAGATCGATCACACATGCTTATTTGCTAAAAAAAAGTAGGATTAGTGATACAGATTTTGTGTAAATATTGTATATATATATACATAGGTGACTTTGCTCATATACATATATGGGCAATTTTGCTTATATAGAAACGTTCAATGTGCGTGAATTCGTGCACGTATGTAAATCACAAAATGTTCTTTAGTTAACGAACAATCTTGTGATTCGGAGTTGAACGTGGACGATCTTCCAACAACTCTTGTTCTTCCAACTTCGAGCGATGGGAATTTGTTACAATTCCTAGCTTGTAATTATACTGTGACAAGCCCAATTGAGATGTAATTTCACAATATCTGCTTCAGCTTCTTCCAGGTTTAATAATACAGATGGTTACGCTGACGGACTGTACGTAAGTTACATTTTGTATTTTTGTTATTTTCCCACTGTATTCAGTGGCGATGTAAATTCTGTCTTCGTATGATGGAACAGGATTTCTGGGTTTTCACAAAGCTTGTCCTTTTGGTAAAAGCACATTGCGCGAGTTGGAACAGTTTTTTGTTGCACAGATTTTATCCGATGATCCTTCACATCCCGGGGTAATTATTGGCGGGAATCATAACATAAAACTTCAAGCCCGAAGAATTAATATTCAAATATTCGTCTTCAACACCAAAACTCCTCATCCATCAATCAACATCAGATCGACAGGTTGTAAATGTGATCATAGAAACGTTTTTTTCTGGTTGAATAATTTGAACCATGTTGATTTTGTTATTTAGATTTATTAATAATTGTTTGTGGGTCCAATAGATTTCATTTGTTACATTCAGGTTGCAAGCTGTATGATGAAATGGAATGTAACACAAATTCAATCAAATTAAAGTAAGGATGTGAAGGTTGATTAATTCTGAAAATAAAATTTAAATCCAGCAAATAAAACAAATTGTTGGGAGATTAAATAGCTAGGTGACTTTGTTTATTTTCCCTCGACATTAAAAATACCAAGGGTCAGGCGATAATTTTGACAACTTTTATTCCAGTGTCAGTTCCCATGGGTTAAGAGCATTGGAAGCAAGTGGAGAAGATATTTTGTATATTTCGAATCGTACAATGACAAGTCTTGATTCTCTCCCTGGAAGTTGTAAAGCTACGACTGGAAATCCTGTTTTCCAATTTGAACTGGACGCGTGTCCTTCAACTCTGGAGGTAAGGGGGAAGAAATATATTGCCTGAGTAAACATTGATTATGATCCTGATATAATATCGCCTATATTGAAAATCTCACTTAAACCTACATCGAAAATCCAACTGTGACGGGTTTAATTCAGAAAGTAGCACTACGGTCTGCGATTGCGTTCACAATACACGTAAATATGACGTCACCTTTGTCCAAACTTGCACTCTTAGTTATATCACAAGTGAATGACTTAAACTGTGTTGCGATTTTATCCTCAAAACAGGCCTGTCCTTGTGGACCAATGCCTCCAGGTTCATATTTTGGAATGAACAAATACCTATAGTGGTCTCGCTTACGGTTTCTTAGCCAAGGCATTGCAGCTTACCTCGTTCACCCAATTTTTTTCATAACCATCGTGGCGAGCTCTGAAAATTCAAGCTCCCGGTAAGGTTTGAACTAACGACCTTGGGCATACTAGGCTTACCGCTCTACCTATTGAGCTACGGCAGCTCAGTCGTTTTGCATAGTATTTACGCGCATAACGTGCGAAGTTAACGAACTCCGCATAACCCCTGACCACGTTTTCTAAAGACCGACCCACGAAAGAAAGCAACTTGTTTACTTAAGTCGCATCTTAGTATTTTACTCTTTGCTGAGGCAAACAATGTCACTACCATTTAAAAAAATGTAACAAGTGTATTTGAAACAACTAAATTGTCTTTAATTGGTTCTGCAGAGAGGTGTAGGTTGCGCACTGTTTTCACTAGCTAGGCTCCAATTAGTTGAATAAAAAACTCTACCTCCAAATTTTTTTTCAGAAATCCCAAAACAACGTAAGCATCATGTACCAAGTTCGCCATTACAAATTTACCACTCAAGTTGTGAGACGGACATCTTACAATCCATTCTGGCAAATATCGTGCTTTATTCCAGGAATGTTAAACAGAGATATCAAAACTGCTTCTGGAGCAATATCCACTAAACTGTACGCATTGTAATATGTTTACTTTTTTAGTTTGGTGGCATTTATGCGTTTGTTGAAACTTAACAGGAAAGAAAGTTATCTGACTTCACATCGTAGTGTCGGGAATATTACTATTAGATTTGAGTTGTTTAGTGACGAGCAAATGAAAAATCCACTCAGATCAAATTCAATCGTCCAAGTTCCAAACTTCGTTTACGCTAAGGTTGATTCGGCCGCAAGTGAAAAGTTCATTGTATTGGTAAGCATCAAACGCAGGATTCATATAAATTACCACTATCTTGGGTATGATAAGTATGGAGGTTATTTACAAACTTATGTTGCTTTTAAAACATTTGAAATAAAACTTTCAGGTAAATTTCCAAAGATTCCTTTTCTAGTTACGCAATGTTTTAATGAAACTCTGTTTGTCAGTTAAAATCGTGCTGGGTCAGCAACTTGGGTTCTGATGAAGGAGGTTTGAAATATGAACTCATCACAGAAAGGTAAAAAACGACTAATTTAATGCAAACAAAGAATTGTTAAATTTAATCCCTGTTATTTTAGTCCTACCAGCTTTATTGAAATGCACGTGATTAAAGAAAGCAAAAAACTTTTCTATTTTTTTCTCACTTAATTTCAGTGTTCCACAAAAAGTTCTTTCCAAAATATTGAAAAAAACTTTATGATAAAATTTCTTTTATTTCGCTTAAAATTTTAGCAAACATCTTTTGAATATTTCTGCCATTCCCAAGTTTACAGAATATTCTTGCAATCGCAGTTGCAAAGTCGTCCACGAGTTGGAGTCAGAAGATTCAATCGTAATTTTGAGAAACTACCAAAGGACATTCGGATCATTTAAGTTTCGCTCATTCGTGTGGAACAACGTGTCTGTGAACGAGCAATCACTGTACGCTCACTGTTACGTGCAATTATGCGATAATACCAACGGCAATTGCCAACAACCAGTGAGGTTTTTTTTATCCACAATCATATTGCATGCTTCGTTTGGTTGGAAAAAAAATATTGCAACGTTGGCCAAGCAGAAGATACAAAAAATAAAACATTTTGAACCAAATTTTATGTTGAGACCAGTTAATGTAAAGACACAAGCGTGTTTAAATGCCTTCACAGAATTGCTCACAAAGACGTGAACGTCGATCAGTGGATGCGGATATAGAAGAGATTTTAACGGTTGGACCATTCTACGTTTCAGCTCCGGATTTGTGTGGAAAGGTGAGGGAAACTTTGTGATACATTTTACATTGACTTCAAACCGTCCCGTATCGAAGAAAACCTAGAAAAGACATTTGGAAACCCATGTATTTTCTGTGCATGAATAAAAGTAGTACAACGAAACGTTTACTATAATAATTCTGTTGAAAGCAAGACATTTAGCGAAAAATTTAATACTTTTACATTGTTTGGGATATTTCTTGTCAACCATCATTAATAAATCACGGCCTTAAAACTATAGCTTATGTAGGAAAATGGTGGATGTTCAGATTTCTGTAACGATGAACTTGGATTTGTCCAATGTTTCTGTTTTAAAGGCAGCCATCTCGGGAATGACGAAAAAACTTGCATTGGTGAGAACTTGACTTTACTTACTTAAAAGCTGAATCACGCTGCTTTTTTAATGCGTAACAAAACGCAAATTGGCGACATTTAATGTATTTCATTCACATGTAAATATTTGTGATCAAAACAAATAGACCTCTTTCTACACGTATCGTCGCTTTATTAATTTACCCGTATATTTGCAGAGGTAAAAGAAGCATTGAAATCTGATGGTTTCCAGGATATGAAAGGTGTTTACATAGCAGTTGGATTCATCGTCCTTCTGCTTGTTATTGTGCTGGGGTTGGTTGCTTGGTTCTTGAGACGTCGTTTCAACAAGGAAACTGGACGTGATTACTGAGTACATAGTTGTCTATTGCAACTTACGGCTGTACAAAGCAAAATTGTTTCCCGTGTATAACCCACCTTCTATATTCTGCTTTATAATACAACCATATATCTCTCTGTATGTGTAGAATTGTTGTTTTGTATGGGGATAGTTTCAAGTTAGCTGCGTTGGCACTGAACACAAACCAACCTCACAAACACATTATCTTTAATGTTATTCACTCGACAAACGAAACATCAATGGACACAAGCAAAAGGCACAATGACGTAACCATAATGACGTGCGCACTAATTTTTGCAAACTACCTATCTGAAGACAACAATCCACTCTTTATTTTTTTGAGGCAGGACCAAATATTTTAAAGCAGCACACAAACAAATTCCTGGAAGAAGATATGGCGATGTGCTTCAAAAAAGTCCATTATTAAAGTCGTATTTTCAGTTTCAGAGAGTTGTATATAGTTTGTATATATTTGTGGAGGTGATTCTTTTGCCAAATAGTGTTGTAAGGATATTACTTAAAAAATAACTTTGTGGATGGCGACGAGTTGTTGTGGCTCTTATGACGTAGCAGGAGCACAGAGTTATGCCGGTAATTGTAATGAGTTTCGCAATCTCATACTTATGTACACAAGATGTTGCCTCTGTTATTTGGTGCCGTTCCAAACAAGTTGCATTGTTACGAAACAAGTACCATTTTTGGTTCAATCGCACTTTAAAAGAGACATAGCAGTCTACAACTTGCAAAGTTTTTAATTGTTTTGTCGTTATTTCAACCTGTATTCTAAACTTATGCAAGTACAAGAATCCTGTAATTGAAATATGGTCGTTCTCATGCGTTAGTTACCAGATACGACACTTTTGCTATTCGATACGCACGACAATTTTTCTCAAGATGTTCGACACGCAATAAAAAATCGACGCCCTACTTATGTACACAAGATATTACTTCTGTCATTTGGTGCGTTTTGTCAAGGTAACACAAATGTAGATTCTAAGTGCGTCAGATGAACTTTTATGGAAAAACATGGCAGCAAGGTTAAGTTAATGTAAACTCCTTGAGAGGGTCGATCTTCTCACACAGAAAGATTTGTTCCACGGTCGATGGAGTTGCTGCAGAAATAGAAACAAAATATTTTAAATACAACTTATTTTGGGAATGTTCCTGCTTATTACAAAACTCATGAAAAGCCACATTTATGGAAAGGTATGTTTTTATAAATGTGGCCAACAACAAAAGATGCAAATCGTTGCAGTCCTTGGCGGGAATAGGAAGTGATTCCCGGAATCGGTCAACAGAAACTCATCAAAAGGAATCAATATACATAAAAATCATAGTTTTGTTGCAATAAAACGTTTGAAAAACAATATTGACTTTAGGGTAATTGGACAAAAGCTACTCACGCATTTGAAAGAAATCAGTCAATGAACGATCATGCTTGGATGCCTCTACTGCACGCTTGAGTGCATTTAGCACTGATATTGCCATACACATCGGGGGTTCCCCTGATGCCTTGCTTCTTAATATTCCAGTTGGGTTCGGGGCATTTTTCAGCAACTCAATATTCCACTCAACGGGAATGTCCTGCATATACCACAGAACTGAATTTTTCCTTCATAAAAATTTATTTTCTTCCATGTTTATTCCAGTTGTTACCACTATTTTCTTGGTTTAGAAAGGCAATGGACTTATCAATAAATTTCACAAAAGGTCATGACAATAGAAGCAAAAACCCAACCTTGGATGAAGGTGGTTTGTATTCCCAGGTTCCATCAGTTAAAACTTTTCCTGTTGATTTTTCAACGACGAAATTTTCTGTCAACCAGAACCCGAGCCCCATCACAAACGCTCCTTCAACCTGACCGATGTCTATTCCAGGGCTGATACTGGAAGTTAAATTAACGACTTTATTTCATAATTCCTGTTCAAAAAGGACAATAAAAATCGGCTGGCTGTGATATGGAATGAAGGCGTATTTTTCGAAAAGCGCAGATTTACGCGCCGAACTTTGGGCAACTAAACAGAAGAATTTTAATGAGTAAAAGCAGGATCACCACACTCCAATAGCAACCATAGCTATCATGTAGAGAACATTAAGTAATAAGGAAATTGCAGACATGCAATGCAACCATTCGTATACCATAGTTCATATTAAGTTTTGTAAACAGGGAACTTGTTGTGTTCCTATTGTCTACCAGTATAAAATACAACCAGTGTTATGTAAGTAGAATCACATCGTGGTACCCCACCTTATCCCACAGTCAAACACTGTGTCAACTTTATTGGTTTGATATTCTCCAGTTAAAACGTCAAGTTCAACTTGTGACACAGTTACACCGTACGAGTTGTACTGTCCTGTTGAAGGTGGAATCCACCTGTACATTCATACACAATACATGCTAAAAGAGTCTTTTCTAGTTTCTAATCTAGTTGCAATATGCAATTTTTGCGTTCACAAAGCTACGTCAATTTGTTTATTTGAAAGAAAAAATCGATGAATTCTGTGACATTCCACAAAAATAAAGAACATTGAAATTATCACAGGATATTTTATTTTACAAAATTATGTGATTTGCAAAGTTTCTGTCACAGCTTACTGATGCTACATTGAGGCCAGAAAAGTTTTCTTTAGTCAAAGTTTTTGCTCACATGTAAGAAGCTGCAAGGTCAACATTTTTCAAGAAGCATTTAGCGATGAGATCTTTCCAGGATGTGCCAGGTGGCATTCCACTTCTAATGGGATCGATTCGTTCATTCAGTATCTTGCAACATTCCATGACACCCTAAAAAATGAATTATTCACACAAACCTGTATTGTCAAAAAGTGCAAAAGTCCGATTATTTTTTTGTGATTTCAGCATCGCTTAACAACATAGTCACATTTTATGGTTACGGTTAGATAAATTTTGCAATTTACATAAAACATATCTGATATTTTTTGTATAGTTGTGTTGGACCAACTTTGCAATTGCTTTCACTTGTTATGCTGGCTTCGGTGGATTGACTATTGGATGACGTTATGGTGCTTGTGCGTTGGACCATGACCAAGTCAAGTGGGATTTTGAGCTGATAAGCAGCAGCTTGGGCAACCTGCAGTAAAGTGAGAAGAGTGATTATTTTTGGCAACTATGTCTTCGGTAGAGCTCGCAATGTAAATTGCCAACCATTGGCACAAAAATTAACACAGAGACTTTACAGGAATCATGACAACAGTTTTCTGAAACCATCTTTTATAAAAATACCTTCGTATTTATTCCTTGCCCGCTTTCGATTCCACCGTGTGACACAATAACAGTGCCATCACCAGCACAAATTGATACGAGGACTGTGTATTTCGTGAGGCTGTAATCAATTCTGCAAACAAATAATATTGGTTCATTGTAATTTGGTTCAAACCAGGTACGTGGTCAGAAATTCGCCTTTGACAAAAATGCCACATGGCTCTTCTGTATATAATTTCAAGTTGTTTGTATTACGATGTCAAACAATTAAAAATTACTTGTTTCTAACAAATTAAAATTTCACTGCGAGATACCAGAAATTGTGCTGTGTTGTGTCAGTTATGCTTAAGCAAGATTACTTGAACTTAATTGGAGAGACGGCTAGTCCTTTCTTTTTCCACATATTTGCATTGTTGAATATTTTAATTTCCTTCTGGGTTTCCGTGACCTTTGCTGACTGAAGCAAATCTAAAAAATATATTTCGAGAGAACAAATTTTGGGACATTCTATTGTTCTATTTTAAACGCTCAAGATGAAAAAATAAAAATTGCACTTAATTTTAATGCAAGGTGTTCAAAAACTTTCACATCGGTGTTTTGTAAACCTTCATTCCTACTTACTGTCATAAATTTCTCGAATTTTGCAATATTCCAATGTTTTTCCACCAAGGTCAGACTGTCCTTGCTTGTAAAGATTTGCCCGTTTCACACTGATTGGATCCATACCGAGGTATTTTGCAATGTGCTCCAGTACTTGATCAGCAAATGCCGTTAGTTTAAGACTCGCTGTAAAATAACAAATGGCCTAGTTCCATGTTTGCTGTGAAACAACTGAAAGAATATTTGATCGCGAGGCCGCACTAAACTTTTAGGTTTCAGTCTCGCTTCTGTTTCAATTATTATCTTTGCAAATCCAATCTAACCAGTCCCACGAATGCATGTGGATGGCCAATGGAAAAAAATAATGTTTAGAATGTTTAAAAATGATTAAATTGAACAGTAAACAAAACTTACAGGGAGAGCGACACCAAGTGGACGAGGGGGTGTTAGTTTTACAAACATAACTTTTGTACTTCCTGTTTGGACAATAGAAGGCTGGAAATAGAAAAGTGTCCCGTATAATGTACACAGTATAATTCGAGCTTATAATGACCAGCAAGATTGCTTAAAGTTAATGCTTCGTACCACCATTACTTGGTTCAGATATTTGTAACACAATTTGCACCAATTGAAGAAATGTTGAATCACGAAACTCACCACTGTCTCCAAACATGGGGATAACAAGTGGGTCGTTAAGTTCGGCCTCAAATGAAGAGCAACCACTGTTAGCATATATCGTGAAATCCATTGCATCAACAATCCCTTGCTCGTCGAACCCTGGACGATTTTACGCAGTTTAATGATGGCCAAGCATTTCCTAACTTTCATCACCATATAGAAAAGATGAGAAATGTTGAGATTCAGAAAAGTAAACAAACAAATACGCGAAGTTATGAAGATTTTGTGAACAGTTTTCAACGACACAATGTTGCCATTATGTAATATTTCTAGATCTGCGTTGTTAGTTTTTCTGCAGTAAACGTTTGAATGCATTGTAGTGTAACTTGTCAAATAATTTATGTTGCACACACAAATGCACTTATCTGGTTTGTAATTAGTGCTTGAGTGGGTATTTGAGTATGACTTAAACAATCACCTACCGAGTGTGTACTTGAGTGTGTATGGGGTCCGTGTTCCATACGTAGTCATACAAGTTTGTAAATCAGCGTGGAAACAAACTGGCCGCTGTGTGCTGTAAGAAGCAAGAGCTGCAGCACAAGATGTCAGTAGAGAGCTAGTAGACTTTCCGCCATAAGCGCCACCGATTCTCTTGGTGTTTACCTCAATTCTAGACAATGGAACAACAATATTAAACTAAAACCCCTTTAGTTGAGTTTGCAACCATTATTGATATCCGTTCTCTGGATCAGTTCTCTAAATAAGCAATTTAACTCTGTACCCTTTAATCATTACCAACTGGATTAGATCACGTTTTCCTCTCAAGACTTGACAAACTTTATTTTGGTTCATTGTGTAAACAGCTCTAAATGGTTAAAGAACTGTTTATCTGGCATAAAGTTATGAGATTTTTTTTACAACCGACGATTCGTCTACCATCAGGCGACACTTTTATGTGGCAACAATACATCATGTACATAAACACCAAATTTCGGTCAGAAGAACAGTTCTTTAAAATTACATTTAAAATTTCCTTAAAAATTAAAAAATCATAACCGTTAATTGCACTTTAAAGAATTCTATAATTTTAACTTGCTTGTTGGCAGTTGTGTTGAAAGCATAGGCAACAGCATTTTGAACCCATTGTTGTGTTTGAGTTGCGCAATTGACCTTAAATCCCCCTTCTTCTGTTGGTTCTACTCTTGCTATCTGGGTTTCCATATAGAAGTGATATTGGTTTCCCAAAATGATTTCACCAGAAACCTGCGTTTGTAGAAACACTTACTTGCTTTGAAGGTTGGATTTTTTAGAAACTGATTAAAGTCCACGGGCATGGCAACTTAGCGTAAAACTAAAGGTACATCTACAACAAACATATATCTAAAGTTTTTCGGTTCTACGTCAACTAAAAAATGTAGAAAACTGCACGAAAAGTAGCGGCGACCAAAAATCGTAAACCTTTTGCGCTGTGGCGAAAATGACATCACATAAGGCGCTCGCGTCGAAAAAATGCATTGTTTAGATAGGAGAAGGCGCCTTATATTGCAGATATCGAATAGTTTCAAACATAGGAGAATCAACAGATTACGTTACCTCAAAGGTCAGGACAGGGTTTTACATCACACAAAAATATGTCACTGTGACGTCACAAACGAAAGGATTATTGTCCCTAATTATCAGAAGCCAACAGGGTACAGCAGAAACGGTATTACTCTGTACTTCGATAAGACGGGAATGGTGCGTTTCTTTGCTCAATGACATTACATGACGTCATTTTGGGTGTGATGTCATAACTTTAACCTCACCTTTGTGTTGATTTTAATTTGATGATTCCAATATTTTTAGTTACTATATTGCGAAAGTAACTATATTGCGAAAAATACATTAGTGGTTGATTGTGGCGAATTAAATAAATCATTTATGACGAGAACTCGCCAACAACGTTACTGATCTGCCAGGCAAAAAGTGGTATAATGACAGAATAACTTTGTTGCATAATCAGCTAATTTGGTCGGCCTTTCTCGGCGGTCAAAATTCAATTAACCTACTTCTATATTTTGCTGTGAGTCGACAAAACGACAATGCTAAACAGACGGTTCGCCTCTGTCGTGTTTTTAAAAGTTCATGTATCACGTTAGCGATCATAAATGCTATAACAACAAGAACACCTTGTCCGAGTAACTGTTTTACTATTACACAACTAAATAAGACATAATAGGTCGAACAGCGGCCATCTGTCTGCAGCTCAAATTAACATCAAAATCCGTTTAAACCAGTTTTACAATTGTGTATAAGCTGCAGACAGATGGCCACTGTTTCGACCTAAAAGGTCTTACTTAGTTGTGTAATAATAAAACAGTTAATCCGACAGGGTGTTCTTGTTGTTATAGCAGTTTTACAATGTTTTCCATTCCTACGCATAAGGCTTGCTGCCAGCACTCACACGACCGTTACGCAACAATATCTCGCTTTCGCACGATTTCGTTCGCAGCGGCAAAAGTGCGACTTTGATCAGCTGTATCTCATAAACCAGTCGTCGTATCAAGCTACTTTTTTCGCCAAAAATGTTTTGAAGTTATGAACATCTCTTAGTTTAATTATTAACATGTTTGATTTTTCCGTGTCACATGCACTTTATACTTCCAACAACACAGTGCCACAATCAGCGGGTGCACTGGTGAGACGTTTCAGGTCGAAACACCTGTCTTCAGCTCTCAATGAATAATTCCAGCTTTACAAACTGGTTTAGATTTTCATACCATTTTAAAACTTATTTTGTTAGGTTTCACCTTATGTTTGGCAGCAGCCATTGCTTGATCAGGATTTCCAATGGAAAAATCAGAATATGGATTATTGTAAAAAGACCCGGCTTCAATCGCATCCTCAGTTGTAATCAATACATTCTGTTCATTCTTGTAAGTTACAGTCACCGAGTTTGTGATCGCGTAAACTTGTGATGCAGTTTCTGCAAAAGTGTGATTACAAATAATATTACAAAGTACAATTTTAAACTTTAAGCAGTAGGTTTGTAAATCTGCCAAACCCTAACAACCTCTGCTTACAAACAACATTGTGTATTAAGATCTTACCTGCGACAACAATCGCTACAGGTTGCCCGACAAAATCAACATGATCTGAAGCAAGGATCGGCCGGGTTGGATCGAATGGAAACAAGTAGGTGTTTTTCACTTCAGTCGGAAGATCGGATGCTGAACAGAGATATAATGCAACTTCAAGTGTTCAAGTACAACCTTTCTTGAGTAGAGGTAACTTTTTATTGATTATTTCACCTTTGATGATTTGAACAAATCCTGGCATAAGTTGAGCCATGGAATCGTATATTTCATCGATGTCGGCATTAGCAACAGTTGATACAACAAACCCACAGTGAAGTTCATCTTTGGATATTGGATTATCGCTGATATAAACTGCCTCACCCGATGCCTTGTAAAAAACATCAGTGGTTACCAATGTCATGACCAAATATGGGCATATGACTACATGATAACAACTATTTTTTTCATTGTTGCATGAAATCCATTATGCAAAACAAGTGATCATACAATTAAATGCACCTGTAGTTTAGCTGCAAGTTTTGGAATGTTTTGTGACACTGGAAAAGTCGAAGGGTCGTTTGTATAGGAATGCGTTGCCTTGGAAACTGGTCGTGTTAAGGGGGTTATGGCACTTTGAATTCTCGGTCCCAGAATGCTTGGATCACATATTGACAAGTAGCACTGGAATAAAAGTATTTTAAAAATTACAACTCTTTTAAACACAGCTGATTAATGCCTGAGATTTGTTAGAATTTAAGATTTGTCTTCAAAAGCGTTTTCATATTCCAACGTAAGTCTCTTCTTATTTGGCAACAAAACGTTAAAAATAAACTGAAAATGTGCTTCACACAGCTCACACAATGTCCTTAAAACAGTTTTTCACGTTACACTGCTGGAAACTAACATGATAAATTTTGTGTCAAATACAACATACTTTGTAGAAAAGAGCCAAGACAAGACCGTGTTTGTACTCAACACTTGCGTCAGCTTCATTAAACTGCACAGGATGTACCTCATCGGACAGTATATGTAACGCCTCTAGAATATAAAGCATGAAATTCGAAAGTATGGCCTCACACAAGTTATACCAGCGATATGTCTTCCACTCTGGAGAGAATTAAACAATTTTGGTTTGAATGTTTGTATTTTGCGACACTGATTGGTTGTAATTAGCTTTATCATTACGTCATTGCGCTACTGGGTTGATCCTAATGCGTAATATTGCAAACTGAAGGAACGTTTAATAAGTAAAGTTTTGTATTAGATCAGTTTTCACTCTATCCACCTGCACACAGCAGGTCTACCCACAATATAATGTGAATCACAGTCAAGAACAATGAAGTGCTTTACTATGGTTGTGAGATAAACGCTTCACTGGGCTTGGGTATGACCCGGTCCCGGACACTGAGTGAAGGATCGCATGAATCACAAATACAATAAATATTCAGAACCACAAACAGTTGGTACATGCATTTTTGTCGATGGTCCGAACACTAATCCAAATCATACTCTATAATTCAGGCTATTCAAAGCAGTGTTAAGATGGTTCATACTTCGCTCAGTAGTTTTTCGCCCAACAAAGGTGACATCATCGGTAGCTAAGCACAACTGGCTGAAACAATCCGTTGAGATATGAGGTTATTGAAAAAGATAATGGTAGTGAAGGCGACAACATACCAAATGTTTGGGGGTTGGGGAAACAGAAACTATCAAAAACTAATGCCAAAATAAATGTGGTTGGTTTCAGTTAAGTACACATTTATCCAGAACACTTAAACAAACATTCAGTAACTAATTTCATTCGTTTCCTATTTACCACAAATGAATGAACACTTAGACCCAAAGTTTCAGCAAAACCGCGATCACGAACAGAAAAAAGCGTCGAAGTCAATGGCAAGAGCAACGATGCGTGAACCAGACATGCTCAGTCAAGCGTGAGTCGCCTTCGTCAATTCAAACAAAAGAGGAAGGGATTTCTCGTCGCTTCAACCTCCCTTTACTGCTGACATGCAAAGTTTTTGTGCAAACTTGCGAAAACGTTCACTTTTGCACCGAATAAAAATATCATTCTGCAGTCACTTAATCGTGCTTCAAGTTGCAATTATGTAATATTGCATTTTAAGACTACTGGAAGACAAATATACAAATTACTAGCTTGGAAACGACGACCGAAGCGTTTTGAATTTACGCAACAATTTTGTTCTCTGCTGAACCGGAAAAACGCAATAACGTAGGAATCATATTTCAAGCAAAACACGAAGGCACTGCGAGACGGAGTTTCAAAGCCAAAACGCCACGCGACCGAAGCTATCTCAGGGGTTCAAACGGAACGACGGCAACAAAACAACTCTTTGTTCACGACTCAAAGCTAAAAATAACGTCTTTCTCATCAGGTGTGTGCCGAGATTTTAAATTTCGGCGGAGAGTACAAGAGGAACTTCACGTGTTGTTACACAATGCCGTCACTAGCGTGATGTCATTGAAATCGCCCAAGCGCCGCCAGACAGGGCTACGCAAGGAACACAAAACCTACACGTTTTCGCTGAGGGATAAAATCACGTTTGGAAGTTAACGACTCTCTCGTCTCTTTCGTGATGCCAAATTTCCTACCTGAAAGTGTTGAATTGTTGTTGATTTGTTTTCCATTGAGAAAATCTTCAGTTTTTGTCGCATGAATAAAGTTTGAACTTACACCTCCGTACACCAGGTTAGGTTTGCTTGCGATTGCCTTAGAATCCTTTGATATTTGGACTTTGAATGCGACATTAACGTACGCATGAGCATTCTGTTGAAAGGTTTCACAAACATACGCAGTTGGTTTCAAGTATGTGTTTAACAGCAACACAGTTTACAACATGTTTACTCAAAAGTATTTGCTTGGTTACTTCTATGCTGAACATTAAACTACAAGTCATCATTTACACCAGATATCCCTAAAATCACTCCATGACATTTTACCTGGGAACGTGGCATAGTTTTATGGGAGAAAAACTTCTCAACACTTGAGTTTTCATTCAATGTAAAGGACTTGATGATCTGAAATTTAACACGAAAATATTCTTATGATGCAAAAGAGTCATAATAATCATTGAGAGCTGCAGACAGGTGAGCAAACTGTTTCAACCTACAAGGTCTTATCAGTGCAGCTGGCGATTGTGGCACTGGACTAGCTTTTTTACATGGCCAGAGATTTCCACTTTGTGGTACTTAGTTAAGCAGCTAGTCCAGTGGTATTCTCACCACTAACTGCAGTTCCTAAATATATTCCTTTTCTGTTTGCTCACAATATGAGTAAATTGCTATTTATGTTTAAACAAAATTATGGTTCAAACAGAATAAAAAATGCAGGGCCAACTATTGCAGTTTAGGGTCAACACAAACTACTGCAATTTACAGTTGTATGTTATAAAGGCAAAACGTTAAGCTATCCATATTTTCTTCAAGTCATATAAGACTTCAATCAACCTGATGGTCCATGTCCAAGTTTAACAATTCTGCTGGTGAACATTTTGACACAACATCACTTGTGACATCATAAAGCTCAATTGTTGCTCCTGCTGCTTCAAGTAGAGTGAACACATCTGATGGAAACTCGTTGTGTGCAAACTTTATCATAATATTTCCTGCCCATGATGCAAGCTTAAAAATAAAAAACTTATAAGTGTACCAAGCACACACTTTCTGTATAAATTACACCACTACACTTTCTTAAAAACCTGTAACTTACAAAATATTGTTTTATGATGGTGATTTGTGGTTGTATAGAAATTCTCAAGGGTAAATTTTTCAAACTGTTTTTTGGTAATTTGAAAGTTTAGATAGGAATAACTCACATTTCTAACTGGCAAACTTGCAACTTTCTTCAAATGATTTGCAACTGCATTGAAAAGTTTGGATGTTGTTGAAAGCAAAGTTCCAATCAACTGATTGAGAATCACGCTGGCTCCACAACTTAGAACACCGTTTATTATTTTCACATAGGTTAGTTCAGGAATTCTTGAAACATCGACCAAGGCAGAAGGTTGCGCTGACCGTCTGTACACACCTGAAAGGTACAACATGTTATAATATACAAACTGTAACAATATTTTTTTCAACATGTGTATTTTCTTATTTTACAAATTAACATGTAATGTAAAATGGATTTTTTTTGTTGTCTACATTGAACACAACCAGTTAAACAAATTATATTATTATTGGTTTCCTCTATTAGCAGATTTAATCAAAAAAATTATCCTGTGATTAGATAAACAAATTTAAAGGAATATTAGTAGTAGTGTTGCAGTAAATTAAATTGAGCAGTACTTATTGAAATGGTTACCAGAAGCAGTGTTTCCACAAACTATTTGAGCAGACGGTTGGGATTTGAGAACTGCAACTAAATCATTAAACGAAGTTGGTCGGATCCATGAAGTTCCACCATTGAATAATTCAAGCCTGGTTGCTTTTTGTTGCACCAACTTTACTCTGTTGCATTTCAAATGACAAAAGTCCTTGTGGAGATCCTGAAAGAAAAAACAAACTTTATCGTTAAAATGGCCCAAATAAAAGTTTTTTTACATTGTAATTTTATGCACAAATAAAATACAGAAACTAAGTAGCTGTGACAAGTTTGAAAAAAAGAGTTACCTTTTTAACGAATTGAACAACTTCATGCATGTTGTACCTCAATGTCTGAACATTTTTCCAGCAGTTTTGGGTCAGCATCTGTTGCAAAAGATTTCATTGCATCAAGTATGGGACGATATCCTGTACAGCGACAAATGTTTCCATCAAAACTATCTTCAACTTTCTGCTCGGTTGGAGTTGGATCTTTTAATAAAAGGCTAAAAAAACATGAGAGTTACTTTAATGATTATGAGAACCACACATGAACATTTACAAAGTTTAACCTAAAACACATTTTTATATGACTAAACTATGATTTCGAAGGTAAGCAAACATCATTTCCATTTCCTTCTGTCAAAGAAAATGTAAATTTATCATACAGGGTTTTATTGCATTAAATTTTTAAACAGTGTGCTGCAACAAATTTTTTTCATTTCTGTTCCAATAAATTACTTTATCAACATAAATACTTACATTATGTCTATTTCACTTTTTGTTTGAAAAAAACTATTTTGTTTGATTCTAGCAAAGTTAATTTTTTTACAATTAAATGTTTTGAAAAAAAAAAAACCACAAAGTTTCTGTGTATTCTAATTTATAAGCGAACCTGTACATATTCATGACGAAGCCAGGAGTGCAATAACCACACTGTGAACCATCAAACTCAGATACACGAGTTTGTATTGTATTGTAACCATCTCTTCGTGACCCAAGTCCTTCCACAGTTGTTACTCTGCACCCGTCCACTGAAGCAAGCAGGCTGAGGCACTAAATACATTTGCCAATACATAAGTTATTTTTAAATATGCCTTTTTTATGCCAAACACAGTAAAATTATTTCATGTGTATTTCTGCATGATTACAATAGGCTTGGACAACATACCATGATATGAAAATCTATTAACTATGCAGAAACAAAAATTTTAGACAGATGAACTTATAAATGTTATCCCATAATGTTATCATGTATAAGCAAAACAGTCAATAATCTTTTTATAATGAGATGCAGACAGGGCTCCATAAGTCGAGAGCTATCTGGTCAACTAGTCTGCAGCTCACTATAAAAAACATGTTGTTATATTGATTATTTATATTATATATCCAAAAAGAAAGCTCCTTGCAAAACATCTTTAATTAAGACATGCACCACAGACTAATCAAACAGCTTTCAACATTCACCGAGTTTACAGCTTCTATCTTTCCAGGAGTTTTCTCCATGGCAATCACGCAACATCCACATCCTCCCTCATGACACATCACTTTTGTTCCAGTGAGTCCTGGTTGTGATCGGAGCCATGAGTTCAGGCTCATCATTGGATCCACATCATCAACTGAAGTAAACAAACAGGTTTATAATTTTTGCATATTCTTTTTACAAACATGTGTGCATTTCTATACAAGTACTAAACAAACTTTTAAACAAAAACATGTAGCCAAAGTTAAACATTTTGGAATGCTCATGTATGTATGTAAGTCCTTGCAGCAAAATGCATGACAATCAACAAACCTGTATAGAATTGTCCATTTACATGTAATGATATTGAGGTAGTCACCATTGTACCAGGTAAACCCATCTAATGTAAATAAGTAAGCAGAACAAAAGTATTTCAAAAATTAAATCCTACAGAAAGAAATATAACAAAGATAATTGGAAATGTACAAGTTGTTGTTATTCACCTCATGAAACAGAAATTAGTCAAACATAAAAAAAGGAAACGAAACCCTGATTGAGAAGAATGAGCAATTGTCATTTTGACAAACCGACCTAAATAACCTTCAGTTGTAAACCAACAAGCTGCAACATATTCAACCTAAATAAAAAACCTGCTAACGTCAGCAAACCAAATAGCACCACAATTTGTTACAAATAATCTTGACAGCAACTTTGTCAGTCATCATTTTTCATTGCAAGCAAACACGTGACTTTGTTTGGCACTCGACCAAATGGGGATTTCCCTGGCTGCAATAAAAGGTGACCTCGGCAGTTTTTTTAACATTTTGTGGTAGACGCTCCGCATCAGCACCGTCATTTATTTTCGGAAAACAATAACTATACGTATTAGTGTTGTCCGTTCCTTTTGGATTTCATTTTAACAGATCCGTTGTTGACTGACATGCAGTTATTCATAACTAGATTTCACCGTTACAAGGATTCAGTTTTCTGAACCGTGACATCAGAAACTTTCTAAACCGGTTACGCAGTCGACCCTTTGTGAAGTCATTCGATCTTTCCAGTTCAGTTGAAACAACAAAGGGATCCAACGTAAGCAAGTGTTCGGTTTCATCAACTGGCAACGCCAGGAAAGACTGAACTAAACGTGGATGGGTGAATGAAGTTGCGTGAATTTCCTCTGTATCAGTTGTTACACGTCTTCCACTTTGACCCATACTATGATTTGTGCCTTAACCAAGGCCTTCAAAACGACAAATGTGCATTTCTAGGAACTGTTTTGAATATGTGTCCTTAGTTTTTCAAAATCCTAATCATTTTTCATTCTGAACTTTCGTATATTAGTAATAGTTCGTCCAACAAAGTTCATTCCACGATTTCCTGGGAACAGATTTTTTCCTAAAAAGCAAACAATATTCATCATGTTTTAATTAATGTTAAACATTGAATCCAATTTAGAAAGCAAACAAGTTATACACCTTTACAGTTGTTACACAGTTACCGATCAAACGTTGATGGAAATGAAACGTCAGCTATGAAATGTTTAACTTAATTTTCTAATTATATATTTTTGAAACGCAACACACCTCAAAAACAAAATTGCGTGTGAATAAACCTGAATATTGATTAAGTCAACGTTCGAAAAGAACCTTTTTTTGTTAGAAACTTCAAAGCAATTTGCGTGACTACACCACAGCAGAAGTTACAATAAATTGAAACATGGCTCGATAAAAGGTTGTTTCAGCTGCAGCTCCAAATAAACGAGCAGTTAAGATCAACGTACGACAACTATCAGCAGCACCGGACAAGAAGGAAATCTGATAGGGATTTTGCCCTTTTCATTCTTTTATTTAAATCGCTCTAATACAAAGCTTCAATGTGCCTGTAAACACTTATTACGTTGCTCGTGACCAGGAAACATATCTGATTGTGGACATCAGAGACGAACTCTGATGGAGATTTGTGGCCAGGATAAATAGGTTTGAATCCTAATGTAAAAAGCTGTCGTTGTTGTTTTTCTGTGCAAGCAACCGCAAGTGAATAAATCCCAACAAACCAAACAGCCATTTTATCCAAAAAGGTAATCCTGGATCAAAGGATTGTATGTCAATTTTCCCAAGATCACACATATAAAGATCAATAAACATTTATTAGACGCTGTCTTAATGAGACCTTATAAGTCGAAACAGTGGCCATCTGTACGCAGCTTACATAATTAATTTGACGTTTTGAAATCCCATCTTCAGGGACATAAGTTGGATTTATTGCGGTAAGCAACACGATTTAAAAATACTTGTACGCAGAAATGCATTGCCTTTAAAGTTCGGAAATCGCACTAGAAAGAAAGTTGGTTGACATAGAAAACAAGTACAATATTAATTGTAATCAAGCGTGAAAGACCATGCTGAACATAATACAAAGGCAATCTATATTTGTGATATCGAAATAGGCAACAAACAACATTTGCATAACTGCTCGTAACTTTCGTTATGCAGTCACCTTACAGTATAATTTTTTGCTGCAATTAGTAGTTAGTTGCCATTGACAACAACGGGATAAACCGCATTTCCGGCAATGTTGCAGTTATTACTATGATTCTTGGCAATTTTCTTGTTACCTGCATTTTCACCTTCTCCATCGTCCACTCCCCAACTGCAAAAGGAATACTGAATGAAGGTTTTTTGTCGTTCAGAGAGCTTTGCGTGATGGAGGTTTTGAAGGTCGCGACAATGTGTCAAGAAATTGCCATCATAACTAGATTTTAAGTTTCCAATTTTTTTACCATCTTTCACGACGCATAAATCAATATACTCGTTTACCTGTTTTTAATGATCCAGTATTCGTCTTGACCTTGGGGTTTGTTTGGATCTATTCCGTGACCCACCACCAACACAGCGTGGTATAGAAAGTTACTTTCACCCTCGTCGTTTCGATTACAAAATATATCTGTTAAAAAACTTCAAATCATTTTTTGTCACAACAAAACATTCTGGTACCTTCGTAATTAGTATGGTGCAGAAATCCAAATACGTTTCTTATTTTTAAAGTGACAACCACTGGTCCAACGTCGTTCACAACTTCTTCCAGTTTGCTTTCGGTTCCTGGGGTAATTTTAATACAATCTTCGACTGTACAGACAACTTCTTTTCCTTCCGATTTACATGACTCTTTATGTTAATATTGATGCAATACAAGTTCTGTTTCATTTTCAGGAGTTGGTTTTACAGAAAATGTTGGATTCAAATCGTAACAGCATGACACTTTCTTACCCTTCCTGCATATGGATATTGCTCATTGCTTGTGATGCCGTGTTCCTGTATGTAACGGAATGCATCTTCTGGGTAAGTAGCCATAGAACCTGTGTTCATGCAATCAACTAATTGTTGTTCAGATAGTTTGACCAATTCTCCGTTCTTTATCTTATTATGTGATTCAACGGCTGCCACCTGCATGTATAAATATTTAACAAATAGAAATATAAACTGGTATCACAAATCAGTACTGCGCTAAATATCGAACAAACTGGCAAATCTCCTTGGTCTTGAACTGAAGTTGCGCATCCTTCCGTGCGCCAGTTTTTTATGTCGTAACTCTGGTCACTTTGTGTGTTTAGCTGGTGATATGCTGGATCCCCTTCATTGCCCAGATTATCGTGAAACACAGAAGCTCTGGGGAAAGGACCTCTACGCATAGCTTTGGTTACATTTACAATAGCCCCTATTTATCTACGAAAAAATTTATCCAGTTTTGTATTTTTGACAGTGTAAAATACCAGAAAAAAGATTGAGAGTGTAAAATAAAAAATAAAAGATTGACAGTATAAAATACCAAATATATTTTAGAGACATCCAAAAATAAAAATGACCAAAAAATACATTTTTCAAATGTAACACACGACTACAAAACTACTAACCAAACCCATATACAGTAATAATTTAACTTTCTACTATATCACTATTAACAAAAACTCATATACCGTATTTACTCGATTGTAAGCGGCACAAACGGTAGATTAAGAAACTTTACAAAGACTGGTTTATGTTCATGTAAGGACTGGTTTATGTTCATTTAATTGCGAATTGAACTTTGTTTGGCACTCCGCTCATCTTGGAAAGTTCTTCGTCACTGTACAAAAAGTTTTTGCAGGTATGTAGGCCTATAATGTTTTCGTTTCATTTAAACCCAGCACAAAGTTTAAACGTTACCTTGTCACTGAATTGACTCAGCGATACCCGGCAGGAATATTCTCCAGCTTTGTAACCCGTTTGTTGTGTTCTTCGATTCTTTTCATGTTTTTTTCAAAGATATTTTGCCTCCTTTCCATTTCTTCCTCATCACTGTACTTTTTCCCTGTAAACCACAAACACACGGTTAACACCGTTTTGTAAAATATGCCCTTACACAAAAACGTCTCACCGTATTTCTTCATCCAATCGTCAAATAGGACTGTCATTGCAAAGCTTTGCTCTGGTGATACAGGAATCAATTTATGCTGAATAGCAGAAACGATTCAGTTTAAACGACTATTTAAATACTAGAGTTTTTCAAAATAATTTAAACGATATTTTGCAAAGTTGGTCCCAATAATCAGATTATCCATAGAGCAATTAAAAATCAACAGTTTGTCTTAAACAATTAATGCGGTGAAGAAACTCGATCTTCCACAACGTTTAAAACAATACAACGCCGCAACTTGCGCCTGTTTATTCAGTTTCAAAATGCTTGGCCAAGTCTATCCCAACAAGATTTGGATAAATTATCACGATTTTCCTGCAAAATTCCAATAAACTTCTCGTGTTCGGCTCAACGAACGACCGTTTCACTAAATCCCAATATTGACTACGAAACCTTTATTTGTATCGTCCAATACACAACTCGTTGAAATAATTCCATTCACAATAGCGTTACATGGTGACGTCGCCAAACCAAATAGATGCGTTTTGATGTAAACTTCACGGTAGCAAGTTTCGTTCAATCCTAAGAGTCACCTTTCAAGTCAACAACAACGGAAAGTGTCCTCGCGACGGATTGCG
Organism: Ascidia mentula; assembly: GCF_947561715.1. Taxonomy (NCBI): domain Eukaryota; kingdom Metazoa; phylum Chordata; class Ascidiacea; order Phlebobranchia; family Ascidiidae; genus Ascidia; species Ascidia mentula. Next base: position 21,735,602 of record NC_138570.1, on the reverse strand, counting down.
CAAAATTGCAAAAACACGCTTGTGACGACAGAATCGCTACTTCATTTATTTGTGTTCGAGAAAGGAACGCCATTGTACTTCTGTCGGACGAAGTTGACCTCAAACAACATCTGGAATATTTGCCTTTCGTGAAAATAATTTCTGTAGAATGTAGGAAACACAGAGGATTTCAAGTGTACGAAAAACCGCTGATGACTTTCGTTTTAAGAGTTAAATACCTGATATTTTTACATATTTAATACAAGGGATATAAAGAGAGCTAATTTATAAAGCGATACGCATTGCAGTGTATCTTACTAGGGTTTGTAAAATGGTTGACAAACTCAATTGAGGTTAAAGCCCCTAAAATACTTATTAATGTAAAACATTGATTTTTTCTGCAGTATGCACTGCTCAAAAAGTATCGACATCGCAGTAATTTATGTTATGACGGCTCTAATGTGGAAAACGCATTGGTTTTGTCACAATAACCCGGGGTTGTACAAATTTTGTATGTTTCGCGCAGAATGCATCTTTCATGTCATCGCCCGGGATTTGTGAACTTTTATACTTTGCAGAAACGTAGTTGTTTAGTTTTTGTTTTCAATATATTTGGGCCTGATTATTTGGTACTAGTACCGAATAACTTCATGTACAATTTTATACCGCAGTGACGACAAAAATCTCCTCAACAAAATTAACAAAGGCTCAACTTGTGTTAAGTGAGTTTGTTTGATGGGAGCAGTTGATCTCGAATTACAACCACTTCGCGTCATTCCATTCAGTTGATGCGATTCTTTTAACCTGGGTGTTAACAACCAACGCACAAGCGGATGAGGCGACAAAAATTCAAGAGGAAAGTTGTGTTGTATCTTTCTAGCTGTAGTTTGTGTAGCTTTGCGTTTGTATGCAATGCTTAGTTTAGAAGAGTGTAAAAATGGCCACTTACCCTTGTTATCTGTGCTTAAGATTTACCTGGGGCACCGGAAATCCCAAATCTCCCAAGTATCACCTGACCCACACAACACACTGCGGGACAATGAAGTCTACTGACTGTAATGTGCCACCTTGCGGCTAATGTCACATAATTTGAAACACGTTGTCTGAGTGACGCAATAAGATGAACCTTATAAAGGTCATTTAAACTTCACTGTTTGCCGAGTTCCAGAAATATCTAACACAAAATATTTGTCGTTGCGCGTTACAACATGAAAAGGTCCCTGATATGGTGAATTTAAAGGAGGACGGTCTCCATCTTTCCGAACAAACACATACTCGCAAGTAAAAAGCAAATCAGAAACAAAAGTACGATAAGTTCGATGGCGGGACATTGGTACAGGTAGAACACGAGAAACGGAACTGCGAAGCTTTTTTAGAAATTGCGAGGGTTCAACTGCGGTGGTGGTGTGCGGAATGCAATCACCCGGTACAGCGATCGGTTCGCCATATACCAGCCCAGCGCTGGAGGATTGAAGATTACCTTTCGGGTTGGCCATGATCCCCAGCAACACCCGTGGCATCTCACCTATCCAATTTGCAGAGTTCTGTTGAAACTTTCCACAAGTCCATTTGCCTGAGGGCGGAAAGCCGCTGTGTATAGTTTGACTTTAGACGAATAACATTATTAACAGTTGCCCACAGATGCGATGTCGATTGGCCATCCGACGCGATCAAACAAGTTTGATTTTTTCGGCCGAAATAACGTAACCATGTGTGTTTGTGAATATTGTTTAGACCTTATAACTGGTTTGGTTAGTCAAGCCGTGCAACATACAAAGTATAAAAGAATTTGAAAAGTTTCCAAATAAAAATCAATGAGGATTTATGTTGCCAAACCTATTACAAAAATGCATTGAATATGACAATGCACTAGTTCAGTGCTTTTCAACCAGTGGAATCATTTTTGTGCGGGTGATTGTTGTACATGGATCGGGCGCTTAACCGCCGCATTTTTTTCGCTGCGAGAATTTTTGACTCTTTCTCGACATCCAGCGGCCAGATTCATAAATAATTTTTCGAGCGATATTCGAGCGGTTTTTATCGAATGAAAGTTATCTGCTGGTCGTCACTGGTCTTACACGTGGTCACAAGCAAGAGAGTTTGCCACCAACTAGCAGGATCCTACAAGAAAATTTTCGCGAAAATTAAATCCTGTTGATGCAAGTATGAAAGCGACATGTTTTCTGATATGCTTGCCTAAGGTTTTCCCTTTGACAGGAGATAATGCAAATGAGAAATTTGAAGCGCTCGGACGTGAAGTCACCTATGGCGCAAAACAGCGAATTTGTAGGAAAACGAAGCAGATGTAAGAGACAAAAGGACGGTTTGAAAATTTGATTAGCAATGCCATTTTATTACTTTTTACAATCCATTAATTTGTGATGTGTTTAGAATTGGGTTGCGTCAGTAAGAGATGAAACAATCCCTAAATATTCAGGAATTGTTGCGACCGGTCCTAGACAGATCAGACTCGATACAGCAACCTTGATGGTGATTATTCCATATTATTTTGTATTAATGCCTCCCATCAAAGCGTCAAACACCAATTACTCTTTTAAAAACACTGATGATTTTTATCTGTACGCATCACAAATGTAAGCAGTTCTTAGTTCTGGACACGATAAAGGCCCTGCACTGATTTACATTTTGCTTCCAGCCTCTATCAGCATTCAAATGTAGAATTGTACATTGGTTTATTCAACTATTACTCACATTCCACATGAATACACATGAATATTAGAGAAAACACACTAATTTTACAAATTACGAGATATAATTCTTTGTCGCACTATGTACAATTTATGTAACATAAAATCAGAAACATTTTAACATAATTTATAGAAACGGTTTCCATACATTACACATTCAACGAATGTTAAAATTGAAATTAGCGTAAATGATATTGATATGATAACAAACATAAAATTGTGATTTTTCGCCGCGGCCAAACTTGTTTTGATTTGGAATATAATCAGTTCGTCATTTAATCCACGATAGGATGAGAAAATCCTCCTAGATGGTAAAAAATATATATTTATCCGTGGATGAAAATGATTACACCAAACATGTGGGCCATTGTGTTTTCCGGCTTCGCAGCCCAGACATTGCAGTCTAGCAGGTTCAGTCAATTTTCCCAACAATTTGCACCAGCATTTAAAAAATCAAGCTTCCGCTGTGGTTTAAACTCACGACCCTGGACTAACCAGGTCCAACGCTTTACCAAGTAATATTGTGGCCAAACACTGGTGCGCAAGCGCACAACTTGCCAGGCAACCTTCACATATACGTAGGGAATCTCTACTGCGAAGCCTGTAAACCTAATGATCTCGATACGATAGTTGTGATCGCCAAGTAAGGAACTGCACAGTGGGGCGATCCTGCCATTGCATGAAACATTACTGCCAAACAGATGGGGGATTACAGGTTTTACTTGACCTCCAGTTCGTGTTACATAAACAAATTGGAAGGAACCTACCCATCACCACAGGATACATAGCATTCCCAGCAATGTTACAATTGTTGTCACGATACTTGGCTATTTTTTTGTAACCGGCATTTTCGCCTTCTTCTCCTTCCATTCCCCAACTTCACAACATAAAGAATATGAGAAGATAGTATTGGTATTAAAGGTATATGTTTACTAGTTTTAGTCAGAAAGCTTAAAATAATACAATCATACTTTTATGTCATATTTTTAATACCTGTTTTTGATGATCCAGTACTTCCTTTGACCTTTTGGTTTGCTTGAGTCCTCTCCGTATCCAACAACCAACACAGCGTGTATTAAGTGATTTGGATTTGTTGGATTGTTATTGACTTCTCTCCAATTGGGATCATAAAATATATCTGAAAGAAGCAAAATTTGATAGCAAAACCTGTTTATATCGAATCAGTTTATCCGGAAATTCTCTTTTAAACAGAACTGGAGATGGATGGTGTCATTTTCAGCTTTTGTACCTGAATTATTAGAACCTAATTTGCTTAGCTGTGCGTATTCTCGACCAATTGTTCAAACAAATCGAACCCAACTATGTGGTTTACACATTACATGTTGTTAATTACCTTGGTAGTTGGTTTGTCTTTTAAACTTTTTCAAATCAGAAACCTTCAGACAAACGGCAACAGGTCCCTCATCCCTCACAATTCGCTCAAGATCGCTTTCATCATTCTCTGCTACTGACAGCCATCCTCTAGTTTTGCACACAACTTCGTTTGCGACCATTTGACAAGGTTGCCTCTGTTGATTAGATGGTAGATTGTTTGGGTTTTTTCATTTACAAGAGTTCATTTACAAAAATTCCTTTCCAAACTCAGATAAACATGTGGAAACTAAATAGCTTGGAAAGAAAGAATAAACAGTGTTTTTTCAAAACGTTAAGCACATGTTTGCCTTAATTTGTGATATTTTAATCTAATATTCATTTATACTTATATGTGACATAGGAAAAAAGGTGGCATTCGTAGCCAACTAGATTTGTTGCTGTTGCTGTTGTGTGTTGTATATTATACGTTTCTAAAATTTACCCTTCCAACATATGGGTATTGCTCAGCTCTCATAATGCCGTGTTGTCTGACGAAATTGAACGCCCAATCAAGTCTCCCTTTGCGGTTTCCCCTTCGTTGGCAATCAACAATTTGTTGTTCTGACATTTTGATCAACGTTCCGTTCAGAAGTTGGTTGTGGTATTCAATGGCGGCCACCTACGATACAAATTTAAAGCAACGCAAGAAAGTATGGGGAAAGTAGATCACTTATTTTTACTGCGCTAAAGATCCAGCATGATGGCAACCTCATTTGATTCTGTACTTCGGTAACGCATCCCATTTCCCGCCAATCAAGCTCGAAAAATCCAGATGCCCCAACCAAGCCTTCATCATCGTCATCCGGTATTAAACCTTCTCGCGTTTCGTCGTTTAAGTTTAAATCGACTCCACTCATCCATTGAAGCTCTTCAAGTTCCTTCAAAGTAATAAAAGTTTTATAAAAATTTGTCGTAAATTCCCATGTAAAAGGGGTTTCACCTGATCACTGAACTGATTCAAGTAATTTCGGTAGGTGAACTCCCCGTTGTGATATCTTCGATTGTGATCTTTAATCTCTTCTAAATTCTTCTTCCAAATCTCCTTCCTTTTTCGCTCTTCTTGATCATTTTCATAATTTTTGTCTATGTAGGAAATTTGCTTTACTGCAGTTTTCTACTCGAGGTAAAAAGATATTTAAAATAACTTTTAGTTAAAAAGCTAGAAAGGTTTTAATATTTTTGACAGCTTCTATGGAGCAGAACAGAAATATATACTGACATCCACGTTGTAGCATAACAACACACATGCAAACTCACTGTATTTATTTTTCCATTCCTGCCAAGACATGTAACGTTCTTCTTCAACCGCGAAATCTAAATGGGAAACTGCGACTTCTTTCACCAAAACTTTATCTGACGGGATTTCGCACACCTGTTTTAAGATTATTATTCTAAATAATATAAAATATTCAGTAGACAAGCAAAATTTAATCCTGGAAGCGATGCAAATATTTCGTTTGAGACAACATTGTAGAGACAGTGTTGGCTTACCACAGGATACATGGCTCTTCCAGCAATGAAGCAATTATTCCCTCGATTTTTTGCAATTTTCTTGTAGCCAGAAGTCGGATCATTTTTATCATCGGTTCCCCAACTAGAAAACGTAAATAAAACTTCAGTTCTAATCAATAAAGCACGAGTCAAATGCACATAGTTACTAAGTGTTTCATCATCAAATCTAAGCAACACTATGTTACGTCAGTTATGATTCAGAATTTCGTCTTTCATCCAAGTTTAATTTTGCATTGTTTCATTGTTATTCTTTTTTGTGTTGACGGAGAATTAACGCTCGTGATTTCTCGGCTTACTTCAATTAAGCTTCGTCCTCCATTTGCAAACTGTTCATACCTTTCTTTAACAATCCAGTACTTGTCTTCTCCTTCTTGTTTGGAAGAATCTCTTCCATATCCAACAACCAACACTGCGTGCGCCAGAGAGTTTTCATTTGCTTCGTCGTATTCACCAGAGTCATAGAAAATATCTGAGTTGCAAGTTATGTTACAGTGGAAAATTTACCACAATTAATAAAGCGTTACCATCGTGGTTTCTGTGATTTAGATATTTAAACTTGTCAGAAACCAACAAACTTGCAGCAACCGGACCAACTTGTGAAACAACTGTTTCCAATTCTTTCTCGTTTCCATAAGGAATCGATTCCCACTCACTAATTGTGACTGCAGTGTTTTCTGCGGTGGATTTTCTCACAGTTTCATTTTGCTGTTCAAATGTACAAATGCTAGAATAACAACAAATCATAAAATATTGACAGTTTACCTCAGCAATATTGAGGTATTCTTCGTCTCTGTGTAATCCTTTAATTTTTATGTATTGAAAAGCCCATTCTAAATCTCCTTGTTGATATCCTTTCGAAAGGTCAGCAATCAATTGCTCTTCCGAAAGCTTTATCAGGTTGCCATTCCTAATTTTGTTTTGCGACTCAACACTTTTCTAATTTTCCACGCAAAATACTTGATGTAAGTCTGGTGTAAATCTGGAAAAATTTTTCGCTTTATACGCATCGTAGTTCGAGAGTGACTAAACAATGATCAAGGTTGTTAGGGAGCCCTCGACACGCAGATAGGAGGATCATTTTAATATAAAAGCAGTTGATAGTCATCACAATATTTTTTCGTGACTTTGTCTGCGAAGATTTGCATCAAAAAATATTATTTATCCCATGTAATATGTCATGATCTGGGGTAAAGAAACCTTTTGTGAAAATCTTACCCTCATTTCTAAGGAAATAAACTGCAAGTTGTGACTGATATTAATTGCAAATGACTGCTATATATTTACAAACGTTTCGGAAAAAAAAACTTACTGCGCTAAATATCCAACATGAGGGTAATTCTCTTTGATTCTTCACTGACGTCACGCATCTTTCACTGCGCCAATCTTTGCACGGGGGATGATCTTCTCTTCTTCTGACTTTGGTGATCGTGTCATAGGATTGTCCCAACATACCATTTTGTGACGAAGTCGTAAAATCCAATCCATTCATCATTCATAATTCCTGATCGCACTACCAATAAAAATATGGAGTGCGTAATATCTCACAAAACTGGAAAGGAGGAAATATGCCCTAAAACATGTACCTCACCACTAAAGCGATTAAGTGAGAGCCGAAAAGAAAATTGCGACAAACCGCCACTTGCGCAAGAGCATTTATATTTCATTGGATTGCCCGCTTCGGGATCCCAACAGAGATATCGTCTGACAGAGGCCCGCAGTTCACATCTGAATTGTGGAAAAAATAATTAAACTTCACCGGGCAGCCTGATGGCTAGGTTAGCTAATCCAAAATGACGAGCTGCCTTGGGTTGTGCCACCTCCCTTACACTTATACGTTTTTGTGATTTGCTTTTTTCTTTGTTCTACTTAAATCAAACCAGATCGTTAATCGACATTTAATCAATCAAATATACATTGACCCAGCACCTATACTACCGTATTTTTAATTTGAGTATCACTGTATTTACGATTAAGCTGTCACTCTAAAATCCTGCATCCTGGGATACAGGGCGTCCCCAGCAATGTTGCAATTGTTTCCACGATTCTTGGCTACTTTCTTGTAACCCGCATTTCCACCTTTTTCAACTTCTCCATTTTTCACTCCCCAGCACTCCCCTCACTCCCTATCTTGTTTTCTATCAAACAAATACTTAAAACCTTTCGCTTTTCAAGTTCAGTCCTTGAATGTACCCAACCATGGCTGAATTGTGAGATTTCCATGGTTTTTATTATTCACAGTGCCTACATTAGATTACAACAGTGACATATTTTGTTCAACACAGAATAATATTACTTGCGTTTAGAAGTGCCTGTCACTCAACTAATGTGCCTAATTGGTAAGAAACCGAGAAAAAAAACGCACATGAGTTCTAATTGTTGTGTTCCCTAACCTGACTTTAATTGAAAACCTGATGTAAAACCACGCCACTATTTATTACATAAGAGTTAGTCAGCTGATGAATTATATACGCTTGCAACGCACATGAGTAATACAGAACCAAAACTCGAAGCGATGTGAAAGCAAAGTAAGCCTTAAGAAGAAAAGGCTAGATTAGACGTAGAGTAGACTACGTTGCACGAGAAATCATCCATTATATAAACTGGAGAGAGGGGAGGCCATTTAGAGTTCTGAAAAAAAGAAACGACCAAAGACTTGCTCTCAGTAAACATTTAACAAAGGACAGACAGTTACTCAAACACAAATTAATGTTTTTTTCACACAAGAAATCTAACATTTCTAAGGCAACCGAAGCAAACAGTTTTAACTGAACAATAAAATCGCGTGAGAACACACATATCGAGTGGGAATTAATATCAAATTGCAAATCGTCAGTCGATTGATTTTAAAGACCGTTTTTGCACATTGTGAATTGAGATGCTAAAACACTTTCCTAAGGGCCTTTATTACAGGTTGGAAGAGGGTTCCGAATGTTAATGACGTAATCCGGCTGTTTGTGTGAACAATGTTCTTATTATCTTGAATGCCATTTTACGTAGTTACGTACAAAGTACATTTTATAGTAACCTGCCACCAAAAGCCCTATTAATTGTTGTGTTAAGTTTTGCAAAGACGCCGCACAGATTAATGGTTCATTCTTACATGTCATGCGCAACAATCTGTTATCACAAACAATCAGTTAAATATAGTTCGACAGACATAGTACATTACTAAAAAAAATTTTTAGTATAATACATTTGGATTTTCAATCTTTTTAACACATTATACTTGCAACATAGAAGCAGCACATCATTTTAATGAGAATTTGGATCGTATAAAGCAAGATGCAAAATGTCGACAATATTTGGGTAGGAATTCCACGATCCTCATTCGATGAAATATTTACAATAATCCATATTTCGAAGCTGAAAAGCTTGTAGACTATGTTTCACTACAGGATAATATGCATAAGCAGTAATGTTGCAATGGTTTTCATTCCTTGCAATCTTCAGGAAACCGGAATTTTCACCATTGGTGTATTTTCCCCAACTGCAAAATATCAATTTATATTTAATTTTTTTGATCAACTTAAGTTGCATGTTAGTCCTACAGACAACAAATAGTTATGTAAGTATTGCGTTTAACACAGCACTTACGACAGACTGTGCAAAACACATGGTAGTAATAAACAACCAGAATAGATGAAATAACAATAAATGTGCAAAGGTTAAGAAGACTTTAATGTTCATTCAAACAATGTGTTTTGCATTTAGTTGGTTGAGTAATATTACTCAAATAGTTTCGTGTACCCATTGTTTGTGTTGTGGTCACGCCTCATTACATATACACAGCAGCAACAGTGCCCTTGCATGCCACAGCCACGTGATTCGTGGAATGTGCCGCAGTCCATTCTGCGTGTTTCTTGTTTGTGTGCGTGGTATTTTAAATGCAATTTACTTCCCTATAAATGAGTGTGCTTGCCCAGTATTTCATTCAATTGTTTTATCAATTTTCAAACAAATATAAAGAAACACAAAAGTTTGCAAATCTTTTAACCTGTTTTTGATAATCCAGTAATCTTTCACGACCTCTTTATCTTCATCAGTCCCGATTCCAACCACCAAAACATAATGCCTAAATTGGTTGGGATCTTCTATTATTGGGGGTACAGATTTCCAGTCCGGATCAAAATATATTTCTGAATGAAAGTTAAATTGATATTTCCATCCTAAAGTTAATATGTTCAGTTACCATCAAAATCCGTAACTTGAGAAAATGAAAAGAAGTCCGATATGGTGAGACAAACCGCAACAGGTCCTTGTTCTCTCACGATTGTCATCAGCTCATTTTCATTGTTAATTTTTATCCAATCAGTAATTTTGCACACAACTTTTGTTGCTTCCTGTTTGCAATCCTCTCTCTAAATTGGTACATATGAGTATAATCACACCACAAAGGTAATACGTAATATCGGCAACACAATATACAAACTTTTCCATTATACGGGTACTGTTGAGAGCTTCTTGTGCCATATTTTTTGATATGTTTAAATGCGTGTCTCGATTTTCCACTACAGTCACCATTTTTCATACAATCAACAAGTTGTTGTTCTGATAGTTTGATTAATTCTCCATTCTTAATTTTGTTATGAGATTCCACTGCACCAACCTAAAAGTTACTTGTGACAAAACAATGACAAAACACATATGGGTTCAACCAGGCACTTACAGCGGCAAATATCCAGCAAACTGGCAAATCTTTTTGGTCTTTAATGTCAGTGACACACCCCTCATCTCTCCAGTCTCTGTCACCGGTACCTTGCGGATAAATAAATTAAAGATATGTGAATTCTCCAGTGTTGATTTTACCTCCGTGAAGCATTTTATAAGTAGCACCACCACAAGCATCATCATCATCTTCACTATCATCATCCCCACTATCATCATCGTCATCATCATCTTCATTATCAGACTCATCACTTGTTTCGACGTTAGCACCATTGATCCAAGGAAGATCTTCAGGATTCTGTTATTTTTTGGTATACATATTACAGACTTTTGTTGATTTTACTACTTTTGTTAAATTTTAAATTTAGCCGAAAATGATTATTTCCACAAATTAATAACCAAAAAAATTAAAAAAACTCTTACGTAACTGAACGTTATTTCGCAAACCTTATCACTAAATGCTGATAGACCAATGCGGTAAGTAACCTCTCCTTGTTTACATCTCAAATTGTGATTTTTAATTTTGTTTAAATTTGTTTCCCAAGCACTCTTTCTCTTTTGCTCTTCATCTTCATTCTTGTACTTGATTTCTGAAACAGTCATGGTTATTACAGCACGTGAAAAACGCGGAAAAGGCCTGATAATGTTAAGGAATTATTTCGGCAGCGCGGGTGTAAAATGAGCCGTGTGAGGAATTGATCGGCGACCTCATACCATCAACACAACCACAGCAACCCAAACAGAATCTTTAATGATGTCTCTCATTCAGAAAAGGCGTTGGATATGGTGGCCTATACATTTTTCCATCAGAAAAAAAAATTAGTTTCGGATTTCGTTTTCCCGAAACAAATTTTGTTTTGAAATAATCAATTGTGTTTCCAAAAGCAAAATTCGAAACAGAGTTCAAAACGAATTTGAGAAAAGGTGGTTATGGTTAAACACGAAATTCGAAACAAATTTTTTGGAAAAACTTTATTTCAAAAAGTAAATACCGCTTGATGGAAACAAAGAACTGGTATTCAATATAATGACGTCAGTATTCAAAAACATATTTTTGTCAACAAATTTTGTTAACAAATCAAAGTCCGTTTTGAAATGCTTAAATATTGAAGTAACAAAAATGAAACTGTGAAAACAAAATTTGTAACGGGAAACAAAATTTGTATTCCAAACAAAATTCGTTTACAAATGCCTTTGAATCGTTACTCTCCACGTCGTCCACGCCGGGAAACAAAATTTGTTTTCGAAATAAAATTCGTTTACAAATGCCTTTGATCCGTTACTCACCATGTTGTTCATACCGGGAAACAAAATTTGTTTTCGAAACAAAATTCGTTTACAAATGCCTTTAGTCCGTTACTTTCCATGTTGTACGTACCAGGAAACAAAATTTATTTTCGAAACAAAATTCGTTCACAAATGCCTTTGATCCGTTACCTCCAATGTTGTCCATACCGGGAAACAAAATTTGTTTTCGAAACAAAATTCGTTTACAAATGCCTTTAGTCCTTTACTTTCTATGTTGTACGTACCAGGAAACAAAATTTATTTTCGAAACAAAATTCGTCTACAAAGGCATTTGAATCGTTACTCTCCATGTTGTCCACACCGGGAAACAAAATTTGTTATCGAAACAAAATTCGTTTACAAAGGCATTTGAATCGTTACTTACTATGTTGTCCATACCGGGAAACAAAATTTGTTTTCGAAACAAAATTCGTTTACAAATGCCTTTAGTCCGTTACTTTCTATGTTGTACGTACCAGGAAACAAAATTTATTTTCGACACAAAATTCGTTTACAAAGGCATTTGAATCGTTACTCTCCATGTTGTCCACACCGGGAAACAAAATTTGTTATCGAAACAAAATTCGTTTACAAAGGCATTTGAATCGTTACTTACTATGTTGTCCATACCGGGAAACAAAATTTGTTTTCGAAACAAAATTCGTTTACAAATGCCTTTAGTCCGTTACTTTCCATGTTGTACGTACCAGGAAACAAAATTTATTTTCGAAACAAAATTCGTTCACAAATGCCTTTGATCCGTTACCTCCAATGTTGTCCATACCGGGAAACAAAATTTGTTTTCGAAACAAAATTCGTTTACAAATGCCTTTAGTCCTTTACTTTCTATGTTGTACGTACCAGGAAACAAAATTTATTTTCGAAACAAAATTCGTCTACAAAGGCATTTGAATCGTTACTCTCCATGTTGTCCACACCGGGAAACAAAATTTGTTATCGAAACAAAATTCGTTTACAAAGGCATTTGAATCGTTACTTACTATGTTGTCCATACCGGGAAACAAAATTTGTTTTCGAAACAAAATTCGTTTACAAATGCCTTTAGTCCGTTACTCTCCATGTTGTCCACACCGGGAAACAAAATTTGTTATCGAAACAAAATTCGTTTACAAAGGCATTTGAATCGTTACTTACTATGTTGTCCATACCGGGAAACAAAATTTGTTTTCGAAACAAAATTCGTTTACAAATGCCTTTAGTCCGTTACTTTCTATGTTGTACGTACCAGGAAACAAAATTTATTTTCGACACAAAATTCGTTTACAAAGGCATTTGAATCGTTACTCTCCATGTTGTCCACACCGGGAAACAAAATTTGTTATCGAAACAAAATTCGTTTACAAAGGCATTTGAATCGTTACTTACTATGTTGTCCATACCGGGAAACAAAATTTGTTTTCGAAACAAAATTCGTTTACAAATGCCTTTAGTCCGTTACTTTCTATGTTGTACGTACCAGGAAACAAAATTTATTTTCGACACAAAATTCGTTTACAAAGGCATTTGAATCGTTACTCTCCATGTTGTCCACACCGGGAAACAAAATTTGTTATCGAAACAAAATTCGTTTACAAAGGCATTTGAATCGTTACTTACTATGTTGTCCATACCGGGAAACAAAATTTGTTTTCGAAACAAAATTCGTTTACAAATGCCTTTAGTCCGTTACTTTCTATGTTGTACGTACCAGGAAACAAAATTTATTTTCGAAACAAAATTCGTTTACAAAGGCATTTGAATCGTTACTCTCCATGTTGTCCATACCGGGAAACAAAATTTGTTTTCGAAACAAAATTCGTTTACAAATGCCTTTAGTCCGTTACTTTCTATGTTGTACGTACCACGAAACAAAATTTATTTTCGAAACAAAATTCGTTTACAAAGGCATTTGAATCGTTACTTACTATGTTGTCCATACCGGGAAACAAAATTTGTTTTCGAAACAAAATTCGTTTACAAATGCCTTTAGTCCGTTACTTTCTATGTTGTACGTACCAGGAAACAAAATTTATTTTCGACACAAAATTCGTTTACAAAGGCATTTGAATCGTTACTCTCCATGTTGTCCACACCGGGAAACAAAATTTGTTATCGAAACAAAATTCGTTTACAAAGGCATTTGAATCGTTACTTACTATGTTGTCCATACCGGGAAACAAAATTTGTTTTCGAAACAAAATTCGTTTACAAATGCCTTTAGTCCGTTACTTTCTATGTTGTACGTACCAGGAAACAAAATTTATTTTCGACACAAAATTCGTTTACAAAGGCATTTGAATCGTTACTCTCCATGTTGTCCACACCGGGAAACAAAATTTGTTATCGAAACAAAATTCGTTTACAAAGGCATTTGAATCGTTACTTACTATGTTGTCCATACCGGGAAACAAAATTTGTTTTCGAAACAAAATTCGTTTACAAATGCCTTTAGTCCGTTACTTTCTATGTTGTACGTACCAGGAAACAAAATTTATTTTCGACACAAAATTCGTTTACAAATGCATTTGATCTTTTAATCACTATGTTGTGCATAGCGGGAAACAAAATTTGTTTTCGAAACAACATTCGTTTGCAAATCACTTTGATCCGTTACTCACTATGTTGTGAATAGCGGGAAACAAAATTTGTTTTCGAAACAAAATTCGTTTGCAAATCACTTTGATCGTTACTCACTATGTTGCCCATAGTGGGAAACAAAATTTGTTTTCGAAACAAAATTCGTTCACAAATCACTTTGATCCGTTACTCACTATGTTGCCCATAGCGGGAAACAAAATTTGTTTTCGAAACAAAATTCGTTTACAAATCACTTTGATCCGTTACTCACTATGTTGTCCATAGTGGGAAACAAAATTTGTTTTCGAAACAAAATTCGTTTACAAATCACTTTGATCCGTTACTCACTATGTTCTCCATAGTGGGAAACAAAATTTGTTTTCGAAACAAAATTCGTTTACAAATCACTTTGATCCGCTACTCACTATGTTGTGCATAGCGGGAAACAAAATTTGTTTTCGAAACAAAATTTGTTTACAAATGCCTTTGATCCGTTACTCACTATGTTGCCCATAGTGGGAAACAAAATTTGTATTCGAAACAAAATTCGTTTGCAAATCACTTTGATCCGCTACTCACTATGTTGTGCATAGCGGGAAACAAAATTTGTTTTCGAAACAAAATTCGTTTACAAATGCCTTTGGTCTGTTACTCACTATGTTGTCCATAGTGGGAAACAAAATTTGTTTTCGAAACAAAATTCGTTTACAAATGCCTTTGGTCCGTTACTTTCCATGTTGTACGTACCAGGAAACAAAATTTTTTTTCGGAACAGAATTCGTTTACAAATGCCTTTGGTCTGTTACTCACTATGTTGTCCATACCAGGAAACAAAATTCGTTTTCGAAACAAAATTCGTTTACAAATGACTTTGATCCGTTACTCACTATGTTGCCCATAGTGGGAAACAAAATTTGTTTTCGAAACAAAATTCGTTTTCAAATCACTTTGGTCTGTTACTCACTATGTTGCCCATAGTGGGAAACAAAATTTGTTTTCGAAACAAAATTCGTTTACAAATGACTTTGGTCTGTTACTCACTATGTTGTCCATAGTGGGAAACAAAATTTGTTTTCGAAACAAAATTCGTTTACAAATGACTTTGGTCTGTTACTCACTATGTTGCCCATAGTGGGAAACAAAATTTGTTTTCGAAACAAAATTCGTTTACAAATGACTTTGGTCTGTTACTCACTATGTTGCCCATAGTGGGAAACGAAATTTGTTTTCGAAACAAAATTCGTTTACAAATGACTTTGGTCTGTTACTCACTATGTTGCCCATAGTGGGAAACGAAATTTGTTTTCGAAACAAAATTCGTTTACAAATGACTTTGGTCTGTTACTCACTATGTTGCCCATAGTGGGAAACAAAATTTGTTTTCGAAACAAAATTCGTTTACAAATGACTTTGATCCGTTACTCACTATGATGCCCATAGTGGGAAACAAAATTTGTTTTCGAAACAAAATTCGTTTACAAATGACTTTGGTCTGTTACTCACTATGTTGCCTATAGTGGGAAACAAAATTTGTTTTCGAAACAAAATTCGTTTACAAATGCCTTTGATCCGTTACTCACTATGTTGCGCATAGCGGGAAACAAAATTTGTTTTCGAAACAAAATTCGTTTACAAATGCCTTTGGTCTGTTACTCACTATGTTGTCCATAGTGGGAAACAAAATTTGTTTTCGAAACAAAATTCGTTTACAAATGCCTTTGGTCCGTTACTTTCCATGTTGTACGTACCAGGAAACAAAATTTTTTTTCGGAACAGAATTCGTTTACAAATGCCTTTGGTCTGTTACTCACTATGTTGTCCATACCAGGAAACAAAATTCGTTTTCGAAACAAAATTCGTTTACAAATGACTTTGATCCGTTACTCACTATGTTGCCCATAGTGGGAAACAAAATTTGTTTTCGAAACAAAATTCGTTTTCAAATCACTTTGGTCTGTTACTCACTATGTTGCCCATAGTGGGAAACAAAATTTGTTTTCGAAACAAAATTCGTTTACAAATGACTTTGGTCTGTTACTCACTATGTTGTCCATAGTGGGAAACAAAATTTGTTTTCGAAACAAAATTCGTTTACAAATGACTTTGGTCTGTTACTCACTATGTTGCCCATAGTGGGAAACAAAATTTGTTTTCGAAACAAAATTCGTTTACAAATGACTTTGGTCTGTTACTCACTATGTTGCCCATAGTGGGAAACGAAATTTGTTTTCGAAACAAAATTCGTTTACAAATGACTTTGGTCTGTTACTCACTATGTTGCCCATAGTGGGAAACGAAATTTGTTTTCGAAACAAAATTCGTTTACAAATGACTTTGGTCTGTTACTCACTATGTTGCCCATAGTGGGAAACAAAATTTGTTTTCGAAACAAAATTCGTTTACAAATGACTTTGATCCGTTACTCACTATGATGCCCATAGTGGGAAACAAAATTTGTTTTCGAAACAAAATTCGTTTACAAATGACTTTGGTCTGTTACTCACTATGTTGCCTATAGTGGGAAACAAAATTTGTTTTCGAAACAAAATTCGTTTACAAATGCCTTTGATCCGTTACTCACTATGTTGCGCATAGCGGGAAACAAAATTTTTTTTCGGAACAAAATTCGTTTACAAATGCCTTTGGTCTGTTACTCACTATGTTGTCCATACCAGGAAACAAAATTTTTTTTCGGAACAAAATTCGTTTACAAATGCCTTTGGTCCGTTACTTTCCATGTTGTACGTACCAGGAAACAAAATTTTTTTTCGGAACAGAATTCGTTTACAAATGCCTTTGGTCTGTTACTCACCATGTTGTCCATACCGGGAAACAAAATTTGTTTTCGAAACAAAATTCGTTTACAAATGCCTTTGGTCTATTACTCACTATGTTGTCCAAACCGGGAAACAAAATTTGTTTTCGAAACAAAATTCGTTTACAAATGCCTTTAGTCCGTTACTCACTATGTTGCATATAGTGGGAAACAAAATTTGTTTTCGAAACAAAATTCGTTTACAAATGCCTTTGGTCTGTTACTCACTATGTTGTCCATACCGGGAAACAAAATTTGTTTTCGAAACAAAATTCGTTTACAAATGACTTTGGTCTGTTACTCACTATGTTGCCATACCAGGAAACAAAATTCGTTTACAAATGCCTTTGCTCCGTTACTCACTATGTTGTGCATAGTGGCATCAAAATTTCAAGTCGCTTGATTTTAAATTGTTCAAATCGCAGGCGGACAACTCTCAAAATTAGTTTATTCCGCCCAACCTTAGCCACCATAGTTTCAAACATGCGTTTTCGCGCAGCAATAAAAACACTACAGGACATCGGTCAATTTGGTTTTCACAGCTCGTTTTATAGTGGCATCTAGTAATTGTGTGCAAAATTTCAAGTCGCTTCATATGAAATTGTTCAAATCGCAGGCTCACAAGTGTCTAATTCAATTAATTCCGGCCAACCTTAGCCACCATAGGTTCAAACATACGTTTTCGCGTAGTAATAAAAAACTAAAGGATATAGGTCAATTTGGTTTTCACTGCTCGTTTTGTAGTGGCATCTAGTATTTGTGTGCGAAATTTCAAGTCGCTTGATATAAAATTGTCTAAATCACAGGCGGGTAACTGTCGAATTTAGTTAATTCCGGCCAACCTTAGGCACCATAGGTTCAAACATACGTTTTCGCGTAGTAATAAAAAACTAAAGGATATAGGTCAATTTGGTGTTCACTGCTCGTTTTGTAGTGGCATCTAGTATTTGTGTGCGAAATTTCAAGTCGCTTGATATAAAATTGTCTAAATCACAGGCGGGTAACTGTCGAATTTAGTTAATTCCGGCCAACCTTAGGCACCATAGATTCAAACATGCGTTATAGCGTAGCAATAAAAAACTAAAGGACATACGTCAATTTGGTTTTCATTGCTCGTTTTGTAGTGGCTTCTAGTATTTGTGTGCAAACTTTCAAGTCGCTTGATACAAAAAATGTTTAAATCACAGGCGGACAACTCTCAAAATTAGTTAATTCCGCCGAACCCAAGCCACCATAGATTCAAACATGCGTTTTCTCGTAGCAATAAAAAACTAAACGACATACGACAATTTGGTTTTCACCGCTCGTTTTATAGTGGCATCTAGTATTTGTGTGCAAAATTTCAAGTCGTTTGATATAAAATTGTTCAAATCGCAGACTCACAGGTGTCTAATTCAATTAATACCAGCCAACCCAAGCCACCATAGATTCAAACATGCGTTTTCTCGTAGCAATAAAAAACTAAAGGACATACGCCAATTTGGTTTTCACTGCTCGTTTTATAGTGGCATCTAGTATTTGTGTGCAAAATTTCAAGTCGCTTGATAGAAAATTGTTCAAATCGCAGGCTCACAAGTGTCTAATTCAATTAATACCAGCCATCCCAAGCCACCATAGATTCAAACATGCGTTTTCGCGTAGCAATAAAAAACTAAAGGATATAGGCCAATTGGGTTTTCACTGGTCATTTTATAGTGGCATCTAGTATTGTGTGTAAAGTTTCAAGTCGCTTGATACAAAAAATTTTTAAATTCCAGGCGGACAACTCTCAAAATTAGTTAATTCCGGCCAACCTTAGCCACCATAGATTCACACATGCGTTTTCGCGCAGCAATAAAAAACTAAACGACGTAGGCCAATTTGGTTTTCACTGCTCGTTTTGTAGTGGCATCTAGTATTTGTGTGCAAACTTTCAAGTCGCTTGATATAAAAAATGTTTAAATCACAGGAGGACAACTCACAAAATTAGTTAATTCCGCCGAACCTAAGCCACCATAGATTCAAACATGCGTTTTCGCGCAGCAATAAAAAACTAAACGACATACGACAATTTGGTTTTCACTGCTCGTTTTATAGTGGCATCTAGTATTTGTGTGCAAAGTTTCAAGTCGCTTGAAATAAAAATGTTCAAATCACAGGCGGGTAACTCTTGAAATTAGTTAATTCCGTCCAACCTTAGCCACCATAGATTCAAACATGCGTTTTCGCGCAGCAATAAGAAACTAAAGGAAATACGCCAATTTGGTTTTCACTGCTCGTTTTGGACTGGCATCTAATATTTGTGTGCAAAATTTCAAGTCGCTTCATATGAAATTGTTCAAATCGCAGGCTCACAAGTGTCTAATGCAATTAATTCCTGCCAACCTTAGCCACCATAGATTCAAACATGCATTTTCGCGTAGCAATAAAAAACAAAAGGACATACGCCAATTGGGTTTTCACTGCTCGTTATATACAAGCATCTAGTATTTGTGTGCAAAGTTTCAAGTCGCTTGATAAAAAAATATTTAAATTGCAGACAGGCAACTCTCAAAATTATTGAATTCCGCCGAACCTCACCCACCATAGATTCAAACATGCGTTTTCGCGCAGCAATAAAAAACTAAACGACATACGACAATTTGGTTTTCACTGCTCGTTTTATAGTGGCATCTAGTATTTGTGTGCAAAGTTTCAAGTCGCTTGAAATAAAAATGTTCAAATCACAGGCGGGTAACTCTTGAAATTAGTTAATTCCGTCCAACCTTAGCACCATAGATTCAAACATGCGTTTTCGCGCAGCAATAAGAAACTAAAGGAAATACACGAATTTGATGTTCACTGCTCGTTTTGTAGTTGCATCTAGTATTTGTGTGCAAAATTTCAAGTCGCTTCATATGAAATTGTTCAAATCGCAGGCTCACAAGTGTCTAATGCAATTAATTCCTGCCAACCTTAGCCACCATAGATTCAAACATGCATTTTCGCGTAGCAATAAAAAACAAAAGGACATACGCCAATTGGGTTTTCACTGCTCGTTATATACAAGCATCTAGTATTTGTGTGTAAAGTTTCAAGTCGCCTGGATTAAAAAATGTTTAAATTGCAGGCGGGTAACTGTCAAAATTAGTTAATTCCGCCGAACCTTAGCCACCATAGTTTTAAACATGCGTTTTCGTTCACGAATAAAAAACTAAAGGACATACGCCAATTTGGTATTCACTGCTCATTTTGTACTGGCATCTAGTATTTATGTGTAAAATTTCAAGTCGCTTAATTTAAAAATGTTTATGTTGCAGGCGGGCAACTCTTAGTTAATTTCGTCGAACCTTACAGCCACCATAGCATCAAACAAGCGTCACTCATATCTTTCTATTTAAATATGCTAATGCATTGATAGTGTGGAAAAAAATAGAGCAATGATTGGTGATTGATCAGCATAAATTTAAAATCTATTTTCCGTACGGTTTAGTCGCTGTAAACGAATTCCAAATCCGTTGCAGTTTTGTCTCGACCTTTCACCCCTTGACCCTTTGCTTCCGCACCCACATTGTTAATTTTTTAATTAAGTCATTCCATGTGGATGTATTTAAAATGTCTTAAAGACTTGTAATTACTTTCGTAGCCCAACGGGTTATCGTGGTACTAACTTTACGTTGAACTCTCTACCCCCTCCTGGTGTCTGATAGTTAGCTGAGAAATTTTGTTTACAAAATTCGTTCTTTTTTTGTTTCCCACCATTACATAGAAAATACTTCACACTGGTTTCACAAACCGGCAATATTGTGGCAACCGTCACCTGGTGTTACTTGATGTTCGTGTATTACCCTGCAAGTCTCTTCTGCAGAGCTGGTGTACGACACCAGTTCCTAGAGATTTTCTTGTCTATGACATTGAGTCCATCGCCGTCATTACGAGATACCCTGCAACGAATTTTGCCGCAGCTAGTGTCACGCCACAATAACCATCGGGCGTCTGTGCCTGTTTTATGACTAACCCATATGCATTTGCTCGCTATGATGTTCATAGACCTCCAGGCCATACGATGGCCCGTTCAAGGTCCTACAAGCGTCGAACAAAACATTCACTTTGGACATGGGAGGTCGCTCACAAACGATTTCGATCGACCGCCTTAAGCCGGCTCACGTCGACATTTCGGTACCAGTTCCAGTTGCCGTACCCCCAACGAGAGGCTGACCACGGCGCCATGTACGACCACCGCAACGTAATTCAGCGTGACACTTGCCCGCCCTTGGAGGGGGGTCCTGTGGCGACCGAACTGTAGTGTTCGCCTGTGCATTGAAGCGTGCCATTGCCTTTATACTGCGTCGCAGTTACCGCTTTACAAACGTGTGTTTTGTGTTGCTCGCCCTTCTTCACTGCACGACTTGCTGAATAAATATATTTATTTTTTGGAAAAAAGCGTAGTGATAATCAGTCTCGAAATTTATTTCCATTAATTGTTGAAAAAAATTTCGGTTTAGAAACGAGATTCCAAGTAAATTGTGAGTAATTGTATACTTTCAGGTGTCCTCATATATAACATTAGCCACCTTGGCCGGTTTCAGGGTTTAGCGATAGACCGGTGGTCCCGAAACTTTAACGTCAGACAACATTGCCGGATTTAGGTCACATACATTGACGGGAAGTGAGTAAAGGTATGTTTAAACGAATTTAGGTTGGAACCAAAATTTTTTTACAACAATGTTTACGAAATAAACAAGCGTTTGGCCGACGGGATTGTCCACAGGAACAACAAGCTACATTGATGACACCTGTGACCAAAAGTTAGTAATGTCTCACGGAAAACTTCATTACTCAGTTTAATTTCTATAAAAAACCTACTGAATTTTGTTTTCCAATTCTCCCACTCTTGATTAATTTTATCCTCAGGAACATCCGCCATCGTCAATATTAAGTAACGAAAATATTCAGTTAAAAACGCAGTGATGCATATGATACCAGAAATTGTTGAACTAAGTCTAGCACGGAGTGGTGCTTCTATGACAAACAAATATTGTAACACCTAGCAATGGTAAAAAACATTCATGTAATGGTTTTTCATCAAACTATTCAAGATAAATTTTTGCTTTTGTGCTTAGTTGTGTTACAACTAAATTAATTTCTCGTGAGGCGCCAAGCCTCAAAATCCTTGCCGGAACGAAATATTTAGGACCAGTAAGACTTTACAAACGTGCTGAAGCGTAACCTGAAACATACGAAGTGTCACCAAAACTTGTCGTCAAACACAACACAAACCAACCATAAAAAGCGCAACGAAAATGGATGTGAAAAAATTCAGATCGGCGAAAAATTTGGACAAGAATATTATTTCCTAGAATCGACAAAAATTTTGTTGTAATCTTTACAGAAATGTCGGGTAAAATTTATTTTGATCCAATTAACTTGATTGCGATTTATGGCAACAATTTTATTGTTTTAAATAAAGGAGTTTCTCAGCAACATGTTATAATTTTATGTTTCAACATCAGCATATTGAATACTTGCTGTATTATGGTTTGTGGCGTGCTTGCTCTTTATTCGTAGTAAATTGAATGATGCGAACATGGCGTGACACATGACACGTGAGAGAATCGCAAGAAAAAGGCAACACGCACTTAAATTAACACAACCCGCGACGGTACATCTTTACAACATATTATGTCGCTACAGGCTGTTCATTCAATTTTCTTTTTTCGAATATTAAGCTTTTTGTCAGACAACCGTTACATAATCACCTCTTGCAGAGTCGATACTTGTTAAATTGATCACAAATCGTGGTATTAAATGGAAAACAACAAATTTTGCATTTTTGTGTTTGTTCTCGGTATAAAGTCATGTTCCGTTCTCACCCCACGGTTAGAGGTTTGTTTCATGGGCAATGTTGAAACTCTCCGTGCCTTAACTGAATTCTTCAACCAAAAAATGCCAGGTGTGCCAACAAAGAAGAGTAGGCGTAGCTGAAAACAACCTATCTATGAAACGTTTTGCTTCAATGCATTTGCCTAGTTGTGTTGTCATGGTTAGTGACGATATAAACATCTATTGTGTTGTTGATACAACAAATGCGAGAACTTGCCTGTGGGGAAAGGCTGCGCAAAACCATCGGTCTAGGCGCCCGACTCATGTACCAAGTAATAACCTTGTACGGTTCTTCGCAAAGGTTAACTATCTAACATTTCAATATAGTGAAGAATTATGAATTATACATAGAGCTCTTTCGTATATCTACACCAACAAACATCAAATCCATCCTGCGTCGCATTGTTCTACCGCTTCAAATATATCGTTAACCACCAGGTGTATATGCGTTTGTGTGGCAGTGATAATACAACTAGCCTTACGTCACTCCTTGCTTTATTGCTTCACGAGACGGAATGACTTTCATTTATCGCTTGCGCTAACATATTGTCGTGTCGTCCAAAATATAACAAGCATATCCGTTATGATTCGAATTCAAATATCAAGAAACTATTCAACTCACGTAACTAAAACTTTACACAAACAGTCACATTTCACGACTATCACCATGTCATTAAAACCATGACGTCATTTAATCGACATTCCTAGAGCTCCAAAAGGAGTAAAAGACGATCACACCAGTGTAAGCTGATTCCTACATTCACATTTCTCACGTTTTTTCTATCAAGTCATTTAATCGATTCAGAGTTTTGATCTATTGATTAACGCCGCAGTTTCCGACTAGAAAGAATTATTTTGTGCTCTCGATCAAACCCCGCTTGGATAAAAAACCCGTAATCAGACAGGAAATTTATCCGCGCGATTAAAAAGAACGCACGGCGAATCGAGACGAAGATTCCCGCGAAGGGGTGTAAAGATTTACCGAAGTCTTTGTAGTGAACAAAATTCGCACAACACAGGAAGCTGAATTCTTCTCTTGTGAAAACAAATCAGAAGTAATTGACACTCACAAGATCGTTTTTGATCACGTCACCACTCGTGTGATGTCACCGTGACGTCATGCATACATGATAGCGTCAGGAAAGAAATTTCACCACTACGATAAAACGTGTTGAAACAACGATCTCGTGAATATCAATAATCACAACGTAACGAATACTACGTGTTCTGTCCAGATGATAAATCCATAGCGACACTGAAAATATGCGAGTTAGCGAGAAATAATCACGATTGCGACACCGACAAGATAGCTCTCTCTTACTAACAATGGGAGAATCTTGTCCTACTTACAATCAAGACCAGAAGACAAAGAGTATGTGTGAATATCTCCACGAAAAAACCGTTTGAAATGCATAAAAATGAAAGTGCATTTCCTTCCTGTCAGCCAAAAGGTAAGACAATATCAGAGACAGATAGGAAACCTCCCTGTTATCTACTCTGTCAACTAAAGACGCATACTCTAAGGCAGTAATCGTCCACGTAAGCTTTGAAACAATTTCGATGCGGCAATGTTTCGGCAACACTAACACTGTTTTCTGCCATATTACAACGAATAAATAACTTCTTTTTCACATCTGTCTTCGATAACCGAAATTTGCTTTCTATCGCAGCAGCGCGTTTTCTAAATTATATCGCAGCAGCGCGTAAAAAAACGATTAATTAAAAATAAATATCCACTCTTTCACTCTGACAACTTCCACTCGGTGACTGAAACTGGTTCGAAAATGTGGCACACACCAAACCAAAGACAAATCCTGGTATATTCCGAACACAATAGGTTTGTCGCAATGTGTCCACAATACTTGTTTGCGCAGTCGGAACCACTCTACGGGGTTTAAATGATTAACGAAATTGTGACGACATACAGTTGGTTTAAAGTGTACGAACGCGCAATGACTTACACAGTGTAAATATATCAAAGTGCTTGCGTCATCAGCCTGAATTTCCCCTCCTTTACTTTAGGGATGTTTCAAATGGTGGTAATGATAAGAAACTTCTGGTCCACGGATTCTCTCGATAAAATGACGCCAAACTTGTAGCTAGAAAACAACCAATGGGATTGGCGAAGATCTTTGCATGAGTAAGAAGTTACTCTTTTGTTTGTGATACTTTAGTAGTGCAGGGTGTAAAATGTCCGCTTATCCTTGGCGATACAACGGATACAACAAACTAAATTCTCATATGGCTTGCCAAGCACATTTTTGTACCTCACTAGTATTCGAACCCATGGATACACTGGTCAGGAGTCACAATCAGGTTTTCTTTTAGGTATATGTAGGTCAGGCGTTTGACCGATGTTGCCAATTTCCCAAAATCTACGACGAACTTCGAAACACTGGCCTAAAACTGCCATCTTGCGATCTTTCGGCTGAAAATTAAAATTTCTATGCTTTCATGGCTGAATAATGGTGACCTCGTTTTATAAACCAGAGCATCTTCGTAAGTAAGCGCATACGCGCGTAAAAATTCGGTCCGTCGCCTTCCGACGGCGTCTTTACGCAGAATGCGTAACGTCCGAAACTTACGAACCATGTGTTAACGCAAGGCCATCCGACGTGATCAAACATGTTTGATTTCTGCGCACGTACGCATGCGATTTTGTTGCTAACGTAACTTGTGATGTGTATGTTGTAATACAATCACAAATTATAAAAACGCAAACCAATCATACTACTGCCTCAGTGCAACAAAAATGTCCGACAAACAAAATTGAGTAGAAATACATTCAATATATGAGAAAGTTCTAAAGATACTTATTGTTCATTGAACTTTTCAAGATAAATTTTGCTTTTGTTGTTAATTGTGTCAGAACCCAAATCAATTTGGCACCAAGCCAAATCAATTTGGCACAAAGCCCCAAAATCCTTGCTGGAACGCAATGTTTCAGGACCAGTAAGACTTTACAAACGTGCTAACCTGAAACATTCGAAGTGTCACTAAAACTTGTCGTCAAACACAACACAAACCAACAATGAAAAGCGCAACGAAAATAGAAATAATTCAGATCGGGGATCCATTTGGACAAGAATATAGTTTCAAAGAATCTACACAATTTTTGAGCAAAATGACTTTGATCCAAACAACTTCACTGCGATTCACATAGTTTTTGATTAAACAGTTTCCCATGTTATACTTTAGTTGGCCACACGAACATATTAAATACTCGATGTATTTTAAGTTTTTATTCGATTTTCTTTTCGAATATCAACTTTTGTCAGACTAACAACACTTTATAATCACCCCTTGCAGAGTTTCGGCACTTGTTAAATTGACCACAAATCGTGGTATTAAATGGAAAACAACAAATTTTGCATTTTTTGTGTTTGTTACCGGTATAAAGTCATGTTTCGTTCTCACGCCAGGGTTAGTGGTTTGTTTCAAGGGCAACGTTGATACTCTCCGTGCCTTAACTGAATTCTTCAACCGAAAAATGCCAGGGGTGCCAACAAAGAAGAATAGGCATGGAAACAACCTATCCATGAAACGTATGGCTTTAATGCATTTGCCTGGTTGTGTTGTCATGGTTAGCTACGATATAAACATCTATTGTGTTGTTGATACAACAAATGCGAAAACTTGCCTGTGGGGAAAGGCTGCGCAAAACCATCGGTCTAGGCGCCCGACTCATGTACCAAGTAATAACCTTGTACGGTTCTTCGCAAAGGTTAACTATCTAACATTTCAATATAGTGAAGAATTATGAATTATACATAGAGCTCTTTCGTATATCTACACCAACAAACATCAAATCCATCCTGCGTCGCATTGTTCTACCGCTTCAAATATATCGTTAACCACCAGGTGTATATGCGTTTGTGTGGCAGTGATAATACAACTAGCCTTACGTCACTCCTTGCTTTATTGCTTCACGAGACGGAATGACTTTCATTTATCGCTTGCGCTAACATATTGTCGTGTCGTCCAATATATAACAAGCATATCCATTATGTTTCGAATCCAAATAACAAGAAACTATTCAACTCACGTAACTAAAACTTTACACAAACAGTCACATTTCACGACTATCACCATGTCATTAAAACCATGACGTCATTTAATCGACATTCCTAGAGCTCCAAAAGGAGTAAAAGACGATCACACCAGTGTAAGCTGATTCCTACATTCACATTTCTGATGTTTTTTCTATTAAGTCATTTAATCGATTCAGAGTTTTGATCTATTGATTAACGCCGCAGTTTCCGACTAGAAAGAATTATTTTGTGCTCTCGATCAAACCCCGCTTGGGTAAAAACCCGTAATCAGACAGGAAATTTATCCGCGCGATTAAAAAGAACGCACGACGAATCGATACGAAGATTCCCGCGAAGGGGCGTAAAGATTTACCGAAGTCTTTGTAAGGCCTCGTGAATAAAATTCGCACAACACAGGAAGCTAAATTCTTCTCTTGTGAAAACAATTCCGAAGTAATTGACACTCACAAGATCGTTTTAGATCACGTCACTGCTCGTGTGATGTCATCGTGACGTCATGCAGACATGATAGCGTTCAGAAAAAAATTTCACCAGAACGATAAAACGTGATGAAACAACGATCTCGTGAATATCAATAATCGCAACGTAACGAATACTACGTGTTCTGTCCAGACGATAAATCCATAGCGACACTGAAAATGGGCTAAATTGGCGAGAAATAATCACGATTGCGACACCGATAAGATAGCTCTCTCTTACTAACAATGGGAGAATATTGTTCTACTTACAATCAAGACCAGAAGACAGAGAGTATGTGTGAATATCACCATGAAACGACCGTTTGAAATGCATAAAACCGAAACTGCATTTTCTTCCCTTCAGCCAAAAGGTAAAGACAATATCAGAGACAGATAGGAAACCTCCCTGTTATCTACTCTGTCAACTAAAGACGCATACTCTAAGGCAGTAATCGTCCACTTAAGCTTTGAAACAATTTCGATGCGGCAATGTTTCGGCAACACTAACACTGTTTTCTGCCATATTACAACGAATAAATAACTTCTTTTTCACATCTGTCTTCGATAACCGAAATTTGCTGCTTATCGCACATCAGCGCGTTTTCTAAATCCAAACATTGTTGTACGATCCCAGAAAAGAGTTTTCTTTCACACTCAATACCGTTCAATGCTGGAGACGCCACCCCTGTTCCTTACTGACAACGCGGTACCCGACTACACTCTGTTTGGCCTCAGAACACAGTTCCAGAAACAACACCACGTATGCGCAAAATATTAAACGCACCAGGCGCAGAAAAAATTGCTTAAATTATGGATCACAACATAGGAAAACCTGTTGCTCTCAATGATAATGACAAGGAACTATTTTGGCTGCGCGGAATTGAGCCAAAACGGTGTCTCCCTATTACGGGAAAGTCACTGATCCACCAAAAGTGGATGCTAACCACAAAAGTCGAAGCCCCTCCTACTGTTTTTACTAATGGCCTTCTGACTATTAAAATTATGCAACATCAATAAAATACTCCTGTTTCTTTTATGATTGTCTGGCACTTTGTACTATAAATTCATTCACAGAATACCAACTATAATAGCAACACTTTATCTGACTCCTGACACGGTTAGTGGGGCTGTACAGGACATAGAAAATGATTTTCATTAATTAACGTATTTACAATGCGAAGTCTACTCACTCAACATTGCCACCTTGCGGCAAATAAAACGCATTGCTTGAGTGACGTATGTAGATGAACCCTATAAAGTTCATTTAAACTTCACCATAATAATGTCTTGCAAAACTTTATATTCTCCTCTGATATTTTACAAAAAACTATAATTAAAGTATTAAACAATACTGGTTAGCATGCCTTTAACGACATTTAATAACTTTTACACATTCAGGACGGCACCAATAGTTGAAGAAATGAAAGATGAATTTCAATTGTAAGGAATAAGCCTTTTCTCGAAAAAGTTAGGGGGCTCTGCGCAATGCACTTTTATTATGTTCTTCGGTAAAAGTAATTTTTCAAATAAGTTACGTTTCTTTGTACGATTCCAACAGAAATCTTAAAAAGAGTTACATGCCAATGACAACAAATACCTACATTTTTTAAAGTTTATGCGCGATGATGCAGCCAAGTGCATTCTGACATATTTACTTTTGAAGTGACGTAAGGACCTGGAGATAATAGAAAAATAAAAGCGCTCGGATGCAAAGTTACCACCGGCGGATCCTAGCAGTTTTGCGCAAAACAGCGTATTTGTAGAAAAACGAAGCAGTTGGGAAAGACAAACAGGTAGTTTGTAATTGTACGAGCAAATCGCTTATCCAAGATGGGAACAAGATGCTTACAAAGGTAGTTATTTGCACGGAACTGCTCGTTGGCAGATAATGGTAAAAAAAAAACAGAAACACAGCAATCAGTTGTGTTAAATCTTCGAATATTCATCAAGGAGACATTGGCCGGTAACCCCCTATCAACACGCCACATTACTTTGATAAAAACAAGTTACGGAGCTATTCAAGGTGGAACAGAAGCTAAAACACAAAGTTGGTTCATTTATGTTTTTAATCCTCATAACCTGCAATACGTGTGATGTTGCTTTGATCAGCTCGGTGATCCGAAATGCAATGCTTTCATAACAAAGTAAAGATGAACTCCGCCCCCTAAAAGGTAAAAACAGAAGGTGCAATTCGAAACTTATGCAACAGTTTGCTGGGTTAGATTTTAACAGGCACCGCATCAGGCTCCGGATCGTGTAAAATGTTCTAGAGACATCATAAAAAATAATCCTACCTTTTGTTGTCAGATTTAATCTATAGGGTGGCATTATGGACATTACGCCGAATAGGAAATACGGATAAATTCTGTTACAAGCGTTGTAGTTTACAATGCTTTCACGTGGATTGATTGTGATAAATCAAACAGCTTGTGGTAAAAAATATCTTTCTTTCAAACAAATACTTAAAACCTTTTGCTTCTCCAAGTTCAGTCCTTGAATGTACCCAACCATGGCTGAATTGTGAGATTGCCACGGTTTTCAATATTAACAGTGCCCACATCAGATTACAACAGTGACATATTTTGTTTGACACAAAATAATATTACTTGCGTTTTAAACTTTTGTGGACCGATAAGTGCCTGTCACTCAACTAATGTTTCTAATTGGTAAGGAACCCTATTCGTTCAGAACATTTGGCATAAGTTCGCACGTGAGTTCTAATTGTTGTGTTCCCTAACCTGTCATCAATTGAAAACCTGATGTAAAACCACGCCACTATTTATTACATAAAGGTTAGTCAGTTGATGAATTATACACGCTTGCAACACACTTGCGTAAAACAGAGCCAAAACTCGAAGCCAAGTGAAAACACAGTAAACCCTGAAAAAAAAGGCTAGATTAGACGAAGAATACACTGAGTTACACGAGAAATCATCCATTATACAAACTGGAGAGAGGCGAAGCGATTAAGATATCTGCAAAATAGAATCGACCGAAAGACTTGCTCTCAGTAAACATTTAACAAAGGACAGACAGTTACTCAAACACAAATTAATGTTTTTTTCACACAAGAAATCTAACATTTCTAAGGCAACCGAAGCAAACAGTTTTAACTGAACAATAAAATCGCGTGAGAACACACATATCGAGTGGAAATTAATATCAAATTGCAAATCGTCAGTCGATTGATTTTAAAGACAAGACCGTTACTTAGTTACGTAACAAATGAATTGTTGTGCCAAGTTTTTCAACGACGTCGCGCGGATTTATGGTAAATCATTACTTCGGTGATAGCAACGACCTGGTACCACGAACAATCAGTGACATATAGCTCGACAGGCATTAATACAAAACTCCGATTAGTAAAGTACATTTGGCGTTGTCAAAATAGTTATACATTTTAACACATTATACTTGTAACGTAAAAGCACGTCACGAAAGTATATCATTAATTTGGTTCGTATGAAGCAAGATTCTAAATGACCAGATTGGTTGTCATTCTTCGGCCTCTTATTGGTTGACAAGAATCCATATTTTAAACCTAAACACCTTGTGAACTACATTTCACTGCAGGATAATATGCATGGGCAGTAATGTTGCAGTGGTTTTCACCCCTTGCAATTTTCAGGTAACCGGAATTTTCACCTTTGGTGTATTTTCCCCAACTGCAAAATATCAAATCATTTTAAATTTTTTTGACCAACTTAAGTTACATGTTAGTCCTACAGACAACAAATAGTTATGTAAGTATTGCGTTTAACACAGCACTTACGACAGACTGTGCAAAACACATGGTAGTAATAAACAACCAGAATAGACGAAATAACAATAAATGTGCAAAGGTTAAGAAGACTTTAATGTTCATTCAAACAATGTGTTTTGCATTTAGTTGGTTGAGTAATTTTACTCAAATCGTTTCGTGTACCCATTGTTTGTGTTGTGGTCATGCATCATTATGTATATACGGCAGCAACAGTGCGCTTTCATGCCACAGCCGCGTTATTCCTGGAATGTGCCGCATTCCATTCTGCGTCATTATTACTGGTGTGTGTTGTATTTTAATTGCAATTACCTACCCTACATATGCGTGTGTGCTTGCCTTTTTTCATTCAATTCTTTTGCAATGATTCAAACGCATACAAAGAAACACAAAACATTGCAAATATTTTAACCTGTTTTTGATGATCCAGTAATCTTTCACGACCTCTTTATTTCTATCAATCCCAATTCCAACCACCAAAACATAATGCCTAAATTGGCGGGGATCTTCTATCTTTTTGGGTACTTTTTCCCAGTCCGGATCAAAATATATTTCTGAATGAAAAGTTAAATTGATATTTCCATCCTAAAGTTAATATGTTTAGTTACCATCAAAATCCGTAACGTGAGAAAATGAAAAGAAATTCGATATGGTGAGACAAACCGCAACAGGTCCTCGTTCTCTCACGGTTGTCATCAGATCATTTTCATCGTTAATTTTTATCCATTTAGTAATTTCGCACACAACTTTTGTGGAATTCCGCTTGCAATCCTCTCTCTAAATTGGTACATATGAGTACGATCACACCACAAAGGTAATACGTAACATTGGCAACACTTATATACTTACTTTTCCATTATACGGGTACTGTTGAGAGCTTGTGATGCCATATCTTTTGATATGTTTAAATGCGTGTCTCGATTTTCCACCACGGTCACCATTATCCATACAATCAACAAGTTGTTGTTCTGATAGTTCAATTAATTCTTCATTCTTAATTTGGTTATGAGATTCCACAGCACCAACCTAAAAGTAATTTGTGACAAAACAACGATAAATTACATAGAGTCTAACTAGACACTTACAGAGGCAAATATCCAGCAAACTGGCAATTCTTTTTGATCTTTAACGACTGTGACACATCCCTCATCTCTCCAGTCTTTGGTATAATATCCCACACCTTGCGGATAAATAAATTAAAAATATGTGACTTCTCCAGTGTTGATTTTACCACCTGTAGCACCACCACAAGCATCTTCATCATCTCCACTATCATCATCACCACTATCGTCATCTTCACTATCATCATCTCCACTACCATTATCCTCACGATCATCATCATCTTCATGAACATCATCACGATCAGACTCATCACTTGTTTCGACGTCAGCACCATTGATCCAAGAAAGATCTTGAGGATTCTGTTATTTTTTGGTATAAATAACACAGATATTTGTTGATTTTACTACTTTTGTTACACTCATGTATATATTTTATTTAAAATAAACCGAAAATGATTATTTCCACAAATTTTTAACCACAAAATTTGAAAACACCTTACGTGACTAAACGTTATTTCGCAAACCTTATCACTAAATGCTGACAGACCAATGCAATAAGTAACCTTTCCTTTTTTATATCTCGAATTGTGATCTTTAATTTTGTTTAGATTTGTTTCCCAAACACTCTTCCTCCTTTGCTCTTCCTCTTCATCCTTGTACTCGATTCCTGAAACAGTCATAGTTATTACAGAACGTAGAAAACGTGGAAAAGGCCTGATAATATTAGGCAATTATTTCGACAGCGCGGCTGAGAAATTGTTTGGCGACCATCAAGCACAACCACAGAAACTCAAACATAATCTTTAACGCCTCTCTTCCAGAAAAGACGTTAGAAATACTTCATACTAATTTCACTTGTAGCGACAGTCACCATGTGTTAATTGATGATCGTTTACTACCCTGTAAGCCTCTTCTGCAGAGCTGGTGTACGACACCAGTTCCTAGAGATTTTCTTGGCTATAACATTGACTCCATCGCCGTAATCACGAACTTTGCCGCAGCTGATGTCACGCCACAGTAATCTTCGAAAAGCGATACCAATCGATGACGCCACCACCATCACTTGTGCACGTGCTTTCGTTTTTCATTGGGTTGCGAGGTTCGGCATTCCCAGTCACGTATCGTCAGAACGTGGCCCTCAGTTCACGTCCGAACTGTGGACAACCATTGGTCAACTGCTCGGTATCTGTCTTCACCGCACGACAGCTTTTCACCCACAAGCGAACGGCTTGGTGGAGCGATTTCATCGCCATTTAAGCCACCTTGTCGGGTTTCATGGTTTAGCGATAGACTGGAGGCCCGAAACCTGAACGTCAGACAGCATTGCCGGATTTAGGTCACATACATTGACTGGAAGTGAATAAAGGCATGTTTAAACGAATTTAGTTTGGAACCGAAGTTTGTTTACAACAATGTTAACGATATAAACAAGCGTTTGGCCGACGGGATTGTCCGCAGGAACAACAAGCAGCATTAATGCAAACTTGTGGGTCAAAACATGTGGCCAATAGTTAGTAAAGTTTCACGAAAAACTTCATTATTCCATTTTATTTTTTCGAGTATTTATATTTTTATCTCGTTAGGAAGTAGAAATTTTTTGTTGAATTTCTATGAAAAAACCTACTGAATTTTGTTTTCCAATTCTTCCACTCTTGATTAAATTTATCCTCAGGAACATTCGCCATCGTCAATATTAAGTAACGAAAATATTCAGATAAAAACGCAGTAATGCATATGATACCAAACATTGTTGAACTAAGTCTAGCACGGAGTAGTGCTTCTACCACAAACAAATATTGTAACACCTAGCAATGGTAAAAAACATTCATGTAATGGTTTTTCATCAAACTATTCAAGATAAATTTTTGCTTTTGTGCTTAGTTGTGTTACAACTAAATTAATTCCTCGTGAGGCACCAAGCCTTAAAATCCTTGCCGGAACGAAATATTTAGGACCAGTAAGACTTTACAAACGTGCTGAAGCGTAACCTGAAACATACGAAGTGTCACCAAAACTTGTCGTCAAACATAACACAAACCAATCATAAAAAGCGCAACGAAAATGGATGTGAAAAAATTCAGATCGGCGAAAAATTTGGACAAGAATATTATTTCCAAGAATCGACAAAAATTTTGTTGTAATGTTTAGAGAAATGTCGGGTAAAATTTATTTTGATCCAATTAACTTGATTGCGATTTATGGCAACAATTTTATTGTTTTTAATAAAGGAGTTTCCCAGCAACATGTTATAATTTTAAGTTTCCACATCAGCATATTGAATACTTGCTGTATTATGGCTTGTGGCGTGCTTGCTATTTATTCGTAGTAAATTGAATAATGCGAACATGGCGTGACACATGACACGTGAGAGAATCGCAAGAAAAAGGCAACACGCACTTAAATTAACACAACCCGCGACGGAACATCTTTACAACATATTATGTCGCTACAGGCTGTTAATTCAATTTTCTTTTTTCGAATATTAAGCTTTTTGTCGGACAACCGTTACATAATCACCTCTTGCAGAGTCGATACTTGTTAAATTGATCACAAAACAACAAATTTTGCATTTTTGTGTTTGTTCTCGGTATAAAGTCATTTTCCGTTCTCACGCCAGAGTTAGTGGTTTGTTTCATGGGCAACGTTGAAACTATCCGTGCCTTAACCGAATTCTTCAACCGTAAAATGCCAGGTGTGCCAACAAAGAAGATGGTTGTGTTGTCTGGTTGTGTTGTCATGGTTAGCGACGATTTAAACGTCCATTGTGTTGTTGATACAACAAATGCGAGAACTTGCCTGTGGGAAAAGACTGCGCAACAACACCGGCCTAGGCGCCCGACTCATGTACCAAGTAATAACCTTGCACGGTTCTTCGCCCAGGTTAACTACCTAACATTTCAATATAGTGAAGAACTATAAAACATGCATAACGCTCTTTCTTATCTACACCAACAAACAGCAAACACATCCTGCGTCGCATTGTTCTACTACTTTAAATATATCGTTAAATATTAAACCAGGTGTATATGCGTTTCCTGACTATTTATCGCCGTGTTATGCGCTGTACTTCATTTGTCCTGATGAAGGTCAGTTGAATAACGACCGAAACGTCGTCCGAACTAGTTTTTCTTTTTTGCCAGAAGAGCCTAACAATACCAAGTATGTGCGTTTGTGTGGCAGTGATAATACAACTAGCCTTACGTCACTCCTTGCTTTGTTGCTTCACGAGACGAATTGACTTTCGTTTATCGCTTGCGCTAACATATTGTCGTGTCGCCCAAAGCAAAATTCACATGCATAGCAGTTTTGTCGAATGACATTGTCAGAAAACAAGTTTCAACGCCACAGTTTCCGACTAGGAAGAATTATTTTGAGCTCTCAATCAA
Source organism: Ascidia mentula (assembly GCF_947561715.1). Lineage (NCBI taxonomy): Eukaryota > Metazoa > Chordata > Ascidiacea > Phlebobranchia > Ascidiidae > Ascidia > Ascidia mentula. Next base: position 21,700,127 of record NC_138570.1, on the reverse strand, counting down.
GATCGGGAAACAGTGGGGAACTGTTTTACCACGATTCGGTAAAAACCCGTTAGTCAAAATCAGACAGGAACTGTATACGCGCGATAAAAAGAACGCACGGCGAATCGAGACGAAGATTCCCGCGAAGGGGTGTAAAGGTTTACCGAAGTCTTTGTATGCCCGCGTGTTTCATAGCATTCGTGCAACGCAGCAAGCTGAATTCTTCTCTTGTGTAAACAATTCAGAAGTGATTGACACTCACAAGATCGTTTTAGATCACGTCACCACTCGTGTGATGTCATCGTGACGTAAAAAAGAAATTTCACCAGAACGATAGAACGTGATGAATCAACTCAACGTGTTCTGTCCAGATGATAAATGTATAGTGACCTCGGCGGCAAGCACTGAAAATGGGCGAATTAGTGAGAAATAATCACGATTGCGACACCGACAAGATAGCTCTCTCTTACTAACAATGGGAGAATCTTGTTCCACTTACAATCAAGACCAGAAGACAGAGAGTATGTGTGAATTTCTCCATGAAACAACCGTTTGAAATGCATAAAACCGAAAGTGCATTTTCTTCCCTTCAGCCAAAAGGTAAGACAATATCAGAGACAGGTAGGAAACCTCCCTGTTATCTACTGTGTCAACTAAAGATGCCTACACTAAGGCAGTAATCGTCCACGTTAGCTTTGAAACAATTTCGTTGCGGCAATGTTCCGGCAATAGTAGCTCTGTTCACTGCCATATAACAACGAATAAATAACTTCTTTTGCACATCGGTCTTCGATTACCGAAATGGAAAACCAAAATCTACTTTCTATCGCAGCAGCGCGTTTTCTAAATTATATCGCAGCAGCGCGTAAAAAACGATTAATTAAACATAAATATCCACTCTTTCACTCTGGCAACTTCCACTCGGTGACTGAAACTGGTTCGAAAATGTGGTACACACCAAACCAAAGACAAACCCTGGTATATTCCGAACAGAATAGGTTTGTCTCAATGTGTCCACAATACTTGTTTGCGCAGTCGAAACAGGGGGTTCTACGGGGTTTAATGATTAACGAAATTGTGACGACATACAGTTGGTTTAAAGTGTACGAACGTGCAATGACTTGCCATACACAAAGCACAGTGTAAATATATCAAAGTGCTTGCGTCATCAGCCTGAATTCCCACTCCTTTACTTTAGGAATGTTTCAAATGGTGGTAATGATAAGAAACTTCTGGTCCACGGATTCTCTCGATAAAATGACGCCAAACTTGTAGCTAGAGAAAAACCAACGGGATTGGCAAAACTCTTTGCATGAGTAAGAAGTTACTCTTTTGTTTGTGATACTTTAGTAGTGCAGGGTGTAAAATGTCCGCTTATCCTTGGCGATACAACGGATACAAAATACTAAATTCTTATATGACTTGCCAAGCACATTTTTGTACCTCACTAGTATTCGAACCCATGGATACACTGGTCAGGAGTCACAATCAGGTTTTCTTTTAGGTATATGTAGGTCAGGCGCTTGACCGATGTTGCCAATTTCCCAAAATCTACGACGAACTTCGAAACACTGGCCTAAAACTGCCATCTTGCGATCTTTCGGCTGAAAATTAAAATTTCAATGCTTTCATGGCTGAATAGTGGTGACCTCGTTTCATAAACCAGAGCATCTTCGTAAGTAAGCGCATACGCGCGTAAAAATTCGGTCCGTCGCCTTTTTCAAGATAAATTTTGCTTTTGTTGTTAATTGTGTCAGAACCCAAATCAATTTGGCACCAAGCCCCAAAATCCTTGCCGGAACGCAATGTTTCAGGACCAGTAAGACTTTACAAACGTGCTATCCTGAAACATTCGAAGTGTCACTAAAACTTGTCGTCAAACACAACACAAACCAACAATGAAAAGCGCAACGAAAATAGAAATAATTCAGATCGGGGATCCATTTGGACAAGAATATAGTTTCAAAGAATCTACACAATTTTTGAGCAAAATGACTTTGATCCAATCAACTTCACTGCGATTCACATAGTTTTTGATTAAACAGTTTCCCATGTTATACTTTAGGTGGCCGATCAACATATTAAATACTCGATGTATTATGAGTTTTAATTCGATTTTATTTTTTCGAATATCAACCTTTGTCAGACTAACAACACTTTATAATCACCCCTTGCAGAGTTTCGGCACTTGTTAAATTGACCACAAATCGTGGTATTAAATGGAAAACAACAAATTTTGCATTTTTTGTGTTTGTTACCGGTATAAAGTCATGTTTCGTTCTCACGCCAGGGTTAGTGGTTTGTTTCAAGGGCAACGTTGATACTCTCCGTGCCTTAACTGAATTCTTCAACCAAAAAATGCCAGGTGTGCCAACAAAGAAGAATAGGCATAGCTGGAAACAACCTATCCATGAAACTTATGGACTCATTTACCAAGTAATAACCTTGTACGGTTCTTCGCAAAGGTTAACTATCTAACATTTCAATATAGTGAAGAATTATGAATCATACATAAGGCCATCTTGTGTATCTACACTAACAAACATCAAATCCATCCTGCGTCGTATTGTTCTACCGCTTCAAATATATCGTTAACTACCAGGTGTATATGCGTTTGTGTGGCAGTGATAATACAACTAGCCTTACGTCACTCCTTGCTTTATTGCTACACGAGACGGAATGACTTTCATTTATCGCTTGCGCTAACATATTGTCGTGTCGTCCAAAATATAACAAGCATATCCGTTATGATTCGAATTCAAATATCAAGAAACTATTCAACTCACGTAACTAAAACTTTACACAAACAGTCACATTTCACGACTATCACCATGTCATTAAAACCATGACGTCATTTAATCGACATTCCTAGAGCTCCAAAAGGAGTAAAAGACGATCACACCAGTGTAAGCTGATTCCTACAGTCACATTTCTGATGTTTTTTCTATTAAGTCATTTAATCGATTCATTAAAACCCGTAATCAGACAGGAAATTTATCCGCGCGATTAAAAAGAACGCAGGGCGAATCGAGACGAAGATTCCCGCTAAGGGGTGTAAAGATTTACCAAAGTCTTTGTATGGCCGCGTGAATAAAATTCGCACAACACAGGAAGCTGAATTCTTCTCTTGTGAAAACAATTCAGAAGTAATTGACACTCACAAGATCGTTTTGGATCACGTCACCGCTCGTGTGATGTCATCGTGACGTCATGCATACATGATAGCGTTCAGAAAGAAATTTCACCAGAACGATAAAACGTGATGAAACAACGATCTCGTGAATATCAATAATCGCAACGTAACGAATACTACGTGTTCTGTCCAGATGATAAATCCATAGTGACACTGAAAATGGGCAAAATTAGTGAGAAATAATCACGATTGCGACACCGACAAGATAGCTCTCTCTTACTAACAATGGGAGAATGTTGTTCTACTTACAATCAAGACCAGAAGACAAAGAGTATGTGTGAATATCTCCCTGAAACAACTCACCGTTTGAAATGCATAAAACTGAAAGTGCATTTTCTTCCCTTCAGCCAAAAGGTAAGACAATATCAGAGACAGATAGGAAACCTCCCTGTTATCTACTCTTGTCAACTAAAGACGCATACTCTAAGGCAGTAATCGTCCACGTAAGCTTTGAAACAATTTCGATGCGGCAATGTTTCGGCAACACTAACACTGTTTTCTGCCATATTACAACGAATAAATAACTTCTTTTTCACATCTGTCTTCGATAACGGAAATTTGCTTTCTATCGCAGCAGCGCATTTTCTAAATCCCCACATATTGTTGTACGGCCCAAGAAATAGGTTTTCTTTCACACTCAATACCCTTCAATGCTTGAGAAGCCACCCCTGTTCCTTACTGACAACGCGGTACCCGACTACACTCTGTTTGGCCTCAGAACACGGTTCCAGAAACAACACCACGTATGCGCAAAATATTAAACGCACCAGGCGCAGAAAAAATTGCTTAAATTATGGATCACAACATAGGAAAACCTGTTGCTCTCAATGATAATGACAAGGAACTATTTTGGCTGCGCGGAATTGAGCCAAAACGGTGTCTCCCTATTACGGGAAAGTCACTGATCCACCAAAAGTGGATGCTAACCACAAAAGTCGAAGCCCCTCCTACTGTTTTTACTAAATGGCCTCCTGACTATTAAAATTATGCAACAGCAATAAAATACTCTTGTTTCTTTTATGATTGTCTGGCACTTTGTACTATAAATTCATTCACAGAATACCAACTCTAATAGCAACACTTAATCTGACTCCTGACACGGTTAGTGGGGCGTTACAGGACTTAGAAAAATATTTTTAGTAATTAACGTATTTACAATGCAAAGTCTACTGACTCAACACTGCCACCTTGCGGCAAATGTTACATAATTTAAAACACATTGCTTAAGTGACGTATGCAGATGAACCCTATAAAGTCCATTTAAACTTCACCATAATAATGTCTTGCAAAACTTTATAATCTCCTCTGATATTTTACAAAATACTATAATTAAAGTCTTACACAATACTGGTTAGCAGGCCTTAAACGAGATTTAATAACTTTTACACATTCAGGACGGCACCAATAGTTGAAGAAATGAAAGATGAATTTCAATTGTAAGGAATAAGCCTTTTCTCGAAAAAGTTAGGTTGGTCTGCGCAATGCACTTTTATTATCTTCTACTGTAGAAGCAATTTTTCAAATAAGTTAAATTTCTTGGGACGATTTCAACAGAAATCTTAAAAAGAGTTACATGCCAATGACAACAAATACCTACATTTTTTAAAGTTTATGCGCGATGATGCAGCCAAGTGCATTCTGACATATTTACTTTTGAAGTGACGTAAGGACCTGGAGATAATAGAAAAATAAAAGCGCTCGGATGCAAAGTTACCACCGGCGGATCCTAGCAGTTTTGCGCAAAACAGCGTATTTGTAGAAAAACGAAGCAGTTGGGAAAGACAAACAGGTAGTTTGTAATTGTACGAGCAAATCGCTTATCCAAGATGGGAACAAAATGCTTACAAAGGTAGTTATTTGCACGGAACTGCTCGTTGGCAGATAATGGTAAAAAAAAAACAGAAACACAGCAATCAGTTGTGTTAAATCTTCGAATATTCATCAAGGAGACATTGGCCGGTAACCCCCTATCAACACGCCACATTACTTTGATAAAAACAAGTTACGGAGCTATTCAAGGTGGAACAGAAGCTAAAACACAAAGTTGGTTCATTTATGTTTTTAATCCTCATAACCTGCAATGCATTTGATGTTGCTTTGATCAGCTCGGTGATCCAAATTGCAATGCTTTCATAACAAAGTAAAGATGAACTCCCTAAAAAGTTAAAACAGAAGTTGCAATTCGAAACTTATGCAACAGTTTGCTGGGTTAGATTTTAACAGGCACCGCATCAGGGTCCAGATCGTGTAAAATGTTCTAGAGACATCATAAAAAATAAGCCTACCTTTTGTTGTCAAATTTAATCTATAGGGTGGCATTATGGACATTACGCCGAATAGGAAATACGGATAAATTCTGTTAAAAGCGTTGTAGTTTACAATGCTTTCACGTGGATTGATTGTGATAAATCAAACAGCTTGCGGTAAAAAATATCTTTCTATCAAACAAATACTTAAAACCTTTTGCTTCTCCAAGTTCAGTCCTTGAATGTACCCAACCATGGCTGAATTGTGAGATTGCCACGGTTTTCAATATTAACAGTGCCCACATCAGATTACAACAGTGACATATTTTGTTTGACACAAAATAATATTACTTGCTTGGCCGTTTGGTCAGCAAAGTCGTCTGATAGTCACACCAGCTGCACTGATGAGACCTTTCAGGTCGAAACAGTGGCCATCTGTCTGCAGCTTATACACAAATATTACTTGCGTTTAAAACTTTTGTGGACCGATAAGTGCCTGTCACTCAACTAATGTTTCTAATTGGTAAAGAACCCTATTCGTTCAGAACATTTGACATAAGTTCGCACGTGAGTTCTAATTGTTGTGCTCCCTAACCTGACATTAATTGAAAACCTGATGTAAAACCACGCCACTATTTATTACATAAAGGTTAGCCAGTTGATGAATTATACACGCTTGCAACACACTTGCCGAAAACAGAGCCAAAACGCGAAGCCAAGTGAAAACACAGTAAGCCCTGAAAAAAAGGCTAGATTAGACGAAGAATACACTGAGTTACACGAGAAATCATCCATTATACAAACTGGAGAGAGGCGAAGCGATTAAGATATCTGCAAAATAGAATCGACCGAAAGACTTGCTCTCAGTAAACATTTAACAAAGGACAGACAGTTACTCAAACACAAATTAATGTTTTTTTCACACAAGAAATCTAACATTTCTAAGGCAACCGAAGCAAACAGTTTTAACTGAACAATAAAATCGCGTGAGAACACACATATCGAGTGGAAATTAATATCAAATTGCAAATCGTCAGTCGATTGATTTTAAAGACAAGACCGTTACTTAGTTACGTAACAAATGAATTGTTGTGCCAAGTTTTTCAACGACGTCGCGCGGATTTATGGTAAATCATTACTTCGGTGATAGCAACGACCTGGTACCACGAACAATCAGTGACATATAGCTCGACAGGCATTACTACAAAACTCCGATTAGTAAAGTACATTTGGCGTTGTCAAAATAGTTATACATTTTAACACATTATACTTGTAACGTAAAAGCACGTCACTAAAGTATATCATTAATTTGGTTCGTATGAAGCAAGATTCTAAATGACCAGATTGGTTGTCATTCTTCGGCCTCTTATTGGTTGACAAGAATCCATATTTTAAACCTAAACACCTTGTGAACTACATTTCACTGCAGGATAATATGCATGGGCAGTAATGTTGCAGTGGTTTTCACCCCTTGCAATTTTCAGGTAACCGGAATTTTCACCTTTGGTGTATTTTCCCCAACTGCAAAATATCAAATCATTTTAAATTTTTTTGACCAACTTAAGTTACATGTTAGTCCTACAGACAACAAATAGTTATGTAAGTATTGCGTTTAACACAGCACTTACGACAGACTGTGCAAAACACATGGTAGTAATAAACAACCAGAATAGACGAAATAACAATAAATGTGCAAAGGTTAAGAAGACATTAATGTTCATTCAAACAATGTGTTTTTGCATTTAGTTGGTTGAGTAATTTTACTCAAATCGTTTCGTGTACCCATTGTTTGTGTTGTGGTCATGCATCATTATGTATATACGGCAGCAACAGTGCGCTTTCATGCCACAGCCGCGTTATTCCTGGAATGTGCCGCATTCCATTCTGCGTCATTATTACTGGTGTGTGTTGTATTTCAAATGCAATTCCCTACCCTATAAAATTCCCTAGCCGTTTTTCATTCTATTGTTTACAAGAGTTCGAGAGAATACAAATAAGCACAAAAGGTTGCAAATATTTTAACCTGTTTTTGATAATCCAGTAATCTTTCACGATCTCTTTATTTCTATCAATCCCAATTCCAACCACCAAAACATAATGCCTAAATTGGCGGGGATCTTGTATTTTTTTGGGTACTTTTTCCCAGTCCGGATCAAAATATATTTCTGAATGAAAAGTTAAATTGATATTTCCATCCCAAAGTTAATATGTTTAGTTACCATCAAAATCCGTAACGTGAGAAAATAAATCGTAATCCGATATGGTGAGACAAACCGCAACAGGTCCTCGTTCTCTCACGATTGTCATCAGCTCATTTTCATTGTTAATTTTTATCCAATCAGTAATTTTGCACACAACTTTTGTTGCTTCCTGTTTGCAATCCTCTCTCTAAATTGGTACATATGAGTATAATCACACCACAAAGGTAATACGTAATATCGGCAACACAATATACAAACTTTTCCATCATACGGGTACTGTTGAGAGCTTGTGATGCCATATTTTTTGATATGTTTAAATGCGTGTCTCGATTTTCCACTACAGTCACCATTTTTCATACAATCAACAAGTTGTTGTTCTGATAGTTCAATTAATTCTTCATTCTTAATTTTGTTATGAGATTCCACAGCACCAACCTAAAAGTAACTTGTGACAAAACAACGATAAATTACATAGAGTCCAATTAGACACTTACAGCCGCAAATATCCAGCAAACTGGCAATTCTTTTTGATCTTTAATATCTGTGACACACCCCTCATCTCTCCAGTCTATGTCACCGATACCTTGCGGATAAATAAATTAAAGATATGTGAATTCTCCAGTGTTGATTTTACCTCTAGTAGTACCACCAAAAGCGTCATCATCATCATCATCATCTTCGCCATCATCTTCACTATCATCATCATCATGATCACTACCATCGCCATCAAGTCTGTCAGCTTTTCCATCATCAACTTCATCATCATCCGACTCATCACTTGTTTCAACGTCAGCACCATTGATCCAAGGAAGATCCTCAGGATTCTGTTAGTAAACATAAAACAGATTTTTGTTGATTTTACTACTTTTGTTAAACTTGTATAGGTTTTATTCATCACAAGACAACAATTTTTATTTCGACAAATTTGCAACCAAAAATGTTTTAACTTATGCAACCAAACGCTATTTCGCAAACCTTATCACTTAATCTTGATAGACCAATGCGGTAAGTAACCTTTCCATTTTTATATGCCAGATTATGATTTTTAATTTTGGCTAAATGTGTTTTCCAAACTTTCTTCCTCTTTTGCTCTTCATCTTCATCTTTGTACTCGATTTCTGAAACAGTTATATACAAAAGCTATGTGAAAAAAGGCTCGTTGCCTGATAATGTCAAAGAATTTATTTCGGCAGCGCGGGTGAGAAATGAGCCGTGTGAGGAATTGATCGGCGACCTCATAAACACAACCACAGCAACCCAAACAGAATCTTTACTGATGTCTCTCTCTTAGAAAAGGCTTTGGAAGTACTTTACACTGGTTTCACACACCGGCAATATTGTGGCAACCGTCACCAGGTGTTACTTGATGTTCGTGTATTACCCTGCAAGTCTGATCTGCAGAGCTGGGGTACGGCACCAGTTCCTAGAGATTTTCCTGACTATGACATTGACTCCATCGCTGTCATTACGAAATACCCTGCAACGAATTTTGCCGCAGCTAATGTCACGTCACAATAATCATCGGGCATCTGTGCCTGTATTATGACTAACCCATATGCATTTGCTCGCTATGATGTTCATAGACCTCCAGGCCATACGATGGCCCGTACAAGGTTTTACAAACGTCAGACAAAACTTTCACTTTGGACATGGAAGGTCGTCCACAAACGATTTCGATCGACTGCTTTAAGCCGGCCCACGCTGACCTCACGATACGACGTTGTATTTTTTTATATTGCTGTTCAGTTGAATTTCTATACAAAACCTACTGAATTTTGTTTTCCAATCATTCCACACTTGATCAATGTTGTCCCCAGGAACATCCACCATCGTCAATATTAAGTAAAGAAAATATTAGTTAAAAAAAATAATTATTTACAAACTAAATCAATTTCTCGTGAGGCACCAAGCCTTAAAATCCTTGCCGGAACGAAATGTTTTAGGACCAGTAAGATTTACAAACGTGCTGAAGCGTAACCTTGAAACATTCCAAAGTGTCTCCAAAACTTGTCGTCAAACACAAGACAAACCAACCATGAAAAGCGCAACGTAAATGGACGAGAAAAAATTCAGATCTGCAAACAATTTGGATAAGAATATTATTTCAAAGAATCTACACAAATTTTGTTGTAATGTTTAGAGCAATGTCGGGTAAAAGTGATGTTGATCCAATTAACTTCACTGCGATTCATAGATTTTTTGATTAGAAGAGTTTCCTAGTAATATGTCATACCTCATCAACAAAAATTATGTAACGTTGCAATATAGTGAAGAACTATAAAACATGCATAACGCTCTTTCGTGTATCTATACCAACAAACAGCAAACACATCCTGCGTCGCATATTGTTCTACAACTTTAAATATATCGTTAAATATTAAACCAGGTGTATATGCGTTTGTGTGGCAGTGATAATACAACTAGCCTTACGTCACTCCTTGCTTTATTGCTTCACGAGACGGAATGACTTTCGTTTATCACTTGCGCTAACGTATTGTCGTGTCGCCCAAAGGATACCAAGGATAGCCATTATGTTCCGAATTCAAATAACAAGCGACTATTCAACTCACGTAACTAAAACTTTACACAAACAGTCACATTTCACGACTATCACCATGTCATTAAAACCATGACGTCATTTAATCGACATTCCTAGAGCTCCAAAAGGAGTAAAAGACGATCACACCAGTGTAAGCTGATTCCTACATTCACATTTCTCACGTTTTTTCTATGAAGTCATTTAATCGATTCAGAGTTTTGATGTATGACGAAAACAGATTTAACGCCGCAGTTTCCGACTAGGAAGAATTATTTTGTGCTCTCGATCAAACTCCGCTTTGGTAAAAACCCGTAATCAGACAGGAAATTTATCCGCGCGATAAAAAAGAACGCACGGCGAATCGAGACGAAGATTCCCGCGAAGGGGTGTAAAGGTTTACCGAAGTCTTTGTATGGCCGCGTATTTCATAGCATTCGTGCAACGCAGCAAGCTGAATTCTTCTCTTGTGTAAACAATTTAGAAGTGATTGACACTAACATGATTGTTTTTGTAATCACGTCACCACTGTCATCGTGACGTCATGCAGACATGTAAGCATTAAGGAAATGTTAGAACGTGATGAAATAATGATCTCGTGAATATCAATAACCGCAACGTGACGAAATACCACACCACTTTCTAAGACCATAATTTTATGAATTCATAAATTCAACCCAAGTCATGCACATAAAACAGGTAAATTAGCGAGAAACTCTTAACTAAGGGAGACTTTCGGGGCTTAATAAATACGACTCTCAATGAAAATGACAACGAATTATTTCGACAGAGGTGGGAATTGAGCCTTGTGAGGATTTTAGCGGCAACCCCTTACCACCAAACTCAACCCTAGAACCTCAAACAACATCCTTAACGCTGTTTCCCTAATTGGGGAAAGCACCTTTCTGATATAAAGACTCACCACAAAAATCAAAATACCACTCATTGGTTTTACCTAATGGTCGCCTTATTTCAAAAAATACAACTAAAATTAAAATACTCCTGTTTCAGTTATGATAGCCTTGTATTCTGTACCATAAGTTCATAACCGGAATACAAACTCTGATCCCAACAATTTACCTGACTCCTGACACGGTCAGTGGAGGACGTGGAACATAGAAACAGGTTTCCAAATGTTTAACATATTAACCAAGAGCCTCTGGACCTCTGCACAAAAAGTAACAGCGAGACCCTGTAAATTACACTGAGTATTTGTAATAGGACGACAGAGACACCGGGATAACAATGGAAACACGATCCGTCCTTTGAAGCATCGCAACATTGTACGAAAGTTGTCGTGTTTACAATTAAAGCTTCAACGCGAAGTAGTTTCATGTTTTATTTTTACGGTTGCTTACTGGTTTTTGTAAAAAAAATATCAGCAGACATTCCACTTAGTGTCAGGGAACATGTATTACCACTCCTGTGCACAGTGGATAGTGTTGCCTGGCAACGTATATCTGTAAACCAAACTGGCTTCTGCGGAGTACGAAGTAACCGATTTACAGCGAATACAATTTCTTCCTACGTTTTACTTTGTTTTACTTTCAAGCTTTACTAGCACTCAAAAGAATAAATTTCGGAATCACAAATATTAATATAAAGCATAAGATTTTTTTCCTGTACTGTGCAGGATCCGTTTGTTTGCTCACGTCACTTATTAAAAACTAATTGATTCAAGTATTATCGGTCTCAACTGGCCATAGCTTGCATACTGTTCAGTTAACTGCACTTTTGATAATTAACCTACAGCCCCAACTATTTGACTACTAATTGAAAGTAGAATGAAGTTTAAAAGTAACTTCAAAATCCAGAACGTAACGTTTTGGTTACAATGTTCACGGTATGCAGATTTTTCCGATACTTACTGCTCTTCTGTCACAAATAATTTACTTGGTTGACGTTTCAATGGTTATGTAGTCGACCTTCGTTAGGCCAAATTGCGTAAATGCAGCTTTTTACATACAAGAAATCAAGGAAAAAGCAGGAAGGGGAAAAGAACGACAAAACAATTAAAACTGCGCGCAAACCAAGTAACTCGACTTCATCGCATTGTCGCAACATGCGGCAAGTGCAGTACACAAGCAAAATTTTGTACGCCTACTCTTCTTTGTTGGCACACTTGACATTTTGCGGTTGAAGAATTCAGTTAAGGCACGGATAGTTTCAACGTTCTCCATGAAACAAACCTCTAACCCAGGCGTGTGAACGAAACTTAACCTAAAAGGCAAAATGTGTTGCTTTTCTCCCACGACTTGCGGTAAATTTAACAATTGTCGAAATCCTGCAGATTGTAAATTTAACAATTGTCGAAATCCTGCGAATTCCAAACACACAATCACTGCGACAGGTTGCGACAACAACTATTGTCCTATCGTCAGACAATGGACCGGAATCTCGGTGTTTGATTTGATTTGCTTCGGAGTGAACAAAGGTAACTATAACGGGCTACACTTTCCCATGAGGCTGTTCCACAATCATGTATTGTTCGCGCAAACCCAAACGCAATAAAAACGCAAGAGGAACAAGAAGATTAACAAACCTGATACATAATTCGTTCATCCAAGTATGCCACAAACAAGAATGTCAAATGAAAAGAAGTTGCGCAATGGGCATTTTATCGAACGTTTGAACTTCGCAACTCTATTAAAATCGATCTCAAAGTCGTCTGATAGTCACACCAGCTGCACTGATGAGACCTTTTAGGTCGAAACAGTAGCCATGTGTCGGCACACAATATCACGACCGATTGAAAGCACTTTGTCAATCAATAAGAATATTTTGGGTTTTCATTAGTGACTCGGATAGTGAGTACTTTAATAACGCAGTGCCGTCCTAAGAACAATAAAATAGTCGATACATTTTTATTCACAACTGAAGATATTTCATTACAACGTATGTCGCACTAAACAACTGATTTCAACTGATTCCTCGTTTACGCCCACAAAAGTTGACGTGGTGTCAGATTTCATCCACTGTTGTTTTCTTGGCGGGGGATGGAACGAAGCCTATGTACGGCCGATATCAGTTACGTTTTAAACCGTTGCGAACCAAATCGTGCGAAAGCGAGATTATTGATATTGATAGTTTATTTCAACTGCTAACGAAGGGCTACTGTTTCGGTGAATTGAGTCTTGTTTAGTTTCGTCACAATAATAAGGCGTTTGTGGTGAAAGTATTTATGGTTTCACCTTTTTCTGCGTATTTTCAAGTCAAGACATTAATGTTTGATAACGTCAACCATAAACTTTTCAATAGCACAACAGAGACAAACCGTTATTGGTTTATTTATTGCGTCAATTAGTATTTATCTTAGTATTTCGTTTTTTAAATATTCTCATAGCAGTTTTAAAGCAGATAAAAATCGAAACACAAATGTATTCGCTTATTGATGAATTATCTATTTATCTAATAAGAAGGCAACGCTATATTCCATAATCCGGGGATAGAAGGCGTTCCCAGCAATGTTGCAGTTGTTATCACGATTCTTGGCTATTTTCATGTAACCGGCATTTCCACCTTCTCCAACTTCCACTCCCCAACTACAAAACAATGTTATGTTATTAACGGTTACAAAAACTTTATACTTGGTTCTATCTGGTGTAGGATTTCCAACGAAGGGTCCAAGCCCTTGCTGACGTTTAAATAAATTAGTAAAAAATTCTTTTTATTCTAGTTGTGCTCAAGTCTACGAAAACTGACCAGATCCATAAAATACAGTTAGTTACCCAACAATTCGTTTGTTATACGGCGAGATTTCGTCATGACTATATGACACAGCAAATCCAACCAACAGCACCCAAAGGCATACGAGATGGAAATGAGAAGCTGACACCGCAGGTAACGGCATGTGATGAGTAAAATCTTCACGGGTAAAAATACAAGTCCAGTGTTCACCTGTTCTTTATGATCCAATACTCAGCTTCACCTCGTGATTCTGCATAATCTTTTCCAAATCCAACGACCAACACCGCATGTTTTAAGTAGTTTTCATTATTTACCTCGGAAGATCCAACATCTTTCCAGTTGGGATCATAAAATATATCTAAAATACAAGGGTTAAAATACAATCGTATTTTGATATACGTTTGAAGATATATGTACCATCGTAACGAGCATAAGTCTGGAATCCCGTTCCGTTTGAAATTGTTAAACAAGCAACCACTGGTCCAATATTGTTCACGACTTCTTCCAGTTCCTGTTCGCTTCCCGGGGTAATTTTGATCCAATCCTCAACTTTACACATATTTATTTTTCCTTTTTCTTCAGAGTTTTCTTGCAGCTATTTTGAAGTAATAAATTTATTTGTAGTTGGAAAATTATTATCAATGTAAAATAAATATATTTCAGGATATCAATAAAATTAAGATATATATACCTGAAACACGTATGGATATTGATCATTGCTCGTGATGCCATGTTCCTTCATATATCTAAACGCATTTTCTGGATGTCCTCGTCTATTTCCTCCTTCCATGCAATCAACCAATTGTTGTTCAGAAAGTTTGATTAACTGCTTGTTGTAGATTTTGTGATGAGATTCAACGGCTGCTACCTGCAAAATTATAAACCACAATAGCTGTACAGAAATGTTTCCGCCAAAATCTTACCGAGCTGAATATCCAGCAAACGGGTAACTCTCCTTGGCACTGAACAGGTGTTACGCAACCTTTAGAGTTCCAGTTTTTTATGTCCTGACATCGATGAACTTCATGACGTTCAGCAGTTTCCTGATGGTCAGCAGGTCCATCGGTGTTTTCTTCTTGAAATGGGACAGGTCCATCGTTGTTTTCTTCTTGAAATGGGACAGGTCCATCGTTGTTTTCCACGGGAAATGGGACAGCTCCATGCTCACTTTCAGTTTTATTTCCACTCATTGTAAATCTTTAGTTTTCTAGTATATTAAAAATATCTACATGTTTTCAGAGTGACCTAATCTAACTTATCACATACACCAGGTTTTTCAGGTATTTTGTCCGCAATGAAGATGCGCCTGATGAGAAGCCAAATTTTAGTTCAAGCATTAGTGTGCAAATGCACACAATTGACCGACATAAGTTTCAAAATGGGTAAAGCTTTCGGCCACGATTCCCGAAAGAAAAAAGAGTAGTTATGTGTCACTGACAACTCTGCACAACCCATTCTTCGCTTACGAGGGTGGAACCACTTACATTGTGTGAACGCCAACACCCCCTTAATTGTTCGACACTGGTTTTCACCTTCGACGTAAACTTTATTTCTCACGTGGTCAGTGGATGAAAACAAATAAATGACGGAAAGCTTCATAAAATTAATTATTGCAACAAAACAGAACAGAGACAAAAAGCAAATAAATTACTGCGGGACATTTGGACCTGCCTTCCTGTAAGATAGCGAAACAAAAGCAAATTAAAATGTGAAACGAATTGTCGTTCTAAACTGAATAAACCTAATCCAAAACACGTCTTCTGGATCAGCCCTCTCCACCTCACAATGTCCCACTGGAGACGACGAGACTTTCTATATTTCAAATTCAATGAAAAGTAACCGTCAGACTTTATACTTTGGTTCAAGCGTAACCAGAAACACACAGCGCGAGTTTCACAAAAGAATAAACGTCGATATGATAACAAATAGCGCTATAGGTAACTTTGTCGTCATATAAATTCATTCAGAAGCAAACAACACACATGAAACACAAACAGAAATGAGCAAGCAAAGCAGAATCTGGTTTAAATTTGGTCTGCTTCGTTCTGACGCTTGACAGATAGTTTATGGCCAGTTTTGGCTTTGTGTTCTTTGGTGACTATTCAACATCATTTTTGTACCGTCTACAACAACAAAAAT
This sequence comes from Ascidia mentula, assembly GCF_947561715.1. Lineage (NCBI taxonomy): Eukaryota > Metazoa > Chordata > Ascidiacea > Phlebobranchia > Ascidiidae > Ascidia > Ascidia mentula. Next base: position 21,684,146 of record NC_138570.1, on the reverse strand, counting down.
GAAAGCATTTTAAACTTAAACCGAAAAAAATATTTTTGGACAGTTTCCCTGCTGGCCAGCCTTTTTTAACCCAACCCATACTAACGCCCCGTACAACTTGTCTCAGTATTAAATAAGCATTTATTCTTAAACATCTGCAAATAATACGTATCCTGGCACCAAACGTTATACACAGCAACTTAATTGTGACGTACGGACTGTGTACCTAAGAATTTAATTGTGTCGCAAACAACGGATATTTATCGTAATGAAGCTGGCAAAGAACATTATTTTGCTAAGGTCGGCGAAAAACGGGAAGTACATTTGCTGAGTAAACGTTGGCGTTAAATTAAGCGGAAATTTTACTAAAATTCAATTTTCTAAACATATTTTCGCAACATAACGCAATTAAGTTAACATCAGCATACACGAAATTGGTTGGTGAATAAATGTCATTGGTTACTAGACAAAAGGTGTTGCATCGTTCCAGAGAAACGTATTTTAAACCTTTAACCTATTTGTTGCTCTTCTGGTTACATTATTATGTCTTTACACTTCAACATTCAAACTTGCACACGTAATGATTTTTTGTTCGGAGTTCGTGACAGCAAAAAGTTGGGAAACAACGCAGTCGAAAAAAAAGACAGAAAAAAACAACGAAATTCGCAAACGTTGTTTCAACAAAAATCCTGTGCTAATGTGTTTTGTGAGAAGTTGCCGGGTTACGAGGGAATCATTGCTTTTGTTTTAGGGCCTTTCCCTTTTCGCTTTAGACAGCGCTGGGCTTGTCGTAACTTGAATGTTTTACCAGCACAAGAATTCAAAAGGATTTGTGTGCATTTTTATCTATGTTGTATTAACGCTCTGCCGGGATTTGACAGAGTTTTATGATTTTATTCAATTTTTTGTTATAAAACTATGTTAGGCTCGACTTATTGGGAAATTATGACATTTATTTCACGAATATCAACTGCTGTGGAGTTCTGAATTTTGTGATGAGATTCAACGGCTGCTACCTGCAAAATGATCAATCACAATAGCTGTACAGAAATGTTTCCGAAAAAATCTTACTGAGCTGAATATCCAGCAAATGGGTAACTCTCCTTGATCTTGAACAGGTGTTACGCAACCTTTAGAGTTCCAGTTTTTTGTGTCCTGACATCGACGACCTTCAGGATGGTCAGTATTTTCCGGACGGACGCGATTAGCCACGTAGAACGTAATTAAAAATTTGCCTAAAATGCCAAATTGTAATTGGAACGTTAGTACGAAAATGAAGGCGATGATCTTAAAGTGCATATGCCACGGCCATGACAACTTTGCGTAAAACTAAAGGTACATCTACAACAAAGTTTTTCGGTTCTACGTCAATCATAAAATGTAGAAAACTGCACGAAAAGTAACGGCGACCAAAAATCGTAAACCTTTTGCTAAGGAGAAAAGAACATCTCATAAGGCGCTCGCGTCGAAAAAATGCATTGTTTAGATAGGAGAAGGCGCCTTATATTGCAGATATCGAATAGTTTCAAACACAGGAGAATCCACAGATTACCTCAAAGGTCAGGACAGGGTTTTACATCACACAAAAATATATCACTGTGACGTCACAAACTAAAGGCTTATTTGTCCCTGAATATCGGAAGACCACAGGGTACAGCAGAAACGATATTACTCTGTACTTCGATAAGACGGGAATGGTGCGTTTCTTTGCTTAGTGACATTACATGACGTCATTTTGGGTGTGATGTCATGACTTTAACCTCATCTTTGTGTTGATTTTAATTTGATGATTCCAACATTACTAGTTACAACTATATTGCGAAAAATACATCAGTGGTTGATTGTGGTGAATTAAATAAATCATGTATGGCGCGAACTCGTAGGCAACGCCACTGTCGGATAAAAAGTGGTGCTATGACAAAATAACAGTGTTGTGTTGCATAATCAGCTAATTTGGTCGGCCTTTCTCGGCGATCAAAATTCAATTAACCTGCTTCTATCTTTTGCTGTGAGTGGACAAAACGGCAATGCTACACTTAACATGTTTGATTTTTCCGTGTCACATGCACTTTAAATAAGGAATCACATTTGTTTAAATACATTTAGCATTTCTCTGATGTTTTGACGTAAAAAGACGTCCGGCTTGCATTTTGTTGGCATTGTAGGCAAAGCAAACAGGTACTGAACTGAAAGTCGATTGGCAGAAACATAACATTTGCTGCTGGCATTTATGAAAATTAAAATGCCAGCATTTAATGGTATATATACCCAAAACCAAGCTAACAGCATTACTGGATAGCCTACTGTATTAAAAAATGTGGAATTACATACGACATCGAAAGCGTTTAATTGTGTAGGGGCACTACATGTTTGGGACAGGTCCATCGTTGTTTTCCTCGGGAAATGGGACAGGTTCATCGTTGTTTTCCTCGGGAAATGGGACAGGTTCATCGTTGTTTTCCTCGGGAAATGGGACAGGTTCATCGTTGTTTTCCTCGGGAAATGGGACAGGTTCATCGTTGTTTTCCTCGGGAAATGGGACAGGTCCATCGTTGTTTTCCTCGGGAAATGGGACAGGTTCATCGTTGTTTTCCTCGGGAAATGGGACAGGTCCATCGTTGTTTTCCTCGGGAAATGGGACAGGTCCATCGTTGTTTTCCTCGGGAAATGGGACAGGTTCATCGTTGTTTTCCTCGGGAAATGGGACAGCTCCATCGTTGTTTTCCTCGGGAAATGGGACAGGTCCATCGTTGTTTTCCCCGGGAAATGGGACAGCTCCATGCTCACTTTCAGTTTTATTTCCACTCATTGTAAATCTTTAGTTTTCTAGTAAATTAAAAATATCTACATGTTTTCAGAGTGACCTAATCTAACTTATCACATACACCAGGTTTTTCAGGTATTTTGTCCGCAATGAAGATGCGCCTGATGAGAAGCCAAATTTTAGTTCAAGCATTAGTGTGCAAATGCACACGATTGACCGACATAAGTTTCAAAATGAGTAAAGCTTTCGGCCACGATTCCCGAAAGAAAAAAGAGTAGTTATGTGTCACTGACAACTCTGCACAACCCATTCTTCGCTTACGAGGGTGGAACCACTTACATTGTGTGAACGCCAACACCCCCTTAATTGTTCGACACTGGTTTTCACTTTCGACGTAAACTTTATTTCTCACGTGGTCAGTGGATGAAAACAAATAAATGACGGAAAGCTTCATAAAATTAATTATTGCAACAAAACAGAACAGAGACAAAAAGCAAATAAATTACTGCGGGACATTTGGACCTGCCTTCCTGTAAAATAGCGAAACAAAAGCAAATTAAAATGTGAAACGAATTGTCGTTCTAAACTGAATAAACCTAATCCAAAACACGTCTTCTGGATCAGCCCTCTCCACCTCACAATGTCCCACTGGAGACGACGAGACTTTCTATATTTCAAATTCAATGAAAAGTAACCGTCAGACTTTATACTTTGGTTCAAGCGTAACCAGAAACACACAGCGCGAGTTTCACAAAAGAATAAACGTCGATATGATAACAAACAGCGCTATAGGTAACTTTGTCGTCATATAAATTCATTCAGAAGCAAACAACACACATGAAACATAAACAGAAATGAGCAAGCAAAGCAGAATCTGGTTTAAATTTGGTCTGCTTCGTTCTGACGCTTGACAGATAGTTTATGGCCAGTTTTGGCTTTGTGTTCTTTGGTGACTATTCAACATCATTTTTGTACCGTCTACAACAACAAAAATGAAAGCATTTTAAACTTAAACCGAAAAAAATATTTTTGGACAGTTTCCCTGCTGGCCAGCCTTTTTTAACCCAACCCATACTAACGCCCCGTACAACTTGTCTCAGTATTAAATAAGCATTTATTCTTAAACATCTGCAAATAATACGTATCCTGGCACCAAACGTTATACACAGCAACTTAATTGTGACGTACGGACTGTGTACCTAAGAATTTAATTGTGTCGCAAACAACGGATATTTATCTTAATGAAGCTGGCAAAGAACATTATTTTGCTAAGGTCGGCGAAAAACGGGAAGTACATTTGCTGAGTAAACGTTGGCGTTAAATTAAGCGGAAATTTTACTAAAATTCAATTTTCTAAACATATTTTCGCAACATAACGCAATTAAGTTAACATCAGCATACACGAAATTGGTTGGTGAATAAATGTCATTGGTTACTAGACAAAAGGTGTTGCATCGTTCCAGAGAAACGTATTTTAAACCTTTAACCTATTTGTTGCTCTTCTGGTTACATTATGTCTTTACGTATTAACATTCAAACTTGCGCACGTAATGATTTTATGTTCGAAGTTCGTGACAACAAAAAGTTGGGAAACAACGCAGTCGAAAAAAAAGACAGAAAAAAACAACGAAATTCGCAAACGTTGTTTCAACAAAAATCCTGTGCTAATGTGTTTTGTGAGAAGTTGCCGGGTTACGAGGGAATCATTGCTTTTGTTTTAGGGCCTTTCCCTTTTCGCTTTAGACAGCGCTGGGCTTGTCGTAACTTGAATGTTTTACCAGCACAAGAATTCAAAAGGATTTGTGTGCATTTTTATCTATGTTGTATTAACGCTCTGCCGGGATTTGACAGAGTTTTATGATTTTATTCATTTTTTTGTTATTAAACTATGTTTGGCTCGACCTATTGAGAAAATATGACATTGTTTCACGAATATCAACTGCTGTGGAGTTCTGAATTTTGTGATGAGATTCAACGGCTGCTACCTGCAAAATTATCAACCACAATAGCTGTACAGAAATGTGTCCGACAAAGTCTTACCAAAGTTTTACGGTTCTACGTCAACTAAAAAATGTAGAAAACTGCACGAAAAGTAACGGCGACCAAAAATCGTAAACCTTTTGCGCTGAGGAGAAAAGGACACCACACAAGGCGCTCGCGTCGAAAAAATGCATTGTTTAGATAGGAGAAGGCGCCTTATATTGCAGATATCGAATAGTTTCAAACATGGGAGAATCCACAGTTTACCTCAAAGGTCAGGACAGGGTTTTACATCACACAAAAATATGTCACTGTGACGTCACAAACCAAAGGATTATTTGTCCCTAATTATCGGAAGACCAGAGGGTATAGCAGAAACGATATTACTCTGTACTTCGATAAGACGGGGATGGTGCGTTTCTTTGCTCAGTGACATTGCATGACGTCATTTTGGGTGTGATGTCATGACTTTAACCTCATCTTTTTGTTGATTTTAATTTGATGATTTCAATATTACTAGTTACAACTATATTGCGAAAAATACATCAGTGGTTGATTGTGGTGAATTAAATAAATCATGTATGGCGCGAACTCGTAGGCAACGCCACTGTCGGATAAAAAGCGGTACTATGACAAAATAACAGTGTTGTGTTGCATAATCACCTAATTTGGTCGGTTTTTCTCTGCGGTCTTTGCCAGCCTCAAAATTCAATTATTCTGCTTCTATCTTTTGCTGTGAGTGGACACAACGGCAATGCTAAACTAACGGTTTGTCTCTGTCGTGTTTTCAAAAGTTCATGTATCACGTTAGCAATCATAAATGCTGTAACAACAAGAACACCCTGTCCCAGTAACTGTTTTATTATTACACAACTAAGTAAGACATAATGGGTAGAAACAGCGGCCATCTGTCTACACAGCTCAAATTAACATCAAAATCCTTTTGTTGCACTTGTTCACTTGTTGTCCCCTGTTTAATGCAAAACTATACTAAACCAGTTTTGCAATGTTTCCATTCCTACGCATAAGTCTTGCTGCCGGCCCTTGTACGACCAAAGCGGCTTCTATGACGTCAGGCAACAATAATCTCGCTTTCGCACGATTTCGTTCGCAGCGGTAAAATTGCGACTATGATCAGCTGTATCTTAGAAACCAGTCGCGGTATTAAGCTACTTGTTTCGCCAAAAATGTTGTAAAGTTATGAACATCTCTTAGTTTAATTATTAACATGTTTGATTTTTTCGTGTCACATACTCTTTAAATAAGGAATCACATTTGTTTAAATACATTTAGCATTTCTTTGATGTTTTGACGTAAAAAGACGTCCGGCTTGCATTTTGTTGGCATTGTAGGCAAAGCAAACAGGTACTGAACTGAAAGTCGATTGGCAAAAACATAACATTTGCTGGTGGCATTTATGAACATTAAAATGCCGGCATTTTAATGGTATATGTACCCAAAACCAAGCTCCCAATAACAGCATTACTGGATACTGTGTTAAAAAATGTGGAATTACATACGACATCGAAAGCGTTAATTGTGTAGGGGCATTACATGTTTACGAGACAAGCGGGGCACGTAAGAAAAAATGCTACTAACCCCGTTGGCTCGTTCTTGTTTTGTTTACACACGCAACAGTTTATCGCTAATACCTACCAGTATGGGTCTAAAAACATCAAATGTTAATCGTGTATTGTACGTTCGTTAAACACGGTATTGAAAATAAAAAACTACGTGCATTTCGATTTAATTGCGCAACAGGTAGCACCATGCAAATGTATGAGGTGAATGTCGCAGTTATTTCAACTGAAGGTAAAAAACAAATAAAAAATATATTGTACAACACCATTGCAGGAAAACGAGTGCATATACAAATAAAAAAACCCTGATTTCCATTAATACTGAGTACTACACTACACATAAAATAACAGAAACACACACATGTTAACCCTCTACTGACGTTGACATAACTGCCTAAAAACGAGCGGAAAACAAATAATTTTCAAATCAGAGCAAAATAGGTTGGACTTAATGTATTTTATCAAAGCTAACTCTATTAAAATAGCTGTGTGGTTAACAGTACTTTTGTTTTGTAATGTTTTGTAATGTTATGACATTGTCAATGAAATGGTTGGTGCGGTCCCTTCAATGGGCCACACCACTCATCCAACGCAGTTCGCTTGGTCTCTGTGTAAAAAGGAATAATTAACCTGGTAAAAGGTAAAATAACAAATCACCTTCTACCTTATCACTAAACTTGTTTAAATCAGCGCGGTAAGTGCATTGACCAACTTTGTATCTCTCATTGTGCTCATCTATCTTCTTACGGTTTTCCTCCCAAATTTGTTTTCGATTGTTCATTTCTTCTCCTTTGTAGTTTTTGTCTGCATAACGAGCACAAGACTAAGCCGTATAACTTACTTATTCACAACAACTTTAAAACTATCCAAGCTATTGTTATTCAGCAAAAACCTACTGTATTTTTGCATCCACTCTTCAAACGAAATGTGTTTTCCTGGTTGTAACGCCGTCGAAGACATTGTGCCTCTTACTACACTGTCACGAATGTATAACCACTAACAAACAAACTGTAAACACACAATCACTGCGATAGGTTGTGACAACAACTAAAACGGGATACGCTTTCCCATGAGGCTGTTCCACAATCATGTCTTGTTCGAGCAATCACGCAAACGTAATAAAAACGCAAGATGAACAAGAACAAATAAGAAACCTTATCCACAATTCGTTTATCTCAATGTTTGTGATCGTGTACTCAAACAAATTCGCATTCAACCGATTGTTTAGATTGTGTTCAAAACGTGAACAAACGCCCGCACGGAAGTTGCTGCTGGTATTCTATTCTATTATTTGTTGTTTTGGTTCTGACAAGTGCAATGTATAAAATATGAATAAAAAGGTTAGTATTTTACGGAAGTTTTATAATAACTAAGTTGTTGGTTTGGTGGTTAGGTCGACATTGATTACAATGGTTATAAACTTGATACTACGTTTGAATATGTGGCATTTAAAACGTATCTTATGTACTGTTGTGTACACGCGTTCCTAAGTGTAGCACAAACAAGAATGTCAAATGAAAGGAAGTTGCGTTGCGCAATGGGCATTTTATCGAATGTCAAAGAAATATTTCGGCAGCGCGGAAATTGAACCTTGTGAGGATTTGAGCGGCGACCCCTTACCACCAAACATAACCCAAGAGCCTCAAACAACATCCTTAACGCTGTCTCCCTAATTGGGGAAAGCACCATCCTGATATAACGGCTCACCACAAAAATCATTAGTTTCACCTCATGGCCGCCTTATTTTAAAAAAAAATACGACAGCATTAAAACCAGATACTCTTGTTTCAGTTATGATAGCCTTGTACTCTGTACTATAAGTTCATCCCCAGAATACCAACTACTAACGCAACAATTTACCTGACTCCTGTCACGGTTAGTGGGGCTTTATTCTCGTGTTTGTCTTGGAAACAGTCTGTACAGTGAGAATGGCCAGAAGGGGTTAAAAAAATATGTTATTCATAGAAGTTACAAAAGGAAAGCATGGCATGTCCTAACTCGAATGTTTAAATAATAACAATATTTATTGTGCCGTGTTGATTTGGTTTATATCACCCAACACATTTCACCATTATAAAAACTATGAAATACAAAGGACAAAAGCTGAATCCCAGCGTAACCTTTGTTAATTCAACGTTGTCCTGAGAAGTTTTTTGTTCAAGCACAAACCAAACTTCAATAAGGAGTTTTTGTGCTAAAATTGGATTTACAAGCGGTAACGAATATATTTTTCCTTTATTATTTTGGCGATGTTCTTTTATCCAAGTGATTCAAGGCTATCTCCGGTAAAATTATCAGGGGACATGGATTTCTAACTAATGGTGAACAACACAGATTTCCAGCATCACGGAAGGGCGTGACTGGATGTTTATTACCTTATTTCAGCAACAAATCATAGTGCACGTAACATTAAAAAATAAAATTATAATTTAACTATGAAATAGTCATGACTTTTAAAAATTTCGACGATAAAAGATGCTTGATACGGCCAAAGGTTTCTGAGATACAGTTGATGAAAATTACGTTTAAACACGTTGCGAAAGTGTTGCGTGACGCCATAGAAGGCGCTTTTGAGCCTTGTGCAACAGCGTATTTTGATTATTTATTTGAGGTGAAAACAGAGGGTCGCTGTTTCAATCTAATAGGTTTTAGTTAGTTTCGGAATAATAAATCTATTACTGGGACAGGGTGTTTTTATGATTTTTCCAATCAAGACAATTACGATAATTAAACTGACAAAACTAAGATTATGATGGAACACAGTTATCCTGTCATAACCACTTTTTGTTCGGCAGCAGCAAAACCTATGGATGTGATTCGATTAATTGATCCAAATTTTACTGAACAAGAGAAACACACCATCCCCCGTATTGTTGAAGTAATGTCGTAGCTGTAACTTTTGGTTTGCCAACCATCCGAGACAATTAAGCCTTTGGTTTCCGGATAATAGAAGGCGCCTTCAACGCGTTTTCTAATTTTTTTGTAGAAAACTTTTAAGAAATTAAAAAAGCAAAAATTCGGTTGCAGATGAGGAATATTGCAAATCGTATTATATTTCAACAAACACAAGAAAACACAAAATAAAAACAAAGTTACAATGACGAGGATTCTTCATTCTTGTTTGTTTCTTTGCTTGATTTAATGTAGTCACGTGACTCATTCTCAGTATTATCACTGCAAAGTTTTTCAGCACTATCATCCACATCCGCTTCTTCATCTGCTGCATCTTCTATACATTGTTTATCACAGGTTTCAGGTTGCTCAGTTTTGTCACCAGATGAATTATCATCAGATGAACTGCATGAATCTGTTCGGTCATCTGAAAAAAATCAATAACGTTCGACTCTCAAATAACCTATTAGAAAACACTGTATTTGCCAAAAACTTCATGGTCCATGAGGCATGAGGTGAAGTGTTTAACCTGCCATTGTTGTTTATATTTTGTCTCATGCCACAAACATAACAAACAATGGCAGGTTTTTTGGGATATTCTAAACTTCTGATTTGATATTGTCGATAATTTTTGACAAATTATGTTCACTAGCAAGTGGCAACACAGCCAAGGTGAAGTTGACGTAGACGTGAAAAAGCAAGCTTCCAGCAGGGTTTTAAATTTACAAACCGGCATTCCAGTCCTAAGACGTTACCACATTATCATGCAGATAGCTTGAAACATTTTTGCTGTATACCTGTTTTGTTGAGACAATCTTCTCCTAGCTGTTCGATAACAGAAGCAAGATATTCAGCTTGTGACGCTGTTTCTTCCAATGATTTTACTTCACTTTGAAGATCTTTTATCAACTCATCTTTCTTCTCAACCTCATCTGCGAGCTGCATGTACAGAAACACGTAAACATGACTTACATATGAAACAAGACACTAAGTTGGATACATTTTTTCAAATCCCAGAGAGCTTTTTGTAAAAAGCACATATTTGTTGCCTTGCAGAAATAATAATAGTAAAAAATTGTAATGCAAGTTTTGACAGTTAGTGGAAAAACCATGGTGTAAACAAGTAACATGAACATGTATGAACTCAGTAAGCATCAAGCCAATAAGCAAGAAGTGTTCGGCTCCAAAAAGTTGTGACAGAAAAAACAATATTACTGTAACAAATTATAGTCATTTAGTCTGATACAAACATACCTCACTCAGCCTACTGAAATTTAAAACCTATGGGCTAAGCTTTGTGACTAGATGCTTTCAGATCAATATCAAACCTGTTTATTTTCATCCAAAGCTTCATGAAGGGCCTTTCGTCTCTCCTCGGCAAGTAACTCCCAATATTTGTCACTAGGTGTCTCACTGCACATTAGATCCACTGCATCGGGTGATGTTTGAGTTGCGATCGTTTTACTCTGAACAAAGTAATGAGGTTATTTTTTCAACAAATAATTTTTAAAAAAATCAACAACACATGTAGCAAGAAAGAAAGGTTATTTTTCAGAGCAGATGCTTCAAAGTTAGTGATATCTGGTAAGATTTTTATGTGATTACCTTTTTAGCTGTTTGCACCGTTTCATCAAATATTTCCAGTTTCCGTTTTCTTTCACATTTTATGTTTGGGACATCAGAAATAAAATCTTTAATCGACGTCTTGGATGATAATTTGCTGAACAAGAAAAGGTTTTGAATAGTTAACAGCTTACAAAACATTATACAATTCAGGTGTTTTACCTTTGCTTTGTTTTAATATTGCTTGATTTTGGCTGAAGAACTCTTTTGTTGATTTTGTTTTCAGATTTGAACACAGATTTTGGCTGTGATAAAAGTAGGTTTTAAAGTTTCACACTTTTCTGAGTGACACTAATTTACAACAACTCTGATAGTCCAAATTTAAAGACCCCACAGGCCAGCATACCCACTCGTAGAAAATAAAAGGACCTAAAAAAATTTTAGAGGAACCTACATCACAAATTTAGGTTCTTGTAACTTTTAGGTTTAGGCTCGTCACCAACAACTACAAAGGGTTTTTCTCAAAGTCATGGTTCCGACTAAACAATGGGTCTCACGTCACAATGCTGCAAGTAAAGATTGGCAGAAAATGCATTGGTTTAGAAAGAAATTCTTTAATAAAACGAGTATAGGTCTGCAGTAAATCATTTCTTCTTTTGTTTAGGCGAAGCAGAAATTGTGGTGGAATTTAATTACCAAGTTAAATCGGGCACTCCAAAAACCATAATAGCCCGTGTGGTTACTGATAATTATATAGTGCAGGTGTGTTCGCCCTTTCTTATCTTTTTTTCTTGTAATCTTTTCTTTTTATCGCATTTTTTTTTGTTTATGTTCCTCAACATTGTCCACATTGCTTAACTTACATTTCATACTTCCTAATGAAGGCTGCTGCATAACAGCCGAAACGTCGATAAAGTAAAGTTTGCCAGAAGGGCAGGAACAGCAATAAAATATGCATGGCAGCATCAGTAACAATTTATTTAAGTACCAAGCACCAAAACAAAAATTTAAGTGAAGAAAATTGTCTGAAATAACCACAACCGGCACGCTCAGCAACTACACTGCACTTATGTCAGTGTTCATACTTTCTTGTTAGTGGGAAAAATCACAGCATATGTAACAAAAGACTCAAATCAAATTATAGATGTGCTCTTCTTATTCTGCAGGCGCACTAGTTGCTGTTAATTTCAGACGTTTTTTCGCCAAAATGTAAATTTTCGTTTTTGGTGCTTGGTACTGTAAGGACTGCTCTACATGCGTTTTAGCAAATAACTCCCATCTAAACAATGCATTTTGAATAAATTTATTTAATAATAACATACAACAAAAGAAGAGGTTAAAGTTGCATCAATAGTTAGTCCATTGTGCAAAAGAAAGAGTTGATTTTACCTGTGCATTTTCATCCACTGGTTTGTTTCGATCCAAATGAGCTAAAAACATTTTTGTTGACAACATCGTGGAAAAAATAAAATCTGGATTTGGAAACAAAAGATGACGGATAAAACAACTATTTGTAGTTAGATCAACACACAAATGCCAATTTAGGCCCAAGACTTGCAAAGCAACCAACTAAACTCCAGAAATTAAACATGTATTTTAACCACAACTCAAGACAAACACAAATGGCAACTTCGCTTGTTTTTTTCTTCGAAAATCGCGCCATCATTGATCTTTGACCTTTATTTGCTACTGACCATTCACACGGATTGGCGTATGCAGATTTCTTTGATTTTTTTTTGAGTGTTGTTAAAAAAATAAACATGCCCTAGTTGGTCCTTGTTCATTGCACCTCCAAATTATAACGAATATAAATTCATTAAATATCTACAAAATATTGAAGAATCGTCACCCACGCAGGTGGTACTTGCGATTTATATGTAAGTCCAAGTAACATAGAAATCTGTGCGAATGTTAACCTTCAGGTGTAAACTGGGCAACCGCTTGTTATTTTCGGCAATAAATTTAAATACTACTTTAAAAAATAAATTAAATATACGCCTAGGTTTTCTTGCTTTGTTGGGATACATGCATAATTTATTCACCTGCCAAATGCAATCGAAAAATATGGCAGAAACAGATTACACGGTAGGCTATATTAATGGGACGGATCAGCTTAGAACCAAGAGTGGTTATCGTGATGCTGATTAGGATAGAAAAATCATTCTGTAAGTTGATCCAAGTTTAAAATCACGGAAGAGTGTTGAAGGATCTTCACAACGATTCAACCACGATGTTTCTCCAAGGCCTGCTGGTAATCTTGCTGTAAAGGTGGTTGCCCGATTTAACACTCAGAATGATTTGCATGTAACCATAACTTGTTGAGCCACTAAATATTTATTTTTAAGTATTCCTGCATATTGTGTCTACCAAACCAGTACCAATTTATTGTTTGCCCGCGAAGTAATTTATGGGGGTGCAACATTTTCCCGAAGAAAATATAAGCACGGCGATTATTGTTTTCCCAAATGTATTTATTGTCATACTAAAATTACCTGTATGCCTCGTAATATAGAATTCAGCTATAACTTAATTATTTTGTGCATGGCAGCAGCTATAAAGTTGCCTGCTAAGATTGGACCTAAATTTTGATAGAATTCAATATAACGCCCACAAGTTAAAATATGCATTTTTTTGTAATAGCCACAAAAACACTGCTTAAACTTTAACAAAAGACTTGCCAGCACCCACTTTAACCATGCAGACTATTTGTTAATATTTAAATAGCTCGGGTTGTTACGTTTAATTAAATCAACCCGCTGCTGTCAACTGTAAACGATTTAGCGGACTGGTTCGGGTGTGGTTGCGAATTTTTCACCAAAAGTACCTGACGTTGGTACCTCCGAAGACCTGGTATAGGCAGACCGATAGTGTAGGCCCAATGCGTCACTTTAAACAAAAAAAAACTGTGATCTTCATAGGGGCCTTGCACGATTATCCCGATTATTTCAAGCGACAAAATATTGTCAACAGTCACGGCTAATACCGAAGAGAGTTTGTTTATTCCGAGATAGAGCAATCAAAAATTTGCGAAGGAAAATAACCTAGTTCTCATCCGAGGAAGTTGCAGTTGGTGAAATCTCCTCCTCGTCACCTGTGAAGAAAACAGGTTGGATCTACCAATAATGACACTTAAAAACATATGCGCGTCCCCAAATGACTGTAATAATAGATTCGGCAAATTGTACATTACAAAAAGTGCTATTTTTTGTATAAACATTGTCGACACAATCACATTACATTACAAAGCTCCACCCATCACAAATTTAATCCATTTTTGCACAAGGAATTCCCACTTGGGAACCCTTGCACGTTACCAGGAAAATTTTTGTAATGCGTGGAATGTTTACATGAAGTGTAAAGCTAATATTATTTAAGAAATGAAAAAGCTCGTCTTCAATTTCATTTTCATTTAAAATTTTAATAAGTCTACTTCTTTAAGGTGTGGTGAGCTTTGTTGTTTGTTTTGAAACTTTTATACTTTGTAAAATAAATAAAAAATAACGGACGCAGCATCAGAATAACTGCTCACCTTTTTATAGGTCTTCACATTTCCTTGAAAGCAGAATTCCTGTTTTTCCCAACTTCTTCCAATCATTCAAGCTTTCTTCTAGCTTCTTATTTTCACCATCTTTCTGCAACAAGTTGCGGTTTTAGAAATACCGTATTTTACGGACCATAAGGCGCAACTTAAATCCTTTTTTTTCCTCATAAATTGATCGTGCGCCTTATAAGCCGGTGCGCCTAATGTATGGATCAAGTAGTGCTTTATTGCCTACACTTAAAACCAGTACCGATACTATTATAAATAAACCACCGTCTTACACAATAAACTACGGTAAAAGCAACTATAGCAACTGTGATATTCATACTATTGTGACTTGCTTACATTTATTACGTAACAAGTTTTTGTTTAATGAGCTTTATACGGTAACCCATACTCCTTAAAATACGTTGCGTTCTATAGCCCGGTGCGCCTTATGTATGAACAAAAAATTAATCAAAGCAATTTATTGACAGTGCGCCTTATAATCGGGTGCGCTTTATGGTCCGTAAAATACGGTAGTTTAATACCAAACTTATGTATACAAAAAATCTTAAACATGGCAGTTAATTGTGTGTTAACCAACCTTCCTTATTTTTTCCAACAATTTGGGACAATTCGGGCAAGATCTTCCACAATTGCACAAGTGTGCGCCCTTTGTTTCAAAGAACAGATAATTAAAGTATTATTGAAAAACCTGACGCATCAACTGGAATGAACGATTTTAACCAAGAAACCATGCAAGTTTGAGGTTATGTTTAATTTCAACAGACAGCAGACGGAACCAATTAACGAGACGCTTACTCAATGACGTCATTGCCAGATACAGAAAAACTTGGACTGTTTATAAAAGCATTGCACTTCGGCGTCTATCTTCGAAAAAAAAACACACAGATGTAGATAATTAGTTGGGAGTAACACGAAAACTTACTGCCTGTTGTTGTACGGGTGTTACACATCCTTTAGAATTCCAGTTTTTTGCATCCTGACATTGACCGCCTTCAGGCTGGACAAGATTTGTAGCTTTCAACATTTTCTGGGATGAAATATTCACTAAGATACTTGCAATTCAAAAACACTAAAGTTAAAAGAACACTGCGCCGCGCTTTTTGTGTCTTTAACCTAAACAAAAATTAACAAAGGTATGATTTGCAATCAATTATTACGTTTTTGTCATCTGGTCTGGGTCGAGGCGCCGCAAGCGGCTTGGCCTGGTAGTGCTCTTCCAAATTCATTCTTTTCGTGGCCGGGTCACCGGCTTTGTCGTAGATAAATCTTTCAGTTTTTCTTATTTTCGTCAGCGGAACTGACTAAACACCAACAAGTTATACTTTTTTTACCGCAAGCAACAATTATCTGGTGTACGTCTGAAGTCAAGTTTTGCTCACTGGTAAAATCAACCTATCACAAAAACAAAGAAAATATAACAGAGATATTTTTTACGACGGTAACAATGTTAAGTATTTATCGTGTCGAAAACCGTTTCATTTACGTAACTAAAAGTTAACGATTTAATTACTTACTGGTGACTTCTTTTCATTCTCGAATGTATTCGGTTGCTATCAGACACAGTTTTGTTTAACAAGTAAAGTCACTACCTGAGGAAACAATATACAATTTTTACCTTGTCACTGAATTGATTCGTCGACATACGATAAAAACATTGTCCTGCTTTGTAACGCCGGTTGTGTTCTTCAATCCTAGCCAGGTTGTCTTCAAATATCTTCCGTCTAAACTGCCTTTCTTCCGCATCAATGTATTGTTTCCCTGTTAAGCACACAGATATGTAACACCTTGGTTTGTGTCAACTGTTAAAATCAGGATTCTTAAATATTATACGATCTAAACCTGTGTCGTGTTTTGTTTTGACGTAATTGTTTATCAAAATTAATATAATCCATCACTTTCCAACTCACCATATTTCTGAACCCAAGCATTCCATATATCTGCAGAGTATTGTGACATAGCAAAACTTTAAACATTCGAAAAAACAACTAAAAAATAAACAATTGCCATGACAGCCTTTCCAACCATGTTTTAACTGTAGTTCCCGTCAAGAAAGACAAACGAGTTTAAATCCCAATCCATTGGATATTGACGCAAACACAGTGGATGCTATGGCAACCATGATGTGATTACCTTTGCGCGGAACTATAATTATTCTAGCAAATCTCATCTGCTAAGAAGTTTTCAATACCATAAGGTCAAATTTCTACCTCATCATCATATAGTCTGAGTTGATGAAATTCCATCACATTTTACTTACCATCTTTCTGAAACCATTTACTCCATTCATTTGCATGGTATGACATTGTAAAACGCACAATTCGCAATCGAAAAAAAAACAACTAAAAATTAAACAATTAATAACCAGTTTAATCTAATGCATTACGTCGCAAAAAAAGCAAGTAGGCGGAAGTTTTTATGCAGTCCTTGCAATCGCTCCTTTTGTCTATATCTGCACTGTGTAAGTCTGAAAAGCTTGCTAATGTGTTTTTTCATCGCCGCCATTTTTAAAAAAACAACAATCAACACTTTTGGTCCGATTATTCACAGTTAATTTACATTATTTACATCCAATGATTTAAACAGGGCCCTGATGAAAGCACAACAATTGTTCGCGACGTAATGTATTGCAATAAGCTCTTCAGTTCAATTTGCAATATTGTAAATTCATCGTTTTAATTTGCAATGAATGCTATAGCTTCGCTGGAAGGTTTCTGTGCTGGTTTGAAGATTGGGCGAAAGGTAATATACGATGGCTTCCTAGGACTGACAAAAAGAGGCGTTGTGCGACGTTTACAAATGCTCCACAATCAAAATATTGCTTGGATTCTTCATTCATTCAAAACTTAAACCATAGTCACACAAAACACAATACAATGATTGTTTTTGTTCCACTGCCTGGAAACCCTCATCGCAACAACACAAAACTCTGCACCTTCGTCAAACAAAGCAGTTTGTTCTAAAAAATGCAAACAAACACGCGGAACTTTACAACGACATTGTCAAACTAAACATACAAATGTTGTTTTAACAAGACCCTTTGTCAAACTTGTTTACATATGTGTGCCCGCTAGTGTGAAGGCTATCACAGTGCCACTGTCAACAGCTGCACTGATGAGACCTTACAGGTCGAAAGAGTGCGTGTATACACCCTGTCTGCAGCTCTCCAATATTATGGCTTATTTGTTTATATCCTTTTCAACAAAAGATTTAATGAGGAAAAGTATTTTTGACTTCCATGGTGTTACGCATACTTTTAATTATGTGACGTTAAACGAAATATCTTTGTGGCAGAACATAAAAACATTCAGATTTTGAAGAGGCAAACATCTTTTCGTGGTAATTAACAACATTGAAGTCTAACGACTTTGGTAAATGAATGCTAAACATTACAATTCGAAGGGTTATGTGTTAGACCAAAACAGTCGTAAATCGGTTTGTGGTAATCATGCAGAAAAAGTTTTACGGGCACAAAAAATCATTGTAGTATTTTAAACGACATGCCGCGCAATCCTTTTGTATTTTTAATCAATATATTTGTTTGTTCAAGTGTGGTGTCGCGACAAGATAAAGGCCCTAAAGCAAACGCTATGTTTCCCAGCAAAGCAACTTTTATATTCCGCAAACAAATGTTGTGGCCGTTGCGTGATAACTTGAAATAAAAAAGTAGACCAGGAGTACTCTATTCCAACAAACACAGGAAAACACAAAATAAAAACAAAGTTACAATGACGAGGATTCTTCATCTTCATCTGTTCTTAATTTAAGGCAGTCACGTGACTTATTCCCAATATTTGTCATAAAGTCAACTTTTGCATCTGTTGCATCTTTCATACATTGTTTTTCACAGGTTTCAGGTTGTTCAGTCTTGTCATCAGATAAATTATCATCATAAGAATTGCAGGAATCTGTTCAGTCAGCTGAAAAATAATTATCAAAAGCACTAACGTTTGACTCTCGAACAACCTTTTGGAAAACACTGTATTTGCCTAAAAACAACATCCAGGCCTATGAGGCAAGAGGTAAAGTGTTCATCTCATGCCACAAACATAACAAATAATGACAGGTTTGCCTTTCTGGGATATTCTAAAGTTTCGCTCTGATATTGTAGATACCTTTTGTACAAATCATGTTCATTGGCAACACGGGCAAGCTAAAGTCAAAGCAAGATATGAAAAATCAAGCTTCCATGGGTGTACCAACGATACCACCTTGTCATGCCTATAGCTTGAAACATTTTTGCTGTGTACCTGTTTTGTTGGGACAATCTTCTCCTAGCTGTTCGATGACAGAAGCAAGATATTCAGCTTGTGACGCTGTTTCTTCCAATGATTTTACTTTACTTTGAAGATCTTTTATCAACTCATCTTTCTTCTCAACCTCATCTGCGAGCTGAATGTACAAAAACATGTAAACATGACTTACATATTAAACAAGACACTAATTTGGATACATTTTTTTAAATCCCACAGTACTTTTTGTAAAAACCACATATTTGTTGCCCAGCAGAAATAATAATAGTATGAAGCAAACATACCTCAGTCTACTGAAATTAGATCATTACTGAAATTTAAAAACTATGGGTCAAGCTTTGTGACTATGCTTTCAGATCAATATCAAACCTGTTTATTTTCATCCAAAGCTTCATGAAGGGCCTTTCGTCTCTCCTCGGCAAGTAACTCCCAATATTTGTCACGAGGTGTCTAACTACACAATAGATCCACTGCATCAGGTGATGTTTGAGTTCCGATCGTTTTACTCTGAACAAAGTAAAATAAGAATATTTTTTAAATAAATTATTTTTAAAAAGCATCATCAACATATGTAGCAAGAAAGGCAGGTTATTTTTCAGAGCAGATGCTTTAAAGTTAGTGATATCTTGTAACATTTTTATGTGACTACCTTTTTAGCTGTTTGCACAGTTTCATCAAATATTTCCAGTTTACGTTTTCTTTCACATTTTATGTTTGGGACATCAGAAATAAAGTCTTTAATCGACGTCTTGGATGATAATTTACTGAACAAGAAAAGGTTTTGAATAATTAACAGCTTACAAAACATTACATAATTCAGGAGTTTTACCTTTGCTTTGTTTTAACATTGCTTGATTTTGTCTGAAGAACTCTGTTTTTGATTTTGTTTTTGGATTTGGACACAGATTTTGGCTGCGATAAAAACAGGTTTTAAAGTTCAGTGATTTGTGATTATAACAATTCTGACAGACAAAAGTTAAAGACCCCACAGGCCAGATTTAAGTTTGCCTGCATTTAGTCTAGAAATACTGAGTTTACCTCAAACAAATTGTAGACATCATCATTTTAATCAAATGGAAATATGTGCACTGGATTTATATACGGTATTTTGTGTGGATCAACAAAAAACTTTAACTAATGGTAAATATAACACATGGTAAATATAACACAAAAACTATGGTTCAAGCACGAACTCGGTAATTGCCAATATATATACATACCAGATTGATCAGTCTGTAATTTTATGGGTTATTTTTTGTAGATTATAGGCTTTACAGCCATAACCAAATTTAACAAAATAATTCAGTGACACTTGATTTGTGCCAAATTTTGGATATACATCCTTCATGGTTTAATTGATAAGCAACCTATGTCACATGTACCAGTGGTGCACCATACCCATGATCGGAAAAAATAATGTGCATATACAATTATATTGGCAATCAGTGCAAAGGTAATAGCCAATGCATCCACACATGAAAAATATCTGTTCGATTGTATGCACAAATTAAAAGCTTTCCAGTCTGAACTCCAAAAGTAATATATATATGTATACATACATAAATAAACAACAGTAAGCCCGCTTGTAAAAGAAAAAAAATACCAATAAATGTTTTCATAGGAACATACATCAAAATTTGTTTAGTTCACAACAACTAAAAATGAATTTTTTCTCAAATTTATGGTTCCAACTTTCCATCAACAAGATTGACGGAAAATGCAATGGTTTAGATACGAGTTCTTCAATAAAACGGGTGTGGCACTGTAGTTGTGGGAAAATTCTTTTGTTTTTTTTTCTTTTGTTTTCTTTGCCCATTTATGTGCGTGTTTATACTTTCTCATTAGTGGTAAAAATCACAGCATATTAAATAAAAACTTCAAATTATAGAAATGTTCTTCCTATTCTGTAGGTAACTTTAAAAATTTCATTAAAAGATTTTGAAATTTACAACATATTCCTAGATTTCTTGTACATTCTAACAAAAAACATAACAGATGAGCTTTAGTGACTGTCTACCGTTAGTTTTGATACAAACGAGACTTAATCGCCGCAGTAAAAACGCACACAACAGCCTAAAGTTGCTGCCAGACACACTAGTGCCAGATTGGAAAGTTTGTTTTTTGCGTGGAGGATTTCGTTTCGGCGATCATTAATTGCGCAGATGATCGCAACGTTTTTTCGTATGTTAATGCATTAGCTAATTTATATTGCATGGATTATCGGCGAATATTCGCAAAAGTGCGCAGAGGATGACATTTTTTCCAGTCTGGCACTAGTGCTGTAATAACTTAGGCTGCCACCAAATAAGAGGTTCAAGTTGTATCAACAGTTAGTCCATTGTGCAAAAAAAGAAAGAGTTGATTTTACCTGTGCATTTTCATCCACTGGTTTGTTTCGATCCAAATGAGCTAAAAACATTTTTGTTGACAACATCGTGGAAAAAATAAAATCTGGATTTGGAAACAAAAGATGACAACAACTATTTGTAGTGAGATCAACACACAAATGCCAATTTAGGCCCAAGACTTGCAAAGCAACCAACTAAACTCCAGAAATTAAACATGTATTTTAACCACAACTCAAGACTAACACAAATGACAACGAAAAAACAAACTTCGCTTGTTTTTTTCTTCGAAAATCGCGCCATCATTGATCTTTGACCTTTATTTGCTACTGACCATTCACACGGATTGGTGTATGCAGATTTTTTGATTGTTTCAAAGTTAAGCAAAAAAATAAACATGGACTAGTTTGTCCTTACTCATTACACGTCCAAATTATAACGAATATAAATTCATTAAATTAGCCGCAAGATGCTGAAGAATCGTCACCCACGCAGGTTGGTATTTGCGATTTATATAGAAGTCTACGTAACATAGAAATCTGTGCAAATGTTAACCCTCAGATGTAAACTGGGCAACCGCCTGTTATTTTCGGCAATAAATTTAAATACTACTTTAAAAAAAACTTAAATATACGCCTAGGTTTTCTTGCTTTGTTGGGATAGATACATAATTTATTCACCTGCCAAAAGCAATCGAAAATATGGCAGAAACAGATTACACGGTAGGCTATATTAATGGGACGGACCAGCTTAGAACCAAGAGTGGTTATCGTGAAGCTGATTAGGGTAGAAAAATCATTCTGTAAGATGTACCAAGTTTAAAATCACGGAAGAGTGTTGAAGGATCTTCACAACGATTCAACCATGATGTTTCTCCAAGGCATGGTAATCTTGCTGTAAAGGTGGTTGCCCGATTTAACACTCAGAATGATTTGCATGTAAACATAACTTGTTGAGCCACTAAATTTTTATTTTTAAATATTCCTGCATTGTGTCTACCAAACCACATACGCGTTTATTGTCTGCCCGCGAAGTAATTTATGAGGGTGCAACATTCTCCCGAAGAAAATATCAGCACGGCGATTATTGTTTTCCAAATGTATTTATTGTCATACTAAAATTACCTGTAGGCCTCGTAATATAGAATTCAGCTATAACTTAATTATTTTGTGCATAGCAGCAGCTATAAAGTTGCCTGCTAAGATTGGACCTAAATTTTGATAGAATTCAATAACGCCCACAAGTTAAAATATGCATTTTTTTGTAATAGCCACAAAAACACTGCTTAACTTTCAACAAAAGACTTGCCAGCACCCACTTTAACCATGCAGACTATTTGTTAATATTTAAATAGCTCGGGTTGTTACGTTTAATTAAATCAACCCGCTGCTGTCAACTGCAAACGATTTGGCGGACTGGTTCGTTGTTCTTTCACTGCACAATATATTCACTGAAAACCAAGAGACTGTGGTGCGGTTGTGAATTTTTGACTCATCGTACCTGACGTTGGTACCTCCGAAGACCTGGTATAGGCAGACCGATAGCGTAGGCCTATGGTCATTTTAAACAAAAAACTGTGATCTTCATAGGGGTCTTGCACGATTATCCCGATTATTTCAAGCTACAAAATATTGTCAAAAGTCACTGCTAAAACCGTAGAAAGTTTTATTTTTAAAATTGCGAGAAAGAGCAATCAAAAATTTGCGTAGGGAAAATAACTTAATTCTCATCCGAGGAAGTTGCAGTTGGTGAAATCTCCTCCTTGTCACCTGTGAAGAAAACAGGTCGGATCTACCAATAATGACACTTAAAACATATGCGCGTCCCTTATTGACTGCCATAATATATTTGGCGAATTGTACATTACAAAAAGTGCTATTTTTTGTATAAACATCGTCGGCACAATCACATTACATTACAAAGCTCCCCCCATCACAAATTTATTCCATTTTTGAACAAGGAATTCCCACTTGGGAACCATTTCACATTACAATAAGGAAAATTTTCGTAATATTATGCGTGGAATGTTTACATGAAGTGTAATGCTAATATTATTTAAGAAATGCAAAAGATCGTCTTTAGTTCATTTTCATTTAAAATTTTAATAAGTCTACTTCTTTAAGGTGTGGTGAGCTTTGTTGTTCGTTTTGAAACTTTTATACTTTGTAAAATAAACAAAAAATAACGGTCGCAGCATCAGAAGAACTTCTCACTTTTTTGGAGGTTTTCACATTCTTTGACAACTGCATATCCTGTCTTTCCCAACTTCTTCCAATCATCCAAGTTTTCTTCTAACTCCTTATTTTCGCCAACTTTCTGCAACAAGTTGCGGTTTTAGAAATAATTTGATACCAAACTTATATATACAGAAAAACGTATGACAGTTAATTTTGTGTCAACTAACCTCGATCTCTTATTTTTTCCATCAGCTTGGGACAATTCGGGCAAGATCTTCCACATTTGCACAAGTGTGCGCCCTTTGTTTCAAAGAGCTGTTATAAAACAGATAATTTACCACGACAAAGTACTATTGAATAAAAAACTTTATTTGAGCGCCAACTGGAATGAACGATTTTAACCAAGAGACCAGCTGTAAGTTTAAGGTAGGTTTAACTTCGCAGACAGCAGACGGAACCAATAATAAAACGAGAAGTTTACTCAATGACGCCAATGCCAGATACAGGTAACCTTAATAAAAGCAACAGTAAAAGCATTGGGGCGTCTATATTTAAATTCTTAGTTGCTTGTATTCAAATTAGTTTCTCACCTCATTGTGTGAAGCGCTAACTGTTTTGTGAGTTTTGTCTTTTTCAGGTTTTGGATTCTGTGGAATCTCAACTAACGGAATTCTGTGGATGATCAAGTTCTTTCAAATGACAATTTAGGGAACATTTTTAACACGTTTACCTTGCTGTAGTTGAAGTTGGTTGAAGACTTTTTGCTCTCTGGAGCTTGTGACATGTAAAGGCCTATCACAAAATTCACGTAAGCAGAAGGTTTGCGAGAATCAAAGAGAGCTGCAGGCAGGCGAACACACTGTTTCGATCTGTATGGTTTTATCACCCGAGCCGTTAGCTCTATCGGATACCAAGCAATCGTTTGGCCATATGCTCTTCACGGTGGTTCGTTTCTTGGTACTTTTGAGTACACAACGGAACGATGCTGACCGAAACGTAACATAAAGTCTGTGTACCTGCTTGTGTTAAAGCTATCACAGTGTCACAATCAACATGCAGCTGCACAAATGAGACCTTACTGGTCAAAACAATGTGCATACTCCTCATTAATGTATTGATGAGATATGGAAAAACCTCGAACAAGTGATTTTGTTAACAACAAGTTGCGTTAATTTTGAACTTTACAACGAAAGATAAAAGCAGTGTTATGCTTACCTTCTTATTAACTGGCGCATTTTCATCACTCTTAGATTGATTCATTTTCAGCCAACCTGTGCCTATTAATATGGCACGCGTGTTAATTTGGAAGCAATTTTATTCCTATTTTGCAATGTATATAACAGCACTTACAAGGGTAATACATACGACCTGCAGACCCGGAAGCTAATTAGTTGTTTCTGTAAAATTTAAACTACCGTCTATGATTGGGCTTAAGTTATTCAAATATTGCCTGCCTAGAAGACTCTGCTCTTCTCCACAAACTCAAACAACAATTTAAACCAACCCGAGTTCAAGGAAGAATGACGGTAGTTTAAATTACGCGCGCATGATAAACCGAAAGGAACCAAGCGTTTGAACGTACACAAGCTCCTCGTCTGTGTTTGCACACATCGCTTCTCTTAATACACTTGGGTAACATTCCACGGAATACAACGAACTTCAATATCGCTGGGAAATATTTATTCGCGTACAAAAAACTTTAAAATTACCAAATCGTTTACAAGTGGGCGCTTGCTTGCCATGAGTTGCGTGGTAACGAAATACCCTGTGGTACGACGTAAGTGACCTAGAGCAGTGCTTCCCAACCTTTTTCAGTTCGCGACCTACTTTTAATGCAAGTTTTATTGTGCGACCCACAATGAGATATGACCAAACGAATGTTACGTAATGATAATGCAATAATTTCGTGATCTAATAGAAAAATATAACATTTAGAAATGCTTCGCGACCCACCTGAAATAGCTTCGCGACCCACTGGTTGGGAAGCACTGACCTAGAGTAACCCCGACAGACTGTTCGATTATGGAGTTGGTTGGAATCTCATCTGTGGGAAACCACCCTTGTCAGAGTCGTATGGTTTGTGCAGATTTATTGTAGCAATTACATCATCATGCAGTGACGACACACACAACAACGACAAAGCAGTGAGAATTCGATAATCTCGTCGATTCGAAATAATAAGGCATCCTCAAACAGTGTCCAAAGTATGAAGCTTTTAATAAGCGCAGGGTGATGGCATTGCTCTGTTATATTATTGTAACATCGGCTGTAGTTTTTTACACAAAACAAACACATACAAGGGAAAGTTCAAAGTTCAAGCCAGGTCGAGTTGGCTGATCTTGATGGGGCTGGTGGGGGTGGAATGACGTCCTTCTGTACGCTTGAACGTGTCACGTGGTTGCTGGGCAACGTACTTCTCTGCCGGCACAACCAGTTTGCGTCTGACGTCAACACACTGCCCGTCAAGCTTGAGTGAGTTTCTCTTGCACGCCAGGTCAGCCTCGATCCTGTACAGGTTCTTGTAAAGTCCGTCCCGGGCGTGACTGGAAAAGAAACATGTACTTTTAAGCACGATTTAAAATTCAACATATCCCGGACATCAGTTTATTCAACTTTTGGGTGTGATTTCTTGACTTGTTTGAATGCTCAGACCACTCCCTGCACACCCCGAAGCAAAGACAAAAAGCAAAAAAAAATTACACAAAAACTTAATACACACTTAACTCTAACACAATAGTTTATTGTAGATCTGTTCCCTGACTTTGAATGTGGTTGTTACTGACAAGTTTTCATGCAGAAATGGTATTGGACACAACATTGCCATTATTTAAAACACTATTAGGGCATTTTCTTGCATGAATTCCAAATTAATGTTAACAGTCAAGTTATTTAACTTGTTTTAGTTTACCATATGGCAAATAAAATGCAAATTCCAGATTAAGTGTTAATGCGAACTGGTAAGCCATAAAACTGTAGTCCCTCTTGTGTACCATAACATGAGCTGTTACAACTGTTTGCTCATCACATAAATATGGATTGTCACAACTTACTGAGCCTGGGCAAGCTTCTCCTTCAGTGAAGCAATACTTCCTTCAATCTGGTGAACTTCTTCAGTCAAACCATATTGTGGCTGCAAATAATTCCACATTAAAGTAATGCTATGTCTAAATAGGAATTGTATATTGAGCCACTTGTCAGTATTACCATGTACCCGCTTTCTTCTGTATCAAGTTACCAAACAGTAAAGCAATGAAATCTATTGTTTGAAAATGCTTTAAATATTATATGACACATTTAAATCAACTCAGGACATCAGAGCAGAACTTTAAACTCCATTGGAACTTTAAAAATCCCAAACAAAAGTAAATTTCACAAAAAAACAGTGACTTTTTTTATATAAACCAGCGGGAAACTTTCATATCCTCTAGGATGTTCATTTCATTTTAACAGTTGCATGCGTAGTTCGTTTACATTGTAAACCTTGGCAAAAATAAACATGATTCGATTTTAAATAAAACTGGTGGAAGTGTCTCATGTAATAAAATTTATGTTAAGAATAATTTTTACAAACATGAAGAATATTGTTACCTTGTCTCTGCATAGTTCAACATTTGGTCGATAAGTCCTTGTCTCTAGTCTGGTGTGAGCAACCTTGAGTGGTGCAGCTTTGGCACGGATTGCATGTTCCAGATTTCTAATGTCCGCCTCAACCTCAGCAATTTCTTCTTTCGTCTGAAACAAATAACTGTGATTGCGACTTTTTAACATTTCTACTTAATATGAGCATAAAAACTTGTAAAGACAAAAAACTTCCACAACCAAAGTGGAAAAAGTCACAAGCAAAATAATCATGCTAGCTTTCTTGCCGTAAACCTTTTAATCAATTAATACAGTACTGCAATACTGTTGTGTAGTCCTCATGCTAGTGGAAAACCAGAAAATATGTTGTTTATTTTATTTTGTGGAGTTACACTTGGTACAAATAGAAACAACACTTACATTGGTCTGTTGCCAGACAAGCTCCCTCTCAGCTTGCTCCATTTCATGAAGTCGTTTGCGGTATGAGAACTGGGTTGCAGTCCGTTGGGCTTCCAATTCATTTTTGGTTTGTGCGAGAGTGGCATCGATTGCCTCACGCAGAGTCACACTCGCTCTCATCTCTGCTTCTGCTCTGTCCTTGTTGTACTGAGAGAACTGGTGCCAAGACTCTGGGGTGGTGCTTCTACTCACAAAAAACACAGCATCTATGTAAAGGGTGGTTATAAAATTAAGACAAAAATAAAGACAATAGCAGTTGTGTAGAAAAATGCTGCATGAAACCAGTTTCAGTAAATATAGGCTGGCTAGATTCGATAAAGGAGTTATTTCCAGATCCAAGATTTGTTCTAATGGAATATTCAACTTATTAGTTATATTTGAAAACCTGTGCAAAGATTGCATGTTTATGCAAATCAGTGCTAATAGCAACCATGCAATGAAGAGCAATACTGATGGACTTACTCTTTGAGAACATGTGTAGGATTTGGTTTGTATGAGATTCCAGATGACTCATTATTGAAGCCGTAACATTGTTGGTCGATTCCTTGAGCTTCAAACTTGTCTCTCTGATCATTGGCCAACTGCTGACGTGCCTCTCTCAACAAGCTGCACAATATTAATAAAAAACAATTAGTTTTCAGTATTACATGCTGATTATTTCAACATAGCACCTATTATTGTGTGTCCATTTAAAGAGTAACTATGTCTACGTCAAGAAAGTACCACGGTTAGCACAAAATAAAAAAATTAAGACCATCAGTTTACACACACAATGTTAATACAAAATGAACTTTTTAGGAACATTTTTTTATTTGGCTTGATAAATTTATTATTTTTTTTACCATAATTGCTCAAAAGATTCAGCAATCCTTTTCTAAAGTTGTTCCTTGATCTTGTCGATGATTTCCACCTCCTGCCAACATAACACAACAAATTTTTTGTCTATTTACTTCCAAAATACAATTTGCTTGCTCAGTTTCCAACTTTTCCTTGTTCAATGCCTTCATTGAAAGCATAAAACAAACAGTGTCGCAATATGTTTGCCAAAAAATTTGCTTACATTATTTCCTGCATCTGTTTCATCCAAACATCTTTCCAATGTCTCCTTGCACTTTGTGATGTCATCAATGCGATCATCCAAGCGTGTATTGTTGTCATGCTGGTTCCATTTAGTTTGATTTGCAGTTAACCTGGTGCCCCTTTTACTCATACAGAAACACTTTTCCTTTAATTCTACTAATACTACTGACTGATTACAAAAGCCCATGGCCTCATCTTTTCTAAACTTGCACTGTGATACCAAAAAATATATTGCCCTGAGACAAAAAAATTGACTGCAATAAATAAAAAGAGTTTGCAGTTTATTTTCAAAATAAGTAAATTTGCATTTTATTTTCAAAATAAGTAAATTTGCATTTTATTTTCAAAATAAGTAAATTTGCATTTTATTTTCAAAATAAGTAATGCGACAAACTTTATTTTCAAAATAAATAAGTCATTTCGTTTTCATCTGAAGTATCAAAAGTATCACAAGTATCAAAATTATCAAAAGTATGTGAAGTATCACAAGTATTAGTAGTATTAGAAGTATTAGTAGTATTAGTAGTATTAGTAGTATTACTAGTATTAGTAGTATTAGTAGTATTAGTAGTATTAGTAGTGTTAGTAGTATTACTAGTATTAGTAGTATTAGTAGTATTAGTAGTGTTAGTAGTATTAGTAGTATTAGTAGTATTAGTAGTATTAGTAGTATTAGTAGTATTAGTAGTATTTGTAGTATTTGCAGTATTAGTAGTATTAGAAATATTAGTAGTATTAGTATTATTAGTAGTATTTGAAGTATTTGAAGAATTAGAAGAATTTGAAGAATTTTCCTCATCACCTGTGAATGAAAGAACATGCTTTGATTGGCTTTGTTTTTGTGTTGGAACTATTTAAGAAAAAAAGTGACGTCACATTTGATAAATTCCCCACATTTTATTACCTTGATCAGTCAGATCAGCCAGTTCCTTTCCTAGTTTACACAGATCCTTATAACCTTGCAGTTCTTCTTCAAGCTTTTTTATTTTCCTATCTTTCTGCAAAAAGTTAGGCAAGTTAAAGTGTAAGTGACTCAGAAAAATTAAGCATATTAATAATTAAACTAAGAGATGGTCAATTTTTGGCAAAAAAAGGAGCTTGGTAGGGCAACTGGTTTCTGAGATACAGTTGATCAAAGTTGCAATTTTAACGTTGTGAATGAAATCATTTGAAAGCGAGATTATTTCTGTGTGACGTCATAGAAGTCGTGCGAGTGCTGGTAGCAAGCCTTATGCATAGGAATGGAAACATAGTAACACTGGTTTAATATAGTTTTGCATCAACTTTGCTGCATTCAAGGCACAATAAGTGAACAAGTGCAATAAACGAATTTTTATGTCAATTTAAGCAGCAGACAGATGGCAGCTGTTTTGACCTATTATGTCTTTTTTAGTTTTATAATAATAAAACAGTTACTGGGACAGGGTGTTCTTGTTGGTAAAGCATTTATGATTGCTGACATGATACATGAACTTTTCAAAACGCGAAAGAGACAAACCATCAATTTAGCATTGTCGTTTTGTCCACTCACAGAAACAGATAAAAGTAATTGAATTTTGAGGCTGGCAAAGATCGCTAAGAAAAAAACGACCAAATTAGCTGATTATGCAACACAACACTGTTATTTTGTCATAGTACCACTTTTTATCCGACAGTGGCATTGCCTACGACCTACGAGTTCGCGTCATAAATGGTAAATTTAATTCGCCACAATCAACCACTAATGTACTTTTCGCAATATAGTTGTAACTAGTAATGTTGGAATCCTCAAATTAAAATCAACACAAAGGTGAGGTTAAAGTTATGACATCACACCCAAAATGACGTCATTTAATGTCACGGAGTAAAGAAACAAACCATCCCAGTCTTGTCGAAGTACAGGGTAATAAATGCTGCTCCACCCTTTGATCTTCCGATAATCAGGGACAAATAAGCCTTTGGTTTGTGATGTCACAGTGACATATTTTTTGTGATGTAAAACCTTGTCTTGACCTTTGAGATAATGTAATTTGTGGATTCTCCTATGTTTGAAACTATTCGATATCTGTGTAATATGGTGCCTTCTCCTATGTAAACAATGCATTTTTTCGCGCGACCGCCTTGCGTCGCGTCAAATTCGCAACAGCAAAATTTTTTTGCGATTCTGGGTCTGTGCTTCAGAAGACAATAAGCAGAATAAACAAATACAAAACAAGACGCAAAGGTAACTTCAAAAATACAATGTATTATTGTTGTGTACTTAAATTTAAAAGATAAGAGAACTGAACATCGAACCGAAATTACAATTTTCTGTGGCTGACATGGTACATCTAATAATTTGAATTTTCTGTAAGTGATTGCCCAAGTTCTAATAACATAAAGTGCATTTGCTTTAGTTCATCAAACCAGAAAAACAGAATTAACCAGACATCCAAAATGCCCTACCGCCATAATCTCTGTTTTACAATCAAGATAATCAAAAACCTGTTTATTTTCTTCCGAGGCCTTAGCAAGTAAGTTGGAATTTATGTCACTAGGTGTCCACGGATCCACTTTATCATGTGATGTTTGAGTTGCAAAGTTTTTTGTCTAAACAAAGTAAAATGTGAATGTTAGATACAAATTCTATTGACAACTTTAAACTAAAGATATATAAAGATATATACATACAAATATCTTGTACAAGACATAATGTTGTTGAATTTGACCTTTTTGAACTTTCAATCAAAAATAAATGTTGTGACAAAGGCAATTTTTTCTTCAGAGCAGATGATTTGATTCAAAGTTAGTGATATCAGGTAAGCATTGTGAGCGATTACCTTTATAGCTGTTTGCACAGTGTTATAAAGAAGTTCCACTTCATATTTTATTTTTTGATCATCATGAGTAAATTTTGCAATCATGATATTAGGAAAAAGATTTCTGGAACAAGACAATTTGACCTTGATCTGCAAAAAAGATTAACATACTTAAGATACATTTGCCAGCATAAAACAGAATTTAAATCCAAGCAGAAAAGGGTACAACAATAATACCGGATTTGAAAGTTTGTTATTTGCACGAAGGATTTTGTTTTAGTGATCGATAATTGTGCGGACGATTAGAACGTTTTTATCATGGTAATGGGTTATCTGCTTTTCATTGGCGGATTTTTTAAATCTGGTAAAAATTTAGCTAGCCTAGGAAACCAAACATTTGCTTTGGTTACGCGCTTTTCAATCAGGTGTCACTTAAGGGAAATTGCATATCACAGTTTGAACAGCTAAGGAACGGAAGGAAAATAGATAGAGTTTATGGAACTGACCAAGGGCGTCTAAGGAAAATAGATAGAGCTTACGGAAATAACCAAGGGCATATAAGGAAAATAGATAGAGCTTATGGAACTGGTCAAGGGCATCTAAGGAAAATAGATAGAGCTTATGGAACTGGTCAAGGGCATCTAAGGAAAATATATAGAGCTTATGAAAATGACCAACGGCATTTAAGGAAAATAGATAGAGCAAAATAATCAATGCTTTTCCACAATTTTTAAAAATACATTACTTGACAGGTAAATTTTGTAGCGTTTATTCCCCAAATGATAAAACCAACCTTCATTCATGTTGATTATTTTCAATTTTATACATGTCCAATTCTTAGTCAAGAAAATGTTGGTTGAAAACACTAAATGCTTCTAATATTTGTTTTTCTTTTGTGAAAACAAGACACAGTAAAATTGAAAACGATCGGCATGAATCAAGCCCTTTAACGACATGTCAGCAACAGAACCGCACTTTCATACATTACATTAAAGATTGTCAACATACAATAAATATTGGCCAATTCGGATAACTCTATCTACTTTATTTAGACGCCCTTGGCCAGTTCTGTAATCCTTATGTATTTTCCTCAGACAATTTCTGCTCCTTAGCTCTGCAAATTAGTGCGAGTTTTCTTAGTTCCTTAGCTAATGTAACGAATTCTTAATTAACAAAACTAATTGATGCATAAAAGTGTAATTGTGAATTGGTCGTTGTGTTGTGCGTTATTTTCAGTATATCGTCGTTGCTGGCATTGACCCAAGTCTGACCATGTTAGTGCCAGTGTGACCATAAACAAACATCATATAATATTCGCTGAAAAAGAATCCTTTTGGTTGTGTAGGTCTAGTACTGGAAGATAGTGTTTTATGCAATATACTATGGTTTAATTTTACCTGTATATTTTTCACCACTTGCTTCAATTTAATTGAGCGAATTTGATCCAACTGAGATGATGTTTGTTTTTTTCGACCCATCCTCTATGTTTCCTTAACAGTTTGAGACAAGTTTCCTTAATAGATTGAGACAAGTCTATGTCTCCTTAATTAATAGCTAAACAAATAAGACAACCATTGTAGATATTTAGGTGCAATAGCCCATCAACCAGAACAAAAAATACCAACTAGCTAAAACATGGGTTATTATCGGCCTAAAACCTGACCCAAACGCTTGACAGACGTAGAAGTCAGGGAATTTCCAAACTTTTATCAAAAAGGGGTTAATATAAATTAATATCATTTACCGTAGACTTAGTGCAAGGTATAGCGAAAATACTTTAACGTTTGTTGAAGCTACATATCAAAGACATAGTGCAAGGTTAGTGTCTCATATTGATTTTTAAAAATTGAATACATTTTACATTGTCAAGAGATCTACATACGATACACCTCTGTAACGTTACAGTCCGGCCCTTTCTCCTGACACCTTTGCTTTCTTTCTTCAAAATCGCACCATCATCGTCTTTGAAAAATATTACTACACGGGGTCACAAACATTTCTCCAAAATTGATTCCCATGCAAGTCTTTGTAAAAGAAAAATCAATGCAAAATTTTATGGTTTGAACCTTTGTGTGTATATGTGCACATTGACATTACATGGATACCGCTTAGATTGATTCTTCTTCCACCAACCTGCATTTACTTGTAGCAAGTGGTAACGACCCACTGATCTCTATGAACACTGGATAGCGCAACTCCGCTCAAAATTGAAGCAATTTGATTGGCGCAGCCGCCATCTTGAAAATTCAACTTTCTTCTTGCTAGCATTGGTGCACGGTCAATTTGAAAAGGTAAATGATATTGTGGTTGTTTACTATGAAAATAATAGGTGTGAAAAATAAACAAGACTTCGCTGTTCATGCGTCAAGTGCTCGTTGCATATAAAATTGTTGGCAAATGTGAATTTACATCCGCAAGGCTATGGACTGCAGTGTTATGCCGTGACCGTGAAGAACAGGTTATGGTTTGTATGTAAGGAAATAGCTAATAATCAAATCATGTTTATTTTGCGAGAAAAGCAACTACGCGACGAACAAAAAACAAGGAAATGAAATGGCATGGGCACCGATAAAACCATAAAGGTTATCGAGTCAGGCGCCCATGTAAAGGTGATTTCCTCACGGAGAATCACCGTCTGCCGTAGGATCGCAGCCAGTCGCACTGGGAGGTGATGGGTTGCGACAAGCTGCATGTGACGAAAAGGTGGCCACCCGGCCGTGCTGGCCAAAGCAAAACCCATCGAAACGCAAACGCCAACTCGGTTCTCAGAACGTTTCCTTTGATCCACATCGACAGACCTTAACGTCCCGAGGACAGTCCAAACGTGGTGGTTTTGGTTGGAGATGGTCAGGATCGTATGGAGGTTGCGCTTGTTGAATCATCGTAGGTCTTGCTGATGATGATGTTGGTGTGCAGCGCTCCTAGGTCTGAAACAACAACGGATCCTACTAATAGTAATTGAAATTACATCAGTTTACAGGAAAATAAACTTTGGAAAACATTTTGAATTGAACCGATTCCTGTTGAACAACCGGAATCCTGTCCAAGTGCAGAGGACAGAAGTTAAATCAAACAAGATAAAGCACTTGATGGCGGGCAACACTAAAAGGAGGGACGGAGGGACGATGTACACTAAACGGAGGGACGGAGAAAAATTGCACTCCCAAGGGAGGGAAACAGTCAGAAGGCATAATAAAACATAAATACATGAAACCGTAAAATCATACATAAGAAAGGATAATAATCGTGGAGGGAAAGATTTGACGCACAATTTGACGGAGGGAAGCATTTGTTGACCAAACTTAGAAGTATTTGCAACAAACAATGAACAGGCGCTTATGGAGGGAAGGATTTGTCGCAGGATTCAACGGAGGGAAACATTTGTCGCACAATTCGATGGAGGGAAGAATTTGTTGACCATATGGTGACCGAATATACTACAAAGTATATGCAATAAACAATGCACAGGTGCTTATGGAGGAAAGGATTTGTCGCACAATTTGACGGAGGGAAGCATTTGTTGACCAAACTTAGAAGTATTTGCAACAAAAAATGCACAGGTTCTTATGGAGGAAAGGATTTGTCGCACAATTTGACGGAGGGAAGCATTTGTTGACCAAACTTAGAAGTATTTGCAACAAAAAATGCACAGGTTCTTATGGAGGGAAAGATTTGTCGCACAATTCGATGGAGGGAAGCATTTGTTGACCATTATGACCGAATATACTACAAAGTACATGCAACAAACAATGCACAGGTGCTTATGGAGGGAAGGATTTGTCGCAGCATTTAACGGAGGGAAAGATTTGTCGCACAATTCGATGGAGGGAAGCATTTGTTGACCATTATGACCGAATATACTACAAAGTACATGCAACAAACAATGCACAGGTGCTTATGGAGGGAAGGATTTGTCGCAGATTTAAAATTCAACACGATTTAAAATTCAACATATCCCGGACATCAGTTTATTCAACTTTTGGGTGTGATTTCTTGACTTGTTTGAATGCTCAGACCACTCCCTGCACACCCCGAAGCAAAGACAAAAAGCAAAAAAAAATTACACAAAAACTTAATACACACTTAACTCTAACACAATAGTTTATGGTAGATCTGTTCCCTGACTTTGAATGTGGTTGTTACTGACAAGTTTTCATGCAGAAATGGTATTGGACACAACATTGCCATTATTTAAAACACTATTAGGGCATTTTCTTGCATGAATTCCAAATTCCAAATTAATGTTAACAGTCAAGTTATTTAACTTGTTTTAGTTTACCATATGGCAAATAAAATGCAAATTCCAGATTAAGTGTTAATGCGAACTGGTAAGCCATAAAACTGTAGTCCCTCTTGTGTACCATAACATGAGCTGTTACAACTGTTTGCTCATCACATAAATATGGATTGTCACAACTTACTGAGCCTGGGCAAGCTTCTCCTTCAGTGAAGCAATACTTCCTTCAATCTGGTGAACTTCTTCAGTCAAACCATATTGTGGCTGCAAATAATTCCACATTAAAGTAATGCTATGTCTAAATAGGAATTGTATATTGAGCCACTTGTCAGTATTACCATGTACCCGCTTTCTTCTGTATCAAGTTACCAAACAGTAAAGCAATGAAATCTATTGTTTGAAAATGCTTTAAATATTATATGACACATTTAAATCAACTCAGGACATCAGAGCAGAACTTTAAACTCCATTGGAACTTTAAAAATCCCAAACAAAAGTAAATTTCACAAAAAAACAGTGACTTTTTTTATATAAACCAGCGGGAAACTTTCATATCCTCTAGGATGTTCATTTCATTTTAACAGTTGCATGCGTAGTTCGTTTACATTGTAAACCTTGGCAAAAATAAACATGATTCGATTTTAAATAAAACTGGTGGAAGTGTCTCATGTAATAAAATTTATGTTAAGAATAATTTTTACAAACATGAAGAATATTGTTACCTTGTCTCTGCATAGTTCAACATTTGGTCGATAAGTCCTTGTCTCTAGTCTGGTGTGAGCAACCTTGAGTGGTGCAGCTTTGGCACGGATTGCATGTTCCAGATTTCTAATGTCCGCCTCAACCTCAGCAATTTCTTCTTTCGTCTGAAACAAATAACTGTGATTGCGACTTTTTAACATTTCTACTTAATATGAGCATAAAAACTTGTAAAGACAAAAAACTTCCACAACCAAAGTGGAAAAAGTCACAAGCAAAATAATCATGCTAGCTTTCTTGCCGTAAACCTTTTAATCAATTAATACAGTACTGCAATACTGTTGTGTAGTCCTCATGCTAGTGGAAAACCAGAAAATATGTTGTTTATTTTATTTTGTGGAGTTACACTTGGTACAGATAGAAACAACACTTACATTGGTCTGTTGCCAGACAAGCTCCCTCTCAGCTTGCTCCATTTCATGAAGTCGTTTGCGGTATGAGAACTGGGTTGCAGTCCGTTGGGCTTCCAATTCATTTTTGGTTTGTGCGAGAGTGGCATCGATTGCCTCACGCAGAGTCACACTCGCTCTCATCTCTGCTTCTGCTCTGTCCTTGTTGTACTGAGAGAACTGGTGCCAAGACTCTGGGGTGGTGCTTCTACTCACAAAAAACACAGCATCTATGTAAAGGGTGGTTATAAAATTAAGACAAAAATAAAGACAATAGCAGTTGTGTAGAAAAATGCTGCATGAAACCAGTTTCAGTAAATATAGGCTGGCTAGATTCGATAAAGGAGTTATTTCCAGATCCAAGATTTGTTCTAATGGAATATTCAACTTATTAGTTATATTTGAAAACCTGTGCAAAGATTGCATGTTTATGCAAATCAGTGCTAATAGCAACCATGCAATGAAGAGCAATACTGATGGACTTACTCTTTGAGAACATGTGTAGGATTTGGTTTGTATGAGATTCCAGATGACTCATTATTGAAGCCGTAACATTGTTGGTCGATTCCTTGAGCTTCAAACTTGTCTCTCTGATCATTGGCCAACTGCTGACGTGCCTCTCTCAACAAGCTGCACAATATTAATAAAAAACAATTAGTTTTCAGTATTACATGCTGATTATTTCAACATAGCACCTATTATTGTGTGTCCATTTAAAGAGTAACTATGTCTACGTCAAGAAAGTACCACGGTTAGCACAAAATAAAAAAATTAAGACCATCAGTTTACACACACAATGTTAATACAAAATGAACTTTTTAGGAACATTTTTTTATTTGGCTTGATAAATTTATTATTTTTTTTACCATAATTGCTCAAAAGATTCAGCAATCCTTTTCTAAAGTTGTTCCTTGATCTTGTCGATGATTTCCACCTCCTGCCAACATAACACAACAAATTTTTTGTCTATTTACTTCCAAAATACAATTTGCTTGCTCAGTTTCCAACTTTTCCTTGTTCAATGCCTTCATTGAAAGCATAAAACAAACAGTGTCGCAATATGTTTGCCAAAAAATTTGCTTACATTATTTCCTGCATCTGTTTCATCCAAACATCTTTCCAATGTCTCCTTGCACTTTGTGATGTCATCAATGCGATCATCCAAGCGTGTATTGTTGTCATGCTGGTTCCATTTAGTTTGATTTGCAGTTAACCTGGTGCCCCTTTTACTCATACAGAAACACTTTTCCTTTAATTCTACTAATACTACTGACTGATTACAAAAGCCCATGGCCTCATCTTTTCTAAACTTGCACTGTGATACCAAAAAATATATTGCCCTGAGACAAAAAAATTGACTGCAATAAATAAAAAGAGTTTGCAGTTTATTTTCAAAATAAGTAAATTTGCATTTTATTTTCAAAATAAGTAAATTTGCATTTTATTTTCAAAATAAGTAATGCGACAAACTTTATTTTCAAAATAAATAAGTCATTTCGTTTTCATCTGAAGTATCAAAAGTATCACAAGTATCAAAATTATCAAAAGTATGTGAAGTATCACAAGTATTAGTAGTATTAGAAGTATTAGTAGTATTAGTAGTATTAGTAGTATTAGTAGTATTACTAGTATTAGTAGTATTAGTAGTATTAGTAGTGTTAGTAGTATTACTAGTATTAGTAGTATTAGTAGTATTAGTAGTGTTAGTAGTATTAGTAGTATTAGTAGTATTAGTAGTATTAGTAGTATTAGTAGTATTTGTAGTATTTGCAGTATTAGTAGTATTAGAAATATTAGTAGTATTAGTATTATTAGTAGTATTTGAAGTATTTGAAGAATTAGAAGAATTTGAAGAATTTGAAGAATTTTCCTCATCACCTGTGAATGAAAGAACATGCTTTGATTGGCTTTGTTTTTGTGTTGGAACTATTTAAGAAAAAAAGTGACGTCACATTTGATAAATTCCCCACATTTTATTACCTTGATCAGTCAGATCAGCCAGTTCCTTTCCTAGTTTACACAGATCCTTATAACCTTGCAGTTCTTCTTCAAGCTTTTTTATTTTCCTATCTTTCTGCAAAAAGTTAGGCAAGTTAAAGTGTAAGTGACTCAGAAAAATTAAGCATATTAATAATTAAACTAAGAGATGGTCAATTTTTGGCAAAAAAAGGAGCTTGGTAGGGCAAATGGTTTCTGAGATACAGTTGATCAAAGTTGCAATTTTAACGTTGTGAATGAAATCATTTGAAAGCGAGATTATTTCTGTGTGACGTCATAGAAGTCGTGCGAGTGCTGGTAGCAAGCCTTATGCATAGGAATGGAAACATAGTAACACTGGTTTAATATAGTTTTGCATCAACTTTGCTGCATTCAAGGCACAATAAGTGAACAAGTGCAATAAACGAATTTTTATGTCAATTTAAGCAGCAGACAGATGGCAGCTGTTTTGACCTATTATGTCTTT
Source organism: Ascidia mentula (assembly GCF_947561715.1). Classification (NCBI taxonomy): domain Eukaryota; kingdom Metazoa; phylum Chordata; class Ascidiacea; order Phlebobranchia; family Ascidiidae; genus Ascidia; species Ascidia mentula. The sequence goes on along the minus strand of NC_138570.1, from coordinate 21,645,322 downwards.
TTTAGTTTTATAATAATAAAACAGTTACTGGGACAGGGTGTTCTTGTTGGTAAAGCATTTATGATTGCTGACATGATACATGAACTTTTCAAAACGCGAAAGAGACAAACCATCAATTTAGCATTGTCGTTTTGTCCACTCACAGAAACAGATAAAAGTAATTGAATTTTGAGGCTGGCAAAGATCGCTAAGAAAAAAACGACCAAATTAGCTGATTATGCAACACAACACTGTTATTTTGTCATAGTACCACTTTTTATCCGACAGTGGCATTGCCTACGACCTACGAGTTCGCGTCATAAATGGTAAATTTAATTCGCCACAATCAACCACTAATGTACTTTTCGCAATATAGTTGTAACTAGTAATGTTGGAATCCTCAAATTAAAATCAACACAAAGGTGAGGTTAAAGTTATGACATCACACCCAAAATGACGTCATTTAATGTCACGGAGTAAAGAAACAAACCATCCCAGTCTTGTCGAAGTACAGGGTAATAAATGCTGCTCCACCCTTTGATCTTCCGATAATCAGGGACAAATAAGCCTTTGGTTTGTGATGTCACAGTGACATATTTTTTGTGATGTAAAACCTTGTCTTGACCTTTGAGATAATGTAATTTGTGGATTCTCCTATGTTTGAAACTATTCGATATCTGTGTAATATGGTGCCTTCTCCTATGTAAACAATGCATTTTTTCGCGCGACCGCCTTGCGTCGCGTCAAATTCGCAACAGCAAAATTTTTTTGCGATTCTGGGTCTGTGCTTCAGAAGACAATAAGCAGAATAAACAAATACAAAACAAGACGCAAAGGTAACTTCAAAAATACAATGTATTATTGTTGTGTACTTAAATTTAAAAGATAAGAGAACTGAACATCGAACCGAAATTACAATTTTCTGTGGCTGACATGGTACATCTAATAATTTGAATTTTCTGTAAGTTATTGCCCAAGTTCTAATAACATAAAGTGCATTTGCTTTAGTTCATCAAACCAGAAAAACAGAATTAACCAGACATCCAAAATGCCCTACCGCCATAATCTCTGTTTTACAATCAAGATAATCAAAAACCTGTTTATTTTCTTCCGAGGCCTTAGCAAGTAAGTTGGAATTTATGTCACTAGGTGTCCACGGATCCACTTTATCATGTGATGTTTGAGTTGCAAAGTTTTTTGTCTAAACAAAGTAAAATGTGAATGTTAGATACAAATTCTATTGACAACTTTAAACTAAAGATATATAAAGATATATACATACAAATATCTTGTACAAGACATAATGTTGTTGAATTTGACCTTTTTGAACTTTCAATCAAAAATAAATGTTGTGACAAAGGCAATTTTTTCTTCAGAGCAGATGATTTGATTCAAAGTTAGTGATATCAGGTAAGCATTGTGAGCGATTACCTTTATAGCTGTTTGCACAGTGTTATAAAGAAGTTCCACTTCATATTTTATTTTTTGATCATCATGAGTAAATTTTGCAATCATGATATTAGGAAAAAGATTTCTGGAACAAGACAATTTGACCTTGATCTGCAAAAAAGATTAACATACTTAAGATACATTTGCCAGCATAAAACAGAATTTAAATCCAAGCAGAAAAGGGTACAACAATAATACCGGATTTGAAAGTTTGTTATTTGCACGAAGGATTTTGTTTTAGTGATCGATAATTGTGCGGACGATTAGAACGTTTTTATCATGGTAATGGGTTATCTGCTTTTCATTGGCGGATTTTTTAAATCTGGTAAAAATTTAGCTAGCCTAGGAAACCAAACATTTGCTTTGGTTACGCGCTTTTCAATCAGGTGTCACTTAAGGGAAATTGCATATCACAGTTTGAACAGCTAAGGAACGGAAGGAAAATAGATAGAGTTTATGGAACTGACCAAGGGCGTCTAAGGAAAATAGATAGAGCTTACGGAAATAACCAAGGGCATATAAGGAAAATAGATAGAGCTTATGGAACTGGTCAAGGGCATCTAAGGAAAATAGATAGAGCTTATGGAACTGGTCAAGGGCATCTAAGGAAAATATATAGAGCTTATGAAAATGACCAACGGCATTTAAGGAAAATAGATAGAGCAAAATAATCAATGCTTTTCCACAATTTTTAAAAATACATTACTTGACAGGTAAATTTTGTAGCGTTTATTCCCCAAATGATAAAACCAGCCTTCATTCATGTTGATTATTTTCAATTTTATACATGTCCAATTCTTAGTCAAGAAAATGTTGGTTGAAAACACTAAATGCTTCTAATATTTGTTTTTCTTTTGTGAAAACAAGACACAGTAAAATTGAAAACGATCGGCATGAATCAAGCCCTTTAACGACATGTCAGCAACAGAACCGCACTTTCATACATTACATTAAAGATTGTCAACATACAATAAATATTGGCCAATTCGGATAACTCTATCTACTTTATTTAGACGCCCTTGGCCAGTTCTGTAATCCTTATGTATTTTCCTCAGACAATTTCTGCTCCTTAGCTCTGCAAATTAGTGCGAGTTTTCTTAGTTCCTTAGCTAATGTAACGAATTCTTAATTAACAAAACTAATTGATGCATAAAAGTGTAATTGTGAATTGGTCGTTGTGTTGTGCGTTATTTTCAGTATATCGTCGTTGCTGGCATTGACCCAAGTCTGACCATGTTAGTGCCAGTGTGACCATAAACAAACATCATATAATATTCGCTGAAAAAGAATCCTTTTGGTTGTGTAGGTCTAGTACTGGAAGATAGTGTTTTATGCAATATACTATGGTTTAATTTTACCTGTATATTTTTCACCACTTGCTTCAATTTAATTGAGCGAATTTGATCCAACTGAGATGATGTTTGTTTTTTTCGACCCATCCTCTATGTTTCCTTAACAGTTTGAGACAAGTTTCCTTAATAGATTGAGACAAGTCTATGTCTCCTTAATTAATAGCTAAACAAATAAGACAACCATTGTAGATATTTAGGTGCAATAGCCCATCAACCAGAACAAAAAATACCAACTAGCTAAAACATGGGTTATTATCGGCCTAAAACCTGACCCAAACGCTTGACAGACGTAGAAGTCAGGGAATTTCCAAACTTTTATCAAAAAGGGGTTAATATAAATTAATATCATTTACCGTAGACTTAGTGCAAGGTATAGCGAAAATACTTTAACGTTTGTTGAAGCTACATATCAAAGACATAGTGCAAGGTTAGTGTCTCATATTGATTTTTAAAAATTGAATACATTTTACATTGTCAAGAGATCTACATACGATACACCTCTGTAACGTTACAGTCCGGCCCTTTCTCCTGACACCTTTGCTTTCTTTCTTCAAAATCGCACCATCATCGTCTTTGAAAAATATTACTACACGGGGTCACAAACATTTCTCCAAAATTGATTCCCATGCAAGTCTTTGTAAAAGAAAAATCAATGCAAAATTTTATGGTTTGAACCTTTGTGTGTATATGTGCACATTGACATTACATGGATACCGCTTAGATTGATTCTTCTTCCACCAACCTGCATTTACTTGTAGCAAGTGGTAACGACCCACTGATCTCTATGAACACTGGATAGCGCAACTCCGCTCAAAATTGAAGCAATTTGATTGGCGCAGCCGCCATCTTGAAAATTCAACTTTCTTCTTGCTAGCATTGGTGCACGGTCAATTTGAAAAGGTAAATGATATTGTGGTTGTTTACTATGAAAATAATAGGTGTGAAAAATAAACAAGACTTCGCTGTTCATGCGTCAAGTGCTCGTTGCATATAAAATTGTTGGCAAATGTGAATTTACATCCGCAAGGCTATGGACTGCAGTGTTATGCCGTGACCGTGAAGAACAGGTTATGGTTTGTATGTAAGGAAATAGCTAATAATCAAATCATGTTTATTTTGCGAGAAAAGCAACTACGCGACGAACAAAAAACAAGGAAATGAAATGGCATGGGCACCGATAAAACCATAAAGGTTATCGAGTCAGGCGCCCATGTAAAGGTGATTTCCTCACGGAGAATCACCGTCTGCCGTAGGATCGCAGCCAGTCGCACTGGGAGGTGATGGGTTGCGACAAGCTGCATGTGACGAAAAGGTGGCCACCCGGCCGTGCTGGCCAAAGCAAAACCCATCGAAACGCAAACGCCAACTCGGTTCTCAGAACGTTTCCTTTGATCCACATCGACAGACCTTAACGTCCCGAGGACAGTCCAAACGTGGTGGTTTTGGTTGGAGATGGTCAGGATCGTATGGAGGTTGCGCTTGTTGAATCATCGTAGGTCTTGCTGATGATGATGTTGGTGTGCAGCGCTCCTAGGTCTGAAACAACAACGGATCCTACTAATAGTAATTGAAATTACATCAGTTTACAGGAAAATAAACTTTGGAAAACATTTTGAATTGAACCGATTCCTGTTGAACAACCGGAATCCTGTCCAAGTGCAGAGGACAGAAGTTAAATCAAACAAGATAAAGCACTTGATGGCGGGCAACACTAAAAGGAGGGACGGAGGGACGATGTACACTAAACGGAGGGACGGAGAAAAATTGCACTCCCAAGGGAGGGAAACAGTCAGAAGGCATAATAAAACATAAATACATGAAACCGTAAAATCATACATAAGAAAGGATAATAATCGTGGAGGGAAAGATTTGACGCACAATTTGACGGAGGGAAGCATTTGTTGACCAAACTTAGAAGTATTTGCAACAAACAATGAACAGGCGCTTATGGAGGGAAGGATTTGTCGCAGGATTCAACGGAGGGAAACATTTGTCGCACAATTCGATGGAGGGAAGAATTTGTTGACCATATGGTGACCGAATATACTACAAAGTATATGCAATAAACAATGCACAGGTGCTTATGGAGGAAAGGATTTGTCGCACAATTTGACGGAGGGAAGCATTTGTTGACCAAACTTAGAAGTATTTGCAACAAAAAATGCACAGGTTCTTATGGAGGAAAGGATTTGTCGCACAATTTGACGGAGGGAAGCATTTGTTGACCAAACTTAGAAGTATTTGCAACAAAAAATGCACAGGTTCTTATGGAGGGAAAGATTTGTCGCACAATTCGATGGAGGGAAGCATTTGTTGACCATTATGACCGAATATACTACAAAGTACATGCAACAAACAATGCACAGGTGCTTATGGAGGGAAGGATTTGTCGCAGCATTTAACGGAGGGAAAGATTTGTCGCACAATTCGATGGAGGGAAGCATTTGTTGACCATTATGACCGAATATACTACAAAGTACATGCAACAAACAATGCACAGGTGCTTATGGAGGGAAGGATTTGTCGCAGATTTAAAATTCAACACGATTTAAAATTCAACATATCCCGGACATCAGTTTATTCAACTTTTGGGTGTGATTTCTTGACTTGTTTGAATGCTCAGACCACTCCCTGCACACCCCGAAGCAAAGACAAAAAGCAAAAAAAAATTACACAAAAACTTAATACACACTTAACTCTAACACAATAGTTTATTGTAGATCTGTTCCCTGACTTTGAATGTGGTTGTTACTGACAAGTTTTCATGCAGAAATGGTATTGGACACAACATTGCCATTATTTAAAACACTATTAGGGCATTTTCTTGCATGAATTCCAAATTCCAAATTAATGTTAACAGTCAAGTTATTTAACTTGTTTTAGTTTACCATATGGCAAATAAAATGCAAATTCCAGATTAAGTGTTAATGCGAACTGGTAAGCCATAAAACTGTAGTCCCTCTTGTGTACCATAACATGAGCTGTTACAACTGTTTGCTCATCACATAAATATGGATTGTCACAACTTACTGAGCCTGGGCAAGCTTCTCCTTCAGTGAAGCAATACTTCCTTCAATCTGGTGAACTTCTTCAGTCAAACCATATTGTGGCTGCAAATAATTCCACATTAAAGTAATGCTATGTCTAAATAGGAATTGTATATTGAGCCACTTGTCAGTATTACCATGTACCCGCTTTCTTCTGTATCAAGTTACCAAACAGTAAAGCAATGAAATCTATTGTTTGAAAATGCTTTAAATATTATATGACACATTTAAATCAACTCAGGACATCAGAGCAGAACTTTAAACTCCATTGGAACTTTAAAAATCCCAAACAAAAGTAAATTTCACAAAAAAACAGTGACTTTTTTTATATAAACCAGCGGGAAACTTTCATATCCTCTAGGATGTTCATTTCATTTTAACAGTTGCATGCGTAGTTCGTTTACATTGTAAACCTTGGCAAAAATAAACATGATTCGATTTTAAATAAAACTGGTGGAAGTGTCTCATGTAATAAAATTTATGTTAAGAATAATTTTTACAAACATGAAGAATATTGTTACCTTGTCTCTGCATAGTTCAACATTTGGTCGATAAGTCCTTGTCTCTAGTCTGGTGTGAGCAACCTTGAGTGGTGCAGCTTTGGCACGGATTGCATGTTCCAGATTTCTAATGTCCGCCTCAACCTCAGCAATTTCTTCTTTCGTCTGAAACAAATAACTGTGATTGCGACTTTTTAACATTTCTACTTAATATGAGCATAAAAACTTGTAAAGACAAAAAACTTCCACAACCAAAGTGGAAAAAGTCACAAGCAAAATAATCATGCTAGCTTTCTTGCCGTAAACCTTTTAATCAATTAATACAGTACTGCAATACTGTTGTGTAGTCCTCATGCTAGTGGAAAACCAGAAAATATGTTGTTTATTTTATTTTGTGGAGTTACACTTGGTACAAATAGAAACAACACTTACATTGGTCTGTTGCCAGACAAGCTCCCTCTCAGCTTGCTCCATTTCATGAAGTCGTTTGCGGTATGAGAACTGGGTTGCAGTCCGTTGGGCTTCCAATTCATTTTTGGTTTGTGCGAGAGTGGCATCGATTGCCTCACGCAGAGTCACACTCGCTCTCATCTCTGCTTCTGCTCTGTCCTTGTTGTACTGAGAGAACTGGTGCCAAGACTCTGGGGTGGTGCTTCTACTCACAAAAAACACAGCATCTATGTAAAGGGTGGTTATAAAATTAAGACAAAAATAAAGACAATAGCAGTTGTGTAGAAAAATGCTGCATGAAACCAGTTTCAGTAAATATAGGCTGGCTAGATTCGATAAAGGAGTTATTTCCAGATCCAAGATTTGTTCTAATGGAATATTCAACTTATTAGTTATATTTGAAAACCTGTGCAAAGATTGCATGTTTATGCAAATCAGTGCTAATAGCAACCATGCAATGAAGAGCAATACTGATGGACTTACTCTTTGAGAACATGTGTAGGATTTGGTTTGTATGAGATTCCAGATGACTCATTATTGAAGCCGTAACATTGTTGGTCGATTCCTTGAGCTTCAAACTTGTCTCTCTGATCATTGGCCAACTGCTGACGTGCCTCTCTCAACAAGCTGCACAATATTAATAAAAAACAATTAGTTTTCAGTATTACATGCTGATTATTTCAACATAGCACCTATTATTGTGTGTCCATTTAAAGAGTAACTATGTCTACGTCAAGAAAGTACCACGGTTAGCACAAAATAAAAAAATTAAGACCATCAGTTTACACACACAATGTTAATACAAAATGAACTTTTTAGGAACATTTTTTTATTTGGCTTGATAAATTTATTATTTTTTTTACCATAATTGCTCAAAAGATTCAGCAATCCTTTTCTAAAGTTGTTCCTTGATCTTGTCGATGATTTCCACCTCCTGCCAACATAACACAACAAATTTTTTGTCTATTTACTTCCAAAATACAATTTGCTTGCTCAGTTTCCAACTTTTCCTTGTTCAATGCCTTCATTGAAAGCATAAAACAAACAGTGTCGCAATATGTTTGCCAAAAAATTTGCTTACATTATTTCCTGCATCTGTTTCATCCAAACATCTTTCCAATGTCTCCTTGCACTTTGTGATGTCATCAATGCGATCATCCAAGCGTGTATTGTTGTCATGCTGGTTCCATTTAGTTTGATTTGCAGTTAACCTGGTGCCCCTTTTACTCATACAGAAACACTTTTCCTTTAATTCTACTAATACTACTGACTGATTACAAAAGCCCATGGCCTCATCTTTTCTAAACTTGCACTGTGATACCAAAAAATATATTGCCCTGAGACAAAAAAATTGACTGCAATAAATAAAAAGAGTTTGCAGTTTATTTTCAAAATAAGTAAATTTGCATTTTATTTTCAAAATAAGTAAATTTGCATTTTATTTTCAAAATAAGTAATGCGACAAACTTTATTTTCAAAATAAATAAGTCATTTCGTTTTCATCTGAAGTATCAAAAGTATCACAAGTATCAAAATTATCAAAAGTATGTGAAGTATCACAAGTATTAGTAGTATTAGAAGTATTAGTAGTATTAGTAGTATTAGTAGTATTAGTAGTATTACTAGTATTAGTAGTATTAGTAGTATTAGTAGTGTTAGTAGTATTACTAGTATTAGTAGTATTAGTAGTATTAGTAGTGTTAGTAGTATTAGTAGTATTAGTAGTATTAGTAGTATTAGTAGTATTAGTAGTATTTGTAGTATTTGCAGTATTAGTAGTATTAGAAATATTAGTAGTATTAGTATTATTAGTAGTATTTGAAGTATTTGAAGAATTAGAAGAATTTGAAGAATTTGAAGAATTTTCCTCATCACCTGTGAATGAAAGAACATGCTTTGATTGGCTTTGTTTTTGTGTTGGAACTATTTAAGAAAAAAAGTGACGTCACATTTGATAAATTCCCCACATTTTATTACCTTGATCAGTCAGATCAGCCAGTTCCTTTCCTAGTTTACACAGATCCTTATAACCTTGCAGTTCTTCTTCAAGCTTTTTTATTTTCCTATCTTTCTGCAAAAAGTTAGGCAAGTTAAAGTGTAAGTGACTCAGAAAAATTAAGCATATTAATAATTAAACTAAGAGATGGTCAATTTTTGGCAAAAAAAGGAGCTTGGTAGGGCAACTGGTTTCTGAGATACAGTTGATCAAAGTTGCAATTTTAACGTTGTGAATGAAATCATTTGAAAGCGAGTTTATTTCTGTGTGACGTCATAGAAGTCGTGCGAGTGCTGGTAGCAAGCCTTATGCATAGGAATGGAAACATAGTAACACTGGTTTAATATAGTTTTGCATCAACTTTGCTGCATTCAAGGCACAATAAGTGAACAAGTGCAATAAACGAATTTTTATGTCAATTTAAGCAGCAGACAGATGGCAGCTGTTTTGACCTATTATGTCTTTTTTAGTTTTATAATAATAAAACAGTTACTGGGACAGGGTGTTCTTGTTGGTAAAGCATTTATGATTGCTGACATGATACATGAACTTTTCAAAACGCGAAAGAGACAAACCATCAATTTAGCATTGTCGTTTTGTCCACTCACAGAAACAGATAAAAGTAATTGAATTTTGAGGCTGGCAAAGATCGCTAAGAAAAAAACGACCAAATTAGCTGATTATGCAACACAACACTGTTATTTTGTCATAGTACCACTTTTTATCCGACAGTGGCATTGCCTACGACCTACGAGTTCGCGTCATAAATGGTAAATTTAATTCGCCACAATCAACCACTAATGTACTTTTCGCAATATAGTTGTAACTAGTAATGTTGGAATCCTCAAATTAAAATCAACACAAAGGTGAGGTTAAAGTTATGACATCACACCCAAAATGACGTCATTTAATGTCACGGAGTAAAGAAACAAACCATCCCAGTCTTGTCGAAGTACAGGGTAATAAATGCTGCTCCACCCTTTGATCTTCCGATAATCAGGGACAAATAAGCCTTTGGTTTGTGATGTCACAGTGACATATTTTTTGTGATGTAAAACCTTGTCTTGACCTTTGAGATAATGTAATTTGTGGATTCTCCTATGTTTGAAACTATTCGATATCTGTGTAATATGGTGCCTTCTCCTATGTAAACAATGCATTTTTTCGCGCGACCGCCTTGCGTCGCGTCAAATTCGCAACAGCAAAATTTTTTTGCGATTCTGGGTCTGTGCTTCAGAAGACAATAAGCAGAATAAACAAATACAAAACAAGACGCAAAGGTAACTTCAAAAATACAATGTATTATTGTTGTGTACTTAAATTTAAAAGATAAGAGAACTGAACATCGAACCGAAATTACAATTTTCTGTGGCTGACATGGTACATCTAATAATTTGAATTTTCTGTAAGTTATTGCCCAAGTTCTAATAACATAAAGTGCATTTGCTTTAGTTCATCAAACCAGAAAAACAGAATTAACCAGACATCCAAAATGCCCTACCGCCATAATCTCTGTTTTACAATCAAGATAATCAAAAACCTGTTTATTTTCTTCCGAGGCCTTAGCAAGTAAGTTGGAATTTATGTCACTAGGTGTCCACGGATCCACTTTATCATGTGATGTTTGAGTTGCAAAGTTTTTTGTCTAAACAAAGTAAAATGTGAATGTTAGATACAAATTCTATTGACAACTTTAAACTAAAGATATATAAAGATATATACATACAAATATCTTGTACAAGACATAATGTTGTTGAATTTGACCTTTTTGAACTTTCAATCAAAAATAAATGTTGTGACAAAGGCAATTTTTTCTTCAGAGCAGATGATTTGATTCAAAGTTAGTGATATCAGGTAAGCATTGTGAGCGATTACCTTTATAGCTGTTTGCACAGTGTTATAAAGAAGTTCCACTTCATATTTTATTTTTTGATCATCATGAGTAAATTTTGCAATCATGATATTAGGAAAAAGATTTCTGGAACAAGACAATTTGACCTTGATCTGCAAAAAAGATTAACATACTTAAGATACATTTGCCAGCATAAAACAGAATTAAAATCCAAGCAGAAAAGGGTACAACAATAATACCGGATTTGAAAGTTTGTTATTTGCACGAAGGATTTTGTTTTAGTGATCGATAATTGTGCGGACGATTAGAACGTTTTTATCATGGTAATGGGTTATCTGCTTTTCATTGGCGGATTTTTTAAATCTGGTAAAAATTTAGCTAGCCTAGGAAACCAAACATTTGCTTTGGTTACGCGCTTTTCAATCAGGTGTCACTTAAGGGAAATTGCATATCACAGTTTGAACAGCTAAGGAACGGAAGGAAAATAGATAGAGTTTATGGAACTGACCAAGGGCGTCTAAGGAAAATAGATAGAGCTTACGGAAATAACCAAGGGCATATAAGGAAAATAGATAGAGCTTATGGAACTGGTCAAGGGCATCTAAGGAAAATAGATAGAGCTTATGGAACTGGTCAAGGGCATCTAAGGAAAATATATAGAGCTTATGAAAATGACCAACGGCATTTAAGGAAAATAGATAGAGCAAAATAATCAATGCTTTTCCACAATTTTTAAAAATACATTACTTGACAGGTAAATTTTGTAGCGTTTATTCCCCAAATGATAAAACCAGCCTTCATTCATGTTGATTATTTTCAATTTTATACATGTCCAATTCTTAGTCAAGAAAATGTTGGTTGAAAACACTAAATGCTTCTAATATTTGTTTTTCTTTTGTGAAAACAAGACACAGTAAAATTGAAAACGATCGGCATGAATCAAGCCCTTTAACGACATGTCAGCAACAGAACCGCACTTTCATACATTACATTAAAGATTGTCAACATACAATAAATATTGGCCAATTCGGATAACTCTATCTACTTTATTTAGACGCCCTTGGCCAGTTCTGTAATCCTTATGTATTTTCCTCAGACAATTTCTGCTCCTTAGCTCTGCAAATTAGTGCGAGTTTTCTTAGTTCCTTAGCTAATGTAACGAATTCTTAATTAACAAAACTAATTGATGCATAAAAGTGTAATTGTGAATTGGTCGTTGTGTTGTGCGTTATTTTCAGTATATCGTCGTTGCTGGCATTGACCCAAGTCTGACCATGTTAGTGCCAGTGTGACCATAAACAAACATCATATAATATTCGCTGAAAAAGAATCCTTTTGGTTGTGTAGGTCTAGTACTGGAAGATAGTGTTTTATGCAATATACTATGGTTTAATTTTACCTGTATATTTTTCACCACTTGCTTCAATTTAATTGAGCGAATTTGATCCAACTGAGATGATGTTTGTTTTTTTCGACCCATCCTCTATGTTTCCTTAACAGTTTGAGACAAGTTTCCTTAATAGATTGAGACAAGTCTATGTCTCCTTAATTAATAGCTAAACAAATAAGACAACCATTGTAGATATTTAGGTGCAATAGCCCATCAACCAGAACAAAAAATACCAACTAGCTAAAACATGGGTTATTATCGGCCTAAAACCTGACCCAAACGCTTGACAGACGTAGAAGTCAGGGAATTTCCAAACTTTTATCAAAAAGGGGTTAATATAAATTAATATCATTTACCGTAGACTTAGTGCAAGGTATAGCGAAAATACTTTAACGTTTGTTGAAGCTACATATCAAAGACATAGTGCAAGGTTAGTGTCTCATATTGATTTTTAAAAATTGAATACATTTTACATTGTCAAGAGATCTACATACGATACACCTCTGTAACGTTACAGTCCGGCCCTTTCTCCTGACACCTTTGCTTTCTTTCTTCAAAATCGCACCATCATCGTCTTTGAAAAATATTACTACACGGGGTCACAAACATTTCTCCAAAATTGATTCCCATGCAAGTCTTTGTAAAAGAAAAATCAATGCAAAATTTTATGGTTTGAACCTTTGTGTGTATATGTGCACATTGACATTACATGGATACCGCTTAGATTGATTCTTCTTCCACCAACCTGCATTTACTTGTAGCAAGTGGTAACGACCCACTGATCTCTATGAACACTGGATAGCGCAACTCCGCTCAAAATTGAAGCAATTTGATTGGCGCAGCCGCCATCTTGAAAATTCAACTTTCTTCTTGCTAGCATTGGTGCACGGTCAATTTGAAAAGGTAAATGATATTGTGGTTGTTTACTATGAAAATAATAGGTGTGAAAAATAAACAAGACTTCGCTGTTCATGCGTCAAGTGCTCGTTGCATATAAAATTGTTGGCAAATGTGAATTTACATCCGCAAGGCTATGGACTGCAGTGTTATGCCGTGACCGTGAAGAACAGGTTATGGTTTGTATGTAAGGAAATAGCTAATAATCAAATCATGTTTATTTTGCGAGAAAAGCAACTACGCGACGAACAAAAAACAAGGAAATGAAATGGCATGGGCACCGATAAAACCATAAAGGTTATCGAGTCAGGCGCCCATGTAAAGGTGATTTCCTCACGGAGAATCACCGTCTGCCGTAGGATCGCAGCCAGTCGCACTGGGAGGTGATGGGTTGCGACAAGCTGCATGTGACGAAAAGGTGGCCACCCGGCCGTGCTGGCCAAAGCAAAACCCATCGAAACGCAAACGCCAACTCGGTTCTCAGAACGTTTCCTTTGATCCACATCGACAGACCTTAACGTCCCGAGGACAGTCCAAACGTGGTGGTTTTGGTTGGAGATGGTCAGGATCGTATGGAGGTTGCGCTTGTTGAATCATCGTAGGTCTTGCTGATGATGATGTTGGTGTGCAGCGCTCCTAGGTCTGAAACAACAACGGATCCTACTAATAGTAATTGAAATTACATCAGTTTACAGGAAAATAAACTTTGGAAAACATTTTGAATTGAACCGATTCCTGTTGAACAACCGGAATCCTGTCCAAGTGCAGAGGACAGAAGTTAAATCAAACAAGATAAAGCACTTGATGGCGGGCAACACTAAAAGGAGGGACGGAGGGACGATGTACACTAAACGGAGGGACGGAGAAAAATTGCACTCCCAAGGGAGGGAAACAGTCAGAAGGCATAATAAAACATAAATACATGAAACCGTAAAATCATACATAAGAAAGGATAATAATCGTGGAGGGAAAGATTTGACGCACAATTTGACGGAGGGAAGCATTTGTTGACCAAACTTAGAAGTATTTGCAACAAACAATGAACAGGCGCTTATGGAGGGAAGGATTTGTCGCAGGATTCAACGGAGGGAAACATTTGTCGCACAATTCGATGGAGGGAAGAATTTGTTGACCATATGGTGACCGAATATACTACAAAGTATATGCAATAAACAATGCACAGGTGCTTATGGAGGAAAGGATTTGTCGCACAATTTGACGGAGGGAAGCATTTGTTGACCAAACTTAGAAGTATTTGCAACAAAAAATGCACAGGTTCTTATGGAGGAAAGGATTTGTCGCACAATTTGACGGAGGGAAGCATTTGTTGACCAAACTTAGAAGTATTTGCAACAAAAAATGCACAGGTTCTTATGGAGGGAAAGATTTGTCGCACAATTCGATGGAGGGAAGCATTTGTTGACCATTATGACCGAATATACTACAAAGTACATGCAACAAACAATGCACAGGTGCTTATGGAGGGAAGGATTTGTCGCAGCATTTAACGGAGGGAAAGATTTGTCGCACAATTCGATGGAGGGAAGCATTTGTTGACCATTATGACCGAATATACTACAAAGTACATGCAACAAACAATGCACAGGTGCTTATGGAGGGAAGGATTTGTCGCAGATTTAAAATTCAACACGATTTAAAATTCAACATATCCCGGACATCAGTTTATTCAACTTTTGGGTGTGATTTCTTGACTTGTTTGAATGCTCAGACCACTCCCTGCACACCCCGAAGCAAAGACAAAAAGCAAAAAAAAATTACACAAAAACTTAATACACACTTAACTCTAACACAATAGTTTATTGTAGATCTGTTCCCTGACTTTGAATGTGGTTGTTACTGACAAGTTTTCATGCAGAAATGGTATTGGACACAACATTGCCATTATTTAAAACACTATTAGGGCATTTTCTTGCATGAATTCCAAATTCCAAATTAATGTTAACAGTCAAGTTATTTAACTTGTTTTAGTTTACCATATGGCAAATAAAATGCAAATTCCAGATTAAGTGTTAATGCGAACTGGTAAGCCATAAAACTGTAGTCCCTCTTGTGTACCATAACATGAGCTGTTACAACTGTTTGCTCATCACATAAATATGGATTGTCACAACTTACTGAGCCTGGGCAAGCTTCTCCTTCAGTGAAGCAATACTTCCTTCAATCTGGTGAACTTCTTCAGTCAAACCATATTGTGGCTGCAAATAATTCCACATTAAAGTAATGCTATGTCTAAATAGGAATTGTATATTGAGCCACTTGTCAGTATTACCATGTACCCGCTTTCTTCTGTATCAAGTTACCAAACAGTAAAGCAATGAAATCTATTGTTTGAAAATGCTTTAAATATTATATGACACATTTAAATCAACTCAGGACATCAGAGCAGAACTTTAAACTCCATTGGAACTTTAAAAATCCCAAACAAAAGTAAATTTCACAAAAAAACAGTGACTTTTTTTATATAAACCAGCGGGAAACTTTCATATCCTCTAGGATGTTCATTTCATTTTAACAGTTGCATGCGTAGTTCGTTTACATTGTAAACCTTGGCAAAAATAAACATGATTCGATTTTAAATAAAACTGGTGGAAGTGTCTCATGTAATAAAATTTATGTTAAGAATAATTTTTACAAACATGAAGAATATTGTTACCTTGTCTCTGCATAGTTCAACATTTGGTCGATAAGTCCTTGTCTCTAGTCTGGTGTGAGCAACCTTGAGTGGTGCAGCTTTGGCACGGATTGCATGTTCCAGATTTCTAATGTCCGCCTCAACCTCAGCAATTTCTTCTTTCGTCTGAAACAAATAACTGTCATTGCGACTTTTTAACATTTCTACTTAATATGAGCATAAAAACTTGTAAAGACAAAAAACTTCCACAACCAAAGTGGAAAAAGTCACAAGCAAAATAATCATGCTAGCTTTCTTGCCGTAAACCTTTTAATCAATTAATACAGTACTGCAATACTGTTGTGTAGTCCTCATGCTAGTGGAAAACCAGAAAATATGTTGTTTATTTTATTTTGTGGAGTTACACTTGGTACAAATAGAAACAACACTTACATTGGTCTGTTGCCAGACAAGCTCCCTCTCAGCTTGCTCCATTTCATGAAGTCGTTTGCGGTATGAGAACTGGGTTGCAGTCCGTTGGGCTTCCAATTCATTTTTGGTTTGTGCGAGAGTGGCATCGATTGCCTCACGCAGAGTCACACTCGCTCTCATCTCTGCTTCTGCTCTGTCCTTGTTGTACTGAGAGAACTGGTGCCAAGACTCTGGGGTGGTGCTTCTACTCACAAAAAACACAGCATCTATGTAAAGGGTGGTTATAAAATTAAGACAAAAATAAAGACAATAGCAGTTGTGTAGAAAAATGCTGCATGAAACCAGTTTCAGTAAATATAGGCTGGCTAGATTCGATAAAGGAGTTATTTCCAGATCCAAGATTTGTTCTAATGGAATATTCAACTTATTAGTTATATTTGAAAACCTGTGCAAAGATTGCATGTTTATGCAAATCAGTGCTAATAGCAACCATGCAATGAAGAGCAATACTGATGGACTTACTCTTTGAGAACATGTGTAGGATTTGGTTTGTATGAGATTCCAGATGACTCATTATTGAAGCCGTAACATTGTTGGTCGATTCCTTGAGCTTCAAACTTGTCTCTCTGATCATTGGCCAACTGCTGACGTGCCTCTCTCAACAAGCTGCACAATATTAATAAAAAACAATTAGTTTTCAGTATTACATGCTGATTATTTCAACATAGCACCTATTATTGTGTGTCCATTTAAAGAGTAACTATGTCTACGTCAAGAAAGTACCACGGTTAGCACAAAATAAAAAAATTAAGACCATCAGTTTACACACACAATGTTAATACAAAATGAACTTTTTAGGAACATTTTTTTATTTGGCTTGATAAATTTATTATTTTTTTTACCATAATTGCTCAAAAGATTCAGCAATCCTTTTCTAAAGTTGTTCCTTGATCTTGTCGATGATTTCCACCTCCTGCCAACATAACACAACAAATTTTTTGTCTATTTACTTCCAAAATACAATTTGCTTGCTCAGTTTCCAACTTTTCCTTGTTCAATGCCTTCATTGAAAGCATAAAACAAACAGTGTCGCAATATGTTTGCCAAAAAATTTGCTTACATTATTTCCTGCATCTGTTTCATCCAAACATCTTTCCAATGTCTCCTTGCACTTTGTGATGTCATCAATGCGATCATCCAAGCGTGTATTGTTGTCATGCTGGTTCCATTTAGTTTGATTTGCAGTTAACCTGGTGCCCCTTTTACTCATACAGAAACACTTTTCCTTTAATTCTACTAATACTACTGACTGATTACAAAAGCCCATGGCCTCATCTTTTCTAAACTTGCACTGTGATACCAAAAAATATATTGCCCTGAGACAAAAAAATTGACTGCAATAAATAAAAAGAGTTTGCAGTTTATTTTCAAAATAAGTAAATTTGCATTTTATTTTCAAAATAAGTAAATTTGCATTTTATTTTCAAAATAAGTAAATTTGCATTTTATTTTCAAAATAAGTAATGCGACAAACTTTATTTTCAAAATAAATAAGTCATTTCGTTTTCATCTGAAGTATCAAAAGTATCACAAGTATCAAAATTATCAAAAGTATGTGAAGTATCACAAGTATTAGTAGTATTAGAAGTATTAGTAGTATTAGTAGTATTAGTAGTATTACTAGTATTAGTAGTATTAGTAGTATTAGTAGTGTTAGTAGTATTACTAGTATTAGTAGTATTAGTAGTATTAGTAGTGTTAGTAGTATTAGTAGTATTAGTAGTATTAGTAGTATTAGTAGTATTAGTAGTATTAGTAGTATTAGTAGTATTTGTAGTATTTGCAGTATTAGTAGTATTAGAAATATTAGTAGTATTAGTATTATTAGTAGTATTTGAAGTATTTGAAGAATTAGAAGAATTTGAAGAATTTGAAGAATTTTCCTCATCACCTGTGAATGAAAGAACATGCTTTGATTGGCTTTGTTTTTGTGTTGGAACTATTTAAGAAAAAAAGTGACGTCACATTTGATAAATTCCCCACATTTTATTACCTTGATCAGTCAGATCAGCCAGTTCCTTTCCTAGTTTACACAGATCCTTATAACCTTGCAGTTCTTCTTCAAGCTTTTTTATTTTCCTATCTTTCTGCAAAAAGTTAGGCAAGTTAAAGTGTAAGTGACTCAGAAAAATTAAGCATATTAATAATTAAACTAAGAGATGGTCAATTTTTGGCAAAAAAAGGAGCTTGGTAGGGCAAATGGTTTCTGAGATACAGTTGATCAAAGTTGCAATTTTAACGTTGTGAATGAAATCATTTGAAAGCGAGATTATTTCTGTGTGACGTCATAGAAGTCGTGCGAGTGCTGGTAGCAAGCCTTATGCATAGGAATGGAAACATAGTAACACTGGTTTAATATAGTTTTGCATCAACTTTGCTGCATTCAAGGCACAATAAGTGAACAAGTGCAATAAACGAATTTTTATGTCAATTTAAGCAGCAGACAGATGGCAGCTGTTTTGACCTATTATGTCTTTTTTAGTTTTATAATAATAAAACAGTTACTGGGACAGGGTGTTCTTGTTGGTAAAGCATTTATGATTGCTGACATGATACATGAACTTTTCAAAACGCGAAAGAGACAAACCATCAATTTAGCATTGTCGTTTTGTCCACTCACAGAAACAGATAAAAGTAATTGAATTTTGAGGCTGGCAAAGATCGCTAAGAAAAAAACGACCAAATTAGCTGATTATGCAACACAACACTGTTATTTTGTCATAGTACCACTTTTTATCCGACAGTGGCATTGCCTACGACCTACGAGTTCGCGTCATAAATGGTAAATTTAATTCGCCACAATCAACCACTAATGTACTTTTCGCAATATAGTTGTAACTAGTAATGTTGGAATCCTCAAATTAAAATCAACACAAAGGTGAGGTTAAAGTTATGACATCACACCCAAAATGACGTCATTTAATGTCACGGAGTAAAGAAACAAACCATCCCAGTCTTGTCGAAGTACAGGGTAATAAATGCTGCTCCACCCTTTGATCTTCCGATAATCAGGGACAAATAAGCCTTTGGTTTGTGATGTCACAGTGACATATTTTTTGTGATGTAAAACCTTGTCTTGACCTTTGAGATAATGTAATTTGTGGATTCTCCTATGTTTGAAACTATTCGATATCTGTGTAATATGGTGCCTTCTCCTATGTAAACAATGCATTTTTTCGCGCGACCGCCTTGCGTCGCGTCAAATTCGCAACAGCAAAATTTTTTTGCGATTCTGGGTCTGTGCTTCAGAAGACAATAAGCAGAATAAACAAATACAAAACAAGACGCAAAGGTAACTTCAAAAATACAATGTATTATTGTTGTGTACTTAAATTTAAAAGATAAGAGAACTGAACATCGAACCGAAATTACAATTTTCTGTGGCTGACATGGTACATCTAATAATTTGAATTTTCTGTAAGTTATTGCCCAAGTTCTAATAACATAAAGTGCATTTGCTTTAGTTCATCAAACCAGAAAAACAGAATTAACCAGACATCCAAAATGCCCTACCGCCATAATCTCTGTTTTACAATCAAGATAATCAAAAACCTGTTTATTTTCTTCCGAGGCCTTAGCAAGTAAGTTGGAATTTATGTCACTAGGTGTCCACGGATCCACTTTATCATGTGATGTTTGAGTTGCAAAGTTTTTTGTCTAAACAAAGTAAAATGTGAATGTTAGATACAAATTCTATTGACAACTTTAAACTAAAGATATATAAAGATATATACATACAAATATCTTGTACAAGACATAATGTTGTTGAATTTGACCTTTTTGAACTTTCAATCAAAAATAAATGTTGTGACAAAGGCAATTTTTTCTTCAGAGCAGATGATTTGATTCAAAGTTAGTGATATCAGGTAAGCATTGTGAGCGATTACCTTTATAGCTGTTTGCACAGTGTTATAAAGAAGTTCCACTTCATATTTTATTTTTTGATCATCATGAGTAAATTTTGCAATCATGATATTAGGAAAAAGATTTCTGGAACAAGACAATTTGACCTTGATCTGCAAAAAAGATTAACATACTTAAGATACATTTGCCAGCATAAAACAGAATTTAAATCCAAGCAGAAAAGGGTACAACAATAATACCGGATTTGAAAGTTTGTTATTTGCACGAAGGATTTTGTTTTAGTGATCGATAATTGTGCGGACGATTAGAACGTTTTTATCATGGTAATGGGTTATCTGCTTTTCATTGGCGGATTTTTTAAATCTGGTAAAAATTTAGCTAGCCTAGGAAACCAAACATTTGCTTTGGTTACGCGCTTTTCAATCAGGTGTCACTTAAGGGAAATTGCATATCACAGTTTGAACAGCTAAGGAACGGAAGGAAAATAGATAGAGTTTATGGAACTGACCAAGGGCGTCTAAGGAAAATAGATAGAGCTTACGGAAATAACCAAGGGCATATAAGGAAAATAGATAGAGCTTATGGAACTGGTCAAGGGCATCTAAGGAAAATAGATAGAGCTTATGGAACTGGTCAAGGGCATCTAAGGAAAATATATAGAGCTTATGAAAATGACCAACGGCATTTAAGGAAAATAGATAGAGCAAAATAATCAATGCTTTTCCACAATTTTTAAAAATACATTACTTGACAGGTAAATTTTGTAGCGTTTATTCCCCAAATGATAAAACCAACCTTCATTCATGTTGATTATTTTCAATTTTATACATGTCCAATTCTTAGTCAAGAAAATGTTGGTTGAAAACACTAAATGCTTCTAATATTTGTTTTTCTTTTGTGAAAACAAGACACAGTAAAATTGAAAACGATCGGCATGAATCAAGCCCTTTAACGACATGTCAGCAACAGAACCGCACTTTCATACATTACATTAAAGATTGTCAACATACAATAAATATTGGCCAATTCGGATAACTCTATCTACTTTATTTAGACGCCCTTGGCCAGTTCTGTAATCCTTATGTATTTTCCTCAGACAATTTCTGCTCCTTAGCTCTGCAAATTAGTGCGAGTTTTCTTAGTTCCTTAGCTAATGTAACGAATTCTTAATTAACAAAACTAATTGATGCATAAAAGTGTAATTGTGAATTGGTCGTTGTGTTGTGCGTTATTTTCAGTATATCGTCGTTGCTGGCATTGACCCAAGTCTGACCATGTTAGTGCCAGTGTGACCATAAACAAACATCATATAATATTCGCTGAAAAAGAATCCTTTTGGTTGTGTAGGTCTAGTACTGGAAGATAGTGTTTTATGCAATATACTATGGTTTAATTTTACCTGTATATTTTTCACCACTTGCTTCAATTTAATTGAGCGAATTTGATCCAACTGAGATGATGTTTGTTTTTTTCGACCCATCCTCTATGTTTCCTTAACAGTTTGAGACAAGTTTCCTTAATAGATTGAGACAAGTCTATGTCTCCTTAATTAATAGCTAAACAAATAAGACAACCATTGTAGATATTTAGGTGCAATAGCCCATCAACCAGAACAAAAAATACCAACTAGCTAAAACATGGGTTATTATCGGCCTAAAACCTGACCCAAACGCTTGACAGACGTAGAAGTCAGGGAATTTCCAAACTTTTATCAAAAAGGGGTTAATATAAATTAATATCATTTACCGTAGACTTAGTGCAAGGTATAGCGAAAATACTTTAACGTTTGTTGAAGCTACATATCAAAGACATAGTGCAAGGTTAGTGTCTCATATTGATTTTTAAAAATTGAATACATTTTACATTGTCAAGAGATCTACATACGATACACCTCTGTAACGTTACAGTCCGGCCCTTTCTCCTGACACCTTTGCTTTCTTTCTTCAAAATCGCACCATCATCGTCTTTGAAAAATATTACTACACGGGGTCACAAACATTTCTCCAAAATTGATTCCCATGCAAGTCTTTGTAAAAGAAAAATCAATGCAAAATTTTATGGTTTGAACCTTTGTGTGTATATGTGCACATTGACATTACATGGATACCGCTTAGATTGATTCTTCTTCCACCAACCTGCATTTACTTGTAGCAAGTGGTAACGACCCACTGATCTCTATGAACACTGGATAGCGCAACTCCGCTCAAAATTGAAGCAATTTGATTGGCGCAGCCGCCATCTTGAAAATTCAACTTTCTTCTTGCTAGCATTGGTGCACGGTCAATTTGAAAAGGTAAATGATATTGTGGTTGTTTACTATGAAAATAATAGGTGTGAAAAATAAACAAGACTTCGCTGTTCATGCGTCAAGTGCTCGTTGCATATAAAATTGTTGGCAAATGTGAATTTACATCCGCAAGGCTATGGACTGCAGTGTTATGCCGTGACCGTGAAGAACAGGTTATGGTTTGTATGTAAGGAAATAGCTAATAATCAAATCATGTTTATTTTGCGAGAAAAGCAACTACGCGACGAACAAAAAACAAGGAAATGAAATGGCATGGGCACCGATAAAACCATAAAGGTTATCGAGTCAGGCGCCCATGTAAAGGTGATTTCCTCACGGAGAATCACCGTCTGCCGTAGGATCGCAGCCAGTCGCACTGGGAGGTGATGGGTTGCGACAAGCTGCATGTGACGAAAAGGTGGCCACCCGGCCGTGCTGGCCAAAGCAAAACCCATCGAAACGCAAACGCCAACTCGGTTCTCAGAACGTTTCCTTTGATCCACATCGACAGACCTTAACGTCCCGAGGACAGTCCAAACGTGGTGGTTTTGGTTGGAGATGGTCAGGATCGTATGGAGGTTGCGCTTGTTGAATCATCGTAGGTCTTGCTGATGATGATGTTGGTGTGCAGCGCTCCTAGGTCTGAAACAACAACGGATCCTACTAATAGTAATTGAAATTACATCAGTTTACAGGAAAATAAACTTTGGAAAACATTTTGAATTGAACCGATTCCTGTTGAACAACCGGAATCCTGTCCAAGTGCAGAGGACAGAAGTTAAATCAAACAAGATAAAGCACTTGATGGCGGGCAACACTAAAAGGAGGGACGGAGGGACGATGTACACTAAACGGAGGGACGGAGAAAAATTGCACTCCCAAGGGAGGGAAACAGTCAGAAGGCATAATAAAACATAAATACATGAAACCGTAAAATCATACATAAGAAAGGATAATAATCGTGGAGGGAAAGATTTGACGCACAATTTGACGGAGGGAAGCATTTGTTGACCAAACTTAGAAGTATTTGCAACAAACAATGAACAGGCGCTTATGGAGGGAAGGATTTGTCGCAGGATTCAACGGAGGGAAACATTTGTCGCACAATTCGATGGAGGGAAGAATTTGTTGACCATATGGTGACCGAATATACTACAAAGTATATGCAATAAACAATGCACAGGTGCTTATGGAGGAAAGGATTTGTCGCACAATTTGACGGAGGGAAGCATTTGTTGACCAAACTTAGAAGTATTTGCAACAAAAAATGCACAGGTTCTTATGGAGGAAAGGATTTGTCGCACAATTTGACGGAGGGAAGCATTTGTTGACCAAACTTAGAAGTATTTGCAACAAAAAATGCACAGGTTCTTATGGAGGGAAAGATTTGTCGCACAATTCGATGGAGGGAAGCATTTGTTGACCATTATGACCGAATATACTACAAAGTACATGCAACAAACAATGCACAGGTGCTTATGGAGGGAAGGATTTGTCGCAGCATTTAACGGAGGGAAAGATTTGTCGCACAATTCGATGGAGGGAAGCATTTGTTGACCATTATGACCGAATATACTACAAAGTACATGCAACAAACAATGCACAGGTGCTTATGGAGGGAAGGATTTGTCGCAGATTTAAAATTCAACACGATTTAAAATTCAACATATCCCGGACATCAGTTTATTCAACTTTTGGGTGTGATTTCTTGACTTGTTTGAATGCTCAGACCACTCCCTGCACACCCCGAAGCAAAGACAAAAAGCAAAAAAAAATTACACAAAAACTTAATACACACTTAACTCTAACACAATAGTTTATGGTAGATCTGTTCCCTGACTTTGAATGTGGTTGTTACTGACAAGTTTTCATGCAGAAATGGTATTGGACACAACATTGCCATTATTTAAAACACTATTAGGGCATTTTCTTGCATGAATTCCAAATTCCAAATTAATGTTAACAGTCAAGTTATTTAACTTGTTTTAGTTTACCATATGGCAAATAAAATGCAAATTCCAGATTAAGTGTTAATGCGAACTGGTAAGCCATAAAACTGTAGTCCCTCTTGTGTACCATAACATGAGCTGTTACAACTGTTTGCTCATCACATAAATATGGATTGTCACAACTTACTGAGCCTGGGCAAGCTTCTCCTTCAGTGAAGCAATACTTCCTTCAATCTGGTGAACTTCTTCAGTCAAACCATATTGTGGCTGCAAATAATTCCACATTAAAGTAATGCTATGTCTAAATAGGAATTGTATATTGAGCCACTTGTCAGTATTACCATGTACCCGCTTTCTTCTGTATCAAGTTACCAAACAGTAAAGCAATGAAATCTATTGTTTGAAAATGCTTTAAATATTATATGACACATTTAAATCAACTCAGGACATCAGAGCAGAACTTTAAACTCCATTGGAACTTTAAAAATCCCAAACAAAAGTAAATTTCACAAAAAAACAGTGACTTTTTTTATATAAACCAGCGGGAAACTTTCATATCCTCTAGGATGTTCATTTCATTTTAACAGTTGCATGCGTAGTTCGTTTACATTGTAAACCTTGGCAAAAATAAACATGATTCGATTTTAAATAAAACTGGTGGAAGTGTCTCATGTAATAAAATTTATGTTAAGAATAATTTTTACAAACATGAAGAATATTGTTACCTTGTCTCTGCATAGTTCAACATTTGGTCGATAAGTCCTTGTCTCTAGTCTGGTGTGAGCAACCTTGAGTGGTGCAGCTTTGGCACGGATTGCATGTTCCAGATTTCTAATGTCCGCCTCAACCTCAGCAATTTCTTCTTTCGTCTGAAACAAATAACTGTGATTGCGACTTTTTAACATTTCTACTTAATATGAGCATAAAAACTTGTAAAGACAAAAAACTTCCACAACCAAAGTGGAAAAAGTCACAAGCAAAATAATCATGCTAGCTTTCTTGCCGTAAACCTTTTAATCAATTAATACAGTACTGCAATACTGTTGTGTAGTCCTCATGCTAGTGGAAAACCAGAAAATATGTTGTTTATTTTATTTTGTGGAGTTACACTTGGTACAAATAGAAACAACACTTACATTGGTCTGTTGCCAGACAAGCTCCCTCTCAGCTTGCTCCATTTCATGAAGTCGTTTGCGGTATGAGAACTGGGTTGCAGTCCGTTGGGCTTCCAATTCATTTTTGGTTTGTGCGAGAGTGGCATCGATTGCCTCACGCAGAGTCACACTCGCTCTCATCTCTGCTTCTGCTCTGTCCTTGTTGTACTGAGAGAACTGGTGCCAAGACTCTGGGGTGGTGCTTCTACTCACAAAAAACACAGCATCTATGTAAAGGGTGGTTATAAAATTAAGACAAAAATAAAGACAATAGCAGTTGTGTAGAAAAATGCTGCATGAAACCAGTTTCAGTAAATATAGGCTGGCTAGATTCGATAAAGGAGTTATTTCCAGATCCAAGATTTGTTCTAATGGAATATTCAACTTATTAGTTATATTTGAAAACCTGTGCAAAGATTGCATGTTTATGCAAATCAGTGCTAATAGCAACCATGCAATGAAGAGCAATACTGATGGACTTACTCTTTGAGAACATGTGTAGGATTTGGTTTGTATGAGATTCCAGATGACTCATTATTGAAGCCGTAACATTGTTGGTCGATTCCTTGAGCTTCAAACTTGTCTCTCTGATCATTGGCCAACTGCTGACGTGCCTCTCTCAACAAGCTGCACAATATTAATAAAAAACAATTAGTTTTCAGTATTACATGCTGATTATTTCAACATAGCACCTATTATTGTGTGTCCATTTAAAGAGTAACTATGTCTACGTCAAGAAAGTACCACGGTTAGCACAAAATAAAAAAATTAAGACCATCAGTTTACACACACAATGTTAATACAAAATGAACTTTTTAGGAACATTTTTTTATTTGGCTTGATAAATTTATTATTTTTTTTACCATAATTGCTCAAAAGATTCAGCAATCCTTTTCTAAAGTTGTTCCTTGATCTTGTCGATGATTTCCACCTCCTGCCAACATAACACAACAAATTTTTTGTCTATTTACTTCCAAAATACAATTTGCTTGCTCAGTTTCCAACTTTTCCTTGTTCAATGCCTTCATTGAAAGCATAAAACAAACAGTGTCGCAATATGTTTGCCAAAAAATTTGCTTACATTATTTCCTGCATCTGTTTCATCCAAACATCTTTCCAATGTCTCCTTGCACTTTGTGATGTCATCAATGCGATCATCCAAGCGTGTATTGTTGTCATGCTGGTTCCATTTAGTTTGATTTGCAGTTAACCTGGTGCCCCTTTTACTCATACAGAAACACTTTTCCTTTAATTCTACTAATACTACTGACTGATTACAAAAGCCCATGGCCTCATCTTTTCTAAACTTGCACTGTGATACCAAAAAATATATTGCCCTGAGACAAAAAAATTGACTGCAATAAATAAAAAGAGTTTGCAGTTTATTTTCAAAATAAGTAAATTTGCATTTTATTTTCAAAATAAGTAAATTTGCATTTTATTTTCAAAATAAGTAAATTTGCATTTTATTTTCAAAATAAGTAATGCGACAAACTTTATTTTCAAAATAAATAAGTCATTTCGTTTTCATCTGAAGTATCAAAAGTATCACAAGTATCAAAATTATCAAAAGTATGTGAAGTATCACAAGTATTAGTAGTATTAGAAGTATTAGTAGTATTAGTAGTATTAGTAGTATTAGTAGTATTACTAGTATTAGTAGTATTAGTAGTATTAGTAGTGTTAGTAGTATTACTAGTATTAGTAGTATTAGTAGTATTAGTAGTGTTAGTAGTATTAGTAGTATTAGTAGTATTAGTAGTATTAGTAGTATTAGTAGTATTTGTAGTATTTGCAGTATTAGTAGTATTAGAAATATTAGTAGTATTAGTATTATTAGTAGTATTTGAAGTATTTGAAGAATTAGAAGAATTTGAAGAATTTGAAGAATTTTCCTCATCACCTGTGAATGAAAGAACATGCTTTGATTGGCTTTGTTTTTGTGTTGGAACTATTTAAGAAAAAAAGTGACGTCACATTTGATAAATTCCCCACATTTTATTACCTTGATCAGTCAGATCAGCCAGTTCCTTTCCTAGTTTACACAGATCCTTATAACCTTGCAGTTCTTCTTCAAGCTTTTTTATTTTCCTATCTTTCTGCAAAAAGTTAGGCAAGTTAAAGTGTAAGTGACTCAGAAAAATTAAGCATATTAATAATTAAACTAAGAGATGGTCAATTTTTGGCAAAAAAAGGAGCTTGGTAGGGCAACTGGTTTCTGAGATACAGTTGATCAAAGTTGCAATTTTAACGTTGTGAATGAAATCATTTGAAAGCGAGATTATTTCTGTGTGACGTCATAGAAGTCGTGCGAGTGCTGGTAGCAAGCCTTATGCATAGGAATGGAAACATAGTAACACTGGTTTAATATAGTTTTGCATCAACTTTGCTGCATTCAAGGCACAATAAGTGAACAAGTGCAATAAACGAATTTTTATGTCAATTTAAGCAGCAGACAGATGGCAGCTGTTTTGACCTATTATGTCTTTTTTAGTTTTATAATAATAAAACAGTTACTGGGACAGGGTGTTCTTGTTGGTAAAGCATTTATGATTGCTGACATGATACATGAACTTTTCAAAACGCGAAAGAGACAAACCATCAATTTAGCATTGTCGTTTTGTCCACTCACAGAAACAGATAAAAGTAATTGAATTTTGAGGCTGGCAAAGATCGCTAAGAAAAAAACGACCAAATTAGCTGATTATGCAACACAACACTGTTATTTTGTCATAGTACCACTTTTTATCCGACAGTGGCATTGCCTACGACCTACGAGTTCGCGTCATAAATGGTAAATTTAATTCGCCACAATCAACCACTAATGTACTTTTCGCAATATAGTTGTAACTAGTAATGTTGGAATCCTCAAATTAAAATCAACACAAAGGTGAGGTTAAAGTTATGACATCACACCCAAAATGACGTCATTTAATGTCACGGAGTAAAGAAACAAACCATCCCAGTCTTGTCGAAGTACAGGGTAATAAATGCTGCTCCACCCTTTGATCTTCCGATAATCAGGGACAAATAAGCCTTTGGTTTGTGATGTCACAGTGACATATTTTTTGTGATGTAAAACCTTGTCTTGACCTTTGAGATAATGTAATTTGTGGATTCTCCTATGTTTGAAACTATTCGATATCTGTGTAATATGGTGCCTTCTCCTATGTAAACAATGCATTTTTTCGCGCGACCGCCTTGCGTCGCGTCAAATTCGCAACAGCAAAATTTTTTTGCGATTCTGGGTCTGTGCTTCAGAAGACAATAAGCAGAATAAACAAATACAAAACAAGACGCAAAGGTAACTTCAAAAATACAATGTATTATTGTTGTGTACTTAAATTTAAAAGATAAGAGAACTGAACATCGAACCGAAATTACAATTTTCTGTGGCTGACATGGTACATCTAATAATTTGAATTTTCTGTAAGTTATTGCCCAAGTTCTAATAACATAAAGTGCATTTGCTTTAGTTCATCAAACCAGAAAAACAGAATTAACCAGACATCCAAAATGCCCTACCGCCATAATCTCTGTTTTACAATCAAGATAATCAAAAACCTGTTTATTTTCTTCCGAGGCCTTAGCAAGTAAGTTGGAATTTATGTCACTAGGTGTCCACGGATCCACTTTATCATGTGATGTTTGAGTTGCAAAGTTTTTTGTCTAAACAAAGTAAAATGTGAATGTTAGATACAAATTCTATTGACAACTTTAAACTAAAGATATATAAAGATATATACATACAAATATCTTGTACAAGACATAATGTTGTTGAATTTGACCTTTTTGAACTTTCAATCAAAAATAAATGTTGTGACAAAGGCAATTTTTTCTTCAGAGCAGATGATTTGATTCAAAGTTAGTGATATCAGGTAAGCATTGTGAGCGATTACCTTTATAGCTGTTTGCACAGTGTTATAAAGAAGTTCCACTTCATATTTTATTTTTTGATCATCATGAGTAAATTTTGCAATCATGATATTAGGAAAAAGATTTCTGGAACAAGACAATTTGACCTTGATCTGCAAAAAAGATTAACATACTTAAGATACATTTGCCAGCATAAAACAGAATTTAAATCCAAGCAGAAAAGGGTACAACAATAATACCGGATTTGAAAGTTTGTTATTTGCACGAAGGATTTTGTTTTAGTGATCGATAATTGTGCGGACGATTAGAACGTTTTTATCATGGTAATGGGTTATCTGCTTTTCATTGGCGGATTTTTTAAATCTGGTAAAAATTTAGCTAGCCTAGGAAACCAAACATTTGCTTTGGTTACGCGCTTTTCAATCAGGTGTCACTTAAGGGAAATTGCATATCACAGTTTGAACAGCTAAGGAACGGAAGGAAAATAGATAGAGTTTATGGAACTGACCAAGGGCGTCTAAGGAAAATAGATAGAGCTTACGGAAATAACCAAGGGCATATAAGGAAAATAGATAGAGCTTATGGAACTGGTCAAGGGCATCTAAGGAAAATAGATAGAGCTTATGGAACTGGTCAAGGGCATCTAAGGAAAATATATAGAGCTTATGAAAATGACCAACGGCATTTAAGGAAAATAGATAGAGCAAAATAATCAATGCTTTTCCACAATTTTTAAAAATACATTACTTGACAGGTAAATTTTGTAGCGTTTATTCCCCAAATGATAAAACCAGCCTTCATTCATGTTGATTATTTTCAATTTTATACATGTCCAATTCTTAGTCAAGAAAATGTTGGTTGAAAACACTAAATGCTTCTAATATTTGTTTTTCTTTTGTGAAAACAAGACACAGTAAAATTGAAAACGATCGGCATGAATCAAGCCCTTTAACGACATGTCAGCAACAGAACCGCACTTTCATACATTACATTAAAGATTGTCAACATACAATAAATATTGGCCAATTCGGATAACTCTATCTACTTTATTTAGACGCCCTTGGCCAGTTCTGTAATCCTTATGTATTTTCCTCAGACAATTTCTGCTCCTTAGCTCTGCAAATTAGTGCGAGTTTTCTTAGTTCCTTAGCTAATGTAACGAATTCTTAATTAACAAAACTAATTGATGCATAAAAGTGTAATTGTGAATTGGTCGTTGTGTTGTGCGTTATTTTCAGTATATCGTCGTTGCTGGCATTGACCCAAGTCTGACCATGTTAGTGCCAGTGTGACCATAAACAAACATCATATAATATTCGCTGAAAAAGAATCCTTTTGGTTGTGTAGGTCTAGTACTGGAAGATAGTGTTTTATGCAATATACTATGGTTTAATTTTACCTGTATATTTTTCACCACTTGCTTCAATTTAATTGAGCGAATTTGATCCAACTGAGATGATGTTTGTTTTTTTCGACCCATCCTCTATGTTTCCTTAACAGTTTGAGACAAGTTTCCTTAATAGATTGAGACAAGTCTATGTCTCCTTAATTAATAGCTAAACAAATAAGACAACCATTGTAGATATTTAGGTGCAATAGCCCATCAACCAGAACAAAAAATACCAACTAGCTAAAACATGGGTTATTATCGGCCTAAAACCTGACCCAAACGCTTGACAGACGTAGAAGTCAGGGAATTTCCAAACTTTTATCAAAAAGGGGTTAATATAAATTAATATCATTTACCGTAGACTTAGTGCAAGGTATAGCGAAAATACTTTAACGTTTGTTGAAGCTACATATCAAAGACATAGTGCAAGGTTAGTGTCTCATATTGATTTTTAAAAATTGAATACATTTTACATTGTCAAGAGATCTACATACGATACACCTCTGTAACGTTACAGTCCGGCCCTTTCTCCTGACACCTTTGCTTTCTTTCTTCAAAATCGCACCATCATCGTCTTTGAAAAATATTACTACACGGGGTCACAAACATTTCTCCAAAATTGATTCCCATGCAAGTCTTTGTAAAAGAAAAATCAATGCAAAATTTTATGGTTTGAACCTTTGTGTGTATATGTGCACATTGACATTACATGGATACCGCTTAGATTGATTCTTCTTCCACCAACCTGCATTTACTTGTAGCAAGTGGTAACGACCCACTGATCTCTATGAACACTGGATAGCGCAACTCCGCTCAAAATTGAAGCAATTTGATTGGCGCAGCCGCCATCTTGAAAATTCAACTTTCTTCTTGCTAGCATTGGTGCACGGTCAATTTGAAAAGGTAAATGATATTGTGGTTGTTTACTATGAAAATAATAGGTGTGAAAAATAAACAAGACTTCGCTGTTCATGCGTCAAGTGCTCGTTGCATATAAAATTGTTGGCAAATGTGAATTTACATCCGCAAGGCTATGGACTGCAGTGTTATGCCGTGACCGTGAAGAACAGGTTATGGTTTGTATGTAAGGAAATAGCTAATAATCAAATCATGTTTATTTTGCGAGAAAAGCAACTACGCGACGAACAAAAAACAAGGAAATGAAATGGCATGGGCACCGATAAAACCATAAAGGTTATCGAGTCAGGCGCCCATGTAAAGGTGATTTCCTCACGGAGAATCACCGTCTGCCGTAGGATCGCAGCCAGTCGCACTGGGAGGTGATGGGTTGCGACAAGCTGCATGTGACGAAAAGGTGGCCACCCGGCCGTGCTGGCCAAAGCAAAACCCATCGAAACGCAAACGCCAACTCGGTTCTCAGAACGTTTCCTTTGATCCACATCGACAGACCTTAACGTCCCGAGGACAGTCCAAACGTGGTGGTTTTGGTTGGAGATGGTCAGGATCGTATGGAGGTTGCGCTTGTTGAATCATCGTAGGTCTTGCTGATGATGATGTTGGTGTGCAGCGCTCCTAGGTCTGAAACAACAACGGATCCTACTAATAGTAATTGAAATTACATCAGTTTACAGGAAAATAAACTTTGGAAAACATTTTGAATTGAACCGATTCCTGTTGAACAACCGGAATCCTGTCCAAGTGCAGAGGACAGAAGTTAAATCAAACAAGATAAAGCACTTGATGGCGGGCAACACTAAAAGGAGGGACGGAGGGACGATGTACACTAAACGGAGGGACGGAGAAAAATTGCACTCCCAAGGGAGGGAAACAGTCAGAAGGCATAATAAAACATAAATACATGAAACCGTAAAATCATACATAAGAAAGGATAATAATCGTGGAGGGAAAGATTTGACGCACAATTTGACGGAGGGAAGCATTTGTTGACCAAACTTAGAAGTATTTGCAACAAACAATGAACAGGCGCTTATGGAGGGAAGGATTTGTCGCAGGATTCAACGGAGGGAAACATTTGTCGCACAATTCGATGGAGGGAAGAATTTGTTGACCATATGGTGACCGAATATACTACAAAGTATATGCAATAAACAATGCACAGGTGCTTATGGAGGAAAGGATTTGTCGCACAATTTGACGGAGGGAAGCATTTGTTGACCAAACTTAGAAGTATTTGCAACAAAAAATGCACAGGTTCTTATGGAGGAAAGGATTTGTCGCACAATTTGACGGAGGGAAGCATTTGTTGACCAAACTTAGAAGTATTTGCAACAAAAAATGCACAGGTTCTTATGGAGGGAAAGATTTGTCGCACAATTCGATGGAGGGAAGCATTTGTTGACCATTATGACCGAATATACTACAAAGTACATGCAACAAACAATGCACAGGTGCTTATGGAGGGAAGGATTTGTCGCAGCATTTAACGGAGGGAAAGATTTGTCGCACAATTCGATGGAGGGAAGCATTTGTTGACCATTATGACCGAATATACTACAAAGTACATGCAACAAACAATGCACAGGTGCTTATGGAGGGAAGGATTTGTCGCAGATTTAAAATTCAACACGATTTAAAATTCAACATATCCCGGACATCAGTTTATTCAACTTTTGGGTGTGATTTCTTGACTTGTTTGAATGCTCAGACCACTCCCTGCACACCCCGAAGCAAAGACAAAAAGCAAAAAAAAATTACACAAAAACTTAATACACACTTAACTCTAACACAATAGTTTATTGTAGATCTGTTCCCTGACTTTGAATGTGGTTGTTACTGACAAGTTTTCATGCAGAAATGGTATTGGACACAACATTGCCATTATTTAAAACACTATTAGGGCATTTTCTTGCATGAATTCCAAATTCCAAATTAATGTTAACAGTCAAGTTATTTAACTTGTTTTAGTTTACCATATGGCAAATAAAATGCAAATTCCAGATTAAGTGTTAATGCGAACTGGTAAGCCATAAAACTGTAGTCCCTCTTGTGTACCATAACATGAGCTGTTACAACTGTTTGCTCATCACATAAATATGGATTGTCACAACTTACTGAGCCTGGGCAAGCTTCTCCTTCAGTGAAGCAATACTTCCTTCAATCTGGTGAACTTCTTCAGTCAAACCATATTGTGGCTGCAAATAATTCCACATTAAAGTAATGCTATGTCTAAATAGGAATTGTATATTGAGCCACTTGTCAGTATTACCATGTACCCGCTTTCTTCTGTATCAAGTTACCAAACAGTAAAGCAATGAAATCTATTGTTTGAAAATGCTTTAAATATTATATGACACATTTAAATCAACTCAGGACATCAGAGCAGAACTTTAAACTCCATTGGAACTTTAAAAATCCCAAACAAAAGTAAATTTCACAAAAAAACAGTGACTTTTTTTATATAAACCAGCGGGAAACTTTCATATCCTCTAGGATGTTCATTTCATTTTAACAGTTGCATGCGTAGTTCGTTTACATTGTAAACCTTGGCAAAAATAAACATGATTCGATTTTAAATAAAACTGGTGGAAGTGTCTCATGTAATAAAATTTATGTTGAGAATAATTTTTACAAACATGAAGAATATTGTTACCTTGTCTCTGCATAGTTCAACATTTGGTCGATAAGTCCTTGTCTCTAGTCTGGTGTGAGCAACCTTGAGTGGTGCAGCTTTGGCACGGATTGCATGTTCCAGATTTCTAATGTCCGCCTCAACCTCAGCAATTTCTTCTTTCGTCTGAAACAAATAACTGTGATTGCGACTTTTTAACATTTCTACTTAATATGAGCATAAAAACTTGTAAAGACAAAAAACTTCCACAACCAAAGTGGAAAAAGTCACAAGCAAAATAATCATGCTAGCTTTCTTGCCGTAAACCTTTTAATCAATTAATACAGTACTGCAATACTGTTGTGTAGTCCTCATGCTAGTGGAAAACCAGAAAATATGTTGTTTATTTTATTTTGTGGAGTTACACTTGGTACAAATAGAAACAACACTTACATTGGTCTGTTGCCAGACAAGCTCCCTCTCAGCTTGCTCCATTTCATGAAGTCGTTTGCGGTATGAGAACTGGGTTGCAGTCCGTTGGGCTTCCAATTCATTTTTGGTTTGTGCGAGAGTGGCATCGATTGCCTCACGCAGAGTCACACTCGCTCTCATCTCTGCTTCTGCTCTGTCCTTGTTGTACTGAGAGAACTGGTGCCAAGACTCTGGGGTGGTGCTTCTACTCACAAAAAACACAGCATCTATGTAAAGGGTGGTTATAAAATTAAGACAAAAATAAAGACAATAGCAGTTGTGTAGAAAAATGCTGCATGAAACCAGTTTCAGTAAATATAGGCTGGCTTGATTCGATAAAGGAGTTATTTCCAGATCCAAGATTTGTTCTAATGGAATATTCAACTTATTAGTTATATTTGAAAACCTGTGCAAAGATTGCATGTTTATGCAAATCAGTGCTAATAGCAACCATGCAATGAAGAGCAATACTGATGGACTTACTCTTTGAGAACATGTGTAGGATTTGGTTTGTATGAGATTCCAGATGACTCATTATTGAAGCCGTAACATTGTTGGTCGATTCCTTGAGCTTCAAACTTGTCTCTCTGATCATTGGCCAACTGCTGACGTGCCTCTCTCAACAAGCTGCACAATATTAATAAAAAACAATTAGTTTTCAGTATTACATGCTGATTATTTCAACATAGCACCTATTATTGTGTGTCCATTTAAAGAGTAACTATGTCTACGTCAAGAAAGTACCACGGTTAGCACAAAATAAAAAAATTAAGACCATCAGTTTACACACACAATGTTAATACAAAATGAACTTTTTAGGAACATTTTTTTATTTGGCTTGATAAATTTATTATTTTTTTTACCATAATTGCTCAAAAGATTCAGCAATCCTTTTCTAAAGTTGTTCCTTGATCTTGTCGATGATTTCCACCTCCTGCCAACATAACACAACAAATTTTTTGTCTATTTACTTCCAAAATACAATTTGCTTGCTCAGTTTCCAACTTTTCCTTGTTCAATGCCTTCATTGAAAGCATAAAACAAACAGTGTCGCAATATGTTTGCCAAAAAATTTGCTTACATTATTTCCTGCATCTGTTTCATCCAAACATCTTTCCAATGTCTCCTTGCACTTTGTGATGTCATCAATGCGATCATCCAAGCGTGTATTGTTGTCATGCTGGTTCCATTTAGTTTGATTTGCAGTTAACCTGGTGCCCCTTTTACTCATACAGAAACACTTTTCCTTTAATTCTACTAATACTACTGACTGATTACAAAAGCCCATGGCCTCATCTTTTCTAAACTTGCACTGTGATACCAAAAAATATATTGCCCTGAGACAAAAAAATTGACTGCAATAAATAAAAAGAGTTTGCAGTTTATTTTCAAAATAAGTAAATTTGCATTTTATTTTCAAAATAAGTAAATTTGCATTTTATTTTCAAAATAAGTAAATTTGCATTTTATTTTCAAAATAAGTAATGCGACAAACTTTATTTTCAAAATAAATAAGTCATTTCGTTTTCATCTGAAGTATCAAAAGTATCACAAGTATCAAAATTATCAAAAGTATGTGAAGTATCACAAGTATTAGTAGTATTAGAAGTATTAGTAGTATTAGTAGTATTAGTAGTATTAGTAGTATTACTAGTATTAGTAGTATTAGTAGTATTAGTAGTGTTAGTAGTATTACTAGTATTAGTAGTATTAGTAGTATTAGTAGTGTTAGTAGTATTAGTAGTATTAGTAGTATTAGTAGTATTAGTAGTATTAGTAGTATTAGTAGTATTTGTAGTATTTGCAGTATTAGTAGTATTAGAAATATTAGTAGTATTAGTATTATTAGTAGTATTTGAAGTATTTGAAGAATTAGAAGAATTTGAAGAATTTGAAGAATTTTCCTCATCACCTGTGAATGAAAGAACATGCTTTGATTGGCTTTGTTTTTGTGTTGGAACTATTTAAGAAAAAAAGTGACGTCACATTTGATAAATTCCCCACATTTTATTACCTTGATCAGTCAGATCAGCCAGTTCCTTTCCTAGTTTACACAGATCCTTATAACCTTGCAGTTCTTCTTCAAGCTTTTTTATTTTCCTATCTTTCTGCAAAAAGTTAGGCAAGTTAAAGTGTAAGTGACTCAGAAAAATTAAGCATATTAATAATTAAACTAAGAGATGGTCAATTTTTGGCAAAAAAAGGAGCTTGGTAGGGCAACTGGTTTCTGAGATACAGTTGATCAAAGTTGCAATTTTAACGTTGTGAATGAAATCATTTGAAAGCGAGATTATTTCTGTGTGACGTCATAGAGGTCGTGCGAGTGCTGGTAGCAAGCCTTATGCATAGGAATGGAAACATAGTAACACTGGTTTAATATAGTTTTGCATCAACTTTGCTGCATTCAAGGCACAATAAGTGAACAAGTGCAATAAACGAATTTTTATGTCAATTTAAGCAGCAGACAGATGGCAGCTGTTTTGACCTATTATGTCTTTTTTAGTTTTATAATAATAAAACAGTTACTGGGACAGGGTGTTCTTGTTGGTAAAGCATTTATGATTGCTGACATGATACATGAACTTTTCAAAACGCGAAAGAGACAAACCATCAATTTAGCATTGTCGTTTTGTCCACTCACAGAAACAGATAAAAGTAATTGAATTTTGAGGCTGGCAAAGATCGCTAAGAAAAAAACGACCAAATTAGCTGATTATGCAACACAACACTGTTATTTTGTCATAGTACCACTTTTTATCCGACAGTGGCATTGCCTACGACCTACGAGTTCGCGTCATAAATGGTAAATTTAATTCGCCACAATCAACCACTAATGTACTTTTCGCAATATAGTTGTAACTAGTAATGTTGGAATCCTCAAATTAAAATCAACACAAAGGTGAGGTTAAAGTTATGACATCACACCCAAAATGACGTCATTTAATGTCACGGAGTAAAGAAACAAACCATCCCAGTCTTGTCGAAGTACAGGGTAATAAATGCTGCTCCACCCTTTGATCTTCCGATAATCAGGGACAAATAAGCCTTTGGTTTGTGATGTCACAGTGACATATTTTTTGTGATGTAAAACCTTGTCTTGACCTTTGAGATAATGTAATTTGTGGATTCTCCTATGTTTGAAACTATTCGATATCTGTGTAATATGGTGCCTTCTCCTATGTAAACAATGCATTTTTTCGCGCGACCGCCTTGCGTCGCGTCAAATTCGCAACAGCAAAATTTTTTTGCGATTCTGGGTCTGTGCTTCAGAAGACAATAAGCAGAATAAACAAATACAAAACAAGACGCAAAGGTAACTTCAAAAATACAATGTATTATTGTTGTGTACTTAAATTTAAAAGATAAGAGAACTGAACATCGAACCGAAATTACAATTTTCTGTGGCTGACATGGTACATCTAATAATTTGAATTTTCTGTAAGTTATTGCCCAAGTTCTAATAACATAAAGTGCATTTGCTTTAGTTCATCAAACCAGAAAAACAAAATTAACCAGACATCCAAAATGCCCTACCGCCATAATCTCTGTTTTACAATCAAGATAATCAAAAACCTGTTTATTTTCTTCCGAGGCCTTAGCAAGTAAGTTGGAATTTATGTCACTAGGTGTCCACGGATCCACTTTATCATGTGATGTTTGAGTTGCAAAGTTTTTTGTCTAAACAAAGTAAAATGTGAATGTTAGATACAAATTCTATTGACAACTTTAAACTAAAGATATATAAAGATATATACATACAAATATCTTGTACAAGACATAATGTTGTTGAATTTGACCTTTTTGAACTTTCAATCAAAAATAAATGTTGTGACAAAGGCAATTTTTTCTTCAGAGCAGATGATTTGATTCAAAGTTAGTGATATCAGGTAAGCATTGTGAGCGATTACCTTTATAGCTGTTTGCACAGTGTTATAAAGAAGTTCCACTTCATATTTTATTTTTTGATCATCATGAGTAAATTTTGCAATCATGATATTAGGAAAAAGATTTCTGGAACAAGACAATTTGACCTTGATCTGCAAAAAAGATTAACATACTTAAGATACATTTGCCAGCATAAAACAGAATTAAAATCCAAGCAGAAAAGGGTACAACAATAATACCGGATTTGAAAGTTTGTTATTTGCACGAAGGATTTTGTTTTAGTGATCGATAATTGTGCGGACGATTAGAACGTTTTTATCATGGTAATGGGTTATCTGCTTTTCATTGGCGGATTTTTTAAATCTGGTAAAAATTTAGCTAGCCTAGGAAACCAAACATTTGCTTTGGTTACGCGCTTTTCAATCAGGTGTCACTTAAGGGAAATTGCATATCACAGTTTGAACAGCTAAGGAACGGAAGGAAAATAGATAGAGTTTATGGAACTGACCAAGGGCGTCTAAGGAAAATAGATAGAGCTTACGGAAATAACCAAGGGCATATAAGGAAAATAGATAGAGCTTATGGAACTGGTCAAGGGCATCTAAGGAAAATAGATAGAGCTTATGGAACTGGTCAAGGGCATCTAAGGAAAATATATAGAGCTTATGAAAATGACCAACGGCATTTAAGGAAAATAGATAGAGCAAAATAATCAATGCTTTTCCACAATTTTTAAAAATACATTACTTGACAGGTAAATTTTGTAGCGTTTATTCCCCAAATGATAAAACCAGCCTTCATTCATGTTGATTATTTTCAATTTTATACATGTCCAATTCTTAGTCAAGAAAATGTTGGTTGAAAACACTAAATGCTTCTAATATTTGTTTTTCTTTTGTGAAAACAAGACACAGTAAAATTGAAAACGATCGGCATGAATCAAGCCCTTTAACGACATGTCAGCAACAGAACCGCACTTTCATACATTACATTAAAGATTGTCAACATACAATAAATATTGGCCAATTCGGATAACTCTATCTACTTTATTTAGACGCCCTTGGCCAGTTCTGTAATCCTTATGTATTTTCCTCAGACAATTTCTGCTCCTTAGCTCTGCAAATTAGTGCGAGTTTTCTTAGTTCCTTAGCTAATGTAACGAATTCTTAATTAACAAAACTAATTGATGCATAAAAGTGTAATTGTGAATTGGTCGTTGTGTTGTGCGTTATTTTCAGTATATCGTCGTTGCTGGCATTGACCCAAGTCTGACCATGTTAGTGCCAGTGTGACCATAAACAAACATCATATAATATTCGCTGAAAAAGAATCCTTTTGGTTGTGTAGGTCTAGTACTGGAAGATAGTGTTTTATGCAATATACTATGGTTTAATTTTACCTGTATATTTTTCACCACTTGCTTCAATTTAATTGAGCGAATTTGATCCAACTGAGATGATGTTTGTTTTTTTCGACCCATCCTCTATGTTTCCTTAACAGTTTGAGACAAGTTTCCTTAATAGATTGAGACAAGTCTATGTCTCCTTAATTAATAGCTAAACAAATAAGACAACCATTGTAGATATTTAGGTGCAATAGCCCATCAACCAGAACAAAAAATACCAACTAGCTAAAACATGGGTTATTATCGGTTACCACACTTACACCTAAACTGAAAGTCGGGCGCAGATTCGACGTAAGCCTGGTTTGTGAGGTCACAAAGGCTATTGTCGTGCGTCGGTGCGTCAGTGCTGCTGATGATTTCTACTAGCTGAGTTTGTACTTCGCTGTGTGGGCACTTTAGGCAGTATTTGCTGCATAACACATTGGAATATTTGTAAATAAAATTAATCGTTCAGTAAAGAAGTTAAATAAGTCAAAAAGAAATTAAAAAAATGTGGTAAATGCTGCAATTAACATTTTTATGCGCAACTGGTTTGCAGTGTCTTAACAATAACTCGCTTTGTTGCATAAAATCGCCGAGGACGCAATGCTGTATGTGTAGAAGAAGTAATGTCTTAAAATTAAACTTACGAACGAATCCGGTTAACCGTTTTATTTTTTAAGAAAACACGGTTAATCTCATATAAAGCCATTACTTTAAAAGCAATTCCGTTTCCAGCTTCTTTTAGCTTCATCTGCTAATTTGTTAACTTTCTGTAAAAGTATGTTCTTGTGGAAAAAACCTTTACATTTGTCAATGTTTAATTACGGTCAAACGTCGTGCTATTTCAAAGCCTGCATACCAAGGTCAAAATACTACACTCAATAGGCACAAGTTATTCGAGGTTTACAACTGGTTTATTTAAAAACAAATTGGAATGTTTGTTTTATTTCAATTGCAGGATAACAACAATTCGGATGAACTTGTCGGTTCATGCTTCACTCCTGAGGAAGGAAAAAAACTGGTAATACAAGCCATGCTATCTTTTTTAAATGCAGGGTAGATGGCAAACTCGCAAATAATTTAGATTACTTTAGTTGGGTTTTTTAAAACATTTTCATATTTCCACAGTGACAAGTCAAAGCAGCACAGATATGTTAGTAGGTGCAGATGCGTTACTATGACAATACATAAAATAGTATTTTCGGTAATTTCAACTGAAACAAAAATGTACTCACAGATCCAGTGAAAGGTTACTTGTGATTACCATGGGTTGAGGTTTAAAACCGAATATTTTAATACAACAGGTCATTTGCTGTACATACGAAAAGGAATCATGTGCTTCATGAAGAGAAATACTCCCCAAGTCTCAACCTACAAAACAAATTGTAAATCAACTTGTTAGATTTCAGCTATTGTAAGTTAACACAGGATTTCCCATCACGCCCAAGAGGCATCCTGTTCTGTGATCGTTGGCATTTTTGATTCAACCCAGACGCCTCGCCAGTAGCCATATGAAACTGGGTATTAGTATAAAATTGCATATGCTCGGCAATTGTGAACAAAAATGCTCACTAAATAAAAAAAGCTTAAAGGTGGAGTTTTGGTTTTGGCCAGTTAAGGTAAGCCACACTTATGTAAGCGTTCAGCTAGCATTGGGTTACCCCATACTAGCTAGTCGGCAACCACACAAAGCGTTCAGGCACATCACAAAGTAATGGCCTAACGGTCAACCACATTCATACATTAGGGGAGTTTTATTTTTATCAGAAACTCAACCCTGTGTAGAACGTTGAGCCTTTTTAGACTTATTTGGTTGGTTGACCACACTTGCGTTCAACTAGGCCGTTACCTCCAGAAAGAAAGTTTCAAATATAAACAATTATGATGTAAACATCGATTTACAGTTTGCACACAAAATGTTTATCATTTTCTGCACGTTTCTGTGATAAACCAACACATTTGATGTGAAACCACTGTCCACATCGAGTGCACTCAACCCAAAGAGTATTCATTGGGTCATTGTTTTCAGATTCACATGCTTTGCAGGTTTCTTTATCATTTGTGCCATCAAGGCACTTTCCAACGATTACTTTTAACATTTCTGATCTGTAGCTGTGCGTACAAACAATTTGTTTGATACTTTCTCCAGTTGCCAGCCATTTAGCGTACATACAGATCATAACTCCACAGCTTGATCCATCAGGCTGTTTTGTTCTCTGTGGAGTTTCCAAAGTGGAAATTTTCCAACCAAATTTGGTTGTTAAAAGATAATTCACCATATCTTGTGCAGTTCGAACATTGTTGTCAGTTTCTACATCAGGCATTGTCAAAGGGTCTATATAAAGCATTTTGTGGTTGGAGATGTCAATGACAAGTAAAACCCAATGAAACCCGGAAGGATTCCATGGTATAAAAATTGTTTTTTTGCCCTTAAACGTTACACCTTCCCAAATTTTTTTAATTGAAGCCTTTCTCTGCAATGTTTGAGCCACAGTAGAACAAACATACAGTGTGTCTTGGTACATGCTGGTTATTTGCCATAAGTAGCTGTTAATGACTTCATCGTAAAGCCAACCAACATTAAATCTGCTGTCATGCTTTTTAAGTTCACTAACTTCAGCAGGTGGCAACGCATCATCCAGTGATTTCAATTCTAACAGAGAAATTGAATGAGGGCCGTTTTTCAAAATCCTACTCGTAGGTTTATTTGATGTAATATGAGCTGTGATGTTTTTTTGCACCACTGGTTTTATGTTCTCCACTCCATCCATAAAATCTTCATCAGAAGATTCATTTTTGTTACAGGCCTTTGCTGTCTGTGATGTTCTTTGTTTTACACTTTTCTTCACCATAGGAAACAAAGTGGCCACTTGATGCAGTGGTCGCATGAGATTTGCAAACTGCCCGACTCGAGAAGAAAATGGATTCGCTTTTGGTCGCTTGCGAGGCAATTTATCACAGGAACCTTTTTCAGAGAATGGTGATTTCCGCTTCCTTTTCAAAGACTTAAGAGGAACAGGCTGAGTTATTCTAAACCCAGAATCATAAGAACATGCTTTAGAAAACTTAGCCACCATGGCATTGGCATCAGAAATGCCTTCGTCCAAAACTTGGGAATTGACATCATAAGAAAGGTCTATTAAATGTTTTATCACATCAATAAACTTTTGATGACTTTGTTTGTGACTGCTGTTTTTTTCCGGTACTTCAATGTTTACAGGTTTGTTGGAATCTGATTGGTCCATAGTGGTAAAAATCATTTCTTCAGTTTGAGCTCCAGAATTGGAAACTGTTTCAGCTGACAATTTGTTTACAACAGCAGGATCCAAAACCATGTGAACAGAGTTGCTGTACCATTCCGGCAGACTATGCCATCCGACATCTGCATACTTATTAAATATTGCAAACATATGCTTGCATGGTAAAAAATTGTGCAAAAAATCATGGCATGTACAATTTGGAAAATCACTGTTAGAGCCAAATTTCACAGTGTATGTTTCAGAAGATGAACTGCTTACCACAGTAAACAGGTCTTCTTTCTTACATATTAAACTTGCCTGAATGTTTGCAGACTCTATAATACGTTTAATGCAATGTTTCACCAACTTCC
The DNA here is from genome assembly GCF_947561715.1 of Ascidia mentula. Lineage (NCBI taxonomy): Eukaryota > Metazoa > Chordata > Ascidiacea > Phlebobranchia > Ascidiidae > Ascidia > Ascidia mentula. The sequence goes on along the minus strand of NC_138570.1, from coordinate 21,601,884 downwards.
TTGGGCGGTTTCGTAGAAAATTGGGAACATCTGTATTGTAACTTCTGTAATCGCCAGAAGATCTCATGTTTTCTTGCTTGTATCTTTATGATATGGGATTTAATTTGCCATTTTCATTCACATATAAAAAAATTCTGTAATTGTTTGTAGGTAAGGTAACTTACTTCTCGTAAGCATTAGGGAGGAATTCCTTGTGCAGAATTGTGATCAAGCCAGACAAAGTTTTATCTGTCCTGAATCGCACATGGCATTCTTTTAAAACTCGGTTTTGTCTCTCGACACCATTGTTGGTGCGAATCAAAACCTTTAACTGGTCTGCCCGATAGAGCCACATCCATCGCTACATAAAATATTTCATTACCTGCAGCTGACACTATGATATACCTTTTGTAAATATATCTACCTCTTTTTCTTTAAGCCAAACATTTGTGAAGTATTTTTGCAGTTTCACATTGTTTATCCATACAGAACTGGACTGAAATAGATGTAATGCTCTGTCGCAGCTTTCCTCACATTCAGCATTAGCAATTCCTCTCATAAATGATAAAACTTCATCCTTGTCTGGGCCTACTTGATTTTCAGATTTTTTAACCCATCTTTCCCATGCCTGTTCACGATGAAAATCGCAAATAAGGACACGGACATCTATAAAAAAATACAATGACATATATGGTATGCATATTTTATGAAGATATTGAACCTGCAAAAACACTTTCAATGGCATGGATTTCAGCATCACATTTATCAACCATAAAAAATGATGGTTGCCATTGAGGAGCCCATTCTTTTAATATTATCAGTGCCTCTTCAATGTCCATTTGTCTCTCATTCTGTGTAATGAAGCTGGCCACAACTTGGTACCCAACATTTGTTTTCACACAGACGAAAAATAGGGGAAGTGCATATTTGGATGTCTTGTAGGTAGCATCCATCAAACAAATTTCTTGGCCATAACGCAGAAGCAATCTACGTTGCCAAGCAAACTGGTGAATTAACAGCATTGTTTGTTCAGATTTAATGACTGGTGCTGTTTCTCCATCAATCACTTCAGGTTTCATGTTTGCAATATATGGCCGGAAATATATATTGTCATTGGCATCTCCTGACTTCACCCATTCATCCACCAAGCACTGGACATTAGTTTGATCAATTTTTGCAAATCTGTGTTTACAAAATGCCCGGTAATAATGACTTTGAATGTCCTTTTTCGTTGGATAAAATCTCCTGTTTGAAGTAGATGGTGGGGTATCATTTTTAAAAAGTTCATGGGCAACATAATGTTTTAGGCTTCTTAGAATTTCCTCGATACTGCTTACACCTTCTGTAATCAATTGATCTATTTTGGTAATTATTTTCTGATTAACAGGTTGAAGGAATCCGGCAGCCTAATAAATACAAGATCATGTTTATTTAGCTGAGTTAGATATATTAACAATTTTACAAATCTTCCACTACAACTTACTTCCCCTAAAACATGACCTGTATGGTCATCCTCCTTGGGGAAGCAAACACTGCAAGTCTGTTCCTTTATCAACTGCTTGTCATTGTTTCGTATCAAATCTTTTATAATAACACTAATTTTTTTCATTTTGGGTATACACTTTGAAATCATCTAAACATTTGTTGTGTTAAAGTAATTGTACATCTAACAATTCATTTCCAACTAATTAAAAACACCTGAAATTGTGGGAACTTTAAAATTTCCTGAATTACAATATTTGCCCCACAATTCCTTTTTTTTGTTCCCTGAATACACAAATGCCTTTTGCAAGGATTTGGGTGATCTTGTAACTAAAAACAGAAGGAAGCATTACAGAAGAGGATCACAATATTTTCCACAAGTCAAATATACCTGTACAGGAGTTGAGACACGACGTCTTTGATTTTTTACCATGTTACGGTCTTTTGAATGTTGACATTCCAGCACCTTAGTTTGTAAAATAACATAAGGGGTGTTGGTACTTTTGTCCCAATTTAGACGACTTTTTAAAATGTCTGAAAAAATACAAATAAATACACTACGAAAAAATTTGACCCCAATAAACTTTTTTGTAGGACCCATAAAAGAACACTGAATGACAATATAGTTCTATTGCTTTCTAAGTCATACCAAACGACCTCTTCCACAGTGTAATAAACTTTGTCATTGTAGAGATTTCAAATTTCTCAACTAAATGTTTTGCTTGATTCATTGAACAAGCCCACTGCAACAATAGTTAGATTTACTTCAACATGTTAATCGCGCCAATCAAGTCTTAACAACCTGCACAGTTTGATTGGTATTCTTCTCTGCTGCTTCTGATCTACTTAACTAAAACATACACATATGCTGTAACTGTGCTAACCTAAACTATTCACTAACCATTTTACTCAAATGAGTTTCTGGTGTAAACACATTCTTCACAAGTTTCACAAAAAATCTTGTTTCATGTGATACAATTGAACTTTGGATATTGAGGCTGTTTCTTATTGCTTTACTTGCCTTTCCAAGGTTGTACTGTGTTTGCTTGTTCTGTGCATAACATATTGGCATACCACATAGACATCAAGGCAATGATACAGCCATGACAAAATTTAAGTAAGCATATATATATATATATAATACCATTCTTTTAAACTTCGGAAAAACCAAAACATCGCAAATGGTGATCACATATTGACAAATGTTGCTTCCGTTAAAATGCCAAAGTGATTCACAGCACTCTGACTGAGTAACAATATATGGAATGTCAGCATCATTCCAGTGCACATAGCTTTCACATAAATCTTCAAAAATGAAACAAAAAACACTAAAGTATCAAAAAAGAGTTTTAGTAGGTAAATCCATTAAAACTCACCATGAGATTTAACTGAAGGGGGCTTCAAGGTTAGTGTAAGTGATTTTTCAAATTTGTGTAGCATATTTTTTGCTTCACATTTAGACTCAAACCACTGTCAACAATAAAATGCAAACCTAATTTATTGCCCATAACATTAACATATATATATATATTTTTCCATTTTGTTTTGAACACAGGATTTCATAATTAACTCTAGTGGAAAAATTTGCTCTTTCATAAAAGGCGATTTTTCAAAGATTACTAACCTTTTCCACCGTATTAGAGTGTGCAAAATCCACTTCATAAAATGTCTCTTGGTCGTTGCTGCTAAAGCAAGTTATATATCATTTTCTTAAACCTCAACAAATTTACAGGCCCACTATACAAAATACAACTTACGACGTTTGAGGAATATCCTCAGAAATCATCAAATGCCTCGGCATTGGCACACAATGCCGAAACGACCGAAACTTACTTGCGTCAACAATATTTTTTAACAGACAATAACTTTTTCCGCAAAAATACATGTTATTTCTAGCACGAAATCCGTTGGATGTGTAGAAAAACCTGCATTAACAGTTAAGAACATTACTGAAAGATTATTGCCTTATAGGTAAACCAGCCAACATTGTAAAAGTGACAAACTCTACCTAAAAAATAAGCAGATATCAGTTGCCCTCTGCTTTACAATCCTACACACGTGCACAGTTTTACCAGTTGCGCATAAAAATGTTAATTGCAGCATTTACCACATTTTTTTATTTCTTTTTGACTTATTTAACTTCTTTACTGAACGATTAATTTTATTTACAAATATTCCAATGTGTTATGCAGCAAATACTGCCTAAAGTGCCCACACAGCGAAGTACAAACTCAGCTAGTAGAAATCATCAGCAGCACTGACGCACCGACGCACGACAATAGCCTTTGTGACCTCACAAACCAGGCTTACGTCGAATCTGCGCCCGACTTTCAGTTTAGGTGTAAGTGTGGTAACCGTTATTATCGGCCTAAAACCTGACCCAAACGCTTGACAGACGTAGAAGTCAGGGAATTTCCAAACTTTTATCAAAAAGGGGTTAATATAAATTAATATCATTTACCGTAGACTTAGTGCAAGGTATAGCGAAAATACTTTAACGTTTGTTGAAGCTACATATCAAAGACATAGTGCAAGGTTAGTGTCTCATATTGATTTTTAAAAATTGAATACATTTTACATTGTCAAGAGATCTACATACGATACACCTCTGTAACGTTACAGTCCGGCCCTTTCTCCTGACACCTTTGCTTTCTTTCTTCAAAATCGCACCATCATCGTCTTTGAAAAATATTACTACACGGGGTCACAAACATTTCTCCAAAATTGATTCCCATGCAAGTCTTTGTAAAAGAAAAATCAATGCAAAATTTTATGGTTTGAACCTTTGTGTGTATATGTGCACATTGACATTACATGGATACCGCTTAGATTGATTCTTCTTCCACCAACCTGCATTTACTTGTAGCAAGTGGTAACGACCCACTGATCTCTATGAACACTGGATAGCGCAACTCCGCTCAAAATTGAAGCAATTTGATTGGCGCAGCCGCCATCTTGAAAATTCAACTTTCTTCTTGCTAGCATTGGTGCACGGTCAATTTGAAAAGGTAAATGATATTGTGGTTGTTTACTATGAAAATAATAGGTGTGAAAAATAAACAAGACTTCGCTGTTCATGCGTCAAGTGCTCGTTGCATATAAAATTGTTGGCAAATGTGAATTTACATCCGCAAGGCTATGGACTGCAGTGTTATGCCGTGACCGTGAAGAACAGGTTATGGTTTGTATGTAAGGAAATAGCTAATAATCAAATCATGTTTATTTTGCGAGAAAAGCAACTACGCGACGAACAAAAAACAAGGAAATGAAATGGCATGGGCACCGATAAAACCATAAAGGTTATCGAGTCAGGCGCCCATGTAAAGGTGATTTCCTCACGGAGAATCACCGTCTGCCGTAGGATCGCAGCCAGTCGCACTGGGAGGTGATGGGTTGCGACAAGCTGCATGTGACGAAAAGGTGGCCACCCGGCCGTGCTGGCCAAAGCAAAACCCATCGAAACGCAAACGCCAACTCGGTTCTCAGAACGTTTCCTTTGATCCACATCGACAGACCTTAACGTCCCGAGGACAGTCCAAACGTGGTGGTTTTGGTTGGAGATGGTCAGGATCGTATGGAGGTTGCGCTTGTTGAATCATCGTAGGTCTTGCTGATGATGATGTTGGTGTGCAGCGCTCCTAGGTCTGAAACAACAACGGATCCTACTAATAGTAATTGAAATTACATCAGTTTACAGGAAAATAAACTTTGGAAAACATTTTGAATTGAACCGATTCCTGTTGAACAACCGGAATCCTGTCCAAGTGCAGAGGACAGAAGTTAAATCAAACAAGATAAAGCACTTGATGGCGGGCAACACTAAAAGGAGGGACGGAGGGACGATGTACACTAAACGGAGGGACGGAGAAAAATTGCACTCCCAAGGGAGGGAAACAGTCAGAAGGCATAATAAAACATAAATACATGAAACCGTAAAATCATACATAAGAAAGGATAATAATCGTGGAGGGAAAGATTTGACGCACAATTTGACGGAGGGAAGCATTTGTTGACCAAACTTAGAAGTATTTGCAACAAACAATGAACAGGCGCTTATGGAGGGAAGGATTTGTCGCAGGATTCAACGGAGGGAAACATTTGTCGCACAATTCGATGGAGGGAAGAATTTGTTGACCATATGGTGACCGAATATACTACAAAGTATATGCAATAAACAATGCACAGGTGCTTATGGAGGAAAGGATTTGTCGCACAATTTGACGGAGGGAAGCATTTGTTGACCAAACTTAGAAGTATTTGCAACAAAAAATGCACAGGTTCTTATGGAGGAAAGGATTTGTCGCACAATTTGACGGAGGGAAGCATTTGTTGACCAAACTTAGAAGTATTTGCAACAAAAAATGCACAGGTTCTTATGGAGGGAAAGATTTGTCGCACAATTCGATGGAGGGAAGCATTTGTTGACCATTATGACCGAATATACTACAAAGTACATGCAACAAACAATGCACAGGTGCTTATGGAGGGAAGGATTTGTCGCAGCATTTAACGGAGGGAAAGATTTGTCGCACAATTCGATGGAGGGAAGCATTTGTTGACCATTATGACCGAATATACTACAAAGTACATGCAACAAACAATGCACAGGTGCTTATGGAGGGAAGGATTTGTCGCAGATTTAAAATTCAACACGATTTAAAATTCAACATATCCCGGACATCAGTTTATTCAACTTTTGGGTGTGATTTCTTGACTTGTTTGAATGCTCAGACCACTCCCTGCACACCCCGAAGCAAAGACAAAAAGCAAAAAAAAATTACACAAAAACTTAATACACACTTAACTCTAACACAATAGTTTATTGTAGATCTGTTCCCTGACTTTGAATGTGGTTGTTACTGACAAGTTTTCATGCAGAAATGGTATTGGACACAACATTGCCATTATTTAAAACACTATTAGGGCATTTTCTTGCATGAATTCCAAATTCCAAATTAATGTTAACAGTCAAGTTATTTAACTTGTTTTAGTTTACCATATGGCAAATAAAATGCAAATTCCAGATTAAGTGTTAATGCGAACTGGTAAGCCATAAAACTGTAGTCCCTCTTGTGTACCATAACATGAGCTGTTACAACTGTTTGCTCATCACATAAATATGGATTGTCACAACTTACTGAGCCTGGGCAAGCTTCTCCTTCAGTGAAGCAATACTTCCTTCAATCTGGTGAACTTCTTCAGTCAAACCATATTGTGGCTGCAAATAATTCCACATTAAAGTAATGCTATGTCTAAATAGGAATTGTATATTGAGCCACTTGTCAGTATTACCATGTACCCGCTTTCTTCTGTATCAAGTTACCAAACAGTAAAGCAATGAAATCTATTGTTTGAAAATGCTTTAAATATTATATGACACATTTAAATCAACTCAGGACATCAGAGCAGAACTTTAAACTCCATTGGAACTTTAAAAATCCCAAACAAAAGTAAATTTCACAAAAAAACAGTGACTTTTTTTATATAAACCAGCGGGAAACTTTCATATCCTCTAGGATGTTCATTTCATTTTAACAGTTGCATGCGTAGTTCGTTTACATTGTAAACCTTGGCAAAAATAAACATGATTCGATTTTAAATAAAACTGGTGGAAGTGTCTCATGTAATAAAATTTATGTTAAGAATAATTTTTACAAACATGAAGAATATTGTTACCTTGTCTCTGCATAGTTCAACATTTGGTCGATAAGTCCTTGTCTCTAGTCTGGTGTGAGCAACCTTGAGTGGTGCAGCTTTGGCACGGATTGCATGTTCCAGATTTCTAATGTCCGCCTCAACCTCAGCAATTTCTTCTTTCGTCTGAAACAAATAACTGTGATTGCGACTTTTTAACATTTCTACTTAATATGAGCATAAAAACTTGTAAAGACAAAAAACTTCCACAACCAAAGTGGAAAAAGTCACAAGCAAAATAATCATGCTAGCTTTCTTGCCGTAAACCTTTTAATCAATTAATACAGTACTGCAATACTGTTGTGTAGTCCTCATGCTAGTGGAAAACCAGAAAATATGTTGTTTATTTTATTTTGTGGAGTTACACTTGGTACAAATAGAAACAACACTTACATTGGTCTGTTGCCAGACAAGCTCCCTCTCAGCTTGCTCCATTTCATGAAGTCGTTTGCGGTATGAGAACTGGGTTGCAGTCCGTTGGGCTTCCAATTCATTTTTGGTTTGTGCGAGAGTGGCATCGATTGCCTCACGCAGAGTCACACTCGCTCTCATCTCTGCTTCTGCTCTGTCCTTGTTGTACTGAGAGAACTGGTGCCAAGACTCTGGGGTGGTGCTTCTACTCACAAAAAACACAGCATCTATGTAAAGGGTGGTTATAAAATTAAGACAAAAATAAAGACAATAGCAGTTGTGTAGAAAAATGCTGCATGAAACCAGTTTCAGTAAATATAGGCTGGCTAGATTCGATAAAGGAGTTATTTCCAGATCCAAGATTTGTTCTAATGGAATATTCAACTTATTAGTTATATTTGAAAACCTGTGCAAAGATTGCATGTTTATGCAAATCAGTGCTAATAGCAACCATGCAATGAAGAGCAATACTGATGGACTTACTCTTTGAGAACATGTGTAGGATTTGGTTTGTATGAGATTCCAGATGACTCATTATTGAAGCCGTAACATTGTTGGTCGATTCCTTGAGCTTCAAACTTGTCTCTCTGATCATTGGCCAACTGCTGACGTGCCTCTCTCAACAAGCTGCACAATATTAATAAAAAACAATTAGTTTTCAGTATTACATGCTGATTATTTCAACATAGCACCTATTATTGTGTGTCCATTTAAAGAGTAACTATGTCTACGTCAAGAAAGTACCACGGTTAGCACAAAATAAAAAAATTAAGACCATCAGTTTACACACACAATGTTAATACAAAATGAACTTTTTAGGAACATTTTTTTATTTGGCTTGATAAATTTATTATTTTTTTTACCATAATTGCTCAAAAGATTCAGCAATCCTTTTCTAAAGTTGTTCCTTGATCTTGTCGATGATTTCCACCTCCTGCCAACATAACACAACAAATTTTTTGTCTATTTACTTCCAAAATACAATTTGCTTGCTCAGTTTCCAACTTTTCCTTGTTCAATGCCTTCATTGAAAGCATAAAACAAACAGTGTCGCAATATGTTTGCCAAAAAATTTGCTTACATTATTTCCTGCATCTGTTTCATCCAAACATCTTTCCAATGTCTCCTTGCACTTTGTGATGTCATCAATGCGATCATCCAAGCGTGTATTGTTGTCATGCTGGTTCCATTTAGTTTGATTTGCAGTTAACCTGGTGCCCCTTTTACTCATACAGAAACACTTTTCCTTTAATTCTACTAATACTACTGACTGATTACAAAAGCCCATGGCCTCATCTTTTCTAAACTTGCACTGTGATACCAAAAAATATATTGCCCTGAGACAAAAAAATTGACTGCAATAAATAAAAAGAGTTTGCAGTTTATTTTCAAAATAAGTAAATTTGCATTTTATTTTCAAAATAAGTAAATTTGCATTTTATTTTCAAAATAAGTAAATTTGCATTTTATTTTCAAAATAAGTAAATTTGCATTTTATTTTCAAAATAAGTAATGCGACAAACTTTATTTTCAAAATAAATAAGTCATTTCGTTTTCATCTGAAGTATCAAAAGTATCACAAGTATCAAAATTATCAAAAGTATGTGAAGTATCACAAGTATTAGTAGTATTAGAAGTATTAGTAGTATTAGTAGTATTAGTAGTATTAGTAGTATTACTAGTATTAGTAGTATTAGTAGTATTAGTAGTATTACTAGTATTAGTAGTATTAGTAGTATTAGTAGTGTTAGTAGTATTAGTAGTATTAGTAGTATTAGTAGTATTAGTAGTATTAGTAGTATTAGTAGTATTTGTAGTATTTGCAGTATTAGTAGTATTAGAAATATTAGTAGTATTAGTATTATTAGTAGTATTTGAAGTATTTGAAGAATTAGAAGAATTTGAAGAATTTGAAGAATTTTCCTCATCACCTGTGAATGAAAGAACATGCTTTGATTGGCTTTGTTTTTGTGTTGGAACTATTTAAGAAAAAAAGTGACGTCACATTTGATAAATTCCCCACATTTTATTACCTTGATCAGTCAGATCAGCCAGTTCCTTTCCTAGTTTACACAGATCCTTATAACCTTGCAGTTCTTCTTCAAGCTTTTTTATTTTCCTATCTTTCTGCAAAAAGTTAGGCAAGTTAAAGTGTAAGTGACTCAGAAAAATTAAGCATATTAATAATTAAACTAAGAGATGGTCAATTTTTGGCAAAAAAAGGAGCTTGGTAGGGCAACTGGTTTCTGAGATACAGTTGATCAAAGTTGCAATTTTAACATTGTGAATGAAATCATTTGAAAGCGAGATTATTTCTGTGTGACGTCATAGAAGTCGTGCGAGTGCTGGTAGCAAGCCTTATGCATAGGAATGGAAACATAGTAACACTGGTTTAATATAGTTTTGCATCAACTTTGCTGCATTCAAGGCACAATAAGTGAACAAGTGCAATAAACGAATTTTTATGTCAATTTAAGCAGCAGACAGATGGCAGCTGTTTTGACCTATTATGTCTTTTTTAGTTTTATAATAATAAAACAGTTACTGGGACAGGGTGTTCTTGTTGGTAAAGCATTTATGATTGCTGACATGATACATGAACTTTTCAAAACGCGAAAGAGACAAACCATCAATTTAGCATTGTCGTTTTGTCCACTCACAGAAACAGATAAAAGTAATTGAATTTTGAGGCTGGCAAAGATCGCTAAGAAAAAAACGACCAAATTAGCTGATTATGCAACACAACACTGTTATTTTGTCATAGTACCACTTTTTATCCGACAGTGGCATTGCCTACGACCTACGAGTTCGCGTCATAAATGGTAAATTTAATTCGCCACAATCAACCACTAATGTACTTTTCGCAATATAGTTGTAACTAGTAATGTTGGAATCCTCAAATTAAAATCAACACAAAGGTGAGGTTAAAGTTATGACATCACACCCAAAATGACGTCATTTAATGTCACGGAGTAAAGAAACAAACCATCCCAGTCTTGTCGAAGTACAGGGTAATAAATGCTGCTCCACCCTTTGATCTTCCGATAATCAGGGACAAATAAGCCTTTGGTTTGTGATGTCACAGTGACATATTTTTTGTGATGTAAAACCTTGTCTTGACCTTTGAGATAATGTAATTTGTGGATTCTCCTATGTTTGAAACTATTCCATATCTGTGTAATATGGGGCCTTCTCCTATGTAAACAATGCATTTTTTCGCGCGACCGCCTTGCGTCGCGTCAAATTCGCAACAGCAAAATTTTTTTGCGATTCTGGGTCTGTGCTTCAGAAGACAATAAGCAGAATAAACAAATACAAAACAAGACGCAAAGGTAACTTCAAAAATACAATGTATTATTGTTGTGTACTTAAATTTAAAAGATAAGAGAACTGAACATCGAACCGAAATTACAATTTTCTGTGGCTGACATGGTACATCTAATAATTTGAATTTTCTGTAAGTTATTGCCCAAGTTCTAATAACATAAAGTGCATTTGCTTTAGTTCATCAAACCAGAAAAACAGAATTAACCAGACATCCAAAATGCCCTACCGCCATAATCTCTGTTTTACAATCAAGATAATCAAAAACCTGTTTATTTTCTTCCGAGGCCTTAGCAAGTAAGTTGGAATTTATGTCACTAGGTGTCCACGGATCCACTTTATCATGTGATGTTTGAGTTGCAAAGTTTTTTGTCTAAACAAAGTAAAATGTGAATGTTAGATACAAATTCTATTGACAACTTTAAACTAAAGATATATAAAGATATATACATACAAATATCTTGTACAAGACATAATGTTGTTGAATTTGACCTTTTTGAACTTTCAATCAAAAATAAATGTTGTGACAAAGGCAATTTTTTCTTCAGAGCAGATGATTTGATTCAAAGTTAGTGATATCAGGTAAGCATTGTGAGCGATTACCTTTATAGCTGTTTGCACAGTGTTATAAAGAAGTTCCACTTCATATTTTATTTTTTGATCATCATGAGTAAATTTTGCAATCATGATATTAGGAAAAAGATTTCTGGAACAAGACAATTTGACCTTGATCTGCAAAAAAGATTAACATACTTAAGATACATTTGCCAGCATAAAACAGAATTAAAATCCAAGCAGAAAAGGGTACAACAATAATACCGGATTTGAAAGTTTGTTATTTGCACGAAGGATTTTGTTTTAGTGATCGATAATTGTGCGGACGATTAGAACGTTTTTATCATGGTAATGGGTTATCTGCTTTTCATTGGCGGATTTTTTAAATCTGGTAAAAATTTAGCTAGCCTAGGAAACCAAACATTTGCTTTGGTTACGCGCTTTTCAATCAGGTGTCACTTAAGGGAAATTGCATATCACAGTTTGAACAGCTAAGGAACGGAAGGAAAATAGATAGAGTTTATGGAACTGACCAAGGGCGTCTAAGGAAAATAGATAGAGCTTACGGAAATAACCAAGGGCATATAAGGAAAATAGATAGAACTTATGGAACTGGTCAAGGGCATCTAAGGAAAATAGATAGAGCTTATGGAACTGGTCAAGGGCATCTAAGGAAAATATATAGAGCTTATGAAAATGACCAACGGCATTTAAGGAAAATAGATAGAGCAAAATAATCAATGCTTTTCCACAATTTTTAAAAATACATTACTTGACAGGTAAATTTTGTAGCGTTTATTCCCCAAATGATAAAACCAGCCTTCATTCATGTTGATTATTTTCAATTTTATACATGTCCAATTCTTAGTCAAGAAAATGTTGGTTGAAAACACTAAATGCTTCTAATATTTGTTTTTCTTTTGTGAAAACAAGACACAGTAAAATTGAAAACGATCGGCATGAATCAAGCCCTTTAACGACATGTCAGCAACAGAACCGCACTTTCATACATTACATTAAAGATTGTCAACATACAATAAATATTGGCCAATTCGGATAACTCTATCTACTTTATTTAGACGCCCTTGGCCAGTTCTGTAATCCTTATGTATTTTCCTCAGACAATTTCTGCTCCTTAGCTCTGCAAATTAGTGCGAGTTTTCTTAGTTCCTTAGCTAATGTAACGAATTCTTAATTAACAAAACTAATTGATGCATAAAAGTGTAATTGTGAATTGGTCGTTGTGTTGTGCGTTATTTTCAGTATATCGTCGTTGCTGGCATTGACCCAAGTCTGACCATGTTAGTGCCAGTGTGACCATAAACAAACATCATATAATATTCGCTGAAAAAGAATCCTTTTGGTTGTGTAGGTCTAGTACTGGAAGATAGTGTTTTATGCAATATACTATGGTTTAATTTTACCTGTATATTTTTCACCACTTGCTTCAATTTAATTGAGCGAATTTGATCCAACTGAGATGATGTTTGTTTTTTTCGACCCATCCTCTATGTTTCCTTAACAGTTTGAGACAAGTTTCCTTAATAGATTGAGACAAGTCTATGTCTCCTTAATTAATAGCTAAACAAATAAGACAACCATTGTAGATATTTAGGTGCAATAGCCCATCAACCAGAACAAAAAATACCAACTAGCTAAAACATGGGTTATTATCGGCCTAAAACCTGACCCAAACGCTTGACAGACGTAGAAGTCAGGGAATTTCCAAACTTTTATCAAAAAGGGGTTAATATAAATTAATATCATTTACCGTAGACTTAGTGCAAGGTATAGCGAAAATACTTTAACGTTTGTTGAAGCTACATATCAAAGACATAGTGCAAGGTTAGTGTCTCATATTGATTTTTAAAAATTGAATACATTTTACATTGTCAAGAGATCTACATACGATACACCTCTGTAACGTTACAGTCCGGCCCTTTCTCCTGACACCTTTGCTTTCTTTCTTCAAAATCGCACCATCATCGTCTTTGAAAAATATTACTACACGGGGTCACAAACATTTCTCCAAAATTGATTCCCATGCAAGTCTTTGTAAAAGAAAAATCAATGCAAAATTTTATGGTTTGAACCTTTGTGTGTATATGTGCACATTGACATTACATGGATACCGCTTAGATTGATTCTTCTTCCACCAACCTGCATTTACTTGTAGCAAGTGGTAACGACCCACTGATCTCTATGAACACTGGATAGCGCAACTCCGCTCAAAATTGAAGCAATTTGATTGGCGCAGCCGCCATCTTGAAAATTCAACTTTCTTCTTGCTAGCATTGGTGCACGGTCAATTTGAAAAGGTAAATGATATTGTGGTTGTTTACTATGAAAATAATAGGTGTGAAAAATAAACAAGACTTCGCTGTTCATGCGTCAAGTGCTCGTTGCATATAAAATTGTTGGCAAATGTGAATTTACATCCGCAAGGCTATGGACTGCAGTGTTATGCCGTGACCGTGAAGAACAGGTTATGGTTTGTATGTAAGGAAATAGCTAATAATCAAATCATGTTTATTTTGCGAGAAAAGCAACTACGCGACGAACAAAAAACAAGGAAATGAAATGGCATGGGCACCGATAAAACCATAAAGGTTATCGAGTCAGGCGCCCATGTAAAGGTGATTTCCTCACGGAGAATCACCGTCTGCCGTAGGATCGCAGCCAGTCGCACTGGGAGGTGATGGGTTGCGACAAGCTGCATGTGACGAAAAGGTGGCCACCCGGCCGTGCTGGCCAAAGCAAAACCCATCGAAACGCAAACGCCAACTCGGTTCTCAGAACGTTTCCTTTGATCCACATCGACAGACCTTAACGTCCCGAGGACAGTCCAAACGTGGTGGTTTTGGTTGGAGATGGTCAGGATCGTATGGAGGTTGCGCTTGTTGAATCATCGTAGGTCTTGCTGATGATGATGTTGGTGTGCAGCGCTCCTAGGTCTGAAACAACAACGGATCCTACTAATAGTAATTGAAATTACATCAGTTTACAGGAAAATAAACTTTGGAAAACATTTTGAATTGAACCGATTCCTGTTGAACAACCGGAATCCTGTCCAAGTGCAGAGGACAGAAGTTAAATCAAACAAGATAAAGCACTTGATGGCGGGCAACACTAAAAGGAGGGACGGAGGGACGATGTACACTAAACGGAGGGACGGAGAAAAATTGCACTCCCAAGGGAGGGAAACAGTCAGAAGGCATAATAAAACATAAATACATGAAACCGTAAAATCATACATAAGAAAGGATAATAATCGTGGAGGGAAAGATTTGACGCACAATTTGACGGAGGGAAGCATTTGTTGACCAAACTTAGAAGTATTTGCAACAAACAATGAACAGGCGCTTATGGAGGGAAGGATTTGTCGCAGGATTCAACGGAGGGAAACATTTGTCGCACAATTCGATGGAGGGAAGAATTTGTTGACCATATGGTGACCGAATATACTACAAAGTATATGCAATAAACAATGCACAGGTGCTTATGGAGGAAAGGATTTGTCGCACAATTTGACGGAGGGAAGCATTTGTTGACCAAACTTAGAAGTATTTGCAACAAAAAATGCACAGGTTCTTATGGAGGAAAGGATTTGTCGCACAATTTGACGGAGGGAAGCATTTGTTGACCAAACTTAGAAGTATTTGCAACAAAAAATGCACAGGTTCTTATGGAGGGAAAGATTTGTCGCACAATTCGATGGAGGGAAGCATTTGTTGACCATTATGACCGAATGTACTACAAAGTACATGCAACAAACAATGCACAGGTGCTTATGGAGGGAAGGATTTGTCGCAGCATTTAACGGAGGGAAAGATTTGTCGCACAATTCGATGGAGGGAAGCATTTGTTGACCATTATGACCGAATATACTACAAAGTACATGCAACAAACAATGCACAGGTGCTTATGGAGGGAAGGATTTGTCGCAGCATTTAACGGAGGGAAAGATTTGTCGAACAATTCGATGGAGGGAAGCATTTGTTGACCATTATGACCGAATATACTACAAAGTACATGTAACAAACAATGCACAGGTGCTTATGGAGGAAAGGATTTGTCGCACAATTTGACGGAGGGAAGCATTTGTTGACCAAACTTAGAAGTATTTGCAACAAAAAATGCACAGGTTCTTATGGAGGAAAGGATTTGTCGCACAATTTGACGGAGGGAAGCATTTGTTGACCAAACTTAGAAGTATTTGCAACAAAAAATGCACAGGTTCTTATGGAGGGAAAGATTTGTCGCACAATTCGATGGAGGGAAGCATTTGTTGACCATTATGACCGAATATACAACAAAGTACATGCAACAAACAATGCACAGGTGCTTATGGAGGAAAGGATTTGTCGCAGCATTTAACGGAGGGAAAGATTTGTCGAACAATTCGATGGAGGGAAGCATTTGTTGACCATTATGTCGGTTTACCCGTTGTCGGGGTATGTCCCCGCTGGGTGACCGTGGGGTACGACTGCGTCTCGGCCTCGCACCCCAAGGGATCCGACTGAGTCTCGATGGCAACTCGGCCTCGTAGGCTATTTGCCTTCTCTATCTCAAGGTTTACTGTTGGAGTTAAAGAACTCCTTTACACAAGTCTGTGCGTCTTCTAAATAGTCTAACTCCCGACTAAACACATACATCCACCAAGCTTCAAGCCAGTCCAAAGTTGTTCATAAATCCATTTATTGATATAATCCAACGAATAAATCCAAGTACAGTACAGTACAATTGGGGCTCCTATACAGTGTACTAAAGCAGAACCAACAGCCTAGACCCTTACACAGCAACAGTTAAAACACACTGATTTTGCAGGCGCTAGTCGCTCTGCTTATATAGTCTGCGGTTGGCCACACGTATTGATACCTTACTTGGAGTTGTTGCGCAACTTGAATGCAACCTGAAGTTGACCGATTTGGTCGATTACGTCAGTTATTTATATAGCTTAATTAACTAAGTGCCCTAATAGGTTATTTGTGTATAGGTAGACTTTGTTTTCAGAATAACTAAAAGTAGTTATGTTTATTTTAGCTTTATTTATCATTTGCGAAAGAAGTACTTGTGTTTAAATCAACCTTTATTTATTATTTGCCAAAGAAATGTCTGTAATTATTTTAACTTGATTTACATAGTTAGTTTGGTTGCCTAAGTTACCTATATGACTTTATTGCCCAAATTTCATGGTTTATAACACATCTATAATGTGGCTGCTTCTACCGGCTACAATTTTTTCACCTGCCACCAGCTCGGCAGGTTTTTCCTATTAAATTGTCCGGTCAGGAATTGACCTAAACCGGAAATGAGTTCTTCTTTTTTCCCATGTCGTTTTATTGGATATCACAACTTGGACATGCGTTGAACGCGTGATTACAATGACTTTGGTTTTAACTCTCGGTCATAATATAGTTATACGCTTTGGGCCTTTTTTAGTATATACATGTGTTGTGCGGCGACATAATACCCCCCCGCTTGTCTGGTACTTGCGGTCCATATATGAACGCAAGTTGTTGGTTCTGTTGAAGAGAGCGACGTACAAAGTACACTCACAAATATATTTTATAGAACACCAAAATATATATATATATATTTACACAAATTTCCGTTGTTCGATTGTAACATATATACATATAACAAAGCAATCACGGGACACGATTGTTTAGACGAGGAGACATTTACAAAGATATAATTGTAGATCCACAGATTATTTTAGTACATTATGGAGAGCAACGAGAATACATATACACAAATTTTACATTGATACATAGGCGATAGCTGGTGTTATTAACACAGTAACAAGCGTATAATTGATGTTAAGTAAGCGTCTGATTATTAATAGTTGCCACTATGTGGACTATATATCTCTTTTATTATTTCGCTTTGTCGCTTTGCGAAACTGTTTATAGCGTTATTAGGCTTTACACCATTGAAATTGCAAGCAAGTTGTAAGTAGGTACACGCGCATTCGTTGTTTGTATCGTGAAATGGCTTGAAAAATTGCTTCAAAATTGTGAGCTGTGGAAGAGTGATTACCTAGGATTTCAACTAACTTCCACGTTTATGCGCTTGGTGCCATTAAATATCGGTAAAAGTGAGATATTGGACAGAAGTGTCCTCATGAAAAGGCTGTAAAATGCCTTGTGTGTTGAAGATAAAAACGCGATTCGCATTCCTCGAGGTAAATACAAATCGCGAACTAAAGTGAAGATCTACGTTATTTATTGCAAGAAGACCCATTCCACGTCACCCGACTGGGCCCAAATCAGGTTCAGTGGAACGGAGTCTTGTCGCGAATAGATTCCAAACGTAGGGATTTCATGACTTATATTTATTTGAACAGCACAATTGCATTAATATGTCGGCTGTCGCAGTCGCTGATCGAGTGACCCCATTTAGTTATTATAAGGTGTTGAGGGGTTAATCAGTGCTGAAGTTACGTATTAAAGGATGCGCGTCGCATGAGATTACATTGGCGGAGTGAAATTGTGTTAAGCATTGATTCGGTTCTTATACATATATAAACACATAATAACGTTTTGGTGGGTGAAACATAAAAAATGTAACGAATCTATGTAAAAATTGTGCGTCGTTGATTTATCAAAATTCTGTGTTGGAAATTTTATGCGGCCTTCAGTAAACACAGACGGCTCACTATATTTGTAAATTGTAATAGTCTTGTGACTTTATGGATGACTTCACCAAGACCGGAGTAGTCATACCTTGAAATTTCATGGCGGTCATTACGCATGATGGTCGGTTCTGACTGGTGCATACGGAACTGTTCGCAGTTGAATTTGGAAAAAGATTTTCTACTTCTATCACCAGAAAAGGAAGAGTTGACATACGGTTTTTGTTGCAGTTTAACAGACTGGTTTGGTAAGCGAGGATTGTTTCCTCCTGTAATTGTTGCATTGCTACTTTGGCGCTTTCTGACGCTTGGGTACCTGGCCTTTTTAGTTTTGTACTGAGGCAATTTATCTGCAGTTGAAGAAGAGTGAAGTTTAGTTTTTTGTTGATGTTGGGGCACGTCTGTTGAGCCAAGTGTGTTTGCCACAACAATACTAGGCTTGTCCTTTGCAGTTGTTTTTATAAGAGTGTTATTTGCATGACTGCCTCGGTGCGGAACTTTTACAAGGACTGTATTTATTTCCTTCGAGCTTTCTTTCATGTTAAATTGAACTGATTTCCTGTTTTGTGATGACTGCAACAGATTTTTATCAGGTCTGATAAACAAGTCGTGCTTTTGAAGAAAGTAGTATCCGAGAACAGGTCTTTTAACTTTGCAAACAGAGAAAGTTACAGACATGTTGCCGAAGCCAATGTCAATGTTGAGTACAGTTTGTCCAAAGTAGGGTATGGGCTCTCCGCCTGGTCCAATAAAGTCTGATTCAACTTCTTGGGTGTGGTGCTGTGTAACTGGGAGGAAATTTTTGGATGATCCAGTGTCCAACAGAAATGACATTTTATTATTTTTGTCGTAGACATGCGGCAAAGAGTTTGATGCCGACTCGGAATATTGCCGTCGATTTGGTGCTTTTGGAATCTGATTCGGTCGGTTCATAGACCTACAGATGTTGATATTATTGACCTGGTTGTAACTGCAAGGTTTGTTGCATTTTAACGCCTTGTCACCAAAGCGTGCATGATAAAAACACAAGCCATATGTTGACTGGTGTTGGTGCTGGGTAGACTGAGTATTTATTTGCCCTTGCCTTTGGCATTGTCGGAAGGGCTGTCTGTGATTTCCTTGTTGTTGCTCGTAATAACCGTTTTGATTTCTACACTGTTGTGCATATTCTTGTCTTGTCGGGCGGTATGAAAAGTTTCGTCGGTTGGTCATATTGTTACTTTTGTTTTGTTCAACAAAATTTCTGCGACTTTGTTGTCTTTGATTGCTTATATCA
The DNA here is from genome assembly GCF_947561715.1 of Ascidia mentula. Classification (NCBI taxonomy): domain Eukaryota; kingdom Metazoa; phylum Chordata; class Ascidiacea; order Phlebobranchia; family Ascidiidae; genus Ascidia; species Ascidia mentula. The sequence continues at coordinate 21,582,526 of NC_138570.1, read as the reverse complement.
GACTTTAACTCAGTAAACAGTTCTTGTATCTGACCGGTAATTCTCTGCATTTCATTGCTTTGTGTCTGATCTTCCGGTACACTATAATCAGTTGGCGTAATGATTCTGTCAGCCAGCAACCCCAGCTCTTCTAGAGATATGTCTGGGTGTTGGGCGCGAAGTACATTGCTGACGTCCCTTGGCATTTTATCAAGAAAATTGTCCACCACAATTTGGCGTGTTGTCTCGTCATAGATTGGGTCTTTTGCGCACACTGCGCATAATCGTCCCATGAAAGTTGAAGGAAGTTCACCTGAGTCTAACCTCAAAGATTTCAGCTTTGAGAGCCAAGCTGTGCTGCTTGTTCCAGTGGACAAGCGAATTAAAGAATTTTTCAGAGTTGTATAAGGGGTAAGTGAAATAGCTGCCTGTGCAATAACGTGCTCATATCTGGCACATTGTTCTTGTGAAAATCCTGACAAAAGTTGAGCAAATTTGTCTCTGTCGTCCATTATATTATACGTTTGAAAGTATCGGTCGAGGTACAGAAAATAAGAGCGGTAGTTGTGTTGCGACCATAGTTTTGGAATTTTAATTCCAGCTGTGAAGTTAAACGTTTGACGTGGAAAAGGTGCGTTTGTAAAAACATGTTGGTCGGTGTTGGATGGCCTTATGTCAGCATGCTTATCTTGGGAGGGAGGTATGCTAAATGGGTTTCTGCCCAAACTTTCTACGTCATTTGTGTTTGGTCTGGGGGAAGTGCGACCTGAAACTGTGGGATTATCAGGTTGCAGTGTGTTTCCTTGATTTTCAGCCCACAAGGTGTCGACTGGGGCTTCCATACTTGCCCTTATTTGAGTTTGATATCTAGTTCTAGATGCAATTGAGTTACCAGGTGGTACAGTTTTACGTTTTTTATTGCCTTTCTCAGCCAAAGTTGCGGACTTTACCACGTGCGGCAACGTGATGATTGTATATTAGCGTTTTGATGCAATAAATGTTTGTTGAATAAGCTGTTCTTCCTGATGGCACTTTCCTGTAGTTCCACTGTTCTTTCTCCGTATGGGATGTAATTAGGAACAAGCTTTAGTAAATCCAATAGTAAGGTAATTCCGTTTGGCGCCTGATAAGGGTATTCTTTTCTTAGGATGAGGGCAGACCATGCAGTTGCGGGTATAATCCGTTATCCGTATAAATCCGTTATCCGTATAAATCCGTATAAATCCGTATAAATCCGTATAAATCCGTATAAATCCGTATAATTCCGTATAAATCCGTATAATACGTATAAATCCGAATAATCCAAACAGTTGCCGGAGGTTGTCTTCTTGTTTGTTAATGACTGGTGCAGTTGACTGCTTGCTGTTGCTGTGCTAGGTAGGCTGCTGGAACTGGAACGGGTGTGAATTAACCCGTTCGGCGGGAAATTTGGCTGCTAAATCCGGGAATGGTCGGAATAATATCCGGACAAGTTTTGATGACACTGACTTGTGCAGTGAACTCGCCAAACTTCTGGGCACCAGTTGTCTATTTACCCGTTGTCGGGGTATGTCCCCGCTGGGTGACCGTGGGGTACGACTGCGTCTCGGCCTCGCACCCCAAGGGATCCGACTGAGTCTCGATGGCAACTCGGCCTCGTAGGCTATTTGCCTTCTCTATCTCAAGGTTTACTGTTGGAGTTAAAGAACTCCTTTACACAAGTCTGTGCGTCTTCTAAATAGTCTAACTCCCGACTAAACACATACATCCACCAAGCTTCAAGCCAGTCCAAAGTTGTTCATAAATCCATTTATTGATATAATCCAACGAATAAATCCAAGTACAGTACAGTACAATTGGGGCTCCTATACAGTGTACTAAAGCAGAACCAACAGCCTAGACCCTTACACAGCAACAGTTAAAACACACTGATTTTGCAGGCGCTAGTCGCTCTGCTTATATAGTCTGCGGTTGGCCACACGTATTGATACCTTACTTGGAGTTGTTGCGCAACTTGAATGCAACCTGAAGTTGACCGATTTGGTCGATTACGTCAGTTATTTATATAGCTTAATTAACTAAGTGCCCTAATAGGTTATTTGTGTATAGGTAGACTTTGTTTTCAGAATAACTAAAAGTAGTTATGTTTATTTTAGCTTTATTTATCATTTGCGAAAGAAGTACTTGTGTTTAAATCAACCTTTATTTATTATTTGCCAAAGAAATGTCTGTAATTATTTTAACTTGATTTACATAGTTAGTTTGGTTGCCTAAGTTACCTATATGACTTTATTGCCCAAATTACATGGTTTATAACACATCTATAATGTGGCTGCTTCTACCGGCTACAATTTTTTCACCTGCCACCAGCTCGGCAGGTTTTTCCTATTAAATTGTCCGGTCAGGAATTGACCTAAACCGGAAATGAGTTCTTCTTTTTTCCCATGTCGTTTTATTGGATATCACAACTTGGACATGCGTTGAACGCGTGATTACAATGACTTTGGTTTTAACTCTCGGTCATAATATAGTTATACGCTTTGGGCCTTTTTTAGTATATACATGTGTTGTGCGGCGACAATTATGACCGAATATACTACAAAGTACATGTAACAAACAATGCACAGGTGCTTATGGAGGGAAGGATTTGTCGCAGCATTTAACGGAGGGAAAGATTTGTCGAACAATTCGATGGAGGGAAGCATTTGTTGACCATTATGATCGAATATACTACAAAGTACATGCAACAAACAATGCACAGGCGCTTATGGAGGGAAGGATTTGTCGCAGGATTCAACGGAGGGAAAGATTTGATGAAAACACTAGAAGAATATTTTCAAATTCATCAATTTTTTTTACTTTAGTAACTGCCTTATGTCATCTTTGAGAACTTTTTGGTCATCAACAGTACCACCATTGAGCCTAATCCATCGATCGATGTGTCGAAAAATTTCTTTCAACAGATCTTCATGTGCGACGTGAACCACCAAGTCGGGGTATATGGTCAGTTTTCTGACGAACTGCTCTGTTTGTATGGCATATTCAACGGTGCCAAAAATTTCATCGTTGGTCAGAAACCCAGTCTTTTTCGCCAGGTACATTGCGTTTTCGCATTGTTTGCGGTTTCTTGGTCTGTCGGTTGGCATTCTGAATTGATCATCATTTTTGCTTCTTTTTTTGTTTGAATATTATTGCAAGCTTTCTTGGCAGAATTTATATTCACCTCGTTTTTTACTTCTTCCAGTGCCTGCTTTGCCGTGGAAAAGAAAACTGGTTTGTTTGACTTTGAATTGCCGTGTTCACTTGCTCTTATCCAACATACTGTATTAAATAGAGTGGTATGGATCCGTTCGAGCTTTCTTCAGCAAAACAAAAGTATAAGAGACGTTGAAATGTATCCAATGAATTTTTTCCTTTTATGCTTTGATCTTCTATATGATAATACCTTTTATAAATTCCTGTTTCGTTGTTTTTAGCGCATCCTTTGTAAATAAATCTGTACTGGTCGCATATGTGTAGTCCGATTTATATTTTTTAGCAGTGGCCTGAAAAAAACACCCTTCCCCAGCTTTGGGTGTCACCATGGCATCAACTTGGATGTTAGGCGGTTTCAGGAGGTATTTGTATGCTTGGGTAAACGTATGTGAGGGGTGTTACCTAAACTCAACAAGATGCTGAAAAGCAGTATAGGCTACTCGAAAAGGTTTCAGCGTGCTGTATGTTTGTACAATCAAACTAAAGTGCCACAGTCAACAGCTGCACAGATGAGACCATACTGGTCAAAACAGTGTAGGCTACACACTTCTCATGAATGTATTGATGAGATACGGAAAAACCTCGAACCAGTGATTTTGTTGCCAACAAGTTGCGTTAATTTTCAACTTTACAACGAAAGATAAAAGCAGTGTTATGCTTACCATTTGATTTACCGACTTACTGAAGCATTTTCATCACTCTTAGATTGATTCATTTTCAACTAACCTGTCTATAAATATGGCACGCGTGTTAATTTGGAAGCAATTTTATTCCTATTTTGCAATGTATATAACAGCACTTACAAGGGTAATACATACGACCTGCAGACCCGGCAACTAAATAATTGTTTCTGTAAAATGTAAACTATAGTTTACACGGTATACCATCTATGATTGGGCTTAAGTTATTCAACTATTACCTGCCTAGAAGACTATGCTCTTCTCCACAAACTCAAACAACAGTTTAAACCAACCCGAGTTCAAGAAAGAATGACGGTAGTTTAAATTACGCGCGCATGATGAACCGAAAGGAAACCGCGTTTAAACCTACACATGTTCCTGGTCTGTGTTTGCACATACCGCTCCTCTTAATATACTTGGGTGATATTCTATAAGGCGGAATATAACTTTAACATCGCTGGGAAATATTTATACATAAACAGATACTTTTAAAATTACCAAATCGCGTAGAACTGAGTGCCTCATGGTACGACATGAGTAACCTAGAGTAACCCCGACGGAATGTTCGACTACGGTGGTAGTTGGAGTCTTATCTGTGGGAAACCACCCTTGTCAGATATGCATGGTTTGTGCAGATTTATTGTAGCAATTACATCATCATGCAGTGACGACACACACAACAACGACAAAGCAGTGAGAATTCGATAATCTCGTCGTATCGAAATAACAAGGCATCCTCAAACAGTGTCCAAAGTATGAAGTTTTTAATGAGCGCAGGGTGATGGCATTGCTCTGTTATATTATTGTAACATCGGCTGTAGTTTTTTACACAAAACAAACACATACAAGGGAAAGTTCAAAGTTCAAGCCAGGTCGAGTTGGCTGATCTTGATGGGGCTGGTGGGGGTGGAATGACGTCCTTCTGTACGCTTGAACGTGTCACGTGGTTGCTGGGCAACGTACTTCTCTGCCGGCACAACCAGTTTGCGTCTGACGTCAACACACTGCCCGTCAAGCTTGAGTGAGTTTCTCTTGCACGCCAGGTCAGCCTCGATCCTGTACAGGTTCTTGTAAAGTCCGTCCCGGGCGTGACTGGAAAAGAAACATGTACTTTTAAGCACGATTTAAAATTCAACATATCCCGGACATCAGTTTATTCAACTTTTGGGTGTGATTTCTTGACTTGTTTGAATGCTCAGACCACTCCCTGCACACCCCGAAGCAAAGACAAAAAGCAAAAAAAAATTACACAAAAACTTAATACACACTTAACTCTAACACAATAGTTTATTGTAGATCTGTTCCCTGACTTTAAATGTGTTTGTTACTGACAAGTTTTCATGCAGAAATGGTATTGGACACAACATTGCCATTATTTAAAACACTATTAGGGCATTTTCTTGCATGAATTCCAAATTCCAAATTAATGTTAACAGTCAAGTTATTTAACTTGTTTTAGTTTACCATATGGCAAATAAAATGCAAATTCCAGATTAAGTGTTAATGTGAACTGGTAAGCCATGAAACCATAGTCCCTCTTGTGTACCATAACATGAGCTGTTACAACTGTTTGCTCGTCACATAAATATGGATTGTCACAACTTACTGAGCCTGGGCAAGCTTCTCCTTCAGTGAAGCAATACTTCCTTCAATCTGGTGAACTTCTTCAGTCAAACCATATTGTGGCTGCAAATATCAATAATTCAACATCAAACCAAGTAATGCTATGTGTAAATAGGAATTGTATTATGGGCCACTTGTCAGTATTACCATGTACCCGCTTTCTTCTGTATCAAGTTACCAAACAGTAAAGCAATGAAATCTATTGTTTGAAAATGCTTTAAAGATTATGTGACACATTTAAATCAACTCAGGGCATCAGAGCAGAACTTTAAACTCCATTGGAACTTTAAAAATCCCAAACAAAAGTAAATTTCACAGTAAAACAGTGACTTTTTTTTATATAAACCAGCGGGAAACTTTCATATCCTCTAGGATGTTTATTTCATTGTAACAGTTGCATGCGTAGTTCGTTTACATTGTAAACCTTGGCAAAAATAAACATGATTCAATTTTAAATAAAACTGGTGGAAGTGTCTCATGTAATAAAATTTATGTTGAGAAAAAATTTTACGAACATGAAGAATATTCTTACCTTGTCTCTGCATAGTTCAACATTTGGTCGGTACGTCCTTGTCTCTAGTCTGGTGTGAGCAACCTTGAGTGGTGCAGCTTTGGCACGGATTGCATGTTCCAGATTTCTGATGTCAGCCTCAACCTCAGCAATTTCTTCTTTCGTCTGAAACAAATAACTGTGATTGCGACTTTTTAACATTTCTACTTAATATGAGCATAAAAACTTGTAAAGACAAAAATGACAAAAAACTTCCACAACCAAAGTGGAAAAAGTCACAAGCAAAATAATCATGCTAGCTTTCTTGCTGTAAACCTTTTGATCAATTAATATAGTACTGCAATACTGCCAGTTTGAAGTCCTCATGCTAGTGGAAAACCAGAAAATATGTTGTTTATTTTATTTTGTGGAGTTACACTTGGTACAGATAGAAACAACACTTACATTGGTCTGTTGCCAGACAAGCTCCCTCTCAGCTTGCTCCATTTCATGAAGTCGTTTGCGGTACGAGAACTGGGTCGCGGTCCGTTGGGCTTCCAATTCATTTTTGGTTTGTGCGAGAGTGGCATCAATCGCCTCACGCAGAGTCACACTCGCTCTCATCTCTGCTTCTGCTCTGTCCTTGTTGTACTGAGAGAACTGATGCCAAGATTCTGGGGTGGTGCTTCTACACACAAAAACACAGCATCTATGTAAAGGGTGTGTATAAAATTAAGACAAAAATAAAGACAATAGCAGCTGTGTAGAAAAATGCTGCATGAAAACATTTTCAGTAAATATAGGCTGGTTAGATGTTCTAATGGAATACCTATTACTTTTATATTTGAAAACCTGTGTAAAGATTACATGTTTATGTAAATCAGTGCCAATAACAACCATGCAATGAAGAGCAATACTGATGGACTTACTCTTTGAGAACACGTGTAGGGTTTGGTTTGTACGAAATTCCAGATGACTCATTATTGAAGCCGTAACATTGTTGGTCGATTCCTTGAGCTTCAAACTTGTCTCTCTGATCATTGGCCAACTGCTGACGGGCCTCTCTCAACAAGCTGCCCAATATTTAAAAAACAATTATTTTTCAGTATTGCCGGTTGTTTCAACATACCAGCACAAGACTTATTGTGTAGTGTTTTGATGTAACTATAGCTATGCCAAGCACAAGTACCATGGTTAATAATTTGCAAAAAGTGTTACAGCAAAATAAACATTTGGAAACTTTTTTTGGGCATTATGAGTTTAAGCAAATTATTATTATTTTACCATAATTGCTCAAAAGATTCAGCGATCCTTTTCTGAAGTTGTTCCTTGATCTTGTCGATGACTTCCACCTCCTACGAGCATAAAACGATAAATTTTTGGGTCTATTTACTGCTAAATTATAATTTGTAACACAGGCGATTTTTGATCAATATCATTATCATGCAAAATGAAGGTTTTAGTCATTGGAAAAGTGCATGACAGTGCGTAATGTAGTTTCTTAGTAAATATACCTTGTGCAACTCTGCTTCGACACCGTCACGAACCACATCAATTGTTTGGCGACCTTCACGCAAGGTCAGGCACTCAATGGCAACATCTAGTGGCAATGCTTTTTCTTCTAACGCTTGCTCAGTTTCCAACTTTGCCTTGTTCAACGCCTTCATTCAAAGCAAAAAACAAACAGTGTCGCAATTTGTTTGCCTAAAAATTTACTCACATTAATTTCTGCATCTGTTTCATCCAAACATCTTTCCAATGTCTCCTTCCACTTTGTGATGTCATCAATGCGATCATCCAAGCGTGTATTGTTGTCATGCTGGTCCCATTTAGTTTGATTTGCAGTTACTAAAGTCAGTGGAAATGGAACATGATTACTTCAAAGGAATCAGAACATATACAAATTGAAACACACATATTTAGGTGCAAGCTGATCACTTTGAATACAGAAGCCAAAGCTAATATGCTGGACATTTTCAGGCTGGGGTTTCGACATGTCTGTGATTATGATCAGTGCTATAACTAACTAAGTGGCCAAATCATCTGTATTAGTTGGTAATTCCAGAATATTAGCTCTAGTTTCTTTTCAAAGGGAACTCATTTTATATGAGAAGAAAATATGTTTCAACAACTTTTAGCCAAGTTATTTGTTTTGATAAATTTTCAGTTGTCACACTTTGACACAAATAGTTAAAAAAAGTTGCTTGTCACAGAATACATAAAGGTTTAATTATAACTTTTAGTAAAGTATTTATTTTACCACCAACCGTTTACAAGTTCCCTAGCTTCTTGTCGAATCTGATGCGAGGCAACTCTTTGTCGCTCAGCATTCGTTGAAATGAAATCATTTGAAGCAAACCAATCGGCCGGAGCGAATCTTTGGGTCGGTTTTAAACTCAATGTAGCCATATTTTTGCTTATTTTACAGCACTCTCTTCTGTGAAGCGCAACTAAAACCTTCCACGATTGACTCGATCACGAACTGCGTTGTCAAGACGAGTTCACAGTTGCTATGCCAACATGTTTGCTCTGCGCCACAAGCGGAAAACTTGATTAAACATAGAAATCAAATTTTGATTTTTGTCGTATTTAATAATGTTATTTGCATTCTACGTGTCCTCACCTTTCGAAAACATAATGTAGATGTATAGTGTTGGAGTTTCGTAAGTTATGGCTGTTAATAAAAGCGATATACTCGCAATTTACAGTTGAAAACAGTCGTGGCTGCAAACCAACAAAAATACAAATGTTATAATTTAAATGTGCATTCCGGAGCATATCTGCTAAAATTTAGTTCAGGTCTGTAGACCGCTGTGGCCAATTTGGTAAGATTTTGTGATACCCATCACCAAATAAATAAGATGCGATGTTTTGTGTGCATTTTGTTGCTTCTGTTATCACTATCATGTAATATTTGCGAAATCGATTTTTCGAAATAAAATGTGATGCCGAAAATCAGGCTTGTTTTGTCACTGTGTGCACTTTATCAATGCATTTATTATTGTTTTAGAAAGCCCCGTGGGCCCCCTTAATAGGTTATTGTTGGCCCCTGAAAGTCCATGTATCCCCAGTTAAAAACCATGATTTTGTTCATACTAATTTGTGTTTTGGATTGTAATAAAAACTGGGGCAGGAAAGTATTAGAAAAAAATGTCGACACTCGCAATTTATGAATGATAACATATGGTTTATTAATGAACACAGTCATGCTACATATTAGTATCTTACATGGCTGTACAACATCAGGCAGAACAAGATATCATGCAAACATACAAAACAAACACACAATCTTCGCTACTATTTCCTTTAAAAAACTTATCATTTAGTGAAATTGTCCTGTGGATTTACATTTGCCAGTTTCTGTTGTAAAAATGTACAGTGTAATACTACAGTTGTTGGGTAAAAATGTTATCTTTAAACCAGTGCAAAAAGAGCTTGATTACAAACTTACAAATATCTACAAGTTACACATAATCTGACACTTCATGAATCAGATATTTTCAATGAAAATCACTCAATCTCATCTTCTGCTTTAATCCTCGCATTCTCGTTTATTTAACAAGGTCACAAAGGACAACAATCTTCCTTATGACCTCATGTAAGGGGTCAACGCACTCTACGTGGTGGCCAAGTGCCTCCAAAATCTGAAACAAAGCCAGATGGTTAAAGTTCTGTGCAACACATAAACGCACATAGATCCTTATTTAGGAGTAATTATTTTTCTGCTGGTAGCCTATATCACATTTGATCAAAATACAGGAAGTCTCCGCCATAAGAATTGAGGTTAACTATATTTTTGTTATAATTTACCACAACGGGATTCGAACCCGCGTTATTCTGTGGTCGAATCCCGACCAGGGTTACAACATAAACGACATTTTTACCCTGAACTCATCTCTCCACCATGTTTAAAGCCTCATAGCTGCACTATTCTATTTTTTAAACAACTTTATTCCCACGAGTTTTCGCGAGCTTGATCTCGCTTCATCAGGTGTTGCAAAATCAATGAAGCACTTAATCAAGCTCGCGAAAGCTCGTGCGAGTAAAGTTGTTTAACAGTCAGTCTCTTATTAAAACAGTGCACCAGCAAGTACTGTAGGCATAGCTACACTATATAATAGGAGACACTTACCTCGGCAGTAATGTAGTAGAGGGCACATATGGCTTGAACCACGCAAGCCGAAACCACACTCACACACCCAGTATGAACCACAGTCAGTAGCAGAGCATCACAGAACGACAGCTTGGCTCTCCTACAATCGTACGAACGTTAATGTGGTAATAAGCAGTTGTACTTGAACAAAATTATAAAACTTAGTTAAGAAAGAAGAACTACAGAGACTAAATGCTCCATGTAAAATTCTTCCACTACTTGACACAAAATAAACAATATAATTATAATAATAAAGTACAATGAAAATAACAGTATGGCCAACATTTAAACAAATTCTAAGATACAAAACCCATTATTGCATAACAATGGGAAAACAAACATACTTTATTGGACTGACAGACTTGGCGAAGTCGCCAAACACCCCGGCAACTGCGTAACTTCCGTTTCCGGCCAGTGTACCGATGAAAACGGCGATGTAACTTCCGGGATGTGCCTTCAGTGATGCAGTCACTCCTGCAGTGTTAAGTATCCCAATTAACTTATGTTAGCGCTGTTACCGCATTTTATTTGACACGTTATTTGCTGCACCTGATGAAGCGAGATCAATCTCGCGAAAGCTCGTGCTATTAAAGTGGTTTCATAGTCAGTCTCTTATAAAAGCAGTGCACAAGCAAGCATATAGTCAATTAACTTATGTGTTGACTTTAAATCAGTTTTTAAATGACCTTCAAACTAAACGATGGTTAAACGAAATTAAAGTGTTTTTTTTAGCCCAAACAAAGGTACCGGCGTCAACTGCTGCTAAGCAACGTAGTGACATCATAATGTTGAGTAGTATGATGAGGGGCTTGAAGTCACCAAGCTCGATGTTCAGAATCTTGTTGAAGATATCGTACGGGACGAAAAGTGTAAGCCACCTAGTTGTGAATAAAACAATTGACTTATTGTGACGTCACTAACCACAACAATATCATTTAGTTTTTTAACTTACCACACGAGGGCAGTAGTGCACATCAGCTTATTGTCGGCTATGGCAGCAATGGGTGATTCCCCGGTGCAGAGAGCGAGGATTATATCCGGACCTCTGGAGAAGAGCAGAGCTCTCAAATAAGAGAGAAAGATATTCTGCTTGTGCCATTCTCGGTCTAAAAACAAACACTCCAACTCGCCATTGTTGCAAAGCAGAGCGAGACGAGAATACTACTACACCGGGTCTCAAAGTTTTCGCCAAACTTGATCCACATATAAGTCTGTGTAAAATTGAAATCTTAGCGAGTTTAATGGTTAGGTGCAGACAGGGCAACCACCTGTCATTTTTGCTCATATATTTGCGTTGTATTACTACACTAAATTACAGCGTTAATATCCACACAGATTTCTATGTTACATGGGCTTATATGTGGATCAGTTTGGAGAAAACTTTGTGATCTGGTGTAATGGTAACTTCCATTATTGACATACCTACTGACTTGACCGAGAGCAGAACCATGGTGACAAGGTATGCCAAGTCCAATTCCCATCTCATATACGGGAGAAACTCTTTGCAATATCTCGCAGAAACCTGATTATAAATTCGAATTATTTCTGTTTCTTTACAAATCATTGTTACGTCACAACCAAACCTTTTCTAGAACATCCATGTTGTTGTTGCAGTAGTCTTTAGTGCTCAATACTACAACACCTAAACCTACAATCGAAAAATTGCACTGTAGTAGGGTGTTACGCGTGCCAGTTGTGATCAAACAATCTCCTTTCCTGTGTCAACAATACTACAGCCTGTGACCTCACAAACGCCGGCTCAGATTGAGAGCTGTTGTTTGTTTAGACAAGCTCTTCCACTTAGCAAGTGGTTTCCGTTCAAAGACGAGTTTTGTTGGGGCGAATGCTTACATTAACCGAATCTATCTATTTGGAGAAAGTGTATTGTACCCTGGTCCGCACCACTTTAAAACGCATACGCCCAAATGCTGCCTACACACACACCATCATAACAAGTTACTCAACCGAGACCTCCAACATGGCTGACTTGAAAGTGCTTATTTAACAGGAGTACTTCCTGGGCACAATATTAGATATGCAACTAACTGTGTCATTCTGAGTTTCCAACTGGGTAACACTAATTACGTTTCCTTCCCGCTTTCAAATGCATCATTCGAAACAAATTAATATGAAACAAACTCTAATTTTAATATATTTTAAAATTTTTAAAGTTTGATTGTAAACTGTAAACTTAAATATTCTAACACAACAATTGATATTTTTGCAGCGTATTCAGCTACTAAACTAATCATTGTTGTAGCAGTATCAACGTACTGCAACCAACAATAGTGCATTGTGAGGCATCATCTGTCAGCATTTCCGTTTTGCAGTGCGCGCGTTTAATCACAGATATATCCCTTAATTAAGTTTTCTTTTCTGCGTTTTTTGCGGTTTTAGCATGAATTAGCGTCACATAAAAGTAGTAAAAGAATCAACCAATTCTGGTAATCAATTAGAAACCTGTGACCTCACAATCACAATGCACTACTTATTTAATCAATTAGATTTGATAATGATATGGTTATACTGACATAGGATATAAAGCACATAAACACACACAGCAACGGATTATCCACATAAGTTCCTGTTTACAGGTGACGCTGGTATAAAGTATCTGACAGCTTGTAATACAATACCCTGAGGAAAAACACTTCTCTAACCGTTGCCAATTTGCAGCAACCACTGCCGGCTTTTAACAATAAAACTCTTCGCGCACCTCAATCACACAAATCCCCCGCATAACAATGTCTGTCTCTATCTCACCCAGCACCCTAGCATTCAAATATTTAAACCACAACTAAACGTCACGGGTCTGGCTACAACGCCCGGTTATTGTTACGTCACAAACCAAGTCCCGCATTCCAGAACTGCTCGGGTCCATAGCGACGCATTGTTTGAATCGGTCACGGCTCACTGAATCGCGCGTTTTTTTCAAAATCTCTTCAGAATAACCGTTTGGAGAAAGTCCCCTGGGAGGCCAGTTCCAGTTAGAGCTTGGTTAGACATGCTATTGTTACGTTTGTAAGGCATTTGCTACCTTTTGTTTGCAAATTAAACACAAAATTTCAAGAAAAATCATAATAAGGACGTTAATAGCCTCATGTTATTCATCTTTCAAATCTTACAATAAGCGCGTATTTTCCATCACCTACTTCATAAATATTCGGGTATTTTGTGAAGAGTAAAAAGTTCGTGTGCGTTATTTACGGTTAATTGCGCGCACACGTCCGTAACTTAGAAACTTTCGTATATATCCTCAACATATTAAGGTTGAGCATTACTCAACACATGCTGGATATCCCAAATCTAAACTGGAGTGTACCTACTAGTAATATACGGAAATGACGAAATAAAAGCTGTATCGACATTTCGAGTTGCTTCTTTCCTCAAAGCAAACTATAAAGTAAGATTATTTTGCTTTGGATAACATCAGGTCATTGCTGGTACAGCCCAGTTCAAAACGCAGGTTTAAGACGCATTAACTTGTCGCATATAACAAGGCAGTATCCCCACTCAGCGAAGGCAATTATAATCTCAGTTATCGCGTATAGGCCATGAAGTTCACTGGTATCGCATCCAAGCTATAGAAACCAAACGGCCACCAGTCGAAAAGAGATTTGGAAAATCAAGCTCACGACAAAGTTGAAAATACCACTCCCTGCATACCGTAGGCCAACTACTTTACCGACGTTGCTTTTCTTTGCATAACAATTAAAGTTGTATTACAACTCAACGTACTAACCCAAAACTATGTTGTATATTGAGGTTCAGCCAACCATCATCTCACTCATCATGTTTCGCCCCATGTTAAGCGTGTTTGATAATAACCTGCAGTGTAACGGATGCATATATTTCAACCAAGTATTGCACAGAATCGCTCAACGCATAAAAAGCGTCACACCCCGATAAAAACAAGAACACTGCTCTTATGACGTCATAACCAACAACGAGAAATCGCGATGAGGTCACGCAGAGGTCAAACGTTCGACGTAGGAAAGACTGTTGGGTATTTGTCGGGAAGTTGGACCACGTGATTGTAAATTGGGGGTTCGGATGATCTGTGGGCTGAGGAGGAAGATCTTCTCAAAGATGAATTCCTCCTGGATAAAAGTTCCTCCACCACGCGGATCGTGTCCTCGTCGTGGATCTGCGACATCCCGTAGTGGTTACGTTTTTGTCGTACATATTTTATTTCTTGCATTTAAAACAATTTGGTTGCTGATGGTATTCTTTACGTTACGTCATAAGAGGTTCTTTTCGCGCCGTTATACGTCACAAACCCAGAATTCAGAAACAAATACTTTCCTTGACTATTTAACAACCTACTTACTTCTTATTTTATCCTTGAAACTATTTTTTCAGGCTAAATGTTTTGAATTTCTCCGCTAAACGTGCGTATAGACACAAATCATAATCAACATACACAAAACGGGATTGTCATTGGATCTTAATCTAATCAGCTAAACTGGCGATCACGACCGTTACAGTATTCACACAAACCCAAATGTGTGTCTAATACATGTGCAGTTTGTTGTGGTAAAAATATAAGGAAGTATTATGGCTTGCAGCGTCCAATGATATGTTGGTAATTGTCTGGACGAGTTCCTCACCTCTATTGATACTCTCCGTGCTGGGTCGTAAACGTAAGTACGGATACCAGAAGATCTGCTACTTCGGTCACCAGGTGGCGCTTCCTCCTCTATTATGACGACAGAATTGTACGACGGTGGTTGTTCCATCAGAGTTTCGTAATTGGGAGGATAATCGCTATACCTCCGAACCTGTGTTACGTCACATTATTAGCCGATGACGTAATAAACAAAAAGTGGTATAGGATAGCAACACTCACCAGTGTAACTGAGGTTCTTCTGCCGCTAGGTAGCGTAGTTTCCTGCCAATAAAACACGGAATAAGATTGATGATGAAGGTTTTTAGTTTAAACAACTTCGTAAATACGTTTTGTACAAGAAACGTCTGTGTCTATATTTAGATAAACAACAAAATGCAATAAAGAAACAACATTGCGTCGGAATAACTCATTTGCCTTACCTCTCTTACGCCATCCCGTGACGACTCGTTCCGCGTCCGACTGTCCAGTAGGAGTTTGGGGCAATATTTTCTCGAACACTTCGGGCAAACCAGTTGCCAGCTGATGATGAACAGACAAAGAATGCACAAAGCCAATATCGCCCCGATCGGAATCATAAATCCGAGATCTGCAAGAACATACGTCATAGTTTATATCATTGATGACGTAAGACCGCGTACCCGCCCATCTACTGTTTGCGTAAACTGGAATTTAAACTTTTTATTTTTGGGGGTAAATTGATGAAGAATAATTTTTTCGAATATATTATCGAGTGTTCAGACGCCCACATTCCCTATGCAATTAACCTAGGCCATGCGGTCGGAAGTAAGCTTTTTCAACTCACACAAATTGTATTCATCGGGCTCATTCTTTGCATCATTCACGTTGTTGCCGTTGTTCATGCTGTTCATGATTGATGACGTGGCAAGCAGAGATTGGGTGGTAAAGTTTGATAGGGCAGCCAGCCTTCAGCAATTTTAAAATTATTTGAAAAAATGTAATACAGAAATTACTTAAGGCACCAAATCTACACAAAAGTTTGTTCGAGGTTGCATTGATGTCGAAACGACTTCCTCAACCAATCATGTGCCCAGCTGACGTCACGTGACTTCCTTCCAGGTTTTATGCAAGCATCGAAGCTTGTGCAAGTATGTGTGATCATGTGTGCACGTATGCCATCAATGCTCACCATTGAAACATATAGGAGTATTGGGACATCATAAAACTGTCAACCTTTATCTAACGCGAGAACTAAATGAAAAGCAACAACAGCAATAACGATTATCTCTCTTTTATCCAAAAGCGCCAATAATCACATCAAACAAAAAGGCCGGAAAAATTACGTCCAGCTGTTTCATTTGTAAGGTTTATGATTGGTCACCTCAACGATTGTGACATCACAACATATATTCGGTTAGCTTGCGCAAGATACGTGCTTAATGTCGACAAACGGCTAAGTTAAGTTCAATGACACACATGTTATACCAGAGGTACAGAACCCATTAAACCAACTCACGTCAGTGTGTTTGTTGCTACTGGAAGAAATTAAGCACGCACTCACGTATAACTTCCTTAAAAAACGAAGTCCCAGCAGATTAACACGACACGATAGATGCAGACTGCTCCGGAAATGATGTCACGGTAATATTGTGACGTCGCGTTTGGTCAATGGCATCTCGATTATAAGGGTTATAACGGTTTTAACTCGAATCAAAGTTAACACATTTTGATTTAAAGTTTTAAGTTGTGAATTGCCATAATACCATACATATATTCACGCTACCATTTGTCAATACAAGTAGTTACTTTATATACTGGCCCACATCATAACAACATTTAAAGTTAAAAAGGTTCATGGGCTCTTTCCAGGTTATTTCAGACATACCAAATTGTTACAACACAGCTAACAGTTCCTACTCATTGCTGGTTTTAGAGGTTGGCAAGAAAGCTAAACGCGCTATAGCATTTTGTGTAGATAAAGCGCTTTGGTTTGCCACTGTTTTATGCTGGAAGCGCTTAGTCCACACAAGGTTTGTAATTAATCCCTGTTAATAATAGTAAACAATCGTTTCATAGAACTTCCTTTGTCCTGTTTACTGTTCAGACACAATGGAGAATAAACGATATAGAACAGTGGTTCTTATTGAGTCCTTTGACACCACCTGAAGCCTGGATAAAAATTGTACAAATATGAAATTCGGCAACAAAGCGTGAACAAAATGCTACTAACTTACTTGGGTACCGATACAACCGAAAAAAGAATCACAGCTGTTATATAAAACACTGTTTATGAACTTCCTTGTCTGTACAGACACGTCATAATATAAACTGTTCACGGAACAATCCATTCTTAACAGTGGTTTAAATATAAACTAAATCCTTTTCGACTATAATTTAAATTAGCTCATTTCGGTAAATAAAGTGCGCATTCTAATTAATGATTGATACTATTTTAAACGTCGCTTAGATGTATTTAGTGATGGATCTTTACATTTGCATATACATTTCCATAACCTGGTACCATAACCAATTGGTACGTGACCAGCCCTTATATCTACATGTAAATGAATAGACAAAATCAGCAATTGTGGCATTATCCTGCTGCCTAATAGCGTCTTATAAAGTCAGATAGTCTTTTTTCTTGGTCGTGAACTACATTGAAATATTATAGGCCTGCCACCAACTTTTCCAACAGGCTGAACAGATAAATTTGCTACAGTAAAAAGTTCACTATGAAGTGCCCTATACAAGCTGTGCCTTGCGACATTTAAATTAAAGGTCGCAACATATGGCCATGTTTAATGATTGAGCGGAATTACACGAGTTCTTTCTCCAAGATTTCACACTTATTGGCAGTATTATATTCAAAAAATATTCTGTTATTTGATCCTACTATGGTATTGTTACTTTAGTGGAACTCAAAGACTCTTGAGAAAATTTGATTTTGTAATAATAGTCATTAGCAGCGTACACTGTATCAAGTCAACGAAAACACGGCAATTATAACAGCACGTAACACAAAATGTTGCAATTTATCGTTTGTGTGTTCTGTTTCGTAACCAAACGGCCTTTAATTACTCATAATGGGCGTGTAGTACGTTTGTTAAACAATGTTAGAATGCGTCACAGCCAGTGCTACATAAATGCTTTGCTGCACCTAAGGCAAATTCTGACAAGTGTCCTAAAAAAACACGTATATTGAAATCACCAACAATTAGGGTCAAACACTGAATAACAAATTCGTCAAACAATTTCGGAGTCAAATATATGAAGGAATTAACTTTCGGTTGAAGGGAGAGTAAGCTACTACGAAGTAACAGTTTAACTTCTTAATCCTGAACCTACGTCATAAAGTTATGTAGGTGGCCTAGATTTTTAGCTGGCCCTAAAGGCACGTGTGCCTTGTTTGCCCAACAGCTAATCCGGTACAAGTCACACCACCCGACATAGTTGTCAAACTGTTATCAATGTTATTAAAAAGGAAATTAATTAAGCACTGGAAGTTTGGAATAAACTTAAAGCATTTCACTAATTACCTCCAATATTTGAGCTCAAACTACATTCAAGTCCCAAAAATAACCTGAAACTCAACCCAAGCTTTGAGTTCTCCAACTCCAAACTAAATCTGAAAGAGACTCAAAGCCTTTTCTGTCGATCCAAGCACTCAAGCACATTTTCAGCTGTTTGTTAAAAATTTTCACGAACGCGAAATAAAGCGACTTTGGTATGAACTCAGGGTCTAAAAAACGCGCGATCACCGAAAAGCTGTAAAATGCTGAAACAACGAGAGCAAGAATGGCATCACAAAGAGACAAAAACCAACAGAACAGCGACGCGCGCGCTGATGTCAACAAACTGCGTGTTAATGCGCGATGACGTCACTTCCGGCACGCACTGCGAAGTCATGAGAAGCGGCCGTTTCCGCGACCTATAGCGCCGCTGTGCGGTTGTCGCGAAGCACAGTAAATGCGTCGCCAGTGGGCGCAATAATTTAAACAGACACCGCGGTCGTTAATTGGCTAGAATGTGTAGTCACGTAACAGGCAGCTATGTATTGGATGGGCCTTTATAGTTTGACGCAGGCGCAGGTATAAGCGCCTGTGCCGCTCTGGTTCCAGCCGCGTAACACACGCCAAGGTCACAAACACCTTTGGCACCGGGTGACCCAGACGCCCCTGCAGGGCCCGAAGGTCCAGGTTGGCCGTTGACTCCATCAAGCCCTGGTGGGCCGGGGTTTCCAGCGCCTGGTGGCCCTTCTGGTCCTGAAATAATCAAGTTTGTTGTTACTTAACTTTGTACACATACTTTTACAAACAATTATAATTTTTAAGAGTGTTGAAGCCGAAGGACTAAGGTTGCCACGGTATGCGTAAGAAACTGTAGTATTTTAAACAACAAAAAGGCAACTTTTTGACGAACAGGCCATAAAATTGAAAAAACGTGCAATAAAATTTACCTCAACAAAAACCAGATTTGGCCCGCGGGCCGCAGTTGGGCCATCTTTGAAATAAACTTTAAAAAATCATATTGTGTCCTACTCATACCTGGGGTTCCTCTTTTACCCCTGGCACCCCTACGTCCGACGCCAGGGGACCCTCGCGAACCCTTTGATCCACTGGGTCCTGGTCTTCCTGGAGTCCCGGTCGGTCCCAATGGACCCAGCTGCCCTGGTGGGCCAGGTTCTCCTGGCTTTCCGTTCCTTCCAGGGGCGCCAGTGGCCCCACGAACGCCCTGACTTCCTGGGGGGCCAGGACTTCCGATAATTGACTTCTGAAAAGGGAAAATATGGGAAATTTTGTTTATTTTAAACTGTTGAGAATTCCATCGAATGAACGATTTATGGCCAGAGTGTAAGGTGTAACAAATGCACAATACGGTTCGTAAATTTGCCGTGTTTTTAGTAAATGATCAAAGTGGTTATTCATGCGACTTGAAACGTGACGAAACTGGTAAAGAAAGTTTTATTTATATTGAGGTGGTTGCTTAGTGTTTTATTTTGAAAATGTCAGATTCCTGCTATATTGCAACACAACCGTAAAACATTAAACAATGCTCCTTTATAAATTCACAGATGTTTTCCAACTGCATTTCTATTTTCAACTAAAGCAGGTTTCCCAAAGGTGATGGCTTCCTGGGGAGTTATAAGAAATTATTTGAAAGCGGTTTGGATTGTAATTCTAAGAATAAAGAGAGTGTTCTAAACTATTGTCAACATTGTCATGTTAATACGAAACGGGCCAGTCCCTTTATTCTCAGAATTATAAGCAAATCCGTAAACAGTGTTCCTTGGTTTGGTTTGGATTTTTATGTTTCCCGCAGGTTTGAACAAAGCACAGTCGTTTTCCAGGCTGTTATCGGAGTGTTGCGTTTATGTTTCATGCTTTCCTAAACTTTCCATGGAATTCGAACTACGGTGAGCAGCGGGTCTCGGACTTCCAGCGTTAATGTTGGCAGGCCAAGAAGTATGGAAGGTTGTAAACCACTGCACTATGAAACTTACCGGCGCCGGGGTTCGATCCAGCACCCTCGTGACTATCGTTTCAATCAGATCAGGCATTCTCTCATCCAACAAATTGTTCACAGCCTGATTGACGATACGCTTCACTTCATCAGGGCTGACCTGTCTTCCTGGAACCCCATCTTTTCCGGGATTCCCCTTTGCCCCACCACGACCTGACCGCCCGGTGGCGCCTTTGAGTCCATTCAGGCCAGGAGGCCCTTGGTAACCAATAGGGCCTCTCTCGCCATCAAAACCGGGTTCGCCAGGGTCGCCTTTGGGCCCGGAGACACCAGCAGGCCCAGAACTTCCCTTGGAACCTCTGGCCCCACTTTTCCCGGGCTCCCCTCTCTCGCCGTCGGCACCGGGTTCACCTTTGGATCCAAAGTCTCCCTGTGCGATAATGTTTTCGCTTAATATTTCTATCTTTAAGGAAGGCATAAAAATATTACGTTATTTTTTTCAGCGCTTAAATAACACTTCCAATAAATTAATTACTCAAACATTTAATAAACAATTCGTGTTTACTAGTCCATATTTCTGGTTTTGTATCATTATTTTAACAAATAAATGTTAATACCCTGGGCCCAGGGGCACCGATCGGTCCTGGTGGTCCCGGGTCTCCATCGGCGCCCCTACTGCCTTTACTTCCATCAACACCATCATCTCCTTTTGCTCCTGGTTCTCCTGCTGATCCATCTTTTCCCTGAAGGAGAAAAGCATTTACCTCGACACGATGATGTAATTTACGTCATTTTAAGGTTAAGATTTACCGGTTTTCCGGGGTTCCCATTCAATCCATTATCGCCGCGCAGTCCCCTAAGACCGGGGAAACCCCTTTCTCCTGGTTCTCCTGGAGATCCGGGTCTGCCAGAGTCGCCCTACGAGGAAGATATTGTTACGTCACCAATAGTCGTTTTTCCTTACGACGTAATACATACGGGAGGTCCAGAACTTCCAGGTCTTCCATCAATACCAGGTTGTCCCTGTAAGTAAATCACGTCTTTGAAAGTAAGCTCAAATTATCATAAAGAAATTGCGGTTAAATGCAAGGTGTCAAGAATCAAAACTAAAATAAACTCCTTGTAATCCTTTACACATTCGTCATTGGATAATTGTCAGTGTTTTAACGGTGCTGGATTATTAACCACATATATCACCATTAGTCCACTATTATTAGCCTTGGTGGTTTTGACCCTTTTCAAAATTGTAAAATCGATTAGGTTTTTATCCCACTTACAGGTTCTCCTTTAGGTCCAACTTCACCGGGGGTTCCAGGGCGCCCAGTAGATCCGTCGACGCCGTCCAAACCTCGGGGACCAGGCTGGCCGTTGATTCCATCCGTGCCCTGGAAGCAGAATATTTTCTACAAACAGAACTGAAACAAAGTGAGGTAAAATTTTACCCTCGGGCCTTTTCCTCCTTTTATTCCCTTTTCTCCCTCGTTTCCGGGAACTCCCTGTGGCCCCTGTGGACCCAACGGCCCTCGGATTCCAGTGGAACCTTTACCACCCTGCGAAAAATCGAATGAATAATTTTACATGTGAATGAAATACAGTCATTTTTCGGAGATGTTTTTAGAACAACAACATACATCCATATGTAGCCTATAATGTTAGTTATAAACGATTTCAAGTGTAGTGCGAAGCCTAAGTGCTTACTCTCTCGCCAGGTGGTCCAGGCGGCCCCAGTAATCCTGGCATTCCTTGAAATCCCTGGAAAAATAATCTTAATAATTATTCTCGAAACAAAAACATAGAAACAGTCGCCATACCATGTCTCCAATTTCACCTTTAGCCCCTGTGACCCCTACTTCGCCCTTTTGACCTTTGGCCCCGTTCCGACCATCTTCACCAATTCTTCCTGGTTTGCCAGCAGCACCCTGTACGTGTTTTTTATTGTGACGTAATAATGTGACATTGTGACATTGTGACATAATATACTTACTTTTTCGCCTTGCGCACCCAGTCTTCCAGGAGGTCCAGGTCTTCCGTCAGTTCCCTGAAAAGTGCTTGAATCAGATATAAACAACAATTATGACAAAACCTATTATTGTGGCAGTTTCTGATGCTTCCGGCAAGTTTCATGTCCACTAACTTAGGCTTGTATGCATGATTTAAGGTCGGGTTTATGAACAGCTAACATTGCGATAAATGCGCAGTCACATCTGCCCAGGTATGTGTTGACTTTCAACTCAGAAATTTTGCAACATCTGAAGGTCGTTGGCACAGAACCTGACGAGCCGGCGTCACGCATCACTGCGCTTACATGTCACATCAACCAAGGATGGAAAAGCCGATTTTAAATTAGCAACCGGATGGGCTAACAATCACATGAAACCACTCTTCACGCGAATGGTGAGTTTCACATGAATGGATGGGATTTCACGCCGGGTACGTGTGAATGAACAATCACAAAGCGCCACAGTAGGAAATCAATCGATTCGCGCGTATCGATCACCCCTCCCCCCTCTACATCCTGTTCCCGCCGAACCCAACATTACAATGCGGATGTAGCTTCCCACGCTCTCTACAGTGACACCTACCGGCTCTCCATTGAGACCACGTGGCCCTTCTGGTCCCGGCGGACACTCCTCACACTTGTTCTAAAACCAAAAATATTTTACTTTTGTGACGTCAAAAAGGATAATCGCGTTGCGCAATGCAGCAATTAGCAGAAAAACACCAGCGCAGGACGAACCTCTGTTGGAGCTGTGATCACTCGACCCTGAAAAAAGCAAACAATGTGTCCATTATCACGTCACACAGGTAAGACTCTTAAGGGCACGCTTGACCTAGCGTGGTGACAACAACGTCACAATACTGCATTGTTATCTCACCGGTTGGCCAGGTGTTCCTGGGTTGCCAGGCAATCCGTTCCTGCCAGGTAAACCCTTTGAAGAGATATAGTTTAGGAGGTCTTATTGTCAGGCGGTTTTCACCTCAATACAACTTACCCTTGGTCCGACTTCACCTTGTTCGCCTGATTGACCTCTAGGTCCAACAACGAGTTCCGTTTGTCCGTCCCTTCCAGGTGGTCCAGGGGCGCCAATCGGGCCGGACGGACCCTATATACATAGAGTATTTATCAAAAAAACACCAACATAAACCTTCAAGTCGAACTGACCTCAAATCCAGGTGGGCCTGGTGGTCCTGAAGGCCCTGGGTTTCCACGCGTTCCCGGTCGACCATCGGATCCAGGTGGCCCAGGTGGGCCAGTAAGCCCCTGAAGATGCATTTAAACATGTTGAATACAAACTGACGCGATTTGAACTGCGAAAGAACCTCAATGGTGACGTCACAATACCGTGTCGCCGGTGGGACCAACAAGGCCTGGATTTCCCGGCAAACCGCGTTCTCCTGTTTCGCCCTTGAACCCGGCTTCTCCAGGGGGCCCAGCGTCCCCTGTTGATCCTTTGGGTCCTTGGAGTCCAACAGCCCCAGGCTCTCCAGGACGGCCACGTGGACCCTGCCACGATATTGACGATTATAAAAACTCGAAAATGTGAGAAATGTACAAGGGAAACTACCTCCGGCCCTAAAAGCCCTGCAGGTCCGGGAAAACCTCTCTCTCCTCTCTCGCCCTGCAGCAAGTAAAAAATGCAATTTATCGGTTAAAACAGGGGCTCTTAATCAGGGGTGATTCCCACCACGGAGGTCTTTTTTTATTTTATTTTTTAAATTAGTTTCAATTGTCTAAACCATTTACTAATTGCAAGAGCTTAATATCTTTCTTCTTATACAGATATAAACACAATATATACAAACTGCTTTTCCAGTGTGTGGATTTCAGGTTTGAGTATCGGAATACATCGGAATAAAAAGGTTGCATTTGGTTAACATTTCATACCAACCTTTGCACCATCCTGACCGTCCTCTCCATCGACCCCATCTCTACCTTCAGCCCCACTTTCACCCTTTTCACCCTTAGACCCAGCTTCACCCACTTCACCCTTGTGTCCTGGGCGACCTGGAACAGGCTCCGGTGGTTCCATATATTCCGTCTGTGCAATAAATTATTAACCCTCGATGGCGGTGAAGAGTAAATAACAAGATATTCGGAAAACCCCGCATTGTGCGGAGGAAGATAATCTTAATAATATATACCATGTTCTTAAACATTTAAATTCCAGCACAATGTGATGAATTTGGTTTGGTAATGCAGTTACATATGAGCGATGTATTTTGAGCGGAACAAGAAAGTAGTTTGGAGTAAATTAAGTTATAATAAGTAAATGGAACAAACAATACTTTGATTTCTGTGATTCCTGGTTTTCCGGGAGCTCCATTTTCACCCTGTTTCAGGTAATACGAAAACAAAAATTTAAACTAAACAAACTTATCACAAAGTTGTTAGAAAAATACAAGAAAGAAGAAAATAAATCCACAAAAAAATAAGATGCATATTTTGGCGTATTTCTATGTGAATAATATGGGTTTAACATTAGTTTCCACCTTTTCTCCTCTTTCTCCAAGTTCACCCTTTGCTCCAAGAACTCCTGGCTCGCCCTGAGTGAAGAAAATCGGTAAAATCCCTTGATAATAAATAAGGAATTAAGTAATAGATTATTAGACCCAAAAATGTTCAAATAGGCAAAGGTTTCACATTGCATGTGATAACACGTGACTTTAAAATTGCGTGTATTTTATCGAAGATCTCGAAAGCAAAGAGTGGAAATCCTACCTTGGGTCCAACATCACCGGGAAATCCCCTCGGGCCAATGTCTCCGGGAATCCCCTTTGCACCCTTGGTCCCGTCCTCCCCAGGTTCGCCGTCCAAACCCTGGAGAGCAACCAAAAAAGCTGATTTAAAATTATTTAAAATTATCACTTGGACAATGTACATTGGTACTTAAACACATTTCACAAGTTACAGCAAAGACTTGATCCCTAAAGTGGACAGAGTCACATGATGCCTATGTGGCGAAAATTAAATTCCACATTCCACACGTCAACGTTAGCTACAACTCTGAATATTCATCATCTTACGTCATCACCGGGCACCCCAGGTTCTCCCGCGATCCCTGGAGGTCCAAGGGGTCCTCTGGGCCCTTCGGGGCCGGGTGATCCTTGTTTCCCGGGACTTCCATCAATACCCTTGAACATAAAGTATGATGGTTATTATTTCTATGTGTATATTATTATTTCTATGTGTAACTTATTATTTCTATGTGTATATTATTATTTCTATGTGTATATTGTGTAAACGACTTACATCCAGTCCAGGTTGTCCTTCAGCTCCCTCATCACCCCTTGGTCCGACGTCACCCTGAGAACAAACATTTCGTCAGTTCAAAATAAACTTGTCTTTAGGTAATTAGTGGTTAGATAAAGTGTTACAGAATGTCCTTTTTTTGTTGAGATTTTTCTACAACCCCGAACAGACGTGTGTCCTGGTTATTTTGATTTGAAACACATGGATTAATATTTTTACCGGCCTTAGAATAAAAAGAAACATCCAGAATGTTTACAATGAACCTCACATGCAGACGTTTCAGTTATAACTCCGACATTCTTAACCCCTAGTGTTTATCTCATACAACCAATACACATGCAATTTCGAAACTTAGGTGAGGATTTGTAACGGATTGTTTGAGAAAGTTATTGAAGCAATTTCACGCTTTGCCCTGTCTGGAAAAATGTTGCATCAGCGCAATTGCCACCAAGCTTGGTTAGAAACCTGGTCAACTATACATGACTTAGTTTACCAATAAAGCACTCCAGCGGGCAGACAGGTCAAGTAGAGCTTATCTTATTGCACTCAAACTATGTTTGCAGTTATTCAAGGTCACGCCCGATCACTTCCAACATAACAAAGGAATCCATCACACGGTGGTTTTAAAACATGACGACGTCTCGAAGCAGAAATGATTGATGAAAAAATAACAAAGTTTCAAAACATCTTTTAATGACATGAACATGCGCCCAGGTTAGAGAGCGAGACGGGTGTTTAGAAGCAGTGTTAAGTGAAATATTGTATATCTCGTTGATTTATGATCAATATGTTACTTCATTCACCAGAGCTAGACATAGAGCAAACAAAATAAGCTGAGAATTTTAAAAATTATCGGATTCCGATCACACAGCCATGAAATAAAGCGTGAAAAATCGTGAGAAGTTTATCATTGTTGAGAAGAAGTATCGAAATTCTTACCTTGTCCCCATTCTTTCCATCCACGCCATCTTTCCCGTCATCCCCGTCCTTCCCATCTTTTCCGGGTTCTCCCTTCATCCCAGTCTCCCCGACTTCACCCTGGGGTCCGCGTTCACCCACTTCACCCCTGGGGCCTTCTTCACCCCTCTCTCCATCCTTCCCAGGTTCCCCTTTGGCCCCATCTTTACCGTTCTTGCCGGTGCTTCCCACCTCACCCTGGACAACAACGGGAAACAATAAAATAACTAAACACTTATTGGAACGTAATGACTTCTGTTGTAGAACATGAGGATCTGGGCCACACATCACATATGCTGTCCTGGTGATCACTGTCCTTTCCGTAATATTACACACGCAAAGTACTTGCTTCAATACTGGTCAGTCTGACATAACATACGAAAATATATTTTGCCCTATGGTATTTTAAAGGAAGTACTTTGTGTGTAAGCGAAACATCGGTTTTTATTTTAACATTGAATCATATTTCTCTGACAGTCAACACAAAGTGTGTTTTCCGACTTTGCCAGGAGGGATTGCCTGTGGTTGTTTTGATAAAAAAATAAAACTCGTTTTGCTTCAGATTAAGATTTCACTGTTTCTTACTTTTCCCCCTTTCGGCCCCGGAACCTCAGACTCGGGTCCAGCTGGTCCTCTTTCGCCAACGGCGCCAATTTCACCCTGGAAACATCATCAGATTTAACACCACCAACGGGGAGAACTCACCACATACTCACCACAAGACCTTGAGGTCCAGGTTCACCCTTGCCCCCATCCTCTCCTTGGGCACCTTTTGGTCCAGTTGGCCCAACGGCACCAATGGCACCCACCGACCCTGTTTCTCCTTTCTGGCCGGTTTCGCCTTTTTCTCCAACGTTACCTTGTGATCCCTGTGAAATAACCATTGCTTTGCATAATTCAAACCATATTGGGGAAAAGGACTTAATATTATCTCATCAGTGCAGTTTGGAAGAAGACATGTCTGTCCGTTTTGGCCGGTAAGATCGTTGCAAGTCACACCAAAGCTGCACTGATGAGACCTATTAGATCGAAACAACGGCCTTGTCTGCAGCTATCAAAACATTATTGGCTCTATCCTTTAACATGAGGGGGAAATAAAGGAATTTACGGGGATCCCTGGGATTCCATCTGTTCCGGGGATTCCATCAGCTCCAGGTTCGCCTTTTGTTCCATCAACTCCATTTTCTCCGGGAATTCCCGGTTCCCCGGTTTCACCCTGAACAAGAATTGCAGCAGATAAATTTAAGTTTCTGGTCATGGTTGAGTGAACGAAGCTCATATGAAGAGTGATTTATACACTGTTGTTGAGTTTGTTCCGATCAGTAAAATGTTGAACAATATTTTGATTTCTTAGCTCAGGTATTTCGTTATGTAACAACTCATTGTGAGCATTAGGATGAGATAACAAACTAGTCAGACCGAATAAACTTATTTTTTATGAAAAAAACATACTAAACATCCCATTGTCATTAAACCCGGTAATTGGTTAAAATCTGAGAAATATTTTACGAAGTTTCTATCCAGATTCATTTGCAACAAACTTTGTGCTCATGACAGGTGTGTAATTATCACATAGTTGGCAAGCTTGACATTGATAACCTTAAGAGTCCGATGTTAATCTTGTTCATACATGATAACGATCAGGCGCTGAAAACTAGACTTTGTTGAGTGAAAAAAATTCTTCTCTACCCTCCATACACACGTGGCAATGATTGAATCCGGCTTCGATACCAACTTATTTTATTGACTATAACCAATTAGAGGGTGCAGAAGTTGCATGTACGGACGAACGGCTTGTACGGACGAACGGCTTGTACGGAAATTTAAGCACCATTTTAGGAACATTTTTTTATTTATGTTGCCAAATAAACCAAAAGTTGTGCATCAACATTTTCCAACATAGATATAAAGGAAAATATTCTGCTGGGTTATAACCCTAAGAAAACTTAACGAATTAAACACTTTTATTCTCAGAATTATGAGTAAATCTGTGAGCGTCGTTGTTCCTAAAAACGTCGATTCCGATAATATTTTCATTAAAACTTAACAAATTTACAATATGCCTGCTGGAAGCTGCAATAGTTAAACCATTAGTTCTGTTGCGAATTTGGGGAAGGTTTCTGTCATATTTCATCCTTTACTCAAACGTGACAAAGTTTTCAACAGAAACGATGGAAGGGTTGAAGTTTTGAGCTAATAAGGATTGTCTGAAACGTGACGCTCTTGTTGATTGTTTTCGAGCGCTAACAAGCTTCGCGGCGAAGTAGTTATGTCCGGAGTAAAAATATCGCTTCTCCTCCGCGCGCCCATATAAGTAAATGGAACGCGGTCGAAGCCGCGATGCGAAAAACCACAAAATAAAGCTGAAAACCCGCAAATAGCTGAAGTGCACGACGCGCCGAGGTTTGGTGGAGAAGATGAAAGACGTGTAACCGGAGATAATTGCAATCCGACTTGCTTACTGCCAATTTGCGGCTTGACTTCTGTGCGAATGGCCAGGGTCGGTTGAAAAAATCACCCAAAGGGGGAACAGATCCAACCATGGGTTGAAAATATATTTATTTCCGGAACACTGACGTCATTCCTTGCTAAAGTTAGTGTTCACAAAATGCGCAACAATACATCAAAATCAACTTTAATCAGAACAGACTTAAAAAGTGAATCACTGATTTAAAATCCTCTCCATTGCTGAAATGTACTGGGGGTAGTAAATAATGACGTGAGATCTTGCGAAATATAGAAGAAAAATTACAAATATCATCAGAACTTTCTTAAAATCGCAACTTTCTTTGTCTTTTCTTCGTTCCCGTAGATTTAACTCGGCGCTTTTTGTTGTATGATTGTTTGTAACCCTTAAGTAGGAATACCAAATTTATGCTGGGCATTTTCAGCAAACAGTCACAATTTGCATTGCTGCAAGTTAACGTTTTATTGCATGAGCTATATTGTGACGTCATTGTCGAATTTTATTGGGTGACAATGAAAAAGGAATTATTTATCCAAACGTGAGATTGCAGACCAACGGCATTTTGCGGCACGAAAAAGATACCGTGACGTTAAACTAACCGGCAGCGTGGTAAGGGAGGCAGTCTATGGTTGGATGTACGCAGACGTTTCGAACACGCCTGTGCTCATCATGTTTTTAAATATAACGAAAACTTTTCTCACCTTTTCTCCGGGTTCTCCGTCATTTCCCGCTCTCCCTCTCGGCCCCTTTAAATGTTTGTGTTAAAAAATATCAGCCACAGAAAATAACTTAATGACGTCACTCACCCTCCTCCCAGTCTGCCCATCTACACCCGGGATTCCCTGCGCATAATGACGTAACAATAATATCCATTGTTTACAACAACAATCAAAATCACTTACGTCTACTCCGTCAGCGCCGGCCAGACCCGGCGGTCCCTGAGGCCCAATTTCGCCCGCAGCCCCCTCCGCACCGTCGTTCCCGGGTGGTCCTTGAATTCCCTGTAAGACGCAAATCACGTGATAAGCCGCAAATCACGTGGTTGGCGACATATCATTTGTTAAGTGGAGGTGATTTGTTGAGACGTGTGGTTTGCCGGGTAGCTTTGAAGCAAATTCGAGTAATTTCGAAAATATGAGGTTATAACAGGGGTGAGGATGATAGAGATAAGATTAATCCCCGCCTCGCGTTTGTGACGAAATAATAAAGGTTTGGGTCAGACCGAGAACAGGTGTTCAATATTGTTGGGCGTGTTAAGCGTGCACAATCCATTGCATACCTAAGTAAGGGCCGGTTTTAAGTTGAAACGGAGGCCATATAAAGTCACGCCGCTTGCCGCCACATTGTCAACCTGCTTGTCTACCCAGAAAGCCCTGCATTCTCTTCATCATCACCTTAACTTAATGTTGACAATAATCCGACGTATATCTGACAGTTACTGGACGTTTGTGTTCATTATAAGTTGCGCGTAACCTGCCGAGTTGGCCATGTTGTTGTTTTGGGATTACGAAGGTCAAGATATGTTATCTTTAATCCTAATTTGAGTTATTTGCTGACGAACGATTTTTGAAACACGCTTGAGTTGTGAGGCCATATTTTGACAAATGTTTTCAATCAAAGCAAAATTCCAAAATTATACACGATTTTTAGTCATAATACATAAATACAGCAAAATAAACTTACGTCAATTCCGTTAATTCCATCCGTCCCGTTAAAACCTCTTTCTCCTTGGTCACCCTGAAAACTCCTTTGTTAATTACAAATCCGATAATTTTAAGGTATTTTTTTGAAACGAAATCTACCTTTTCCCAACCAACACCACTTGTATTAGCGCGACACAGGTGGAATCTTTACTTAATTTCAAAA
Source organism: Ascidia mentula (assembly GCF_947561715.1). NCBI lineage: Eukaryota > Metazoa > Chordata > Ascidiacea > Phlebobranchia > Ascidiidae > Ascidia > Ascidia mentula. The sequence continues at coordinate 21,551,778 of NC_138570.1, read as the reverse complement.
TGTTAAAAAAATTAGTTTAAGTTCGAACCTAATTCTTGTTTTGCTGAAAAAGGCATCTGTAGGTCTTAATCAAATAAAATCTTTTAGGAAAAAATACTTTAAACACACGAATTCCTCGTTGGAAAACTTCATTCGGTGTCAAGCACGGCACTTCTATGATCCAAGATTACCACGATCAAGAATAAATTATACCCAGGGGGATTCCAAATTCACCCACCTGTTCACCCTTGTCTCCAGCTGGACACACGCAGGCCGCCAGGCCGTCCTCGGGCCCCGCGGCCTCCTCGATGATATTGGGTCGTTTCTCGTTGCTCGTTTGGCGACTAAAGTTGCCTTGTCCAAATAAGGGGTTTTGGGAATCCCCCGTGTAGATAGGGGGTCCACCTTCGGCGGGGGAGGGCGTGGTCTCTTCATTATGCAAAAGTCCCTCGGGGGTGATTTCCTGTTAGTTATAAGATTTGTTTGTTTATTTATTTTTTAATTATTCGGTGCTTTTCAATGACCAACGAAACTGTTTAAATTACCCAAATAAATTTTATTGCAGAAAATTCACCGTTAATTAACAGCATTAAAACCGATACCATGGAAAAATCTTACCTTAGGTTCTTCTGGTAATTCACCACTTGGAATGATTGGAGTGGTCGTTTCTCTGTAAGCATGAAATCAGTGGTTAAGATAACATTTCTGAGGGTAATTCAACATTTACGGAAGTGAAGAATATTTTTTGGGTGTGCGTTTGGCCACGTGTGTTAACGGAAATATTATTAACACAGAATATGTTGACGTCACTTGATATAACCTAAAAATCATACTTAGGTTTTGCTGGTTCCTGTGTTGTTGTTGTAGGTTTCTGTGTTGTTGTTGTAGGTTTCTGTGTTGTTGTTGTAGGTTTCTGTGTTGTTGTAGTTTTTTTCGTTGTTGTTGTTCTTTTGGTCGTGGTAGTCAGAATCGTTGTAGTTTTTGGTGTTGTTGGTGTTGTTGTTGTTGTGGATGGAATTTCGTTTTCACCGCCAATAGGAGGACACTGCAAAACATATTCGGTATCTAAAATATCCTTTGTGACGTCACAAAAGCTTTGTTACGTCTCCTGCGCTTCTTCCGGGCAACTCGCAACATCCAAGTTCAACGTCATCCGCAGATTCAATTTCGCAATAAAGTCGGATTTTTTGAATATCGAACTGAAAAAACAGAACGACCGAATTACTCACAGTGAAAGGACAATTATGACGTCACACACGCACCTCGGCAGGAGTGTCTCGCCGCGTTCTTCCGAGATAGGTGGATCCCCCAATTCCGATTTCATTAGCTTTGAATCTCATTCTTCGCGTTCCAATCTTTTCGCAATCAATGAACAACGTCACAGAACCACTACAAACAATGCAGTTGCGTCATAATGGTGTGGCCAAACTGTCATGGATAAACAATATTAATGCGTATTTTCTAATCACGTTTTTTAGACCAAATTAACTTTGCTAATGACGTAACAAATCCACATAAATGACGAAATATTGACCTGTTAATGTGCATCAGGATCTTGTGAAACTTGTTATCGAACAATTTCTTCACTGACGAATATTTTTTGCCCTTGAACTTGCTGGAGGTCACACGACCGTCGATACCAAGTGCCAGGAAATCGAGGGATTTCTGCAACAAAGGAATCGAACATCGATATTGTTAACTTTAGAACGAGTTTATGGTCACGTGACCAGGTCCGCACGAACATTGTTGTGTTGCATGGATGCCACGAAACAGATTTGTCGATGGACTCAAATCGATAAATGGGATTTATGTTCATGTTTCATTTGTATTGTGTCTATTTCTGTCGAATGGAACAGAGAATGCGTACATGAATCGGCATTTTTTCGTCCCACAGAACAGTAAAGAATTGAACTTTAAATCTCATGACATAGAAATCGTAGTTGGCAACTGACATGTTTTGGGTTGAGTCTTATGTTGAGTTGCTCTTTTCCGCCACCATCGACCACCTTCATCAAACTCCAAATACCTCTGGATGATTTCTCAGTCAACCGGAAAACAGATACAAACGCGTATTGATCGGGAAGACCTTTGCCGAATATTTCGCTGTAAAAGTACATAAACTCACATATATGATTTCTATGAAATATTTTTACTCAAAATCCAAACTTTAACAACTAACTTCCGCAATAACAACGAACTGTTTACTCCACATATCGCCTTAAAAGCGACGCATGACAAAGACCATTGTTATTTCTAAATAGTCTTTGTGCCGCCCGTCAAAACATCAATCCATATTCCAGGTTATGTTGACAAACCTTGTCAAAACTTTGGGACTGCCAGAGACTCTGTAAGCCACAAGTCCATTTGCCGAACCATCCACCTCTGCAACACCACCAGATGACGACTTTGAGCGTTCTTCAAGGTCAAAAGCTGACACAAGGTCGAATCCTAAAGTGTTTCGTTTGAAAAGTTGAAAACGTGCCAAGGGTGTATAAGAATCTAGTTTCATGCAAGCTACAAAGGGTTAGGAAAGAACAAGGAAAGAGTGTTATTGCGAGCAATTGATTGGTTACATGATTGGCAAACCTACCTTAAGTCGCTCCCTCGATGATGACGTCACGCGATCATTGCTTGTGACGTCACTAGATACTTACAAGCGCATAAAAATCAACGCACCCAAAATCAAGATAAAGAAAACCGGGAAACCACCATCAGGTCGTTGACGTCATGCAAATCTGTGGAAGTGATGTCATGCACTACGTAATTACGAGGTTACTGTGCGAAAGATTAGTGCATGCTGGCTTGCCTGGGGTAACTTCACCTTTCACCGTTTCACCGCCAGCCATCCCTAGATCCGGACAGATCGCGTCTGAAACAAACAAAAAAGAACGTCGGTCTTTGTTCGCTAACAGGTGCGTTCACTGTTCCGTCACAAACTCACCGACGCAAATAATCTGTCTCAGTGATTCTCGAATTCGTTCAATGGCTTCGAAATCATCGACTTGGAAGACGTGCCGAGAATCTGGGTCCGAGGCAATCTCCTGCAATTCCTCCACAACTGCGGTGCTCACCTGTTTATGACGTAAACATGCTAATGTTTGTGTCGTAACAATGCACCGCTCGACGTGAAACCGCGCTGTAACGTTAGCTCAGTCTTGAGTTGCTTCACAAATAATTGCGTGACAGTGAAGAGTGAGAGATTCTATTTACTTTGCCCCGACCATCACAAGTTAAATGTGGGAACCACTCTTTGTTACAATAACTGCTCCGTTATTTCCTCGTGAAAATAAAGGTTTGTGTCAATAAAGGTTGTGGACTGTTGCGTCAACATTTGTTTTTTTTTACAAAAGCTTTTGTTGAGGAGTTGTTTCCTGTCGGTTGGGCGAACAGAATGTTTTTATCCCCTGCTAGAAAACAAGTTTTCAACAGAACGTAATTTTCGGCTTGAGTTTTTATGTACTTTGAACTGCGCATAGCCCCAGGAAATGTTGGAATTACAGGCTTAAGCCGACGTAAGCATCGAATGGCAATATTTTAAAAGTGTCGCGTTACGTCATATAAGGTTAAGAGTGATTCCGGTCTTTCGTCGGAAAGATCTTGTACCAAGTATTTCTCTGTGACTTGTTTAAAATACTTCCCATCAATTTAACGACATTCTTTGTTATAACAGACCTATGCAAATAGTTGACTTAGCTATGCCTCATGGTTAACAGGACGAAATGTGAAGCAGAGTATTCTTTCCTTTGTCTAATACAAATCATAGCTTTTTCAATATAATTCTTGTATCTCCATTTCTTGCCTATTGCAAGAAGAATTTTTGTGTTGCAACTTCACAGGAACACATGAAGGATGATTAAACAATTGGGAACACAAAGTGACCGAAGTTTTGTGCAAGAAATAAAAAAATTGTTTTTTACCCCGACGGCGTAAAGTTGAATTCCATCATTCTGAGCTTCTTCGGATGGGTTAAAGACGTTATCCTGAGCTCTCCCGTCTGTTAGAACGATCGCCAACCGGTTGTATCCCTCCTCAATGTCCCTCGCTCCCCATTCGACCGTAAACGACTTCTCGTACATGAATCGGATCGCTTTACCCGTTCTCGTGTTACCTGATTGTAACGAGACAATGCAATGGCGTTTTTCAGTGGCCGGAAGCGTTTTAAGGCAAGACGCGGCTCTTTTCGCGTTCGAAATAAACCGCGCAGACGTAAACGCAGTTAATATGTTTGTTGCCGCTCTGTGACGTAACAATGCCGACCAAGAACAAGGCCTGGAAGCGCGCGGCTTCGAAGAGCCATGATATATGGAGAGTTTTATTGCACATTCCTGAAGTACGCTGGGCGGACAGTTTATCTCCTATATACACAGTAATAAGCACGTTCCCTCGCAGCAACGTTTCAAATTGAAGTCCTACAAGCGACCATTAACCTTCGAGTGTTGATTATAAGCGCCACTCTCAGTTCCGCTATGTGACTTAACAATGACCATTATGCGGTCATTTACATTTTCCTGAAATCTTGAGAGTCGGATGCCACAGTTTTAGTTGAAACACAACTGGAATATGTAGCAACGTTGCAAATATTTAGGTCGCGGCTTAATTTCAATATTTATGTAAAATTGCGCCTGATATCCAAGTTATAAAAGACGGAATTCGTCGAAAAATGTCGGAATTTTCCACTATATGTCTGGCATTTTTAAATACACACGATCCTGTACTTATGTGTTCGCAAATATGTTTGAAAAGTTGCGTTTTATGCAAATTTACCAAACATTAAAACTTTGTTCGAATTACTTGGTATAATGTAAGGCTTTTCTGACAAAAAAGAAAAAACTAGTTCGGACGACGTTTCGGTCGTTATTCAACTGACCTTCATCAGGATTTGTTCGATTTAGTTCAAGGTGAACACCTCACGGACCCTCGGAGAAAAAATGCTACTTTTTGCATAAATTTTAATATGACAATTTTATGTCAGGGGTGCAACTTAAACAGGAATGTCTGCCATATTGGTTCCAAACCATCCACCCCGTGCCAAATATATGTGTGGTCTTTATTGGGGGTGATGTCTTAAAACTTGTTCGCAAAAAGCTTGTCTGAACGCTGTTGCATTTAAAACAACAGACATTGTGCTCACATTCTAGGTGGAAGTCAGTCAACGTGACATTGTTAAACCACGTATGTCATGTGTTGTCCAACCCTCACATGGAGATGCATGACAACGGACGGGTGGGGTTAAATTCGGCGAAAATTCCACTTCTTGCAAAAAAGCATTTCAAGTACAACCATAACTTACCTTCCAAGTAAGTGATATTGTGAACAGCCCTCATCAGTTGGTTCTTCTCCGTATGCTCGTTGAGGGCGATGGCCATCGACGCGTCGTCGGAATAAACTACAACCCCAACGTGGGTACGATTGGGCCCCACATCGAATGAACCCACCAGGTCTGAGACCCACCTGCAATATAATACCCTGTGAGAAATCAACAACCCGTGACCGAAACCACTGACCCGTAACTTACTTTCGTACTCGGTCGAAATCTTCGAGTCCAACACTACTCGATGCGTCGAGCACAAAAACTAGGTCATAATACACCGTTCTGCAACCTGTTATGACGTAACAATATGTTTGTTAAACCACATGACTGTATTTGGGCAAGGCATGCGACGCAGAGAGGTCTCTAAAGAAAAATAAGCCCGTACAGGGCCGGATTAAGCGGGCTTTGTTACAAAACAGTGTATTTTGTGAAAGGTCGCAAATATTTCGTGCAACTTCTATACTTCCTACGTCACTACTTTGGAAAGTTACAATTAGTGCTTTCATGACGTCACCAGCGAACTGGTCATGCGTTCAAACCAATCAAAAGAGTCCACTCGTGATTTGTCCACGTCATCTTCACACACGTAATTTATCAAGCACTGTGAGTTAACTGTAATCAATTGATGACGTCATGCGACAGACGACCATCATGCAAAACTCGAATCAAAAATCGACCAATCATCGGTCATGCCAGCGTGATCACGTGACCACTCACGAAATTATGACGTCACCTCCGTTTCCAATGTTTTCTTCGCCGTTTCGTTTCCTGTTCTCTGATACATTATACCAGCAGTGCTTGATAAATAGCCAATCAAACACTGACACGTCACAAAGAGACTCTCCTATTAGCGGGATATTATCGACATAACTTACCCTTCCGGTTGTCGGCGGTCTGTTGCGTCACCGCCTGTGATGTCATGATGGCCAAAACGGCAGCGAGGTTCCATAACGAGGCCATGATGGTCGTCGACAGGTGCTCTACACTTCTCGGTTAACCAACATCTTGCCACAAAGTTTATCTGCAACAAAGAGAAGTTGTCGCATTCCGACACCACGGCTGTGTTATGGGCGCCTCCGGTCATGCGTGACGGAGAGGAAACCGTTGTGAAGTGTAGAGCTCGTCGCGAACTCATGGCTAAATTAAAACCCCTCAAAACACCCTCCAAGCCTTACTAAGCCACAATTGAACTTGCCGCGAAAAATCAACTCTATACGCGCTTGTATGATGTCATAACCCCCGAAATATAGTGAATTGTTGAGGCAGACGGCGCGAACTTGGTCGGTTTCGGCCAATTAGCAACGGCCAATCTATCTTTCTCGCGAACCTGTTTCGGCCCCACAACCAATTATGGCGTTCACTTAATACCGCCAGCTAATCTGCTTAACGCCTCAATCCATGACTCCATATATCTTGCTCACGTTAGCGTAGACCTGGAATTCCAATCAATTATGTTGATCGCGATAATCGCGCGACGCGACGCGCTACAGTCGCCAATCGATCCGAATTCTCTGCATAACTTTCCGCCTTGAATCTGTACATCAACACTTCTATCCAAAATATCCAGGCACCTCAGATGTTTTATATTTATCGAAAAAAACTTTTTTCGTCAAATAAATTTTTCGCATTTTTCCCTCCTTCAAGCTTCGCCTGTCAACTGTTACATTGGGCAGTCTCTGTGATGTCACAATGCGCTTTGTCCGCTAAGCCGAAGCCCCTTTTTGGGGTGGGCACCAGTCAGACAAAGAGACCAAAGCTAAGCCGTAAGTCAACCGAAGTTTTAGCTGACGAAATTGCAATTTCGATCGCTTTATCGTCGAACAAATCCCCCTTTGTTTGCTCACAATCCCAGCCAACAACTGGCGAGCATCAAACAACAAGCACCTTCATTACGTAACAGAGCAAACATAAGTATTTTATTGTCAAATAGCAATGTGTTTTATGTGACAGATAAAGTGCGCTAAGTTTCATTCCATGTTACTCGGGGTAAGCTTTGAGGTGTTTACAGCAGCCGCTCATTTTGTCGAAAATAATAGGATGATTGCAACAAAGGTCCCATGTTAGGCCACGTCGGGTCAATATTGTAAGAATCGCAAACTCTTTCTTTCCCCGCAAGGTGTTAATAATTGTTTAAAATCGCAAGCAAATAAACAGGCAAGCGAAAAAGCACCAACTTTCTGGTGTGCGCGTCTCAAGGATTCCACTCTAGCAAACCCTTGTTTTGATTCCAGAACTAAAACAACATCGGTGCTTAGTCAACACCGAGGCGAAATTAAAAGCGTTCCGCCATACATTTTGTGATTTTAACTGTCGCTTTCACCCTGGCTGACTTTCGAAGCATCTCTACACGGTGTTACCTCCTAGGCTGTAATATTCATCAACTGTTTTTCTCTTGCCGCCTGAGATATTCTCATTACAGCCAGAACGCGTAGCTTAAACTTCACCGTTGGCTGAGCTCGCTTTAACTATTTTTAGAACCGATCTTATCTGCTCAACAGAACAACTTTATATCGCCATCTGACGGAAGGAAATTAAATGAACAATTCATCAACTCAATTTCACCAAAGGTTATATTGACTGGTTCATAATATTAAAATTCTGACACCATCTTAGCACTTAAATAATTGGAACTCCTGTAATTTGAAAATAATCTGATCATACAAACCCACTCTTACAAAATATCATCTACATTATAAGTCCACAGTTTTAGTGAGACTTGGACAACTGTATGGTAGCCTAGTTATAATTCTCAGATAATTTTGATAAACTTATCTGACGCAAGTTCAAATTTAATTTTAATTTCAACGAAAAGCGCTACTTTATCCAACGGCGGTTTTATTCGGTTTTCACAATCACAAAACATGACTTGTTATCCAGGTATAAATCGGTTTCATTCACATTCTGATATAATGTAACTCCGACATAATATGAACTGAACTTGACTTTAAATGTCAGTTGCTCTATTCTTTTTCTAATCAAGAAATCTATTCAACACTAATTTTATTTCTGATCTAAATAAGAAAAAAGGCCAGAGAAGCTCCAATTTTAATTCTAATTCAATAAAAAAGACTACTAAATTTTAGTTGCCAAAGTTTGCTTTCAGTAAAACCTCCAAGAACAGAAATGATTAGGCGTTGAAATACACGAAAACGTTGTAGTCGAGGTAGTTTTTAGCTTGAGGCATAGGAGGTAAGTGTCTCGTGGTCGTCTGCGGTTCGGCGGTAATTAGACACTAGCCAAAAACACAGCTGCCGAATATACAATGGACTTTTGTTTATATTCGATTTGAATCAACATCATATTTTTCATTCTCTTGAATGGAAAGCGATGTCAAAACCAAAGAAAAAAAACATCTTTCTATTTGCATGGAAATTAACTCAAATGTTATTCAACGTCATTAAGTAGGAATAAAAAATGCCCTTTATGCTTATAAAAGTTTAGTTTTGATTTTCTTTCAAATTTGTATGTGGATAGATTCGGTTATAAACCTTTGTGGATAGTTTGATAAAAGTTACCTTTTGCTAAATTTTCCGCTTGACTGACTATCGTGTTGGAGTCGAAAAGTTTTGTGTTTGGCTTTTGTTTTATGTTCTGTTTTTTTACAAGCGGGAAGCGCATATGTGAACTTTCGAATTAAGCAAGTAGTGTATTAAAACATGTTCACACCTCTTTCATTTTATAGAAGTTTGTATATTTGCCAGCCGGGACGTCGGTTGTGTTAATTTAATGTTTCAAAATAGTTGCGAAGGTGAATTCTATTTCTAGTTAACTGACTCCATATTTGTTGGTGGAATGAAAATATGGAATACGTCAAATCAAAGCATGCTTATTTTGCGCCAAAAAACTAGGCATAGATGAACAATATACATAAGAAATAAAATGGCATGGGCACTGATAAAACCATAAACTTAGGAACATAACTGACGGTTTTGTAAATCTTCAATACAAACAAAATAACCAATGCAATAGTTGAGAATCTCATGATACAGACATGTCTATTGTTGTACTACAATCATTTTCAGTGTAAAATGCAGGCTAGCAAAATGGTACGGTGAAGTAATTGTTGCGATTAGAAGACGAACAGCAGGCCACTGGCTATTATTGTAGTACAACGATCCAAACATCTGTATCATGAAATTCTTGACTAACGCATTGGCTTTTTTGTTTGTATTGAAGAAAAAAACCGTAAAGTCTATGGAGTATGTAAAGGTGATTTCCTCACGGAGAATCAAGAAGATGATAGGTTGCAACAGGTTGCATGTGACCGAAAGTGACCATCTGGCCGCGCTGGTCAAAGCAAATCTAAACGTTTTTAAATTTATCAAAGACACACAACAAAATTTGAAGTAGCGGATTTTTGTCCAATGATGGTTTACTCCAATGTGTTTTCCACAAACCGGTTGAAACTTTTGCAAGGAGGGGAATATACATCTAATAATTTGTGCTTTGTTGTATGGCTGTCTATCGTGAGACGATGTCAACCGAAATAAGCAAGGATTTTATTGTCTTTAACATCAAAAATGTTATTTTGTCATGTTCAGGTCTTGATCCTTTTTGTCATGTTCAGGTCTCCACCATAGGATGGGGGAAAACTATTTCTAGTTTTCATATTTACCGGGACTGCAGCTGTAGAACAATTGAAACAGTTTTGTGTTTAGGTCTGTTGTTTATTAAGTTCAGTTCATTCATATTGGCAATATCTGATTATCGGTACCACTTGCTATGTTGTACTATTTGTGATTGACGCATAGTGGCTTCTAAATTTTGTGAGAAATCCTTGGGTGGACGTCACCCACTCTACTTCCCAAGACAAGGCGGCTTATTAATGAGGACAAAAGTGAATTATCATGGAATAAGTTAATAAACAACATTTTAATACTATTGTGATTGCTTTACTTATCATGTGTTGTGCTTTGTAGGTGGTTTTTGGTAGGTTTTAGAGCAAGATTTTAGGTTTTCTGATCACCATGTTTAAATGATTACCTCAATATTGAAACTCCATCATAAAAAACATTTTTGAAAAAAAAAACATGGACATAATTTCTCCTGACAGTGAAGACATGAACCAGGTAATCAATGTTTTTATTTGATTAGGTTTTGTAGATAAAACATTTTCAACAATTTTTGTGTTTTGTTTGCTTTCTCTTTAACAAAACAACATTGTGCATGTAATCAACCGTTTAATCAATACTCTGTTCTAACCTTCTGAAATTCCAACTATTAATAGCATGTTTGCCTTGCTGACAGACATGCGTTGTTCAAATACTAACGTTAATTATCAACATGCACTGCAAGGTTACCTCAAACACATTTCATCTCTATTATTGATTTTCATATCCAAACCCACAAATATTTCACCATAATACTGTGTGGATAAGAAAGAATAATTGCTTTAACTGTGTTGCATGATAAATTACTATTAACAAAGATACCCACTTTCATGTGAAAGAAATTTCTTGGGACGGGTAAAGTTTGTGCAGACTGTGTCGATTAAAATTATTTTTTATGAATTTTCTGTAAACAAACACCAACTTTTTAATTTTTTTGCCACTTTCAGTGGCAGCTTTGGTGTGTTGGTTGGGTGCCAGGATGTGGCCGTTATTTGGCAATTTGTCAAAAGACTGCTTGATAATGTCAGCAACTTGTAGATCATTCATCTCGCATTGCTAAAGTTGCATTTATTTTACGTAATTTGTACAGTATTTTGTTTATTGCTTTTAATTAAAAGGTGACAGGGTCTGTTTTGTACTCACATTCCACAACCGGTTTTGGCTTGCAGTGTTGGGGAAAATTTACTTGGTATTCTATATATAGATGTATACATATTTCAACAGTGAAAGTGTTAACATTAAACTTTATGTTACCAGGCAAAAGTGGACGTTAAATCTGGGATGTGTCGAAGCATTGTCCGAAGAATTGGTTCAACTCTCCCATTATCAAACACACAAAGACCAAGGTACATTGTGGCATACTGGACTAAAACAGTGTATTGCAAAATTATGTAGGATTCTTCATGTCAACCTCATATTCATATATTATATCAACTTTCATGTCTATGTGTATTTTATTAACAGATGTGGTAATTGTTAATATGTGTATCTGAAACAAGACATAATATACGGGGTTTGCCAACAGTCCACACTGATTGCATCAAAATATTTGGGTGTTTTTTGCTTGCCATCTTGTTTTTTGGTTAATTGGGGGACACAGGCCTTCGTCTACTACCGTCCTGGCAGCCACAGTGAAAACCACTGTCAATAACTGTCATCAAATGTCACATTATTTTTGACTGTACAGCAGCCAGCTAACAACAAATATGCTTCATGTTTCTGTAGGTTTGAGCTGCTCCCAAATGGTGCCAGATTGATCGACAACGAACAAAGAACTTTATTTTCTCTTTCTGACATTTGTCAGCTTGTTGAAATACCAGATGTGTGAGTTTATAACTTCACAAACTTTATGTCAAATGTTGTTGTAAATCTAAAAAAAAATAAACATTAGAGTTTATACATATATTTATAAATATACATGTGTGCATTTTGTCATGGCAATATGTTTTTCATTTTTTCCGCTTAATCTTTAACAAATGGTTATGATTAATGTAGTTATTTCTGCATTCATTCAATTGCTTCAACAAGTTTATTCTTTGCAGAAGAATCAGTTATTCCAGATCTTCTCCAAACTTGAAAGCAGATGCAGAGGATTGCACAGGTTTTAAAGATTTTCTGTCAGTTTTAATTATTCGTTACCTTTAGTTTAAAAAGTTAGACTACTACCCATGCTGTGTATTATATAGTATGCGTCTAGCTTATGTAAACCACAGAGCTATTTAACAGAAATTTAATGTCTTAAAAGCATTGGATAATATTTACTTGTATATATTACGGTTGAATAACACAGGGCACACATGCCAATTTGGTAGACCATTTGTTTATTACACATGTGCTGATGTGCGATGCTTCAGATAATAATTTAATCTCTAAATGCATTTGAAAATCCAACAATGTTAATTTAAAACAAAAGAATTTTTCCACTCTTGGGCCGACATGTTTTGAGATATCTTTTAAAAAAATCACACCAAGTATTTTGCACTGAATAGATGGCACGCAACAAATATGTAATTCCAGGGTTTGGCACATTGGTGTATATTATATATTCTGACTGTCCTTTTCGAATGCCTTTGAAACCAGACTGTTTCTTTCTGTCAGATAAACAGAGGAGGCTCACTGTATAATTTAATCAAATATAAATTCTGTTGTTGTTTTACTGTTGCTGCCAGGTATATTGTTTTTCAACTAATCTGTTCTTGTGGTACAATTTACCTATATTACATTTTTGTTTGCCACATTTTGTCTGCTTTTTAACTAGGATTTATCATAGTAGTGTGCACATAGACATGTAAGAAACGTACATGAACATATACATTTGATGATGTCAGAAGATCAGATTTATTTAAATACATGTTCTGTTGATATAATAAAATTTCCACCTTAGGAAACTCATCAGCTTTCACAACTTCAACGATGTCTTCACTGCCACAAGATGAGATGGTGACAAAAATATCGGCACTAGAAGACGAATTGTCGCAACTTCGCTCACAAATTGCGATGCTCGTTTCCAACCAAACTCAGAATAGACAATCGGACACGTGTAAGTTTGTGGTGCATTGCACACTTTTACATTTCAATAATAATTTTTTTTTACCCACTCAGTTAAAAGGCTTACGCAGATGTGACAAATGGAAATAAATTCTGTAGTGCGCCTTTAAACATAAAAATTTACCAACTTACTGAAGTCCTGTTTGGAACTCATTTGTTTGATGAATTTTATGTTTGTCCAATATTCAGACATGAAAGTGTTTTGTTTTAGTGTCAGCCAGTTTTAACTCCACAATGAGTGGGGCTGGGGAACCAGCATCAACTTCAACCCCTATAAAAGCCCCACCTGCAGCCCCCTTGATCCCCCCACCCCCTCCATTTATTCCTCCCCCTCCTCCACTGACGTTTCCGGTGCCTCAACCAACCAAGGGAAATGATGTTTTTGAATTAATTAAACGACGAAAGGAAGCCAGGGTGAGTTTTTTGGTCCAATAAAAATAGTTGAAATAATTTTTTTTTAAATTGTGTTTGGAAAACCTTAAATATTTCTGTAAGGTTCTGCTAAAAAACAAGGTGTCCTGCCTGCTTTGTGCATCGATAAACGCAAGATGCACAGAAAAACTGTACATAAATAGACTTATCCAAGCAACAAAATCTATATTCTAATAGATACAGACCTCTTGCTTTGCTCTACCTGTGACAGTAGAATTTACCTGAAATAGGAAAACATTCAGACAGTTGTTTTGTCGAATTTGTTTCCACAATTAGTTAATATATGTTTTGTGTTTTAGGGTGAGACAATTTCAGCGAAACCTAAACCTTCTTTATCAATGGCTGATGTTTTGAAGGATCTCCACAAAGTAAAGCTTAAATCTGTATCAAGGTATGCAGTGTTTCGCAAAAGTTTTTGTATGCACTCTCTCTAATGTTACCAAAATATTGTTTTTTAGTAAATAATACAAATTACACGTTTTAGCACTTGCTGTATGACAACTTTGTAATTTCACAGAATCTGTCCTTCTGACACAAAAGTGTTTTTTGTATTTCCACAAAATCAATGACAATAGTCATGCTCTCCAATATATGCTGATGTGTGCAGGTAAAGTTTAACTCACCATACTCTGAGCATTGACCACTAGGTCTTTGGTGCAAAACAAACAAACCATTTTGAATTACTGGAATAACCACTTTTTCAATGCTCAGATCTCCTGGAGGAACTCCGATGAACAAAAAATTTCCTCGCAAGGAAAATCAGCCGACCGATGCAGTCGACTTCATCGCTGCCGCCCTGCGTAAAAAGTTTGCTCATAGAAACACTAACACAGATTCACCGGATAACAACACAGACCTGGGTTTGAAACGGACTCCAGTTCGGGATAAGGAATGGGAAGACTCACCACCAAAGGTCACCAGAGAGCATAAAAAATAAAGTTTGACCTAAAAGCACAAAATACTTAGCAGTTTTGCATCTCTTTGAAATTTAAAAAACCGGAATTAATTTTTTTTAAGTACCTTCCCAGGTTGCAATGGATTAAAAATATTTAGGCAACATAAGCTTTAACCTTGCCTAAATTAAACGTAAGACATTTATTTTGGATAACATATGTTGAATTGTTGTGGATTTGAAAAGTTTTCTTTACTTAAAATGATGACTTAATGAAATCCTGTTATATTTGTGCAGTTTGGGCAGCATTTGCTGAAGAAACGAACGAACACGGTCCCTGCCTAAGGGAAACCTCCACCACAAGTTTTACCTGTTGTGACGTCATCCTCATCTTCCGTTCCACTCCATTGATCATATTTTTCCATTGTTCTTGTGCATTGCAGCGGAACTACCGTGGGGTGCTTTTATTGTTGCTGCCAGTGCAGAATATTTTATCGTCAATAAACTTGCTTGCACCAACTTGGGGTGGTAATTTTAAAACCATTTTTCAAACTGTGCGTCGCCTTGACTTTTCAAGGGCATCTCGTAACATTTAAATAAGGAATTATCGGAACAAATCTTACTGAAAGTGAGTCGGAAGTGCCGTGAATTTTTCGGGCCGCAGCAAGCGAAAATGTTAGAGGCTGATTTATGGTCAACTGGTTCAATATGTGTACCAACAATTAAAAAGCACGCATACCTCTTGCAACTAATTGCAACCTGTGCAGGGAGATGGGACGATAAAACTGTCATTCTAATTTTTAAGCTGTTTGCTAACCTATTTTTTTGCAACAACCAGCAACTAAATGACAAACTGACAGGAAATGTCAAAAACTGCCCGGAATTAGTGCTCGGTTATAGGCTTACTGTAATAACCATAAACCGAGTCAAATCGTTTGTGATTCGGATTCGGTTTCGGTTTAAGTTTTCAAAGTTTCTTTAAATCTTAACCCAGCGGTTGAGGTTTTTACCTTAACAAACAACCTTCTCACGAGCAAAAGCGTTCTGTCCGGGTCCGGCAATTTCATCTGTATTATTAAATAGTCTATACACATCCACCCTGTAGAATCCCCACTAGACAACCTTACAAATGGACTGCAACCACACAAAGTAATTCCAGTAAAAATAGTTCAAAAAAACAATAACCGCAAGTAGGTTATACATGACTCCGCAATTTTTATAGTACGGTTTTGTTGATATTCAGGTCAATTTATTGTCTATGTACGTTGTATTTCTTGCACAAATAATATAAACAAACTATCAAATCCATTTTTTTAGCTGCAGCTTCCAAAATTTAAGACGCGTTGTCATGGCAGCCAGCTACACGGTACGTATACATAGGCAAAGTATCTCATTTATTCATTAGTGAAAAACTTCTTGTCTTAAAGACTAAAAGTTTTTCGGCGCTATTTTCGACGATTGGAATATGGTCATCATCTCAATGTTGCCGCCTTGTCTTTTACAATTCGTCGCGAATCAACAAAAATTTACGCAGTTTGTGTTTTGTTGCCATCGAAAATCACCCAAGCAGAACGACGCCCGGCTTAAAATACATTTCCTTGCGAATAGGACGTTTATCGTGTAATCAAATCGTTTTGAAACCGGCACACGTTATCATCTTTGCCTTGGGCGTTTGGCAGAAATATTGTGAATTGTCATGCGCTGTTCACGCCGTGTGAATCCAACTTGTGCGGAAACCGTTGGCCTACATTGGCTGCCAGTCAACATATCATAAAGTCAACCGTGTAACAACTGTTAAGGGAACAATTTGTGACCACTGTCGTTGTGAATTATTTGTCCGAAAAAATCATGAAGCATTCCGTGCTGTTCGTCTGTTTTGGTGGGTATTTGACCATGTTTATTCTGATGTAAATGACGTTTTTGGTTCTGGATAACATTGACAATATATGGGTGTGCAATGGCCAATACGCGAAGCACTTTTGCTTACTTTCACATTGCATTTGTTGTCAGGCAACACTTGTCGGTCTCCCATGGCAACGGCCATCTTCAAAGACTTAATTTGCAAACATGAAGTTACCGACCAGGTGTGTACGTTGTCTTTGCCTTCTAATTATTGAAAACCTTCACCAAACTTGAATTAAGTGGAAAGTGAAGGGGTGTGGGACAAACGCACGGCACGGAGCTGCAGCAAGTAGCCACGCTCAGACGTGCATGAAACAACATGGAGTGTTTAAATATGTAGAAGATGACAGAGCACAGCAAATCACACAGGATGATGTTCAGGATTTCGAGTTTATTTTCGCCATGGATGAAAACAACATGAGGTGTGATTAACCAGGCTATGTTTAAATCTCTTGTTATGTTGGAAAATATTATGTCATATTGATGGTGCCATAGATTCAACTTATCAGTAATTATTTGTTTCAAATCGTCAGGAATCTGACCATGTCTGCAGGAGAAACAAACAAAGCAAAAATACAACTTTTAGGATCATTCGATCCACAATCAAAGAATGGAGTTATAATTGATCCTTTTGTGAGTTGAAACATAGCAAGAATTAGTAATTATTACTCATTTATCAAGAATTAGTAATTAATTATTTGTAATTTGTTGAATATTTTAGGGCCAACATCTTGAAGTTTATAAAGCTACATTCCAACAAATCCAACGCTCATGCGAAGCATTTTTTAAAAGTCACCAAAACTGAATTAGAAAAGTTTTTTGGACAATTGTATTTTTTCTGTTCATTTTGAAATGCTGGAGGTTTCAAAGATTTATTGAATGAAGAAAATTTTTACATGACCTAAAGCATTGTTGATAAACAACTTCAAAATCACTTTGTCTTGAACTCTGGAAAGTAAAACGTCATTGTTTCTGAAAAATTGTTTTACTGCACTTACAATTGTAATATATATATTAGCCAAATACAACAAGTGTTACTGTGCTTACACATGGATGACTGTCATGGCTGTTTTTACGTTACAAAAGCTTCATGTTTTTACACATTTTGTTTGGAAAACTCACATAATAAGGATCTTCAATAATTCCTCCAAATGATTTGTCTTCATCAAATGACCCCAACAATAATAGTTTGGCTTTTGAAGATTTTGGGGCCATTCTTCTTAAATCACTAGATCAAATCAGAAGATATGGTATTTTTTAATAAGGATTAATAAAAATCTCAAAACAAATTGGTTGTTAAAATTGGCAAGTATGAGTCCAGTTTAAACAGACAAAAACGAACGAAAAAAATGTTTTATTTTTAAGTTGGATTTAACAATGTTTTGGGCCACCATTGTAGTCCCAAACTTTATTTCATAAATGTCAACACGACATTTGAAAACAAATTCTTTAAATTTTAAATCATTTATAATTTGCACAAAAACAACTATATGCTTACACACAAGAAACAAGATGGAATGGGTTACTGATAAAACCAGAAACTTAATTGACTCAGGTGCTCGAGAAAATTAAAATTTTAAACAATGCAGAATGTTTCACACTCACAAATTTTGTTTAAACAAACAAACCTCATATTGTTTTCATCCATTCCAAATATAAAGTCAAAGGTCTCGTAGTCATGGCGCGTAATCTTCCGTGCTCGGTGCTTTGAAACAAGTTCATATACACCATGTGCCTTCATGCATGACTGCCCTCTGTCATCTGGTGTAGATCCAGCTTCGTGCCCAGAAGTTGCCGCACTGTCCACATTCCACTGGAGCAAATTTTTGTTGGTTAATGTTAGATTGGTAATTTGCACAGAAGATTTTTTTCATTAATTCCATTGACAACAGTGGGCAATTGGACCATACAAAGGAAAATACACTAGTTTATAAAGTTACTTCTGAAAGTTGCCACTTGCAAAGTCAAATACATGAACTAAAATCACATTAAACCACACTTCAAATTAACTGCTAATAGGTCGTCAGAATTTGACCATACCTGGTCAATCTTATACAGGAATTACTTTGGCACATTGCACTAAACAATCAATTAGCTTTACAATGTGCATAATACAATGACAATAAGCACATAAAAGACATAATATTACACACATGAAGCCTACTTTTTGCAGAATCCCTTTTTCCTGCAATATGCTTTTCATGCAAGCTTCTGCAATAGGAGATCTGCAAATGTTTCCTAGAAAGAGTTTGGTGCAAAATTTAAACAAAAGTTAAAATGCAGGGTTTTTGACAAGATTTGCAAAGTAAAGACAAGGTTAGGATTCTATTAATTACACTTGATAAGATTTCATGGGCAAATAAAAAATAGCGTCTAGAGCAGAATCGTACACTCACCTAAACACACGAATAAAGCACCTTTTTCTGCCATTTCTCTGCAACAACTGGTTAAAATCAGCACTTGTGATCAAAATAAACGGTTGAAACAGGTACGTATATAAGTTGAGGTAACCGGCAAATCAAAGATAAATTTGTATCAGATTCATGTAGTTGTCACATATATTGAATTAAAATTGGTTTGATGGAGACTCTATGGCTGTGTTGCGAGAACTACAAATGTTTGATAATTAATGATAGCTTATCATCTGGCCTAGAGAGTTGGCGTTACTGGACTTACCGTAAAATGAATGTTTCTGATAAGGGAAATCACCCATACTTTACGATCATGGGATTTGACAAATTGAATAAAACGTGAATTTATAAAAATAACGTTTATGTGATTTTTTGAGCACCTCGGACGTACTTTGCGCTTTCGAATACAACTTGACGTTTTTGTGTTTTTATTACAAAATTCAATGAGTGAATTTATTATTGTCAATACCAAACTTTAGATCTATGGTTATTTTAACTGGTGTAAAAGGTATCAAAATACAGTTAGTGATACTAAAATGCTGTTAACATAACTATCACTGGATTTTGAAAATATTTAACCAAAAAAATTCCCCTTCTGAAACATCTTTTGTTGACGATTTTCGATTTTCGATCATCGGATCTTATCAGCTGACGTTTTGTTTTGAAAACAACTTTGTTGATTCATTGTTCATCGTATTTTTTCATGGTTTGGCAGATTGTTATTGTTTGATTGCAGATTTATGTAATTATGCAAGGCGGGATAAGCATCAAATCGTTTGTACCTATGCGAAGTTTTATTGTTTAGCTTTCAATCTGTCAGAAATAAGTTTTAAATTTTTCATAAATTTGCTTTTGTGTTGTATTTAATAATTAAAACTGTAACTTGTTTTCAATTGTTGTCTGTATTTAGTGTGCATCATGGATGAAAATCCTAAACAAACTGTTGACAATCTAATTTGCAAGGTCAACTATGATTATCAAGATATAAAATACAGTGTGTACAGAGTGGCCATGAAGCTCTGCCACTTACAACACCATTTCAAATTGGACTCAATCCACCACCAGTTTATTAAAGACTCTTTTGACAAATTTATTCAAAAAAGATTTGGAAAATCTCTTCATATCGTTGTTGAAGAAGCTTTAACACTGGAAGAATTGGCATCAATTATTTCCAATATTTACAAATTGTCAGGAACAAACGTGGCTGATCTCACAGAAACTTTTTCCCATTTAATATTTAATACTTTCATGGATATAAGGCAGAATGTTGTTGGAATCTTACCTTGCTTGCAGTTTCTTCTTGTGATGGGAAGTGAAAGTATGAAAAACAAGTACAAGATTATATTTGATTTATATAGTGGTTCCCTTAAGGTTATGAGCCGTAGCAGACTTTCCCTGTGTTTAACTCATTTTGTTCGGATCACAGACATCGTCAGTGAATCTGGAAACTTTTCCAGAATAAAGCCAGCAGTTGACAGTTGCTTTGAAGGGGTTTTGGGTTCTTCCATTTCTGAAAACCACTTTTTAGAATGGCTTGAAATGGAACCACAGTCTGTAGTTTGGCTCCCCACAATGCACAGATTAAATATTTCGAAGACTTCCATTCATAACGTCCAATGCGCAACCTGCAAAGTGCGTCCGATCGTTGGTTTGCGATTTCAGTGTCTCAGATGCTTGGATTACAATTCTTGCCAAGTTTGTTTCCTAACAAGAAAATGTGTGACAAGATCACACCGTCTCACGCACCCTCGCCAGGAATATTGCCTCCCAGCGGGATCCAAGCAGAAGGTCAATGCGCTTGCCAGAACAGTTAGGAACATTGTCACAAAACGATATAAACGTAAAGCACTGTCATCAGGTTTCTTACCAATTCAACAACAAGGAGAGTCAGTGGAAGATGATGTTGTTCCTTCCAACTTTGACGACGTGAATAATCTCGCTGATCAAGAAAAGCAGGAATTGGAAAAACTTGTGACAAAGTTAAAGGATGAAAATGAGAAGATGAGTGGAACGGTTGATATGTTGGAGACAAGTAAGAATGAGGTTGTTAAACTGGATGAGGAGAGGGTACTGTTGCAGAGCGAGTTGGATACAGTAAACTTACACAACAGAAATCTTAAAGCTGAGCTTGACAACTTAAAATGTGTCGTGTTTGCCGATAGTTTTGCTGATGATGAAGCCGATGAAACATTGGATGAGAGAAGCAGTTTATCTACTTCATATGTGGATGAGAGCATTGAAATTATACCTGAGGCAGATGGTTACAAGATGCAGGACATGAACCAGAATGAAGAACCAGAAGTTCTTTTGGAGAAAAAATTCGAAAATCCATTTTTGCTTCATGCTGACGCTCTTCTGCTTTCAATGGACAACGAAGAACAAACAACATGTAACAGAGGACTTGTGTTAATGGCTGCTGCGAAAGTGTCTGAAAACTTTTGTGATGTCATTGATTGTGCATTAGATATTGTGTAGATTTAATGTTGTAAAATTTTCTACCTAACGTTCTTTGTACATCTGGAACTTAATGAAGTGGTGCTTTAGTGAATTTGTATTTTGTGGTATCTGCTGCACATAGTTCTTATTTTGTATTTTTGTTTTCTGGTAGTGTAGCAGGAAAACTATGTATAAATGATATGTAAAAATATATATTATAAATGGTAACATGCACAGTGTATAGTACATCTTATATCATATATCTGCTTCTTAGGGTCATATTTGTATCAAATCATTTGCACAATGTTCTTCTCTTCATTTGGATGAAGGTCTTTATTTGTTTTGTCAAAATGTTGTTCTGTCAATTATAGAATTTATATTTTTTTCAGGCAAGCATCAGTGTTAGTGTGTTGTTGTTAGTTTTACATTTTGTTTTTTGCTTGACATCCTGCCAGTATCACAATGAGTGAAAAAGGGTAGGTCTTCTTACTGGATCGTGTCTTAATGAATGGTGTGGTCATGTGATTATAAGCAAAAAAATTGTAGAATTCAATTGTCTGATTGATTTTTCTTCATTATTCAGGGATGAAGAGGATGAGTCAGCAACTTCCGCTTCTTGGTGGGGATCTTTTTATGACACGGCAAAGAGAAAGGTATTCTTTAATATTGTAAAAAATTTTTTTTTACGAATTGTGGCAAAATGTAGCCCTCAAATAGGCATTGTCTTAAAACCAGTGACACCAATGTATGATGATAGAGAAATACATTTAATTCATCTTTTTTATTTTTACAATGTGAAAATGTTAAATTTTAAAATTGGGTCAGATGTAAAACATTTCAACCTGTTACTTACAGTTGGCCGAGACGAACGAGTTCATGATGCGGGATATGAAGGAATTCACGGAAACGGTTAAAACTGACACTTCCAAGCTTGTTGCTGCAACTGCTACTTCTATGAAGGACCAGCTTAACATTAAGGTGGTTGTGTGCACCAACTTTTCCATGTTGTCTGCAAGGTCATAAGGCCCTTGTTTTGATTGCCCGCATACGTTTTGTCCTTGGTGTTCAACCTAAAAAATTTTGAGGTCAATCACCTTGAAAGTTCCACCATTAACATAACGTGTATCACGAAAAGTTCGTAAAAACTCGTCACAAAAATTTATAGATACTTGACCAATAACAGAAGCTGAAATTCTTTTTAAATTTTTGTATTTACCCAGTAACATTAAACGACTTCATTTAAGGGACCAAGTTTAAAAGCCTACAATCAGTTTACACTTGGTCCATCCAAACTTTATTTAAACAAAGAATGCTTTTCAGGTTGACATGAACGAAGCATCTCAGGCCACCAAGGTTGTAACTAACACACTGACTGGGTTCCTAGGAACTGTAGTGAACCACGTCACACCACAACCTCCATCAGACAATGGTATTCAACATATCCACACTTCAAAGCTTCTCAGTCTATGGGTTGTATGCCCATGTTGGGTACCTACATATTATTTTGGGCAGCAAAACAAAAATACCACTTTGGGATTTTCATTACTGTCATCATTGTTTTGTTGGCTACCCATGAAGGTGTCATAAATTGCTTTCTTACTTATAAATGGCAGACTAAAACAAAAAGTTTGAAAACCTGATTTGTGGATAGGATCGACACCGGTGTCACATTTCCCAAAACTTGTCCACCACATATACAGAGAAGCCTCAGCCTAAACTACTCCTAAATGTTTGCTAGTGTGCATATGTTTGTTATATATCCTCTAACTTCCGTTCATATCTTCCAGAAAATGAAGACTCAACAGTTTTGGTCGGAACAACATCTGGTGTCAAAATATTTTCTCCGGCTGAGGTGAAAACCTACTTTGATCCTTTTTGTGTCTTAGATAATTTACATAATTATTTTTACATAATGGACATAAAATCATCACCCTTAAATATTTGTTCCAAAACACTTTATTATTTATTGAATCTATTTATATTCAGGCTCGTCTATTCGCGATACAAACTGACCCTGGGACTTATTGTAACGAACCAGATAGTAGGTTTTGTGTTCTTCATACTAGGTCAAGACCAAACAAACTATATACTGATTGCTGATGTATAAAACACATTACTAAAAACAATATTTTGTTAATATTTAAATATAGAAATACCCAGATGTCAGTGGTCTGTTGTTAAGGCTTTTTATACAAATCTTGGTTACTTCTGTTAATGAAGGATTGTGGTGAAATTGTGTTCTGAAACTTTTGTAATGATATTATGAACTTCAGATTCCACCGACTTCAAATTATGGGAGGAGAGGTTTAACTTGGAAGGAAAACGTGAGGAAATATCGTTGTTGATGTTGGATTGCAAGGAGGTGTGGAGTTTATTTGAAAAACTTTATTGTTCAAAAAACAACAATATATATGTTTTTTTTTATATTTTTTATTGAAAGTCAGTGAAAAAAAAAATATATTTTTATTGAAAGTCAGTGAAAAGTTACCATATTTAAAACAGAAGGAATGTATTTGGTATTAATCACATACTTTGAGTAAATTAGCAAATTTAATAAAACACAACACATAGTCCCCTGTCGCAAGAAAGGTAACAATGGGGATTTAATAAACTAGACAGATTGAATTTCTGAACTATGATAACACCAGCTCCAACCTCAATTAGGTAATATTGTTTTTAATGTTGCAGATCCGAGCTCTTTACACCAGACTGGTACCCGATGCAGTGACTCACCATAATTTCTGGACACGTTATTTCTTTAAAATCAATGCATTTAAGAAGGTGAATACAATGTTTTAAAAATACAAACTTTTGGAGATTAGATTACATATAAGTTTTGGACACCAAATATAACAGTGGTGGTTTTTGTCCATGTCTTTCTTGGTGTAATATTATTTTCTGCCCAAGTTCAAAACAAGAGTGGAATTCTGTGTTGTGAAATATATTTTTTTGTTGAGCAGGCTGAAGCACGACGAGCTGAGATTGTTCAACGGGCAGAAGAGAAAGATACGGAGTTAACATGGGATGATGAAGGTGATGTTTGGGTACTTAATTACATATGGGTATTTATAACCAAGCAACCTTGGTTTCACCATTACATATATGGATACTGCAATAATTCCTGATAAGATCAAAAGATTTTTAACAAATACTGGAAATTAATTACATTACCAAGGTTTAATCGAAGTTTCTGTTAAAATGAATGAAGTTATTTAAGTCCCACCAGAAACACAAATGCCTTTATTTATAGATGAATTTGAAGCTGAATCTCCACAAACACCTGAAGGTAAAGTTGAAGAGAAAATTCCAGAAAAGTTGAGTGACGTCGCCGAACATTCACCTGTCACAACTGACACTATAATCACTCCACCGCAAGATGGCGCCACAGAGACCGCCCTATCCCCACGTTCGGACACTCAAACACACGACGTTGATAAGCAGCCGAAAATCCTGCTAGATGTCGGCCCAGAGAACATCGAAGACCCAACATTGGTTGATGAGAAAACCAACCTCGACACGGCGTCGAACAATTCTAAACAAACGAAAGTTGTGACAGAAGAAGAACCTCCAAGGCCGACGATCGACGTCACCGCTAATGACGTCACACCCGCTTCTGATGTAAAATCCGCAAGTTCTGAGGTCACGGTTAAAGGTAGGCTTTAGCTGCTTGGTAATATTGAAGAACCACAGGATACGAAAATCGGTATTTTAGCCAAAATTCCCGATCAACGATTGTTTCACAAATAATTGTGTCGAACAGAGTCATCTAGTGGCGGAAGTTCGGATTGGGAAAAGGAGTTTGATTTGGAAATGACCGAGGACGAAATTAAAGAAGCTTTGCTGGAGGACGTTGAAAATATTGACGAAGTAATTCATCACAACTACAATAGAAATAATATATTTACAAAGCACGTTTTTTTCCGCAGGAGGAGGTAGAGGGCTGGGAAGAATGGGAGTGACGTCATTTTATGTTTTTGGTGAAATTTAAGTTCGTTGAAGGATTACGTGCAAATAAATTTTATGTACACAGTCGAGTAGCAGAAGTGTTACTATGCAAGTAAGGAAAGCCTCACTGCACAGGTCCCTCGTTATTTGGCGATCACAGCTCCCTTATTTCAATCATGAAGTTCACAGGCTTCGCAGCCGAGGCATTGAAGTCGAGCTGGATCAACCACTTTTCCCGACAAGTCGAAGCGAAATCGAACTTGAGAAGAAAACAGGCGGGTTAAACTCGGACAAGTTGACCTAATTCCTCACAGTCGGTGTAAGACCTCGGCGCAAGTTATCCAGCGTGAGACTTACCCGCTTCTGAAGGGGGGCCTATGGCGAACTGCAGTGTTCACCTGTGCATCGAAGCGTGACGTTTCCTTTTTTCTCGTGTCGCGGTTGTCGCTTTAGGATGCAGATTAGTATTTCCATGAAAATATGTTTCGGTGGCAGGAAATACCCATTTTTCGGTTGAATGAGCACACATGCGTGCAGTGCTGTTGCCATGGTGAATTTTAGGGTGTTTGGGGCAGTTACTATCAGGTAGTTACTTGGTGGTGGCTGGTGGGTGTTGCTAAAAATTCGGTAGAATGGAGCACAGAATTCAGGCTGTTTGGAAAAATGAATTGTTTAAGTGGCCGATCATTTGTGATTTTATGAAAGATCCATCCCATATCTACAAATTTTGATCAAAATTAGTCACTAGAAAAATGGTTTAGCCTGCCCCTGGGGGCATTTGCCCCTCCCCTGGTTAGTCAATATTTTGACAAGAAAGCAGATAAATTGGAACTGGATTTCGTAGAAAAATGAATCGTTCAACTACCCACTCATTTGCATATTTTGTAAGTTTCAACTCTTCTCTATGCGATGGCATCAATTTTAGTTTGCTGAAAAATGTTCACAAGACCTTCCAGGAGGCTCAACAAGTCCTTGCTCTGTACAGTCTGATCCAGGAGCAAAATTTTGTTTTTTTGAACTTTGAAGAATATTAGGTCGTTGTGTAAGTCACAAGATCCATCAACGGTCATTGGGAAACAAGCGGAACAGTCGCTGGATGCATTACAGCTGCGGGCCTTGAAAACAGGATTTCTCCAATTGAATACCCATATAGGTCCTTCATACACGCGTATTTGGAATTGCTCGCCTTCTTCTTGACGGCCATTATCACTGTATTTCTTACTGCAGCTGCAATCAATTTTTGTGCTGTTCAGCAACAGTAGTCCCCCTTCATAAGTCATAAGAACAAGAGATAATTTTTGACAATCGAGAGAAATTGTCACCAGCTACATAAAGACAAATAACCTCCAAAACTTTGTATCCCATGTCATATTTCTCCTATGTTAAGTTGTGTTTTCGTGGCCTCAACTGTATTTTTATTAATGTCGGATAATAATCACGTCCTCAACCCGTATCAACTCATTTACGGCGAGCGTGCTATTCATTCGTTTGCAGGGAAGACAACTAAATGCCGACCTACATTGTGACAACTTCCAGCAACAAGCTGTCTTTTCAAAGGAGTCACGGATTAATCCGAACTCAAACGACCCTGTTTGCATTTTTTATATAAGCCACACATCTTTGGGTAAATGGTTATTCTATTGAAACAGACAGAGACTTTAGTACGCGTGGTTTGTAACGTGTTATTGTTAATCCTCGTGCGCTTGTTTATTATGTATTAAACTGATCGATTGACTTGGGATTTGATAGCAGCCTTTTTATCAGGAGTCAGATATACCCCATTGTTATTATTTGTGAAGACGTTTAAAGTATATAACGTCCCACAGCTTCATGCTTAGGATTGAATTGAGGGCCTTGTCCGCGAATTTTTTTCAATACAAACGTTGATATTTACTACTGATTATGCTACCTGCATTAAAACGTCAAGCCAACAAACCCCTTTTCCGTAATCTTTATGCGGTCGACTTAGCTTGAAACCGCTAGGTGGCGCTATCGAACTGTTTCGTGTGGAAGTCTTAACGTGTGGATGGTTTGAACTCTCGTTCGACCTCAGCTGCCCAGTTTATATCATCCATAGGGGCCTCATGTAAAACGTGTTGAGCAAAACTATACTGAGTTGGGTTGAAGTGAAAACCAAGATATCCCAGTATTCTTGTGACGTAACAAGTTATAACAACATGAAAATGACAAAAGTTTGCAATTTAAAATGATGGTTTTCTGTGCACGAATTTGTGTTATTGGAATAAAATGTTTTACTTTGAAATAAAATATAACAACGTATTCAACAGATGGCTAAATGTTCAGAAGGGCGGTAACATTTTATGGTCAGTTCATCGCGTTGGGTCCAGAAATGTTTCCTTTGGTAGATCTCGACGGTGGGCAATCCCTGACACACGAGGTGATGAAATTTAGTCGAGGCCAGGTTATTTACATGTTTATAATGGCTGATGCACCGCCCTTGCAAATACCATATGTAATGCATTCAATGCCGCGGAGCGCACGGGTTACTTAAAAATATCAACAAATATTTTGGTGTTGTGCTCGTGGTTGCCACACAATAACGTCAACATTTTGGCATAATTTGTAGACTAGCGCACAATAATCAAAAGGTTGGCGACCACTGCAGTCTCAACATCGTTTTGTTATGATCAGAGCAGGATCCCATGCATTGTTCGGTTTCCTGTATTAGTCACAAACCACAACAGAACAATGAGGTTCGGTCTAATTAGTTTCCGATCTGATTTGGAGACGCGATCTGTAATTTTCCACAGGTCCTAATCACGTGATGTGGCAAACGTGTCATGCTTGTGCATTCAAGCGTGACCCGCAACCTTCTACGCCTCGCTTCGGACATCAAACTACTGTTTCTGTATGATTAGAAACTAGACATGAAACTACCGCCCGAAATAGTTGTTTCTCAAACATTTTTAACCGGAATTAGATCCTTCCCAGCCACATTTTTTGTCGGTGGTCGATTTGACAGATAGGACTTGCTTTGTTACGCAATAAAGCTCGTTGCTCCACCCTCTGCTGAGCCCTCACCCTGCTTTTCAACGCATCTGAGCCCTCACCCTGCTTAAACACTTGATTTTCTAACGTTGTGATAAAACCTGGTCGTCACCATTATTCAAGTTAACCTAATAACAACCCTTTGTCGCGTCACAATGAAAATAATTGTTTTGGTCAACATGGAAAAGCACCAGGGGTTTGCATGACCCTTGTTTCCCATGTTTGACCGATTGACCCGTGGTTGATGATATCTACTGATTTATGTTCCGCTGTGTTCCGCTGTTTCGGCCTTTGCCTTTTTCGCCGCGTTATTTCCTTGCCTTTGGGTTCGCTACTGCGTTTGTTTGATTCTCTGAGTTAGCCTAATCATTCGAAACGTCAAATTATATTCTTTCTAAACAAAAGGTGTATTTTGGTCGTTTTTTCACCGAAGTAAACGAACAGTTTAGAATTCATCAGGTTATCTGGTGTTCAAAAACCTTTCTTTAGTTTTTACAATTCATTTTTTCCGTTTGATTTTATTTCAATTCACCAAAATTCACTAAACTCAAAAAAACTACAAGCAAAAAATTAACATTAAATGCATTTTAACAACATATTCGTTTTTCATATGTAAGATAATTCACTTAGTTTGAGAAAGAATTTAAATTTGTTGTACTTAGTAGGAATGCATCCTCCCATTGATCCATGTAATATTGAAAGTTAAACAGCGCTTAAGGGAGCACGGAAAAATCAAAACTACTTTACAGATTTCGAATTAAGCAATGGAACATGAGTTTTTACAAATATTTTGGCCATCCAACCAAACCAGTGTGTTTGTGTGCGTGCGCCCTCATGCGGTTGATTATATAACGTTGTACACAGAAGGTTTTTTGTGATTAAAATACAGAATCACTCCCACGGTAAGGAGAAGAGACCCGACAGCCAGTAGAGTAAGTGTAAAGTTGATGTCCTCTGTTGTTTTCATTTCCACATCTAAACACATGAAAACTTAGAATACCATGCTTTCGCATAGCAAGGCAGGATGAAACTTGTTATATTATTTCTATGTATTCAGAGCTTGTTTGGATCGCCGAGGATTTTATTACCTGTGCAAATTTTGCCTCCTCTAGTAAGTTTTCTTCCCTCGAAACACGAACACTCAGCTTTTCCATCAACAATTTCACAAACGTCCGAACACATTTCCTTCAAAAATAAACAAAAATCTATGATTACTCAATATTATTTCAATAACTGTTATTTCTTACGTTGTAACACTTTTCAGCTTGTACGATTTTTATGGGTCCGAATGTTAGGCGTCTGTGGTGGTCTGGATCAACAGAACGACGTTTCTTGCTGCAACCCTAGCAAAGGAATAATAATTTACATGAAAAAATATACGTTTACAAAACTTTTTTCGTTAAATGTCCACTGATGTAATTGTTAACGCACGATATGAAGTATTACAGTTTGCATACTTACAGGGTCAACACAGGCTCCAGTTGAATTCTGGCAAATTGTTGAATAACAATGGACGAATATAATTTGTTGCGCGTCACTAACGTTGGTCCACACAAAGGTCTGAAACCTGAAGGTTGAATTATCGGTCTGGAAGTTTCTCAACATCTCCCTGGTTCCAGTTGGTTCATCACCACTGGTATCGGCACAACTGTAAGGTGTTAATAAAGTGTTGCACTGATGTGTCATCGAATTATTGGTGGTAAAACAGTACAGGTTAATGCTAAATATGATATTTCTTAGGGGGATCAACGTTAAACCACCAATGAGTTTTTTTCTTTCATAACTTAAAGTCATTGTTGTCCATAAAACTGTTTGGTGAACCCGACACTTAATCAAAGCGTTCTATCTTAATTACTTATACATTTTCACCAGGATTTCCGCATTTTTTAGATACAGCTACCTCAAAACCGCAAACAAATATTTTATATGAAGTAAACGTACTGTCCAGATATGATGGGGTAAGAAGGTTCTGCGTTCGGGTCCGAAGTCTGCGTCGCCCAACACGTTTCAAGCTTAAATGAAAGAAGGCATTACACATGTAATAAGTGGAGTTGGTTTGTTCATGATTACCTCAACAATAAATTCCCCGTCAGTAACTTGATTAAGAGCAACCTTTCCATACAAGAAGTCGGGAACGGTGATGGAAGCGTCTGCTGGCAGAGCAGAAGAGAAGGCGTCGTTGTCGTAAAGTTGGAGGGACATTTCGAATTCCCCGGAAACTGAATCCAGTGCAGCCATAACTTCACTGAGGTTAAACAAATAGAGTCGTCAAATGTAAGTTAAAATTGGAGAATAACCATTACTTACTCCATCTGTGGCAGAATGTTGACGGATGTCAACTCAGCTGTGGCGTTGAACATACAAGTAAAGTTCAAGGCGTATCGAATGTAACGTTGCACTGGATCGGAGAGATCTGTTTGTTTTTGGTTCCATATTGTGTAAGTCATCTCAATCACATCAGAACCTGCAGGCTGTGAAAAACACGTTGTTTACACAACAAGAAAGCAGGAGAATATTCCAACACTAAGAAAAGAACAAAGCAATATTGGAAACATGTCGTGATTTTAAATGTTCGTTCAGGGAAAATAAAGATTTGGATGCTGAAAACCCGTATTGGGAATTATGGGAGGCAGCATTCCTATTTTCGTAACGATGTAGTCGAGATGTGATGAGAAAAATGCTGACATGTGTTTAAACATAGAGTTCTGTCGCCACCTGGTGGACAAATTTATTGAAAAATTCGACAAATACGTTGTTGTGAATGCTGCTACAATTTTACTTGAGTGAAAAGTTAATATGCAATCAATTGGTAGTTGTTTTTGTACATTGGTTATGGCGGGGCATTGGGAGATGTTGAACTTAAAGAATGCGTCGTCAACAGTGGAACGGCATTCAGGGTCAAGCTGGTCCAGGTTTTCAACTGAATGTGTTGAGATGTAAAGGTGGTCGCCTGAGGTCGCATTCAGTGAAGTCAGATCTTCGTCGAAAAGTCTAAATTTTACCGAGATATGAGATGACAGAAACCACATCCTACATATTGATCTGCAAAATGTTGCTTTTCTATTTACTATATTTATTTTCTCACCATGTCTAACTACGACGTCCGCTTACTCACTTCGCATGCTATTAGTTTTGTCTAATTTACCAG
Source organism: Ascidia mentula (assembly GCF_947561715.1). Lineage (NCBI taxonomy): Eukaryota > Metazoa > Chordata > Ascidiacea > Phlebobranchia > Ascidiidae > Ascidia > Ascidia mentula. Next base: position 21,520,655 of record NC_138570.1, on the reverse strand, counting down.
AAGCTTGATATTGACACACGTGAACAAATATGATTTTTTTGCAACTTACGGTATTTCTATTCCGGCTATGCTGCAGATCTTTTCCGGAGCAACTACAAAAATATTTTATTTTAATGAAACTAATGCAGTCAATGAACTGCATTAAATCATTTTAACATAAGTTGTTACATATATCCAGAAGTGCGGAAAATCTTTCGGAAGTTGCCGAATTTATGTAGTAGACATTGAAAAATGTAGTTTGCATGAGTTCAGTTGCCGTTAAATCAACGCTGGTTGGTCCTCTCCAGTGAATTGTGGGTCCATCGGGTTTCTCTGGTTTAATCTAAGTTTCATGCAGTATTGACAAAGAATCAAGAGAGTTTTTCATCCTTCAAGATCACTTACACTCAGCAAAGCTCCTGATGAAAGTGTGATTGGTTGAGTTGTTACTCGAACATCGATTGCATTAGAGGCCGTGGCAGACCATACGCAGGCGTAGTCTTGTGTGGAATCGCCACGATCTTGAATGGTTGCAGGAATATTATTGGCGGTTACTGAGTTCCCACAACCCGCTGTATCTGCGTAAGATACAGGAATGATTTTTTCGTTGATGGAAAAATGACAATAGTTCAAATCGATCTGTGTTTTTGAGAGTATTTAAGTTTCCTGATGTTCAATCGCAACAAAATCTGATCCAAAAACAAACAACTAACTTATGACAAATACAAATGTTCACTTTCTTACTTTTTTTAACTTGAAAAGTAACCGGCTCTCCTGACCGTGGCTGCCCGAACGAGCAGGAAAACAATTCAGCTCCAACCTTGGATACAGCGTGCACTTCACCAGACATGCCGGTGAACGTCGCCAAATCGGTTCCTTCATTATGAACCTGAACGTTTATTGATTAATCACAAAACAAGGTAGATTAATGGTGGCTGAGCGGAAAGGTTTAAGACATACAGGTGTACGTTTCCATTAGAGAAAATACTTCTTGCGGAAAAAACGAAAACCCCATGCGCACTCCTGGCTGTTCAGGGCCAGGAGTGCGCATGAGGTTTGCGTTTAAGCAATTGGTTGTAAACAATTGATGATGGTTTACAAGTATATTGTATACAACTACATACCCGGCACATATTATTTCCAATATCTCCACTCGTTTGATACAAAAACAATACGTTACTTCGTCCCACTCTTACGTCTATGGACAAACACGTGTTATCGATGATCAGCTTTCCGTTAATATCGAATGCGGCCAGGTTGCCACACGATTCCACAGGTCCTGGTGATAAAAACAGGTTGTTGTGGATTCACATACACAAAAATCGGCATTTGAATACGAAAACTAATCATCTTTATTGTCTGTTGGATAACAAACAAAATGGGGATCGGAAACCGTTGTTGGGAAACGCAATAATATTTCATGCAATCGCATGATTGGCAGGATCGCCCCACTGCGCAGGTACTTATTTGATAATAGTGGTAGAGATCCCCTACGTATATGTGAAGGTTGCCTGACAAGTTGTGCGCTTGCGCACCAGTGTACCTTGGCCACAATACACCCCCGTGAAACCGCCGAGCTCCTGTAGCTCAGTTGGTAGAGCGTTGGGCCTGGTTAGCCCAGGGTCGTGAGTTAAAATGCGACGCTTGTAAACCTAACGTTGTTGGTAGTATTTGTATTATTCCGCATTATTCTGCAAATTTACCATCAATAACTGTGAAGGCGACCCTTGCTGTTGTTGCGGGTGACATCACGAAAATCTCGAAGCGGCCATTAAAGTTCATCTGAAAATTGTAATCTTCATAATCTCCTTCAAAGTGTGTTGCGGTGTCATCATCCTGCACCTGGAATCACAAAACAACAATGTTTCTTTGATTTTCACGAATCCAATGGGTCTGTTATTGAATTGGAACTTTTTTGTCGTGATTCAGCTGCAAAAGCCATCATGATCGATATTTGAAGCTAGAAGCAGTGCTGACAACAATTGGTAAATTGTAATCGTTTTACACTGTGTCAATAGTACGCAGTGCAGAGTCTTTAGTATGTGCAAAACCCTTCCATTTTCCTGCATTGTTCAGCTTGCACATTAGTCACAAAGCATAGCGGAACAATGGGAGCCTATACAATCGTTTTCCGCTCTACGTTAGAGACGTCTGTAATTTTTCACCGGTGTTATCTTCGAATCACGTGGCGTTGCTTACGTGGCCACCTTGCGCATTCAAGTGTGACTTGTTTGAGACCTATACGTTAAACAGATATTCTACAAGGCCTGTTCCTATTTTGTGCCGTATTAAGCGATATTGTTCCGTAATGTTACTCCAATCATGAAATGTACTCACAAACAAACGAGCACCGGCCACAAGAAACATCGGTCTGAAAACAAGACGATAGACGTTCGTGGGAGATGGTAAATCAACCACCCAACTACAGACGTCCGGTGGTCCTCTTATTTGAGTGGTTGGTTTTTCAGCCACAACGGGCAGACCGGTGAAAACTTGATTACAGGTTGGAGTAACTGTGGATGTGACGTACAAGTAGTGGAGTAATTATTTTAATTTCTGACGAATCGTGTCTACAGGCATGCTTATATTTGATATATAACAGCAAAGAGCATTTGCAACTTTCATTTCCCCAAATTCGAGACTGGTTTGTTTCAAGATTTTTACAACACACCGCTCGGTTATATCAATCGACACAAACTAAAACCTTCCCGAAGAAGAAACCTTTTGTAACTCGTCAAAGTTTCCTTACCAGGTTTCAGAGCGAAGCCCAGTGGCGTACCAGTGCGATCTTGTGTTAGAACGCATTCTAGAAAACGGTTTCCAGTCACCCTGTTAAAACCAGACGACCTGCCGTCTCCTGTAAAGCTCCTCAGAACATTTCCTGATGCGGAAGTTCCATTATAAAGCTGCATAATAACCCTTAGTTTAGTTTAACATCAAAAATCTCAAATGATGTTGTTTGTTTTGGTGCAAGGCGAAGTAAACTTTTAGGGAAAGTAAGAATTACTTTTAACCAGAACATCCACTTTATTGTTAGTTTACTAGAATGCTGAAAGTTGTTAAAAGAGTTTGCAGTTTTTTACGGATTCGCAAAAACATTAGTAGTAATTTTACAACCTTGCAGATGTCGTTGAGAAGATCCCCGCTTTCGATGTAAAATATTTTTGGATCAGCCTCTGTTGCTGTGAATGAAACTGACAATTGGCGACAGTTGTTGCCAATGGATAATGAAAGAGTGGCGACGCCAAAGCTGAGATTGAGTCCGCAAACGGCTCCGACACCTGAACAAATAAGATTGATCGCGGGTAAATCATGGAATGATTTTTAGGCAACATCTCCCGTAAAAAAAGTTCTTTAGGCAATTTTTTGGGTTTCCGATGCTTCGATGGTGCAAACACACGAAAATTTTCACAACACACAACGATGGACACCATTTACCAACAGCCTGATACTTTCCAGTATTTGTATCAAGGTAAACAGACAAATAAATAACTCACCGTTCAGTTTGAAGCTGATTAATGCGGCAAATAGCCACAAAACAACACGAATTCCCCTCATATTAATTGGATTGATTAACACAGATCCTATTTCTATGTCTAGCCAGTACGACTGATGCACAAGTGAATATTATGTTATGTTGAAGCGCTCATTGCATTGTTCATTGTTGGTTGCCTCCGGAAACGTGGTTGATTGCAACGCATCGTAACGGCCCCCTCGCACATCGCGAGCTCACACCGGGGAGGCCAACATTCGTCCCGAACAAAGACTCACGACCATCTTGTTCTGCAACCTCTGTCAACCAAGAAATGCTGTCTTTTCCTTGCAAACATGCAAACTTAGCCGACTTAAACAAAGAGTTATTAAACGTGCCGCATCAGTCTTTATAAGTCTAAGAACATTATTATCTTTATTTTGCACTCTTTTAAAAAGACTGACTTTTGTCTCAATGTGAAAACTAGCTTTCGCGAGTTTACCTAGCTGTCGTTAGTTGGCGTCGTCGTGTTGCGGCATCGTTCCTGCGGCATCGTCGTGGTGATAATGGCTCATGAATCCCCAATCTCTGTTGAGCTCATCTTTGATGACGTTGAAGCGGTTTATGTGGTGTTGCTCGGCCGTCTCCCATGCTAGTCTTGATTTCCCTTTGACTTTTTGCAAGACCATTACCCGTATATCGTCCACGCTATGCTCGGGCTCGTTAAAGTGTGCCCCCACTGACTTTTCAGTGTTATTATGTCGGACATCGTTCTTGTGGCCATTCATTCGCTTTCGTAGAGTTCGCCCTGTCTGTCCAATGTACAGAGCATGTGGGCAGTGTGCACATGTTATTGCGTGCACCATGTTCGTTGATTTGCAACTGAATAATCCATTGCACATGTGTCCACTTTCTGAATGTGGATGTAACGGTCACACTGCAAAACGGTGAACTCTTTACCTCCATCTACCGTAAACCGACGGATCGAGGTACGTATCTACACCCTTCGAGTTCCCACCCCATACATGTGTATCAGTCCATAATACATTCCCAAACGCTGCGATACAGACGGATATGTTCTCGTTACGTCGACTGCAACACACACTTACGTCCTTTGCGGGATGTATTCCTGGCTTCCCGGCTAGCTTGGTAGATAAAGAAATGAAAAGAGCAGCAAAGATCCCAAGAGACCGTCGTCTACAATACAACAATCAAAGGAAGAACCCAACGCGTTTACCACTTGCAATCACCTACAACTATTAGGTTGGTCGCCTCAAAAAGATCGCAAGAGCCCTGCAACTCATTTCTTCATCAAGACTTTTTCTTTTTTTTTATCAAGATTTGTATTTAACCGGGAATTTATTACAGAAATTCATGTGGTAGTAAATATAAATGATGAATAGGAAGTAAAGTTTATCGCATACAATGGCAAAGTGCATGGATGGTTACAACGTCCAACCGTTACACTAACAGATGGGAAGTGCAGATAAATATTGCATGCTTGTACATACTTATTATAGATAATGGTTAAGCACTGATATACAGGTGCATGATATATCCTTCAATGGCATAAATGGTGCGTTGTTTGGTGATCCTGCGCTCCATCCGGAAGAAACCTCGCTGAATTCCGCATTTTTCATGTCGAAAAACGGGCTAAGGAACCAATGAAATTCTATGTGTAAGGAAATATTTGATGTGTTTCTTTAATTTTATGGCAACTAAAAATACTAGAAGCAGATTCGTTGGTTTGAAGTATTTTTTTCATATAAGAAACTACCAGTTATGTGTGAGAAGATTTTCTTTAAATATTCCGGACATCAGTAGCTCATTCACCTCGATTTTGTTGCAGCCAATACTGGGTTAATTGTGTTGTTCCCTGCAACATTGTAACCACCTGACTAATTGCCCGCAAGTTGCCTGCATCCATACGAGCTCATGTTCTCGCCCAATATTGTATATGTTTGGATACACGCGGTGTGAATACACAAGTTACAACAAGGGTTAAGATGTAAAATTAGTAAGATATTTTTCGAGATTCTACAAACTTTAAAAACTTGCGGTCAACCAATATTTCGACGAATCCAGTAAAAATTACCGAACTAATAGAATTGGATGTAATGGAACTTCCAGTATTAGCATATCCATGAACTTTGATAATACCTTACCGACCAACCGACGACGGATTTCAGGAATCGTGCTTCAATTGATTTTCTGACACGACAATATCGTCAAACACTGATAAACAGATGATTGCAACACTCAGATATCTGGTCACGAAGTTGTTGTTGAATGTGTAAATAGCGTATTGTTAACATAGAGAAGCATGGGCAAATGTGCAATGGCATTTTTTCACGAGAAGTTTTATTTCAATGAATTTAGCATTATTTCAGGGCGCACAAGAATGCGTAGATGTAGTTGCAACATGGGTAGGTGTGTGTGTCGCATCTCAGCTTATACTGCCATAGTGACGTGACGTATGTCACCTGGTCTCGCTTATATATCTTACCCTTTGGCCATCAGCGTTATAACATGGACGTGCTTTCAATACATCTGAATATGAGTCTTTTGAACAGCGACTTACAAGATCAAAACAAAGGCGGGAAAATACTTACCTTTATGATGTGCAAAAAGTAGCGATGTTTATTACGTGTTTGTTATTTTCATGAAAACAAATGACTGATTTTTTAAAGTGTTTGTTTGATTATTTTGTTTTGTTTATTCGATACAACTCTGCATCACTATACATTTACATGTAGGGCCGGTTGGATTACAAACCATAAAGTTAAGAACTTGGGTCATCAATTGTAAACTTAGTCTCAACCTGGTGAACTTTGTGTAAATTACGAAACAGCAACCTTGAGGAAAATATCCTTTGGTTAAAACTGAGGATTTCTTAACATCCTCCAAAAAAGTGGTTGCACAACAAAAAGGGGGAAATGGACATACATTGTTTTAATTGCCCGGCAGTGGTCGCTAGAGATCAACTAACGTTTGTTTTTCGTGACCGATTGACAACATCTAGGTTTTCTTGAGATATTGTGAATGGCCCTGGTATGTAGACAGTTTTTGCTGTAACTATACAGAAACAAAAATTTATGTTGAAAAGACCTCCGGCACGCAACAAAGCCAAAACATTTAAACATTTTGTTAAAAAATTGCAGCTTGTGTAGGTAAACATCGAATCAAAGTGAGTTAATCATATATGCAGTCATTTGTGACTTTATGTTTGACCGACGGCATGTTTTGTGTACACATATAGGCATGCCTTAATAATGGATCGCTGGATAGTTTTGCTTCCCCTGTCCGCTTGCGTTTTGTTTGCACTTTTAGCTGGTTAAATATCAATGGTTATTTACTTTGGCTTACCAACGAAACTGCTGAGTAAACGAACAATAGAAGGCAGTCGCCCAGTAGGTTTCGTTTCCTTGCTTCGTACGACAGCGCTCAAAACTCACGATACACAAAAGATTACTGCGTTGTCATAAACGTTACTGAAAATACACGATGGAATACTGTGATATGTGGCAAAGCAACACAAGTTAATATGTACAAAAAAGCAACAACACATAAAATTCCACAGCATTCAAACAGAAGCGTGTCTATTCACTGGCTTGTATCAGAAGAATCATCACTATTGCAGCAATTCAAATCGATGAAAAAGTTATAATAGAGCATGTTCCCAACCACATTTACACATGACAAAGTTTAATGCGAATGACACACGTGAGGAACAAATCAAGTTAGTGCATTTATTACTACAAAGCTTTGACGTTAGACAACAAACTCTACATTCAGAAGTGTATGTTACAAATATAATGATCACAGGTATTCAATGTTTTAATGCAGCGCGATATCTACAATTGATTCTTTTGTAGTTGAAACAAACTCTTTGTTTGTTAAAGAGAGTTTGACATTTTTTAACTTCTTTATTCATTGTTGTTTTTATTCTAACCGGTCATATGCACGTAATAGTTTTTACTGTGGTTGTTGTTTGCAAGGTAAAAAAAATTGAGAATCTCCGGAATGATTTAAAGCAAAGTTACGTAATACATGGTATACTGAACTAAAAACTGCATTGCAATTTGCAACAAGTTTGAAACATTGTTAATCCTTTACAAGAGTCAAAATTTCTTCAGCATGCTTTAGCCATTTTATGAAATTTTTCATGTTATTTTGCTTGTAGAACCAACAAGCCAAAGTAATTGGCAATTCAGCTAAGACCGAAACAGAACGAAGTTCTGCTTCTTTCAAACAAGCAATCTTGTTTCTGCAGTGAAATATTGGCAAAGCTACTTCAAAACATTGTGCAGCCTCAGCATGCATTTTTCTTCTGATAAGAATCCTTCCATTTTCATTAAGTGTAGAGAGTAGTTTATTCAAGTTCTCACTACAATTAACTTTTATCCAGGTTGTACAAGCTGTGGTAAAATGTTCAAAGCAAACAGCATATTCACATCTTTCAAAGAAAACGTTGCCAAGGTTAAAGTGGTAGTATGCCTTAACCTCAGCATCAATATTTGCAATTTTATTTTTTGTTTTTTCTCCAGCTGGTAAAACTGAATGGGGTTCAAGGTTATTTAAACAAATAGTTTTACCAACTTCACAATTGGCAAGCCTATGTTTATTCAAGGGTACAATTCCACTTTTCATCATATCCTCACACTCATAGTAAAATTGTAAAGCTTGTTGATAATATCTGTAATTCCTAAGACTTTCAGCAAATTGAAACATATTTTCATGCTTTACAACGAATGAAGTTGTTGCACAAATCAACTTTTCCTTTAAAGGAATTTCTAATTTAATGTGTGCCCACCACATTAGTTGGTTTTCTTCTTTGTATTTAGCATTCCATATTCGATAGTGAACTTCCAACTCCAGTTGACGACATCGTTCAGCTTCACAAAAAATCTCTTGTTTTTTTAGTTTTGATCCAATTGAATCCAGTTGATGAGGAATTTGCTGTAAAATTTTATCAGTGTCATCGATGACTTCCTTAGCAATAGTTGCTGACAAGGCAATTACTTGCAATGAGATCTTCACCGATGCATCATAATGTTGAAAGCACAAACTATAATCCTGCTTTTTGCCATAAAGTATGCCAAGTTCTCTGTGACAAAATGCCAAGTCGTAGAGATCACTTTCATCTGCCTGACTATCTTCTTTTAAAGCTTCCAAATATGATATTGCATTATTGAAATGAGTAACTGCCAAGGTTTCTTCTTGTTCCTGAAGTGCACATTTTGCTCGACCTATTTGGCATTTTGCAAGCCGTTTCTTATCAAATGAAAATAGGCCTTTTATCATCGTGTTTTCTACTTGTTGGTAATGTTTTGCAGCATCTTGATATTGTTTACTTTCGAAGAGAATATCAGCCATCTTGAGTTCAGTCTGTTGTTGTTCATCAAGTGATGTAATTTCCATCAAAGAGAGTGAGTTCCAACTCCTTCTGTAGTATTTCTGGTTCAGAAATAAAACGAAATGCCTTGTAATGAGCAATTACTTGCTTTAAAACTTCGATACAGGATTCAGCTTCAGCATGGCATTTCTTCTGGATGAGAGAATTCCGAACTAACTTGAGGGACTCTTCCAATTCATTCAGCCGTTGCCAATTGAATGTTTCAGCCCAAACATCACCTGCCTTCCCAAAATGCTCAAAACTTGCTGCATACTTTTTATCTTTCCAATAAGACAGTCCCAAACCCTTGTGACACAGTCCTATGTAATCCTTATTTTCTGTGTCTGCTTGCTCATCCTCTGGTGATTCAGGGCTTTTGTGGAGAGAGTCGTGTTCTAATACAGCTTTAAAATAGGAAATAGGTTGAATTGTGTGATTTAGTCCATGTAAACACTGAGCAATGTATATTTTGCATAGAAGGAAAGGTTTTACTTCATCTGGTTTCGGTGGGTTTTGATACGTTCTCATGACCTCTTCACAAAGTTTTAATGCTTCTTCATACTTTCCAAGTTTTTCAAGACATTTTGCAAGGTCAAACATTTGTTTGTTCTTTTTAACCGTTCCTTTCTTTTCGGTTACGTTCAATTTCATATTAGCCAATATTTCTTTGCGGATTTGCTCCTCTTTTTCTAGATAAACTTTTGAGTCCTCAGGTGGGCATTCTGAAGCTACTTTGCCATAAACCATCGCAGCAACTGAAAATAAGATTTCATTATTTCAATTTTAGAATATAAATCATTGAAAAAATGGAACAATGTTTGAGATTTTATCAAAGTCCTTTTTTAAATCAGTTTAGTTAAAGCACATGTTTCATTTTTAAAGGAATTTCTTACCTTCCAAGTCAATGCTGCAATTTTCAAATTTGTTTCTTGCCAATTCAAAAATCTTCATGGCTTCGAAAAATTTCTCAAGATCAGCACAACAGCGAAATATGGTATTGATACTGAACATTTTTTCATGTGTGTCCGTTGTTCTTTGCATCAAACTTTGACTTTCTTCTATTGCTATCTCTTTCATTCCCAACCAATATAATACCACCAACCGGTTTAAATTCTCATTGTAAACAGGTTGATCGTCGTCAATGACAAAAGATATTTTCAATTGTGATTGCAACTGCAGAGCTGTTTCAAAGTAAGTTACAACATGATCTTCACCCAGCATTTCTGTCAGAGATCCTACAAATATATCAAACTGACCATTTTTCTCTGTGTAAACCCGCAACCGTGCTATACACGCCAGAGATAATGAAAAAAGAATATTTTCCGCCAAGGGTTTCGTAATTTTTTTACATGCGGATGCAGACAGACCAGTAACCATAATTTTATCCACTAAGTGGCGCTATTTTTTCAGCAATTTTTTTAGAATTTTTTTTAGTTGGGGTGCAATCTGTAAGATCGCGAAAACTTTTCTTGGAGTAAAAAATTAACAAACATGTACAAAACACATTAAAAAAAAATACTTTCTGCCACTCCGAACGGCATGGTTAAATTAATTTTCTTTTGCAATTTATTACACGTTCCGCCATTCTTAGCGCTGCGAAACTCACCCAAACGTCTGTGAAAAGTTACTTAAAAACTATGGCAACCTTAACAAGTTGTTATCTGATGTCGCATACATAAAAAAGCAGAACAAGCATTTCCACATTTAAACCCTGCAACTGAGCTATATGTCAATTTTTGCCTCATATGGAACTTACATTAAAGTATACTGTTGTGATACTAGCCACGCGTATTTCTGTCTCAACTTACTGATTACCAGGAGTGTAGCGTTAATTTTTTAACCGACCAATCAGTTGGTAGGGTAGATGCTAAAGAGCCACCCCACAGATAGGCGGGAATCAACCTTTACTTACAAGATATTAGTTGTTGTTTTGCTATTAGTTGTTAGTTCGGCAAATGTTTTCAAATTAATTGAAATTTGTAGAGGTGCCCTCAGGCAACAATGGAGCTTTACAAAACCCCGCGTAACTCCTATTTCTTGTTATAACTTGATTGCGATACAAAAATCTCTCACTGTCTATTGTCACTGTAATTCATGAGTGAGAAAACAATCCAGCCTTTGTTTGGGCACAATTGGCATATAGCTCAGTTGCAGAGTTTAAATATGGAAGTGCTTGATATGCTTTTTTATGTATGCGACATCAGATAACAACTTGTTAAGGTTGCCATAATTTTCAAGTAACTTTTCATAGATGGTTGGGTGAGTTTCGCAGCGCTTAGAATGGCGGAACGTGTAATAAATTGCAAAAAAAAGTAATACAACCATGTATTTCGGAGTGGCACAAAGTTTTTTTTAATGTGTTTTGGACATGTTTGTTAATTTTTTACTCCAAGAAAAGTTTTCGCATTGAAATGGATGTCGATCTCAAGGAATGCACCCCGACCAATAAAATTTTAAAAAAGTTGCTGGAAAAATTGCGCCACTTAGTGGATAAAATTATGGTTACTGGTCTGTCTGTATCCGCATGTAATTTTTTTCTTCTCACACAACTTTCGAACTATGTTGAAAGACGTTGTTTCTGAAACATCATTAATCTTTCCAAGGGCAGCAACAAACAGACTTGTACTCCGATAAATAAAACGTTTGACGTCGAATTCCTGACTCCGTGGAAAGGAGAACACGAATGGAAACCCATCATGATTCTTAATCCATTTCTCATGAAACATGGGCAAGGTAGTTAATGGATTAAAGTTCTTCAAATCTTTTTTCAAACTCTCTTTTATTTGTTTAGTTTCATCTTCTTTTAATAAGATGTTTTTAGACCCTTGCTTATATCACCCCATTAGTCGACAATTAGTCGTTAGATAGCGCTCGTTAGCTGACACAATTAGCGATTTAAAGCGGGAAAATAGAATCTATCGCTCTATTGTTGGACGCTATCACCGTTTCGTGTTCTATTTTACTAATGGTCAACGGTCATATCTGTGGATGTGTAATGCAATAATATTGGCGATGAATTAATTCAGGTAATTCAACCCTTAAATTAAAATAACAGATATAACGTGGAACTGGCAAGTATAAGAGCGCATAAACCATGTAAAAAATATACATGGTATTCTCATGTATCGACTGTTTCACCTCGTGATAGGGCACTAATATTTTCATTGGAAAATATAAAACAACTTCCTGGAAAAGTCATAGGTAGCTTAAACTGCCATATGGAGGATATTAAAGAAGGATTCCAGGTATATATGTATCTACTTTTATTGTTATTGTGCTGAAAAGAGTTGGGATTGACACTACATTGCAACTGAGTGTATTTTTTATTACAATTGAAAAAAAGCATTTTTGCTACTCTTTCAGCCCATGTATGGTCAAACAAGGGGCCAATAATGTGTCTCACAGACCAACAGTCTGCAAATAGAGAGTTGCAGCCCAAATTTGAATCATAAAACCATAACCATCTATCCACTTGGGTTGCTAATTAGCTGTAAATGCAATTACAGTATCCCAATGTTCACATGTGCGAAAGTCTTAGTGTTGTCAATATTGCAGAACAGTCAGTTAATTTTTCTTATTGTTAACCTTTATAATATGTAGGTCGCCATCAATTTTGACAATAGTTTGTGATGGAAACGTTGTTTGGAGCTGCATTATGTTTGTTCTTTCTTAAGCATCAGCTGTTTTGGGCCTGTATGGACAAGAACAAACAAGCTTAGAAAATTGTGGTAATTCTGTTGCTAAAAGTTGTAAACTAAATTTGATATCAGTACCTCATAAAATAAATTTACTGTGCATGTATTCCTTTTTTAATTAAGGCTTGATATTTTTTGCGAACTACAATTGGTATTCAGCCTGGCATAATTGTGGTTTATTTCCAGGTGGGATTGTGATAGGTCACTAATTTGTGCACGATCATCCTGTGGAAATATTTTGTTTTATTGGTAGTTTTTGTATATTTTGATACTTGAGGCAAATATGATTTTACACCTTGAGGAAGCCTTGTTGAATAACAGGCGAAAACGTCGGTGAATAAAGTTACGTTTTATATATGCCAGAAGAACAGATTATTAAGTTATGATTTTACTGTTGCACGGATTGGATCAATTTTGAGTCTTAGATTAATTAAATTTTTTTTATGATGGCTATGAGCCAAATGATGTAAAAAATATGTTTTAGGAAACACGTGGGATGCAAGCATTTCTTAGAAAATGCTGTAGACAACAAAGAACAGCCCGACGAAAGTGACAGTGTGACACAAATTATTTCTGCATATTATTTTTATAATCATCATTGTTATCGATATTCACGTCACAAACAACAACAATAGACACACAAAGGATGTTGAAGTAAAGATTTTGATGTGGTTTGTAACTTCGCAGTTCGTACTAATCCCCGAGCATCGAAAATAAAGCACCCCAAAATCGCTCACCCCATTTGTGAACAACGCAAAAGAATAATGTTATTTTATGCAAGCGACAAAAGCGCGCAGCATTTGCCTACCGCCCACCGAAACAGGCTAACCCTAAATGGTCATGCCCCTTTATGCAACCATGATGTGACACTCTAGTTTTCTTGTTTCCTACTCAACTGGCTTGAAATTTTTAACACATGAACTACAAGGTAATTCGAGTTGTCCTACCAAACCGTTTTCGTATAAACGCTGTTAATTTTATGCATGAGACAGAAGCGCGCAGCACTTGCTTGCTGTCTGCCGAACAGGCTAACCCTCAATGGTCATGCCCCTTTATGCAACCATGATGTGACGCTATAGTTTTCTTGTTTATTACTCAATTAGCTTGAAACTTTCAACACACAACTACAAGGCAATTCGAGTTGTCCTACCCAACAATTTTTATTTAAACGTTCTCAATTTTATGCATGAGACAGAAGCGCGCAGCGCTTGCCTACTGTCTTCCGAAGCAGGCTAACCCTCAATGGTCATGCCCCTTTATGCAACCATGATGTGACGCTATAGTTTTCTTGTTTATTACTCAATTAGCTTGAAACTTTCAACACATAAACTACAAGGTAATTAGAGTTGTTCTATTAAACCGTTTTCGTTTAAAACGCTGTTAATTTTATGCATGAGACAGAAGCGAGCAGCGCTTGCCTACTGTCTTCCGAAGCAGGCTAACCCTCAATGGTCATGCCCCTTTATGCAACCATGATGTGGCGCTATAGTTTTCTTGTTTATTACTCAATTAGCTTGAAAATTTTAAAACACAAACTACAAGGTAATTCGAGTTGTCCTACTAAGCCGTTTTCATTTTAATTCCGCAAATTTTATGCAGGAAACTGAAGCGCATGAACACTTGCCCATTGTCCCTTGCTTATCACGTAAACCATAATTTACAAAAAAATAGGAGTTGTTCTGTCAACAGGTTTCACTGATACCAATGGCGTCGCAACAGCCAGTGCTGGGAAATTCTGTGTATATAATATTCGAAGACCCAGGCACAATTTGATGAAGATTTGAACACACAACAATATCGCTCGATTTTCTTGTTCAAATAGAAAGCAGCGTCAGCGATACTAAACAACAGTTGCACATATTATAAATTTATAAAACGACAAAAAAGGGTTAAAAACCTTGCCGGCAAAAGATTTTTGGCAGAATAGCAAATGCATTAAACATGCAAATAGACACCGAAAAACGAAACCTATTCAATCAAACAAAATGCCAATTTCGACGAAAATTATTGTTATTGACCAGTAGTGGGATTCTTTCACTATGCCATTGGTTATATACGAGTTCTAATGTATTGTCTCTGCACAATACGTTGTAAAAGTTGTAAGCTATCAATAGCATGTAATTAGCAGTCAGAATACAATACATGAAGTGAAACATAGGCCTGTACATACGCTTCCTAACCGGGATAACTGATTTACGGAGGTCATTACAATTTCAAGAACAGGTTTGCAGGAATCGGCTTAATCCCACCACTACTACTGCCACATAAACAACATAAAGTAAATACTCATTACGCATACAGTAGAACTCGGTTAATCCATTGGGTTGTGGGAAATTCACATGCATTTGAAAGCTTGGTACTCCTCCTGCTTTACCATTCCCATTTCCTCCATTGTTTTCATGTTAATTGTTGCCCTGTGCTACTTGCGGAAAAGCTGTGTTTGGAGTTGCAGCTGGTATTTTTTCAATATGATTTGAATTGCAAAATTATGAAATATTCCGCCTCAGGGCACACTTCATTTCAAATGCTGCTAAACTTCCCTTCTTATATTTGTAGTTGTGTGGCACGGGCTTTCAGCTAGCCGACCATCTATTGCTTGACCACCTAAAATAATTAGTGTTAAATACAGTGAGATTAATAAAGGATACCTGACTCGATAACCTATGGTTTTATCGGTGCCCATTTCTTTGTGTTTTGTTGTGCAAAATACACATGATTTTATTTCAATAGAGGTAATTTAACTTTGTAGCAACATAGGTTTTTTATTTTTTACTTGAAGCACACCCACCAGTATGTGAAATATAGTTGGCACTTGATTGTGGCTCTTCTTTCTTGTCTACAGCACTAGATCAGTATTTGAAAAAAAAATGCTTCCATTTGAGCTTTTCTTTCCCCATGTTTCCTTATTATTAACAGACATTAATTCCCTGCCAAAACATGTTTGCAAAAAGTATTTGAACATGTGCATAAAATTATAATTTGTGAAAGCTAACGTTATCAAAGGCCTATGCTGTTAACAAGTAACGAATTTTTCTAATTTTTGTTCAGGTATTAGATTTATATAAAATATATTTTACTACATATCAGTTGATTAGCAAAATTATACGTATTTACAGAAAAGAGGTTAACAAAATGGTAACTTTAAATTAACAAATTCGGTTCACAGCCATTGTATGAAAACTCAAAATCTATGTGACAGTAAAATCATATTTTCCTTTAAGTAACAAAATATAGCAATAGAACAAAATACTTGTACAGTATTATCGTGCACAAATTAGAAAAAAAATGAACCAAGACTTGGCCACATTTATGCCAGGCTCAATAACAATTGTACTTGTACCACACAAAAAATATCAAGCCTAAATTATACATGCACTGTAAATATGTATTAGGAGGTACTGATATCAAATTTACATTACAACTTTTAGCAACATAATTACCACAATTTTCTAAGCTTGTTTGTTCTTGTCCACCCAGGCCCAAAACAGCTGATGCTCAAGGAAGAATAAACATAATGCAGCTCCAAACAACGTTTCGATCACCAACTATTGTCAAAATTGATGGTGACCTACATATTACAAAGGTTAAATAGTAAGAAAAATTAACTGACTGTTCTGCAATATTGACAACACTAAGACTTTCGAATATGTAAGCATTGGGATACTGTAAAAAAACATCATTGCATTTACATCTAATTAGCAACCCAAGTGGATAGATGGTTATGGTTTTATGATTCAAATTTGGGCTGCAACTCTCTATTTGCAGACTGTTGGTCTGTGAGACACATTATTGGCCCCTTGTTTGACCATATGTAATGTGGGCTGAAAGAGTAGCAAAAATGCTTTTTTTCAATTATAATAAAAAATACACTCAGTTGCAATGTAGTGTCAATCCCAACTCTTTTCAGCACAATAACAATAAAAGTAGATACATATATACCTGGAATCCTTCTTTAATATCCTCCATATGGCAGTTTAAGCTACCTATGACTTTTCCAGGAAGTTGTTTTATATTTTCCAATGAAAATATTAGTGCCCTATCACGAGGTGAAACAGTCGATACATGAGAATACCATGTATATTTTTTACATGGTTTATGCGCTCTTATACTTGCCAGTTCCACGTTATATCTGTTATTTTAATTTAAGGGTTGAATTACCTGAATTAATTCATCGTCAATATTATTGCATTACACATCCACAGATATGACCGTTGACCATTAGTAAAATACAACACGAAACGGTGATAGCGTCCAACAATAGAGCGATAGATTCTATTTTCCCGTTTAAATCGCTAATTGTGTCAGCTAACGTGCGCTATCTAACGACTAATTGTCGACTAATGGGGTGCTTATATTCAACATAAATTGCTTTCTTTCCAGACACAAAGCAAGAGTTTTCGAGAACTTCAGCTAAGTGGTATCCATTTTTGATTGCTACATCACTCTTTAGATATTCAAGCATTCCCGACACTGGTTTAATCAACTCAGTTCTCCACGGTTTATCTTCTGTTTCATTTCTTCCAAGTGGAAATTTTGATGCATAAGGAACCATGCCATCGAATGAGACACCTCTTGGTGTGTGTTTGTCGAAAAACCAATTGTTTTCTTTAACTTTCCAATCATTAATGTGTGGAATTGTTGCACAGGGAACAATGGTTTCACCCAAGTTAATGATGATCATGTGAAAAATAACTGAAACCCATCGAAAGTATTCTAGAATATCTTTAAAATCCTCTCTTTTGTCAACATTATCTTCCAATAGATAGGCGTGTTCAAAATCAGAGTATGGGGTTATTTCATTTCTTGCCAAAGAACCCATTCCCATCAGGGCATACTCACATGGTGGAGTGCCCATGACAGAAAGACAATAATCCATTATGTCAGACATAAGTAATTTGTAGTCTGCATTGATTCTATTCTGCATGTTTTCTATAATATCCACATGTTGCTGCCTAGTTAGGTTTTCTGGTGTCAATTGTTGCAGAGAAAACTTGACTTTGTTTCTCAAACCTTCTATTTTACTGTAAACTTCTTGTGCCTTTTGTACCAAGTCACTTTCTGATTTTGCAGCATTTGCAACTTTAAGAAGTTGTCCACAGACTTTTCTAAGTCCTTCCTTTATTTCATCTTTATTTTCTGGATTTCTTACAAGCGCAGCATTGAATAATATTGCACTTCTGATGAATGTCATCTTTTGGTCATATTTACAGTCGAGGTTCACATGAAGCTTGCTGTATTCTTGAGCCAGTTTGTAGAATATTTGTGCACATTCTACTGGGTCTTTCTCCTTGCCTTCCTTATCACACAAATCTCTCAGTTCTTTCGACAACAATTCTATGTTGTTACTCATGTTCAAAATTATGTTCTACAATAGTTTATTCGTGAGATTCTTTTGTTTTAATTAGCTGTATTTTTATTATCAAAATCATACTCACACCTAAAAACTACTAACTTACAATACTAATAATTTGTCAACAGCATTTAAGGCTTGCATCTTTCAATATATGTTGCAGGTGCCAGTTCAACAGGGGCTGTAACCGTTTTCGTGACACATGTCACACGGTGACATATGTCACTTTTTCCAAGCATGTCACTTCACGTGTCACAAAACTTCAGCATGTCACTTTGCATGTCACCGTTGGTGCGTGTCACTTTGCATGTCAGTTTGTTTGTTTGTGGTACTGGGTGATATCAAAAAGGTGGAAATTAAGCCTTGAAGAAATAAGAACAATACATCAAATTGCTCATATTGCTGCAAAGATGAACTTTCAATTCTATGACAAAAGAGAATGGTTTCGCAAAGGTGACAGAGCAGATGTAGTAGAACATTGGACATATAACTGACTGCTTACCTGCAGCATACGAATAAGATGACAACCATCACGATACAATGACTTCAAATGAACTATTATATTGTTTTTGTTCTGCCTATTATTTAAAACATTTGTGTCCAAGCTTATGTTATGTTGATACATTTTTATTAAACAGGGTTCAAAAAGCTACATATTGGACATTGTGTTAAATTGTAATAGGCTATATACCGTTATTTAAATGAGGCATTTGAATGAGGTACACAATTATTAAGTTTAGGTCATTTAAACGTTATGAAGTATTCGGTGGTGATATCTAGCATTCCAAAAGCATAAGGTGTTGCAAGGATCCATTTTAATTATGTGTGACTTACAATTATATATATATTTTATATATAATTATGTATATAAAATTTTGTTGTCTTTTGTGTGATACAGTGGATTTTGAAATAAAATTAATGCTAAAGGTATACAAATTGTGCAACAAAGAAATGGATAACAAAAAAGGTACATACCCTACAAGCTTTGTGAAGATTGACAATTTATGACATTCACTTTTATCTATGCAGAGATGCCGTGTTATGACCAGACGTGTATTGATTACACGGACAAAAAAATAAAACGAGGTCACTATCATTGTCCAAAATGCAAAAAAATAATAACTAGAATGCCTAACTTCAAAAATCATATAAGTAAGTTATTGGTTGGCCATGTTGCTGGAAATTATGTTTTATAGATAAGTTAGTTTTTACCAATACCAGTTGTAAATAATTACCGAAAACTGCTTGTAAGAAAAAGTGTTAAGAGACCAATGTCCCATGGTTGCTGTATACAAGCACTAAAGTGTAGTGATAATCAACATGCACAACTTGAATAAAGTATTTATTGCAGCAGAAGTTATGTTTTAGAAAAATGCAAAGGACAGCAACAAACTTTTACTGCAAAGTCAGAGAATACAGTGAGTGAAGGTAGGGCATAATGTTGTTCAAGAAGGTTTTTGAGCAAGAAACATATTTAAAAGAAAACAATAATGAATAGCACAGTTATTTAATAAAATTGTAAACAAATTTGCAGGAAGCAAACAAAACAAACTGTACAATTGCTTACACTGCGATAAAAGCTACAATCATCTTTCGTCTTTGCGAAGACATGCCCAGCAAAATCATGAAATACTGGAGAATAAATTTCCAAGCATTTCCATAGATCAAAGCAGAGGGATTTTTGCTGTAGCAAAATCTTCTGTTGGATTGGCTGCACCCATACATGTGCAAAAAAATATTGCCAAGCAAATGATATTTTGCTCCAATACAGAATGTCAGGACCTAATGAATGCCATTGGTTTATCCAACCCATCCTTGGAATGCGAACATTTGAGGGCACTGGAAAATGCACAAATGGAGACGGAAAAAAAACTGTTAAAGCTAGAATTTTTGCACAAGTTGGTGGAAATCCATTTAATATCAAAGGAAACAAAAAATTCTGTCGAAAAAATGTTTAGCACAAGTGAAAATGAGTCCACCCCCTTGGTTGTGTACCTAGATTTTCAAAGTTTAGGTTACAGCCTAAACACATTTTATTACTCTGTCTATACTGGTCAGGTGAAATATTTTTGCCGTCTGCAAAGGATTAGAGTTTCATTTGAAAGGGCAAGTGGTTACTGGTCTTGCCAGTGTCCCACTTCCAAATGCAATCGATCATGTATACATGAAGCAGTTGCAAAGTGGTATATGATGCAATTTCAGGGAGATATATTTAGAGAAGAAAGGGACAGGTTTGAATTTTATCCAGTAGTCAATGTGCTAAAATAACAAAGTATTATTAACAGATACAAGTACATGACTTTTTGTAGGTTTGGTGGTTTTACTCCATCAAAATCGGACCATTTTTTGATGGATTATTATCTTAAATGCAAGAGAATTCCGGCAAATTTACCTCCAGAACTTCTGAATGAGAATCCACCATTAGGTCCACTCATTGCCACTGAAAAGAGCTGCCCAGCCTGCTTCAGTTCTTTGACATTGTTAAGAGAATTTAATGCTACTGTGTATGGTTTCGGCAATATTTGGAAAAGTAATAAACAATTTTTATAATATTGTGGTGCACAACTTATCACATATTTTGTCCTTGGAAGATGTTCAAGTCGCTGGAAAAAAATGTAACAAATGTGATATAAAGTTTCGATTCCAGGATTACAAAAGTGGCTTTCACAATTTCAACAATTCAGTATTTTTGACAACAAAGCTTTGCTCATATTTTGTTAGAGGCATAAAAGTCAGTAATTTTTGTGCAACATTTATCCTGGGATCTGGCAAACCTTTTTCGCTTTCAGAATCATGTCGCAGTTGAAAGAAGCCTCAAGTTAATTTTTGGCGACAAAAGTGTACCAGTAAACGATATACGAAATGGTGTGTACCATTTTGTAGCTTTACAAGAGCTTGAATACAATTTTGTGTGTCACAAATGTGGATATAATCCAATAATAATTGTTGGAGATGGTAACTGGAAAAACACTTGTTTAAGACCAGGTGCTAAATAACTGTCATCACATAACCATGCTAAAACCTATCTGTGCTTTTTTGTGTGTGTTCAAGTTGAGTCTGTCAAAAAAGTGCAAACACAATGGAAAGAAACTGTTAACATGGACAATCTGTGGCTTCTATATGAAAAAGAGATTATAGGAAGAGGATTTTTCGGTAATAGTTAATTAGTAATTAGTTAATTACTAAATTTGTGAATTGGTTGGTACTGTTAATCACATGTACAAATACATAGTTTAGCATGTTTCTTAGTTAATTTGTTTGTATTTTTGTAATAGCCCCTTCGAACAATCCTTGGAAGGTACCTATAAATTACGAAACAATTTCGCCCTGGATTGGACACAAATCAAGGATTTCGAATGAAATCCCCAACACAGAATTTAAAAAGGGAAATGTTCTGAACAAAGCAAAACCATTAAGCCAAAAATCTAGTTTTTACAAGAATTTGTCTCATGAAGACATAATGAACAGTTTGTTTAGTGGAAACAAAGTAAATTGAAAAAAACATCTCTAAACAAATTACCAAGACTGTCAATGTACATGATATTATTGAATTTTAAAGCAAACTTCTGTGCTTGCTGATGTATACAAAATAATATAACTGCATTTTTTACTGCTGTTAAAAATTATTTATTGACTCAGACCACTGCTAAATTTTTCATACAGGGAAATGCCCACAATCTTAAGCAGTTGTGCACTGAATTTGGCCTTAAATGTGATGGAAGTAGTGACGACATTATAAATGAGCTGATGGAACTGCTTCTTTTCAAGGATTTTTTTCCGAAAGCATTTCGAAGCATTAAGAAATGTGGAGGTGGGTTACACAGTTCTACAGTAATTTAATTTAACCAAAGATTACTTAGCTATTATTTTATAAGTTTTTGTGATGTAATTCACTTGTAGGTGGGATTGTGCATTTTAGATGCATCCATGGAATTTGTGTGTATATGAAATGCCTTCTGCGCCAGGAAAGTGCCAGGGATTATATAGATGGACTTTTGTCATTTGCACAAAGACCAAAATTTATAATTTGTGACATTGCATCCCAGGTGAGTGTTTTATGTTGCAATGGCCTATTTACATTTGAAACATGTCATATGAAAAAAGGTTGCCTTGCATGGAGAAAACAGACTGGCCAATATGTTTTGGCCATACAATGGCATGTTGTATGAATGGAATGATGAAAATTTAAAGTTGGAGAAAGAGGGCATGTTGCCAACTGTAAAAGTGGACATGCATTCTTCTTCCAAAAATCATTACAGTCTTTGTGATTCTTTTCACATAAAATCCAAGAAACGTGGTCCAGCAACAACATTCAGGGACATTAAAAACACAAATTTAATGGTAAACACAAGCATTTGTGAGCAAACAAATGCAGATATGTCAAAGGATCGGTAAGATCTACTACCTGTAGTACAACAACAAATTTTTTTAATTTTTTATTATTTTAGGTATTCAGTGTGTGGAATGAATTTTGTGAACTACATTTTCATAAGCAGGCTTACACTACACCTGCGTAACCAAGACATCAATGAAAAATTTGTAAAAAAGCTAAAAAGGAGATTTTCAAACATTACAACTGACTGTTTGGGAATTGTAACTCCAATTGTGAAAGGTATTATAACTTTTTGTCTTTTACCTGGTTTAGTACATTTCATCAATACCAATAAAATTGCAATTTCTAATTTGTGTGACTAATTTTGTTTGTAGACAGGAGAATTGTTGGAAAGAACAATGCTCAAAGTGATAAATTGAACAAGGTTGCTCTTTATAGTGTAACAGTGATTTTTGACTTTTGGTAACTGTTGTTTTTAAACAGAACGAAGATATTTCTTCCATGCAGGCATCCAGTGCAGATGTGATAGAAAAGGTTACTTTAGTAAATTTGTATGACAAACATTAATCATTACTTTTAAACAGAACGAAGATATTTCTTCCATGCAGGCATCCAGTGCAGATGCGATAGAAAAGGTTACTTTAGTAAATTTGTATGACAAACATTAATCATTACTTTTAAACAGAACGAAGATATTTCTTCCATGCAGGCATCCAGTGCAGATGCGATAGAAAAGGTTACTTTAGTAAATTTGTATGACAAACATTAATCACTACTTTTAAACAGAACGAAGATATTTCTTCCATTCAGGCATCCAGTGCAGATGCGATAGAAAAGGTTACTTTAGTAAATTTGTATGACAAACATTAATCATTACTTTTAAACAGAACGAAGATATTTCTTCCATGCAGGCATCCAGTGCAGATGCGATAGAAAAGGTTACTTTAGTAAATTTGTATGACAAACATTAATCATTACTTTTAAACAGAACGAAGATATTTCTTCCATGCAGGCATCCAGTGCAGATGCGATAGAAAAGGTTACTTTAGTAAATTTGTATGACAAACATTAATCACTACTTTTAAACAGAACGAAGATATTTCTTCCATTCAGGCATCCAGTGCAGATGCGATAGAAAAGGTTACTTTAGTAAATTTGTATGACAAACATTAATCATTACTTTTAAACAGAACGAAGATATTTCTTCCATGCAGGCATCCAGTGCAGATGCGATAGAAAAGGTTACTTTAGTAAATTTGTATGACAAACATTAATCATTACTTTTAAACAGAACAAAGATATTTCTTCCATGCAGGCATCCAGTGCAGTTACTATAACCAAGTGTGACAGTACCAGAAATATTTACAAATTACCACACCATTTTGAAGGTAGAGTTTTGCAAAGTGGTATGCAGAATCATCACCTATTGCAGTTGTTTAGACATATCACAAGCATGGAATACACTAAAAAAAAGTAATGTAAATCGAGTGGAGGCAGTGGTGGAAGATATGATATTTGACAGTAAAGCACTTTTAGGGATTGAAGGCAATTGGCTTGATGACAGAGTAGGTTAAATGTACAAATTGTCATCAATTAAAACCTTTTTTTTGTGCCTGCAGATAATGGATGCTGTTGTTGAAGTGATCTGTAAAGAGGTAAGATAATGTAAAAGCTAATGACCTGTTTTGAAATTAAAGCCAGTAACTTGTATGTATATGACTAGCAGCTAAATGTTCTTTTGAAAACTTTTATAACGTACTGGGTCGTACAGAAAAAAATCAAAGCCATATCCACTCTCTATTCAACTGCGTGGCTGTGGAAGGGTAAATTTAGAACAATGATTACAAGAACCCTGGTTAGTGTAAAAATAAGTCTTCTCTGCGCTTTGTCAAACATATTTCATTGTATTACTTCGTGCAGGCAAAATCAATCATGGAGAATTCATTTATTACACCACTGCATGTAAATTCAAACCACTGGATTCTTCTCGTAAAAAGGTGAAATTGTTTACATTTCTAAGATATTAAAGTTGTAATGTTTCAGATAAAAGATAATGAACAAAAAATCATGCATATGTATGACCCCCTGGGACATGAACGTTCTTATTCGGACCAAACAATTGAAAACTGGAAGTATGGAAGTTTTTATTTATTTCGTATGAAATGCTTTCAGAACCTTGGACTGTATACCTAAATAATATAGCATTAAACAGAGTTATTGCAGTGTGAGGTAGTCAGGTAGATGTAGATTGACAGTTTTATTATGTGCATATGTATGTATGTACATATATATCTTTGCTTCACCATGTGAACTACTTACTGGTCGGTTTTCAAATGGCGTGCTGTGTACAAATTTTTAGATCAATGTGCAAATTTTATAAAAAAATTCGAAGTTTGGGTGAGTGGAAAGTAAATTACGACAAACATGCAGTACAGATTGATGGACACAACTGTGGCCCACTAGTTTTGAAGGTAGGCAATTGTAATAAAATTACCTAAATTTACATGTGCTTGTGCAGGAAATGAGATTAAAAAACATTTTTTTTTGCAGCAAGCTATGAATTTCCTTAACAACAACAGTTTTCCAAAAACTGACAAAGCTTCTTGTGCCAATTATAGAATAGAAATTGGAAATCTATTATTAGATTCTTCTGGTACAGTTGTCATTTTGTGCCTCAAATAGCATCATTTTATATTAGGGCTAAACTAAATATTTTATGTTAGATATTAATGCAGTAAAAAATTTATGCATAAACTGCAGCAATGAAATTCCGCCTGCATCAAAGAAGCGAAATGTGGAATGGGTATTTATTTTGTGTAACTTGATGCGAAATACTCCCAACACATAAATTCCAACAAATGTTTTAACCATTGCAGGTATTGTGTGATGGATGTGGTAGATGGGCACACAAGGAATGTGCATCAATTGCTTCATTAAATTTGAGCCAATCAGATTTTTTTTGTGATATTTGCCGTCTTTGACGTGTGGAATACAAATTGCAAAAAACATGCTGTATATGTGTATGACAAATAGTAACCTTAATGTTACCCATGATTCGAACATTTAAAAGCTTATGAACAAAATAGGGGAAGGATTGTCCAACTGATAAATTGCATGAAATACAAAGGGTGAGCACCATTGTTCATTTAGAAGTAAAATTGGAACAGGAGATACACAGTGATGAAACACAAGGATGAAACACAAGAAAGTATCCAGGAATTGGCTGTTTCATAATTCCACCTTAACCATCTGCAAATATGTTGAGAAACAGTATTCCACTTGAAACATTTCTAATGTTAGTGGTGGTGATACTGAAACACATAACATAAATGTAATCAGCCAATTTTGATGTTTTTTGGTTAACAATAAGGATTATCCGAATTTGTTTTGTATGTTATTATATTTGTTAATTATTTTTGCACAGATTATCAGTAAATTTTATAAAAGTGATGCGGCCTCAGCACAGGCCAAAAAATTGCAACCCGGACAGTTTCAGTCCGTTAAACACGACTATTATTAACAGTAAATAACACAAAAACCTTGTACAAATCCATTTATTTTCCTTTTGTAGCAAAGGTATTTATGAAGAATATTTTTCATTGGCTAGCTTTGCACTAAATTCGTTCAACTATAGGTGTGTAAACATTTTGGTTTTATTAATATGCACCTCTTTGAGATGTTGCACTGTACACTTCCTATAGATTTTTTCTTTTAATAGATTACTTGTACAAAGTAAAATAATTTTATTAATTGCCAAGCTTTTTCTTTACCTTCAACTGCCAACATTGCACTTCTGTGCTGCTGCTGCTGCTGCAAGCATAATGCAATTCTCCCGATGTGTCCCCAAACTAGCTACAGATGTGTACATTACAAACGGCATTCTAACATATTTTACAAGTGACATACCATAGTATACTCCTTTGGGAAACAGTAGTCTTCTTGGAATCATTTCTAACTGCTACCCCAACACCTGCATTATAAGGTTGCTTAATTACATAGGAATATGCAGTAAATATGGGTGCTTCTAAGAAGACATTCAGCCAAGAGGAATCATAGGCAATGGGCATAGGTGTGCCCACCATTCCTACAATGCTGAAGCTCAATGCCTACATTAACCGGTAAATACACACACAAATACAGATCTTAGGTGTGGTGTTTCTCAATTGAACTTTGCAACTATTATAGTTATATCCATATTCAAATTAACCATATTTTCACAACTGTGTAGTTTACTTACCATGTAATTTAAGTAAAGTGGCATATCCAACATAACACTGCAACTTGCACTTGAATACCCCAGTACAATACACCATTGCACATGCTCTTGTCATTCTGGAAACATCACCAGAATCCGGAAGTGTGGAAAACTTTCATCCAGAATTGGTGAAAATCCAAAATATTCACATTGTTTCCCATTTCCAAAAAATGATTGCAATCAGCCGTGTGTCACATGCAGATTTCCAAGTTGTGGATGATCTGCTAAGTCAAGAAGTTTTGAGGAAAATAACCCCCAAAGCTCCAATTTCATGTTTGTTTCATCTGCAGCAGGCAGGATTGAATACAAGCTAGTAAGATGGGCACTAGCAGCATTTCACTACACAATAACAGTTTCTAAAGGCACCTCCTGATTTACTTACAAACATTAAAAGTTATGTGTCTGTTGTAGCCTACTGTTCACATGAGAAATTTTATTCCTCGAAATCGCCTATAACCTAAATCGTAGCATTCTAATTATCTTAATTCCACTAAATAAAATGATTTAGTTAGTAGTCGAGCCCTTTCTTGCTTCAAAACGTAGATATCAAAACACTGCAAGCAACAAAGTGGTAAACTACGCAAATTCAACCTGTTTGAAAAGTGACATGCAAAGTGACATACAGTTGTTGAGTTTGGTTGTGAACAACATGTCACATGTCACCACTAGGGGCGCTGTTGAGCTACTTATCCATACTTATGGACATACCGATGTTAGGTTTAGCTCAACAGCGCCCCTAGTGGTGACATGTGACATGTTGTTCACAACCAAACTCAACAACTGTATGTCACTTTGCATGTCACTTTTCAAACAGGTTGAATTTGCGTAGTTTACCACTTTGTTGCTTGCAGTGTTTTGATATCTACGTTTTGAAGCAAGAAAGGGCTCGACTACTAACTAAATCATTTTATTTAGTGGAATTAAGATAATTAGAATGCTACGATTTAGGTTATAGGCGATTTCGAGGAATAAAATTTCTCATGTGAACAGTAGGCTACAACAGACACATAACTTTTAATGTTTGTAAGTAAATCAGGAGGTGCCTTTAGAAACAGTTATTGTGTAGTGAAATGCTGCTAGTGCCCATCTTACTAGCTTGTATTTAATCCTGCCTGCTGCAGATGAAACAAACATAAAATTGGAGCTTTGGGGGTTATTTTCCTCAAACCTTCTTGATTTAGCAGATCATCTACAACTTGGAAATCTGCATGTGACACACGGCTGATTGCAATCATTTTTTGGAAAAGGGAAACAATGTGAATATTTTGGATTTTCACCAATTCTGGATGAAAGTTTTCCAGAATGACAAGAGCATGTGCAATGGTGTATTGTACTGGGGTATTCAAGTGCAAGTTGCAGTGTTATGTTGGATATGCCACTTTACTTATAAATTACATGGTAAGTAAACTACACAGTTGTGAAAATATGGTTAATTTGAATATGGATATAACTATAATAGTTGCAAAGTTCAATTGAGAAACACCACACCTAAGATCTGTATTTGTGTGTGTATTTACCGGTTAATGTAGGCATTGAGCCTCAGCATTGTAGGAATGGTGGGCACACCTATGCCCATTGCCTATGATTCCTCTTGGCTGAATGTCTTCTTAGAAGCACCCCATATTTACTGCATATTCCTATGTAATAAAGCAACCTTATAATGCAGGTGTCGGGGTAGCAGTTAGAAATGATTCCAAGAAGACTACTGTTTCCCAAACTAAAAGTATATACCGTTTCTACATCTACCATTGTGTGATATTTTAAATGCTTCCGTGTTTCTAAATGTGATTTGTTAAATGTGAAAGTGTATGTTATATTTTTGACTGTGCTGTGACATTACCACCAATGAAAATTTTAATTTTTTATACTATTTATTGAGCTTTAAACTGCTTTAAACATGGTTTAGTACACACATAATTCTTCCATATATTTCATAATTCTTCCTTTTAGTAGTATATGAATATAGAATTTTTCAGCATGGAATGGCACTTTACATCCACCAACTTTTGCAAAGTGTTGTTAGCGCATTAACTGGATGTTGTCTAAGATGAAAATGAGTGAATACTATCACCTGCTACAAGTGTGTTTACCTCAGCATTATAAAAATCTGCCAATGTATGTTGCCCAAAAAGGTGCTAAAATTTTACACCAAAACTGCAAACCTTAACCCATTCTTTTAAAGATCGCCAAAGCTAACAATGTGCTAGTAGACATGAGCAAGCATTGTACATGGAAGGAATGAATGGCTATGCCCAGAAAGGGGTAAACAAGCTTGTCGGGCATGTTGTGTGCAAGGTCGAAACGTTTGCTCATGTCTGCTAGCACGTTATTAGCTTTGGCGTTTGTCTGTACAATTATATGCTCCACATGTTTTGCACTCAACCCATTCTATTTTACTGCTTGTACTGCAATATCATGACACTACAGTGATTTTTGTAACCTAGATTTTCCTATGTAATATCTGCATTAACAAAACTTGCAAGTATTTGTCCACTATATTGCAACGAAATGCTTTACTATTTTATTGTAAGTAGATGTCACACAATATTTAATTTTCAGAAAAGTGAATTACTATTCATGATTTTTTGTTGGTGGGCATTTTGGTGGGTTGCTCTGTGTTAAAGGTAAACTCCAGGCAAATCGCAGTTATGTCAATTAACTGAACGCAGTATTGTCTTTCCCTGTAGCTCTTATTTGCCTTCAATTGCAACATTGCCAATAAAAGTTTTTTCCAAATGGTTGTTTTTTGTTTAATCCATCAAGGTAAAAACGAAAACATCAGAAAGTGAGCTTCATTACATACACATCAAGCTACAATAAGTAATAAGTTATATGTCTTAAAATATATTGCTACATCAAGACTAAATGTTTTTGAATTTGGTGTCTCTCCGTAACATACAAAGTGACATGTTGGTGACACGCAATGTGACATACTGGTGACATACAATGTGACATACTGGTGACACGCAATGTGACATGTTGGTGACACACAATGTGACATACTGGTGACACGCAATGTGACATGCGGTGACACGCAATGTGACATGCTGAAATTTGGTGACATGCATAGTGACATGCTCGATTTGGTGACATATGTCACTTAGTGACACGTGTCATAAAAATGGTTACAAGCCCGCCTCTGCCAGTTAGTGCTGAAATTTCCTTATCGTTGTGTATACCAATTGTTTGTCAGGACAAAGTTCTTGTTTGCGATACATGACTGTGACGTCATAAAGCAAATATGGTTCGCTTGTTCCCTTACTAGGGTGCTGGCCCTGAATTCGTTGGTCAAATAGATTCTTGCTGGTCAAATAGATTCTTGTAGAATTTCATTCTTTAGACAAGTGTGCAAGTATATACAACAAAATTGCTATTGGTTCGTGCGGAATGTCCAAAATGTCCTCACAGTTTTCGTCGCTGCATTTGTTTGTACCTGGTACATTTACATGCGCAAATTGTAGTGTTTTTTTAATTGGAATTTTTATCAAATGGGTTTTTACAAAAACGTTTCGGTATATTTTATTTATTTATTTATTTTTTAAATAATACCCAGGATATCCTAGTCAGGTCCTTAAATGGGAATTTCGTTTGCACGCAAAGCGCGTCACTCAATTGAAATCAAATATAAATCTTTGACGCCCTCAGGTGATTGTGTGAAGTGCAAAAACCAACGTAGATTTGAACTGTTTAAATGGCGTTAAAAGTTTGATTGTTGCAGCTTTAGTAAAAAGCAATTGTTGTTGTTGTAACACAATTATGGCGCATTGCTAATATTGAAAAGATACAAACTTTTTCCAAACAAACACTTCCTTGGAAAACAAGCGGGAACAAAAGTATAATCACCGGTGCATTAACAGCACTTCTGCGATTCATTTCTTGCAATACTTGGGTTTTACCAACAGTACACCCAGTAGCTTTATTGCAATCCACAAAATTACACTAAACCTCATCCAAAGATGCATGAATTTGTTTTATTAATGTATGTGTACTCGTTAAACCTTCCGGTTGACACCAATGCATTACAGGTTGATGTTGTTGCGTTCAATTATTCTCATTGAAAAGAGTTCGAAACGAGCATTTGCAGATCTAGAAATTTTCTTCAATATAAATCCTAAGATGGGGCCAGTAGTGAAGGAAGGTGGGAACCTCAAATACCCAATACACCATAGTGCAGTTTGGTGATTTGAGACAGATGGGTTTCTATATAATTAGTTGATACAATTATTTAAATCAGATCAAATTACAGCATTTGTTTACATATTTGAATTAAGTATAGTGTCCCCATTGTATGTATTTAAATATACACATATTAAATATAAAAATGCATGCATAAATAAGAGTACACGCTAGTAAAGAAAAGTGCATAATATTTCCCAATCATTGCCATACACATAAAGTCCAAATGTAAATCGTTAAAGTAAGATATGGGAAGAGGATTAAGCTTGCTTATTTTTCCATGTTGAATACAATTATAAGCACTGATAAACTGATGCAAGATTTATTTTTCAATGGCAGGAATAGTGAGTTGGTTGATGATCCTGCGAAGGACCAACTCCATCTGGAAGAAAACCTCGCGAAAAGATGAGTTTCTGCATCCTTCAGTCGTCATGTCGAAGAACGGACCAAGAAATCCATGTGACTCTGTGTGTCACAAATTATATTCTATTTATTTTTGACCTCACTGGGATTTGAACCCAGGATATCCTGGATACTATTTCCGGTCAGGATTTCTTCTCTTTCGAGTTCGGTGAATTGGTGACTTATTGTGGTTGCTGCAGTAACAATACTACGTGTTCTATGCTATGCGGACAACGCGACAACGTAATGTTTTCGAAGCAATTAAGACTATATATCTGTAAGTATGGCTTCACTAAACAGTATCATGTTTCATAAGATCACATATTATGACGTAACATGTAAACAATATAAAATATTCTAAATATTTCCAAGGTATCCTATAGATCGTTTTTTGCCAAGGTTTTTCCTTGATGCATTTTATTTCATCTTGTAATCAATATCTGCACCACTAATTCAAATAGAAGCCGTGTCAAACTTGGGACTTAGGATTTTGTACAGCAATTGTTCAAAAAATTCGTTGATAAACCTTTGTTACACATAAAGCTATCGGGACTTTCATTATTTCCATGACGCATGTCAGCAAAATGTCTCACCGGCAGTTTGACGAATTTCAGGAATCGTGCAAAGTTTGTTTGATCCCGGTCTTGGGTTGACAAACACAACAATTACAGAATCTCGTTTTTTCAGCCAGTCGTTAGATGGACCTGCCAACATGGTTAAATCATCGGCCACAGATAAACATATGATGGCTCCTTTTAGATATGGAGTGACAGAAGATTCACTGAATGTGTAAATGCCAACTTCGTAGTCCAGAAATTTCAGCAGCCAAGCAATCTAAATAACGTAAAGCGTTTAATTTCAATAATATTCTTCAACTACCTTCATTCGTGAAGCAATCTGGCAAACATTTAATAATGTATATGTACAGATTCGCAAAGTTATAAACTTTTACCCTTCCAGGTGTTAAGTCTTGTCTGTCTGATTCGAATACTCCAACCTTTTTCTCATTTCCCTGTGAATATTTTCACTGATATAAACTGCGAGTAATGTTTGCCGAATTCATCATAGATGAAGCGTATATTTTGACTTTTCCATAATAACACGGCCATATTAAAAGAGAATATTAAATGTTTTTTATAGCTTAAGGTAGAATTTAAGTAACAAAAAATTGTGGGCAAATGCAGTTTACAACTTACAGAAAGCGAAGTTTCTGCCACAACGCTGGTGATTTCACCGTTTTCAACCGTCACTCTCCTCATATTTAGCTGCAAAGTATATCAATATGGCAATGTGGATTTTATGATGAAGCTTTTGTTTTGAATAATTGTCCTTTACACACATCATGACATCATTAGTTATTTTTTTCATGACATCATTAGTTTTTGTATCATCCTGAACAACGGCAATTTATCAAGTAAGGTTTCTTACCTCATTTCCATCCTTTTCTCCAACCATGTAAACTAAAGCGAAAACATTAGTGTTTATAATTGGTCTACAAAGTATCTAAGTAATAATATAACACTTACAAGGTCCCTTCATGGGGATTGGTTCAGCACGTGCATGTCTGTTAGAACAAAAACAAGTTTTCTGACGTTAAAAACATGCATTGGATTTGGCTGCGTTATTATTTAGGAATGACAATGATTAGTTCTTGGAATTACTTCAAAGACCAATCACATCAAATTTCATATCGCAACAACGAAGTAGCGCCTCCCCAGCACAAACTAAACGTATTCAGCGTTGCTTGCTTAAGACGAATCGTTCCTGCCCATCGCACAATACATCATATATGTTTGATACACGAAATGCTCACCCGAATGGTTTCATCACATCGGCATGTTGAGAATAGTTTTCCATTTCCAAGTCTTCCTTTCACTGCAAATATTTTTCAAAACCCAATTTTCAAATACTGGCTTCATGGTATCTGAGCCTTCATATATAGACAGTTAATGCGTGGGATAACGTGGGTTTAGTTGCAACATGTGCAGGCGTTCCAAAAACACTTTGCTTGACGTCATATTATGGAGGCTGGTGGTCACAGGATCACAATCAAAATACATCGGCAAAGATGCTTTTTTTATTATTCATGACGCGATTCGTTGACTACAATGCAAGGATTTTCATTTTACCAGAACCCGAATGGTTTGGTACGGAAGCCAAACTTTACCGATGCACTATGGTTGCATTTCTCATCATTCTTCCCTGCATCAGTAAACCCAAATGCACTTGTCTTGTCATAAACTGTGTCGTAACAGATATTTTGCGACAATTCGTATAAAACAGACTATTATGTGTGGAGATACACCGTCACACTTATTGAGGTAATCACGCCATACTGACTGTCGTATCACTTCCTACTCACGTCATTTCAACATACTGGAGTTGCAACATGTTACGTCGGTGTCCAAACCTCCTCATTTCTCACATTCATTTGTGAGTTGACTTAATTTATCCTCACAGCCAGGAAGTTTATCGGTGGTAAATAATGGATTTGGGGTTGTCATAAAACCGTATCTGGCAACCTTTATTATTGAAGATGATTCCAAACCTTCAATTAATGTTCTTCATAGCAGGCTGATGAAACCAATGGATTTTAAGTTTTTAACACGGCACAGATAAATCTACAGGTGATTTTCTATTATAAGTTTGTTAATTAAATCACGCATTTACTGCATGCATTAAACTGCATTGAACAAAAGTTACGCAAAAGAGTACTGCACACAAGCAATCACTAGAGTCAACCAATAAATAAGTAATGTCTTGAAGTATTGAGGAATGCAGCAAGCAACAAGTAACATTACTCACAGAATTGCACAAAACTTCCGCCTCTTACGATAGTGGTAATTAGGTGTGAAGACAGAATTCGACCAATCTTCATAAATCTTAGTATCCAATATTCATATAATGAACTTTGTTGATACCAAAGCAGTCGCTTGCAACTTGTGCCCTGCGGCCGAATAAAGTTTCTGGTTTCTTTTAATCACGTGTTTGAGTCAGTATTGCAGCGGCGGAATGGCGTGCACAGCAACCTTAAAGCTGTGGAGTTTTCTGTTAATTTTCATGCTGTTCACGTTGGCTTACTATTCTATCACCGTGCGTTACCCTATCATGGTTAGGAAGCTAAAGGGGAAGAACCCAAATACTTCAAGCACTTTCAAGGTGAGTAAATCCCAAGGAATTTAACTTCATCTTTCCTTCATATTTTTGTGTTAATTTCTGATTGAAGTGGTGAAGTCATTGACACATTTGGTTTGTTTTTCATTCCCAAATTATAATTTATTTTGCATTCCAGTAGAGACTTTAGTTTATTTCCATTTTGGAACAAGAATCATTCTGTGTTCTGTCGCAATGTTTTATTTTCAAGATTACAATCATGCTCATAATTGATATCATTGATATATTTGTTGCTAGCAACAAACATTAGCAATTCTGTATAAGAAAGCCATGACATTATTGACTGAGTTTTTTAATGCAATGAATTTCACACGAAGTTTCGAGAAAACCGGCGACGAGAAAATGAAATTTATGATTTGTAAAGTTTTTTAGGGTTATTTTACTGGTGATGAAATAATCGCAAACAGTTTTACTATGCTGTTAAAATGTGTCTGGACCTTCGTATCAAGGCTTCATTCAGCATTTGTCAGTGTTGCGTAGATGTAGTTGCGACATGGGTAGGTGTGTGTGTCGCATCTCAGCTTATACTGCCATAGTGACGTGACGTATGTCACCTGGTCTCGCTTATATATCTTACCATTTGGCCATCAGCGTTATAACATGGACGTGCTTTCGATACATCTGAATATGAGTCTTTTGAACAGCGACTTACAAGATCAAAACAAAGGCGGGAAAATACTTACCTTTATGATGTGCAAAAAGTAGCGATGTTTATTACGTGTTTGTTATTTTCATGAAAACAAATGACTGACTTTTTAAAGTGTTTGTTTGATTGTTTTGTTTTGTTTATTCGATACAGCTCTGCATCACTATACATTTACATGTAGGGCCGGTTGGATTACAAACCATAAAGTTAACTTGGGTCATCAATTGTAAACTTAGTCTCAACCTGGTGAACTTTGTGTAAATTACGAAACAGCAACCTTGAGGAAAATATCCTTTGGTTAAAACTGAGGATTTCTTAACATCCTCCAAAAAAGTGGTTGCACAACAAAAAGGGGGAAATGGACATACATTGTTTTAATTGCCCGGCAGTGGTCGCTAGAGATCAACTAACGTTTGTTTTTCGTGACCGATTGACAACATCTAGGATTCGTTGAGATATTGTGAATGGCCCTGGTATGTAGACAGTTTTTGCTGTAACTATACAGAAACAAAAATTTATGTTGAAAAGACCTCCGGCACGCAACAAAGCCAAAACATTTAAACATTTTGTTAAAAAATTGCAGCTTGTGTAGGTAAACATCGAAGCAAAGTGAGTTAATCATATATGCAGTCATTTGTGACTTTATGTTTGACCGACGGCATGTTTTGTGTACATATAGACATGCCTTAATAATGGATCGCTTGGTAGTTTTGCTTCCCCTGTCCGCCTGCGTTTTGTTTGCACTTTAAGCTGAGTAAATATCAATGGTTATTAACTTTGCCTTACCAACGAAACTGCTGAGTAAACGAACAATAGAAGGCAGTCGCCCAGTAGGTTTCGTTTCCTTGCTTCGTACGACAGCGCTCAAAACTCACGATACACAAAAGATTACTGCGTTGTCATAAACGTTACTGAAAATACACGATGGAATACTGTGATATGTGGCAAAGCAACACAAGTTAATATGTACAAAAAAGCAACAACACATAAAATTCCACAGCATTCAAACAGAAGCGTGTCTATTCACTGGCTTGTATCAGAAGAATCATCACTATTGCAGCAATTCAAATCGATGAAAAAGTTATAATAGAGCATGTTCCCAACCACATTTAAACATGACAAAGTTTAATGCGAATGACACACGTGAGGAACAAATCAAGTTAGTGCATTTATTACTACATAGGTTTGACGTTAGACAACAAACTCTACATTCAGAAGTGTATGTTACAAATATAATGATCACAGGTATTCAATGTTTTAATGCAGCGCGATATCTACAATTGATTCTTTTGTAGTTGAAACAAACTCTTTGTTTGTTAAAGAGAGTTTGACATTTTTTAACTTCTTTATTCATTGTTGTTTTTATTCTAACCGGTCATATGCACGTAATAGTTTTTACTGTGGTTGTTGTTTGCAAGGTAAAAAAAATTGAGAATCTCCGGAATGATTTAAAGCAAAGTTACGTAATACATGGTATACCGAACTAAAAACTGCATTGCAATTTGCAACAAGTTTGAAACATTGTTAATCCTTTACAAGAGTCAAAATTTCTTCAGCATGCTTTAGCCATTTTATGAAATTTTTCATGTTATTTTGCTTGTAGAACCAACAAGCCAAAGTAATTGGCAATTCAGCTAAGACCGAAACAGAACGAAGTTCTGCTTCTTTCAAACAAGCAATCTTGTTTCTGCAGTGAAATATTGGCAAAGCTACTTCAAAACATTGTGCAGCCTCAGCATGCATTTTTCTTCTGATAAGAATCCTTCCATTTTCATTAAGTGTAGAGAGTAGTTTATTCAAGTTCTCACTACAATTAACTTCTATCCAGGTTGTACAAGCTGTGGTAAAATGTTCAAAGCAAACAGCATATTCACATCTTTCAAAGAAAAATTTGCCAAGGTTAAAGTGGTAGTATGCCTTAACCTCAGCATCAATATTTGCAATTTTATTTTTTGTTTTTTCTCCAGCTGGTAAAACTGAATGGGGTTCAAGGTTATTTAAACAAATAGTTTTACCAACTTCACAATTGGCAAGCCTATGTTTATTCAAGGGTACAATTCCACTTTTCATCATATCCTCACACTCATAGTAAAATTGTAAAGCTTGTTGATAATATCTGTAATTCCTAAGACTTTCAGCAAATTGAAACATATTTTCATGCTTTACAACGAATGAAGTTGTTGCACAAATCAACTTTTCCTTTAAAGGAATTTCTAATTTAATGTGTGCCCACCACATTAGTTGGTTTTCTTCTTTGTATTTAGCATTCCATATTCGATAGTGAACTTCCAACTCCAGTTGACGACATCGTTCAGCTTCACAAAAAATCTCTTGTTTTTTTAGTTTTGATCCAATTGAATCCAGTTGATGAGGAATTTGCTGTAAAATTTTATCAGTGTCATCGATGACTTCTTCAGCAATGGTTGCTGACAAGGCAATTACTTGCAATGAGATCTTCACCGATGCATCATAATGTTGAAAGCATAAACTATAATCCTGCTTTTTGCCATAAAGTATGCCAAGTTCTCTGTGACAAAATGCCAAGTCGTAGAGATCACTTTCATCTGCCTGACTATCTTCTTTTAAAGCTTCCAAATATGATATTGCATTATTGAAATGAGTAACTGCCAAGGTTTCTTCTTGTTCCTGAAGTGCACATTTTGCTCGACCTATTTGGCATTTTGCAAGCCGTTTCTTATCAAATGAAAATAGGCCTTTTATCATCGTGTTTTCTACTTGTTGGTAATGTTTTGCAGCATCTTGATATTGTTTACTTTCGAAGAGAATATCAGCCATCTTGAGTTCAGTCTGTTGTTGTTCATCAAGTGATGTAATTTCCATCAAAGATTGGGTGAGTTCCAACTCCTTCTGTAGTATTTCTGGTTCAGAAATAAAACGAAATGCCTTGTAATGAGCAATTACTTGCTTTAAAACTTCGATACAGGATTCAGCTTCAGCATGGCATTTCTTCTGGATGAGAGAATTCCGAACTAACTTGAGGGACTCTTCCAATTCATTCAGCCGTTGCCAATTGAATGTTTCAGCCCAAACATCACCTGCCTTCCCAAAATGCTCAAAACTTGCTGCATACTTTTTATCTTTCCAATAAGACAGTCCCAAACCCTTGTGACACAGTCCTATGTAATCCTTATTTTCTGTGTCTGCTTGCTCATCCTCTGGTGATTCAGGGCTTTTGTGGAGAGAGTCGTGTTCTAATACAGCTTTAAAATAGGAAATAGGTTGAATTGTGTGATTTAGTCCATGTAAACACTGAGCAATGTATATTTTGCATAGAAGGAAAGGTTTTACTTCATCTGGTTTCGGTGGGTTTTGATACGTTCTCATGACCTCTTCACAAAGTTTTAATGCTTCTTCATACTTTCCAAGTTTTTCAAGACATTTTGCAAGGTCAAACATTTGTTTGTTCTTTTTAACCGTTCCTTTCTTTTCGGTTACGTTCAATTTCATATTAGCCAATATTTCTTTGCGGATTTGCTCCTCTTTTTCTAGATAAACTTTTGAGTCCTCAGGTGGGCATTCTGAAGCTACTTTGCCATAAACCATCGCAGCAACTGAAAATAAGATTTCATTATTTCAATTTTAGAATATAAATCATTGAAAAAATGGAACAATGTTTGAGATTTTATCAAAGTCCTTTTTTAAATCAGTTTAGTTAAAGCACATGTTTCATTTTTAAAGGAATTTCTTACCTTCCAAGTCGATGCTGCAATTTTCAAATTTGTTTCTTGCCAATTCAAAAATCTTCATGGCTTCGAAAAATTTCTCAAGATCAGCACAACAGCGAAATATGGTATTGATACTGAACATTTTTTCATGTGTGTCCGTTGTTCTTTGCATCAAACTTTGACTTTCTTCTATTGCTATCTCTTTCATTCCCAACCAATATAATACCACCAACCGGTTTAAATTCTCATTGTAAACAGGTTGATCGTCGTCAATGACAAAAGATATTTTCAATTGTGATTGCAACTGCAGAGCTGTTTCAAAGTAAGTTACAACATGATCTTCACCCAGCATTTCTGTCAGAGATCCTACAAATATATCAAACTGACCATTTTTCTCTGTGTAAACCCGCAACCGTGCTATACACGCCAGAGATAATGAAAAAAGAATATTTTCCGCCAAGGGTTTCGTAATTTTTTTCTTCTCACACAACTTTCGAACTATGTTGAAAGACGTTGTTTCTGAAACATCATTAATCTTTCCAAGGGCAGCAACAAACAGACTTGTACTCCGATAAATAAAACGTTTGACGTCGAATTCCTGACTCCGTGGAAAGGAGAACACGAATGGAAACCCATCATGATTCTTAATCCATTTCTCATGAAACATGGGCAAGGTAGTTAATGGATTAAAGTTCTTCAAATCTTTTTTCAAACTCTCTTTTATTTGTTTAGTTTCATCTTCTTTTAATAAGATGTTTTTAGACCCTTGCTTATATTCAACATAAATTGCTTTCTTTCCAGACACAAAGCAAGAGTTTTCGAGAACTTCAGCTAAGTGGTATCCATTTTTGATTGCTACATCACTCTTTAGATATTCAAGCATTCCCGACACTGGTTTAATCAACTCAGTTCTCCACGGTTTATCTTCTGTTTCATTTCTTCCAAGTGGAAATTTTGATGCATAAGGAACCATGCCATCGAATGAGACACCTCTTGGTGTGTGTTTGTCGAAAAACCAATTGTTTTCTTTAACTTTCCAATCATTAATGTGTGGAATTGTTGCACAGGGAACAATGGTTTCACCCAAGTTAATGATGATCATGTGAAAAATAACTGAAACCCATCGAAAGTATTCTAGAATATCTTTAAAATCCTCTCTTTTGTCAACATTATCTTCCAATAGATAGGCGTGTTCAAAATCAGAGTATGGGGTTATTTCATTTCTTGCCAAAGAACCCATTCCCATCAGGGCATACTCACATGGTGGAGTGCCCATGACAGAAAGACAATAATCCATTATGTCAGACATAAGTAATTTGTAGTCTGCATTGATTCTATTCTGCATGTTTTCTATAATATCCACATGTTGCTGCCTAGTTAGGTTTTCTGGTGTCAATTGTTGCAGAGAAAACTTGACTTTGTTTCTCAAACCTTCTATTTTACTGTAAACTTCTTGTGCCTTTTGTACCAAGTCACTTTCTGATTTTGCAGCATTTGCAACTTTAAGAAGTTGTCCACAGACTTTTCTAAGTCCTTCCTTTATTTCATCTTTATTTTCTGGATTTCTTACAAGCGCAGCATTGAATAATATTGCACTTCTGATGAATGTCATCTTTTGGTCATATTTACAGTCGAGGTTCACATGAAGCTTGCTGTATTCTTGAGCCAGTTTGTAGAATATTTGTGCACATTCTACTGGGTCTTTCTCCTTGCCTTCCTTATCACACAAATCTCTCAGTTCTTTCGACAACAATTCTATGTTGTTACTCATGTTCAAAATTATGTTCTACAATAGTTTATTCGTGAGATTCTTTTGTTTTAATTAGCTGTATTTTTATTATCAAAATCATACTCACACCTAAAAACTACTAACTTACAATACTAATAATTTGTCAACAGCATTTAAGGCTTGCATCTTTCAATATATGTTGCAGGTGCCAGTTAGTGCTGAAATTTCCTTATCGTTGTGTATACCAATTGTTTGTCAGGACAAAGTTCTTGTTTGCGATACATGACTGTGACGTCATAAAGCAAATATGGTTCGCTTGTTCCCTTACTAGGGTGCTGGCCCTGAATTCGTTGGTCAAATAGATTCTTGCTGGTCAAATAGATTCTTGTAGAATTTCATTCTTTAGACAAGTGTGCAAGTATATACAACAAAATTGCTATTGGTTCGTGCGGAATGTCCAAAATGTCCTCACAGTTTTCGTCGCTGCATTTGTTTGTACCTGGTACATTTACATGCGCAAATTGTAGTGTTTTTTTAATTGGAATTTTTATCAAATGGGTTTTTACAAAAACGTTTCGGTATATTTTATTTATTTATTTATTTTTTAAATAATACCCAGGATATCCTAGTCAGGTCCTTAAATGGGAATTTCGTTTGCACGCAAAGCGCGTCACTCAATTGAAATCAAATATAAATCTTTGACGCCCTCAGGTGGTTGTGTGAAGTGCAAAAACCAACGTAGATTTGAACTGTTTAAATGGCGTTAAAAGTTTGATTGTTGCAGCTTTAGTAAAAAGCAATTGTTGTTGTTGTAACACAATTATGGCGCATTGCTAATATTGAAAAGATACAAACTTTTTCCAAACAAACACTTCCTTGGAAAACAAGCGGGAACAAAAGTATAATCACCGGTGCATTAACAGCACTTCTGCGATTCATTTCTTGCAATACTTGGGTTTTACCAACAGTACACCCAGTAGCTTTATTGCAATCCACAAAATTACACTAAACCTCATCCAAAGATGCATGAATTTGTTTTATTAATGTATGTGTACTCGTTAAACCTTCCGGTTGGCACCAATGCATTACAGGTTGATGTTGTTGCGTTCAATTATTCTCATTGAAAAGAGTTCGAAACGAGCATTTGCAGATCTAGAAATTTTCTTCAATATAAATCCTAAGATGGGGCCAGTAGTGAAGGAAGGTGGGAACCTCAAATACCCAATACACCATAGTGCAGTTTGGTGATTTGAGACAGATGGGTTTCTATATAATTAGTTGATACAATTATTTAAATCAGATCAAATTACAGCATTTGTTTACATATTTGAATTAAGTATAGTGTCCCCATTGTATGTATTTAAATATACACATATTAAATATAAAAATGCATGCATAAATAAGAGTACACGCTAGTAAAGAAAAGTGCATAATATTTCCCAATCATTGCCATACACATAAAGTCCAAATGTAAATCGTTAAAGTAAGATATGGGAAGAGGATTAAGCTTGCTTATTTTTCCATGTTGAATACAATTATAAGCACTGATAAACTGATGCAAGATTTATTTTTCAATGGCAGGAATAGTGAGTTGGTTGATGATCCTGCGAAGGACCAACTCCATCTGGAAGAAAACCTCGCGAAAAGATGAGTTTCTGCATCCTTCAGTCGTCATGTCGAAGAACGGACCAAGAAATCCATGTGACTCTGTGTGTCACAAATTATATTCTATTTATTTTTGACCTCACTGGGATTTGAACCCAGGATATCCTGGATACTATTTCCGGTCAGGATTTCTTCTCTTTCGAGTTCGGTGAATTGGTGACTTATTGTGGTTGCTGCAGTAACAATACTACGTGTTCTATGCTATGCGGACAACGCGACAACGTAATGTTTTCGAAGCAATTAAGACTATATATCTGTAAGTATGGCTTCACTAAACAGTATCATGTTTCATAAGATCACATATTATGACGTAACATGTAAACAATATAAAATATTCTAAATATTTCCAAGGTATCCTATAGATCGTTTTTTGCCAAGGTTTTTCCTTGATGCATTTTATTTCATCTTGTAATCAATATCTGCACCACTAATTCAAATAGAAGCCGTGTCAAACTTGGGACTTAGGATTTTGTACAGCAATTGTTCAAAAAATTCGTTGATAAACCTTTGTTACACATAAAGCTATCGGGACTTTCATTATTTCCATGACGCATGTCAGCAAAATGTCTCACCGGCAGTTTGACGAATTTCAGGAATCGTGCAAAGTTTGTTTGATCCCGGTCTTGGGTTGACAAACACAACAATTACAGAATCTCGTTTTTTCAGCCAGTCGTTAGATGGACCTGCCAACATGGTTAAATCATCGGCCACAGATAAACATATGATGGCTC
The DNA here is from genome assembly GCF_947561715.1 of Ascidia mentula. Taxonomy (NCBI): domain Eukaryota; kingdom Metazoa; phylum Chordata; class Ascidiacea; order Phlebobranchia; family Ascidiidae; genus Ascidia; species Ascidia mentula. The sequence continues at coordinate 21,477,967 of NC_138570.1, read as the reverse complement.
CTTTTAGATATGGAGTGACAGAAGATTCACTGAATGTGTAAATGCCAACTTCGTAGTCCAGAAATTTCAGCAGCCAAGCAATCTAAATAACGTAAAGCGTTTAATTTCAATAATATTCTTCAACTACCTTCATTCGTGAAGCAATCTGGCAAACATTTAATAATGTATATGTACAGATTCGCAAAGTTATAAACTTTTACCCTTCCAGGTGTTAAGTCTTGTCTGTCTGATTCGAATACTCCAACCTTTTTCTCATTTCCCTGTGAATATTTTCACTGATATAAACTGCGAGTAATGTTTGCCGAATTCATCATAGATGAAGCGTATATTTTGACTTTTCCATAATAACACGGCCATATTAAAAGAGAATATTAAATGTTTTTTATAGCTTAAGGTAGAATTTAAGTAACAAAAAATTGTGGGCAAATGCAGTTTACAACTTACAGAAAGCGAAGTTTCTGCCACAACGCTGGTGATTTCACCGTTTTCAACCGTCACTCTCCTCATATTTAGCTGCAAAGTATATCAATATGGCAATGTGGATTTTATGATGAAGCTTTTGTTTTGAATAATTGTCCTTTACACACATCATGACATCATTAGTTATTTTTTTCATGACATCATTAGTTTTTGTATCATCCTGAACAACGGCAATTTATCAAGTAAGGTTTCTTACCTCATTTCCATCCTTTTCTCCAACCATGTAAACTAAAGCGAAAACATTAGTGTTTATAATTGGTCTACAAAGTATCTAAGTAATAATATAACACTTACAAGGTCCCTTCATGGGGATTGGTTCAGCACGTGCATGTCTGTTAGAACAAAAACAAGTTTTCTGACGTTAAAAACATGCATTGGATTTGGCTGCGTTATTATTTAGGAATGACAATGATTAGTTCTTGGAATTACTTCAAAGACCAATCACATCAAATTTCATATCGCAACAACGAAGTAGCGCCTCCCCAGCACAAACTAAACGTATTCAGCGTTGCTTGCTTAAGACGAATCGTTCCTGCCCATCGCACAATACATCATATATGTTTGATACACGAAATGCTCACCCGAATGGTTTCATCACATCGGCATGTTGAGAATAGTTTTCCATTTCCAAGTCTTCCTTTCACTGCAAATATTTTTCAAAACCCAATTTTCAAATACTGGCTTCATGGTATCTGAGCCTTCATATATAGACAGTTAATGCGTGGGATAACGTGGGTTTAGTTGCAACATGTGCAGGCGTTCCAAAAACACTTTGCTTGACGTCATATTATGGAGGCTGGTGGTCACAGGATCACAATCAAAATACATCGGCAAAGATGCTTTTTTTATTATTCATGACGCGATTCGTTGACTACAATGCAAGGATTTTCATTTTACCAGAACCCGAATGGTTTGGTACGGAAGCCAAACTTTACCGATGCACTATGGTTGCATTTCTCATCATTCTTCCCTGCATCAGTAAACCCAAATGCACTTGTCTTGTCATAAACTGTGTCGTAACAGATATTTTGCGACAATTCGTATAAAACAGACTATTATGTGTGGAGATACACCGTCACACTTATTGAGGTAATCACGCCATACTGACTGTCGTATCACTTCCTACTCACGTCATTTCAACATACTGGAGTTGCAACATGTTACGTCGGTGTCCAAACCTCCTCATTTCTCACATTCATTTGTGAGTTGACTTAATTTATCCTCACAGCCAGGAAGTTTATCGGTGGTAAATAATGGATTTGGGGTTGTCATAAAACCGTATCTGGCAACCTTTATTATTGAAGATGATTCCAAACCTTCAATTAATGTTCTTCATAGCAGGCTGATGAAACCAATGGATTTTAAGTTTTTAACACGGCACAGATAAATCTACAGGTGATTTTCTATTATAAGTTTGTTAATTAAATCACGCATTTACTGCATGCATTAAACTGCATTGAACAAAAGTTACGCAAAAGAGTACTGCACACAAGCAATCACTAGAGTCAACCAATAAATAAGTAATGTCTTGAAGTATTGAGGAATGCAGCAAGCAACAAGTAACATTACTCACAGAATTGCACAAAACTTCCGCCTCTTACGATAGTGGTAATTAGGTGTGAAGACAGAATTCGACCAATCTTCATAAATCTTAGTATCCAATATTCATATAATGAACTTTGTTGATACCAAAGCAGTCGCTTGCAACTTGTGCCCTGCGGCCGAATAAAGTTTCTGGTTTCTTTTAATCACGTGTTTGAGTCAGTATTGCAGCGGCGGAATGGCGTGCACAGCAACCTTAAAGCTGTGGAGTTTTCTGTTAATTTTCATGCTGTTCACGTTGGCTTACTATTCTATCACCGTGCGTTACCCTATCATGGTTAGGAAGCTAAAGGGGAAGAACCCAAATACTTCAAGCACTTTCAAGGTGAGTAAATCCCAAGGAATTTAACTTCATCTTTCCTTCATATTTTTGTGTTAATTTCTGATTGAAGTGGTGAAGTCATTGACACATTTGGTTTGTTTTTCATTCCCAAATTATAATTTATTTTGCATTCCAGTAGAGACTTTAGTTTATTTCCATTTTGGAACAAGAATCATTCTGTGTTCTGTCGCAATGTTTTATTTTCAAGATTACAATCATGCTCATAATTGATATCATTGATATATTTGTTGCTAGCAACAAACATTAGCAATTCTGTATAAGAAAGCCATGACATTATTGACTGAGTTTTTTAATGCAATGAATTTCACACGAAGTTTCGAGAAAACCGGCGACGAGAAAATGAAATTTATGATTTGTAAAGTTTTTTAGGGTTATTTTACTGGTGATGAAATAATCGCAAACAGTTTTACTATGCTGTTAAAATGTGTCTGGACCTTCGTATCAAGGCTTCATTCAGCATTTGTCAGTGTTGCGTAGATGTAGTTGCGACATGGGTAGGTGTGTGTGTCGCATCTCAGCTTATACTGCCATAGTGACGTGACGTATGTCACCTGGTCTCGCTTATATATCTTACCATTTGGCCATCAGCGTTATAACATGGACGTGCTTTCGATACATCTGAATATGAGTCTTTTGAACAGCGACTTACAAGATCAAAACAAAGGCGGGAAAATACTTACCTTTATGATGTGCAAAAAGTAGCGATGTTTATTACGTGTTTGTTATTTTCATGAAAACAAATGACTGACTTTTTAAAGTGTTTGTTTGATTGTTTTGTTTTGTTTATTCGATACAGCTCTGCATCACTATACATTTACATGTAGGGCCGGTTGGATTACAAACCATAAAGTTAACTTGGGTCATCAATTGTAAACTTAGTCTCAACCTGGTGAACTTTGTGTAAATTACGAAACAGCAACCTTGAGGAAAATATCCTTTGGTTAAAACTGAGGATTTCTTAACATCCTCCAAAAAAGTGGTTGCACAACAAAAAGGGGGAAATGGACATACATTGTTTTAATTGCCCGGCAGTGGTCGCTAGAGATCAACTAACGTTTGTTTTTCGTGACCGATTGACAACATCTAGGATTCGTTGAGATATTGTGAATGGCCCTGGTATGTAGACAGTTTTTGCTGTAACTATACAGAAACAAAAATTTATGTTGAAAAGACCTCCGGCACGCAACAAAGCCAAAACATTTAAACATTTTGTTAAAAAATTGCAGCTTGTGTAGGTAAACATCGAAGCAAAGTGAGTTAATCATATATGCAGTCATTTGTGACTTTATGTTTGACCGACGGCATGTTTTGTGTACATATAGACATGCCTTAATAATGGATCGCTTGGTAGTTTTGCTTCCCCTGTCCGCCTGCGTTTTGTTTGCACTTTAAGCTGAGTAAATATCAATGGTTATTAACTTTGCCTTACCAACGAAACTGCTGAGTAAACGAACAATAGAAGGCAGTCGCCCAGTAGGTTTCGTTTCCTTGCTTCGTACGACAGCGCTCAAAACTCACGATACACAAAAGATTACTGCGTTGTCATAAACGTTACTGAAAATACACGATGGAATACTGTGATATGTGGCAAAGCAACACAAGTTAATATGTACAAAAAAGCAACAACACATAAAATTCCACAGCATTCAAACAGAAGCGTGTCTATTCACTGGCTTGTATCAGAAGAATCATCACTATTGCAGCAATTCAAATCGATGAAAAAGTTATAATAGAGCATGTTCCCAACCACATTTAAACATGACAAAGTTTAATGCGAATGACACACGTGAGGAACAAATCAAGTTAGTGCATTTATTACTACATAGGTTTGACGTTAGACAACAAACTCTACATTCAGAAGTGTATGTTACAAATATAATGATCACAGGTATTCAATGTTTTAATGCAGCGCGATATCTACAATTGATTCTTTTGTAGTTGAAACAAACTCTTTGTTTGTTAAAGAGAGTTTGACATTTTTTAACTTCTTTATTCATTGTTGTTTTTATTCTAACCGGTCATATGCACGTAATAGTTTTTACTGTGGTTGTTGTTTGCAAGGTAAAAAAAATTGAGAATCTCCGGAATGATTTAAAGCAAAGTTACGTAATACATGGTATACCGAACTAAAAACTGCATTGCAATTTGCAACAAGTTTGAAACATTGTTAATCCTTTACAAGAGTCAAAATTTCTTCAGCATGCTTTAGCCATTTTATGAAATTTTTCATGTTATTTTGCTTGTAGAACCAACAAGCCAAAGTAATTGGCAATTCAGCTAAGACCGAAACAGAACGAAGTTCTGCTTCTTTCAAACAAGCAATCTTGTTTCTGCAGTGAAATATTGGCAAAGCTACTTCAAAACATTGTGCAGCCTCAGCATGCATTTTTCTTCTGATAAGAATCCTTCCATTTTCATTAAGTGTAGAGAGTAGTTTATTCAAGTTCTCACTACAATTAACTTCTATCCAGGTTGTACAAGCTGTGGTAAAATGTTCAAAGCAAACAGCATATTCACATCTTTCAAAGAAAAATTTGCCAAGGTTAAAGTGGTAGTATGCCTTAACCTCAGCATCAATATTTGCAATTTTATTTTTTGTTTTTTCTCCAGCTGGTAAAACTGAATGGGGTTCAAGGTTATTTAAACAAATAGTTTTACCAACTTCACAATTGGCAAGCCTATGTTTATTCAAGGGTACAATTCCACTTTTCATCATATCCTCACACTCATAGTAAAATTGTAAAGCTTGTTGATAATATCTGTAATTCCTAAGACTTTCAGCAAATTGAAACATATTTTCATGCTTTACAACGAATGAAGTTGTTGCACAAATCAACTTTTCCTTTAAAGGAATTTCTAATTTAATGTGTGCCCACCACATTAGTTGGTTTTCTTCTTTGTATTTAGCATTCCATATTCGATAGTGAACTTCCAACTCCAGTTGACGACATCGTTCAGCTTCACAAAAAATCTCTTGTTTTTTTAGTTTTGATCCAATTGAATCCAGTTGATGAGGAATTTGCTGTAAAATTTTATCAGTGTCATCGATGACTTCTTCAGCAATGGTTGCTGACAAGGCAATTACTTGCAATGAGATCTTCACCGATGCATCATAATGTTGAAAGCATAAACTATAATCCTGCTTTTTGCCATAAAGTATGCCAAGTTCTCTGTGACAAAATGCCAAGTCGTAGAGATCACTTTCATCTGCCTGACTATCTTCTTTTAAAGCTTCCAAATATGATATTGCATTATTGAAATGAGTAACTGCCAAGGTTTCTTCTTGTTCCTGAAGTGCACATTTTGCTCGACCTATTTGGCATTTTGCAAGCCGTTTCTTATCAAATGAAAATAGGCCTTTTATCATCGTGTTTTCTACTTGTTGGTAATGTTTTGCAGCATCTTGATATTGTTTACTTTCGAAGAGAATATCAGCCATCTTGAGTTCAGTCTGTTGTTGTTCATCAAGTGATGTAATTTCCATCAAAGATTGGGTGAGTTCCAACTCCTTCTGTAGTATTTCTGGTTCAGAAATAAAACGAAATGCCTTGTAATGAGCAATTACTTGCTTTAAAACTTCGATACAGGATTCAGCTTCAGCATGGCATTTCTTCTGGATGAGAGAATTCCGAACTAACTTGAGGGACTCTTCCAATTCATTCAGCCGTTGCCAATTGAATGTTTCAGCCCAAACATCACCTGCCTTCCCAAAATGCTCAAAACTTGCTGCATACTTTTTATCTTTCCAATAAGACAGTCCCAAACCCTTGTGACACAGTCCTATGTAATCCTTATTTTCTGTGTCTGCTTGCTCATCCTCTGGTGATTCAGGGCTTTTGTGGAGAGAGTCGTGTTCTAATACAGCTTTAAAATAGGAAATAGGTTGAATTGTGTGATTTAGTCCATGTAAACACTGAGCAATGTATATTTTGCATAGAAGGAAAGGTTTTACTTCATCTGGTTTCGGTGGGTTTTGATACGTTCTCATGACCTCTTCACAAAGTTTTAATGCTTCTTCATACTTTCCAAGTTTTTCAAGACATTTTGCAAGGTCAAACATTTGTTTGTTCTTTTTAACCGTTCCTTTCTTTTCGGTTACGTTCAATTTCATATTAGCCAATATTTCTTTGCGGATTTGCTCCTCTTTTTCTAGATAAACTTTTGAGTCCTCAGGTGGGCATTCTGAAGCTACTTTGCCATAAACCATCGCAGCAACTGAAAATAAGATTTCATTATTTCAATTTTAGAATATAAATCATTGAAAAAATGGAACAATGTTTGAGATTTTATCAAAGTCCTTTTTTAAATCAGTTTAGTTAAAGCACATGTTTCATTTTTAAAGGAATTTCTTACCTTCCAAGTCGATGCTGCAATTTTCAAATTTGTTTCTTGCCAATTCAAAAATCTTCATGGCTTCGAAAAATTTCTCAAGATCAGCACAACAGCGAAATATGGTATTGATACTGAACATTTTTTCATGTGTGTCCGTTGTTCTTTGCATCAAACTTTGACTTTCTTCTATTGCTATCTCTTTCATTCCCAACCAATATAATACCACCAACCGGTTTAAATTCTCATTGTAAACAGGTTGATCGTCGTCAATGACAAAAGATATTTTCAATTGTGATTGCAACTGCAGAGCTGTTTCAAAGTAAGTTACAACATGATCTTCACCCAGCATTTCTGTCAGAGATCCTACAAATATATCAAACTGACCATTTTTCTCTGTGTAAACCCGCAACCGTGCTATACACGCCAGAGATAATGAAAAAAGAATATTTTCCGCCAAGGGTTTCGTAATTTTTTTCTTCTCACACAACTTTCGAACTATGTTGAAAGACGTTGTTTCTGAAACATCATTAATCTTTCCAAGGGCAGCAACAAACAGACTTGTACTCCGATAAATAAAACGTTTGACGTCGAATTCCTGACTCCGTGGAAAGGAGAACACGAATGGAAACCCATCATGATTCTTAATCCATTTCTCATGAAACATGGGCAAGGTAGTTAATGGATTAAAGTTCTTCAAATCTTTTTTCAAACTCTCTTTTATTTGTTTAGTTTCATCTTCTTTTAATAAGATGTTTTTAGACCCTTGCTTATATTCAACATAAATTGCTTTCTTTCCAGACACAAAGCAAGAGTTTTCGAGAACTTCAGCTAAGTGGTATCCATTTTTGATTGCTACATCACTCTTTAGATATTCAAGCATTCCCGACACTGGTTTAATCAACTCAGTTCTCCACGGTTTATCTTCTGTTTCATTTCTTCCAAGTGGAAATTTTGATGCATAAGGAACCATGCCATCGAATGAGACACCTCTTGGTGTGTGTTTGTCGAAAAACCAATTGTTTTCTTTAACTTTCCAATCATTAATGTGTGGAATTGTTGCACAGGGAACAATGGTTTCACCCAAGTTAATGATGATCATGTGAAAAATAACTGAAACCCATCGAAAGTATTCTAGAATATCTTTAAAATCCTCTCTTTTGTCAACATTATCTTCCAATAGATAGGCGTGTTCAAAATCAGAGTATGGGGTTATTTCATTTCTTGCCAAAGAACCCATTCCCATCAGGGCATACTCACATGGTGGAGTGCCCATGACAGAAAGACAATAATCCATTATGTCAGACATAAGTAATTTGTAGTCTGCATTGATTCTATTCTGCATGTTTTCTATAATATCCACATGTTGCTGCCTAGTTAGGTTTTCTGGTGTCAATTGTTGCAGAGAAAACTTGACTTTGTTTCTCAAACCTTCTATTTTACTGTAAACTTCTTGTGCCTTTTGTACCAAGTCACTTTCTGATTTTGCAGCATTTGCAACTTTAAGAAGTTGTCCACAGACTTTTCTAAGTCCTTCCTTTATTTCATCTTTATTTTCTGGATTTCTTACAAGCGCAGCATTGAATAATATTGCACTTCTGATGAATGTCATCTTTTGGTCATATTTACAGTCGAGGTTCACATGAAGCTTGCTGTATTCTTGAGCCAGTTTGTAGAATATTTGTGCACATTCTACTGGGTCTTTCTCCTTGCCTTCCTTATCACACAAATCTCTCAGTTCTTTCGACAACAATTCTATGTTGTTACTCATGTTCAAAATTATGTTCTACAATAGTTTATTCGTGAGATTCTTTTGTTTTAATTAGCTGTATTTTTATTATCAAAATCATACTCACACCTAAAAACTACTAACTTACAATACTAATAATTTGTCAACAGCATTTAAGGCTTGCATCTTTCAATATATGTTGCAGGTGCCAGTTAGTGCTGAAATTTCCTTATCGTTGTGTATACCAATTGTTTGTCAGGACAAAGTTCTTGTTTGCGATACATGACTGTGACGTCATAAAGCAAATATGGTTCGCTTGTTCCCTTACTAGGGTGCTGGCCCTGAATTCGTTGGTCAAATAGATTCTTGCTGGTCAAATAGATTCTTGTAGAATTTCATTCTTTAGACAAGTGTGCAAGTATATACAACAAAATTGCTATTGGTTCGTGCGGAATGTCCAAAATGTCCTCACAGTTTTCGTCGCTGCATTTGTTTGTACCTGGTACATTTACATGCGCAAATTGTAGTGTTTTTTTAATTGGAATTTTTATCAAATGGGTTTTTACAAAAACGTTTCGGTATATTTTATTTATTTATTTATTTTTTAAATAATACCCAGGATATCCTAGTCAGGTCCTTAAATGGGAATTTCGTTTGCACGCAAAGCGCGTCACTCAATTGAAATCAAATATAAATCTTTGACGCCCTCAGGTGGTTGTGTGAAGTGCAAAAACCAACGTAGATTTGAACTGTTTAAATGGCGTTAAAAGTTTGATTGTTGCAGCTTTAGTAAAAAGCAATTGTTGTTGTTGTAACACAATTATGGCGCATTGCTAATATTGAAAAGATACAAACTTTTTCCAAACAAACACTTCCTTGGAAAACAAGCGGGAACAAAAGTATAATCACCGGTGCATTAACAGCACTTCTGCGATTCATTTCTTGCAATACTTGGGTTTTACCAACAGTACACCCAGTAGCTTTATTGCAATCCACAAAATTACACTAAACCTCATCCAAAGATGCATGAATTTGTTTTATTAATGTATGTGTACTCGTTAAACCTTCCGGTTGGCACCAATGCATTACAGGTTGATGTTGTTGCGTTCAATTATTCTCATTGAAAAGAGTTCGAAACGAGCATTTGCAGATCTAGAAATTTTCTTCAATATAAATCCTAAGATGGGGCCAGTAGTGAAGGAAGGTGGGAACCTCAAATACCCAATACACCATAGTGCAGTTTGGTGATTTGAGACAGATGGGTTTCTATATAATTAGTTGATACAATTATTTAAATCAGATCAAATTACAGCATTTGTTTACATATTTGAATTAAGTATAGTGTCCCCATTGTATGTATTTAAATATACACATATTAAATATAAAAATGCATGCATAAATAAGAGTACACGCTAGTAAAGAAAAGTGCATAATATTTCCCAATCATTGCCATACACATAAAGTCCAAATGTAAATCGTTAAAGTAAGATATGGGAAGAGGATTAAGCTTGCTTATTTTTCCATGTTGAATACAATTATAAGCACTGATAAACTGATGCAAGATTTATTTTTCAATGGCAGGAATAGTGAGTTGGTTGATGATCCTGCGAAGGACCAACTCCATCTGGAAGAAAACCTCGCGAAAAGATGAGTTTCTGCATCCTTCAGTCGTCATGTCGAAGAACGGACCAAGAAATCCATGTGACTCTGTGTGTCACAAATTATATTCTATTTATTTTTGACCTCACTGGGATTTGAACCCAGGATATCCTGGATACTATTTCCGGTCAGGATTTCTTCTCTTTCGAGTTCGGTGAATTGGTGACTTATTGTGGTTGCTGCAGTAACAATACTACGTGTTCTATGCTATGCGGACAACGCGACAACGTAATGTTTTCGAAGCAATTAAGACTATATATCTGTAAGTATGGCTTCACTAAACAGTATCATGTTTCATAAGATCACATATTATGACGTAACATGTAAACAATATAAAATATTCTAAATATTTCCAAGGTATCCTATAGATCGTTTTTTGCCAAGGTTTTTCCTTGATGCATTTTATTTCATCTTGTAATCAATATCTGCACCACTAATTCAAATAGAAGCCGTGTCAAACTTGGGACTTAGGATTTTGTACAGCAATTGTTCAAAAAATTCGTTGATAAACCTTTGTTACACATAAAGCTATCGGGACTTTCATTATTTCCATGACGCATGTCAGCAAAATGTCTCACCGGCAGTTTGACGAATTTCAGGAATCGTGCAAAGTTTGTTTGATCCCGGTCTTGGGTTGACAAACACAACAATTACAGAATCTCGTTTTTTCAGCCAGTCGTTAGATGGACCTGCCAACATGGTTAAATCATCGGCCACAGATAAACATATGATGGCTCCTTTTAGATATGGAGTGACAGAAGATTCACTGAATGTGTAAATGCCAACTTCGTAGTCCAGAAATTTCAGCAGCCAAGCAATCTAAATAACGTAAAGCGTTTAATTTCAATAATATTCTTCAACTACCTTCATTCGTGAAGCAATCTGGCAAACATTTAATAATGTATATGTACAGATTCGCAAAGTTATAAACTTTTACCCTTCCAGGTGTTAAGTCTTGTCTGTCTGATTCGAATACTCCAACCTTTTTCTCATTTCCCTGTGAATATTTTCACTGATATAAACTGCGAGTAATGTTTGCCGAATTCATCATAGATGAAGCGTATATTTTGACTTTTCCATAATAACACGGCCATATTAAAAGAGAATATTAAATGTTTTTTATAGCTTAAGGTAGAATTTAAGTAACAAAAAATTGTGGGCAAATGCAGTTTACAACTTACAGAAAGCGAAGTTTCTGCCACAACGCTGGTGATTTCACCGTTTTCAACCGTCACTCTCCTCATATTTAGCTGCAAAGTATATCAATATGGCAATGTAGATTTTATGATGAAGCTTTTGTTTTGAATAATTGTCCTTTACACACATCATGACATCATTAGTTATTTTTTTCATGACATCATTAGTTTTTGTATCATCCTGAACAACGGCAATTTATCAAGTAAGGTTTCTTACCTCATTTCCATCCTTTTCTCCAACCATGTAAACTAAAGCGAAAACATTAGTGTTTATAATTGGTCTACAAAGTATCTAAGTAATAATATAACACTTACAAGGTCCCTTCATGGGGATTGGTTCAGCACGTGCATGTCTGTTAGAACAAAAACAAGTTTTCTGACGTTAAAAACATGCATTGGATTTGGCTGCGTTATTATTTAGGAATGACAATGATTAGTTCTTGGAATTACTTCAAAGACCAATCACATCAAATTTCATATCGCAACAACGAAGTAGCGCCTCCCCAGCACAAACTAAACGTATTCAGCGTTGCTTGCTTAAGACGAATCGTTCCTGCCCATCGCACAATACATCATATATGTTTGATACACGAAATGCTCACCCGAATGGTTTCATCACATCGGCATGTTGAGAATAGTTTTCCATTTCCAAGTCTTCCTTTCACTGCAAATATTTTTCAAAACCCAATTTTCAAATACTGGCTTCATGGTATCTGAGCCTTCATATATAGACAGTTAATGCGTGGGATAACGTGGGTTTAGTTGCAACATGTGCAGGCGTTCCAAAAACACTTTGCTTGACGTCATATTATGGAGGCTGGTGGTCACAGGATCACAATCAAAATACATCGGCAAAGATGCTTTTTTTATTATTCATGACGCGATTCGTTGACTACAATGCAAGGATTTTCATTTTACCAGAACCCGAATGGTTTGGTACGGAAGCCAAACTTTACCGATGCACTATGGTTGCATTTCTCATCATTCTTCCCTGCATCAGTAAACCCAAATGCACTTGTCTTGTCATAAACTGTGTGGTAACAGATATTTTGCGACAATTCGTATAAAACAGACTATTATGTGTGGAGATACACCGTCACACTTATTGAGGTAATCACGCCATACTGACTGTCGTATCACTTCCTACTCACGTCATTTCAACATACTGGAGTTGCAACATGTTACGTCGGTGTCCAAACCTCCTCATTTCTCACATTCATTTGTGAGTTGACTTAATTTATCCTCACAGCCAGGAAGTTTATCGGTGGTAAATAATGGATTTGGGGTTGTCATAAAACCGTATCTGGCAACCTTTATTATTGAAGATGATTCCAAACCTTCAATTAATGTTCTTCATAGCAGGCTGATGAAACCAATGGATTTTAAGTTTTTAACACGGCACAGATAAATCTACAGGTGATTTTCTATTATAAGTTTGTTAATTAAATCACGCATTTACTGCATGCATTAAACTGCATTGAACAAAAGTTACGCAAAAGAGTACTGCACACAAGCAATCACTAGAGTCAACCAATAAATAAGTAATGTCTTGAAGTATTGAGGAATGCAGCAAGCAACAAGTAACATTACTCACAGAATTGCACAAAACTTCCGCCTCTTACGATAGTGGTAATTAGGTGTGAAGACAGAATTCGACCAATCTTCATAAATCTTAGTATCCAATATTCATATAATGAACTTTGTTGATACCAAAGCAGTCGCTTGCAACTTGTGCCCTGCGGCCGAATAAAGTTTCTGGTTTCTTTTAATCACGTGTTTGAGTCAGTATTGCAGCGGCGGAATGGCGTGCACAGCAACCTTAAAGCTGTGGAGTTTTCTGTTAATTTTCATGCTGTTCACGTTGGCTTACTATTCTATCACCGTGCGTTACCCTATCATGGTTAGGAAGCTAAAGGGGAAGAACCCAAATACTTCAAGCACTTTCAAGGTGAGTAAATCCCAAGGAGTTTAACTTCATCTTTCCTTCATATTTTTGTGTTAATTTCTGATTGAAGTGGTGAAGTCATTGACACATTTGGTTTGTTTTTCATTCCCAAATTATAATTTATTTTGCATTCCAGTAGAGACTTTAGTTTATTTCCATTTTGGAACAAGAATCATTCTGTGTTCTGTCGCAATGTTTTATTTTCAAGATTACAATCATGCTCATAATTGATATCATTGATATATTTGTTGCTAGCAACAAACATTAGCAATTCTGTATAAGAAAGCCATGACATTATTGACTGAGTTTTTTAATGCAATGAATTTCACACGAAGTTTCGAGAAAACCGGCGACGAGAAAATGAAATTTATGATTTGTAAAGTTTTTTAGGGTTATTTTACTGGTGATGAAATAATCGCAAACAGTTTTACTATGCTGTTAAAATGTGTCTGGACCTTCGTATCAAGGCTTCATTCAGCATTTGTCAGTGTTGCGTAGATGTAGTTGCGACATGGGTAGGTGTGTGTGTCGCATCTCAGCTTATACTGCCATAGTGACGTGACGTATGTCACCTGGTCTCGCTTATATATCTTACCATTTGGCCATCAGCGTTATAACATGGACGTGCTTTCGATACATCTGAATATGAGTCTTTTGAACAGCGACTTACAAGATCAAAACAAAGGCGGGAAAATACTTACCTTTATGATGTGCAAAAAGTAGCGATGTTTATTACGTGTTTGTTATTTTCATGAAAACAAATGACTGACTTTTTAAAGTGTTTGTTTGATTGTTTTGTTTTGTTTATTCGATACAGCTCTGCATCACTATACATTTACATGTAGGGCCGGTTGGATTACAAACCATAAAGTTAACTTGGGTCATCAATTGTAAACTTAGTCTCAACCTGGTGAACTTTGTGTAAATTACGAAACAGCAACCTTGAGGAAAATATCCTTTGGTTAAAACTGAGGATTTCTTAACATCCTCCAAAAAAGTGGTTGCACAACAAAAAGGGGGGAATGGACATACATTGTTTTAATTGCCCGGCAGTGGTCGCTAGAGATCAACTAACGTTTGTTTTTCGTGACCGACTGTGATATGTGGCAAAGCAACACAAGTTAATATGTACAAAAAAGCAACAACACATAAAATTCCACAGCATTCAAACAGAAGCGTGTCTATTCACTGGCTTGTATCAGAAGAATCATCACTATTGCAGCAATTCAAATCGATGAAAAAGTTATAATAGAGCATGTTCCCAACCACATTTAAACATGACAAAGTTTAATGCGAATGACACACGTGAGGAACAAATCAAGTTAGTGCATTTATTACTACATAGCTTTGACGTTAGACAACAAACTCTACATTCAGAAGTGTATGTTACAAATATAATGATCACAGGTATTCAATGTTTTAATGCAGCGCGATATCTACAATTGATTCTTTTGTAGTTGAAACAAACTCTTTGTTTGTTAAAGAGAGTTTGACATTTTTTAACTTCTTTATTCATTGTTGTTTTTATTCTAACCGGTCATATGCACGTAATAGTTTTTACTGTGGTTGTTGTTTGCAAGGTAAAAAAAATTGAGAATCTCCGGAATGATTTAAAGCAAAGTTACGTAATACATGGTATACTGAACTAAAAACTGCATTGCAATTTGCAACAAGTTTGAAACATTGTTAATCCTTTACAAGAGTCAAAATTTCTTCAGCATGCTTTAGCCATTTTATGAAATTTTTCATGTTATTTTGCTTGTAGAACCAACAAGCCAAAGTAATTGGCAATTCAGCTAAGACCGAAACAGAACGAAGTTCTGCTTCTTTCAAACAAGCAATCTTGTTTCTGCAGTGAAATATTGGCAAAGCTACTTCAAAACATTGTGCAGCCTCAGCATGCATTTTTCTTCTGATAAGAATCCTTCCATTTTCATTAAGTGTAGAGAGTAGTTTATTCAAGTTCTCACTACAATTAACTTCTATCCAGGTTGTACAAGCTGTGGTAAAATGTTCAAAGCAAACAGCATATTCACATCTTTCAAAGAAAAATTTGCCAAGGTTAAAGTGGTAGTATGCCTTAACCTCAGCATCAATATTTGCAATTTTATTTTTTGTTTTTTCTCCAGCTGGTAAAACTGAATGGGGTTCAAGGTTATTTAAACAAATAGTTTTACCAACTTCACAATTGGCAAGCCTATGTTTATTCAAGGGTACAATTCCACTTTTCATCATATCCTCACACTCATAGTAAAATTGTAAAGCTTGTTGATAATATCTGTAATTCCTAAGACTTTCAGCAAATTGAAACATATTTTCATGCTTTACAACGAATGAAGTTGTTGCACAAATCAACTTTTCCTTTGAAGGAATTTCTAATTTAATGTGTGCCCACCACATTAGTTGGTTTTCTTCTTTGTATTTAGCATTCCATATTCGATAGTGAACTTCCAACTCCAGTTGACGACATCGTTCAGCTTCACAAAAAATCTCTTGTTTTTTTAGTTTTGATCCAATTGAATCCAGTTGATGAGGAATTTGCTGTAAAATTTTATCAGTGTCATCGATGACTTCTTCAGCAATGGTTGCTGACAAGGCAATTACTTGCAATGAGATCTTCACCGATGCATCATAATGTTGAAAGCATAAACTATAATCCTGCTTTTTTCCATAAAGTATGCCAAGTTCTCTGTGACAAAATGCCAAGTCGTAGAGATCACTTTCATCTGCCTGACTATCTTCTTTTAAAGCTTCCAAATATGATATTGCATTATTGAAATGAGTAACTGCCAAGGTTTCTTCTTGTTCCTGAAGTGCACATTTTGCTCGACCTATTTAGCATTTTGCAAGCCGTTTCTTATCAAATGAAAATAGGCCTTTTATCATCGTGTTTTCTACTTGTTGGTAATGTTTTGCAGCATCTTGATATTGTTTACTTTCGAAGAGAATATCAGCCATCTTGAGTTCAGTCTGTTGTTGTTCATCAAGTGATGTAATTTCCATCAAAGATTGGGTGAGTTCCAACTCCTTCTGTAGTATTTCTGGTTCAGAAATAAAACGAAATGCCTTGTAATGAGCAATTACTTGCTTTAAAACTTCGATACAGGATTCAGCTTCAGCATGGCATTTCTTCTGGATGAGAGAATTCCGAACTAACTTGAGGGACTCTTCCAATTCATTCAGCCGTTGCCAATTGAATGTTTCAGCCCAAACATCACCTGCCTTCCCAAAATGCTCAAAACTTGCTGCATACTTTTTATCTTTCCAATAAGACAGTCCCAAACCCTTGTGACACAGTCCTATGTAATCCTTATTTTCTGTGTCTGCTTGCTCATCCTCTGGTGATTCAGGGCTTTTGTGGAGAGAGTCGTGTTCTAATACAGCTTTAAAATAGGAAATAGGTTGAATTGTGTGATTTAGTCCATGCAAACACTGAGCAATGTATATTTTGCATAGAAGGAAAGGTTTTACTTCATCTGGTTTCGGTGGGTTTTGATACGTTCTCATGACCTCTTCACAAAGTTTTAATGCTTCTTCATACTTTCCAAGTTTTTCAAGACATTTTGCAAGGTCAAACATTTGTTTGTTCTTTTTAACCGTTCCTTTCTTTTCGGTTACGTTCAATTTCATATTAGCCAATATTTCTTTGCGGATTTGCTCCTCTTTTTCTAGATAAACTTTTGAGTCCTCAGGTGGGCATTCTGAAGCTACTTTGCCATAAACCATCGCAGCAACTGAAAATAAGATTTCATTATTTCAATTTTAGAATATAAATCATTGAAAAAATGGAACAATGTTTGAGATTTTATCAAAGTCCTTTTTTAAATCAGTTTAGTTAAAGCACATGTTTCATTTTTAAAGGAATTTCTTACCTTCCAAGTCGATGCTGCAATTTTCAAATTTGTTTCTTGCCAATTCAAAAATCTTCATGGCTTCGAAAAATTTCTCAAGATCAGCACAACAGCGAAATATGGTATTGATACTGAACATTTTTTCATGTGTGTCCGTTGTTCTTTGCATCAAACTTTGACTTTCTTCTATTGCTATCTCTTTCATTCCCAACCAATATAATACCACCAACCGGTTTAAATTCTCATTGTAAACAGGTTGATCGTCGTCAATGACAAAAGATATTTTCAATTGTGATTGCAACTGCAGAGCTGTTTCAAAGTAAGTTACAACATGATCTTCACCCAGCATTTCTGTCAGAGATCCTACAAATATATCAAACTGACCATTTTTCTCTGTGTAAACCCGCAACCGTGCTATACACGCCAGAGATAATGAAAAAAGAATATTTTCCGCCAAGGGTTTCGTAATTTTTTTCTTCTCACACAACTTTCGAACTATGTTGAAAGACGTTGTTTCTGAAACATCATTAATCTTTCCAAGGGCAGCAACAAACAGACTTGTACTCCGATAAATAAAACGTTTGACGTCGAATTCCTGACTCCGTGGAAAGGAGAACACGAATGGAAACCCATCATGATTCTTAATCCATTTCTCATGAAACATGGGCAAGGTAGTTAATGGATTAAAGTTCTTCAAATCTTTTTTCAAACTCTCTTTTATTTGTTTAGTTTCATCTTCTTTTAATAAGATGTTTTTAGACCCTTGCTTATATTCAACATAAATTGCTTTCTTTCCAGACACAAAGCAAGAGTTTTCGAGAACTTCAGCTAAGTGGTATCCATTTTTGATTGCTACATCACTCTTTAGATATTCAAGCATTCCCGACACTGGTTGAATTAACTCAGTTCTCCACGGTTTATCTTCTGTTTCATTTCTTCCAAGTGGAAATTTTGATGCATAAGGAACCATGCCATCGAATGAGACACCTCTTGGTGTGTGTTTGTCGAAAAACCAATTGTTTTCTTTAACTTTCCAATCATTAATGTGTGGAATTGTTGCACAGGGAACAATGGTTTCACCCAAGTTAATGATGATCATGTGAAAAATAACTGAAACCCATCGAAAGTATTCTAGAATATCTTTAAAATCCTCTCTTTTGTCAACATTATCTTCCAATAGATAGGCGTGTTCAAAATCAGAGTATGGGGTTATTTCATTTCTTGCCAAAGAACCCATTCCCATCAGGGCATACTCACATGGTGGAGTGCCCATGACAGAAAGACAATAATCCATTATGTCAGACATAAGTAATTTGTAGTCTGCATTGATTCTATTCCGCATGTTTTCTATAATATCCACATGTTGCTGCCTAGTTAGGTTTTCTGGTGTCAATTGTTGCAGAGAAAACTTGACTTTGTTTCTCAAACCTTCTATTTTACTGTAAACTTCTTGTGCCTTTTGTACCAAGTCACTTTCTGATTTTGCAGCATTTGCAACTTTAAGAAGTTGTCCACAGACTTTTCTAAGTCCTTCCTTTATTTCATCTTTATTTTCTGGATTTCTTACAAGCGCAGCATTGAATAATATTGCACTTCTGATGAATGTCATCTTTTGGTCATATTTACAGTCGAGGTTCACATGAAGCTTGCTGTATTCTTGAGCCAGTTTGTAGAATATTTGTGCACATTCTACTGGGTCTTTCTCCTTGCCTTCCTTATCACACAAATCTCTCAGTTCTTTCGACAACAATTCTATGTTGTTACTCATGTTCAAAATTATGTTCTACAATAGTTTATTCGTGAGATTCTTTTGTTTTAATTAGCTGTATTTTTATTATCAAAATCATACTCACACCTAAAAACTACTAACTTACAATACTAATAATTTGTCAACAGCATTTAAGGCTTGCATCTTTCAATATATGTTGCAGGTGCCAGTTAGTGCTGAAATTTCCTTATCGTTGTGTATACCAATTGTTTGTCAGGACAAAGTTCTTGTTTGCGATACATGACTGTGACGTCATAAAGCAAATATGGTTCGCTTGTTCCCTTACTAGGGTGCTGGCCCTGAATTCGTTGGTCAAATAGATTCTTGCTGGTCAAATAGATTCTTGTAGAATTTCATTCTTTAGACAAGTGTGCAAGTATATACAACAAAATTGCTATTGGTTCGTGCGGAATGTCCAAAATGTCCTCACAGTTTTCGTCGCTGCATTTGTTTGTACCTGGTACATTTACATGCGCAAATTGTAGTGTTTTTTTAATTGGAATTTTTATCAAATGGGTTTTTACAAAAACGTTTCGGTATATTTTATTTATTTATTTATTTTTTGACACACCGGGTTTCGAACCCAGGATATCCTAGTCAGGTCCTTAAATGGGAATTTCGTTTGCACGCAAAGCGCGTCACTCAATTGAAATCACATATAAATCTTTGACGCCCTCAGGTGGTTGTGTGAAGTGCAAAAACCAACGTAGATTTGAACTGTT
Source organism: Ascidia mentula (assembly GCF_947561715.1). Taxonomy (NCBI): domain Eukaryota; kingdom Metazoa; phylum Chordata; class Ascidiacea; order Phlebobranchia; family Ascidiidae; genus Ascidia; species Ascidia mentula. Next base: position 21,458,343 of record NC_138570.1, on the reverse strand, counting down.
TAAATGGCGTTAAAAGTTTGATTGTTGCAGCTTTAGTAAAAAGCAATTGTTGTTGTTGTAACACAATTATGGCGCATTGCTAATATTGAAAAGATACAAACTTTTTCCAAACAAACACTTCCTTGGAAAACAAGCGGGAACAAAAGTATAATCACCGGTGCATTAACAGCACTTCTGCGATTCATTTCTTGCAATACTTGGGTTTTACCAACAGTACACCCAGTAGCTTTATTGCAATCCACAAAATTACACTAAACCTCATCCAAAGATGCATGAATTTGTTTTATTAATGTATGTGTACTCGTTAAACCTTCCGGTTGGCACCAATGCATTACAGGTTGATGTTGTTGCGTTCAATTATTCTCATTGAAAAGAGTTCGAAACGAGCATTTGCAGATCTAGAAATTTTCTTCAATATAAATCCTAAGATGGGGCCAGTAGTGAAGGAAGGTGGGAACCTCAAATACCCAATACACCATAGTGCAGTTTGGTGATTTGAGACAGATGGGTTTCTATATAATTAGTTGATACAATTATTTAAATCAGATCAAATTACAGCATTTGTTTACATATTTGAATTAAGTATAGTGTCCGCATTGTTTGTATTTAGATATACACATATTAAATATAAAAATGCATGCATAAATAAGAGTACACGCTAGTAAAGAAAAGTGCATAATATTTCCCAATCATTGCCATACACATAAAGTCCAAATGTAAATCGTTAAAGTAAGATATGGGAAGAGGATTAAGCTTGCTTATTTTTCCATGTTGAATACAATTATAAGCACTGATAAACTGATGCAAGATTTATTTTTCAATGGCAGGAATAGTGAGTTGGTTGATGATCCTGCGAAGGACCAACTCCATCTGGAAGAAAACCTCGCGAAAAGATGAGTTTCTGCATCCTTCAGTCGTCATGTCGAAGAACGGACCAAGAAATCCATGTGACTCTGTGTGTCACAAATTATATTCTATTTATTTTTGACCTCACTGGGATTTGAACCCAGGATATCCTGGATACTATTTCCGGTCAGGATTTCTTCTCTTTCGAGTTCGGTGAATTGGTGACTTATTGTGGTTGCTGCAGTAACAATACTACGTGTTCTATGCTATGCGGACAACGCGACAACGTAATGTTTTCGAAGCAATTAAGACTATATATCTGTAAGTATGGCTTCACTAAACAGTATCATGTTTCATAAGATCACATATTATGACGTAACATGTAAACAATATAAAATATTCTAAATATTTCCAAGGTATCCTATAGATCGTTTTTTGCCAAGGTTTTTCCTTGATGCATTTTATTTCATCTTGTAATCAATATCTGCACCACTAATTCAAATAGAAGCCGTGTCAAACTTGGGACTTAGGATTTTGTACAGCAATTGTTCAAAAAATTCGTTGATAAACCTTTGTTACACATAAAGCTATCGGGACTTTCATTATTTCCATGACGCATGTCAGCAAAATGTCTCACCGGCAGTTTGACGAATTTCAGGAATCGTGCAAAGTTTGTTTGATCCCGGTCTTGGGTTGACAAACACAACAATTACAGAATCTCGTTTTTTCAGCCAGTCGTTAGATGGACCTGCCAACATGGTTAAATCATCGGCCACAGATAAACATATGATGGCTCCTTTTAGATATGGAGTGACAGAAGATTCACTGAATGTGTAAATGCCAACTTCGTAGTCCAGAAATTTCAGCAGCCAAGCAATCTAAATAACGTAAAGCGTTTAATTTCAATAATATTCTTCAACTACCTTCATTCGTGAAGCAATCTGGCAAACATTTAATAATGTATATGTACAGATTCGCAAAGTTATAAACTTTTACCCTTCCAGGTGTTAAGTCTTGTCTGTCTGATTCGAATACTCCAACCTTTTTCTCATTTCCCTGTGAATATTTTCACTGATATAAACTGCGAGTAATGTTTGCCGAATTCATCATAGATGAAGCGTATATTTTGACTTTTCCATAATAACACGGCCATATTAAAAGAGAATATTAAATGTTTTTTATAGCTTAAGGTAGAATTTAAGTAACAAAAAATTGTGGGCAAATGCAGTTTACAACTTACAGAAAGCGAAGTTTCTGCCACAACGCTGGTGATTTCACCGTTTTCAACCGTCACTCTCCTCATATTTAGCTGCAAAGTATATCAATATGGCAATGTGGATTTTATGATGAAGCTTTTGTTTTGAATAATTGTCCTTTACACACATCATGACATCATTAGTTATTTTTTTCATGACATCATTAGTTTTTGTATCATCCTGAACAACGGCAATTTATCAAGTAAGGTTTCTTACCTCATTTCCATCCTTTTCTCCAACCATGTAAACTAAAGCGAAAACATTAGTGTTTATAATTGGTCTACAAAGTATCTAAGTAATAATATAACACTTACAAGGTCCCTTCATGGGGATTGGTTCAGCACGTGCATGTCTGTTAGAACAAAAACAAGTTTTCTGACGTTAAAAACATGCATTGGATTTGGCTGCGTTATTATTTAGGAATGACAATGATTAGTTCTTGGAATTACTTCAAAGACCAATCACATCAAATTTCATATCGCAACAACGAAGTAGCGCCTCCCCAGCACAAACTAAACGTATTCAGCGTTGCTTGCTTAAGACGAATCGTTCCTGTCCATCGCACAATACATCATATATGTTTGATACACGAAATGCTCACCCGAATGGTTTCATCACATCGGCATGTTGAGAATAGTTTTCCATTTCCAAGTCTTCCTTTCACTGCAAATATTTTTCAAAACCCAATTTTCAAATACTGGCTTCATGGTATCTGAGCCTTCATATATAGACAGTTAATGCGTGGGATAACGTGGGTTTAGTTGCAACATGTGCAGGCGTTCCAAAAACACTTTGCTTGACGTCATATTATGGAGGCTGGTGGTCACAGGATCACAATCAAAATACATCGGCAAAGATGCTTTTTTTATTATTCATGACGCGATTCGTTGACTACAATGCAAGGATTTTCATTTTACCAGAACCCGAATGGTTTGGTACGGAAGCCAAACTTTACCGATGCACTATGGTTGCATTTCTCATCATTCTTCCCTGCATCAGTAAACCCACATGCACTTGTCTTGTCATAAACTGTGTCGTAACAGATATTTTGCGACAATTCGTATAAAACAGACTATTATGTGTGGAGATACACCGTCACACTTATTGAGGTAATCACGCCATACTGACTGTCGTATCACTTCCTACTCACGTCATTTCAACATACTGGAGTTGCAACATGTTACGTCGGTGTCCAAACCTCCTCATTTCTCACATTCATTTGTGAGTTGACTTAATTTATCCTCACAGCCAGGAAGTTTATCGGTGGTAAATAATGGATTTGGGGTTGTCATAAAACCGTATCTGGCAACCTTTATTATTAAAGATGATTCCAAACCTTCAATTAATGTTCTTCATAGCAGCAGGCTGATGAAACCAATGGATTTTAAGTTTTTACCACGGCACAGATAAATCTACAGGTGATTTTCCATCATAAGTTTGTTAATTAAATCACGCATTTACTGCATGCATTAAACTGCATTGAACAAAAGTTACGCAAAAGAGTACTGCACACAAGCAATCACTAGAGTCAACCAATAAATAAGTAATGTCTTGAAGTATTGAGGAATGCAGCAAGCAACAAGTAACATTACTCACAGAATTGCACAAAACTTCCGCCTCTTACGATAGTGGTAATTAGGTGTGAAGACAGAATTCGACCAATCTTCATAAATCTTAGTATCCAATATTCATATAATGAACTTTGTTGATACCAAAGCCGTCGCTTGCAACTTGTGCCCTGCGGCCGAATAAAGTTTCTGGTTTCTTTTAATCACGTGTTTGAGTCAGTATTGCAGCGGCGGAATGACGTGCACAGCAACCTTCAAGCTGTGGAGTTTTCTGTTAATTTTCATGCTGTTCACGTTGGCTTACTATTCTATCACCGTGCGTTACCCTATCATGGTTAGGAAGCTAGAGGGGAAGAACTCAAATACTTCAAGCAGTTTCAAGGTGAGTCAATTCCAAGGAGTTTAACTTCATCTTTCCTTCATATTTTTGTGTTAATTTCTGATTGAAGTGGTGAAGTCATTGACACATTTGGTTTGTTTTTCATTCCCAAATTATAATTTATTTTGCATTCCAGTAGAGACTTTAGTTTATTTCCATTTTGGAACAAGAATCATTCTGTGTTCTGTCGCAATGTTTTATTTTCAAGATTACAACCATGCTCATAATTGATATCATTGATATATTTGTTGCTAGCAACACACATTAGCAATTCTGTATAAGAAAGCCATGACATTATTGACTGAGTTTTTTAATGCAATGAATTTCACACGAAGTTTCGAGAAAACCGGCGACGAGAAAATGAAATTTATGATTTGTAAAGTTTTTTAGGGTTATTTTACTGGTGATGAAATAATCGCAAACAGTTTTACTATGCTGTTAAAATGTGTCTGGACCTTCGTGTCAAGGCTTCATTCAGCATTTGTCAGTGTTATAGCCTCTGGGCAAACGCATACGCACGTTGTGTGCTTACTAAATGCCCTGTCCACTGACGTGTCTATTGGGGGCGTGTCTAGGGTTGGGCATAACAGTCAAGTTATCTTTTCTAAGTCACAAGAAGAATATATCTAGAATAAGATTGAAATTCAATTCGTGAAAAAGTAAAATTACTCTTGTCAAGTGTGTTTCATTTCAAGGTATAACGATAGCAACGGTTGTACATAACATGTGATTCGTGTCTTTTGTGTCCTTTGTGTAATATTGTTTCCCAACCGTTTTGGCGTCATATTAATTTCAAGACATGTTTGATTTCCAAGCAACAGTTACGTTGTCAAGTGATTTTATTAGTTAGTTTGAGAGTGTTTGGTAGCTTCGAGACATTAGGTTTTCCTGTGTGATTCTCCTCTTCTGTCGTCTTCAGTAACCGTCTTGTCTTTGTTAACTGTCTGCTGACCGTTAGCTTGCTTTGTCTTCCACTCATATAATGAGTGTGATTTGCTGTGAACAACTTTTAATGCAAATTGTTTTCTTCCTTACAAAAAAAAAGAACAAAGAATGGTGATGCAAGTGTGCAAAAAAGGGGCAGAGTTTGATTCAAATTAAAAAAAGAGGTTGCAATATTCATCCCTGGTGAACAGTAGCACAATTTTTAAACAAAAAACTTGATTGGTCAATTCTGTTTATTCATTGCCTAAAACTTTTTCCAATTTTAATTTAGATTTTGAAGAATTAGGCCTGGTTACTTTTGAAACAAAATTCCAAATTTAACATTTTCTACATTTGCAGAAAAGAAACGAAATTTTAAAATATTCGAGCAATGAAAGTGACCCGGTGAGTTTTACCTCCTACCGCTATGTGCTGCTTCATGATTACAACCAATCTCTTTTTTATCTATTTAGATATATATTGTGATGTGGTACCCACCATTTGCAAAGACACGAGAGGATCGAATCTTGGAAACCTGCGATGATTGCATCGTCACACAGAATCGATCCAAAGTACATTAACAATTTTGTGCCTATAACATGGATATTAATTTGGCAAATGAGTTTAAACCCAGCTTGACCTCCGGTAAACTTGCCGTAATTGGATTAATTCACCTAAAGCAGTGATTCCCAACCTTTTAGTGGTTACATACCACTTAGTTGAGTGTTACAAAGTAACCTAGAGTATGAAGTAACAAACATTTTGAGATCACTTACGATATTTTAAAGACGAACTAGATCCGCAAATTACGGGAATGGTCTCGCGTACCACCTGGAATGCCGTCGCGTGCCACTAGTGGTCGCGTACCACCGGTTGGGAAACACTGACTTAAAGTCTCGATTATTCTTACCTAGTGAACTTATTTCAAATTTTTATGTGAAACACTGCCAATTGGTTTCTTTTGCTCTGAATGATTCGACCTGTCAGTGTTTCGCGTAGGATTTTTTACAGAAAACACAGGAACAGAAACACAGTGAAGTTTAAACCACGTATTGGTATAATACCGACGAAGCACATTGTTTTTTGGCAGCTTTACGTTTGTCGTTACAGTTGGATGGAGATGGTGTTAAAGTGGTCGCAATGCACTTTGCCGACTATAATTCCACTGATCTACCACAGAAAAGGTGATACAATTAAGGCGCTGTTGCATGCTTAAGGTTTCATGTCATAAATACATTGAAAAAATGTTTTGTAACGTGAACTTCCGCAATGTAGATGTAAGCAAGTAGAAACCCTGGATGGTTGCCGACAATAAGGAAATATACTTTTCTAAAGACAAACCAACAACCTACTGTCTACTAGGATAGTTATTTTAAACTTTGTAAAACCTACATACACATTTCACATTGAGTAAAACAGTTTACTTTCCTAATTTAAGTGCAATAATGATAGTAATTATCGCGGATACATGCCATCGATAGATTTCTTAAACTTGCTGGATTCCCTGTTGTGTCCGGTTGTATGACGTGCGGTAAACAGAAAAGTTTTATTTTAGAGAGGAAAACCATTTGTACGCTTGGTGGAGTATGGAAAGTTCACTGACTCTGCACAATCAAAAATATTTTGAATCCGAACAGATGGATGGAATATTTAATATTTCCGTAACGTACAGGTAAGAGTTTTACTGGGACAACCTTTCTAGCCTAAGAACTTTCTTTTTAACAGTTCGCATTCCACAGCTTATTGTGTTTCAATTTTAACAAGCTAGCTCGCTAGAAACACTTTTATATTTGTTTGGTTTGTGTCACGTGTCCTTCCAGGAGGGATTCGGACATCACGTTGTCATACGGCAGTGCATCACGTGTCTACCAAAAAGTAAACCTTGATGAACAACCAATGAGTGACGAAGAATTGGACGCACTCATCAAGGAGAAAACGCACCTCGCTTTGTGGGTGGTTTCAAACTGCAACATGAACCGAGGTGCGATTGATCGAATGAGATACGCGACAAGAATGATGAAAACCGGCTTCAATCTCACATTCGGTGGAAAATGCAGCGGCAGCAAAGTTCGACGGGAGTTCAACAACACCAAGTTTAAATTTTACTTGGCGTTTGAGAACAGCTGGGGGTGCAAGGATTACATCACTGAGAAATTTTGGAAAAACTCCCTTGCAGCCATGACTGTGCCCGTTGTGCTCGGCGCTCCCAAGGCTGACTACGATGCTGTGGCTCCTCCTAACTCCTTCATCTACGCTCAGGACTTCCAAACTCCTGAAGATCTTGTAAAATATTTGGAATATTTGAACAGAAACGATAAGGAATACAAAAAGTATCTCCAGTGGATGACTCTGGACATTTCGGAAATGTCAGGGTTAAAAGAAAGGCAAGGTTTCTGCAAAGTATGTTCGTATGTGAAGAAACTCAAGAAAAATGATGAAGGCACGTTGTCACCAGTGTCCACATCTTTGTCTCGCCATAACTTTTCTGTTCAATCTTGGTTTTTAGAAAAAGAAAATAAAGCCTGTTTTTCTTGACCTTTGTATGATATATCACCAGTGACAAAAATATTTTATTTCTTCGACTGAAATGTTATAAGGCATAACTTATACCTCATCCCAATGCTGCCTTGGAAAAGAAAAGCGATGTGACATGTCATGTGATATGCCATTCTTTTTAATTAAATAATTCGTCTTTTTCTATTGCTGTGCAATATAGTGACTCAATTGCAACCTTTTCAATGTGTTGACACAATTCTGGATACAGCGAGATTCAAGAGCACTGTTTGGTGTTTTATCTGTGTTCGAATTATATATTGACCACTTTTTCAACTACAAAACATAATACAACGTTAGACCCCAATATCTTGTTTTTATCGGTTGATCTGATCCTTACACGATAACCTAAAAAGCGCTCATGTCAGATAGTGGAAGAGACCGATTGTGATTAACAAATTTTATTTGAACCAGCTTCATGCGCTTAACATACGTAAAAAATAAAAACTCGTGGCTCAGAGGTATACGATACACTTCATGTTTATTTTCAGTAGTTGGATTTCCGCAAAATCTTTGGAAACAAAAAATACCTTTTGGTGAATACCCATGCTCTGAGTACCTTAATCCGCAACAGTGGAGTGTGAATAACAAATCGTGGCGGCAAAAAGTATTTGCCAAATAAATTGACAAAAATATAAAACTGCAATGCCGTGTAAAATTAACGTTGGGAAATTGTCTGCATAAAACTTTCCAACCACTTGCCTGTATTCTGGTTAAGAAATACTAATGACGTAAACATAATATTTGGTCAATCAGATGGATTGCGAACAATTGTAAATGTTAGTTACGTTTTGTTTGCTTATTATTTTTCCAACCTGGGTCGACACATAAAAAGTTTGGTAGAGTTTGTATGATTGTGATTTTTTCCTCTTTCTATGATAGTTCAGGCCCAAAAACTTCTCCATGGAGGAGCCAATATCAGTAGAAGTTGTTGAGGAAAGTTTAAAAAGAATTCGAAAATTTAGGAAAAAACTAAGGCAGATTGAAAGACTGGAAAGATCTGGAAGAGACCTTACTACAGATGAAAAACTTAAGGTAAGCTAGATTGTAAAAACTTTTGTAAAAATGTTCCCATAATCTGTGCAAAATTATTAAATGCATCAACATATGATAAATTTGTGACAAACTGCATAATCGACGGTTGTTCAAAAAATCCTTCCACTTTCATATTGGGAAGGTGAGCAAAGTGACCAACAAATTGAAAATTAAATGTACAACTAACAAGAGATACATTGTCGTTTTTTTTTATATTACAGATTGCAACCAAAGACAATCTGAGGAGCCATCTGCAAAAACTTCTTGCTTCGATAAATCGTCAAGAAGAATCCTTTAATTCATCGCTGGGAAATGATGCTGGTGAAGAATCAAGTGAAGAGGAATTCCTGCAGCCATCAAGTTCGTCAAGTCTGGTTTCATTTTATTCACATGTGTTTTTGTGGAGTCATATTTAACTTTAAAATGTTTAGGATTTGGAATAATTTTATTTGAATGATTTCCTGTGTTAAAAAAAACTGTGAGAACTTTATGGCGTGTTGCACTTCGTCTGGTGTGTTTGGTAACCTTATATTATATATATATAATATATAGTCAGAATTAATTTGGTTCGTTTGAGTTTTGTTGCATTTCAGTTTCAGAAAAAGAATTATTTCATGCCAGTGCTTCAGGTGATGCTGAAAAATCAGGTAAAAAACATTGTTGCTGAAAGTTAATGATATTAAATATCCAAATGCTGTTTTGTACAACAAAACAAACATGATCAGTTCTTATTCAAATGAAAGGTTGATTTCTTTTGAATATTGTAATTTATTGAGAGCGAAAACGCTTTAAATTAAACCAATTTAAGGATGTATTCAATTCTTTGTAATGTTTAACACTGTTTATCATTCTGAACCTGCCAGTATCTGACTTGTTTTTGTTTATTTTTGTGAAATAGATGCAACAGTTTGTTCCACCAGCGCACCTGTGGAAAAGGTGGATAATATTCTAGTTCCCAATGAAAAATCCAAAGGTAATGTAACTTTATTGGAGAGTTTTTTCTGGGCACCTAAAATGGCCGATTTTGCAAAAAACATGGACAAGTTTTATTTATTTGAGACGTTTCAGCAACTGCTCCATGTTTTTGCTTTCTGGAATGTCGGCCAGCCCCTTTTTTTTAATTAGAATTTGTGTTGTTTTTTGATACAAAGATTTCTGTTTAGTTTCAAACAATAACAAAAATGAACAACCAAGTTTGACAACAGCTTCAAAATCTCAACAAACTAAAGGTATGAACACTTTTTAAAACAAAAAGTTACAGTTGTTATGTGTTTAAAAGCATTTCTGTAATAATTTGTATGTTTTTAATTTAATGTCGCATTTATTTAGCAAAAGAAAAACGACCGAAGTTGCGTTCGAAGTTGCGGAAATTGTGGAGAAACAGAATTTATTCCGTCATAGCTCTAAATGGACACAATGATGCAACTTGCGATGTTTCAGCATATGGAGGATGGATGGTCAGTGGAAGGTGAATACTCTGAGATAAGAGTGGAAGAGGTTTTGTGTCAGTGTGTGTCTGTTGCATTCCATCAGGGTTCTGCAGAGAAACAAAAATTATTGTCCATATTTTGTGGATGGCGTAAATTTCAAATGCATGCAGATACTTTGCGATAATAATTGTCGTGGCTTTCACTGGTGGAGCATTTCAGAGAGTTGCAACTTATGTGCACTTTATGTTTGTTGTTTATAATCTACTACACTTAGAGGTCTGGTTCTTAAAAATACTGCCTACATTAAACTTGTCCTTTGCCAAAAAACATTGGGTATGAATATTGCCAATATGATAGTGAATTTAGGTACTCAAAATCATATTGATGCACAAGTTTTAGATATTGGTGTACTAGATGCAAAAATATAACACTTAAGTGAGTACTCACATATTCTGCTATTTTTGCTGCCATGCATGGTACTTAATGGGAGTTGCTCTTCTGGCACTTAAGTTTCAGAGTGTTTATTGAAACCGACGTTTCGTCCTGAGAAAGTCTCCCTTGATGGTAGGCAACACGCCAGGTTTCAATAAACACTTTCGAAACTTACGTGCCAGAAGAGCAATTCCCATTGAATACTCACATATTTGATCCCAAATCACTTTTGGGTATTGGAGAAGGTTGAGCACAACTTGATAATTGAGATTGCTTCAACTTTTTTTAAAACTGCAACTCTTAAAATTATTTCCAGCCGGGATACTTCAGTGAAGTTGTGGGAAATTTCATCAAAACAAGAAATACGGAATATGTCTGGCCACATGGGGGCAGTAACAGCAGTGCAGATACTCGACGAGGAGGAAAGCAATCGATTAAGTTTGTTCTTTTAATTTGTTTATTTATTGAAAAGTAAAATTAAAGAGAAATTTAGAATTATATATATAATAAAACTATTTTGTTTTAATTATATATTAAATCGAAAGTAGTCGTAAGATGTATTTAATGTTGTCAACTTTGCTTTAATTTTGCTTTTCTCCCAAAGGTTTGAATTCTGAAATAAAAACTCTGAACCAACAAAAATAAATGGGTGTAACTTTTGTGTAATAAGAATCCTTATGACAAGATAGACACAGATTTGTGTGCATACTTAAGGTTGTCATGCATGGTCATGAAAAATATAATGTGTTAATTAATGATGGTTATTGTCATTTACAAACAAGCAATTATCCTAAAGGGAAAGTTCCCTTTTTGTTTGCGGACAATTACTCCAATTTTTCTTTCATTTCAAATTGTGTTTTCATATTTCAGGAAACCTCATATCAGCGGAGTCCGACAGCGAATTAATGCACGACATGTCCGTGAAGGAATTCCCACAAGAGCTCCTCCTAGTGACAGCATCAACAGATTGTTATGTTAAACTTTGGCTTTTGCCGCAGGGTTTTTGCATCAAGTCAATATACAATTATTCCCCTATTACAGCTCTCTGTCACAAACACAACTTTGTGTTTCTCGGTAAATCTTTTTTACGGTCTTACTGTGATGTAAATTTGACGATAGCTTTACTTTGACTTTTAATTAATTTGGACAATATCTTTATCAAGTTAAAATCATCAGAAAATGTGTGACTTTCATGAGGATAAATTTGTGTAAAATTTCGAGAGTCCAAGAAATATCCTCAATTTTGTTTTATTTTGGTCAGGTTCTGATTCAGGAAAGTTGACTGTGTTCAACTTATTGAACCGACAGCAGCTTTATGATGTCATAATTCATGATGACACAATCACTTCATTGCAGGTGAGTTCGTCTGTTGGTTGCTTAAAATAATGAGAATACTGCATCACATTTTTTTGGAAAAGTTAATTTGAACCCAGATCCCACACTTAAGTGTGTGACTATGTTTGTTACATCATGCACTTCACTTTGTTCGTGGATTGTTCAATATATTTCTCTGTTAAACGACATAGATTGGAACAATGCCGGGATAAATTAGGAGTTATAATAAAAAATATTGTCTTTAGTGTAATAACAACATGTTGACTTCAACATCTAATGATGGAAATCTAAAAGTGTGGGAATTTTGTAATGAAGACAAGGAACCAATCACAGCCAAGAATATTTCCAACCAACTTTACTTGAAGCCTAAGTTTAACCTGATGGAGTCTGATTTCTATGTTGAGTCTCGGCAGATATTGTGTTCGTGTTTGATCGATAACAAACTTTTCTATGGAGATGATGGAGTGAATGTTAAAGTGTTCGACTTGACTGCAGGTAATCACCACCTTTTATCTAACCATGTGTAGCCGTTTGCTACAATTGGACAAATTAAATCAGTATTCTTATAAACCTTGACACCATGAAACTCTGAAGGGGTCCCAGCAAATATTGAGAAGCCCTGATTCAATAAACAATATGTAAACATTCACATGGAAAGAAACACTCTCTGGACGTTTTAGTTCAACTGAATATTTCAGTGCAACTCAGTCGTTTTTAATATTCCTAATGTCATGATTTACTGACTTGGATGAAGTGTTGACTTAACCCCGGAGTACCTCCCGAAAAACTAGGGTTCTCCAGAACCAGGGTTGAAGGGTTTTCACTGAATGTATTAAATATATATTTGTTAAGTTCGACAATACCTTTGGAAAAGTATAGATTTACAGAGAATTTAACATCATTGGAAGCCATATTCTATTTTGCTTAAATATAATCGTGTTTTTCAGGAACACTAACCAAACTGTGCAACCACAAGTCTCCAGGTTTTACAGATTCCTGTTTCATGATGAACGAACTCATTTTCACAACTTCATTTGATCTGGATACTGGGGAGGGGAGTGTAAACAGTAAGTGTAACAGCCTAACAAAGTCTGTGTTCTACTTCACGTTTGTTAAAATCCAACTCATTGTTGATTATTACAAAAACAATAGAATGCTAAATTTGTGACTGTTACAAAACAATAGGATTTTTTGGTCAAAACATAAGTAGTTTCAAATAATTTTAACACCATGTCTTAATAACATTTTTTAAACAGTTTCAGATTCACACTATAATTGCATATTTTCCTTTTTTGTTTGTCAGTTCGAACTAATTGTGCTGAGTCACCACTTGCTTATGTTGCAAGTTTGTCATGTGATGAGTTTTCACGCTTCACTTGTGCCACTCATGATCCGACTTTGGATGAGAATATCTTCTTCACTGGTGGGGCAAGCTTGTTGCTATGGAAACCGCATCCCCATAAGAACACCAGGCAAGCCATCGGTTATTAGTTTTTAAATTATGAATGGAAACTGTGATTTACAGGGATTATTGTTTGCATTTATAATTGCAACTTATGTAATGGCAAAAGTCCGAAATATGGATTTCATTTCTCAGAAGTAAAAACTAAGTGTGTCAAAAAAAACATTTTTAGTTGTTTAAAACTTCCTCTACAAACTTGCAGTGTTGTTGCTTCCCATTAGTAATGCAACATAAATCACATATAAGAGTCACTTTAATGTTTATTCTAGTGAAACTACTTTGGAAAGAAATGGATTAGTTCATGTAAAGGGTGGAAATATTGCCGAGCTCAGCAAAAGTGCTGTGCATTCAGATGTGGAATCAGACTCAAGTGATGAAGAAACTGATTCTGGTTCATGGTGGTGGTCTAAAAAACTGGCTGAAACCGGTTCAAAGCAGATAAAAGGTGAACAGGATGAGAGCGAATCTGATTCAGATGAAAGTGAAGCTGAAAAAAATGAGGCAAAAAGTGAAATTGGTTGGACTGACTGGTGCTCCCTTTTCTAACTTCCTCGAATCTGTTAAATTTTGTGCAATAATTCTCCATGTTTTCTGCTGAAAAAGTTTGTTAGTAGCCTCAAGTACAACAAGATCTCTATGCTGTTTTTTTTGCATTAGATTTGTGTGGTTTCGTTCGCAAGATGATCAATAATTATTGTGTGGTGTTCATAGTTCATGTATGGGGCATTGTTGTATTTGGTGACATTATGCCATTTCATCTCTCTTTTGGTTGCTTTAAATACTTATTGATATTTCCCCAAACTGCCTGTTACCTATTTAGTTATCTATTGTATAATTTATTGTGGTTCACTTGTTTGTTCGAAATCTATGATAAAAAAGTTCATACAGCTAATTTTTGTATTTACTTAATTTAAAACATACAAATGTGCTCTAAATCAACAGCATATTTTTGTGCTTTGCAGATGGTTAAAATGCAACATTAGTTTTTATGTAAAATGTCAGATATTGTAACTCACCAAGAGTTGGACACAGGACTCCATGCAGACAGTGTGGAGTGGTGCCCGGTGGATCCTCACCAGAACATCCTTGCAGGGGGAACTTATCAGTTGAATGAAGTGGACCGGACGAGGTTTGGGGAAATCAAACTTTATCGACACGACGAAAACACTCTGAATGATGTTTGGTGTGGAAAATGCCCAGGAATACTTGATATGAAATGGTCCCATCACACCCTGCCTGGTGGCGTGGTTGTCTTGGCAACGGCGGACGCCAAAGGGTCGCTTACTTTGTATCAGCTAAAGGCCGACAGTTTGTGCCTTTGGAAGACTTTTATGCAACCAGAGGAATCTATAGCCTTGTCACTGGACTGGGCGACTCGACGTGAAAATAACGATTGTCCGAAAGTTGTTGTCAGTTATTCCACAGGACATATCTGTGTGTTCCAAGTCTCAAAAGATGAGATTACAGTTGTGCAGAAATGGAAGTCCCATGACTTCGAGGCGTGGATCACAGCGTTCGATTATTGGGAGACGGATAAAGTTTATACTGGAGGAGATGACTGTTTATTTCGTGGTTACGATTTACGGACGAATTCTCCTATTTTTACCAACAGGTCACATGACATGGGCGTTTGTAGCATTCAGTGCAGCCACTTAAAGGAGAATCTGTTGGCCACCGGAAGTTACGACGAAAACGTAAGACTGTGGGACACGCGAAAAATCGGTAAAACTCCTCTGTCGACGGTTCACGTTGGGGGCGGGGTGTGGAGGTTAAAATGGAATCCCACAAATGTCGATTACTTGGCGTGCGCTTGCATGCATAACGGGTTTTCAATCATTGACTGTAAAACTGAACCAAAAGTGATTGAAAGATACGAAAATCACGAGTCTTTGGCGTATGGCATTGACTGGCGCTACATGGACCGTGAAAACAAAGTTGAAAGTTCAACTATTGCTTCCTGCTCGTTTTACGATCACAAATTATGTTTGTGGGACTGGAAGAATAAATTAATTCCTTAATCGTCGGTTTTTGTATTTCAGTTTCATCAGTGTGTTGACCTTTACGGAGTGTACTTTCTTTCTTTTCAATCATATTAGTCTTTCTGGTAAACCAGGACTGTCCACAAAGTTGACAAATTATTATTTGTAAACAAAAAGTAGGCCTTGCAGATTATCAAAGTTTTTGGCTTTTATTAATTCACCCAAACATTGAATAAAAGACTATTGATTAAATATTTCGTGTTTTTAGGTTTCTCGAACACATCCATGTAAAATAACTCACAACAATAACTTTTTTCAAAATAACGGTTGACAGAAATAATAGCCCGTAACGCATGAGTGATTTCACATCGTATCTCGGCAACAAATGACGCTGAATGGATTTGTGAGGATTGAACAAAATCGTCCAACATGAAGAAAGCAATATTAATAAACATGTATACAACGAGGCACAAAGCGCCGAAGTAGTGTTACAAAGTTATGGGAAGCAGCAGACTCTACTTACGGAAACCACACTCAAAATCATGTAGTATTGTTTTCGAACGCTTAAAAAACATCGTATTGTTCGCTGTCGTAATCAAACAATTGCGAAATAAACAGGGGCTTCTTAATGGAACAATGGCTTCATTGTTACACTTTGTCTCACGGGTGTGTGTATCACACACACTAGTGCTTTATGCGGTGACGTTTCAACCCATAATATTGGTTTGTTGTCAACCGTGTAGGATTTATCTCTGGACAGGACAATGCCTGATAAATTACCCCTGGCTTAACTACACATGCGGGACTGCGTAGTATCTATAGTTGATTTCAGGCTAAAGTAATTTATCAGGAGCAAGAGTAAAATTTATTTTGAAACATAAATTTAAAAATAAACTTTGTATGCTATTGTGTCTCAAAGTATTTTGGTAATCTTCAAACAGTTCCTTAATTCAGGGCTAACCAGGTAGCTTTAGTTTAACAAACTTTATCAGTATCAAGCCATGTGAATATCAAACCAACCAGGAAATGTTTTCATATATAAACATATGGTACACAAATTAAAAGTACTGTTAAAACATACAAAAACACAGTTAATGAGATTAAAACAAGAATCTAAAGAAGAAGTATGCTCTAAAAACTATGAACATACTGATCAGGTTTCTTTGTTATATTCTGCATGTGGTTTTGTGTATTATCTTGTATAGAAAGGTGGCCACAATGAAATTTATACAAACATTGTTGCTTTTCAGGAAAATGTCGACAGTTTTTAGTTTACAATCTGTCCCTTGTATTTCTTAAAAAACTTTACAATGTCAGCGGTCCGTCCTCAAAGTGCGGTTGGTGATGTAAGGAGTGGACTTGATATAAGTATTAACCTCCCGCAGACACCAGGCACTGGTGAACAAAGGTATGTACACATACTTTGTTGAACTAAACCTTGCTTTCTTTGTGCTATACTTATTCATATATTTGGCCTGTTTGGCTAGTGAGTTTAATATAGCGAGTTTGATATAGTGGTTGTAGTGAGTTTGATATAGTGGTTGTAGTGAGTTTGATATAGTGGTTGTAGTGAGTTTGATATACAGGTTGTAGTGACAAAAAAGGTATGATTAGTTCAAATTTAAAGATCAATTAAAATTTGCTCAGTGCCATATTTTGTGCACTTCAATGCCATGTTGGTACAAATGTAGTCATATTAAAAAAAATGTATTGACCTCTAAAATTTGTTGACAGGTATTATGGTACATTGACATAATTTTGTAATATTGAAAATCGATGTTTAGAGCCGGTTCCACTCCCAGACCTGCAACAGCAGGATTGGCCACTGGAAGATCAAGTGTTTCTACTCCAAGACAGTCAGTAAGTATCAATTTATGTCTTGTCATGAACTTGCTTTCATTTTCAACTATTAACTTTACTATTTTTCAGACCATCCCTGATGACACTGGCCCCCATAGAGATGCACTTTCATATTTTGACAGCTTTAAAAAGGATGAGTTGCGAGAATTTATTGCTCAAAGCACGGCTAGTTGGATGCTGTCACCTGATTTTAGGTTTGTATAAAATGTAAAAAATAGTGTGAGGTTGTTAAACTTAAAGTGTGAGGCTGTAAAAGAAAACTCTAAGCTTGTGCCTCATAAACACTAATGATCAATGTAATTGTAAAAATTCTGTTCATGCAAAAAATTTTTGTGTAATCGTCTTTTCGACTGTCATGTACACACGTAAATTTTTGTTGCAATCTATTAATACTGATGATAATTGTTGTGAATTTTTTCCAGGGGTAACACATCACTACCATGTGGGCTCATCTCCAACCTAACTTTAAACCAAGACCCTGACATAACTTTGCTCTTTGCTAAAGAAGAAGATGTTCCCAACTTGGAATACAGAGAACTGCACCAGGTTAAAAAAGTGTTTTTACCACAAGTACATTGTTTGCAAAGTTTGAACTCTACTGGTTTGTATCAACTGCATGTTGACTGGAGAAACTGATAGTTTCATGGTAGCTTTCTACTTTTTATACTTGTCATCTGCAGATTATTTAAATTGATTCTAATATTAATGTTTTTTCCAGATTGTTAGAGAATTAACAACTGGGATATTCTGTGGCAACCAAATGCCATCACTTTGTTTAGAACCAAACTTTGATTCAAGTTCAACTTGCCAGATGCCAATTGTGTACAAAGATACAAGAGTTGGTAAACCAACATTTTTTTATCACTGTTGCTTTGTTATGAAAAAAACAATGGGTACTTGATTAACTATATGAAAAAAATAACTTATTTACCTTACCATGAACATGAAAAGATTAAAATTGGGGTTTGCATCATGTTATATGTACGTAGGTGTTAACCCCATTATCTTTTGCCAAACCAATAGCCTAACTATCATTGCTAAACCTGTTATTAAGTAAAGTCCTATCCATTGATACCACATAAATATAATAATTTCCCCGCAGGTCAAGTGCTAATGGCTGTTGATTATGCCATGAAGTCCTTCTGGCACGGAGTCTATGTCCCTAAAAAGAAAAGAAGCAAATTATCTGAACGCTGGAGGGCGCTACTTGATGTCAACACAGCTACTGGGGAATACAACAAAGCGAAAAATCCATACTCCGATTTTACTGCTGCCGGTGGGTGGCGCACTTGAGTAAATATGCAACAGCCGATTTAGGCCAGAGTTTACAGAAAAACGAGTACGTTATTAAGGCCTTGAGTCGCCAAGGAATTCTTGAAGAAGTTCGGCAAATAATGCGGAATTCCAATTTAAAAAAAACTACATTAATTGTCAAACACAAACAGAAACATATATCTTTCGCAAACTCCCTCTAAGCTCAATAACTATAACAGTGCGTTAAACAGAATATTTCAGTGTAACGCAGTAGTATTTAATGTTGCTAATGTCGTGATTTAATGATGGAACTTCTGGGCTTAATTCCCGAAACACAGAAGTTCCGCAAAACCCAGGTTGAAGCGTTCTGAACCAAGTGATTCACATTAAGTGCTCCTTTATTACACAAGGGCAAGAAAACGTCACTGACAAGAATGAGTTCAAAGATCTTTACTCCGAATTGAACAAAGTTGACCCAAGTGGTCAGGCAGCAGAGAAAGAAAACAGATTCTTCAGCAATTATTCGGGTAAATTTATATTATTCTTTTGTTAATGTAGAACTTTGAACATGCAATTTCGCTGACAAAGATTCGCCTGTAGAAGATTTTCCCGCGCTTTTATCACGTGACCACTATTGTTGGCGAGCTGGTGTCGAGTTTGAAAAACCTGTATCGTCCGTTTAAATTTCACAAGGAAATAAATTGCGTAAAGGTTCAACCCAACTAATCGGGTATCTGGATTCGATTCCTTTTTTTACCAGAATACGCTCGTTGCGTGATCACAACCTTCTTGTCGCGTGTGCGATCGTCGCCCGTCGCGAACGTGGTCGCGATTCATGCAGCAAGCGACGTGACGTCAGCAGTCACACTACCAGACCACGATCATATCCACCCGATGGCGCTGCAGAGACTACAACGGCGATTGCGTCATCACGTGATGAAACTTATATTTTTATGAATGATTTTAATAATTTCCACGCACGTTGTGTCAGTGACCCCGCTTTTAACTTTTCCACTTGATTTACTGCATTGAAAATATCGAGTCGCATAATCTTTGTAATGTTGGAACACAAAATATCCCGTCAGATGAAGGTGATTAGAGATGGAATGGAACGAGATGCAACCACAAGAAGAAATCTTGCACTCCTCCGATTTATCGCATCCGTATCAGTTCTCTTGGTGGCGCTGCGGCGTCGTTTAATGCGAGTCCCCAACGTGGACGGGCTTCTCACCCCTCTGTCAGGTGGGAGAATAAAATCTCGTTTGTTTAACAAGTGATAATTACTATATTGTGTCGTCACAAAGGTGACGTTCTACGAACCGAAACCGAAATCCCCCCATTCGCTGTTCCTCCCAAGAGTGCTCACTCATGCGAGACCTTCACGCTTGACCACACGGGCGAAAGGCGACACCTAGTGACGGCACACGGGGAGATCCAGTTCGACGTCGACACTAACGACATAGAGGTAAGTGACGTCGGCAACAACTACGTCATTTCCTGTTACCTTTTCACATAGTAAGTGATTGGCAGGTTATATGTGATGATGACTGGAGTAATCGTGTGAGGAATGATGCCAAGAAACACTTGAAGGAATTGTTGTTGAACAGGCCGAGGCAAGAGTACCCGACACCCACAACCTTCCAAGGTATCAACTTTGTCGCGAATCGTTTTCAGAATTGGATTTTTATTTCCAACTCGGAAATTATTTTTTGAGACAAATAACATTGCTTTGCAGAAATAATTTTATTACTAAACATGGCGTCGTTGAGGAGCAGTAAAAAAAATAGAAATGATTGTAAAAAAATTCTTCAATCTGTGTGAAGGTAGCGACGAATATTACGTGGTCCACATTCCTCTTTCAACTTACTACCCTGCCACCCCGCCCCAACCCGCGTGGCTCCATGCAAGGTATCAACTCCTGAGCACTTACAGACCAAGAAAACTCCCAATGAATGACCTCCAGCTTGCTGAGATGTTTAAGAGGGTGTTCGGGTTCAGGCAAGCTCTCGCTAATAAGGTGAACTGGGATTTCTTTTACTTTTATCAACAAAATAATGGAGGAAACTTGTTAAAAACAAGGCGAAAATTTGATAATGACACTCTATAGATTGGAGACGACTGATATTATCAACAAATCTATTGCTTTATTTTGTAGTTTTTGCATCAGTATGTTGAAGAACGTACAACGCAGAAGTAGTTGCAGAATATTTCACATCAGTTTTTGGCAAGGGGCATCGAAGTTGAGTTGTACAGAAAAGAATTGTTGGATGAGCGCAAGGAAGTTTCTGTTTTTAGGATATAATGTTTATGCGCGGAACAATGAAATTAGCCATGATTTATTGTAATGTCGAGGAGATGGTTTGACTTCATGTTTTTGTTCTTGAAAGGAGAATGACGAAATTAAAAGTGTCAAGGTTAAATTGTTGGCTCAGAAAATGTGGTTGTTTTGTTTGTATTCAGGACAGAAAAGGGCATAGCGTTAAGCAAGGTCGCAGTGGTGAAAGTAGACATGAACTATCCCGTAAGAATCCAACAGTTAGTGTGTTATGATGGTTATAAGAAACTTAACTTCATCAAATTTTTTATTCACCTTTCTTAAGAAATCTTACGTGGGATACGAAAGCACAACATAAACCTCAGCAGAGCTATTGTCACATGACAGTCCAGTCCTGTTTTTGTTTGTCTCCGCATTCGCTTGCCTGTGTTCGTGTGCGCTTAAGAATACCATCATATTAAATATGGCTTCTCTATTCAGGGCAATAGTTTCGTGTAAGTTTAATCGTCTGCTAAGATTGTTTTAAAAGAGCTTTCTTCTTCAAAACGTCACCCATTTCCTATTTTCTCATCTTAGAGTACGGAAGGTTGCCTCAAACTTTCCTCATGTAGAGGTCTAAGCGCGCCCTTTGTTGCCCTCATGCGGAAGACAGCAAGCTCCAGTTTATTTTCCCCCGACGTGCAGGTATGATTTCTATTGTTCAATGGTCTTCACAAAGCACACCGGCCCAATTAACATGCTTTACCGTTTGTGTTGCAGGGCATGACGTTACTTCACCAGGCTTGTATTTACAACAGGTCGAGTATTTTGAGTATTCTTCTCGGTAACAAACCGTCTCTGAATGTGAGAAGGACGGAAATCAACTCAAAAACAACCCGTGAGTTTCGTTCATTTCCCCGGTTGGCTGCAAAGTAAATCAAAGAGAAACCGTCTCATTTCAACAACAAGTTTCATCGATAACTTCCCGTAAACGCTGCCCGGGTTCAAAAACACACACGTGATGTAACAATACGTTTTGTTGTAAAACAATTAGATAGCATCTCAACATAACAATTGATCATGGTCTCAACATAACAATTGATTTATTGTAAAAAATACTCTAAACCAGTGGTTCTCAACCTTTTAAGTTTGCGGACCGGTAAACTTTCAAAATAAATTTTGCGGACCGGTGGACTTTTAAAATCACCCCAAAATGTAGCCTAATTACGACAAAATTATGCAATTCAAAAAAAATATGAAATTCAATTTAATGAGAGGATTGCTGCTGTCTGTTTGATGTCATACATGTTAAACGCGGGTCTAATGAAGTTTCTGCAAGGCGACATTGAGACATAACATTGTAATATATTTCGGCAGGAAAGTTGACGCGGGCCGGCGACTGAGAACCATTGCTCTAAACTACTTGCACTGAATCAATGTTAAAAATATATAAAGTATAGTTTTGTGAAATTTTTTCTTGCCGTTTATGTTAAATATACGTAACTCATTACGTAAAAACTGACGTAGAAAGCCAGAGAAGTTCAGTCGATATTCACGACGAAGATTTATTTTTTGAGAGGACTGGTGAGACGTTGGTGTAACTAACACTGGAAAGTCCGATCAAACATTCTTGCTGAACTTTCTGTTTGAAATAACTGTTTTTGTGTGGTGTGACGTCATAATTACTGGTTTGTTGTGTCACACTGGTTTTTGTTTGTGTGGTGATTTGTGTTGTGGAAGATTATTGTTCAGCTCTAACAGATTTGCTGTTGTTTTGATGGAATTTTATTGGCATTTTCTTCAGTGTGTAATAAGTGGATCAACCCCTAGTTTGTAACATATGCAAATTTATAAAATAAATATTTAAAATGCAAATAAATAACTTGCACAGAAACTTGCTTGTGTAAAGCGCTCTTTAATGAAATTAATTTTGAAAAGCTTTAATTTTTTCCTGACTTTTTCCATGAAAACTTTTTCTGGTAAGCTGTATTGTGAGTTACTAATGTTTCTTCGTTTAGGGGCAACCCCTCTTCACTTTGCGGCTCGATGCGGCGCCCTCGAGTGTGTGACAGCGCTCCTAGCGAGCAAAGTGAATCCATTTTTGAGCGATGCTAGGGGATATTCTGCCATACACATCGCATGTTCCTCGGGTCACACGAGTGTTGTGAGGTCATTACTACGACGTCATCCAAATTTACTCGAAGTTCGTGCGACTGGAGGGTGAGTGGGCAGCACACAAAGTACATTAAAACACCATTTGACTTTATGTTTGTGGCGAATGCAGTAAAATTGTCTTTCTTTTCAGTGATGACTCAGCAATATTTTGAAGGTATTTTCACAAACTAACTTTGCGTCATGCAATCAGTCATCCGTGAACAATTGATCAATCATTGTTTGTAATTCATTTTGTGAAACACATCCATAATTACTGCATTAACCCATATATACCAACCATCTATTGTTGGTATGGCAATGTGTTTTTTTGCACTGAAAACAGAACAAATTTTTTTTTATCCGTTGCCTTTCTATTCTAGCCTCACATATGTTACATATTGCTAGGGAAATACTCAAAAATCATTCGGATTCCGTCGAATCTGGACCGAATTCCAACATTTAATGATGCCATTAATTAATATTGGTCATAAAAGCAACAGCAATTCTGTTAACGACGTAACTATACGTAAGTGTTGTCTTTCCCCCGTTAATTTGGACTTTGTTTGTTTCATGCGGTGTCGTTTTCGCAACGACAATGTGAAATTCTTATCGAAGTTGTTACAATCTGAGTGGAGCGCATTCCACGTACGATATTCGGGTTAGGTCTGACTCATCCCTGTGTATTGCATTTCTGTCTTGCAACGTTATTTAAACTAACCCCGTATCTAACCACCACTGATTTCGTCACCAATGAAACAAATACGTCACGAAAATGGGAATTTAATGAGAAACAGCTGCTGATTTTTTACCACACCGGGTTTCGAACCCTGACTCTCCTTGCCATGAATCCCGATCAGGATTCTTGTGCTTAATAAAACGTCGAGCGCCTTCACCAATATTGTTGAAATAGAGACAACGCTACACCACTGCTCGTTGCTGCCTCAAGTGGAGCGCTCGATTGCCTCAAATTTCTCATCAAGTCTGGCGCCACCGTGCGATCGTGTGACGTCAACAATGACGGTCCCGTGCAAAGAGCAGCCCTCAGTTACCACACTGACGTCATCAAATATTTGATTAGTTTGGAGGGGAGGAAGGATGGTGATGACGAGGAAAGTTTAAACGTGTGGCCATCTTTGGTTGGTGAGTGACGTCATTGTTGGTAATAGCACCAGGATTACGTACTGAAATTACGCTGAAGATGCTTTTTGCGTATATGCGTATGTATTTATGAATTTATTAGCAGGGCGGATGACTCTTTAAGGAACTTTGGTTCCATCGGTTGATGTTGTAATTTTGAGAAAATTTTGTTTATTTTCGGAATAAGTCGGAAACTCTGTGTGTGGAAAATGTGACAATTTATTTATTTATTATTCCCTAACATTATTGCAACCTCACAAAAAACAAATTGTCTATTTAAGAAATGCTGGAATGCCGATTCGTTTCCCGCCAAGACGCTTCGCTTCGTTGCCTCGAGGTTCTGCTTCATCGCACACCGACTTACTGGCGCCCTCTGTTGGCGGCTGATGCAGTTCCTCCTCTTGTTAATTTGCTCCGGAGCGCAAGAAGAAGACCCAAGTCAGGAACCATGTCCCTTGATTCTGGTTCGTTTTTAACTGTGGTCAATGTGGGCACATGTTTTTCGTCGGGTAAATTAAATATAAAGCTATCCCGGCGACTGTGCGTGGTGTTCGCCCGGCTGTTTCGTCACTGCCCCAAAGGCTGCACGGGTGAGACCTAGTGGTCGAAACACCCACTAAACCTGACTGGCACTCACTAAAAGACGTGTGTTGTTTGCCGCTAGATGTCGCTGCAACGTTTATATTCCCGCAATAAGCTTCGTTAAATCTTTACGCGGATGCACCGAGTGTGTGTTTGGGGTTGGAGTCCAAGTTGTAACTCCAGAAATCCCAAACCATCGAACTTGATGGTCGAGGACTCAGTGAACATTTGTGTTGAAGGTTTAGGGAAGGATTTGGAAGACGAGACGACTTCTCCCATAAGATCACTCGCTTGTTCTGTTATTTGCCTTATGTCGGAACAGGATGACGTCAGAGTTGAGATTGCGAACGCTGGAGCGATTCCAAGTAGGTGTTAAGTCACGTGGTCAATATTTCACTTTTGTCAGGGTAGAAATCGTATTTAAATATCTGTTCAGTATTTTTTTGAAAACCACGTAAAAACGTAAGAGAAGTTGTGTGTCTGACTCGGAAACCCTCATGGTTTTATCGGTGCTATTTTATGTATCACGTTTTCTGTTCATGTCTGCAGTAACTTTGCGTAAAAATTATGTAATTTGTGCAATGTCTGCTTATCGTACAGCATTTGATTAAGTTAAGTGTAAAATATATTGAATATGCCGTCGATTGGTCAGACTTGTTTCTTCTCTATCGGGGACTATTTTTCGCAGCTCTTATTTCTCTGTTGAAACCCATGGCCTCCCACGATCTTGATCCGGTGCACCAGGATCTGGAATCTACGGATGAGAGATGCGAGATTCAATCGCGTTCTTCTGTCGTTCTCTCGGATCTCGCTCACGTGGATGACAACGCGTCACGCATCGCCGCACATGGTGGTATCCGACCGTTAGTTGAACTCCTCCAAGTTGACGTGAGTCAGAAATAACAGGAGGGGAATTCTGGATTAAATTTATTGCAGTTGGTTTAAAACCGATGCCTCACGTCCGTCGTATACTTCCCATGGGATTTGAGGTAATTGTAACTTTCCAGCTTGTATTGTTCCAGGTTGTGGATGTGCTTGTCAACGTCATCAACACCCTGGCTTCACTCTGTCGGGGAGACACGAGTGGTGCGGGTGACATCCAGCGGAGAATTATGGAGTGTGGAGCTTCCGGGTTCCTGGTTGATTTTCTCACGGTGAAGGACGATTCGCTTCAGACGGCGACTGCTGACGCGATTGCTGCTGTTTGCGATGACAACCAGGACAACCAGGTATAACGGGTGTGGGGATGAAGCTTGTTGTGAATTGTGACCTAAATATTAATCCACACTTGTGGGATTTTGAACAATTGAATATTTTCAGTCAAGAAGTGAAGTCGTTGTTTATATTGCTTGCAGTAATCATTTTGTTTGGCCGGTGTTATTTTTGCAAAAGATTTACTGAAATATTAAAATTGGTCTTTTTTGTTGTTTTCTAAATGTCAGAAAGTTGAAAATTTAACCGAAGATTTCACGCAGAACGAGTTTGTTCAAATCGGAGTCTTAGCGCCGCTGGTGGCGATATTGCGAGGACATTGCATTCCCGCTCAGATGAAAGCTGCGCTTGCTGTTGGATGCATTACTAGAGGGAACCAGGGAGCCCAACACGAGGCGTCGTTAGAAGAAGCTCCGACCGCTCTGTGTCGTCTGTTTCAAGTAAGTAGAGAATGAAGTTACAAAAATCAAGTTTGTCAAGTTTAAAGAATTTTCTTATTGAAACCTTGTGACTTGTAGTGGAACTCTTTTACGGCATTTTTTTATTTTTCCTTTCCATTTTGCAAAAAAAACATTAATCAACCCAATGTAAAGATTTCCATCAACTGTCATTTTCGTAACAGATTTGGTCGGATGAGGTGAAGGAACGCGGCGCATGCGCACTGTGGTCGTTGGCCGGTCACCACCCTGAGCAGCAGAGAGCAATTGCTCGCAGAATCGGGACGAGTCAAATCATTGACATGTTACTCAGCAAATCCGACACGCTTCAGTTGATCGGTAAAAAGTTGCTTTATTTCTGATATTTGAAATAAAACAAACGAATAATATTAAAAATTAAAACAGTGTATGTCGGTAAAACAAAATGACTTCAGAAAACACAAGATCCCAATCAGTGGAAGTTGTCGCTAAAAAGATTCTTCGCGGAGTATTTTAGCAAAACGATTTTATGATGTCAATGGCTGGAATGTATTGACTCGTTTGTAGGTTGCCAGGCGGTGGCAGCATGGAGCTGGAAAAGTTCATCGAGTCAGGCGCGTTTGTCACGTGACAACACTATTCCTCCGCTCATCCGGTTGCTCAGGTTGGAGAAAACCAGTCGGAAAGTCGTCATGGGAACACTGGATGCTATCAACAAGATGTGCATTGGTGCGTGACAATTTTTCCTACCTCTGTAACGTGCATTTCAGGTATTATCATGACGACAATGGCTGCGCGTGAAGCTTTTTTGTTTTCTAAAGCATTAGAGGGAGCTTGAACGTCTGGTGTTGGTTTTTAGCAATTAGAAAATATTGGTTTCGTTCAGAATGCAATATTTTGTGTTTGTAAAATCAGTGAATTTCCTAAAGTTTGTTTTTGATAAATTTGTTTATTATTATTTCACTTTATTTTCACATCGGTCCAGGTGTAGCCCACATAAACAACAAGACCTCTCAACTCACAATTGCCGAAGAGGGCGCCATTGAGCTGCTGGTCAACAGAGTGTGGAAAACGTCACGTGACGAAAAGATGCAGGTGACGCGATGCCAGAAATTACGTCATAGAGTCGCGATTAAACAAAAGATGTTTGTTCTAAAGGTCGATCTTCTCCATTGTTTATCGTGTCTTGTTAGCGGTTGTCAGGAGAACGAAGACAAACTGAACGAATTGGACGGATTCGGATTCGAAATTATTCTGCAAGTCTGCAACTCGCCCAGTATGGTGGGTTTGTTGTAAAACCTTTGTGATGTAATAAAGAATGCTCAATATATAGTACCGGGTGGGTAATCCCCACCTCTACTACTTGTTTCCCACAACTCCTGTTGAATCTGCGAAGCTTGCTTTAAGCCAGGGTATTTACTTTCTATTGAAATTTACGTACAAATAATTGGCGATAAAGTTAATTGCGTGTGCATAGTTTATGTGTGAACGAATTGGAAGTAATTTTTACAAACATATGTTTTGTTCTTTCTAAGGCGGTGAAATTACAAGCAGTATCCGCACTAACCATGTTCGCATTCAACCGAATCCAACAACAACAACGGATTTCACGCTTGGGTGGTTTGACCCTCATAACGTTTGAGGATTTATTTCGGTGCAAGGATCCGATTTTTAAAACTACCGCAGCTTTTCAGGTAAAGTTGGAAAGAAATATCTTGTATCTTAGACAGCTTTGTGAGATGAATTGAAACCTCATGCAATAATATAAACCTTGTGATTTATGTGGGACGAAAGCGGGGATGAAGTGGTTTTAAGTTATAGCAGTTGTGTATTTAACAGCTGGTTGTTCTCGCTCGCATCATAACAAACACTTCCCTTGTCGAATCTTCCGCTAGAGGCGTCATTACGCTCGTCAACTTCCTCGATGACGTCAACGATGACGTAGTGGCAATGGCAGGTACGTGTTGAAATATACATTCGACTTTTTGGGTGATTTGTAGTTTCACATGAAAGAAAGATGACGTAATGATGACGTATTACAGCGGATTATCTTGCGTCACTCGCCCACACGAGGGCGGGCGTTCCTGAAGCCATCGTCACTTGCGGCGCTGTGGAGAAACTTCTTGGTAAAGTGAAGTCGGAGAATCAGTTGGTTCGACAAACTGCTGCCCAGGCATTAGGTTAGCTATCTATATATGATTTCTATGGAGTTGTCGGGTGACAAAATAACGTGAGATTGTTTAGGAAAACATGCACTTGGTTTCCCTATTACCTTATGTATTACATTGACATTTATCTATTTCCACGTGGTTTAAACTTGATGACATTTTTAGGATATTTATCTTTCAACCGAACGGCGAGCAGAGAGTTGATGACGTCATGTAGAGCGACTGAAGGCCTTTACGTCACTCTTACGGATAATTTGGGTGAAGATGGAAAAGTGTCTGATGAGTTTGTAGCCGAGTTTAAACGACAGGCGACTATCGGTTTGCCGATTGTTAAAGAAAAGAGGAGTAAGTTCGTTACAATTTGTGTTAACGTACATTCTACTGAGCTTAGACACAAGCTTTCATGCAGCAAAAGTTCTGGGGTTTATTTCAATCATAAAAATATCAACCTTTGTTTATTCAGGGCCGTCAAGACCTCAAACAGCGCAAACGAGGGGAAACACCTTACATGTTAACGGGTAGGAAATGCCTCGTAGTGTACGTTAAAATACAGGAACACTGAAATGTGGATTTTTTCAGAGCTGCTCACCGGACGATGAGAGCACGTTCGATTTCCCCAGCCAACAGAAAAGTTTCTACAAACAAATAAAACTTTTCTGTTCCTTTGTTATACTTATTTTAGAACAACAGTTTCCTGTTTTTCTTTTCTTGTCAGGTTCAAAACATTGTATGCAGTTGCGCGACAAATTCGTGTAGTTTGTAAATATTTCACTGTGAAAATTTATATGCTTCCTGTATTATGTGAAAGATTGTTAGATGCTGTTTTTTTATGTTCTTGCATTCCCTTTTGAAGTGACACGTTTTGTGAGATTTATAAAACTGTGAACATCCCAGATTCTTCCACTGATGTAACATTTTTTTACTCATAATTGCATCGTGTGCACTTAGTAAAGAATGTTTGACAAAGTTAGACATATGCATATTTACCTTAAATTTTTGTAGAAATCGAGTAGCTTTACTACAATAAATTGTTGGCTTCCAACCGAATATTTGTAATATAGAATATTGCTCGTTCATGCAAAATGTATATCAACTTGATTCAATCTGCCTATTTTGTGTGTACAAAAAAAAATTAGGTAATTATTTCAAGTCAGCAATCAGCATTAGAACAGTTGGAAAATGCTACTACACTGGGTAACAAAGTTTTTTCCAAACTTGATCCACGTATAAGTCTGTGTAAAACAGAATTCCGTGCAAATTTTAATGATTAGGTGTAAACAGGGCCACCATCTGTTATTTTTGTTTGCAAATTTAACTTGAAATACTACACGAAATCGTAGCGTTAATATTCGCACAGATTTCTATGTTGCATAGGTTTATATGTGGATCAAGTTTGGAAAAACTTTGTGACCCGGTGTAAAAGTATCTTCCAGAAAAGTTAATGTTCTGGTTGCGAGGATAAAATCGCTGTTCGTGTTGGAAAATCACTGAAGCGTGCAAGAGACGAATTTGTTTTGTTTACATTTTCTCGGGAATTAGTTTGTTTAAGAACTTGCTGCTACTGTACTTATGTAGTTAACCGTAAGCAGGTTTCTTTATATCTGAAAAATCACCTTTGCATCTGCGCTTAAATGGTTTTTCTGGGTCGGATTGGAATAATTGTTGTTATTGTGTAATTTTATCAAAAATTTGCAAAGGCAAACAGAGCCAGTGTGTTGTTCTTTAAATATACAATAAATTTCATGACCTTGTCTTCTGTAAACCAAAGTGCTTATGTGTTGTGGAAGTGATATTAAATATAAAACACCGCATATTTCATCGGAAAACTTGAAATTATGAAGAGAAACAAAGCCGTTTCAATAGATGTTGGAACAGCAGTGAATGCACTTTGCCTCAGTAAGGACAACAGTAAAGTGGTCATCGCTGGACGGTCTCTGTTGAAAATTTATCATGTTGATGAGGTTAATGGTTTCAGCGAGCACCTTAATCTTCATATTGGAAGAAAACAGGTTTGCTCCGATGGAATTAATGTGTGCCACTAAGTTTGATAGTGCTGATTGTGTTTCGTTTCATGTTATGAGTGTATGTTTTTGCAATTGCTGTTGTATTTTTAAGGGAGGGATATTGGTATTTTTCTTTGCTCATGACTGGCCAAAGCCAGTTACCACCCAACAAAATAATACATCATAAGTTATTGAAATCAAATTAGCTTTTACCTGTGGCTGCATGCTTAACCTAATTTTTTAAGATTACAATTGCTGTTCATCAGCATAATTAGTTTACACATACACAATTAATTAAAATGTTTTGTTTTTTCATTTCAGGGTTTGAACATGAGTTGTTCTGACGTGGGTTGGAGTCCCGTGGATGAAAATTTGATCGCAACTGCTGCTACTAATGGAGCGGTTGTAGCTTGGGATTTAAACACTCCTGGTCGTGAAAAGAAGCTCGCTATATTGTCTGAACATCGTCGCACGGTCACAAAAGTTTCGTTTCACAACTCGGAAGGAAATCTTTTGCTAAGTGGATCACAGGTGTTTTATATATGGGTGGTTTTTAAATAAAAATGTGTTTCTTATGTAGATGGGACCTGTCAAGACCGTTAGACAAGTTTGTTTAAATTTGCATTGTCATATGACACAAGCCTTTTTCGCAATCAGCAAATCTTGTTCGTTAAAGTTTATTTTCGTACTCAATATAACTTGTAACACTTCTTACAGGAGCACGTACATTTTTCTGTAAGAAAATATATGCATCACAAGTGATATTTTGCTTTTGGCTGCAAACAAGTCAAAGCAGAGTGTAAAGTTTATAAAAATATGTGTTTATTCAAATAACAAGCTTAGAAGCCATATTGTATCATTTGTTTTTTAAAGGACGGAACGATGAAGCTGTTTGATTTGAGGAGAAGGGAAAGTACCTACACGTTTCAAAGCAAAGCTGATGGCGTGAGAAGTGTTCAGTTCAATCCTCATGAATATTTTATTTTTGCTGCTAGCTTCGATAATGGTTATGTACAAGTAAGTTTTAGGGGTGTGCTAACTTATTTAAAAATACCTGCAGCCAATTTTAAACTGAATCTGGATATTTAATGCTGTCATGTTGTGAAAATCCCCTCACTGTCATATTGTAACATATGAAACCATTTCAAAATCTAGGTTTTTTTGAAATAGTTGGTATGTCCTTCCAGTGAAACAGTAAACCAGTGCTTGTGATACTAAAAATGTTCCCGGTATTAATGCAAACTCAGCATTTTAGTGAGAAAAAATTAAAATATTGCACCAAAAGTTTTCATGTTAATTTTGGTTGTTGTTGTTACTAGATATGGGATTACAGGCGACCTACAGGTTACGTTCACCAGTTTATCGCACACAAGGGATCTGTGTATACTCTCGACTGGCACCCTGATCCAGATCATAAAATGACTCTTGCCACTGGAGGGCGTGATAACATGGTTAAGGTGAGTGATTGTAATAACACGAATAATTTTTTAACTCTGTTTTTGCACTGGAGGGCGTGTGAAAGGTGGTTTTCATGTCATTGCTGGTAACGGATCTAATCATTGTCGGTGTTAAATATTGTTTTCCAATGTTTCCACTTGTCGCATTCCAGGTTTGGTCGATTGAAAACAACAGGGAGAAAGAAATAAACAATGTTCCAACCATGTCGTCCGTAGCTTCGGTTAAATGGAGACCCCACCATCCAGAGCAACTTGCTACTATATCTATGATGCTTGAATTCAGCGTGAACATTTGGCATCTGCATAGGAAATATGTCCCATTTGCTCATTTCCAGGTATGAATTATAATTGTTGTTGTATCAAACAACCATTTGTTTTTTGATTAATTTACTTTTTAAACAATGAACTGAACATATTTTAAGGATCACACAGACAGCCCCTCTGGAATAGTTTGGAAAAAGTCAGATCCAAATTTTATTTTGTCATGTTCGAAAGATGGCCGTCTCATGATGCATTCATTACTTGACGCTTCTTGTCCAGCTAAGCAGGCCATGAGTAGTGGACTTGCCATCAGCTCTTGTGGTCATATCGCCCTTGCAAGTCAAGCCACAGCATCAACACCCAGGGCACAGAGTCCCACTGGTTCTGCTTCAAAACTACCAACAATATTTGGATGGAAGACTGGATCAAAAGACGTGATTGATTTGGACGGTTTGAGTATTTCCAGTCCTTCTTCGCCAGTTGCATTTCAAAGACAAAACAACTTTCTTAATTCCAGATCAAAGTTCAGAATATTTTCAAGCACCAAGTCTGATTTAAAACCAAGTTCTGACTTTGATGATTATCCAACTATGACGGACTCTGTTGTAGAGCAATTAACTCTTAACCAATTTAGGTTTGTTGCGAAAAACTATGTTTTAGATGGGAGTGGGACAAAAATGACTTTCGAAGAGCTTTGCTCGCACAACTCTGATGTTGCTTTAAAAGGTGGATTCTGTAATGTTGCTCGGACGTGGAAATTGCTTGGAGTTTTTTTCAACAAAGAGATTCATTTGAACAAATCACAACCTGAAGTTTCAGAAAAGTTAGAAAAAGCAGAGGCAAAAAACAAAAGGCACTCACTCACTGTGAAAAAGGTGAGGTGGTTTTAGTGACGTAATATCTGCTACTGAATAAACAATTGTTGCAGATCTTCACCTTATAAGTAGTTGCGAAATGCCTGGTATGCAGAAAGTTGTAGGAATAGATATAATTATGCCATGTTTTTTATGGGGGTGGAATCGAAGGATTCTTGTGACCATGGTTTGATGTTTAAAAAACAAAATGATTTTCTAAAGTTAAACCAGTATTTGTTCATAACATGGCAAATATTGATTATCACTAATTGTTGGAAATAAATTTTACCAAGATTGCTTCTACACACAATAACTGATTTGTGTTTGCTGTAGGATGAACTGCATGGTTCGCATGCATTGAATGGCTCAGCAATCCATGGTGGGGAAGCTGATCAACGTTCTGATGATGGAAGACTTGAGGTAGAAGATTATCTCACTGATATCGCTCGAGGACGACAATCAGAACCTGATCTCTACATGACAGATGATGACCCTGGGTAGTTCAGAGATATTATTCTTAAATATAAAGTCATGCAAAGTTTGTTGCAACACAATTGTGCATAAACTAGTAAAAGAATATATTATCATGCTTTCCTGTTGCTGCATCCGCAACAAAATTCACGGTGTTATCTACAATTAAACACCAAGATGTCTAAAATTAAAACAT
Source organism: Ascidia mentula (assembly GCF_947561715.1). NCBI lineage: Eukaryota > Metazoa > Chordata > Ascidiacea > Phlebobranchia > Ascidiidae > Ascidia > Ascidia mentula. The sequence goes on along the minus strand of NC_138570.1, from coordinate 21,424,865 downwards.
GTAGTGGAAATTATAATCTGTAATCTAGTTTAATGATTTAGGTTTGGTTATGGTGGAATAACATCAGAAGCTGAGTTTTTGTCTGAGCACGAATATCTCGTTCCAACTGAAGCGTTCCAACAGAGAGAGGTGTGATCGATATATATAGATACATAGGCCACAGTGTTTTGTGTTGCTAAACATATGGTTGCTGTGAACACAGTTTTAAGGTTGCACCACACCCTAAGTAATGAAAGATGTAAGAAACAATCTCCTGTCTTTTTCAGGACATCGAACTGGACGCGATATCAAAGTTTGGTCGAATAGATGCACCTTCTGGAATGAATATTGAAAATGAATCTGAAAAACGAATCCTGACTGCTCACGGTGGGAGGTGGCATGAGAAGGTCGTTACCAAGGAGATGAATTCTTCTTCCTCAACATCTCCTGCTGATGAGGAGCTTAACATCTCAGATGGAGTCATCAGTGTGTGTCCCACTCTCTGGCCGGCTCCACTCGATTCAATCAAAGAAGAGATTGCCTGTCAGCAATTAGAGTAAGTTTGTGCTGTTCAAAGCATTCCGGCAAAACATCGTATTTTTTAAATTGACAAAGAAATACAACGATTTATCAACAGCATATTTTTGAAACAACAGAACTAACGCTTACCAGACAATGAGATAAAATAATCTGCCAACTGCTTGTACGTAGGTAAAAAGTCTTTACAAGAATGTTCTTCTCTCTAATGTTGCCATCCACAACACACATAACCTTCAATCATGTTTATTCACTCAAAATTAGTTGTGGAGTTGAATTTCTTTTTCTATTTTTTCACAAAACTCTAACAGTTTTCAGTTTGCTACATGCGTTGTATTCAATGTATTTGCAGATTTTTTGCTGAAATGAATGATGTGCAAAGTCCAGTGTGTATGCTGCTTGCAATGTCATCCTATCCATCCACATATAACCTTCCTATTGATGTTGAAACAGTTGATCATTGGCAAAACTCCTACCTTGATTTGTTGGCAAAGAACAGGTTATGGATACAACATGCTCAGGTGAAATAACTACTCTATGATAAGCAAAGTGGAGCCAATAATATGAATTGTGTAAGTTGTATACAGATGTTATGCCAATATAAGTACAATTACTTTTAGTTTGAAACTTGCACAAGAACATCAACAAATTCAACTCTTTCACATTTATCAATTAAAATAATTTTCATTGAAAGCTGCAGACAGAGTGTGTACACGCATTGTTTCGACCTGTAAGATCTCATCAGTGCAGCTGTTGAGTGGCACTGTGCTAGCTTTACAATTTTCATTCAGGTTGTAAAACTGAGCCGAGTTCCTGCAATCCAATCTCTCTCATCCTCTTCAACTTTCACCCTGGGATGCCAAGTCTGCCAACGACGAATGCCCCAGAGTAACCCCTGGTCATGTGACAGACGCATTGATGCGGAACACAAAAACAAACCAGTCACGTGTTTCTACTGTCAGCTTCAAGTGCGCGGACTCTACACATACTGTCAAGGCTGTAGCTTCGGCGGACATTCCAACTGTGTGGCAACTTGGATAAAACAATGCCAGAAAAACGATATTCCAATAACATGTAGATATCACTGTCTGTAAAATAAAAATGAATGCATGTACATGGTTGTTTATGGTTGTACGAATTACTAACGCAGGAACTAGACAGGATCGCTCTACTATGAAAACCCGTACTTGGCAACCTCATCTGCAATAGCCAACCTTCACATATGATATCGCGATATATTTCTGCGTGGTGTGATTAGTGGTAGAGATGTGAAGATCGTTAGGAAAGTTGTGTGCTGACTCACCAGTGTATCTTGATCATTATAAACTACCTTCAAATCTCTGTAATCGTGTAGCTTAGTTGGTAGAGCGTTGGGTCTGGTTAACCCATTGCCTTTAGTTTGAAACATACCAGCAGGTGGGGTTATTTTGCATTTGCAAACTTAATATTAGAGTTTGCAGCGTACTAATGAATTCCCTGTCGCTGCTTGCTGTGCTAAAGTCTGCTTGCGTGTTCTTGCTGTATAGGTTACTAAGTTCGACTCCGTGGCAGACTTGTGTATTAATTGAAAGACACCATTGCAATGCCAGGCGGCTTAAGTATAATTTGTTTCAAGCGCGTTTAACAAGAGTTTAACACGTGACTGAATTGCTGCGAATTAACTATTAAAAGGACGTGCGAACGTTACAGCGCGATGGCGGTAATAACGACAGGATCGAGAGAGCACGAGCGACAGAGAGAGAGACTGGACTAGCTTCTCGAAGGATTACGAAATGAAAGCTTGTGGGAGCTCCTGCAGGAAAGCTTAACACCGTCTGCAGCCTTCAGTCCGTCTGTGTTCTAAATGTGTAAAGAATTAAGTAGGGAAACATGCGCGTTGCTACAAGTTGTACTATTGCTTAGTCTCGTGAAAACGCAAGTTCAAGAAGCTATGCATGACCTGGGGAAATCCCTATCGCCCGTTCGTGACGTTTTAGACTCTAACACAGACAGTTAGAGTATCTACCGGAAAAAGTAGCCTAGTTCCAGACTCCTTTATTGCCCTAGCTGCGATTCCAGTGAACTAAATTACATAATGACGTTTTTTCCCAAAGCCTGAATGACGTTTTCCCAATTGTCAATATGTTGCTTGTCATAAGCTGTCTTGATTTTGTGATATCTTTTCAATTTGTGTTTATTCGAACATGATATTTAATTTTGTTTTCAAAAAATAATTTTGACGAAATGACAGAAGTTGGAAATCTTATTACATTCGCGGCATCTATTGGTTTGGTCGTAATGTGTTCAATTTACAAACAGATATTAACTAAAATATCAAATCCTTATATTAAAAAGGGTAAACTCTTCTTTGAAAATGTAAATAAAACTACTCGCAATTTAAAAAGCACATCAAAACATATGCCGGACACTTTCCGTACATCGGTGGAATTGCGATGTGTGTAAAGGAAAAATATTCTAAACAAGGAATTGCAAGAGCTTTGTACAAGTAGTAGGTTTAAAATTAACTTGTGAATAAATGTTTCAAATATTTTTGTGTGATTGTTACAAGGCATTGTATAAGGTAACGGCGTATGCTAAGTATCGCGCTTTTATTATTGCGCCCTTGCAGACGAATGGAAATTGCCAGAAAAGACGGATTCAAATATTACTCTATTGTACACTGTAAAGGCTGTTCAAAACTTGGAAGCAAAATGCATTGTGGAGATTGATTAACGAGATTACGTGGATCCTATAACTGGAGAGAAAGTGTTAAAAAACGTCAAATCTCCTCATCGTTCAGCAAAATTAATGTTTCTTGAATAAAGTGCATTTGCATATTTTGTTGATCTTACTAATTTTAAGTCTTTTATTCGTTAGAAAATATTTTGTAATTACTTACATCTTAAATTTAACAGAAAATTCTACAGTTGTTATCATTTTAAGAAGGTTTGCTATTGCAAATCTGCACTATAATATGCTACAACTGATCACACTTGCTCTCAATTGTTCAGAAACATAATTTAGCCACGAGCACAATGAAAAGGTAAGAATCAATGCCTTGCATGGATGACTTGAAATTTGTTCACAGAAAATTAATAAAATCGAGTCGTGATGCTTATCTAGCAGGCTAAACGTTGAGTCAACATCAATGACATGGCGTCTTTTCGCAACTAGCAAAGTGGAGGGTACACAGAGCTAATAAACCTGTGTAAGTTTGTATGGTTTGAGCGGCGGAATGTATCCTGACTATATCGTCCTAATTTCATTTACTTTTCGCTCAAACAGTCTATATATGTGGGTATGTCCTCTGATAAATTTGACGCTGAAAAGAAATGTTTTGCAATTACCTCAGAATGCTGATGTGTACAATAAATTATACCCAATGCCTTTACCAATACAATGAACAAGATTTGACCATTTATAATTGAAGTTTTTTCAAGAACATGTACATTCAATATGTCTGCAGCTGAATTTGTTATCGATGGACAAATGATTTAAGATACTTTTTTATATACGTGTATTAATGCGCAATCGTAATGCTGATCAATAATACTATAGCTCTTGTCCTGATACATAAGTTGGATAATTCAAACTGCCTTTGGATCTTTAGTGACATGCACATACATAGGCTACCACATGATGCAATGATAGGCCTATATGCGAATACATGTATAAATACGTGTATGTTAACTACATCATTGCAAAATTACTCGTAGAAAAAAGCACCAGACAAGAACGGGCACGTTTGTACATATTGACTTGTGTGCGTTAATAATTCGATGTTTCGAAGCATTTTGATTCAGAATTATGTTTCAAACGAACAACCAACAAAGTAAAGTTAGCGTTGTAAAACTTCATTACAACCAAAAACATCCGATTAAGGTTTTCAAAAACGAGGCCGTGAGACATTTGTGGGGGAATCCCCGATATAGAAATGGTCTTGAATCGGTCGTCAAAACATATCTTCTCACACCAGTCAAGGAGCCAGAAGAGAACTTTGCTGGTAATGTTTTTTTAACATTTTCGTCCATTGTAGGGCCTAGAAAGTAAGAGGGTCGGAATGTGTTTTATCGTTTGAATTTCTTTTTTACATTCGAACATTCAATTTTTTGCCGGGTTTCATTTTTGGAGGTTATCATTAGTTCCATCGACTTTGCATCAGGCTTTGTTGAGGCAGCATCAATCTTTTCTCAAGAATGAGAAATGCGTTGGAGTTTTTTAAAGGGGTGGGATTGCTGGATGCAGATTTTGTGAAAGTCGCCAGACGGTTGTTGTACACATGCATTCTAGACCGAGAAGTTCAAACTTCGTGTGACATATTTGTACACTTTGCGACACTTAAAATTCGTCGTTGGATCTTCAGCGTCAGGACTTCAAGATTAGGAAGCCCTGCTCTACATATACGAGCTGCTGTCGGTCAGCTTGTTCCAGTGGCAAAAATTCTGACAAAACTCTTGCGGAATGTGAGTCTCACCAATGCGGATGACGTGGATCACAGATCTGCTTTATTCGTTACGTTATCTGGGAATTGCTGTAGTGGTGGCTACACAGTAAAGATTTGGGAGTTAGTCGCAGGGTACCGGCGATGGGTCTAAATGCTTTGTTCAATTCTGGGTCGATAACTGAAATCGACTTTTTATAATCGTACTGTAATAGCAACTTATTTCTCTAACTACTCTAGTTCACATGAAATACGAAACACGTCCGTGGTCTTCTCTGCTTCTGTGTATTCGTCCGGCTGTGCTGAAAGTTACACATATCTGGCTGAAGGTGGGAATTGGCACTGCTTTAAGACATTGTTATAGCCGTAGTTTTTGACCATTTTTAAGGAAATTGAAGTGAAAGATGAGCCCTGGCGACGAAATTTTGTGTTGACCAATGACGTAAAAATATGTGCAAAAAAGGCCATGATAATAAAACACCATTTGTCCAAATCGCAACAGCTGTCATGCTATTTCTTTCTGCATCGGCTTAAGGTGTATTTTGTATGTATCTGTTTTATAAAAGCAGGTGTTCTAAACTATGGTTTTGCCCAAACCTATAAATAAATTACATTCGTATATATTTTAATATTCTTTCTAATTTTTGGTCTCATATGTTGGTTATATTGGAAACGTATTTTGATGCTTACCGAAAATACAATTTTTTTATGGAGGGGTACCATGACCACTGATTTTGGCTTGGCATGTGATTTTTTTGGTTGTGTATCGATGCACAAAATAACCTTCAAGAGAATCAAACTATCATGGAATACTGCTATGGATATTTTGACAATGTGAGTGGACTAAAACTGTGCAGACCTTGTTCTGAGAAATGTCCTAAGTGTAATTTCAGTCTATTTTTACTCTATCGAAACGATTTGTTTAAATGTTGAAAATCTTCCGTCATGGATTTCAGACTTGTTTTCTGCCTCCGTTTTTCTTTACAAAAAAAAACTCCAATTTACTTTGTTTAAAGTGTCACAAGTCTAAATATTACTTGAAATAATGGAAGAGAAAGCGTTAAAAAATAATTAATCTCCTCATCGTTCAGCAAAACTAATGTTTCTTGTATAAACTATATGTATATATAGGCTATAAGTTATATGTATCTATACTGTAACTACATGTATATATGTTTTTGTAAATCCACGAAAACCATCTAAATAGGCCGAGTTTTAAACGTAAGTTGACTTCCTGGGATATATCTTATCGAGAAGCGGCGTAAGTTGTGACTCAAACAAAGTAAAGACCGTGTCTCAATGGCTACAGCCACGAACTTAAAGACGCTCACCAATTTCTCGGCTTGACATCCAATTCCGCAAATATATACAGAATTATGCATATCGCTGTCCCTCTTCACCGACTTACGGATAAAGTAAAGATTTCAGATTTGATCAAAGATTTACGAATGCTTTTGGTGATTCCAAGGAGCGTTTAACTTCGGCGCCCATTTTACAATATCAAATTTCGCACAGCCGTTTGTGGTCGATACAGACCCTTCCTATATCGCTGTAGGATGTCTTTTGTCGCAGAGCGTGAACGATAAAGAGAGGGTAATTGCCTATGGGAGTAGGTCTCTAAGCAATGCCGAAAGAAACTGTATAACGATTTGCCGGGCATATATCTAATGTTAGTGTTATAAAAATCACTGCACAAGAAAAAAGGCACCATTGGCCCACTCGATGCAGCGTTTGGAAGTCGATGTATTTTATCCTCTACCACCCAAGCGATCTGGGTATCAGTTTATTTTGTTTGCATGCGATATAATTGCCTTTCCACATTTCGTTCGTCCCTGACCGATGCGTCATAAAATGGCAAACGTAACAGGTATTGCTGAAATCTCTTCGTCTTTGATTTTGGATATTTGTGAAATGAACAAAAATGTCGGTTGAAACTTACTGTCTGAGCTATCCCCGTCACACCCGATGTTACCCTTGCACCGGTATTTGATGTTACGCCGGTTCTAATTACAACAAAATAAAATTTAGGAATGTGGTGCATAATTAAAAAGTCATATCCATAAGTAATACCCCGCCATAAACGCTCCCTGGAGAACAATAATAAATACTTTGCGACGCTCCTACAATGTTAAAACAACACATCCACGCGTCATTTGTGGAAACCTTGGGTTTTGCGTAATGTTGAGTACCCCAAGTAAGAAAGCATATTTCTTGTATGTTTTTATTCAGGTATTGGATCTTTACCGAGAAATTAGTCTTTATAGACGAAAAATAGCTGCATATAAATTTAATTCACTTTGTTCAAGATCTACCAACTTTGTTCAAGATCTACCAACTTTGATCAAGATCTACCAACGGAAATTAACTGAAACTAAAATCCTTTCAACGACAAGCCTAATACATGTGTGTTGTTTATTAACTCTGAGTATATGTTTCTTATTATAAGCCGACAAATGTGGCGTTCCGTCCTGTTTTGATGTTAAGCAGAAATGACTCCGTCAATCCACACACGCACGTCGGCTATCTGTGGAAGAAATTTTCTTAGTCAAGTATCAAAGGTTAAGATTTCCACTCAAAACCTGGGACTTGAAGTACCTTGTCGTAGACATTCCAGATATCGCAGACACTTTGACCGTATGACAAAACTCCATGAAGGAAGAGCTGATTACCTTGGTTGGGATGGCGGCAGACAAGACCGCCTCCACCATCGTGCTTTGAATAAAACGATATTATTTGAAACTGCAAAAAATATGGGAATTCTTGTGACTGGCAAAGTTGTTGACGCCATGTAAGTGAAGCTTATTATCTTTAAAAGTTGGTTGCCACCAGTTTCGTTACCAGAGTTGGCAATTTCGTCCAGGTTTTCCCTCAGCATGTTTTCACTTGACCATTTTAATGTATATTATAAATACTTACAGTGCAAAGGCCTTCTCCAGCAATGCCTTCAGCACAAAACTTTGGGTCTCCGGCGGACACGCGGAATGTTCCAAACGATGCAGTTAACGAAGAGCAATTTGTGATCGGAACGATGTCAGAGGCATGTTGGAGCAATACGTCGGAAGCTGGACCGCTCGGGCCTGCAACAAAATCATGTTTTTCCAATGCTTTTACGGGTATAGTTTTATTAATTTATTATATTTATTTGAAATAATCTTCACCCAAGGAGAAAAAAGATCAGTTTGTAGTTTACAAGGTCGAAGAAATAGGATTCATGCACATGGTTCTCTGTAAGAGCCAGTGCAGAACCGCATGGCGAAGGGTGTGTGTTAGTTCATACGGAAAGCTGTATATACAAACTTGTTTGTCCCCAGCCCGCTATGTAGCAAGTAGTCCCGGCAAAGGAATTGCTGTCATCGTCTGTTCTTGTTCCATCTGACACCAAGTTAACTGGCATCACAAATTGGTTGAACGTAGCTTTTCTCGACAGCTGTCGAATAAACAGTTCTTTGCTATTACTCAGTTTCGCAAGTGGATCCTCATTTATTGCAATATCAATGGTCTTTCGCAAGCAAACTGCATGCAGTTGAACAATAGAATAGTGTGGCGGTGGACACCACGTTCGAAAATGTAACCAGTGAACTCTCAATTTGTGCAAGTTCTTTGGCAACAAATTAATTTTTCCGGCCAAAAAACAGAAATGTAGAGCAGTAGTTGCAAAAAGTTTGTTTTTAAATTCTATAAATAGGCGCTTGAATAATCCCTGTATCTACATTTTGTTTTCACTTTAGTATCTTCCGCTTCAAAATTATACTCACTCTGAGAAGTGCAACTTTGTAGTTGAAAGTTGATTCATCATAGTTCGGATGAGTTATCAATTCGGATATGGTGAAGAACTGTTCTGTTCCGGAAACACTCGATCGAATCCGATCTCCCAAAACAACTCCCATCGTCTCCCTTGCGAAGCTATAGTTCGTGATATTTTGTTTTAAGGAAGTCAGTGAATACAAACAAGAAAATAAATAGCCTGGTGTTTGGTGTAGTTTAAACGACAGAAACAAAAAAAATACCTGGGGATACCCGTGATCACCCATTCGTCAGAAATCAGAGATCCCCCAAATAAAATATTTTGCACATTAGACAACTGATACATGTAAGCCATAAACGGATAATCTCCTTTGCACGTTTCTTCGCCACCTGCATTATTCCCAAAACAAAAAAAATAATTCGGCTCTATTTGTTTTTGCAGTTGCTTGGCCGTAGTGTGTTCCAACAAGATTTATCAACGGCGGTTTGTCTCTAGTTACCCAGCTAATGACTGCAAATTTTGACTTTGCTTCGCGACTTGGGTGCCAAGACCGAAGTTGCATTAATGAAATATAATAGTTGTCGTGGCCGTGTCTGAATCTTACTCAAAAATTAATACAACTAAAATATTGGTTTGGACGGGAATTTGTTAAAACAAAATTTAATGTACCCCAATTAAAATATATTCGTTAGTACAACTGGAAACTACAAAGTCAAAACATTATAAGTTACCCAAGATTCTGGGTGAAATCGTTGTCGATAAAGGAGTGGCTCGTTCTAAGCAAGTGCATGGATCCAAAAGACTAAAAAACTTCGTCCCTTAAACAAAGCAATAAGTTTTTTTTCAAGTGGAATATATTTACGAGCAAAACAAACTACAGCAGAATTGTAGCGAATGATAATTTCAAGTACGTTTACATACCGTGCTGTGACTTGCAACTTGCTACACATTCATCACACCGGGCACAATCACAATTTTGTGTGACGCAAGCTGTCGAATCTGCGGTACCTGCAACACATTCACACCATTAAGTTGTATGTGGTTTAAATACTACATATATCATAACCGCAAATTTATTTATGTTTCAATAACAGCAAGCTGCACAAAACTTGTGCCTCCAGTGGACTGGAATTGCAAAAACTGCACTTAACGTGCAGTTATACTGATAGTTAGTGGCGGTGGAAAGCCGTGAGATAGGTGCAGGTGTACATGAACTCACCTGCGCACAAGGCACGACAAAGAGCACACTGAACGTCGCTGGGAAAAGGAGGTCGTTGATCTTTGCAAGTTTTTAAACAAGCTGACATGCCTGAAAACGAGCAGCAAATATTGTGACATTATAGGATGTGCATCAGTCAGGTAAAATGTTATGAAGTATAAGAACACTGTCAGGTTTTGTACCGGCACATTCGCTAAGACAGATGCCGCATTCGGTCAGACGGTTCATAATGGTAGTGTTTATAGGTGGGCATGTTGAACCGCCATCTTGCCAGGCCTGGATCATACATGTTGAATTGAAACCTGGAAAATGTATACAAGTCATCGTTGAAGCTCCTCGAATGTGATTTTTATCATAATATTATGTGAATTCAAAAAAGAGCGGCAGTCGATCAGCTTTAATATGCATGACTGAATCCGAATATTGTCTGCAAATCCTACAAACATGTGCTTCCTCACATTTCAGTATGTACTTAAACAGGGAAATAGCACTAGCATTAAAAGTGTAAGGTTTATGTGTGCGTAATTATCCTTCTGAGGAAATTTGACTAAAATAAAAATGTCACAATGTCCGCTTTAAAGGTGCGGTTAAATCCCCGTTACGAGGCTAGCTAGCTGTGGAAACTGTTGAAATAGCTGCATTACAAAAGGAATTTAGCAAAATTATTTCGCTGTAGAGAAATTAAAAACCGTAATGAAGAGAGGTGTGAGTTGTTTTCCACAGCCATTATTAAAATGAATGACGTCAATAAACATTTGCATTCGGTTTGATTGCTGATAAAAGGTATTCGGAGTCGACCGTCTTTTACTGCGCTGGCGTACTCATTCAATATGATCTTTAATTATAATAGCGGCAATACTTCGCTTTTATGACATACAGTTTCTGTACGTATTACGCGAATCCGAAATACCCGAGGTTTGCCAAATCTGATCAGAAACCGACGATGCCATTGGAGAAAAATTAATTCTTCAGTTGTTTAAATAAATAATATAAGATCAAGTTCTCGAATTTATTGCCACAAGTCACGAATTCTTTTCTCCTAAGGTTTAGTGGTGATGTTCTTTCTAGGCCCGTGTGCAATAAATGTCCGGAATATAAAACTAAAGTGGTTTAACTAGTTGCTGTATGTGACTACCTTGTGGACATGTAGCTTTTAAATGTGCACGGCAGCTCGACTCCAGTTCATCAGCAGTAAAGCACATATCGTGTCGATAGCAGCTTCCGCATTCTTCAGTAACCTCATCAGCTACGCACTGCTGTGGGGGGTCGGCGAAGTCGTGCGGAATCTCCGGACGGCATTGAGCAACCCCGTTCTCCATAGCATAGTCTATTTTATAAAATTCCTGTTAGCCTATTCCGATAATCGCTTCCCATTATAGTTGCAACGATTTCCACCATTTGTTATTACCACTTGTGAAAAGCGATGTTTCAAACGTAGTTTTGGTCTTGCAATGATTACAAGGGCGAATTTTGCGCTTAACGTGAGCTTATAAAAGCTTGATTTCAAGGAAAGTGTAGACGTTAACGGAAATTATAATTTAGCAAACACGTTCAAAAAAGTTTGAAGAGCGACTGCGCAAAATAATGCATGTAACTTGACACCGAACACGTCCAACGAGAAACTGTGGAGGTTTTTTGTACATTGTCACCAGACTACTTAATAAACATTACGCTTATGCTGTGCACTTACCGACACAGGGACTCAAGCAGGATTTGAAGTTCATTAATCGTTGTTCGTGTTGAGCAGTGAAATTGGGACAAGAAGAGGAACACAAGCTTTCGTTCATCCAACTCGTTTTTATGCAGTCGACTCCTCTCGACGCCAAGTTTCGTAAAGAAAACTCCATCTCTGATACATTAAAATGACGCTCTTAAATATAGGACTACCGTATAATTGTTATTAAGTGTCATACCACATATATATACTGCGCATTGTATTGTTTTCCTTTCAATGGCATATTGGTAAATTAGCGCCACGATTTTCGTAACGTAAACTCAGTCTCTGATACATTTAAATGAAACTCTTGAAAATACAAAACTGGTCTAACGGGAAACGCAAGTTTATATTTCTTATTGTTGTTGTTCTATCACAATGTGGTTGATAATTAGGTGAGCACAACATCCCGATCATACACATTACGACAACAGCATTCCAGGTGGTACGCGAGCAGATTTTGTTGCAGCTACATGTTTCCTTGCGGTTGACATGGTTACATTAACCACAAGGTAAAATGTTGCTGTATATTGTGGCACGCAACTCGACCAACAGCAACGTATTGCCCAAAAAGGCGACTTGTTTCAAAGGAGGACGCCATGGGCTACCAGCGGCGAAAATATAGAGCCTCCGTATTGTAGACATTGTTATGGTTGTAGAAGATGTGCAATGGTACGTGATTACATTAATGTTGGGAAACACTGCATTACGTAGGCGTTTATATCCTGCCCTATTGTTAAGCAATATACCGCATGTCGATCTGATGCAACCCAAGCATGTTTCGTTAGGGCTGCCCGCGCTTGGTTCTTCACACGACAACTCTCTGAAGCACCATTCGCATGTACCTGTGTTAAATGCAATTGTAATTAGTGAATCACACGAATTAGAGGAAGTTATGTTTTGATACGATACCCGTTAAAAATATTTGTATTGGCCTAATATTTGCGTACCCTGGTGATAATACTCATGATTGAAATATATACAAATCTTCAAGAACTTTTTATAAAACAATAACATCCATATAATAAATGTAACAGAAAAAATTACCTTGGGCTCTAGCGCATTGCAAAATATCAAAGAGTACAACCAACACAACCCAAACACACTTCATTATAATTTTCTTCAGTAACCAAAAGTAACGCAACCTAGAATTACTTTAAATTGTTTCTGCTGATTTACGTGAATACAAACATAACTCTATAGTCTCATTGCAGGATATCTGCGGGACAATTAAACAGGATGCTTCGTCCCCACAGTATTATCTCCTGTTGAATCATGCATTGTTTGTGAAAAACGGCTTCAAGCTAGTAACGCGAGCGAATGCACTTATCTATTAACATTATTGTATTTTCGTAGTTTAATACACATGTGTTAAAATTATGCGTAAAAGTTACTGTGTGCGGCCGCGTATATTTTCCTGTAAAATCGTATTACGTGCATGCTTCCGTAAAAACGGCGAGGTTTTCTCGCCAGCCAATCAGAGTCGCCCAAAATATTTTTTCTCTTTTTTTCGCGAAGAAGTTACTGTAAACAGTTGTCTGCGAGGTAAGGGCGTCTGCTTGGTAAAAATGTGTGTAAATTGTCTGGTTTGCTTAATTTCAGAAAATAATTGCGTAAAAGTATACAACGAAATCATGTTAAAAGCTTGCACTTGTCATCAAACGCTGTGAAAGATACCAGTAGAGGTAAGTATTATATAACTGATTTGTTTTTTTAATTAATAATTAATTTGTTGAAATAATGGATTTGTTTTATAGGCCTATAAGTAGGCTTTTGTGTGTGTTTCACCAACAACTCATTTTTCTAGTGTAATAATGGGCGTAATCCAAAGTGTTGGTTTTGATGTATTTAAATGTGATATGTTAACTTCTGCCAAGTTTCAAGGTATCATTTATGCTGTAGGCATGCTTGTTGTTTTGTCCAAATTTGGGTATGACTTACAAGTTGGTGATATTCAGGCAATATGTATTGTAGAATCCAAACTGTATTTTGTTGTGTACCCCAAATTTCTTAATTTTTTCCCATAATATGGTGTGTATGAAGTCCAACATCAAGATGGTTCCTTTAAATGTATTTGCATTGATGATCTGTTGCACAAATGTCCACTATATGTATATGGAGTGGGACTAAAACAAATGGTTGTTTTGAAGCAATGCATTTGTGTTTAGGTCAGTTATATGCATAAAAATGGAAGATCTTGTAACTAAACTTTTACCTGAACTGATTGATAACCCAGCAAAACTTGATGAGTGTGTTTCACACTTACATACACTTGGTGTCCGTGAACTTGGTGACTTCAGACACCTTGAATTAGAGGACCTGCTGATACAATTCACCCTAGTGCAGGCAAGAAAGCTGCTTAAAGCACCTAATATAGAACCAGGTATTTTGTGTAAATTTTTTGCATAGCGTTATACCAGTCATATGTATTTAATGTTGTACACAATTGTTTTTTTCAAAGTTTCATCAAGTTCTGGATTTTCGACGGAACCGCTAGACTCCAGCTTTAGCAGTGTCGAAGCAAATACATCATTGCAATGGATTTATGAGTTTACAATCCATTGGCAACGGTGTTCCCCAGCAAACATTCAATGTTTGGAAAGTGGCAAAGTACCCAACCTCATGCAAAGAAAAGAGTTAATTCACAAGACAATAGACGAAGTATTGAAAGTAAGTACTGTTCATATAGACCTGTAAAGTTTAGTGGTGACTGTTACAGTGTTGTTGCTCATTTTTCATTTCAGTTAACACTAAAACCAGGAAGAAAGAATTTGGATAAAATTGCATATAGAATTGTTTCGAGGTATCCCAAATCCTTCCGTGATGTGGTAGATAGTGTACCAATAGGAAATGGCCATAATTCAGTTTCCAACCAGTTATTTTATCGCTGGGAAAATGTGATGAGAAAAAAGTGAAAATTGTGTGAATTTGAAGATCAGATTTCCACAGAACCCTCTACAAGCAGTAGTGGGTATGAAAATGATACCATATTTCAAAAATGGCTCCAAGAGGAATTTACCAAAAAAGAAAGAAACATGAAAGAAGTGATGGAACAAATGAAGAGTACCTTTTCGAAACAACGAAAAGACATCAACACCAATGCCAGAGTAAGCGAAATTTTTAAAAAATGGCCATTCTTGGCAACCTCACAATGTCTCATGCAACACTATGGTCAACTTATGGCTTTAAGTTATGACCCAAAGGAAATTCCTGTGAGAATGACCAATCGCAGCTATCACACATACAAGTAATAATTTGTTTTTATTAAAAATACATGCTTGTTAGGTAAACCGCATGTTTTGCAGAGCTTTGAAAGCAATGGCAAAACCATCTGTTGCTGCTTGCATTAAAGAGATTAGGCTTGAATGCAAAACAATAGGAAATAAAACTCCAAAAGTCCACTTCAATTTTGGAACTTCTGGGAAGTTATTTCAAAGAAGATACCTCAACTGTTTTAAAATGCATCCAAGTAAGTGATCAGTATGCATTTTTAGGCCTCCGAATGCTTATGCACCTAAATGTTCTTGACAGGATAACTTGCTACTGCAAGAAACGATTGAGAATGGTGATCCCAATCCGTTTATAATTGCAACAGGTATTACATTTTTTGGTTGGATTTTCGTGGTTTGGGTATAATAATGTGTTTTCCTTTTCAATTCTAGGTAGTACACCAGCATCATCCAGCTGTTATTCGCTGATTATAGAGAGGAGTTTGGTTTTTCAATGCAGTGAGTTTTTCCTGCATTCTCCGGTCTTTTTTGTTCATTCTATGTATTTAACATACAATACCCAGAAAAGGCAGCAGCAACAATGGAATTTATTCAACGGTTTGTAAGCTCTTGCTACTCTAAATTGTTAAATATTACATAATGTTGTATTGGTGTTTTTTTATGGCCAGACCAAGTCTCACTATAGTCAATAGCTATATGTGACTTTGGGAAGAAAACTTTGACATGCTAAATAAAGCTAAGACCAATTTATTTTATTTAAAAACACTATATATATATCCCTTTTATGGGAGTAATCTTTTTTGTATTGCCAACAGTTATTTATGACTAAGATGCAATGTTTAGGTGCGGACAAATTTTTGGAAATGTTGCAATACATGAAAGTAAATTTTGGTTTTGTGCAGATACTTTGCTGAAATAAATCAGGCTGGTTCCAAAAGCAATAAGCGACGATGTGCAGGAGGAACACATCCAAAAGTGTTGGCCTTGGGCAGGCTAATACATTCTTTGCAGCATTCATGCACCACTTAATGGTTTGCAAAGTCATTCAATAAACAAATTTTTGGCAATTTTTGTGTGCACAGTTTGCGGTTATTTTTGGGGTAAAAATTACCAGGACAATTGAGGTAAAAACTGCTGCCAGTGGTTTAGCAAGTAAATTTTACAGTGATAAAAGCAGTAAAATGTACTGGAAAATACGCGTATTTCTTACAATGAAAAGCACGTAATTTTTCCTTTTAACGTCAAAATGAACGTAAGTTTTTACGGTGAAAGTCGCAGTAGATTTTACGTGTTGAACATGTAAAAACTGCTGCCAGTGGTTTTCACAGTAAAATTTTTTAACAGTGCAACATAAACGGAACGGAACAGCGGTGCACACTAACGTAGGCTACAATAGAATGCCCTTGACGACACAGAGGATCACTTGTATAGGAGGGGGTCACGTGACCCTACCACGTTGTACAAGCACTCATGCGAAACACACTACATCCCCCTTTACTGAAAATGCGAGATCGGAATTACTAGTCCTGACGAACGGGTGGTTTTACCAAACGACCGGAGCGAGTACGCAGTTCACGTTGTTCTGGAATCGGCCGTATGTGTCGACAGTTACCTCCCAATGACCGGTTTGGGGTATAGACGATGTAAGAGCGTGGAAGTGAGGTTTGGGAACGTACAATGCCAACCTCTTCACCGATCCAAGCGTAGGTTTCCGGGGAAAGTTCAGGTAGAGGCCGTACCCGATGTCGCTTGTCGTAATTTTGCTTTTGATTTTTCTAGATTTCGAGATCTTTAGCTCTGAAACTCGATAAATAAGACCAGGACAAGGGACGACGTCCATCACGGAATTGTCGTCTTCAACCGTCTTCCCATAACTCCGCTGGGCTGAATCCGGAAACCAACTTTGTAGCACGATAAGAAAGTAACGCCAAATGGGGGCCTTCGGCTTTGCTTAGTAGACATTTTCCCGTCAATGGAGAAACGGAGAGGGCTGACGGTAAAATGTCTACCGTCTTAGTAGACATTTTACCGTTAGCCCTCTTCGCTTCTCCATTGCTTTGTGGATAGTGGGCTGCTGGTCGGGTGAATGAAGCCACATTCGTTGGCGAAATAGTAAAAATACAGGAATTGTATTGCGGGCTGTTATCCGACATCACTATATGTGGAATTCCATGGCGGGAAAAACATATAGACTTAAAGTGACTGATAATGTCCGATGAGCTCGTGCCATGAGCAGGAAGGGACAACTCAATAAACCTCGAGAAGTAATCTATGACCAATAGATATATTTTACCTTGGAAATGCAGCAAATGTGTTCCTACTTTTTCCCATGGTCTACTAGACAGAAGAGAAGGATGGACATAAGGATCTGGATAAATACCATTTTCATGAATGATACGACTTAAGAAACTGATTAGTTTAGCAGTAAAAATACACTTATCTGCATTTCACGTTACTCCAGCCTGCTGTAGGCGCGACAAGACTCCCATCAAACGCTCGTCGTTCTCGTCCATGTGCGCAAAACTCCCTGAAGTGAGTCCAATATTTGTGACATTTTCTTTGAAAATGCGTTATCAGCTACGCACTGCTGTGGCGGGTCGGCAAAGTCGTGTGGAATCTCCGGACGGCATTGAGCAACCCCGTTCTCCATAGCATAGTCTATTGTATAAAATTCCTGTTAGCCTATTCCGATTATCGCTTCCCATTATAGTTGCAACGATTTCCACCATTTGTTATTACCACGTTTGTGAAAAGCGATGTTTCAAACGTAGTTTTGGTCTTGCAATGATTACAAGGGCGAATTTTGCGCTTAACGTGAGCTTATAAAAGCTTGATTTCAAGGAAAGTGTAGACGTTAACGCAAATTATAATTTAGCAAACACGTTCAAAAAAGTTTGAAGAGCGACTGCGCAAAATAATGCATGTAACTTGACACCGAACACGTTCAACGAGAAACTGTGGAGGTTTTTTGTACATCGTCACCAGACTACTTAATAAACATTACGCTTATGCTGTGCACTTACCGACACAGGGACTCAAGCAGGATTTGAAGTTCATTAATCGTTGTTCGTGTTGAGCAGTGAAATTGGGACAAGAAGAGGAACACAAGCTTTCGTTCATCCAACTCGATTTTATGCAGTCGACTCCTCTCGACGCCAAGTTTCGTAAAGAAAACTCCCTCTCTGATACATTAAAATGACGCTCTTAAATATAGGACTACCGTATAATTGTTGTTAATTGTCACACATACATATATACTGCGCATTGTATTGTTTTCCTTACAATGGCATATTGGTAAATTAGCGCCACGATTTTCGTAACGTAAACTCAGTCTCCGATACATTTAAATGAAACTCTTGAAAATACAAAACTGGTCTAACGTGAAACGCAAGTTTATATTTCTTATTGTTGTTGTTCTATCACATGGGGTTAATAATTAGGTGAGCACAACATCCCGATCATACACATTACGACAACAGCATTCCAGGTGGTACGCGAGCAGTTTAGTTGTAGCTACATGTTTCCTTACGGATGACATGGTTACATTAACCACAAGGTAAAATGTTGCTGTATATTGTTTGGCACGCAACTCGACCAACAGCTACGTATTGCCCAAAAAGGCGACTTGTTTCAAAGGAGGACGCCATGGGCTACCAGCGGCGAAAATATAGAGCCTCCGTATTGTAGACATTGTTATGGTTGTAGAAGATGTCCAACGGTACGTGATTACATTAATGTTGGGAAACACTGCATTACGTAGGCGTTTATATCCTGCCCTATTGTTAAGCAATATACCGCATGTCGATCTGATGCAATTCCAGCATGTTTCGTTAGGGCTGCCCGCACTTGGTTCTTCACACGACAACTCTCTGAAGCACCATTCGCATGTACCTGTTTTAAATGCAATTGTAATTAGTGAATCACACGAATTAGAGGAAGTTATGTTTTGATACGATACCCGTTAAAAATATTTGTATTGGCCTAATATTTGCGTACCCTGGTGATAATACTCATGATTGAAATATATACATATCTTCAAGAACTTTTTATAAAACAATAACATCCATATAATAAATGTAACAGAAAAAAATAACCTTGGGCTCTAGCGCATTGCAAAATATCAAAGAGTACAACCAACACAACCCAAACACACTTCATTATAATTTTCTTCAGTAACCAAAAGTAACGCAACCTAGAATTACTTTAAATTGTTTCTGCTGATTTACGTGAATACAAACATAACTCTATAGTCTCGTTGCAGGATATATGCGGGACAATTAAACAGGATGCTTCGTCCCCACAGTATTATCTCCTGTTGAATCATGCATTGTTTGTTAAAAACGGCTTCAAGCTAGTAACGCGAGCTAATGCACTGATCTATTAACATTATTGTATTTTCGTAGTTTAATACACATGTGTTAAAATTATGCGTAAAAGTTACTGCGTGCGGCCGCGTATATTTTTTATGTAAAATCGTTTTACGTGCATGCTTCCGTAAAAACGGCGAGGTTTTCTCGCCAGCCAATCAGAGTCGCCCAAATTATTTTTTCTCTTTTTTTCGCGAAGAAGTTACTGTAAACAGTTGTCTGCGAGGTAAGGGCGTCTGCTTGGTAAAAATGTGTGTAAATTGTCTTGTTTGCTTAATTTTAGAAAATAATTGCGTAAAAGTATACAACGAAATCATGTTAAAAGCTTGCACTTGTCATCAAACGCTGTGAAAGATACCAGTAGAGGTAAGTATTATATAACTGATTTGTTTTTTAATTAATAATTAATTTGTTGAAATAATGGATTTGTTTTATAGGCCTATAAGTAGGCTTTTGTGTGTGTTTCACCAACAACTCATTTTTCTAGTGTAATAATGGGCGTAATCCAAAGTGTTGGTTTTGATGTATTTAAATGTGATATGTTAACTTCTGCCAAGTTTCAAGGTATCATTTATGCTGTAGGCATGCTTGTTGTTTTGTCCAAATTTGGGTATGACTTACAAGTTGGTGATATTCAGGCAATATGTATTGTAGAATCCAAACTGTATTTTGTTGTGTACCCCAAATTTCTTAATTTTTTCCCATAATATGGTGTGTATGAAGTCCAACATCAAGACGGTTCCTTTAAATGTATTTGCATTGATGATCTGTTGCACAAATGTCCACTATATGTATATGGAGTGGGACTAAAACAAATGGTTGTTTTAAAGCAATGCATTTGTGTTTAGGTCAGTTATATGCATAAAAATGGAAGATCTTGTAACTAAACTTTTACCTGAACTGATTGATAACCCAGCAAAACTTGATGAGTGTGTTTCACACTTACATACACTTGGTGTCCGTGAACTTGGTGACTTCAGACACCTTAAATTAGAGGACCTGCTGATACAATTCACCCTAGTGCAGGCAAGAAAGCTGCTTAAAGCACCTAATATAGAACCAGGTATTTTGTGTAAATTTTTTGCATAGCGTTATACCAGTCATATGTATTTAACATTGTACACAATTGTTTTTTTCAAAGTTTCATCAAGTTCTGGAAGTTCTAGACTCCAGCTTTAGCAGTGTCGAAGCAAATACATCATTGCAATGGATTTATGAGTTTACAATCCATTGGCAACGGTGTTCCCCAGCAAACATTCAATGTTTGGAAAGTGGCAAAGTACCCAACCTCATGCAAAGAAAAGAGTTAATTCACAAGACAATAGACGAAGTATTGAAAGTAAGTACTGTTCATATAGACCTGTAAAGTTTAGTGGTGACTGTTACAGTGTTGTTGCTCATTTTTCATTTCAGCTAACACTAAAACCAGGAAGAAAGAATTTGGATAAAATTGCATATAGAACTGTTTCGAGGTATCCCAAATCCTTCCGTGATGTGGTAGATAGTGTACCAATAGGAAATGACTATAATTCAGTTTCCAACCAGTTATTTTATCGCTGGGAAAATGTGATGAGAAAAAAGAGAAAATTGTGTGAATTTGAAGATCAGATTTCCACAGAACCCTCTACAAGCAGTAGTGGGTATGAAAATGATACCATATTTCAAAAATGGCTCCAAGAGGAATTTACCAAAAAAGAAAGAAACATGAAAGAATACTGTTCCCTTAGTTTTTTCCGAATCTAGCCCTCTGGTTGGCATTGTTTACTAATCAGCGACACCAATCTCCTATTTAGTATTAAGAATTCAATGAAACTAGCAGAAGTTTCGAATTGAGTCAGCTGATTTATTAGTAAAAAATCGATTTCGCCTGAACTGGCATCCTCAGTTTCTGCAAATTCGAATTTGCAAATAAAACACAGAAAGCTATACGGTAAATAAACCCAAGAATAAAATAAATTAAAATGAAATATAATAAAACATAATAAAACTGCTAAAGTTAAAAAGCAAGAAACACTGTACTGCTGCCTTCCCTATGCACTACACTGCAATGGAAGGCGTTCAGACTTCAGAGGCGCAAAGATAAGCCGAATGACGTGACACGCAACGCAACGCTACACCACCTGCAGCACGAACGTACGCCGTAAACACAACACATAAGGACATAGAAAGGGCGATGATAAAAACCAATGAACAGAAATGCGTTGCAACCGTGGGACACATCAATAAACCGTCAACAAGATATAATTCACCTAATTCTGGGAATGATCATTTTTTGAATGTTTATTGAGGCCTGCGTAAGGTTTAACCATTTGGCTTCGCAAACATCCAGCCTGTTGACCATCGGTTGTTCAACAAATGTCACTGTGAAACAGCTTTCAATGGGCTGGTGTTGACTTGACGAGGGGTGTGCACTTGAGTAATGGTGGCGCAGGGCCGTCTTGTCGGTACTCCCCGTTTTGCATGTTGTCATATTCCAATCTGACCTATGTTGCGTCCATCGTTTTGAGAATTTATTTTTTGTCTGACCAACGTACTGTTCATGGCAGATTTGGCACGTTGCAACGTAAATGCCATAACTTGCACAGGTTAGGTGTTGCGTTAGTTGGTATTCTTTGCCTGTGGGTTTATTTACCGTATAGCTTTCTGTGTTTTATTTGCAAATTCGAATTTGCAGAAACTGAGGATGCCAGTTCAGGCGAAATCGATTTTTTACTAATAAATCAGCTGACTCAATTCGAAACTTCTGCTAGTTTCATTGAATTCTTAAACATGAAAGAAGTGATGGAACAAATGAAGAGTACCTTTTCGAAACAACGAAAAGACATCAACACCAATGCCAGAGTAAGCGAAATTTTTGAAAAAATGGCCATTCTTGGCAACCTCACAATGACTCATGCAACACTATGGTCAACTTATGGCTTTAAGTTATGACCCAAAGGAAATTCCTGTGAGAATGACCAATCGCAGCTATCACACATACAAGTAATAATTTGTTTTTATTAAAAATACATGCTTGTTAGGTAAACCGCATGTTTTGCAGAGCTTTGAAAGCAATGGCAAAACCATCTGTTGCTGCTTGCAATAAAGAGATTAGGCTTGAATGCAAAACAATAGGAAATAAAACTCCAAAGTCCACTTCAATTTTGGAACTTCTGGGAAGTTATTTCAAGGAAAATACCTCAACTGTTTTAAAATGCATCCAAGTGAGTGATCAGTATGCATTTTTAGGCCTCCGAATGCTTATGCACCTAAATGTTCTTGACAGGATAACTTGCTACTGCAAGAAACGATTGAGAATGGTGATCCCAATCCGTTTATAATTGCAACAGGTATTACATTTTTTGGTTGAATTTTAGTGGTTTGGGTATAATAATGTGTTTTCCTTTTCAATTCTAGGTAGCACACCAGCATCATCCAGCTGTTATTCACTGATTATAGAGAGGAGTTTGGTTTTTCAATGCAGTGAGTTTTTCCTGCATTCTCCGGTCTTTTTTGTTCATTCTATGTATTTAACATACAATACCCAGAAAAGGCAGCAGCAACAATGGAAATTATTCAACGGTTTGTAAGCTCTTGCTACTCTAAATTGTTAAATGTTACATAATGTTGTATTGGTGTTTTTTTATGGCCAAACCAAGTCTCACTATAGTCAATAGCTATATGTAACTTTGGGAAGAAAACTTTGACATGCTAAATAAAGCTAAGACCAATTTATTTTATTTAAAAACACTATATATATATCCCTTTTATGGGAGTAATCTTTTTTGTATTGCCAACAGTTATTTATGACTAAGATGCAATGTTTAGGTGCGGACAAATTTTTGGAAATGTTGCAATACATGAAAGTAAATTTTGGTTTTGTGCAGATACTTTGCTGAAATAAATCAGGCTGGTTCCAAAAGCAATAAGCGACGATGTGCAGGAGGAACACATCCAAAAGTGTTGGCCTTGGGCAGGCTAATACATTCTTTGCAGCATTCATGTACCACTTAATGGTTTGCAAAGTCATTCAATAAACAAATTTTTGGCAATTTTTGTGTGCACAGTTTGCGGTTATTTTTGGGGTAAAAATTACCAGGACAATTGAGGTAAAAACTGCTGCCAGTGGTTTAGCAAGTAAATTTTACAGTGATAAAAGCAGTAAAATGTACTGGAAAATACGCGTATTTCTTACAATGAAAAGCACGTAATTTTTCCTTTTAACGTCAAAATGAACGTAAGTTTTTACGGTGAAAGTCGCAGTAGATTTTACGTGTTGAACATGTAAAAACTGCTGCCAGTGGTTTTCACAGTAAAATTTTTTAACAGTGCAACATAAACGGAACGGAACAGCGGTGCACACTAACGTAGGCTACAAAAGAATGCCCTTGACGACACAGAGGATCACTTATATAGGAGGGGGTCACGTAACACTACCACGTTGTACAAGCACTCATGCGAAACACACTACATCCCCTCTTTACTGAAAATGTGAAATCGGAATTACAAGTCCTGACGAACGGGTGGTTTTACCAACCGACCGGAGCGAGTACGCATTTCATGTTGTTCTGGAATCGGCCGTATGTGTCGACAGTTACCTCCCAATGACCGGTTTGGGGTATAGACGATGTAAGAGCGTGGAAGTGAGGTTTGGGAACGTACAATGCCAACCTCTTCACCGATCCAAGCGTAGGTTTCCGGGGAAAGTTCAGGTAGAGGCCGTACCCGATGTCGCTTGTCGTAATTTTGCTTTTGATTTTTCTAGATTTCGAGATCTTTAGCTCTGAAACTCGATAAATAAGACCAGGACAAGGGACGACGTCCATCACGGAATTGTCGTCTTCAACCGTCTTCACATAACTCCGCTGGGCTGAATCCGGAAACCAACTTTGTAGCACGGTAAGAAAGTAACGCCAAATGGGGGCCTTCGGCTTTGCTTAGTAGACATTTTACCGTCAATGGAGAAGCGGAGAGGGCTGACGGTAAAATGTCTACCGTCTTAGTAGACATTTTACCGTCAGCCCTCTTCGCTTCTCCATTGCTTTGTGGATAGTGGGCTGCTGGTCGGGTGAATGAAGCCACATTCGTTGGCGAAATAGTAAAAATACAGGAATTGTATTGCGGGCTGTTATCCGACATCACTATATGTGGAATTCCATGGCGGGAAAAACATATAGACTTAAAGTGACTGATAATGTCCGATGAGCTCGTGCCATGAGCAGGAAGGGACAACTCAATAAACCTCGAGAAGTAATCTATGACCAATAGATATATTTTATCTTGGAAATGCAACAAATGTGTTCCTACTTTTTCCCATGGTCTACTAGACAGAAGAGAAGGATGGACATAAGGATCTGGATAAATACCATTTTCATGAATGATACGACTTAAGAAACTGATTAGTTTAGCAGAAAAAATACACTTATCTGCATTTCACGTTACTCCAGCCTGATGTAGGCGCGACAAGACTCCCATCAAACGCTCGTCGTTCTCGTCCATGTGCGCAAAACTCCCTGAAGTGAGTCCAATATTTGTGACATTTTCTTTGAAAATGCGTTTGAACAGAACAGATATACCGAAAGGTAATGTATTAAAACAGAAACTTTTTTGAGAGTAGAATTTGCCAAAATTCCGAATTAGCGTCCAATTTAGAAAAATATTTAGAACCGGATAGGCGAGCAAGTGTTGCATCTACAGTAGGCAGCATCAGTCGTTCACGACAAACATGTTTATTTAAGTGAGTGTAGTCTTCACATATTTCTTAGTTTGTTTTTCTTTGGGACAACAACCATGCCGGCGCACCAATCAGTTGGTTAAAGTAAACGAGAAATAACTCCAATTTCTTTCATTCTTTTTAGTTCCGTTGTTACGTTATCATGTAAAGGAAGTGGCACTCAACGACGTGAAGTGAGACAAAATGGTTTTGCTGAATTCATGAGTTTTATATCACAAGTGGGTGCCAATTTTCCAAATCCCGAATAAAATCTTGGTGTATAAATAAAATCTCACTCCAGGTCGGCATAAGAATGCGATGTGCGACGTAGTTCCACCTGCTGCCTTTTCACAATCCCAGTGTTTCTACATGTGTTGACTGCTTTATTCAAAGTTAGATTAGGATCTAGTTGCAATCGCTCAGACAAACTTTTGTCAAGCAACCCAACCACAATACGATCTCTCTTATTATTATTCTTTTAGTTCGCCATAATTGCAGCTTTCGACTAGTGAAAATAGTGAAGTTATAAATTCATTAATAGTTTCCCCAGGTCTTTGCGCACGTGAATTAAACTGGCATCGTTCATAAATTACATGCTTACGAAAATCGAAGTATTCATCAAACTTTCGTTTTACAATGTTGTACGTTTTAATTTTCTTCATCAGAAATACCAAAAGAATGCAGAATATCATCGACCTTATCGCCGATAAGGTATATTAGTGTATCAGTTTACTTTTTACTTGATTCGTCAGACAATTTAGATGCTGATCTGTAGCATTCAAACCTGCGAATCGATGTTCTCCAGCATTCCAGCTTGTTGAAATCAAAGCATTCCGGCGGTGATATCTGGAAAGCCATACTCTTCTTTCTCTTAAATAGTGGACCATATGAAAATAGGGTGAAAAACCATATGAAAATAGGGTGTAGTTGTTGAATACTATCTATTCTTTCAGTCTCAAATCATTTCAGACGAAATTTTTGGCTAAACCCAACCACAAAAGCCCACAAACACGTTAGTTTGCATTTGCATATGTTTGCCCCTGCATTTTGCGTGCCGGGAGGATGGTGGACAGCATACCTCAATACTGAAACTAACATCAGTCATAGGATTGTCTTAATATTTATTTTTGTCCTTGACACTGGCATGCTTTTATCTGACTATCACATCTATACCATTGCAGAATATGTTTAGTACGTCTCACCGTTGCACCTATGTCTTGTGCGTAAATATAAGCCTATAATGGCCAAATATATTCACTACGATGACATAGTTAGCACTTATTTCAACCTTACCATCATTGTGTGTTTGTTTCTTGTTGTATGTGCAATAAAATGTTTAACGAGGAAAAGGTGCTACAGAAGGGAAACACATTCATATTCAGGCAAACCTATTGTCGAGGAATACGTCATTATCTTGATTAGTGATTTTCTCCAACAAGTACAGAATGTAACAAACTACGCACTGGGCAAGTGACCGAATGTATTCAGGCCCACAAACGGAGTTTTGATTTAATCGATTCCTGCCAATTGACCAAAGCAACCATCAATGAAGTTTAAAGCAGATTCAGAATATCAAGCATACGGACACCTCCTGAACAACCTTGGTATGGTTTGCGAGCAAAATGCGATCTGAAAGCAATCGAAGCTTTTCGTGTAGTTGAAGACTTCAAAGCAAAGACGAGAGAGGGAAAAGTCAACCTAAAACAACGTGAGAATAAACAAAGCAAATTTGGTCAAACAGTGGCTCTGTTACCCATATAAATTGAGTTGATCCAGCTAGTTTAAAAGCTGGTTTTTCTCTATGTTCACTAGCTGCAGTAATGAATTATCCATCTGGTGAACGTTAAATTCACCCAGGACAAATAAAAGTATGTTTACTTTGCGCAGATGTCTTCCGCACAGGATCTATAGTTCCCAATTCAAAGAATTGGTCCTGAAAACTGTGCATTTTAAATTTTAGCAGCTGAATAATTGATCTATTTTTCAAACAATTTGCCGTTTTGAGTCTAATCTAGTTGGAGGAATCACATTATTGATAAGAATTAACATGCATTGGGACTTAATGTTGCTGCTGCTCTTTTTTGGATTTCTTCCAATCGGAAGATTTGATGGCGTGGAGGAAAAAGGTAAAAACGTTCTTTGAGATAATTTTGTTTTTAACGAGGATTTACAGTAATATGCGAAAATATTGTCTGTGTGCAAGTTGCAAATGTCTCTGCTCCATATAAATTAAAAAATATACGTATTTAGTAAAATGTAGCACTTCACAACACAAAGTTGTTGCCATATATCATTAAACAAACAAGTCAATTTACTTTCTACGGAATACGGAAATGTTCCAGTCGTAATTCTTAAACGATGAACTTATGGGGTAAGTAACAAGATATTTATGTTTTCCAGAGTTTGCTTGCAAAAACGGCAAAGTTATTTCGGCTGAGAATTTTTGCGACGGATTTAACGACTGCGATGATATAAGAAGATGAGTCGAGTGAAAGGAAAAGCAAACTTCAAATCAGGTGCAAATTTTTGGTGATTTTCAATCTCACTCCAATTCTACGTACGCAAAAAAGTTTGTTCATGATACTGAAAACAATTAAAATAACTTGGCATAACTTCCAGTTTGCGGTTAAATGATCCGTAAGCAGATCAGTGCGAAATATTTGTTGATATATCACACTATTGATAAGATATGCCATAAACAAACTGCATTCTTTCTTACGCTGTATCGAGTTGTTAGTTTACATACTTGTATGATATCGTCAGTTTCTGTGTATAAATTGTATTGTTAGTTTCTATGTTTATATCACATCGTTGTCATTTCCCTTCTGGATAAAATATTTAGAAAACTCAAATATAACCCCTGTAACAATTTCAAGGAAATTTTCACATGTTTGCATTTAATAACTTTGGTTGTCAGGTCTCTGGGAGGAAGCCATCCTGCTCAATCCACCGAGATTATATTTGCAACGAAACGGTCACGTGTCACGGTTTGACACCTTTTGACCTCAGTTGTCCGAGTCATTACAAATGTGAGAACAGCAACACGTGAGTTCCACGTGCAACTTTATGCGATGGTGATTCGTGCAACGGTTGCCCTGAAGATGACGAATGGGTAAACGGTGGTGGCTTTTTCTGCTGGAGAAGTGGAAAATATTGTCATCTTCCACAACAGCTATTGTGGGACGAGGTTAATGATTGCGACAACGGAGCGGATCTGTGTTTTCCCACAACGATTCAAGGTAGAGTGACTTTGTATTGCAAAAATAGTTCAAGAAATATATATTACAAAAGCAAAAGAGGAGACGTACGTGTTGCCGTTTTGTTAAAATAATGTTGATGCATGGGCGATCTACTGCACAAATACGTTACACTTGTAATCAACCAAGCACGATCGTTACAACACGCATTATGTGATCGATTGTTTTGCCGCACCAGCACGTTTCGAATATGGGCAAAATCCCGATCAGTTGTTTTATTCGGTGTATATAGGACAAACGCCTTTATCGGTTTGATAATTGCCCGCTCAACAGTCGCCGATAAACTTGGTAACTCTGCATTTAATTCTTTGGCGCCCTCAGGCGGTTTGTACCTTCTAGCATCGAATTTAAATTAACAAAAATTGACTAAAATCGTATTGACTAAATTTGGGACGGAAACATGTTGTTCCATGAAGCACCTGACCTCTGACATCACTTGTTTTACGATTTGTTTTGTCAAGACTCGCAATAGAGAAGCAGAACGCGCTGGTTTAACCATGCCACGCATAAACCAAGGAAATTCCCATCGACCATCTGTGAGGTGGTTTGAGTATTTACCGAGCTGAGCGCTCTCAAATTGTTGACGTCACAGCTGACGACAAATTTTATGTAAGCAAAGTCACCTAAAGTTTAACATTACACAGAAACAACTTAAACACATAAACATCGACATCGTTGGTCCTCTTCCACTTTGTCGAGGTCAAAGGTATTAACTGTGGTCGACCGCTTCACCCGATGGCCGGAAGCGATACCAATCGATGACGCCACCACCATCACTTGTGCACGTGCTTTCGTTTTTCATTGGGTTGCGAAGTTCGGCATTCCCAGTCACGTCTCGTCAGATCGTGGCCCTCAGTTGACGTCCGAACTGTGGACAACCATTGGTCAACTGCTCGGTATCTGTCTTCACCGCACGACAGCTTTTCACCCACAAGCGAACGGCTTGGTGGAGCGATTTCATCGCCATTTAAAGAGCGCGTTGATGGCGCGTCTAACTGACTCCAATTGGTTGGACGAGTTACCATGGGTGTTACTTGGTGTTCGTACCGCACCCAAAGATGACCTGCAGGCCTCTTCCGCGAAGCTTGTTTGACCGTTCCTGGTGATTTTATCGCCCCTGCAGGCGACTCCACCGTCAAGTTTTTGCCGTCATTGCGGGACACCTTGCAACAAATTTTGCCGCAGCCGATGTCACGTCACGCCAACCTTCGGCCGTCCGTCCCTTCCTCGTTGAGGACCAGCCCATATGTGTTCGTTCGTCGCGACGTTCATAGACCTCCCCTGACCAGACCATACGATGGCCCGTACAAGGTGTTGCTAGCGTCGGACAAAACTTTCACTTTGGACATTGGAGGTCGCTCACAAACGATTTCGATCGACCGCCTTAAGCCGGCTCACGTCGACATTTCGGTACCAGTTCCAGTTGCCGTACCCCTAGCGAGAGACAGACCACGGCGCAATGTACGACCACCGCAACGCTATTCAGCGTGACACTTGCACGCTTCTGGAGGCAGGTCCTGTGGCGACCGAACTGCAGTGTTCGCCTGTGCATTGAAGCGTGCTATTGCCTTTTTCCCGTGTCGCGATGGCGCCTTATATACATGTGTTTTGTGTTGCTCGCCCCTTTCCGACTCTCGCAATAAAGCATCAACCGCTTTAACCCTTCCTTTAAATACAACTTGATTTCTGAACTTTCAAGCCTGTAGCTGCATGACAACCCTTTATCCATAAATTGACAAAAAGAATTAGATTGCAAATAATTAGTCATAAATGATGAAGCTGTGTCCTTTCTAATTTCATCAGCAACCTGCTGTAAAGTATGTCTACCACAATCAGGTTCATCGCATTTTTGCAAGGTGGCTAATTACGTTTTTGTCCCCCAGCAAGGAAAACATTTTCAATAAATTGCTACTACTCAGGTAAACAACACTAACAGCATTCGTAGAACCATTTCTTATCACCAACACACCTGCGCAGTTACAACGTCAACAAAACCGAAATCTTTCGGGCCGAGCATACTTCGCCTCAACTCCGTCAGACAACCCCCTAGACCGACCGACCGATCAGCAGTTGAGGCGCAGCAAAGCGCCTCGTTTTATTATGTCATTTCCGTTTTTCGGGCTTCGGGCCGAGTACTGCGCCTGAAAAGTGGCCATGGAACTTAGTAATTGTTTTCTTTACCGACAATATCTTTACAAAGCTGTGCGGTAAACATGAAAGCAACGTCTGTACTGTTGCAGAAAAGCTGGAAAAAACATGTAGCTTCTTTACCTAACAATCTTTATTTTTTGTTGCAACCCTGGAAATTTAAAATTTTTACTCTCTGTTCTACAGGTAATACAACATTACTACACCTCAATTGACGATTTCAGTAACAGCTGACCTCGGGTTTCACATAATTATACCAACACCAACTTCCAATATTGCAGCATTCAACTAAGTTTCGTAAGGCCGGGTCCACACTCACGCTTTGCGCCTGCGGATTCTTTGTTTGTTTCATTGCCGCGGGCGTATACGCCGGCGTGCGGGCTTACGCTCAGGACAAAGCTTGGAAGCGTGAGCTTTCGCCCACAAGAGGTCGCGGGCTTGCGAGCGCTCGGCGTATTACGCTCTCGACTTGCCGCTGAGCGTATACGCCGGCGAAATCATTTTGATTTAGCTCACGCCCGCAAGCTTTGGAATTAGGTTGTGGGTCGAAGGTATAGGTGTTGTTAGTGGAAGTTTGATGTGGTCTAGAGTATTTTTTGAGTTTAATTACTTTCGAAAATTAATCACAAACTGTTTTTTTGAAAAACTTTAATTAACAAGACATTTTACCTTTGAAACCAAAATAGAAATTTGTTAAATCATGTTAGCTTTATAAAGTTGTAAGAACAGTTTTAGTTGAATTAACGCTTCAAAAGAACATGTCTAGTATTATGTAGAAGGGCAAAATCAACTTATCAAGATAATTTACACGTTGATTATACCATGGCATGTTTATATCTTCCAGGTTCCAGCTTTTGCATAGTTTAGGTATTTCCATTTAGCTAGTGAAAAAGCTGTTTAAATAGAAAATGTAAATTGTGCTCTTGCTGGCCAATTCACCTAAAAACCAAACAGCTTTTTGTTGTACAACAAACTAATGGATATTTAGACATGATTTCAATATCTTTTGGAGCAGTATTTCATGTGGTTTTATTTGAAATGCTTTGAGCAAGCCTCCTTTCTATTTTAAAGTGAAGTATCTTTCATTGGAATATGAACATGCATCCACTAACAATCAACATGTTTAAGAAAATGTTGCTGGTTTTGATCATACCATAATAAAGGTTGCTCATGTTTTCAAAATGTTGAATTGTTATATTTGGTATAGTTATCTTTTGCATCATCTACTGTTTAGCTTTAAAAATTGCATGTGATGTGATGCTTTAATTAAGTGATACATTGTATGGTTTCATGATACTGTATATTTGTCTAAAATATGTGCTCTTATTTCTTTGCGAGGTTTTCTTCAATGTTGCCTATACATTTTTCTGTGTTTATTCAGCACTCGTTGCCAAAACTCAGCAGTATGGTGGCCCATCGCTATCACACACATTTTAACAAAAAAATATCAAATGCGTATTTTGTTTTGCATTATGACTTTATTTTTAATTACGTTTTTAAAAGCGATAATAAATTGAAATGGAAAACGCATTTTTAAAATTAACTTCGTTTTAAAACAGATTTCAAACTTGACTTTGAGATGTATTTTGAATAGAACTTTCAAATAAATTTTTAATATCACTTTCAATTTTATTTTGGAAATCAATTTTACATTTCATTTTCAATTTTATTTTAAAAATAGTTTTAAAATCTATTTCGAAAACCATTTTCATTTTCATTTTCATTTTGAATTTCATTTTCATTTGAAATATGCGATTTTTTAAATCCCCACGTAGCCCAGCGCTATCAATCCCATACACATACAATAGCCATTGGCCCAGCGTTATCAAATTTAATAGAAATCATACAACGTTCTAAACAAACTTCGTAATTAGTGCTGCAATAAAGTAAAGTGTTGTTTGGTTGCAGACGATGTATTTATTTGTTCCACGTCGTTCTGTTGTTCTTGTTTGTGCCATGCGAGGCTGAATTAAAACTAGACAACAATCTTCTTTATAATTCCAAAAAGTTGCGTCAGTTTTTGGGAACGAGATTGCGTAGTATATTCATACTACAGTTGCATAAGACGTAAACGTAAACCCTGTTCGAGATGAAACGAGTCAAGGAAACGTGGGAAGATTTCGAAAAAAGGGTCGGCTGGCGATGCGGTGCCGTCGCGTTTTTTTCGCGCGTCGTTCGAAGCGGCAGGGGGCTTCACACCCGCAGAGCGGTTGGCGCTGACGGCAATAAATCATTTTTCGTTGCCACGAAAACTAGGCCAATGTGCCAGCCAATTTCAGCGTCTCTGCATTGTAAAATGT
Organism: Ascidia mentula; assembly: GCF_947561715.1. Classification (NCBI taxonomy): domain Eukaryota; kingdom Metazoa; phylum Chordata; class Ascidiacea; order Phlebobranchia; family Ascidiidae; genus Ascidia; species Ascidia mentula. Next base: position 21,392,257 of record NC_138570.1, on the reverse strand, counting down.
TGTGACAAAGCCAATTATCGTTTGAACGTTTAAATCTGTAATGAAATAAAATACTTATGTCTAGTGTGTTTCCTTAGGACAAGTGAAAAATGAATAATTTTGATTTAGTTGTGATATTACTGCTAAATCAGCAAGTGATACTGTTAGTGGCACTGATGTACAACATTTTGTACCCCAGAAGGTAAGTTGGTTTGTATATTGGTTGCTCCAAAATGAACTTTATGTGTCTATATGCATATTATGTGTAATTTGTACAGGGAATGGGTCAGACCTATTTTTCAAGACCGAGACAGATTGGGGGAATTTAATTTGGTGAAGGACATGTATGAAGATGAGGAAAGTTTTCAAAAATATTGCCGAATGAATGTAGCAACTTTTTGTGAGTTGCTACACAAAGTGGAACATTTGATAGTGAAAGAGGACACCCATTACCGGAAAGCCATTTCGCCAGCACAAAGGCTTGCAATAACTTTACGGTAACTGCAGTAGAATTTACAACAGCATAGTCATGTGAAATACTAATTATTTTAACTTTACATTGTGTAGATATCTTGCTACTGGTGATTCCCAGTCAACCATTTCCTTAAGTTTCCGGGTGGGGCACTCAACTGTCAACAAAATTATATTCGAAACATGTGAAGCTCTTTGGGATGTGCTGATGCCAGAGGTTCTCAAACCACCATCAACGGAGGAAGAATGGAAGAGGATTTCTGATGAGTTTAATGACATGTGGAACTTTCCAATGTGCTTAGGGGCCATTGATGGCAAACATGTCATTATTCAAGCACCTGGAAATGCCGGTTCCGAATATTACAACTACAAAGGCACACATAGCATTGTTTTGCTTGCAGTATGTGATGCACAGTATTGCTTTACAATGATAGATATTGGTGACTCAGGAAGACACAGTGATGGTGGGGTGTTTGCCAATTCTGAATTTGGTAAAAAGTTTATGGATGGAGAATTAAATATTCCCAGTCATGCATGCTTGCCAAACACCAATATATTTGTACCATATTGTATTGTTGGTGATGCTGCCTTTCCATTGCGGTCTAACTTAATGAGACCCTATCCCGGAAAACATTTACCTGTTGACAAGAACATTTTTAATTACAGACTTTCTCGTGCTAGAAGAGTTATTGAAAATACATTTGGGATTTTGGCCACTCGTTGGCGAATATTTCGAAGGCCCATTATTGCTGAGCCAAACAGAGTTGTTGCTATAACAAAAGCTGCATGCTGTTTACATATTTTTTTGCAGATCAAAAATAGGCAATGTGTGCGAAATGAAAAGTTTTATTGCACTGCTTCGTTTGTTGACCGAGAAGACAGAATGGGTAATGTAATTATGGGAGAATGGAGATCTGAAATGCAGAGTTATTCAAACTTCCAATCTATTGGTCGCATGGGTACAAATATGTATACCAGAGGTGCTGCTGCAGTACGAGACCATTACAAAGATAATTTCATTTCAGATAATGGTGCACTGCCTTGGCAGAATGCTGTTGTAAATCGTTCATAATTGTTTTTTTTCTATTCAGTGCATTTTTTTCTTTTTCACACGCAATAAATCACACAATTTCTTTGATCTGGTTTCATGTTTAGAAGTGAACAGAGAATACAGTGAGGTAACACATGCTACATGACAATTTAAAATTGCTGGAATAGAAAAGTAGAAAAGAAAGAACCATTGAAGAATAAACAGTAAAAAACACATTATGCATTGTCAATTAAATTAGCTCTTAGTGATGAAAGATGCTCTGTAATTGCAGACATGGCCTCGTATGCCTTTGTTTTTGGCAGGCCTCTTAAGCTGCAAGCAACAAAATTGCCAAAGCCTGTAAATTCATCATCTTGTCCGGTGTTGGATGATGTTAATTTTGAAATGCTTTCACTATTTTGGCGAAGCATGCTGCAAATGCTTTCCTGAAGCAGTATGAAATATATGAGTGGCATAAATTACATTTCCACCTAAAAACACTAACCTAAAAATCCAATCGATCATTGCGTTTCCGTTTCATTCCCTGCCTTGAAGTTGATGGCAGAGATGTACTTGGTGGGGTAGCTATATCTTCTTCCACCTCCACCTCCTCAAGGGTTATCTCCTCTGCAAACATCATTTGTATGTTTGTTTAAAATAATAAAAACACAAATAAATATATATAAATACCTTGTTCTGGAACAGGTTCATCTTGTGTAAAATCAACCACAGGTGTTGATGGTCGGGAAAAGTTTCCAACAGTCCTGCAACAAACCATACTTGTTAGAAGTGCAATATATTTATATTTAGTCCATACCAAAGTCAATCACATTTTATGCCTCAAATGATCCTGCAAAAATTTTAATGCTTCATAATGCTCCCATATTTGCAGGTTTTCAGCAGCAGCCCCACTCTTCCGTGCATTTTCAATTTTTCGCTTTTCTTTTGCAAAACGGTCTCTTAAGCTTTTCCATCGTTTCATGCAATTCTCCACTGAATCAACAATTATAATTATTACTGCTGGTCCAGACAACAACAGTACATTTATCCTACCTGACTGTCCAGTGCACTCACTAATGTTTTTCCAAACATTTTCTTTTCGCTTCTGGTCTTTATATAGTTTGCTTCCAGAGTCATATATACATGGAGAATCATGTACCATTTGTATTAGCATTTCATTAAATTCCATTATTAAACTTTTAAACAAACAAACTGCAAACAAAATTTTTCCACCAAATATTAATCACAATTTAATTTATAAAATTTAATTGGTAATCAGTATATTCATTTGACTAAATAATCATGAAATAACAAAACAAGTGTCAAAACCATTAACTTTAACCAGAAAATTTACGCCAACTTACCATAAAACAAACAATTTACAAACAAAACTAGCTAAAATTGTCTGAAATAAGTCAAATAACCCACAAAAATAAGTTTCTGCAGCCAGCAGACCTACTAGCAAACAAAGCGTCTGACGGAAAAGTTAAATCAGATTTAACTCCGCCGTCAGACGCTTCGAGCGAGAAAATCACGCCGTCACGGCATGACGCCGGCTGGTGTGAATCCCCCGCCGCTTCGAAACCGCGTCGCCAGCCGTTAACCGCGTCTGGTGTGAATCCCGCTTAAAGAAGTAAATTTAGAAAACATAAAATTAGCTTGTAAGTCTTATTACCAAGCACCGCCTGGCTCTTGTGATGTACTTGCATCGGACAGAGGACCTTCTTGTTCCAGATATGAACAAATAAAGGGCAAAAAGTTTTACTACGTTAGATTTATGGAGCCAGTAGGGCGTGACAGGAAAAACCTTGTGGAGGAGAAACCACCTCAGCCTGTACAAAAGTCTATCTCCATAAGCACCCTTTTAAAGGCTGGAAAGTTAATAAAACATGAAGTGAGGTCTGTTTCTGTGGACTTAGAGCAGTTTGTTCTAGATGATTGTGCATGGAAAAGTAAAGCCAACTTACTTTTGCAAGTATCATGCACCAGCTTTGCTAGTGGTGCCTTCCGCAAGGCATTTATGGCAAATCAGGTTCCCCCAAAAGATAAACTTGTAGTAAAACTGTACAATGAAAGTGCTGCTTCCACCATCCAGGAAGATTTACACATTTCTATGGAAGACCACTGCAGAAAGCAAGTTCAAATGCACACAGTGGCAAAAAGTTTGACAGAAAAGTTCTCTGAAAAAGTGCCCATTGAATTTGGAGATTTGAAGTATGATGATGTATTTTTTTGCAAATACAATGAAAGCCCTGCTACTGTGGAAAACTATTATTCTGGTGAATTCGTGAAATATGTAAACAATGATGGTTCATGCTGTAAATTAACCAACAATGTTCTACAGCAAAAATGTGAATGTCTGGTGCACTTTAGTTACATATTTTCTGAAAAGAAAATGATGTTGCTCGACATTCAAGGAGTGAACCACACATTATTTGATCCCGAAATTGCTACAACACATCTCTTGGATGAAAATGCAGAAGTGTTTTTTTGTGCAGGCAATTTGTCAAGTGTTGCTATTGATACATTTATTGAGAGTCACATTTGCAACAAATTTTGTGTTATGATGTGTCTTCCTCAACTAAATCTAAATAATACCTAAAGCATGTTTTTGTTACTTTTATGTGACTCTGTAATTTGTTTCAATTCTGCTATTACAAAAGCAAACATGATACATTTGTTTTTATTGTTTCCAGTTATGCAGAAAATTTTTGCCGTAAAAAACAATAGATGCTGTCAGCATCTCCACAAGAAATTAATTCAGGATTGGGAACAAGCTGTAAACATTTATCTTTTATACTGGTGCTTAACCATTCCTCCTGGGCATGTAAAACACCAGATATTTCAGCAACTTCTTTAAGGTCACAGTCATTAACTGTAAGACCTTTACAAGTTGTGCCATAAAATTCAGGACATTCAAAAATATGTTCAGGTACACCAGTAGGTAAAAGAATATTGTTTTGATTGCGTATGCGATGACTGTTCCAATTTGCCACAAAAATATCACATTCACGTTGTACAATAGGTTTGTAAATATAAAACAGTAGCTGACGGTCAGTTAGACAATGTGGATCATACTTTCCATTTGTTATTAATGATCTAAGTTGTGCTTTGAAAAAAAGCTCTAATCTTTCATGCAGCTCCCTCCACCAGCGCTCAATTTTATTTGTGTTAGAAGGACCATATATAACACTCTCTGTCGGATCTTCTAAATCTCCATGTTTATTCCTGAGATATGTATGTATTGTTGCCATTTTTCCTGTTTCAGTTCCTCTATCCAGTCTTAAAAACTTTGCCATTGTTTGAGTTTCATACATGTGCTCCAAATATTTCTTTCCGATAATCTGAGGGTTGGAGTTTGAGTGAGTAACAAAGAGAAATAACACTTTACGTGAAAATGTATCTATTGCACCATATATGCCCTATGTTACGGTCCGGAACACTTTTTATTTCTTGAAACGAAATTTCGTTTCCAAGTGTTTGGAGCATAATTTGACAATTTCGTTCCGGAACCAGTTTTTGTTTTGTGCATCTTTTTACCACAAGGTGCTGCTATAGGACCGCTCGAAAAATTTAATTGCGCGTGTAGATGAAATTATTAAAAACTGCTTTGCCAACTTAGAAATAGAAGCGATATGGTAGATTTAAAATTGAAAAAACGTTCGATGACATTAACTTTTTATATGAATTATTTGATATTTTAGTCGTTAAATCGCTGTAGGAAAAATTAAATCGTTATATCGTTCATAAAAGAGCTTTGTAGTCGATTTTCTGTTGTTAGCATTGCAAATGTGTATTGGTGATATCGTTCCCACGCACAGAACCTTTTGCAAATTGGTCGATGTAAAACAAAGCACAACACTCACGTGGTGCCAAAGTATCGTGTAAAGTAAACCAAGTTGAAATTTTAAATACAAATATGTAACATGTTATTTGTAGTAATGGTCTATTTATAATTGTGTATAAAAACACAATTTAAATAAATATACAACCAAGAAATAACGATCGCCTCATGCTAAAATAAAACATACACTACATGATTTTCTCTAAACATATTAATAGCATTGATCGAAAATGTTGCGAATTATATTGGAATTTTCCGCTTTAAAAATTACCATGATACCGACAGTGATAAACAGCATCAAAATTCGGGACACAAAAAAGTGCAAAAAGGCGTGTGGTCGTCTTATCCGAACTAACAACTCCCAAAGGAGCGGCGTCATCAGAGAACTTCAAAAAGCGAAGAGAGAAAAGTCCGTATCTAAATTCCCAAGATAGGCGCCTAAATTTTACTGCTCACACACAAATCTGATGTCTTAAGATCGTTTAATTATTGCTCCCGAATTTTATTAGGAACATAGATAAACTGCTCATACGGCAAGCATCAAACATAGCAATTAACAAGTGAAAACATGTTTAAAACGCGTCATTCGCCAAAACAGTTTAAAAGAACGCCTTTAAATATATCAAAAAAACGGATAGTCGAATACGGTTCAATGGGACCGTCTACAACATACTTAGAGCATTTAACAGCTATATTTATTTCGTTTGGCCATATTATTTCAAAACAAAGACAAGTAAATACCTGTCAAAGACAAGCTTAAACCGCGCCGTCTGTTCGCCAAAACAGTTTTAAGAACGCCTTTTCGTATGACAACAAAAAACTAAAGCATATAGTAAAATAAAGTTTAGAGGTATCTCCTTCTACTGTAGTATTTAACTACCAAATTTTAACTCGCTTGGATGTAAAACAGAGATTTGGCAGGCGAATACCTCTCAAAGACAAATATAAACCGCGCCGCAAGGGCGAAAGTAACTGAATTTGACAGTAGTCTACCTGTGTTTTGAACAATTTTAAATCAAGCGACTGGAAATTTTGCACACAAATATTAGATGTCAGCACAAAACGAGAAATGAAAACTAATTGGCGTCTGTCCTTCAGAATTTTATTGCTTGCCGAAAACTAAATTTGACAGTTGTCCGACTGTGATTTCAACATTTTTCTATCAAGCGACGTGAAGTTTTGCACACAAATATTAGATGCCAGTACAAAACGAGTAATGAAAACCAAATTGACGTATGTCCTTTAGTTTCTTATTTCTGCGCGAAAACGCATGTTTGAAACTATGGTGGCTAAGGTTCGGCGGTTTCAACTAAATTTGACAGTTGTCTGCCTGTGATTTCAACATTTTTATATCAAGCGACTTCAAATTTTTCACACAAATATTAGATGCCAGTACGAAACGAGCAATGAAAACCAAATTGACGTATGTCCTTCAGTTTCTTATTGCTGCGCGAAAACGCATGTTTCAAACTATGGTGGCTAAGGTTCGGCGGTTTTGACTAAATTTGACAGTTGTCTGCCTGTGATTTCAACATTTTTGTATCAAGCGACTTGAAATTTTTCACACAAATATTAGATGCCAGTACGAAACGAGCAATGAAAACCAAATTGACGTATGTCCTTTAGTTTCTTATTGCTGCGCGAAAACGCATGTTTGAAACTATGGTGGTTAAGGTTCGGCGGTTTTAACTAAATTTGACAGTTGTCTGCTTGTGATTTCAACATTTTTATATCAAGCGACTTGAAATTTTGCACACAAATATTAGATGCCAGTACAAAACGAGAAATGAAAACCAAATTGACGTATGTCCTTTAGTTTCTTATTGCTGCGCGAAAACGCATGTTTGAAACTATGGTGGCTAAGGTTCGGCGGTTTTAACTAAATTTGACAGTTGTCTGCCTGTGATTTCAACATTTTTATACCAAGCGACTTGAAATTTTGCACACAAATATTAGATGCCACTACAAAACGAGCAATGAAAACCAAATTGACGTATGTCCTTTAGTTTCTTATTGCTGCGCGAAAACGCATGTTTGAAACTATGGTGGCTAAGGTTCGGCGGTTTTAACTAAATTTGACAGTTGTCTGCCTGTGATTTCAACATTTTTATATCAAGCGACTTGAAATTTTGCACACAAATATTAGATGCCAGTACAAAACGAACAATGAAAACTAAATTGACGTATGTCATTTAGTTTCTTATTGCTGCGCGAAAACGCATGTTTCAAACTATGGTGGCTAAGGTTCGGCGGTTTTGACTAAATTTGACAGTTGTCTGCCTGTGATTTCAACATTTTTATATCAAGCGACTTGAAATTTTGCAAACAAATATTAGATGCCAGTACAAAACGAGCAATGAAAACCAAATTGACGTATGTCCTTTAGTTTCTTATTGCTGCGCGAAAACGCATGTTTGAAACTATGGTGGCTAAGGTTCGGCGGTTTTGACTAAATTTGACAGTTGTCTGCATGTGATTTCAACATTTTTATTTCAAGCGACTTGAAATTTTGCACACAAATATTAGATGCCAGTGCAAAACGAGAAATGAAAAGTAAATTGACGTATGTCCTTTAGTTTCTTATTGCTGCGCGAAAACGCATGTTTGAAACTATGGTGGCTAAGGTTCGGCGGTTTTGACTAAATTTGACAGTTGTCTGCCTGTGATTTCAACATTTTTATATCATGCGACTTGAAATTGTTCACACAAATATTAGATGCCAGTACGAAACGAGCAATGAAAACCAAATTGACGTATGTCCTTTAGTTTCTTATTGCTGCGCGAAAACGCATGTTTCAAACTATGGTGGTTAAGGTTCGGCGGTTTTAACTAAATTTGACAGTTGTCTGCCTGTGATTTCAACATTTTTATATCAAGCGATTTGAAATTTTGCACACAAATATTAGATGCCAGTACAAAACGAGAAATGAAAACCAAATTGACGTATGTCCTTTAGTTTCTTATTGCTGCGCGAAAACGCATGTTTGAAACTATGGTGGCTAAGGTTCGGCGGATTTGACTAGATTTGACAGTTGTCCGCCTGTGATTTCAACATTTTTATATCAAGCGACTTGAAATTTTGCACACAAATATTAGATGCCAGTACAAAACGAGAAATGGAAACCAAATTGGACAATGTTCTTTAGTTTTTTATTGCTGCGCGAAAACGCATGTTACAAACAATGGTCGCTAAGGTCGTGCGGAATTAACTAAATTTGAGAATTCCCGTCGACAATATACACAATTTTAAATCAAGAGACCTGAAATTTTGCACATAAATACTAGGTGCCACAACAAAACGAGAAATGAAAACTAAATTGGCGTCTGTCCTTTAGAATTTTATTGCTTGCCGAAAACGCACGTTTTGAACTATGGTGGCTAAGGTTCGGCCGATTTAACTAAATTTGACAGTTGTTCGCCTGTGATTTCAACATTTTTATATCAAGCGACTTGAAATTTTGCACACAAATATTAGATGCCATTACAAAACGAGCAATGAAAACTAAATTGGCGTCTGTCCTTTAGAATTTTATTGCTTGCCGAAAACGCATGTTTCAAACTATGGTGGCTAAAGTTCGGCGGTTTTAACTAAATTTGACAGTTGTCTGCATGTGATTTCAACATTTTTATATCAAGCGACTTGAAATTTTGCACACAAATATTAGATGCCAGTACAAAACGAGAAATGATATCCAAATTGACGTATGTTCTTTAGTTTCTTATTGCTGCGCGAAAACGCATGTTTCAAACTATGGTGGCTAAGGTTCGGCGGTTTTGACTAAATTTGACAGTTGTCTGCATGTGATTTCAACATTTTTATATCAAGCGACTTGAAATTTTGCACACAAATATTAGATGCCAGTACAAAACGAGCAATGAAAACCAAATTGACGTATGTCCTTTAGTTTCTTATTGCTGCGCGAAAACGCATGTTTGAAACTATGGTGGCTAAGGTTCGGCGGTTTTGACTAAATTTGACAGTTGTCTGCATGTGATTTCAACATTTTTATATCAAGCGACTTGAAATTTTGCACACATATATTAGATGCCAGTACAAAACGAGCAATGAAAACCAAATTGACGTATGTCCTTTAGTTTCTTGTTGCTGCGCGAAAACGCATGTTTGAAACTATGGTGGCTAAGGTTCGGCGGTTTTGACTAAATTTAACAGTTGTCTGCATGTGATTTCAACATTTTTATTTCAAGCGACTTGAAATTTTGCACACAAATATTAGACGCCATTGCAAAACGAGAAATGAAAACTAAATTGGCGTCTGTTCTTTAGAATTTTATTGCTTGCCGAAAACGAATGTTTGAAACTATGGTGGCTAAGGTTCGGCGGTTTTAACTAAATTTGACAGTTGTCCGCCTGTGATTTCAACATTTTTATATCAAGCGACTTGAAATTTTGCACACAAATAATAGATGCCATTACAAAACGAGCAATGAAAACTAAATTGGCGTCTGTCCTTTAGAATTTTAATACTTGCCGAAAACGCATGTTTCAAACTATGGTGGCTAAAGTTCGGCGGTTTTAACTAAATTTGACAGTTGTCTGCCTGTGATTTCAACATTTTTCTATCAAGCGACTTGAAATTTTGCACACAAATATTAGATGCCACTACAAAACGAGCAATGGAAACTAAATTGACGTATGTCCTTTAGTTTCTTATTGCTGCGCGAAAACGCATGTTTCAAACTATGGTGGCTAAGGTTCGGCGGTTTTGACTAAATTTGACAGTTGTCTGCATGTGATTTCAACATTTTTATATCAAGCGACTTGAAATTTTGCACACAAATATTAGATGCCACTACAAAACGAGAAATGCAAACCAAATTGACGTATGTCCTTTAGTTTCTGATTGCTGCGCGAAAACGCATGTTTGAAACTATGGTGGCTAAGGTTCGGCGGTTTTAACTAAATTTGACAGTTGTCTGCTTGTGATTTCAACATTTTTATATCAAGCGACTTGAAATTTTGCACACAAATATTAGATGCCAGTACAAAACGAGATATAAAAACCAAATTGACGTATGTCCTTTAGTTTCTTATTGCTGCGCGAAAACGCATGTTTGAAACTATGGTGGCTAAGGTTCGGCGGATTTGACTAGATTTGACAGTTGTCTGCCTGTGATTTCAACATTTTTATACCAAGCGACTTGAAATTTTGCACACAAATATTAGATGCCAGTACAAAACGAGAAATGAAAACCAAATTGACGTATGTCCTTTAGTTTCTTATTGCTGCGCGAAAACGCATGTTTGAAACTATGGTGGCTAAGGTTCGGCGGTTTTAACTAAATTTGACAGTTGTCTGCCTGTGATTTCAACATTTTTATATCAAGCGACTTGAAATTTTGCACACAAATATTAGATGCCAGTACAAAACGAACAATGAAAACTAAATTGACGTATGTCATTTAGTTTCTTATTGCTGCGCGAAAACGCATGTTTCAAACTATGGTGGCTAAGGTTCGGCGGTTTTGACTAAATTTGACAGTTGTCTGCCTGTGATTTCAACATTTTTATATCAAGCGACTTGAAATTTTGCAAACAAATATTAGATGCCAGTACAAAACGAGCAATGAAAACCAAATTGACGTATGTCCTTTAGTTTCTTATTGCTGCGCGAAGACGCATGTTTGAAACTATGGTGGCTAAGGTTCGGCGGTTTTGACTAAATTTGACAGTTGTCTGCCTGTGATTTCAACATTTTTATATCAAGCGACTTGAAATTGTTCACACAAATATTAGATGCCAGTACGAAACGAGCAATGAAAACCAAATTGACATATCTCCTTTAGTTTCTTATTGCTGCGCGAAAACGCATGTTTCAAACTATGGTGGTTAAGGTTCGGCGGTTTTAACTAAATTTGACAGTTGTCTGCCTGTGATTTCAACATTTTTGTATCAAGCGACTTGAAATTTTGCACACAAATATTAGATGCCAGTACAAAACGAGAAATGGAAACCAAATTGGACAATGTTTTTTAGTTTTTTTTTGCTGCGCGAAAAGGCATGTTACAAACAATGGTCGCTAAGGTCGTGCGGAATTAACTAAATTTGAGAATTCCCGTCGACAATATACACAATTTTAAATCAAGAGACCTGAAATTTTGCACATAAATACTAGGTGCCACAACAAAACGAGAAATGAAAACTAAATTGGCGTCTGTCCTTTAGAATTTTATTGCTTGCCGAAAACGCACGTTTTGAACTATGGTGGCTAAGGTTCGGCCGATTTAACTAAATTTGACAGTTGTTCGCCTGTGATTTCAACATTTTTATATTAAGCGACTTGAAATTTTGCACACAAATATTAGATGCCATTACAAAACGAGCAATGAAAACTAAATTGGCGTCTGTCCTTTAGAATTTTATTGCTTGCCGAAAACGCATGTTTCAAACTATGGTGGCTAAAGTTCGGCGGTTTTAACTAAATTTGACAGTTGTCTGCATGTGATTTCAACATTTTTATATCAAGCGACTTGAAATTTTGCACACAAATATTAGATGCCAGTACAAAACGAGAAATGATATCCAAATTGACGTATGTTCTTTAGTTTCTTATTGCTGCGCGAAAACGCATGTTTCAAACTATGGTGGCTAAGGTTCGGCGGTTTTGACTAAATTTGACAGTTGTCTGCATGTGATTTCAACATTTTTATATCAAGCGACTTGAAATTTTGCACACAAATAGTAGATGCCAGTACAAAACGAGCAATGAAAACCAAATTGACGTATGTCCTTTAGTTTCTTATTGCTGCGCGAAAACGCATGTTTGAAACTATGGTGGCTAAGGTTCGGCGGTTTTGACTAAATTTGACAGTTGTCTGCCTGTGATTTCAACATTTTTATATCAAGCGACTTGAAATTTTGCACACAAATATTACATGCCAGTACAAAACGAGCAATGAAAACCAAATTGACGTATGTCCTTTAGTTTCTTGTTGCTGCGCGAAAACGCATGTTTCAAACTATGGTGGCTAAGGTTCGGCGGTTTTGACTAAATTTAACAGTTGTCTGCATGTGATTTCAACATTTTTATTTCAAGCGACTTGAAATTTTGCACACAAATATTAGACGCCATTACAAAACGAGAAATGAAAACTAAATTGGCGTCTGTTCTTTAGAATTTTATTGCTTGCCGAAAACGCATGTTTGAAACTATGGTGGCTAAGGTTCGGCGGTTTTAACTAAATTTGACAGTTGTCCGCCTGTGATTTCAACATTTTTATATCAAGCGACTTGAAATTTTGCACACAAATATTAGATGCTATGACAAAACGAGCAATGGAAACTAAATTGGCGTCTGTCCTTTAGAATTTTAATACTTGCCGAAAACGCATGTTTCAAACTATGGTGGCTAAAGTTCGGCGGTTTTAACTAAATTTGACAGTTGTCTGCCTGTGATTTCAACATTTTTCTATCAAGCGACTTGAAATTTTGCACACAAATATTAGATGCCACTACAAAACGAGCAATGAAAACCAAATTGACGTATGTCCTTTAGTTTCTTATTGCTGCGCGAAAACGCATGTTTCAAACTATGGTGGCTAAGGTTCGGCGGTTTTGACTAAATTTGACAGTTGTCTGCCTGTGATTTCAACATTTTTATATCAAGCGACTTGAAATTTTGCACACAAATATTAGATGCCAGTACAAAACGAGAAATGAAAACCAAATTGACGTATGTCCTTTAGTTTCTGATTGCTGCGCGAAAACGCATGTTTGAAACTATGGTGGCTAAGGTTCGGCGGTTTTAACTAAATTTGACAGTTGTCTGCCTGTGATTTCAACATTTTTATATCAAGCGACTTGAAATTTTGCACACAAATATTAGATGCCAGTACAAAACGAGCAATGAAAACCAAATTGACGTATGTCCTTTAGTTTCTTATTGCTGCGCGAAAACACATGTTTGAAACTATGGTGGCTAAGGTTCGGCGGTTTTGACTAAATTTGACAGTTGTCTGCCTGTGATTTCAACATTTTTATATCAAGCGACTTGAAATTTTGCACACAAATATTAGATGCCAGTACAAAACGAGCAATGAAAACCAAATTGACGTATGTCCTTTAGTTTCTTGTTGCTGCGCGAAAACGCATGTTTGAAACTATGGTGGCTAAGGTTCGGCGGTTTTGACTAATTTTAACAGTTGTCTGCATGTGATTTCAACATTTTTATTTCAAGCGACTTGAAATTTTGCACACAAATATTAGACGCCATTACAAAACGAGAAATGAAAACTAAATTGGCGTCTGTTCTTTAGAATTTTATTGCTTGCCGAAAACGCATGTTTGAAACTATGGTGGCTAAGGTTCGGCGGTTTTAACTAAATTTGACAGTTGTCCGCCTGTGATTTCAACATTTTTTTATCAAGCGACTTGAAATTTTGCACACAAATATTAGATGCCACTACAAAACGAGAAATGGAAACCAAATTGGACAATGTTCTTTAGTTTTTTATTGCTGCGCGAAAACGCATGTTACAAACAATGGTCGCTAAGGTCGTGCGGAATTAACTAAACTTGAGAATTCCCGTCTGCAATGTACACAATTTTAAATCAAGAGACCTGAAATTTTGCACATAAATACTAGGTGCCACTACAAAACGAGCAATGAAAACTAAATTGGCGTCTGTCCTTTAGAATTTTATTGCTTGCTGAAAACGCATGTTTGAAACTATGGTGGCTAAGGTTCGGCGGTTTTAACTAAATTTGACAGTTGTCCGCCTGTGATTTCAACATTTTTATATCAAGCGACTTGAAATTTTGCACACAAATGTTAGATGCCATTACAAAACGAGCAATGAAAACTAAATTGGCGTCTGTCCTTTAGAATTTTATTGCTTGCCGAAAACGCATGTTTGAAACTATGGTGGCTAAGTTTCGGCGGTTTTAACTAAATTTGACAGTTGTCCGCCTGTGATTTCAACATTTTTATATCAAGCGACTTGAAATTTTGCACACAAATATTAGATGCCAGTACAAAACGAGAAATGAAAACCAAATTGGACAATGTTCTTTAGAATTTTATTGCTTGCCGAAAACGCATGTTTGAAACTATGGTGGCTAAGGTTCGGCGGTTTTAACTAAATTTGACAGTTGTGCGCCTGTGATTTCAACATTTTTATATCAAGCGACTTGAAATTTTGCACACAAATATTAGATGCTATTACAAAACGAGCAATGAAAACTAAATTGGCGTCTGTCCTTTAGAATTTTATTGCTTGCCGAAAACGCATGTTTGAAACTATGGTGGCTAAGGTTCGGCGGTTTTAACTAATTTTCACAGTTGTCCGCCTGTGATTTCAACATTTTTCTATCAAGCGACTTGAAATTTTGCACACAAATATTAGATGCCACTACAAAACGAGCAATGGAAAGTAAATTGGCCTAAGTCCTTTAGTTTCTTATTGCTGCGCGAAAACGAAAGTTTGGAATTATGGTGGCTAAGGTTCGGCGGTTTTGACTAAATTTGACAGTTGTCTGCATGTGATTTCAACATTTTTCTATCAAGCGACTTGAAATTTTGCACACAAATATTAGATGCCACTACAAAACGAGCAATGAAAACCAAATTGACGTATGTCCTTTAGTTTCTTATTGCTGCGCGAAAACGCATGTTTCAAACTATGGTGGCTAAGGTTCGGCGGTTTTTACTAAATTTGACAGTTGTCTGCTTGTGATTTCAACATTTTTATATCAAGCGACTTGAAATTTTGCACACAAATATTAGATGCCACTACAAAACGAGAAATGAAAACCAAATTGACGTATGTCCTTTAGTTTCTTATTGCTGCGCGAAAACGCATGTTTCAAACTATGGTGGCTAAGGTTCGGCGGTTTTAACTAAATTTGACAGTTGTCTGCCTGTGATTTCAACATTTTTATATCAAGCGACTTGAAATTTTGCACACAAATATTAGATGCCACTACAAAACGAGAAATGAAAACCAAATTGGACAATGTTCTTTAGTTTTTTATTGCTGCGCGAAAACGCATGTTACAAACAATGGTCGCTAAGGTCGTGCGGAATTAACTAAATTTGAGAATTCCCGTCGGCAATATACACAATTTTAAATCAAGAGACCTGAAATTTTGCACATAAATACTAGGTGCCACTACAAAACGAGAAATGAAAACTAAATTGGCGTCTGTCCTTTAGAATTTTATTGCATGCCAAAAACGCACGTTTTAAACTATGGTGGCTAAGGTTCGGCGGTTTTGACTAAATTTGACAGTTGTCTGCCTGTGATTTCAACATTTTTATATCAAGCGACTTGAAATTTTGCACACAAATATTAGATGCCAGTACAAAACGAGAAATGCAAACCAAATTGGACAATGTTCTTTAGAATTTTATTGCTTGCCGAAAACGCATGTTTCAAACTATGGTGGCTAAGGTTCGGCGGTTTTAACTAATTTTGACAGTTGTCCGCCTGTGATTTCAACATTTTTCTATCAAGCGACTTGAAATTTTGCACACAAATATTAGATGCCACTACAAAACGAGCAATGGAAAGTAAATTGGCCTAAGTCCTTTAGTTTCTTATTGCTGCGCGAAAACGCATGTTTGGAATTATGGTGGCTAAGGTTCGGCGGTTTTGATTAAATTTGACAGTTGTCCGCCTGTGATTTCAACATTTTTATATCAAGCGACTTGAAATTTTGCACACAAATATTAGATGCCACTACAAAACGAGCAATCAAAACTAAATTTGCGTATGTCCTTTAATTTCTTATTGCTACGCGAAAACGCATGTTACAAACAATGGTCGCTAAGGTCGTGCGGAATTAACTAATTTTGAGAATTCCCGCCGGCAATATAAACAATTTTCAATCAAGCGACCTGAAATTTTGCACACAGATACTAGGTGCCACTACAAAACGAGAAATGAAAACTAAATTGTCGTCTGTCCTTTAGAATTTTATTGCTTGCCGAAAACGCATATTTCAAACTATGGTGGCTAAGGTACGGCGGTTTTAACTAAATTTGACAGTTGTCCGGGAAATGTAATTAATCCTCATAGTACGATAATTATGTTCCAGAAACGAAATTTTCCGTAACTAAAATTCTGTTCCAGTAACGAAAATTCCGTTCCAGTAACGAAAAGTTTGTTCTAGTAACGAAAATTCCGTTCCCGTGACTAAAATTTTGTTCCCGTAACGAAAATTCCGTTCCCGTAACGAAAACTCTGTTCCAGTAACGAAAATTCCGTTCCCGTAACTAAAATTCTGTTCCAGTAACGAAAAGTCTGTTCTAGTAACGAAAATTCCGTTCCCGTGACTAAAATTCTGTTCCAGTAACGAAAATTCTATTCCAGTAACGAAAATTTGGTTCCCGTAACGAAAATTCCGTTCCCGTAACGAAATTCCGTTCCAAGATCAAAAAGTCACTTTTTTGAACGACATTTAGGTCGCGTATCAACAATTTTCTTGAAAGAACGACAAATGTGTCCATGGATCGATAAAGTACCTTCGACGGAAATGTAATTATTCCTCATTGTACGATAATTATGTTCTAAAAACGAAATTTCTGTTCCAGTAACGAAAATTCTGTTCCAGTAACGAAAATACCGTTCCCGTAACGAAAATACCGTTACCGTATCGAAAATTCCGTTCCAGTAACCAAAATTCCGTTCCCGTAACGAAAATTCTGTTCCCGTAACGAAAATTCTGTTCCAGTAACAAAAATTCCGTTCCCGTAACGAAAATTCTGTTCCAGTAACGAAAATTCTGTTCCCGTAACGAAAATACCGTTACCGAAACGAAAATTCCGTTCCCGTAACGAAAATTCTGTTCCCGTAACGAAAATTCTGTTCCAGTAACGAAAATTCTGTTACCGTAACAAAAATTCCGTTCCCGTAACGAAAATACTGTTCCAGTAACGAAAATTCTGTTCCCGTAACGAAAATTCTGTTCCAGTAACGAAAATTCTGTTCCAGTAACGAAAATTCCGTTCCCGTAACGAAAATTCCGTTCCAGTAACGAAAATTCCGTTCCAGTAACTAAAATTCTGTTCCAGTAACGAAAATTCTGTTCCAGTAACGAAAATTCCGTTCCCGTAACGAAATTCCGTTCCCGTAACGAAAATTTTGTTCCAGTAACGAAAATTCCGTTCCAGGATCAAAAAGTCACATTTTTGAACGACATTTAGGTCGCGTATCAACAATTTTCTTGAAAGAACGACATTGTGTCCTTGGATCGAAAAGGTACCTTCAACGGGAATGTAATTATTCCTCATTGTACGATAATTCTGTTCCAGAAACGACATTTCTGTTCCAGTAACAAAAATTCCGTTCCCGTAACGAATATTCTGTTCTCGTAACGAAAATTCTGTTCCAGTAACGAAAATTCTGTTCCCGTAACGAAAATTCTGTTCCAGTAAAATTCTGTTCCCGTAACGAAAATTCTGTTCCCGTAACGAAAATTCTGTTCCAGTAACGAAAATTCCGTTCCTGTAACGAAAATTCCGTTCCAGTAACTAAAATTCTGTTCCAGTAACGAAAATTCTGTTCCAGTAACGAAAATTCCGTTCCCGTAACGAAATTCCGTTCCCGTAACGAAAATTCTGTTCCAGTAACGAAAATTCCGTTCCAGGATCAAAAAGTCACATTTTTGAACGACATTTAGGTCGCGTATCAACAATTTTCTTGAAAGAACGACATTGTGTCCTTGGATCGAAAAGGTACCTTCAACGGGAATGTAATTATTCCTCATTGTACGATAATTCTGTTCCAGAAACGACATTTCTGTTCCAGTAACAAAAATTCCGTTCCCGTAACGAAAATTCTGTTCTCGTAACGAAAATTCTGTTCCAGTAACGAAAATTCTGTTCCCGTAACGAAAATTCTGTTCCAGTAACGAAAATTCTGTTCCCGTAACAAAAATTCCGTTCCCGTAACGAAAATTCCGTTCCAGTAACGAAAATTATGTTCCAGTAACGAAAATTCCGTTCCCGTAACGAAATTCCGTTCCCGTAACGAAAATTCTGTTCCAGTAACGAAAATTCCGTTCCCGTAACGAAATTCCGTTCCCGTAACGAAAATTCTGTTCCAGTAACGAAAATTCCGTTCCAGGATCAAAAAGTCACATTTTTGAACGACATTTAGGTCGCGTATCAACAATTTTCTTGAAAGAACGACATTGTGTCCTTGGATCGAAAAGGTACCTTCAACGGGAATGTAATTATTCCTCATTGTACGATAATTCTGTTCCAGAAACGACATTTCTGTTCCAGTAACAAAAATTCCGTTCCCGTAACGAAAATTCTGTTCTCGTAACGAAAATTCTGTTCCAGTAACGAAAATTCTGTTCCCGTAACGAAAATTCTGTTCCAGTAAAATTCTGTTCCCGTAACGAAAATTCTGTTCCCGTAACGAAAATTCTGTTCCAGTAACGAAAATTCCGTTCCAGTAACGAAAATTCCGTTCCAGTAAGTAAAATTCTGTTCCAGTAACGAAAATTCTGTTCCAGTAACGAAAATTCCGTTCCCGTAACGAAATTCCGTTCCCGTAACGAAAATTCTGTTCCAGTAACGAAAATTCCGTTCCAGGATCAAAAAGTCACATTTTTGAACGACATTTAGGTCGCGTATCAACAATTTTCTTGAAAGAACGACATTGTGTCCTTGGATCGAAAAGGTACCTTCAACGGGAATGTAATTATTCCTCATTGTACGATAATTCTGTTCCAGAAACGACATTTCTGTTCCAGTAACAAAAATTCCGTTCCCGTAACGAAAATTCTGTTCTCGTAACGAAAATTCTGTTCCAGTAACGAAAATTCTGTTCCCGTAACGAAAATTCTGTTCCAGTAAAATTCTGTTCCCGTAACGAAAATTCTGTTCCCGTAACGAAAATTCTGTTCCAGTAACGAAAATTCCGTTCCAGTAACGAAAATTCCGTTCCAGTAACTAAAATTCTGTTCCAGTAACGAAAATTCTGTTCCAGTAACGAAAATTCCGTTCCCGTAACGAAATTCCGTTCCCGTAACGAAAATTCTGTTCCAGTAACGAAAATTCCGTTCCAGGATCAAAAAGTCACATTTTTGAACGACATTTAGGTCGCGTATCAACAATTTTCTTGAAAGAACGACATTGTGTCCTTGGATCGAAAAGGTACCTTCAACGGGAATGTAATTATTCCTCATTGTACGATAATTCTGTTCCAGAAACGACATTTCTGTTCCAGTAACAAAAATTCCGTTCCCGTAACGAAAATTCTGTTCTCGTAACGAAAATTCTGTTCCAGTAACGAAAATTCTGTTCCCGTAACGAAAATTCTGTTCCAGTAACGAAAATTCTGTTCCCGTAACAAAAATTCCGTTCCCGTAACGAAAATTCTGTTCCAGTAACGAAAATTCTGTTCCAGTAACGAAAATTCCGTTCCCGTAACGAAAATTCTGTTCCAGTAACGAAAATTCCGTTACCGCAACTAAAATTCCGTTCCCGTAACGAAATTCCGTTCCCGTAACGAAAATTCCGTTCCAGGATCAAAAAGTCACATTTTTGAACGACATTTAGGTCGCGTATCAACAATTTTCTTGAAAGAATGACATTGTGTCCTTGGATCGAAAAGGTACCTTCAACGGGAATGTAATTATTCCTCATTGTACGATAATTCTGTTCCAGAAACGACATTTCTGTTCCAGTAACAAAAATTCCGTTCCCGTAACCAAATTTCTTTTCCAGTAACGAAAATTCCATTACCGTGACGAAAATTCCTTTTCCGTAACGAAAATTCCATTTCCGTAATGAAAATTCTGTTCCAGTAACGAAATTTCTGTTCCAGTAACGAAAGTTCCGTTCCCGTAAGGAAAATTCCATTCCAGTAACGAAAATTCCGTTCCCGTAACGAAAATTCTATTCCAGTAACGAAATTTCTGTTCCAATAACAAAAATTCCGTTCCCGTAACGAGAATTCTGTTCCATAAACGAAAATTCTGTTCCAGTAACAAAAATTCCGTTCCCAGAATAAAAATTCGGTTCCAGGAACGAAAATTGTGTTCCGGGAACGAAAATTATGTTCCATGCATATTTTCATCTTCCCGTAAGTGTCTACGTTTGAAAACATATATTCGTGATAAAATCAACCTTATACTCGTCAGCAAAACCACGTTTTCTTCGTCTCTTTGTCGACATCTAGTGGTGATTTTTGGCTTGGTCGATTTTCGGAACACAATTTTTAGTGCGATATTACCCAAATTGTGATTTTGGAAACACAATTCAAAAACCAAAATATGTTCCTGTAACGAAATTTTGCGTAAAAATAATGTTCCCGAAACGGTTTTTCTCATTTGGGAACGAAATTTCGTTTCTCGGAACGGTTTTGTAACGAAATTTCGGAACAAAGGCAAAAAATGTATTGTGACTTTACCCAGCGGAAAAGTGTAGTTTTGATATCCACACAACTTGTCATGCCCATCCAATGATACAAGTTGAAGAGGGCCACTACAAGCAAACAGTTGTTTGGGTTTTTTAAATTTCTGTCTTACATTTCTATTAGCAACACCCTCAGGGTCTTTTTCTTGCAACACTTTCTGAACTAAATGCCTTGGCACAAAAATTTTATGTTTACACCGTAGCTTTTGATTCATTGCTCGATAACCTAACAGTTTTCCAGGTCCCTGTAACTCTTTATCAACAGCAGCACAAACTTCATTCAAAGAAGTGTCGTATCTTATGTATGTAATATCAAAATAGCGAAGTCTTCGGTCTAGAGTTGCAACACTCCAAGAATATTCAGAAAACCTTTTCTTCACCAACTGCAAAATTTCTTTTCGCTTCATGTTTTTTGCAACACAATTTTGTAACATAGCTTTTAAATCACTACTCTGTTGCCACATTATAACTTTTGCACCTGGATGTGACTAGACCATCAATTCTACAAAGCTGCAAAAATATGACATCATAAGAAAATTTGCAAAAAATGCCAAAATAAGACCAAGAAACTTAAAATCAAGTTCAAGATCCGAGCGCAGCGGTGCATTAAACTTGCATTAGTTTAATTGTTTTTATTCTTCCACGCGATGTTAAAGATAAACGTTGGACCATTATATCCTCCAGTTCCCCAAAAACCTATTGTTGGCATCGCAGGCTGTCAATGAAATCTCGTTCCCAAAAATTGGCGCAACTTTTTGGAATTATAAAGAAGATTGTTGTCTAGTTTCAATTCAGCCTCGCATGGCACAAACAAGTACAACAGAACGACGTGGAACAAATAAATACATCGTCTGCAACCAAACAACACTTTACTTTATTGCAGCACTAATTACGAAGTTTGTTTAGAACGTTGTATGATTTCTATTAAATTTGATAGCGCTGGGCCAATGGCTATTGTATGTGTATGGGATTGATAGCGCTGGGCTACGTGGGGATTTAAAAAATCGCATATTTCAAATGAAAATGAAATTCAAAATGAAAATGAAAATGAAAATGAAAATGAAAATGAAAATGGTTTTCGAAATAGATTTTAAAACTATTTTTAAAATAAAATTGAAAATGAAATGTAAAATTGATTTCCAAAATAAAATTGAAAGTGATATTAAAAATTTATTTGAAAGTTCTATTCAAAATACATTTCAAAGTCAAGTTTGAAATCTGTTTTAAAACGAAGTTAATTTTAAAAATGCGTTTTCCATTTCAATTTATTATCGCTTTTAAAAACGTAATTAAAAATAGAGTCATAATGCAAAACAAAATACGCATTTGATATTTTTTTGTTAAAATGTGTGTGATAGCGATGGGCCACCATACTTTATCACAAACAAGTTCAAAATATGTCCAAGCATGAAATTTCGAAGACAAGAAAAATATTTGTTTAGGCCGGGTCCACACAGAAACTGTCGAGAGCGTAGCGTACGCCCGCGCGCTCACGCGCTGGCGCATTGGCTTCCACACAGAGAGAGAAACTTTGGGCTGGCGAGCTCGCGCGCTGGCGGAAAGAAAAAATCGGCGTCCTCACTCACGCTCGGCGAATTTTCGCTGTCAGTTATCACACTTGGTGCTTTGTTTTGTATGGCTTTCAAAAACGTGAGAAATGTGCTGTTTATTACCGAAGACATTACGGCCGTGGTGAATGCTGGTGTTAATGATGAGAAAGTGCTAAAAGGCAAAAAGTATTGCATTAGTCCAAACCATTACCAAGAACAACTGAAGTATGTTTGGCTGGTTTTGCACAACTCATGCAATTACCACATTCACAAGGCCCTGTTTAAAAACTTTTGCCTGCATCTACAATGGAACAATAACACCAAATGAAACCTTTTTATTTTGTGGAATTGACTAAAACACAAATGAACAAGTAATACGAGAAATGAAATGAGAAGTTACTGGTTTGAAATCAATGGCGGATATTATGATCATTATGTTTATTAGTACTTTAATCACTGGAGTAGTTCTCATGGTGAACTGGTATTCTTTCATGTTGTTGAATTTATTGGGTTCCTTTTTAAATTTTTCTGAACAATGCTGCTGAGTTTTGGCAACGAGTGCTGAATAAACACAGAAAAATGTATAGGTAACATTGAAGAAAACCTCGCAAAGAAATAAGAGCACATATTTTAGACAAATATACAGTATCATGAAACCAATGTATGTATCACTTAATTAAAGCATCACATCACATGCAATTTTTAAAGCTAAACAGTAGATGATGCAAAAGATAACTATACCAAATATAACAATTCAACATTTTGAAAACATGAGCAACCTTTATTATGGTATGATCAAAACCAGCAACATTTTCTTAAACATGTTGATTGTTAGTGGATGCATGTTCATATTCCAATGAAAGATACTTCACTTTAAAATAGAAAGGAGGCTTGCTCAAAGCATTTCAAATAAAACCACATGAAATACTGCTCCAAAAGATATTGAAATCATGTCTAAATATCAATTAGTTTATTGTACAACAAAAAGCTGTTTGGTTTTTAGGTGAATTGGCCAGCAAGAGCACAATTTACATTTTCTATTTAAACAGCTTTTTCACTAGCTAAATGGAAATACCTAAACTATGCAAAAGCTGGAACCTGGAAGATATAAACATGCCATGGTATAATCAACGTGTAAATTATCTTGATAAGTTGATTTTGCCCTTCTACATAATACTAGACATGTTCTTTTGAAGCGTTAATTCAACTAAAACTGTTCTTACAACTTTATAAAGCTAACATGATTTAACAAATTTCTATTTTGGTTTCAAAGGTAAAATGTCTTGTTAATTAAAGTTTTTCAAAAAAACAGTTTGTGATTAATTTTCGAAAGTAATTAAACTCAAAAAATACTCTAGACCACATCAAACTTCCACTAACAACACCTATACCTTCGACCCACAACCTAATTCCAAAGCTTGCGGGCGTGAGCTAAATCAAAATGATTTCGCCGGCGTATACGCTCAGCGGCAAGTCGCGAGCGTAATACGCCGAGCGCTCGAAAGCCCGCGACCTCTTGTGGGCGACAGCTCACGCTTCCAAGCTTTGTCCTGAGCGTACGCCCGCACGCCGGCGTATACGCCCGCGGCAATGAAACAAACAAAGAATCCGCAGGCGCAAAGCGTGAGTGTGGACCCGGCCTTACGAAACTTAGTTGAATGCTGCAATATAGGAAGTTGGTGTTGGTATAATTATGTGAAACCCGAGGTCAGCTGTTACTGAAATCGTCAATTGAGGTGTAGTAATGTTGTATTACCTGTAGAACAGAGAGTAAAATTTTAAATTTCCAGGGTTGCAACAAAAAATAAAGATTGTTAGGTAAAGATGCTACATGTTTTTTCCAGCTTTTCTGCAACAGTACAGACGTTGCTTTTATGTTTACCGCACAGCTTTGTAAAGATATTGTCGGTAAAGAAAACAATTACTAAGTTCCATGGCCACTTTTCAGGCGCAGTACTCGGCCCGAAGCCCGAAAAACGGAAATGACATAAAAAAACGAGGCGCTTTGCTGCGCCTCAACTGCTGATCGGTCGGTCGGTCTAGGGCAGTGTTTCTTAACCTTCTTTGGATCACGAACCCCTAAAACATTCTTTGAAAAGCTATGGACCCCTTTGCCGGAAAAACATTGCAAATGTCGAAAAATTAAAGTTCGCGGAAAGCGAAACCTTATGGACAGAGGAAATACGTGGATTTTTTAAATAATTGTATTTCGTTTCATGGACCCCTTAATGCATCTTCTAGGACCCCTTGGGGGTTCATGGACCCCAGGTTAAGAACCCCTGGTCTAGGGGGTTGTCTGACGGAGTTAAGGCGTAGTATGCTCGGCCCGAAAGATTTCGATTTTGCTGACGTTGTAACTGCGCAGGTGTGTTGGTGACAAGAACTGGTTCTACGAATGCTGTTAGTGTTGTTTACCTGAGTAGTAGCAATTTATTGAAAATGTTTTCCTTGCTGGGGGACAAAAACGTAATTAGCCACCTTGCAAAAATGCGATGAACCTGATTGTGGTAGACATACTTTACAGCAGGTTGCTGATGAAATTAGAAAGGACACAGCTTCATCATTTATGACTAATTATTTGCAATCTAATTCTTTTTGTCAATTTATGGATAAAGGGTTGTCATGCAGCTACAGGCTTGAAAGTTCAGAAATCAAGTTGTATTTAAAGGAAGGGTTAAAGCGGTTGATGCTTTATTGCGAGAGTTGGAAAGGGGCGAGCAACACAAAACACATGTATATAAGGCGCCATCGCGACACGGGAAAAAGGCAATAGCACGCTTCAATGCACAGGCGAACACTGCAGTTCGGTCGCCACAGGACCTGCCTCCAGAAGCGTGCAAGTGTCACGCTGAATAGCGTTGCGGTGGTCGTACATTGCGCCGTGGTCTGTCTCTCGCTAGGGGTACGGCAACTGGAACTGGTACCGAAATGTCGACGTGAGCCGGCTTAAGGCGGTCGATCGAAATCGTTTGTGAGCGACCTCCAATGTCCAAAGCGAAAGTTTTGTCCGACGCTAGCAACACCTTGTACGGGCCATCGTATGGTCTGGTCAGCGGAGGTCTATGAACGTCGCGACGAACGAACACATATGGGCTGGTCCTCAACGAGGAAGGGACGGACCGCCGAAGGTTGGCGTGACGTGACATCGGCTGCGGCAAAATTTGTTGCAAGGTGTCCCGCAATGACGGCAAAAACTTGACGGTGGAGTCGCCTGCAGGGGCGATAAAATCACCAGGAACGGTCAAACAAGCTCCGCGGAAGAGGCCTGCAGGTCATCTTTGGGTGCGGTACGAACACCAAGTAACACCCACGGTAACTCGTCCAACCAATTGGAGTCAGTTAGACGCGCCATCAACGCGCTCTTTAAATGGCGATGAAATCGCTCCACCAAGCCGTTCGCTTGTGGATGAAAAGCTGTCGTGCGGTGAAGACAGATACCGAGCAGTTGACCAATGGTAGTCCACAGTTCGGACGTGAACTGAGGGCCACGATCTGACGATACGTGACTGGGAATGCCGAACTTCGCAACCCAATGAAAAACGAAAGCACGTGCACAAGTGATGGTGGTGGCGTCATCGATTGGTATCGCTTCCGGCCATCGGGTGAAGCGGTCGACCACAGTTAATACCTTTGACCTCGACAAAGTGGAAGAGGACCAACGATGTCGATGTTTATGTGTTTAAGTTGTTTCTGTGTAATGTTAAACTTTAGGTGACTTTGCTTACATAAAATTTGTCGTCAGCTGTGACGTCAACAATTTGAGAGCGCTCAGCTCGGTAAATACTCAAACCACCTCACAGATGGTCGATGGGAATTTCCTTGGTTTATGCGTGGCATGGTTAAACCAGCGCGTTCTGCTTCTCTATTGCGAGTCTTGACAAAACAAATCGTAAAACAAGTGATGTCAGAGGTCAGGTGCTTCATGGAACAACATGTTTCCGTCCCAAATTTAGTCAATACGATTTTAGTCAATTTTTGTCAATTTAAATTCGATGCTAGAAGGAACAAACCGCCTGAGGGCGCCAAAGAATTAAATGCAGAGTTACCAAGTTTATCGGCGACTGTTGAGCGGGCAATTATCCAACCGATAAAGGCGTTTGTCCCATATACACCGAATAAAACAACTGATCGGGATTTTGCCCATATTCGAAACCTGCTGGTGCGGCAAAATAATCGATCACATAATGCGTGTTGTAACGATCGTGCTTGGTTGATTACAAGTGTAACGTATTTGTGCAGTAGATCGCCCATGCATCAACATTATTTTAACAAAACGGCAACACGTACGTCTCCTCTTTTGCTTTTGTAATATATATTTCTTGAACTATTTTTGCAATATAAAGTCACTCTACCTTGAATCGTTGTGGGAAAACACAGATCCGCTCCGTTGTCGCAATCATTAACCTCGTCCCACAATAGCTGTTGTGGAAGATGACAATATTTTCCACTTCTCCAGCAGAAAAAGCCACCACCGTTTACCCATTCGTCATCTTCAGGGCAACCGTTGCACGAATCACCATCGCATAAAGTTGCACGTGGAACTCACGTGTTGCTGTTCTCACATTTGTTATGACTCGGACAACTGAGGTCACAAGGTGTCAAACCGTGACACGTGACCGTTTCGTTGCAAATATAATCTCGGTGGATTGAGCAGGATGGCTTTCTCCCAGAGACCTGACAACCAAAGTTATTAAATGCAAACATGTGAAAATTTCCTTGAAATTGTTAAATGGGTTATATTTGAGTTTTCTAAATATTTTATCCACAAGGGAAATGACAACGATGTGATATAAACATAGAAACTAACAATACAATTTATACACAGAAACTGACGATATCATACAAGTATGTAAACTAACAACTCGATACAGCGTAAGAAAGAATGCAGTTTGTTTATGGCGTATCTTATCAATAGTGTGATATATCAACAAATATTTCGCACTGATCTGCTTACGGATCATTTAACCGCAAACTGGAAGTTATGCCAAGTTATTTTAATTGTTTTCAGTATCATGAACAAACTTTTTTGCGTACGTAGAATTGGAGTGAGATTGAAAATCACCAAAAATTTGCACCTGATTTGAAGTTTGCTTTTCCTTTCACTCGACTCATCTTCTTGATCATCGCAGTCGTTAAATCCGTCGCAAAAATTCTCAGCCGAAATAACTTTGCCGTTTTTGCAAGCAAACTCTGGAAAACATAAATATCTTGTTACTTACCCCATAAGTTCATCGTTTAAGAATTACGACTGGAACATTTCCGTATTCCGTAGAAAGTAAATTGACTTGTTTGTTTAATGATATATGGCAACAACTTTGTGTTGTGAAGTGCTACATTTTACTAAATACGTATATTTTTTAATTTATATGGAGCAGAGACATTTGCAACTTGCACACAGACAATATTTTCGCATATTACTGTAAATCCTCGTCAAAAACAAAATTATCTCAAAGAACGTTTTTACCTTTTTCCTCCACGCCATCAAATCTTCCGATTGGAAGAAATCCAAAAAAGAGCAGCAGCAACATTAAGTCCCAATGCATGTTAATTCTCATCTACAATGTGATTCCTCCAACTAGATTAGACTCAAAACGGCAAATTGTTTGAAAAATAGATCAATTATTCAGCTGCTAAAATTTAAAATGCACAGTTTTCAGGACCAATTCTTTGTATTGGGAACTATAGATCCTGTGCGGAAGACATTTGCGAAAAGTAAACATACTTTTATTTGTCCTGGGTGAATTTAACGTTCACCAGATGGATAATTCATTACTGCAGCTAGTGAACATAGAGAAAAACCAGCTTTTAAACTAGCTGGATCAACTCAATTTATATGGGTAACAGAGCCACTGTTTGACCAAATTTGCTTTGTTTATTCTCACATTGTTTTAGGTTGACTTTTCCCTCTCTCGTCTTTGCTTTGAAGTCTTCAACTACACGAAAAGCTTCGATTGCTTCCAGATCGCATTTTGCTCGCAAACCATACCAAGGTTGTTCAGGAGGTGTCCGTATGCTTGATATTCTGAATCTGCTTTAAACTTCATTGATGGTTGCTTTCGTCAATTGGCAGGAATCGATTAAATCAAAACTCCGTTTGTGGGCCTGAATACATTCGGTCACTTGCCCAGTGCGTAGTTTGTTACATTCTGTACTTGTTGGAGAAAATCACTAATCAAGATAATGACGTATTCCTCGACAATAGGTTTGCCTGAATATGAATGTGTTTCCCTTCTGTAGCACCTTTTCCTCGTTAAAACATTTTATTGCACATACAACAAGAAACAAACACACAATGATGGTAAGGTTGAAATAAGTGCTAACTATGTCATCGTAGTGAATATATTTGGCCATTATAGGCTTATATTTACGCACAAGACATAGGTGCAACGTTGAGACGTACTAAACATATTCTGCAATGGTATAGATGTGATAGTCAGATAAAAGCATGCCAGTGTCAAGGACAAAAATAAATATTAAGACAATCCTATGACTGATGTTAGTTTCAGTATTGAGGTATGCTGTCCACCACCCTCCCGGCACGCAAAATGCAGGGGCAAACATATGCAAATGCAAACTAACGTGTTTGTGGGCTTTTGTGGTTGGGTTTAGCCAAAAATTTCGTCTGAAATGATTTGAAACTGAAAGAATAGATAGTATTCAACAACTACACCCTATTTTCATATGGTTTTTCACCCTATTTTCATATGGTCCACTATTTAAGAGAAAGAAGAGTATGGCTTTCCAGATATCACCGCCGGAATGCTTTGATTTCAACAAGCTGGAATGCTGGAGAACATCGATTCGCAGGTTTGAAAGCAACAGATCAGCATCTAAATTGCCTGACGAATAAAGTAAAAAGTAAACTGATACACTAATATACCTTATCGGCGATAAGGTCGATGATATTCTGCACTCTTTTGGTATTTCTGATGAAGAAAATTAAAACGTACGACATTGTAAAACGAAAGTTTGATGAATACTTCGATTTTCGTAAGCATGTAATTTATGAACGATGCCAGTTTAATGCACGTGCGCAAAGACCTGGGGAATTTATTGATGAATTTATAACTTCACTATTTTCACTAGCCCTAAGCTGCAATAATGGCGAACTAAAAGAATAATAATAAGAGAGATCGTATTGTGGTTGGGTTGCTTGACAAAAGTTTGTCTGAGCGATTGCAACTAGATCCTAATCTAACTTTTAATAAAGCAGTCAACACATGCAGAAACACTGGGATTGTGAAAAGGCAGCAGGTGGAACTACGTCGCACATCGCATTCTTATGCCGACCTGGAGTGAGATTTTATTTATACACCAAGATTTTATTCGGGATTTGGAAAATTGGCACCCACTTGTGATATAAAACTCATGAATTCAGCAAAACCATCTCACTTCACGTCGCTGAGTGCCACTTCCCTTACATGATAACATAACAACGGAACTAAAAAGAATGGAAGAAATTGGAGTTATTTCTCGTTTACTTTAACCAACTGATTGGTGCGTCGGCATGGTTGTTGTCCCAAAGAAAAACAAACTAAGAAATATGTGAAGACTACACTCACCTAAATAAACATGTTTGTCGTGAACGACTGATGCTACCTACTGTAGATGCAACACTTGCTCGCCTATCCGGTTCTAAATATTTTTCTAAATTGGACGCTAATTCGGAATTTTGGCAAATTCTACTCTCAAAAAAGGTTCTGTTTTAATACATTACCTTTCGGTATATCTGTTCTGTTCAAACGCATTTTCAAAGAAAATGACACAAATGTTGGACTCACTTCAGAGAGTTTTGCGCACATGGACGAGAACGACGAGCGTTTGATGGGAGTCTTGTCGCGCCTACAGCAGGCTGGAGTAACGTGAAATGCAGAAACTAATCAGTTTCTTAAGTCGTATCATTCATGAAAATGGTATTTATCCAGATCCTTATGTCCATCCTTCTCTTCTGTCTAGTAGACCATGGGAAAAAGTAGGAACACATTTGCTGCATTTCCAAGGTAAAATATATCTATTGGTCATAGATTACTTCTCGAGGTTTATTGAGTTGTCCCTTCCTGCTCATAGCACGAGCTCATCGGACATTATCAGTCACTTTAAGTCTATATGTTTTTCCCGCCATCGAATTCCACATATGGTGACGTCGGATAACAGCCCGCAATACAATTCCTGTATTTTTACTATTTCGCCAACGAATGTGGCTTCATTCACCCGACCAGCAGCCCACTATCCACGAAGCAATGGAGAAGCGGAGAGGACTGACGGTAAAATGTCAACTAAGACGGTAGACATTTTACCGTCAGCCCTCTCCGCTTCTCCATTGACGGTAAAATGTCTACTAAGCAAAGCCGAAGGCCCCCATTTGGCGTTACTTTCTTACCGTGCTACAAAGTTAGTTTCCGGATTCAGCCCAGCGGAGTTATGGGAAGACGGTTGAAGACGACAATTCCGTGATGGACGTCGTCCCTTGTCCTGGTCTTATTTATCGAGTTTCAGAGCTAAAGATCTCGAAATCTAGAAAAATCAAAAGCAAAATTACGACAAGCGACATCGGGTACGGCCTCTGTGACCGAAATTAGCTTGTCTTGGGCCTATAGGCTACTCTGCACTAACGGCCTATCGCAGAGGCCTTGAGTCACACGACCAAGGTGGCTATTTTTGTAATACAATAGAAAAACGCTAATAGGTATAAAAAGAATAAAACAATAAAAGCGCGAATAAAACAACGTTTGTTCTAAGACTGGCACAAAATACACATTCCACTACGACTAGCGTTCATCAGCAATTACCACATAATATCTCCCACCAAAAACAGTGTTTACCACACGCCACCACCAGAGAACTGTCTGGCTTTTCGCTCATTATTTCTCTCGCCAGCGCTTGACCAATCATTTCTGCCCGCGTTTGCCACGCAAGCTTGATCACTCGGGCATATTAAACCGAGTAAATTGCAAAATAATTACAAATATATTATAAAGGTGAGTGTGAAAAGTAAACAAAGAAAAACATGTGAGTTAAAGTGAAGGTGAAGTGAAAATACAAAAAGAAATAAAGCGTGTGAAAAACAAAACGAACAAAGACGTTTACACCCCCCACGTTAAAAATTGTCCTACTCCGTTAGGACGCTTGATAAAATTTGGTTTGTCGCCGATTTCGCTGTGGCCGGCTATCATTCATTGTCGCCGCAGCATTATTTATGTCGGCGCCCAAACCTTGACCCACGTCCATAAATGGCCGCGTAGGCAAACCTGTATCCTGCGCAGTGGGTGCGTCCGTGCGTGTTTCGCTTTGTGGTGTGTAGATAACAAAATTGTCTGTGTCGTGCAGCCCGAGCTCATCCGGCTGCGTGTTTCGGCGTTCTTTTTTATGGTAAGGCATGTTTGCCTTTTTCAAGCGGTTGAAATGTACTTGCTGCTGTTTGCCATCCTCTCCTTCAATAAGGTAATTCACCATACCGTGTTGCTCAATAACTTTAAAAGGGCCTTTGTATGGTCTGATGAATTTTCGGCACTCGCCAGGCGGAACCACCGGATTCTCCAGCAGAACGATGTCGCCTTTCTTGATTTCGTCTCCATGCCGTCGTCCATTGTATTGTTCTTGCATGTGAACTCGTTGGGTCGTCAGGGTTTCTCTGGCTACTTCCTCAGCCAGCCGCAACCGAGCTCGTAGCCCATCCAAATAAACCAGCGGAGTCGTTGCCACTTTGTGATCTGGAGAAATGAGATCGGCGGGTAGGCGCAGTTCGTGTCCTGTAAGTATAAAGTGAGGGGATACCCCCGTGGTTTCATGCCGGCTTGCGTTGTACGAAGCCACCACTGCCGACAGTGCTTCATCCCATTGTTTATTATCGCGTTGGACGTAATTGCGGAGCATTGTTATGATGGTGCGGTTGTTGCGTATGACTCCCCCATTGCTCGCGGGGTGATATGGCGTCGTTCGGATCTTTTTACAACCCATCAACCTCACCAGTTCTGCAAATAATTTGCTTTCGAAATTCCCCCCTTGATCGGAGTGAATTACCTCAGGTACCCCATGTACCGTTAGCCACCTGTGAAACAAAATGCTCGCTGTTTCATGTGCGGTTTGATGCCGCATAGGCCACGCTCTGACATATTTTGTGAATAAATCACAAGCGACTAGGATATACTGGTATCCTGTCCTGGTTAACGGAAGTGGACCAAGCACATCAATCTCAACGCGTTGCATCGGTCGCATTTCTTGTGATGGCACTAACGGTGCTCGGGTGGTAGTGGTTGGTTTCTTGTTTCGTTGACAGTGTTCGCATTTACGGCAATAAGCCTCGGTCTCTTCTCTCCATTTCAGCCAGTAAAAACGCTGTGACAGTTTGCTCAGGGTTTTAGCCATTCCCAAGTGTCCCCCGCCGTGTACCTGGTCGTGGCACGCGGACAGCACTTCGCTGCGCATGGCAAAGGGTACCAACACTTTCTGAACATCGTTTAAACCTGGCACCGCACCAGGGTCTGTAATGAATAGCACCCCACCGTGACATGAGAGCCGCTCGAAAAGGCTCCATAAGTGTTTTGTCTCTGCCGACAGGCGTTTGACGTGGCGAAAAGACGGCCTTATACCCTGTTGCACCCATTTTACTACAGGACGCAAACTTAAGTCCCCATACTGCGCTTCTGCTACATGGGTGGACTCATACCCGTACTCCGCCTTTAAATCAAGTGCAAGTACCTCTTCCAATGATTCATCCTCACGAACTGTGTAAGGGAATCCGTCATCTTCCGGTTGTCTCCGGCTAAGCGCGTCTGCGTTTGTGTGCTTCTTTCCGGGCCGGTGTTGAAGATCAAAATTGTAACTAGCCAGGTGTTCAACCCATCGAGCACATTG
Source organism: Ascidia mentula (assembly GCF_947561715.1). NCBI lineage: Eukaryota > Metazoa > Chordata > Ascidiacea > Phlebobranchia > Ascidiidae > Ascidia > Ascidia mentula. Next base: position 21,359,140 of record NC_138570.1, on the reverse strand, counting down.
TCCATAGAGTTCCCCGGATCTCCACAGCCAGCGAAGGGATGAATGGTCTGTGCGCAACAAAAATTTCGATCCGAGCAAATAACTGCGATACAACTTAGTCGCAATTATGACGGCGAGTTGTGGAATAATGCTTTTCAGCTTTGCTCAATGATCTACTGCTGTAAGCGATCACATGCTCCTTACCGTCAATTTCCTGACCGAGAACACAACCTACGGCTGTGTCCGAGGCATCGGTGTCCAACACGAAGGGTCGGCTAAAGTCGGGATACTGTAGGACTGGAGCTGTTGTCAGAATTCTTTTCAGTCTGGCGAACGCCTGCTGGCAACTGTCCGTCCAGACAAAGCGACGTCCCTTTTCTGTCAATTTGTGCAAGGGGGAGGCAATACGAGCGTAATCTTTAACAAACTTTCTGTAATACGATGTAAGACCCACAAATTGACGCACCTGTTTTAGAGATTTTGGTACTGGCCAATCTTTAACTGATCGTACCTTATCGGGGTCGCATCATATTCCATGTTTTGACACTATGTGGCCAAGGAATCGCACTTCATCTTTGAACAGGTCGCACTTCGTGGGCTTTAGTGTAAGTCCAGCCGACTCTAGGCGTGAAAGAACATCTTCAAGACGCTACATGTGTTCGTTGAAATTTCTACCATAAACAATCACATCGTCTAAGTATGCGAGTGTTCCTTGCCACTCTATACCCTGCAGCACAATACGCATTAGGTGTTGGAAGCTTGCCGCTGAGTTGCATAATCCCATAGGCATCATGGTGAATTCAAACAAACCCATGTGACTGGCAAATGCTGTCTTCTCCCTTGATTGTTCGTCCATGGGGATCTGCCAGTAGCCAGATTTTAGATTAAGTGTGGAAAAGAAACGTGACCCAGACATTTCATCCAGGCTATCATCAACCCGGGGAATAGGGTAACTGTTTTTTTTGGTTGCTTCGTTTACTTGTCGATAGTCGACGCAAAATCGTAACTCACCAGACTTCTTTTTCACCAGAACAATCGAACTTGACCATGGCGAGGTTGAAGGTCTCACGAGTCCTTGGCTTCGCATTTCGTTGATGATCTTCTCAACCTCCGTTTTATGATGGATGGACATTCTTCGAGGATGTTGACGGATTGGTGCCGCATCCCCGGTGTCGATCGAATGTCGAACAAGATCAGTCCGGCCTATGTCAAAGTTACATGTCGAAAATGCTTTTTGATGGCGACGAACAAGTTTTAAAACATTCTCCCTCTGGGTTGCTGACAACCCATCTCCGATACTCACGCCTTGGTGAATGCATTCCCAACTTTCTTCATTGGTCGGTGTCTGTGCATAGGAGATATTGCAAACTTCCTCTGTAGGTTGCACACTGCTATCTTCAACAACAACACACCATTCCGATAATGGACATGCAACGTTGCCAAAAGCGTGTACTGGAATCGCGACAGCAACCCTAGTTGCTGATGGTACTAGGATTGGGTCTTCGGTAAAATTGGCTATACGTATGTTTACCTCATTTTTCCGCACAGTTGAAACACAGTTCGCTGTACAGAGTCCAATCTTTTCTGTAAACCCCGGTCTTCGCGCAATATATACTTCAAAGTCAGGTATGTCTTCTCCGCTGACGTCAAGGTGGTAACGACATGTGGCCCACACCTCCGACATTGGAGAGACTTCTGTGGCATCGGTCACACAAATATCTCTGGTACGTTGTACGAAAGACGACGAGAGTAATGGCACCTTAGCACGGCCCGCTGTCAACAAATTTTGGTCGTAACACACACTGCAGCGGTTCTTCTGCAGAAAATCCAAACCCAAAATTAAGTGGTGAGCGACGCCCGACGCGACATATAAACACGTGGGAACATCTAGCCCTCCCAGTTTAACATTTACAGTGATTTTCCCAATAACTGAAACCAAACTACCGTTAATTCCAGAAAAACGTTCGTTTTGGCCCAGCGGGGAGATTTTGAGGCGATCATTGTTCAACGTCTCTAAACACTTTTGGCTAATCAAAGAGACACTTGCACCAGTATCAACTAAAGCACATACCGGCTCTGAAGCGATAGAAATGTTGACAAACCGTACTAATCGGGGTTTGGTGGGATTCTCGCTCGTGTACTGATTATTGGTAGGATTCGAAGTTTTGGGTTCGGTGTCCTTCAAACATACACTTGCTTTTGCCTCTTGGGTCACAGGGGTACCAGGTCTTTTATTGAAATTCCTGCGAGGCGTAAAACTGGTATGAAAGCCGCGCTTACCTTGCATTGGGCAAAATCTTTGCAAGTGTCCTGGTTTACCACAGGCATAACAGCGTCGCTCCAACCTGTCTGCCATCTGATGTGGTGTTGGTTTCCCCAATCGCTGCACCTCGCGGCGTACAAGCTCAATGTCCTTCTGGAGCGCGGTCACAGTTTTTTTTGAATTCTCGAACGCTGATGTCTGCATCCTTTTCCGGTTGTTTTGATATTGATGGACCTTGAACTTCACGACGACACACGCCTAAAACCTGAGACATTTCCGGTACATGCGTGGACAAGACCATCTGAGCGGCCGTCCAAAAGTCCCGTTTATATTCCAACCGTTGCGGCAGGGATCTGGCCATGTGCTGGTCCAACATGCCAACAAAGAGTAATGAATATAACACCTCATTTTTAACAGCCTCCTCCGTAGGATAAGCCTTGTCGCCAAGAGCTTTCAAAGAATACACAAAGTCCTTAATGCTTTCCTGTGGCAAATGCCGCCGGCCAAACAACATTGCGCGTGTTTCATGGAGGCGCGAGTGGTCAGAACCTTGCTTTAGGGCGCGGCTAATTAACTCATCGTACTTCAGTTGAAAAACATTATTGTCGTTTCCCTGAACTAGCCAGCGGAGGTCATCATCAATTGATGTCAAAAAAAGATGACGTTTAACTTCCTCACTAGCTTTCACACTCTCACAGTACGATTCAAATAAGGAAACAAACTGGTCAACATCTTGTCCCGGTACAAAGCGCGGTGGCGATAAAAACAAATTAAAAGACATTAAGTTCTCTGAAAGCCGTGTGACCCCTTATAAGCGATAGCAGAGTCCTGGCGTGCTCGCCAAATGTAACCGAAATTAGCTTGTCTTGGGCCTAGGCTTCTCTGCATTTTTGTAATACAATAGAAAAACGCTAATAGGTATAAAAAGAATAAAACAATAAAAGCGCGAATAAAACAACGTTTGTTCTAAGACTGATACAAAATACACATTCCACTACGACTAGCGTTCATCAGCAATTACCACATAAGATCTCCCACCAAAAACAGTGTTTACCACACGCCACCACCAGAGAACTGTCTGGCTTTTCGCTCATTATTTCTCTCGCCAGCGCTTGACCAATCATTTCTGCCCGCGTTTGCCACGCAAGCATGATCACTCGGGCATATTAAAACGAGTAAATTGCAAAATAATTACAAATACATTATAAAGGTGAGTGTGAAAAGTAAACAAAAAAAAACATGTGAGTTAAAGTGAAGGTGAAGTGAAAATACAAAAAGAAATAAAGCGTGTGAAAAACAAAACGAACAAAGACGTTTACACCTCTACCTGAACTTTCCCCGGAAACCTACGCTTGGATCGGTGAAGAGGTTGGCATTGTACGTTCCCAAACCTCACTTCCACGCTCTTACATCGTCTATACCCCAAACCGGTCATTGGGAGGTAACTGTCGACACATACGGCCGATTCCAGAACAACGTGAACTACGTACGCGTTCCGGTCGGTTGGTAAAACCACCCGTTCGTCAGGACTTGTAATTCCGATTTCTCATTTTCAGTAAAGGGGGATGTAGTGTGTTTCGCATGAGTGCTTGTACAAGGTGGAAGTGTCACGTGACCCCCTCCTATATAAGTGATCCTCTGTGTCGTCAAGGGCATTCTATTGTAGCCTACGTTAGTGTGCACCGCTGTTCCGTTCCGTTTATGTTGTGTATTAAACTACGAAAATACAATAATGTTAATAGATAAGTGCATTAGCTCGCGTTACTAGCTTGAAGCTCTTTTTCACAAACAATGCATGATTCGACAGGAGATAATACTGTGGGGACGAAGCATCCTGTTTAATTGTCCCGCATATATCCTGCAATGAGACTATAGAGTTATGTTTGTATTCACGTAAATCAGCAGAAACAATTTAAAGTAATTCTAGGTTGGGTTACTTTTGGTTAGTGAAGAAAATTATAATGAAGTGTGTTTGGGTTGTGTTGGTTGTACTCTTTGATATTTTGCAATGCGCTACAGCCCAAGGTAATTTTTTCTGTTACATTTATTATATGGATGTTATTGTTTTATAAAAAGTTCTTGAAGATTTGTATATATTTCAATCATGAGTATTATCACCAGGGTACGCAAATATTAGGCCAATACAAATATTTTTAACGGGTATCGTATCAAAACATAACTTCCTCTAATTCGTGTGATTCACTAATTACAATTGCATTTAACACAGATACATGCGAATGGTGCTTCAGAGAGTTGTCGTGTGAAGAACCAAGCGCGGGCAGCCCTAACGAAACATGCTGGAATTGCATCAGATCGACATGCGGTATATTGCTTAACAATAGGGCAGTATATAAACGCCTACGTAATGCAGTGTTTCCCAACATTAATGTAATCACGTACCGTTGGACATCTTCTACAACCATAACAATGTCTACAATACGGAGGCTCTATATTTTCGCCGCTGGTAGCCCATGGCGTCCTCCTTTGAAACAAGTCGCCTTTTTGGGCAATACGTTGCTGTTGGTCGAGTTGCGTGCCAAACAATATACAGCAACATTTTACCTTGTGGTTAATGTAACCATGTCAACCGCAAGGAAACATGTAGCTGCAACAAAATCTGCTCGCGTACCACCTGGAATGCTGTTGTCGTAATGTGTATGATCGGGATGTTGTGCTCACCTGATTATCAACCACATTGTGATAGAACAACAACAATAAGAAATATAAACTTGCGTTTTGCGTTGGACCAGTTTTGTATTTTCAAGAGTTTCATTTAAATGTATCGGAGACTGAGTTTACGTTACGAAAATCGTGGCGCTAATTTACCAATATGCCATTGTAAGGAAAACAATACAATGCGCAGTATATATGTATGTGTGACAATTAACAACAATTATACGGTAGTCCTATATTTAAGAGCGTCATTTTAATGTATCAGAGAGGGAGTTTTCTTTACGAAACTTGGCGTCGAGAGGAGTCGACTGCATAAAAACGAGTTGGATGAACGAAACCTTATGTTCCTCTTCTTGTCCCAATTTCACTGCTCAACACGAACAACGATTAATGAACTTCAAATCCTGCTTGAGTCCCTGTGTCGGTAAGTGCACAGCATAAGCGTAATGTTTATTAAGTAGTCTGGTGACGATGTACAAAAAACCTCCACAGTTTCTCGTTGAACGTGTTCGTTGTCAAGTTACATGCATTATTTTGCGCAGTCGCTCTTCAAACTTTTTTGAACGTGTTTGCTAAATTATAATTTGCGTTAACGTCTACACTTTCCTTGAAATCAAGCTTTTATAAGCTCACGTTAAGCGCAAAATTCGCCCTTGTAATCATTGCAAGACCAAAACTACGTTTGAAACATCGCTTTTCAGAAACGTGGTAATAACAAATGGTGGAAATCGTTGCAACTATAATGGGAAGCGATTATCGGAATAGGCTAACAGGAATTTTATAAAATAGACTATGCTATGGAGAACGGGGTTGCTCAATGCCGTCCGGAGATTCCACACGACTTCGCCGACCCCCCACAGCAGTGCGTAGCTGATGAGGTTACTGAAGAATGCGGAAGCTGCTATCGACACGATATGTGCTTTACTGCTGATGAACTGGATCCGAGCTGCCGTGCACATTTAATCGCTACATGTCCACAAGGTAGTCACATACAGCAACTAGTTAAACCACTTTAGTTTTATATTCCGGACGTTTATTGCACACGGGCCTAGGAAGAACATCACCACTAAATCTTAGGAGAAAAGAATTCGTGACTTGTGGCAATAAATTCGAGAACTTGGGATGATCTTATATTATTTATTTAAACAACTGAAGAATTAATTTTTCTCCAATGGCATCGTCGGTTTCTGATCAGATTTGGCAAACCTCGGGTATTTCGGATTCGCGTAATACGGACAGAAACTGTATATCATAAAGCGAAGTATTGCCGCTATTATAATTAAAGATCATATTGAATGAGTACGCCAGCGCAGTAAAAGACGGTCGACTCCGAATACCTTTTATCAGCAATCAAACCGAATGCAAATGTTTATTGACGTCATTAATTTTAATAATGGCTGTGGAAAACAACTCACACCTCTCTTCATTACGGTTTTTAATTACTCTACAGCGAAATAATTTTGCTAAATTCCCTTTGTAATGCAACTATTTCAACAGTTTCCACAGCTAGCTAGCCTCGTAACGGGGATTTAACGGGGATTTAACAGCGGACATTGTGACATTTTTATTTTAGTCAAATTTCCTCAGAAGGATAATTACGCACACATAAACCTTACACTTTTAATGCTAGTGCTATTTCCCTGTTTAAGTACATACTGAAATGTGAGGAAGCACATGTTTGTAGGATTTGCAGACAATATTCGGATTCAGTCATGCATATTAAAGCTGATCGACTGCCGCTCTTTTTTGAATTCACATAATATTATGATAAAAATCACATTCGAGGAGCTTCAACGATGACTTGTATACATTTTCCAGGTTTCAATTCAACATGTATGATCCAGGCCTGGCAAGATGGCGGTTCAACATGCCCACCTATAAACCCTACCATTATGATCCGTCTGACCGAATGCGGCATCTGTCTTAGCGAATGTGCCGGTACAAAACCTGTCTATGTTCTTATATTTCATAACATTTTACCTGACTGATGCACATCCTATAATGTCACAATATTTGCTGCTCGTTTTCAGGCATGTCAGCTTGTTTAAAAACTTGCAAAGATCAACGACCTCCTTTTCCCAGCGACGTTCAGTGTGCTCTTTGTCGTGCCTTGTGCGCAGGTGAGTTCATGTACACCTGCACCAATCTCACGGCTTTCCATCGCCACTCACGAGCAGTATTATTACACGTAAAGTGGAGTGTGAGCATTTCCGATCCACTGGAGGTGCAAACCCTGTACGACTTGCTGTTATTGAAACATAAATAAATTAGCGGTTATGATATATGTAGTATTTAAACCACATACAACTTAATGGTGTGAATGTGTTGCAGGTACCGCAGATTCGACAGCTTGCGTCACACAAAATTGTGATTGTGCCCGGTGTGATGAATGTGTAGCAAGTTGCAAGTCACAGCACGGTATGTAAACGTACTTGAGATTGTCACTTGTTGCAATTCTGCTGTAGTTTGTTTTGCTCGTAAATATATTCCACTTGAAAAAAAACTTATCGCTTTGTTTAAAGGGACGACGTTTTTTAGTCTTTTGGATCCATGCACTTGCTTAGAACGAGCCACTCCTTTATCGACAACGATTTCACCCAGAATCTTGGGTAACTTATAATGTTTTGACTTTGTAGTTTCCAGTTGTACTAACGAATATATTTTAATTGGGGTACATTAAATTTTGTTTTAACAAATTCCCGTCCAAACCAATATTTTAGTTGTATTAATTTTTGAGTAAGATTCAGACACGGCCACGACAACTATTATATTTCATTAATGCAACTTCGGTCTTGGCACCCAAGTCGCGAAGCAAAGTCAAACTTTGCAGTCATTAGCTGGGTAACTAGAGACAAACCGCCGTTGATAAATCTTGTTGGAACACACTACGGCCAAGCAACTGCAAAAACAAATAGAGCCGAATTATTTTTTTGTTTTGGGAATAATGCAGGTGGCGAAGAAACGTGCAAAGGAGATTATCCGTTTATGGCTTACATGTATCAGTTGTCTAATGTGCAAAATATTTTATTTGGGGGATCTCTGATTTCTGACGAATGGGTGATCACGGGTATCTCCAGGTATTTTTATTGTTTCTGTCGTTTAAACTACACCAAACACCAGACTATTTATTTTCTTGTTTGTATTCACTGACTTCCTTAAAACAAAATATCACGAACTATAGCTTCGCAAGGGAGACGATGGGAGTTGTTTTGGGAGATCGGATTCGATCGAGTGTTTCCGGAACAGAACAGTTCTTCAACATATCCGAATTGATAACTCATCCGAACTATGATGAATCAACTTTCAACTACAAAGTTGCACTTCTCAGAGTGAGTATAATTTTGAAGCGGAAGATACTAAAGTGAAAACAAAATGTAGATACAGGGATTATTCAAGCGCCTATTTATAGAATTTAAAAAAAACCTTTTTGCAACTACTGCTCTACATTTCTGTTTTTTGGCCGGAAAAATTAATTTGTTGCCAAAGAACTTGCACAAATTGAGAGTTCACTGGTTACATTTTCGAACGTGGTGTCCACCGCCACACTATTCTATTGTTCAACTGCATGCAGTTTGCTTGCGAAAGACCATTGATATTGCAATAAATGAGGATCCACTTGCGAAACTGAGTAATAGCAAAGAACTGTTTATTTGACAGCTGTCGAGAAAAGCTACGTTCAACCAATTTGTGATGCCAGTTAACTTGGTGTCAGATGGAACAAGAACAGACGATGACAGCAATTCCTTTGCCGGGACTACTTGCTACATAGCGGGCTGGGGACTGACAAGTTTGTATATACAGCTTTCCGTATAAACTAACACACACCCTTCGCCATGCGGTTCTGCACTGGCTCTTACAGAGAACCATGTTTATGAATCCTATTTCTTCGACCTTGTAAACTACAAAATGATCTTTTTTCTCCTTAGGTGAAGATTATTTCAAATAAATATAATAAATTAATAAAACTATACCCGTAAAAGCATTGGAAAAACATGATTTTGTTGCAGGCCCGAGCGGTCCAGCTTCCGACGTATTGCTCCAACATGCCTCTGACATCGTTCCGATCACAAATTGCTCTTCGTTAACTGCATCGTTTGGAACATTCCGCGTGTCCGCCGGAGATCCAAAGTTTTGTGCTGAAGGCATTGCTGGGGAAGGCCTTTGCACTGTAAGTATTAATAATATACATTAAAATGGTCAAGTGAAAACATGCTGAGGGAAAACCTGGTGATGGACGAAATTGCCAACTCTGGTAACGAAACTGGTGGCAACCAACTTTTAAAGATAATAAGCTTCACTTACATGGCGTCAACAACTTTGCCAGTCACAAGAATTCCCATATTTTTTGGCAGTTTCAAATAATATCGTTTTATTCAAAGCACGATGGTGGAGGCGGTCTTGTCTGCCGCCATCCCAACCAAGGTAATCAGCTCTTCCTTCATGGAGTTTTGTCATGCGGTCAAAGTGTCTGCGATATCTGGAATGTCTACGATAAGGTACTTCCCAGGTTTTGAGTGGAAATCTTAACCTTTGATACTTGACTAAGAAAATTTCTTCCACAGATAGCCGACGTGCGTGTGTGGATTGACGGAGTCATTTCTGCTTAACATCAAAACAGGACGGAACGCCACATTTGTCGGCTTATAATAAGAAACATATACTCAACATATACTCAATAAACAACACACATGTCTTAGGCTTGTCGTTGAAAGGATTTTAGTTTCAGTTAATTTCCGTTGGTAGATCTTGAACAAAGTTGGTAGATCTTGATCAAAGTTGGTAGATCTTGATCAAAGTTGGTAGATCTTGAACAAAGTTGGTAGATCTTGAACAAAGTGAATTAAATTTATATGCAGCTATTTTTCGTCTGTAAAGACTAATTTCTCGGTAAAGATCCAATACCTGAATAAAAACATTCAAGAAATATGCTTTCTTACTTGGGGTACTCAACATTACGCAAAACCCAAGGTTTCCACAAATGACGCGTGGATGTGTTGTTTTAACATTGTAGGAGCGTCGCAAAGTATTTATTATTGTTCTCCAGGGAGAGTTTATGGCGGGGTATTACTTATGGATATGACTTTTTAATTATGCACCACATTCCTAAATTTTATTTTGTTGTAATTAGAACCGGCGTAACATCAAATACCGGTGCAAGGGTAACATCGGGTGTGACGGGGATAGCTCAGACAGTAAGTTTCAACCGACATTTTTGTTCATTTCACAAATATCCAAAATCAAAGACGAAGAGATTTCAGCAATACCTGTTACGTTTGCCATTTTATGACGCATCGGTCAGGGACGAACGAAATGTGGAAAGGTAAATATATCGCATGCAAACAAAAAAAAACTGATACCCAGATCGCTTGGGTGGTAGAGGATAAAATACATCGACTTCCAAACGCTGCATCGAGTGGGCCAATGGTGCCTTTTTTCTTGTGCAGTGATTTTTATAACACTAACATTAGATATATGCCCGGCAAATCGTTATACAGTTTCTTTCGGCATTGCTTAGAGACCTACTCCCATAGGCAATTACCCTCTCTTTATCGTTCACGCTCTGCGACAAAAGACATCCTACAGCGATATAGGAAGGGTCTGTATCGACCACAAACGGCTGTGCGAAATTTGATATTGTAAAATGGGCGCCGAAGTTAAACACTCCTTGGAATCACCAAAAGCATTCGTAAATCTTTGATCAAATCTGAAATCTTTACTTTATCCGTAAGTCGGTGAAGAGGGACAGCGATATGCATAATTCTGTATATATTTGCGGAATTGGACGTCAAGCCGAGAAATTGGTGAGCGTCTTTAAGTTCGTGGCTGTAGCCATTGAGACACGGTCTTTACTTTGTTTGAGTCAAAACTTACGCCGCTTCTCGTTTTCGTGGATTTACAAAAACATATATACATGTAGTTACAGTATAGATACATATAACTTATAGCCTATATATACACATAGTTTATACAAGAAACATTAGTTTTGCTGAACGATGAGGAGATTAATTATTTTTTAACGCTTTCTCTTCCATTATTTCAAGTAATATTTAGACTTGTGACACTTTAAACAAAGTAAATTGGAGTTTTTTTTTGTAAAGAAAAACGGAGGCAGAAAACAAGTCTGAAATCCATGACGGAAGATTTTCAACATTTAAACAAATCGTTTCGATAGAGTAAAAATAGACTGAAATTACACTTAGGACATTTCTCAGAACAAGGTCTGCACAGTTTTACTCCACTCACATTGTCAAAATATCCATAGCAGTATTCCATGATAGTTTGATTCTCTTGAAGGATTATTTTGTGCATCGATACACAACCAAAAAAATCACATGCCAAGCCAAAATCAGTGGTCATGGTACCCCTCCATAAAAAAATTGTATTTTCGGTAAGCATCAAAATTCGTTTCCAACATAGCCAACATATGAGACCAAAAATTAGAAAGAATATTAAAATATATACGAATGTAATTTATTTATAGGTTTGGGCAAAACCATAGTTTAGAACACCTGCTTTTATAAAACAGATACATACAAAATACACCTTACGCCGATGCAGAAAGAAATAGCATGACAGCTGTTGCGATTTGGACAAATGGTGTTTTATTATCATGGCCTTTTTTGCACATATTTTTACGTCATTGGTCAACACAAAATTTCGTCGCCAGGGCTCATCTTTCACTTCAATTTCCTTAAAAATGGTCAAAAACTACGGCTATAACAATGTCTTAAAGCAGTGCCAATTCCCACCTTTAGCCAGATATGTGTAACTTTCAGCACAGCCGGACGAATACACAGAAACAGAGAAGACCACGGACGTGTTTCGTATTTCATGTGAACTAGAGTATTTAGAGAAATAAGTTGCTATTACAGTACAAATATAAAAAGTCGATTTCAGTTATCGACCCAGAATTGAACAAAGCATTTAGACCCATCGCCGGTACCCTGCGACTAACTCCCAAATCTTTACTGTGTAGCCACCACTACAGCAATTCCCAGATAACGTAACGAATAAAGCAGATCTGTGATCCACGTCATCCGCATTGGTGAGACTCACATTCCGCAAGAGTTTTGTCAGAATTTTGCCACTGGAACAAGCTGACACGACAGCAGCTCGTATATGTAGAGCAGGGCTTCCTAATCTTGAAGTCCTGACGCTGAAGGATCCAGCGACGAATTTTAAGTGTCGCAAAGTGTACAAATATGTCACACGAAGTTTGAACTTCTCGGTGTAGAATGCATGTGTACAACAACCGTCTGGCGACTTTCACAAAATCTGCATCCAGCAATCCCACCCCTTTAAAAAACTCCAACGCATTTCTGAATGTTCGAATGTAAAAAAGAAATTCAAACGATAAAACACATTCCGACCCTCTTACTTTCTAGGCCCTACAATGGACGAAAATGTTAAAAAAAACATTACCAGCAAAGTTCTCTTCTGGCTCCTTGACTGGTGTGAGAAGATATGTGATGACGACCGATTCAAGACCATTTCTATATCGGGGATTCCCCCACAAATGTCTCACGGCCTCGTTTTTGAAAACCGTAATCGGATGTTTTTGGTTGTAATGAAGTTTTACAACGCTAACTTTACTTTGTTGGTTGTTCGTTTGAAACATAATTCTGAATCAAAATGCTTCGAAACATCGAATTATTAACGCACACAAGTCAATATGTACAAACGTGCCCGTTCTTGTTTGGTGCTTTTTTCTACGAGTAATTTTGCAATGATGTAGTTAACATACACGTATTTATACATGTATTCGCATATAGGCCTAACATTGCATCATGTGGTAGCCCATGTATGTGCATGTCACTAAAGATCCAAAGGCAGTTTGAATGATCCAACTATCAGGACAAGAGCTATAGTATTATTGATCAGCATTCCGATTGCGCATTAATACACGTATATAAAAAAGTATCTTAAATCATTTGTCCATCGATAACAAATTCAGCTGCAGACATATTGAATGTACATGTTCTTGAGAAAACTTCAATTATAAATGGTCAAATCTTGTTCATCGTATTGGTAAAGGCATTGGGTATAATTTATTGTACACATCAGCATTCTAAGGTAATTGCAAAACATTTCTTTTCAGCGTCAAATTTATCAGAGGACATACCCACATATATAACTTATAGCCTATATATACATATAGTTTATACAAGAAACATTAGTTTTGCTGAACGATGAGGAGATTTGACGTTTTTTAACACTTTCTCTCCAATTATAGGATCCACGTAATCTCGTTAATCAATCTCCACAATGCATTTTGCTTCCAAGTTTTGAACAGCCTTTACAGTGTACAATTACGAGCAAATAATAGAGTAATATTTGAATCCGTCTTTTCTGGCAATTTCCATTCGTCTGCAAGGGCGCAATAGTAAAAGCGCGATACTTAGCATACGCCGTTACCTTATACAATGCCTTGTAACAGTCACACAAAAATATTTGAAACATTTATTCACAAGTTAATTTTAAACCTACTTCTTGTACAAAGCTCTTGCAATTCCTTGTTTAGAACATTTTTCCTTTACACACATCGCAATTCCACCGATGTACGGAAAGTGTCCGGCATATGTTTTGATGTGCTTTTTAAATTGCGAGTAGTTTTATTTACATTTTCAAAGAAGAGTTTACCCTTTTTAATATAAGGATTTGATATTTTAGTTAATATCTGTTTGTAAATTGAACACATTACGACCAAACCAATAGATGCCGCGAATGTAATAAGATTTCCAACTTCTGTCATTTTGTCAAAATTATTTTTTGAAAACAAAATTAAATATCATTTTCGAATAAACACAACTTGAAAATATATCACAAAATCAAGACAGCTTATGACAAGCAACATATTGACAATTGGGAAAACGTCATTCAGGCTTTGGGAAAAAACGTCATTATGTAATTTAGTTTACTGGAATCGCAGCTAGGGCAATAAAGGAGTCTGGAACTAGGCTACTTTTTCTAGTAGACACTTCTAACTGTCTGTGTTAGAGTCTAAAACGTCACGAACGGACGATAGGGATTTCCCCAGGTCATGCATAGCTTCTTGAACTTCGTTATTACCGCCATCGCGCTGTAACGTTCGCACGTTCTTTTAATAGTTAATTCGCAGCAATTCAGTCACGTGTTAAACTCTTGTTAAACGCGCTTGAAACAAATTATACTTAAGCCGCCTGGCATTGCAATGGTGTCTTTCAATTAATACACAAGTCTGCCACGGAGTCGAACTTAGTAACCTATACAGCAAGAACACGCAAGCAGACTTTAGCACAGCAAGCAGCGACAGGGAATTCATTAGTACGCTGCAAACTCTAATATTAAGTTTGCAAATGCAAAATAACCCCACCTGCTGGCAAGTTTTATACTAAAGGCTATGGGCCAACCTGACCCAACGCTCTACCAACTGAGCTACGCGATTTCAGAGATTTGAAGGTAGTTTAATATGGTCAAGATACACTGGTGAGTCAGCACACAACTTTACTAACGATATACACATCTCTATCACTAATCACACCACGCAGAAATATATCACGATATCATATGTGAAGGTTAGCTATTGCAGATGAGGTTGCCAAGTACGGGTTTTCACAGTAGAGCGATCCTGTCTAGTTCCTGCGTTAGTAATTCGTACAACCATGTACACGCATTCATTTTTATTTTACAGACAGTGATATCTGCATGTTATTGGAATATCGTTTTTCTGGCATTGTTTTATCCAAGTTGCCACACAGTTGGAATGTCCGCCGAAGCTACAGCCTTGACAATATGTGTAGAGTCCGCGCACTTGAAGTTGACAGTAGAAACACGTGACTGGTTTGTTTTTGTGTTCCGCATCAATGCGTCTGTCACATGACCAGGGGTTACTCTGGGGCATTCGTCGTTGGCAGACTTGGCAGCCCAGGGTGAAAGTTAAAGAGGATGAGAGAGATTGGATTGCAGGAACTCGGCTCAGTTTTACAACCTGAATGAAAATTGTAAAGCTAGCACAGTGCCACTCAACAGCTGCACTGATGAGACCTTACAGGTCGAAACAGTGCATGTACACACTCTGTCTGCAGCTTTCAATGAAAATTATTTTAATTGATAAATGTGAAAGAGTTGAATCTGTTGATGTTCTTGTGCAAGTTTCAAACTAAAAGTAATTATACTTATATTGGCATAACATCTGTATACAACTTACACAATTCATATTATTGGCTCCACTTTGCTTATCATAGAGTAGTTATTTCACCTGAGCATGTTGTATCCATAACCTGTTCTTTGCCAACAAATCAAGATAGGAGTTTTGCCAATGATCAACTGTTTCAACATCAATAGGAAGGTTGTATGTGGATGGATAGGATGACATTGCAAGCAACATACACACTGGACTTTGCACATCATTCATTTCAGCAAAAAATCTGCAAATACATTGAATACAACACATGTAGCAAACTGAAAACTGTTAGAGTTTTGTGAAAAAATAGAAAAAGAAATTCAACTCCACAACTATTTTTGAGTGAATAAACATGATTGAATGTTATGTGTGTTGTGGATGGCAACATTAGAGAGAAGAACATTCTTGTAAAGACTTTTTACCTACGTACAAGCAGTTGGCAGATTATTTTATCTCATTGTCTGGTAAGTGTTAGTTCTGTTGTTTCAAAAATATGCTGTTGATAAATTGTTGTATTTCTTTGTCAATTTAAAAAATACGATGTTTTGCCGGAATGCTTTGAACTGCACAAACTTACTCTAATTGCTGACAGGCAATCTCTTCTTTGATTGAATCGAGTGGAGCCGGCCAGAGAGTGGGACACACACTGATGACTCCATCTGAGATGTTAAGCTCCTCATCAGCAGGAGATGTTGAGGAAGAAGAATTCATCTCCTTGGTAACGACCTTCTCATGCCACCTCCCACCGTGAGCAGTCAGGATTCGTTTTTCAGATTCATTTTCAATGTTCATTCCAGAAGGTGCATCTATTCGACCAAACTTTGATATCGCATCCAGTTCGATGTCCTGAAAAAGACAGGAGATTGTTTCTTACATCTTTCATTACTTAGGGTGTGTACTGTGGTGCAACCTTAAAACTGTGTTCACAGCAACCATATGTTTAGCAACACAAAACACTGTGGCCTATCTATCTATATATATTGATAACACCTCTCTCTGTTGGAACGCTTCAGTTGGAACAAGATATTCGTGCTCAGACAAAAACTCAGCTTCCGATGTTATTCCACCATAACCAAACCTAAATCATTAAACTAGATTACAGATTATAATTTCCACTACATGTTTTAATTTTGGACATCTTGGTGTTTAATTGTAGATAACACCGTGAATTTTGTTGCGGATGCAGCAACAGGAAAGCATGATAATATATTCTTTTACTAGTTTATGCACAATTGTGTTGCAACAAACTTTGCATGATT
The DNA here is from genome assembly GCF_947561715.1 of Ascidia mentula. NCBI lineage: Eukaryota > Metazoa > Chordata > Ascidiacea > Phlebobranchia > Ascidiidae > Ascidia > Ascidia mentula. The sequence goes on along the minus strand of NC_138570.1, from coordinate 21,342,804 downwards.
TTATATTTGAGAATAATATCTCTAAACTACCCAGGGTCATCATCTGTCATGTAGAGATCAGGTTCTGATTGTCGTCCTCGAGCGATATCAGTGAGATAATCTTCTACCTCAAGTCTTCCATCATCAGAACGTTGATCAGCTTCCCCACCATGGTTTGCTGAACCATTCAATGCATGTGAACCATGCAGTTCATCCTACAGCAAACACAAATCAGTTATTGTGTGTAGAAGCAATCTCGGTAAAATTCATGTCCAACAATTAGTGATAATCAATATTTGCCATGTTATGAACAAATACTGGTTTAACTTTAGAAAATCATTTTGTTTTTTAAACATCAAACCATGGTCACAAGAATCCTTCGATTCCATCCCCATAAAAAAACATGGCATAATTATATCTATTCCTACAACTTTCTGCATATCAGGCATTTCGCAACTACTTATAAGGTATTCAGTAGCAGATATTACGTCACTAAAACCACCTCACCTTTTTCACAGTGAGTGAGTGCCTTTTGTTTTTTGCCTCTGCTTTTTCTAACTTTTCTGAAACTTCAGGTTGTGATTTGTTCAAATGAATCTCTTTGCTGAAAAAAACTCCAAGCAATTTCCACGTCCGAGCAACATTACAGAATCCACCTTTCAAAGCAACATCAGAGTTGTGCGAGCAAAGCTCTTCGAAAGTCATTTTTATCCCACTTCCATCTAAAACATAGTTTTTCGCAACAAACCTAAATTGGTTAAGAGTTAATTGCTCTACAACAGAGTCCGTCATAGTTGGATAATCATCAAAGTCAGAACTTGGTTTTAAATCAGACTTGGTGCTTGAAAATATTCTGAACTTTGATCTGGAATTAAGAAAGTTGTTTTGTCTTTGAAATGCAACTGGCGAAGAAGGACTGGAAATATTCAAACCGTCCAAATCAATCACGTCTTTTGATCCAGTCTTCCATCCAAATATTGTTGGTAGTTTTGAAGCAGAACCAGTGGGACTCTGTGCCCTGGGTGTTGATGCTGTGGCTTGACTTGCGAGGGCGATATGACCACATGAGCTGATGGCAAGTCCACTACTCATGGCCTGCTTAGCTGGACAAGAAGCGTCAAGTAATGAATGCATCATGAGACGGCCATCTTTCGAACAAGACAAAATAAAATTTGGATCAGACTTTTTCCAAACTATTCCAGAGGGGCTGTCTGTGTGATCCTTAAAATATGTTTAGTTCATTGTTTAAACAGAAAAATAATCAAAAAACAAATGGTTGTTTGATACAACTACAATTATAATTCATACCTGGAAATGAGCAAATGGGACATATTTCCTATGCAGATGCCAAATGTTCACGCTGAATTCAAGCATCATAGATATAGTAGCAAGTTGCTCTGGATGGTGGGGTCTCCATTTAACCGAAGCTACGGACGACATGGTTGGAACATTGTTTATTTCTTTCTCCCTGTTGTTTTCAATCGACCAAACCTGGAATGCGACAAGTGGAAACATTGGAAAACAATATTTAACATGGACAATGATTAGATCCGTTACCAGCAATGACATGAAAACCACCTTTCACACGCCCTCCAGTGCAAAAACAGAGTTAAAAAATTATTCGTGTTATTACAATCACTCACCTTAACCATGTTATCACGCCCTCCAGTGGCAAGAGTCATTTTATGATCTGGATCAGGGTGCCAGTCAAGAGTATACACAGATCCCTTGTGTGCGATAAACTGGTGAACGTAACCTGTAGGTCGCCTGTAATCCCATGTCTAGTAACAACAACAACCAAAATTAACATGAAAACTTTTGGTGCAATATTTTAATTTTTTCTCACTAAAATGCTGAGTTTGCATTTATACTGGGAACATTTTTAGTATCACAAGCACTGGTTTACTGTTTCACTGGAAGGACATACCAACTATTTCAAAAAAACCTAGATTTTGAATTGGTTTCATATGTTACAATATGACAGTGAGGGGATTTTCACAACATGACAGCATTAAATATCCAGATTCAGTTTAAAATTGGCTGCAGGTATTTTTAAATAAGTTAGCACACCCCTAAAACTTACTTGTACATAACCATTATCGAAGCTAGCAGCAAAAATAAAATATTCATGAGGATTGAACTGAACACTTCTCACGCCATCAGCTTTGCTTTGAAACGTGTAGGTACTTTCCCTTCTCCTCAAATCAAACAGCTTCATCGTTCCGTCCTTTAAAAAAGAAATGATACAATATGGCTTCCAAGATTGTTATTTCAATAAACACATAAATTTATTGTTTTAATCTTTATACAGTTCGCTTTGACTTGTAGCAGCCAAAAGCAAAATATCACTTGTGATGCATATATTTTCTAACAGAAAAATGTACATGCTCTGCTCCTGTAAGAAGTGTTACAAGTTACATTGAGCACGAAAATAAACTTTAACGAACAAGATTTGCTGATTGCGAAAAAGGCTTGTGTCATATGACAATGCAAATTTAAACAAACTTGTCTAACGGTCTTGACAGGTCCCATCTACATAAGAAACACATTTTTATTTAAAAACCACCCATATATGAAACACCTGTGATCCACTTAGCAAAAGATTTCCTTCCGAGTTGTGAAACGAAACTTTTGTGACCGTGCGACGATGTTCAGACAATATAGCGAGCTTCTTTTCACGACCAGGAGTGTTTAAATCCCAAGCTACAACCGCTCCATTAGTAGCAGCAGTTGCGATCAAATTTTCATCCACGGGACTCCAACCCACGTCAGAACAACTCATGTTCAAACCCTGAAATGAAAAAACAAAACATTTTAATTAATTGTGTATGTGTAAACTAATTATGCTGATGAACAGCAATTGTAATCTTGAAAAATTAGGTTAAGCATGCAGCCACAGGTAAAAGCTGATTTGATTTCAATAACTTATGATGTATTATTTTGTTGGGTGGTAACTGGCTTTGGCCAGTCATGAGCAAAGAAAAATACCAATATCCCTCCCTTAAAAATACAACAGCAATTGCAAAAACATACACTTATAACATGAAACGAAACACAATCAGCACTATCAAACTTAGTGGCACACAATAATTCCATCGTAGCAAACCTGTTTTCTTCCAACATGAAGATTAAGGTGCTCGCTGAAACCATTAACCTCATCAACATGATAAATTTTCAACAGAGACCGTCCAGCGATGACCACTTTACTGTTGTCTTTACTGAGGCAAAGTGCATTCACTGCTGTTCCAACATCTATTGAAACGGCTTTGTTTCTCTTCATAAAGTTTTCCGATGAAATATGCGGTGTTTTATATTTAATATTACTTCCACAACACGTAAGCACTTTGGTTTACAGAAGACAAGGTCATGAAATTTATTGTATATTTAAAGACCAACACACTGGCTCTGTTTGCCTTTGCAAATTTTTGACAAAATTACACAATAACAACAATTATTCCAATCCGACCCAGAAAAACCATTTAAGCGCAGATGCAAAGGTGATTTTTCAGATATAAAGAAACCTGCTTACGGTTTTTTGCACGGAATTCTGTTTTACACAGACTTATACGTGGATCAAGTTTGGAAAAAATTTGTGACCCGGTGTATTAGCATTTTCCAACTGTTCTGATGCTGATTGCTGACTTGCAATAATTACCTAATTTTTTTTTGTACACACAAAATAGACAGATTGAATCAAGTTGATATACATTTTGCATGAAAGAGCAATATTCTATGTTACAAATAATCGGTTGGAAGCCAACAATTTATTGTAGTAAAGCTACTCGATTTCTACAAAAATTTAAGGTAAATATGCATATGTCTAACTTTGTCAAACATTCTTTACTAAGTACACACGATGCAATTATGAGTAAAAAAATGTTACATCAGTGGAAGAATCTGGGATGTTCACAGTTTTATAAATCTCACAAAACGTGTCACTTCAAAAGGGAATGCAAGAACATAAAAAAACAGCATCTAACAATCTTTCACATAATACAGGAAGCATACAAATTTTCACAGTGAAATATTTACAAACTACACGAACTTGTCGCGCAACTGCATACAATGTTTTGAACCTGACAAGAAAAGAATAACAGGAAACTGTTGTTCTAAAATAAGAAAAACTTGGGAACAGACAAGTTTTATTTGTTTGCAGAAACTTTTCTGTTGGCCGGGGAAATCGAACGTGCTCTCATCATCCGGTGAGCAGCTCTGAAAAATCCACATTTCAGTGTTCCTGTATTTTAACGCACACTACGAGGCATTTTTCTACCCGTTAACATGTAAGGTGTTTCCCCTCGTTTGCGCTGTTTGAGGTCTTGACGGCCCTGAATAAACAAAGGTTGATATTTTTAGGATTGAAATAAACCCCAGAACTTTTGCTGCATGGAAGCTTGTGTCTAAGCTCAGTAGAAATGTACGTTAACACAAATTGTAACGAACTTACTCCTCTTTTCTTTAACAATCGGCAAACCGATGGTCGCCTGTCGTTTAAACTCGGCTACAAACTCATCAGACACTTTTCCATCTTCACCCAAATTATCCGTAAGAGTGACGTAAAGGCCTTCAGTCGCTCTACATGACGTCATCAACTCTCTGCTCGCCGTTCGGTTGAAAGATAAATATCCTAAAAATGTCATCAAGTTTAAACCACGTGGAAATAGATAAATGTCAATGTAATACATACGGTAATAGGGAAACCAAGTGCATGTTTTCCCAAACAATCTCACGTTATTTTGTCACCCGACAACTCCATAGAAATCGTATATAGACAGCTAACCTAATGCATGGGCAGCAGTTTGTCGAACCAACTGATTCTCCGACTTCACTTTACCAAGAAGTTTCTCCACAGCGCCGCAAGTGACGATGGCTTCAGGAACGCCCGCCCTCGTGTGGGCGAGTGACGCAAGATAATCCGCTGTAATACGTCATCATTACGTCATCTTTCTTTCATGTGAAACTACAAATCACCCAAAAAGTCGAATATATATTTCAACACGTACCTGCCATTGCCACTACGTCATCGTTGACGTCATCGAGGAAGTTGACGAGCGTAATGACGCCTCTAGCGGAAGATTCGACAAGGGAAGTGTTTGTTATGATGCGAGCGAGAACAACCAGCTGTTAAATACACAACTGCTATAACTTAAAACCACTTCCTCCACGCTTTCGTCCCACATAAACCACAAGGTTTATATTATTGCATGAGGTTTTAATTCATCTCACAAAGCTGTCTAAGATACAAGATATTTCTTTCCAACTTTACCTGAAAAGCTGCGGTAGTTTTAAAAATCGGATCCTTGCACCGAAATAAATCCTCAAACGTTATGAGGCTCAAACCACCCAAGCGTGAAATCTGTTGTTGTTGTTGGATTCGGTTGAATGCGAACATGGTTAGTGCGGAGACTGCTTGTAATTTCACCGCCTTAGAAAGAACAAAACAATTGTTAGTAAAAATTACTTCCAATTCGTTCACACATAAACTTGCACACGCAATTAACTTTATCGCCAATTATTTGTACTTAAATTTCAATTTCAAAGGTTTTACAACAAACCCACCATACTGGGCGACCTTAAGAACAAACATATTTTGTTTAATCGCGACTCTATGACGTAATTTCTGGCATCGCGTCACCTGCATCTTCTCGTCACGTGACATTTTCCACAGTCTGTTGACCAGCAGCTCAATGGCGCCCTCTTCGGCAATTGTGAGTAGTGAGTTTTTGTTGTTTATGTGGGCTACACCTGGACCGATGTGAAAATAAAGTGAAATAATAACAAACAAATTTATCAAAAACAAACTTCAGGAAATTCACTGATTTTACAAACACAAAATATTGCATTCTGAACGAAACCAATATTTTCTCATAGTTAAAAAAAAAACACCAGACGTTCAAGCTCCCTCTAATGCTTTAGAAAACAAAAAAGCTTCACGCGCAGCCATTGTCGTTGTGATAATACCTGAAATGAACGTTACAGAAAAATTGTCACGCACCAATGCACATCTTGTTAATAGCGTCCAGTGTTCCCATGACGACTTTCCGACTGGTTTTCTCCAACCTGAGCAACCGGATGAGCGGAGGGATAGTGTTGTCACGTGACAAACGCGCCTGACTCGATGAACTTTTCCAGCTCCATGCTGCCACCGCCTGGCAACCTACAAACGAGTCAATACATTCCAACCATTGACATCATAAAATCGTTTTGCTAAAATACTCCGCGAAGAATCTGTTTAGCGACAACTTCCACTGATTGGGGCCTTGTGTTTCCTGAACTCATTTTACTGTTTTATTTTTTATATTATTCGTTTGTTTTATTTCAAATATCAGAAATAAAGCAACTTTTTACCGATCAACTGAAGCGTGTCGGATTTGCTGAGTAACATGTCAATGATTTGACTCGTCCCGATTCTGCGAGCAATTGCTCTCTGCTGCTCAGGGTGGTGACCGGCCAACGACCACAGTGCGCATGCGCCGCGTTCCTTCACCTCATCCGACCAAATCTGTTACGAAAATGACAGTTGATGGAAATCTTTACATTGGGTTGAATAATATTTTTTTGCAAAATGGAAAGTAAAAATCAAAAAAATGCCGTAAAAGAGTTCCACTAAAAGTTACAAATTTTAATGAGAAATTTCTTTAAACTTGACAAACTTGATTTTTGTAACTTCATTTTCTACTTACTTGAAACAGACGACACAGAGCGGTCGGAGCTTCTTCTAACGACGCCTCGTGTTGGGCTTCCTGGTTCCCTCTAGTGATGCATCCAACAGCAATCGCAGCTTTCATCTGAGCGGGAATGCAATGACCTCGCAATATCGCCACCAGCGGCGCTAACACTCCGATTTGAACAAACTCGTTCTGTGTAAAATCTTCGGTTAAATTTTCAACTTTCTGGCATTTAGGAAACAACAAAAAAGACCAATTTTAATATTTCCGTAAATCTTTTGTAAAAACAACACCGGCCAAACAAAATGATTACTGCAAGCAATATAAACAACGACTGTTTCAATCTATAAAGGTATCATCAGTGCAGCTGGTGACTGTGACACTGGCTGGGGCAACTTGGATACTCACAGGGACACAGATTTTAACTTCATGGTGTCTGTGGTGTAAGTGTGCATGGTAGTCTACAAGGTAGCCCAGTGCCACAGTCACACCAAACTGTACTAATGAGACCTTATAGAATGAAATATTGTGTACAAGTGTCCGCATTTCTCATGGATTCTTATGGCTCTTTACTGCTTGTAAGGAAGAAACACATTTTGTGCTTGTTTTGTATTTGGACCGATTCTGTTTGAAGTCAGAACACTGCACTTCATTATAGATTTGAAATTTAAGCAGGTTTAGTGCATTTTTACAACATGTTACAATATAAACTTGTTGATGTTTGTTGTTTAAAATAAACATTTGCCTGAATACTCAGGGTTATAGGGTGAGAAATTCTTACCACAAACAAATCAAAGTTTGGGTCAACTTCTTACATTGTAAATGCAAGTTGAATTATAACCACCATTACTTTAATCATTATCACAGCTTTGTTTTGACCCCAAACTTATTGTACCTCACTTTTGCCTTCATTTTAACACATACTATAGGTTCAAGTATTTTCCCATGGATCATCATCAGATCACAAACAAAAAAAACATAAATTTGTCGTGTTAGACTTACCAGAAGCAGTGTTTCCACAAACTATTTGAGCAGTTGGTTGGGATTTGAGAACTGCAACTAAATCATTGAATGAAGTTGGTCGGATCCATGAAGTTCCACCATTAAATAATTCAAGCCTGGTTGCTTTTTGTTGCACCAACTTTCGTTTGTTGCATTTTAAATGACAAAAATCCTTTTCAAGATCCTGAGAAACAAAAACTGTTGAACATTTCCAGAGATACAATGTTGTTTACTTAAAGTATTTGTTGGTCACAGAAAAGGAATCAGGAAGTTTGTACATTTTATTGCATGTTGTACCTCAATGTCTGAACATTTTTCCAGCAGTTTTGGGTCAGCATCTTTTGCAAAAGATTTCATTGCATCAAGTATGGGACGATATCCTGTACAACGACAAATGTTTCCATCAAAACTATCTTCAACTTTCTGTTCGGTTGGAGTTGGATCTTCTGATAAAAGGCTAAAAAGACAAGAGGGTTACTTTATGGTTTTATTGGCAACTACATATAAACATGCATATACTGTAATGATTTAATAAAATAAGCACAGTTGTGTTTGAAAGGCCAGAAAAGCATTCTCTGACATTTTATTTTGAAAAAAAATTGTCAATAACCCACCACAAATTTTCTGTGTATTCTAATTTATAAGCGAACCTGTACATATTCATGACGAAGCCAGGAGTGCAATAACCACACTGTGAAGCATCAAACTCAGCTACACGAGTTTGTATTGCATTGTAGCCATCTCTTCGTGACCCAAGTCCTTCCACAGTTGTTACTCTGCACCCGTCCACTGAAGCAAGCAGGCTGAGGCACTTAATACATTTGTCAATACATAAGATTTTTTTTAAATATGCATTTTTATGTCAAACACAGTAAAATTGTGTATAAGCTGCAGACAGATGGCCACTGTTTTGACCTAAAAGGTCTCATCAGTGCAGCTGGTGTGACGATAAGACAACTTTGCTGACCAAACGGCCAAGCAAAGACTTCCACTTTGTGGTGACTATGCAATCACCGTCATCCGTTGGGCACCAAACTAGGTGCAACCTTACGGAGAAAACAAAGTGGAAACACCATGACCAAGCAAAGCTCAACCAATAGTGCCATCAGGCCCCGTGTCTGCAGCTTATACACAATTCATATTATTGGCTCCACATTGCTTATCACAGTAAAATTAGTTAATGAATAGGAAGCATCTGCATATCAGTTATGATTAAACAACAAACCAAGACATAGAGTTTAACTTTTAACATTCACCAAGTTTACAGTTTCTATCTTTCCAGGAGTTTTCTCCATGGCAACCACGCAACATCCACATCCTCCCTCATAACACATAACTTTTGTTCCAGTGAGTCCTGGTTGTGATCGGAGCCATGAGTTCAGGCTCATCATCGGATCCACATCATCAACTGAACAAAGCAAACAGGTTTACAACAACTAATAATTTCTACTTCTATCTTTAACAAGGACGTCCACATTTTTTGTGACAGCTATTGCCAACAACTAAAATTAACTAAATAAAAATGCATTAAAAGCCTAAAAAAAGAAATGCAGAAGTTTTTTTGCAAATAAGCTTCAACAAACCTGTATACAGTTGTCCATTTACATGGAATGATATTGAGGTACTTGTCATTGTACCAAGTATAACCACCTAAAGTGGAAGCATAGATAGTTTTGTCGTATTTAAGAATTAGCTACAAAATTTTGTTGACAAAAAATGCACCATCGGTTTTGTATTAAAATTAATAACCTTTTACAACGGGGTTGAGAGATAAAATATATAAAAAAAATGCACAAATTGCTGACAAACCACAGCAAATCAATACATGGATCCCAGAGTGGAAAGTTTGTTTTTTGCTCAGAGGATTTTGTTTTGGCGATCGTTAATTTCGCAGACGTTTTTTTCATATGTTAATGCATTAGCTCAATAATATTTTGCGGATTATCGGTAAATTTTCACAAAATTATTTGACATTTTTTCCTAAAACATGATAATGATAAATCTTGATAATATAAATTTAAAATTAACGTGAAAACAAAAGTTTTGTAAATCAGAAGAAATACACAAGAGCTCTTACAGCATTGGAATTAAATCTCGCTGGCAAACTCTCTGCGACGCATAGCTGAAAAGTCATCATTCATTTGTTTTCTGAGTTTACATTTTTTCCTAAAAACGTGACTTCGCACGGAAAGGACAGGGGATTTCCCAATGCGTGAAATAATTACGTCAGCTATTTTTAATGATCAGAAATGGTTGGGCTTCAGGGGCCTTTTAACTGACATCATAAAAAATTAAGGATTTTTGTAAGGCCACAGTTTCATCTGTTTCTTTCCATAACAATACATTTTCCAAACAGAAATAGAAACAAAATTTGTGTCCGAAGAGAACCTCCCCTTACGCGAAACCCTGTGTAGGTTTCAAGTTACGCATCAACTTCTATGTAACGGTTACGACCCACTGAAACTAAACACACCCTGTCTCCTCGCAACCAGCATTCAGTTGGTAAGTGCGTAGTAGTTTGCTGATTCACTGAAGGTTTGCAAGGATTAATATTTGTCAGCTTGTTCTAGCTGACTTTGCGAGCAATCAGTTAAGAAACCGTGAAACTCTGGCTTATTTTGAAGTGTACAGGGGTCTTTCATAATGAACTGATAAAACGATATGCGGAAACGGTTTGAGTTATAGTAGAAGTTAAAAAGAAACATTGGATTTTATGATTATGATGATACATGCGATCAATCAACTCACCAAAGTTGGAATTTAAGGATGTAATTTAATGGTTCTCAAACTGTTCGTCGCGTTACCTCGGTGCGTTCTTTCGAATATCCAAGGGCGTCGGGTAACTTTAAACCCGGCCTTTCACAATAATCAGTGCGTCACACGTACTGTGAATATCTCCAAATGCGTCGCACTGCAATATGTTCTTTTACTTATTTGTTGCCACACCGGGATTCGAACCCGCGAGACCTATCGAATCGGTCACAGATATAAAGTCATTTCCTTCAATGACGTAGCAGCGGTCGGTTTCGCTTTGCAATTAATTGATTTGATTGCGCAGCGTTAAATTGAGTTGAAAGCGAAGTTGGTAAATGATGCGTGACGTCAAGTAGCAAATGTGGAGACTCATAGTTTTATGTACGGTTGTGAATGCGTACAAAGCTATTGTATTTGAACAAGAATTTGTATGTCAAATTTTATTTGTTACTCACGGAAAAGAAGATAACATTTATGATTAAATCGCAAGTAAACAAAACAAGATCTTGGTTTATTTACTTGCGATAAAGTGCACGGCAGTAGTTAGCGTTGATTAAATTATTCCGGCAATTACTAAGTTATTTATTCCAACATTTAATTTAGTTGATTAGCTAATTAAAAAGCATTGATTTGTTTATCAAATTTAGTATCACCCCATATTGTGCATTGTTGGAATGTGGCTGCAGCGTATATGCAGAGAAACTTATACGCAGCAAAATGATGTAATATATAATATGCCCTGACGTGGCGTGATAACTTATCATATACCGTTATCATGTTTATACTTACTGGCACGTTTATGTAGGCATAATTTTTTTGCTTCAACGTACTGAACAATGTTTGGCGATCTTGATGATGACGTAGATCAAGTATGGAATGAGTGGATCGCAAAATACAGTAAGTTTATTCCTGGTTTCAACCAAATTGCTTTAATAAGTTTCATTCTTAATTTACATCGATTTAACATTTAGAGTTATGTTGCAGTTATTTCGATGGTTTGCAGATAAACAATATTTAAACGAGGACGAACTTCTTGAAAGAAAAATTATTTGGGAAAGAAGTTTAGCTGAAGTGAAAGAACACAATGAAGATTTCAAGACTGGAAAGTTCACATACAGGATTTCACTGACACAGTTCAGCGATCGGGTAAAAAACAACACATGTCCAAATCAACGCAGTAATGTTTCATACAATGGTGGCTGATCCACCTACACTGCGATACCTGGGCTGCGAAGCCTGTTAGCCTAATGACTTCCTACTAAGTTTGAGTGAACATTTGTTTAAATACATTTCAACACAGAAAAATGATGAAATTCCATGGATGGACGATCGGAATGTGGCAGAATGTTACAGACCGCCCTTGTTATTCGGAGCATCGAAACTGTGCGAAGAACCTCAAGAAACTGACCCAGATGTTGGCATTGAGGAACCCAACCCTGAAAGTTTTGACTGGAGGGACAAGGGTTGTGTAACACCGGTGCAAGACCAAGGAACTGAGTTACCCGTTTGCTGGATATTCAGTGCAGTAAGCGTTCGTAACAAATGCCTAACTAGTATAACTACTGTGATTTAAATATGCAGGTAGCAGCCGTTGAATCTCATCACAAGATAAACAACGAAGATTTGGTCAAACTTTCTGAACACCAATTAGTTGATTGTGACGAAAAGGGTGGAGGTACAGGAGATCTGGAATGGGCGTTTGATTACATTAGAAGGAATGGACTCGTTTTTGAACATGAATATCCGTTCATTGGCAAGGTTTGTTCAACGAAAATCCATTTTCAATATTAAACAATAATTGGATCTTCAGTGTGCTTTTTACCTCATAACATACTTCCCATAGACGTCCATTACTAAAGTACCTTGTAGATTGCCAGAGTTATAACGTAACCACCACTAAACTACTGGTTTCTGCAAATGAGAGTCTTGAAAAGAGATACGTTTAATTGTATCTTCCAGTACTGGTTTGGTTTGAGAAACCAAACATCAAAATCAGCAAAACTTATTAGGTTGAACCATTGTAATCGAAATTTACGAAAAGATCTTCGTAAACAAAAAGTTACATAGCATACATCATGATTTGGTGAAAATATGTGTACGACAATTTGTGCTGTTATATTGGACAGAGAACACGATGCAGAGATGGGCCTTGCAGACGTATCGGAATCAAAGGATTCAAGAAAATAAAAGGATGTGAAAAAGAACTTGAAAATGTGGTGGCGAAAGTTGGGCCGGTTGCTGTCAGTTTGGTTGCTTCAAATAAATCCAAATTCCACGCTCACACCAACTATGAAGGTAACTTTTTGAAAACAACTTCTTATAACTTAACTGTATATAAATAAATTTGCCTCTTTGCGAGCAAATATTAAATATCATAGCAGTGCAATGAACTTTCAGATATATTTTATGATCCTGATTGGGAAAAAGGTTTAAATCCAACGAACGAAAACGCGTTACGTCACACAGTGTTGGTCGTTGGTTATGGAAAAGATCAGAGCAAACCACGTGGCGAAGACAAGTACTGGATTATCAAGAACAGGTATACCATCATATTTTTGTGTAAACGCCATAAGACAACATGTTACAAACCATTATTTACCAATGTGGAACAAAACCAAACTACAACAAATCAGCAAAGTGTTTATCGTTTTTATCGCGTACAATTATACCTTAAATAAGATATATCCTTGTTGGTAAAGTCTTCAAAAACTTCTTACAAATACTGTAAAATTTCTCAAATTGAGAATATTTGCTCAGTTGGGGAGTTGACGATGATTCGCGTTTCAAGAAAATTGCCAAAGATCGAGACAACAATTGTTTTGTTTCCGGACAAGCAATTTATCCTGTTGGCGTGGGTTGCTACTCACCAGAGGAAAGTTAGACCACAGTTAATAAATGTCAACGTGCCAAGAAGAATAAAAACGTAACAAGGACTCGCATATTTTGACTAAAATAGTAAAATAGTTTTCGATCAGTCCGACCACACTTGAAAAGCCCGAGACGTAGCAACCAAGATTACGTTGCCATGTAATTTGCTGGTGATTGTTTGTTGGTCGTCTCCATGGCGCCAGTTTTCCTGTGTAAAGTTTAACCCGGTTTTCCAGTAACTGATTGTCTTCTGTTAAATGCTTGCTGTGAACAATCTTTTTTCAGAACCTCTAAATCGTCACCCCTCTCACTAGTATAGTGTGCTTTTATCAGTCTCAGCCTCTACCACTTAACCTAATAGTCTTCGCTTTGTGTGTTAACTCTGTATGCTTACATACCGATAGTGTAGTTGTTAATGCGTGTGTCTAATTCTTTGACTAACTTTGTATCAATGTAGTTTTGATGAAATAATAAAGATGTATTTAGTGTAATTCTCTGCATCAGGTTTTCAATTAAACTCAGGTAAAGGAACAACATAAGCACCGACTTTATGTCAAATGTACTGAACAAATAGTCAGGGTTCGAACCCCGGTGTGGTAAAAGATCAGCAGCTGTTTTTCATTAAATTCCCATTTTCGTGACGTATTTGTTTCATTGATGACGAAATTAGCAGTGGTTGGATACCGGGTTAGTTTAAATAAGTGCACATACACAGGGATGAGTCAGACCTAACCCGAATATCGTACGTGGAATGCGCTCCACTCAGATTGTAACAACGTCGCTAGGAATCACACACCTGTTTATATAATAATGTCGCTGTTTCTTTTGAGACCAATTAGAATTGATGACGCAACTCTAGCAATATATGATAAATGTGCAGCAAGTTGAAAGTAAAAATAAACTAGGTTGATATATACTGGTTAGTGCAGTAATTATGGATGTGTGTTAGATCTGCGGACACATGCACGCACTGTTTCAATCTATAAAGGTCTCATCAGTGCAGCTGGTGACTGTGACACTGGCTGGGACAACTTGGATACCGACAGGGACACAGATTTTAATTTCAAGGTGTCTGTGGTGTAAGTGTGCATGGTAGTCTACAAGCTAGCCCAGTGCCACAGTCACACCAAACTGCACTGATGAGACCTTATAGGATGAAATATTGTGTGCACGTGTCCGCATTTCTCATGGATTCTTATGGCTCTTTACTGCTTGTAAGGAAGAAACACATTTAGTGCTTGTTTTGTAGTTTGACTGATTCTGTTTAAAGTCAGAATACTGCACTTCATTATAGATATTTTGATAACCCAACCCCCGTTTTGCCATTGTGAATTATTAAACATATATGTTTATGCACGTCTTATGGCCTCGGCAGATCCCAGCATGGAAACTCGTTATCACACGATCATCTAAAATCCACCAACCTGTGATCCACTCAGCAAAAGATTTCCATGAGAGTTGTGACACTTTCGTGACCGTGTGACCAACATTCAGACAATATAGCAAGCCAGAAGTGTTTAAATCCCAAGCTACAACCGCTTCATTAGTAGCAGCAGTTGCGGTCAAGTTTACATCCACAGGACTCCAACCCATGTCAACTCATGTTTAAGCCCTGAAATTAAAAAAAATGCTAATTATGTGTTAGGACAAACATGCTGATGACCAGAAACTGTGATCATGTCAAATGTTAGGTTTAGTGAATTATGTCAACTATATGATTTCATTGGGTGATGACTAGCAACATGTTACAACACAAACTTGTTGATGTTTTTTGTTTAAACAAACATTTGCCTGAACACTCAGGGCTATAGGGTGAGAAATTCTTACCACAAACAGATCAAAGTTTGGGTCAACTTCTTACATTGTAAATGCAAGTTGAATTATAACCACAATTACTTTAATCATTATCACAGCTTTGTTTTCACCCCAAACTTATTGTATATATTTTTTTTATTTTTTTGTTTTTGACTTCATTTTAACACATACCGCAGGTTCAAGTATTTTCCCATGGATCATCATGAGATCACAAACAAAATAACAGAAATTTGTCGTGTCAGACTTACCAGAAGCAGTGTTTTTACAAACTATTTGGGCAGTCGGTTGGGATTTGAGAACTGCAACTAAATCATTAAACGAAGTTGGTCGGATCCATGAAGTTCCACCATTAAATAATTCAAGCCTGGTTGCTTTTTGTTGCACTAACTTTCGTTTGTTGCATTTTAAATGACAGAACTCCTTTTCAAGATCCTAAAAAACAAAAACTGTTAAAAATTTCTAGAGATACAATGTTGTTTAATTAAAGTATTTGTTGGTCACAGAAAAGGAATCAGAAAGTTTGTACACTTTATTGCATGTTGTACCTCAATGTCTGAACATTTTTCCAGCAGTTTTGGGTCAGCATATGTTGCAAAACATTTCATTGCATCAAGTATGGGACGATATCCTGTACAACGACAAATGTTTCCATCAAAACTATCTTTGCTCGGTTGGAGTTGGACCTTCTGATAAAAGGCTAAAAAGATGAGAGGGTTGCTTTATGGTTTTATTGGCAACTACATATAAACATGCATACTGCAATGATTTAATATAATAAGCCCAGTTGAGTTTGAAAGGCCAGAAAAACATACTCTGAATAACCCACCACAAATTTTCTGTGTATTCTAATTTATAAGCGAACCTGTACATATTCATGACGAAGCCAGGAGTGCAATAACCACACTGTGAACCATCGAACTCAGCTACACGAGTTTGTATTGCATTGTAGCCATCTCTTCGTGACCCAAGTCCTTCCACAGTTGTTACTCTGCACCCGTCCACTGAAGCAAGCAGGCTGAGGCACTAAATACGTTTGTCAATACATAAATTTTTTTTAAATATGCATTTTTATGTCAAACACAGTAAAATTAGTTGATGAATAGGAAGCATCTGCATATCAGTTATGATTAAACAACAAACCAAGACATAGAGTTTAACTTTCAACATTCACCGAGTTTACAGCTTCTATCTTTCCAGGAGTTTTCTCCATGGCAACCACGCAACATCCACATCCACTCCCTCATAACATATAACTTTTGTTCCAGTGAGTCCTGGTTGTGATAGGAGCCATGAGTTCAGGCTCATCATCGGATCCACATCATCAACTGAACAAAGCAAACAGGTTTACAACAACTAATAATTTCTACTTCTATCTTTAACAAACACGTCCACATTTTCGTGACAGCTTTTGCCAACAACTAAAATTAACTAAATAAAAATGCATTAAAAAGCTAAAAAAAGAAATGCAGAAGATTTTTGCATATAAGCTTCAACAAACCTGTATACAGTTGTCCATTTACATGGAATGATATTGAGGTGCTTGTCACTGTACCAAGTATAACCACCGAAAGTATGCATAGAAAGTTTTGTCCCACGTATTTAAGAAATTCCTACAAAATCTTGTTGACAAAAAATGCACCATCGGTTTTGTATTAAAATTTATAACCTTTTACAACGGGGTTGAGAGATAAAATATAAAAAAGACAAACCACAGCAATTAATTCATGGATGGATCCCGGATTGGAAAGTTTGTTTTTTTGCGCGGATTTTGTTTTTGGCGATCGTTAATTGTGCAGACGATCGCAATGTTTTTTTTGTATGTTAGTGCATTACAGACAACTATGGAAAGCAAGTAGAAGTTGCAGAGTTGTTCGTAATAATTACAATGTCAAATAAAAATATAAGTAAAGTGATCGAAAAAGTGGTCAAATATGAAATACTGCCAAACGCAAAAACTGCCTGCAAGAATTTGTCAGAAACAACCAATCTGGGGGCTTACCTATCTAACAACTAATTCTAAAACAGACCACACAAAAACATGATGATAAATCTTGATAATATAAATTTAAAATTAACGTGAAAACAAACTTTCGCAGGTCAGGTAATACACAAAAGCTTTCACAGCATTGGAATTAAACTCCGCTGGTGAACTCTCTGCGACGCTTAGCTGAAAAGTCATCATTCATTTGTTTTTCTGACATTTTTTCCTAAAAACGTGACTTGGCACTGGACAGATAGGGGATTTCCCAATTTGTTAAAATAATGACATCAGTGTTTTTCTGATGATCAGAAAAGGTTGTGCTTCAGGGGCCGTTTTCTGACGCCATAAAAATTTAGGGATTTTTGTAAGGCCATAATTTCATCTGTTTTTTTTTCAATATCAATACATTTCCCAAACAGAAATAAAAAAGAATTTTGTGCCCTAAGATTGCGGAACCTTCCCTTAACGCGAAACATAGACCGTACGTTTCAAGTTACGCCTCAACTACTATGCAAAATGTAACGGTTACGACCCAATGAAACTAAACACACCCTCTCCTCGCAACCAGCATTCAGTTGTTAAGTGTGTAGTAGTTTGCTGATTCACTGAAGGTTTGTAAGGGTTAGTATTTGTTACTAGGATTGTTTTTGCTGACTTCGCGAGCAATCGGTAAAGAAAGCCTGAAACTCTGGCTTATTGTGAGTTGGACAGGGGTCTACTTTCATATTGAACTGAGAAAACGTTATGCGGAAACGTTTTGTAGAAAATGTTGATTTTTCGTATTTGTGTTACGCTTCTTAAACCAAACGCTTTCCAAGGTCCTCAGGACGCTGTATTACCGACTCACCACAAGCCTGTTCCAGCACAACGGTTTTCCAATCAGATTAAATCTTGTTCATAAAACTTTAAAATACAAGCAGGCGAATAACGATCTACAAAGCAGCCTG
The DNA here is from genome assembly GCF_947561715.1 of Ascidia mentula. Lineage (NCBI taxonomy): Eukaryota > Metazoa > Chordata > Ascidiacea > Phlebobranchia > Ascidiidae > Ascidia > Ascidia mentula. Next base: position 21,324,790 of record NC_138570.1, on the reverse strand, counting down.
GCAGTCCTCCTTTAGAGTCTCGCGTTAGTCCCGTTTCTATCTTTTATATCACTCGTCATTGGCCCAACCGTGTCACGTGAGAGAGAGGGAGTTAGCGCTGCTATGTAAAATCAACGTGCGGTGACTGGTGCTTTCGAGACAATTACGTGAATTAAAATATAAATTAACATAAAAACATTTAATTAAGTAGGTGGAAGGTTTAAGAATAAGAGGTGAAAAAACGTGGCGTAAATGAATACGTGATATAATAAAGCGTGAAAACTTGGAAAGAAAACGTCAAACAAGTGATCGCAGGTTCTTTTGCGCTACATTTGTGGAGTTAACTTTTAAGATAACCAGTTATCTGCAGACAGTTGTGCACACGGTTTCGACCTATTGGGTCTCATCAGTGTATTTGATGACTGACGACGGTCTGGTCGACTAACAATCCACACAGACACTATTTGAGTTGTATGTGGAGGTTAAATATAAACATCACATGTTATGATTATATTTGCGATCAATCAACTTACCAACGTTGGAATTCCAGGATGTAATTCAATGGTTCTCAAACTGTTCGTCGGGACGCCCTGGTGCATTCATTTCAATTTCCAAAAGCGTCGGGTAACTTGAAACCCAGCCTTTCACAATAATCAGTGCGTCGCACGTACTGTGAATATCTCCAAATGCGTCGCACTGGAATATGTTCTTTTACTTATTTGTTTCCACACCGAGATTCGAACCCACGACATCCTGGGGACGAATCCCGATCGCTTTTTTTGTTTGTATGACTCGGGTGCTTTAACCGAAGTTTTCATTCGATGTGCTCTCCAGCGACACCTATCTAATCAGCCACAGTCATTTCTCATGACGTAACAGCAGTCGGTTTCGCTTTGCAGTCAATCGTTTTGATCGCGCAGCGTTAAAATGAATTAAAAGCGAGAAGTTGGTAAATCATGTGTGACGTCAAGCAAGTTGCAAATGTGGAAACTCGCAGTTTTATGTACGGTTGTGTATGCGTACAAATCTGTTGTTTTTGAACAAGAATTTGTATGTTAAATCTTATATGTTACTCACAGCAGTAGTTGATTAAATTATTCCAGCAAGTACTTAGTTATTTATTACAACAATTAAAGTTAATTAGCTAATCAAAAACATTGATTTCTTTATCAAGTGTAGTCACCACGTATTGTATACTGTTGGAATGTGACTGCAGGGTATATACAAGATTTCAAGATTCAAGATTTGTTTATTTTTCGTCATCATAAATTGCACAATTTTTCAAACATTATATGTGAGACGAAAGGTACAGCTAAGAACCAAATAATGGTTGTCGAGTAGCTGACCGGATGGGTGGCTGAACTAAGTCGGATGTAGCGGTAATGTGTAAAAAGTTAAACACACGAACATGAAAATGAAAGCGCAATATAAGCAGAATTGTAGAGGAAAGCAATGTCGATGGGCAAAAATTGTAATTACCCAATCATTGTGAATGCGTAAGCACGTGATTATACTGACAAAACGAGGCAAGCAAATAGTCTGGAAGGGAGAATTAAATGACGCCCAAAGCATTATTGCAGTAATTGGTTTGGGATTGGACGGTGCCGTACAATGTAAATAGACCTCGGGAATTGTTTACCAGGAAACCACGTGACAATTTCGAAAAGTAGGTACTCTCTTGCAGCACGTTTGAAACCAATTAAACTGAAACATTTAATGTTTTGTGGTAGGTCATTCCACACTGTAACGCAAGAATATTGCAATGTCCGTTGGGCGCGTTTGGTCCGGACACGGGGTAAGAAGAGGTTATTTGCTGTGCAATGTCTTGTGCCGTGGCCATGTACCTCAATTGCAAGAGCAAAGTAATTGTCAAATACTTCCGGTAGGCGTTTATTTTTGAAAAGGTAAACAAATTTTGCAAGAAAAAGTAAACATTTTACAGAAACTTATACGCAGCAAAATGATGTAACCCATAGTATATCCTGGCGTTGAAATGGTGATAACTTATCATATACCCTTATCATGTTAATACATACTGGCACGTTTATGTAGGCATAACTTTTTTGCTTCAACGTACTGAACAATGTTTGGCGATCTTGATGATGACGTAAATCAAGTATGGAATGAGTGGATCGCAAAATACAGAAAGTTTATTCCTGGTTTCCACCAAATTGCTTTAATAAGTTTCATTCTTATTTTACATCCAATTAACATTTATAGTTATGTTGCAGTTATTTCGATGGTTTGCAGATAAACAATATTTAAACGAGGACGAACTTCGTGAAAGAAAAAGTATTTGGGAATGAAGGTTAGCTGAAGTGAAAGAACACAATGAAGATTTCAAGACTGGAAAGTTCACATACAGGATTTCACTAACACAGTTCAGTGATCGGGTAAAAAAACAACACATGTCCAAATCAACGCAGTAATGTTTCATACAATGGTGGCTGACACAGCTAGACTGCAATACCTGGGCTGCGAAGCCTGTTAACCTAATGATTTCCAACTAAGTTTTGAGTAAACGTTTGTTTAAATACATTTCAACACAGAAAAACGATGAACTCCCATGGATGGACGATCGGAATGTGGCAGAATGTTACAGACCGCCCTTGTTATTCGGAGCATCGAATCTGGGTGAAGAATGTCAAGAAACTGACCCAGATGTTGGCATTGAGGAACTTAACCCTAAAAGTATTGACTGGAGGGTCAAGGGTTGTGTAACACCCGTGCAAGACCAAGGAACTGAGTTACCCGCTTGCTGGATATTCAGTGCAGTAAGCGTTCGTTACAAATGCCTAACTGGTATAACTACCGTGATTTAAATATGCAGGTAGCAGCCGATGAATCTCATCACAAGATAAACAACGGAGAATTGGTCAAACTTTCTGAACAACAATTAGTTGATTGTGACGAAAAGGGTGGAGGAACAGGAGATCTGGAATGGGCGTTTGATTACATTCGAAGGAATGGACTCGTTTTTTAACATGAATATCCGTTCATTGGCAAGGTTGATTTAACGAAAATCCATTTTTAATGGTAAACAACAATTGGATCTTCAGTGTGCTTTTTACCTACTAACATACTTCCCATAGACGTCCATTACTAAAGTACCTTGTAGATTGCCAGAGTTATAACGTAACCACCACTAAACTACTGGTTTCTGCAAATGAGAGTTTAATTGGATCCTCCGGGTACTAGCTAGTTTCGAGAAACCAAACATAAAAATCAGCAAACATTTCCGATCGCGCAACGCTTTTTAGATAGAACAATAATAATCTAAATTTACGACAAGGTCTTCAGCATTTATATTCGACAACTTAACATAATACATCATGATTTGGCGAAAATATGTGTACGACAATTAGTGCTGTTACATTGGACATTTTTCCTTGTTGCTATAGTCTTTAAACTTCTTACAAATAATTTAAAATTACTCAAATTCCCAATATTTGCTCAGTTGGGGAGTTGGTGAAAATGATTCAGGTTTCAAGACCGAGACAACAATTGTTTTGTTTCCGGACAAGCAATCTATCCTGTTGGCGTGGGTTGCTACTCACCAGAGGAAAGCCAGACCACAGTTAAATAATGTCAATGAATTAAGAAGACTAAAAACGTAGCGGACTCTTATATAAAATAGTTATTTTGACTAAAATAGTAAAATAGTTGTGTCCGATTAGTCCGACCACACTTTGTGAAATGCTTGTTACGTAACTACGTAACCTAGCAACCAAAATAACAAAAACCTTGGTTACACACAAAAAAAGAAATAATAGATATAGTTTCCCTTGGCATATTGTTTACACGTAATATTGTTGTCATGTAATTTTCTGGTCATTGTTTGTTGGTCGTTTCCATGGCGCCAGTTTTCCTGTGTAAAGTTTAACCCGGTTTTCCAGTATCTGAATGTCTTCTGTGAAATGCTTGCTGTGAACAATACTTTTTTCAGAACCCCTACATCGTCACGCCTCTCTCTAGTATATAAAGTGTGCTTTTATCAGTCTCAGCCTCTACCACTTAACCTAATAGTCTCCGCTTTATGTGTTAACTCTGTATGCTTACATACCGATAGTGTAGTTGTTAATGCGTGTGTCTAATTCTTTGACTAACTTTGTATCAATGTAGTTTTAATGAAGTAATAAAGATGTATTTAGTGTAATTCTCTGTGTTACATCTTGTTTGCCAGTAATTGCCGATTTCTATGAATGCGCATTTTTCTTTGCACTAATGTGTGTTGCAATATCATACGGTCTGTGACGCAATAATAAGAGACCAAGTTTTAAGTGACAACGCAACGTGGTTTTGTCCTTTTTGTGTCCGACAACTGTGCAGCACAGTGCTACGTCATTTTCATTCTTGCAAAAGGTTTTTGTGTTGCGAGCGGACATTTTCTGGTGAGTCTATTTGTACATATGTGTGAAACTACTCAAGAATCAAATAACCGAGATGTGTAAATTGTAATTTTGGCAAATTTAACTGCGATGACTCAGAAGTCAGTTCGCTGAACAGTATAGCTGCCCTTGTTGATGTGATTAAGTTTACGCACGGTGTTGACGCTGTCTTTGTACTCGCAGTGTCTCTCTTGCATTTGTACACACGTGAAGCGTGCGGTATTCAATCTTCTGTACCCAAAGTTATCGGTAAGCATTGTGTGTGTTACGTCATAGTGGCGCATTGTAGTTTATGTTGCCTGTTTCGTTTAGGTGTGATACAGTAACTGCTTGGACCGTCTTTGTGGTCCAGAGTTTCCCGGTTCCCAAATAGTTGGTGAGCCTTATGCTGTAATTATCTACATGAATTGACACATTGCCTTCTGTGTAGAAACCGTGTTCTAAGGGTCCACGTGTCCTATACGTGTCTTTCGTCTCCTCCCGACGTCTGTACCGTCTATACTTCGAATACATTCCATCTTGCGTACGAGTGCGTACTGCACATTCGATAACAAACATAACATCAACTGAGTGAGCGAGGCCCATTAAAGATACGCGTTTTAACTGCGGGAATTCCGCCTCGTGTGACGTTCCGCGCCAAGAACCGGGGCGCGTTCAACGGACGTTACACTCTGCATCAGGTTTTCAACTAAAGTCATGCTAGGGAAGAACATAAGAACTCACGTGCGACTTTATGTCAAATGTACTGAACAAATAGGATTTCCCAATTAAATGTTACTCAAGTTATATTAGATTTATGTATCGCAAAAATGGGAAACAAATTATAAAAAATAGTAACGATTGAAGAGTGCAATTCATCATAACGTAATTAAATAATTGGGTAAACTCAGTTTGATCAAATGTACATAAAACAAATATCAACAGAACAAAAGGTCATGTTTAATATTTACATCGCAGTAATAAATGCTTAACTGATCGGAACCGGGGGCACCCTGGGGTTGTGGATTATTGATTTAAGCGTGTGAGAAGTCACAAGGTTTGTGTTAAAAAACTTCAAATTTCAACATTCTGCCCCAGACTTGCACAACCCCAGGGTGCACATTTTCGTGGCTCGAGTCAGAAAAAATGACGTAAGAATCTGCATTTTGTCTCGCGCCTCGAAATTTTTTTGCTGCATTCGGGCAACTTTGAAACGTAAATTCCAATGCGAACCGTTTGTGGCCTTGTAATTATCATGCTTTTTGTCTTTGGTTAAAATTGAAGAAAGATAATTGTTCATGCCTCAGCGGTTTGGTCTTTCGACAATATCTGCGAAGGAATGTCAACCGTGAAGTTGTCATAAAATACCTTGGTTATTCAGCCACAATTTACACTTCCGTCAGGATTTTTATATTATTTGTGGTACAATCTATCCGCGGTGGAGTTAGCTTGGACGTAAGCCACAAGCAAAACGTTGCGCGTCATCTTCTCCATTGTAGTGAATGCAGATATCATAGAAAATTTAATACATGAGTTACAACTCTGTGATGTTTGATCCCGAAATAAAAGTGAGAACATGCATACGATGAACAAATTCTCCTTAGTTTGTGATCAACGTTGTAATTATCTATATATAGCGTCCTGAAACCCGGTAGAAATAAACATTGCTGGGCTTGCACGCACGTTCAATCTCCTCACCGTGTTTACTACAAACTGCTAGTAATTAACATTACTTGCACGCACGTTCAATCTCCTTACTGTGTTTACTGCAAACTGCTAGTAATTAACATTACTTGCACGCACGTTCAATCTCCTTACCGTGTTTACTGCAAACTTGTGATTGCAGTATTATAATGACGTTATGTAGTACCTGGTACAAGGCTAATCTCAGGTTGTTTGGTGGGAGACGAGATTAGAAGATGAAGTAAGCGCTGGGCGCCGCGTGTCGCGAAGTAGCGTTTGCCGCAAAAACGCGTTCTTGAAAACACCTATTTATAAAATTCGGGATGGTTGAACCCAGAATAATAGTTGAATGTGCCTGATATTCTGAATGTAAACGAAGAACGGGAAACATTGCAAACGAATGTCGTTTTGCGAACACTTTTCAACCACATGTCTGTAAAAAATAAGTAACTTTAATAATGACAAATTGATTGCAAAAATAACCTTGATATAAAGAATTCTGTTTAATCTTACCATCCTGGTATTAAATGCTTAACTCAAGGTATTGACCTGAATGTGGAGTTGTTCTCTCATTAAAAATTACCTGTTTGTGTTACTTTTGTTGGTTGTGCTTCAAGCGACGATTTAGAATAAAATTTAGAATTTCTCTTGCAAGTAAAACGTTTGCGCATCACCTCTGTTGCGATGTCTGCTCATATCATAGAAAGCATGAAACATTAAATATTCTGTGCATGGATGCGCGTTGAAATTACCTCATGTTTATTCACATATTCATGATGTCATGCAGTACCTGGTACAAGATTAGTGCTTGGCGGTGCGTGTCCCGACTGCTGAAAGTAGCAACAACTTCACCTCATGTGGTTGGGAAGTTACCTGCTGCGTGTTTAGTGGTAATGCAGTTTTTCTATAAAGCCGGGGGTCTTGCAGCTGTTTGTCCGCATTCAGTTGCCTGGGACAGGAAGGTGTCGAGGGACAGGTAAAGAAAAGTGTTAAGAAATAATACGAGATAACCAAAATTCGCCTGTTGGCATCCTCAGTTTCTGTCTTATTCAAATTGAAATGTTTCCACTCCTTTTGGAGTTTCAGGAATATAACAGAGATAATGTAAGTTCACAATTGTTAATGCGAATACAAAACAAAGACGTGAGCAGAAGAATGTGATAAAAATAATGTAGTGTTGATATTAGTCACAAGAGTAAGTTTTGTAGCTGTTTCAAAACATGTTTGTGTGTAGTTCGATGGAACGGTTAATGAAACACTTCTTTTCTAAAATAGGTCATGCTTTACCATTGCATCGACATTTTCACATGATTGTTTGTATCGTTGTCATAGCACCGAAAGCGTGGGTGTGGCGCACCTAGTGGCCATTATTGAAAGTTAATTATTACGAAGTTTTACAATTGGTTTCCATTCTTTGTAACTTCATATGTGGAATTTATTGCAACAAGTTGATTTTTAAGATTCTCCCATCAATCATTTGTCGAAGTTGAGTGGTTTTGTGTTCAGAATAAGTTTCTGAGTAAAGTTGAAAATATCAATCAAGCAGACAGCTCAAAGATGTTTAATATCAGATAAATATATTTCGCCTAAAGAGGCATCATCAGTTTCTGTGACTGCAGAGTGTATAAATCAGAAGCAACGTAAACATTTAAGTTAACACAAGGTTTATAACTTCTATTACAATAACTTCTATTCTCTTCAGTTGTCGATGTTAGGAAAACATTTGAAATGGAAATTATTTTCCTCTTATGTTTGTTTCTGCAAGTTGCACGTCATGCTTGTGATGATTGGCAAACTCTAAGAGGGTTCCCCCCCCCCTGCAAACCAGGACCTTATAGTGGACAGAGTACTGATTTCCTCATCTCATACTTTTGTCCAAAATTTTTGAGAGCTTTATCCACTGGAAATAATGGGGGAATTGCTGCAATACATTTGTCCTCCAGATCAATCTTCAACAACATTTGTTGGGTAAAAATACTCGCTCTGTAGTTCTACTAAACCAACCTTAACTTTGAGTTGTGGGAGATCTTGTGCTTACGTGAACCAAACTTATCACAACATGTTTATAAATATTCCTGTTCGCAACTGCAAGATATAAAAATAATTAGCGTGACGATAAATTCTAACGTTATTTTGCGGATCGAATATTCTACTTTAACATTTGTGGCATTTTTTAATTATCTGTATAATTTATTCAGGTGTCAGTGGTTGAATTCTTTTCTGATAATGATAATAAAACAACCTGAAAGCGAACCATAGAAATAACTGATTAATGCGTTTAGAGGGCAAATACCGGTATGTGAAACAGGGAAATTCCTATTTTTCATACTAATTATTTGTATGTTTTGTTATATTGTAGGTTTTCGACGGACGAGAACCCACTGAGAGCATCTTAGTAGGAGAGTTTACTGGTAATGGAAGTGCAACAGGAATTGTGAAATCAGATACAGGTTACATGCTTTTATATTGTTGGAGGTTGAAAGGCCTTTCTTCTCCTCTTTCTCCCAACTTTGCATTCATGGAAGGTAAGAAACGTAAAACCAAACAATGTAAGAAACAAGCAGGAAATGTATTTGAATATCATAAATCGATTAAAGTTAAGATGCCTCGGCATTCTTTAGTTTTCGTTATCAAATGTTGAACATCGGTTTTGTGGACGCATATTAAACAGCGCTAAACGGTCAAGCTTCACTGAACCTTCACCGTTTTGATATAATAAGAAGTTTCCCAGACAAAAAAAATTTGTATTTTTTCTGAATTTTTGAAAGAATTGTTTAATGAATCACTCAACGACTTTAGCAATTTTCGGTGTTTGTCCTGATGAAGTTCGATTGCATAACGACCGAAATGTCGACCAAGCAAATTATTATTTTTCATAAGAGCTCATGAGGTTTTACAACATTATGCCTGGCAGCGTTATTTAAAAACAATTGAACCCTTTGAGATTTAAACGTTTTATATTTTTTTTTTGTGGAAACTAAAGTTCGAATTAGTTTGATGTGAAAATAATTCTAAAGCTGGTGATAAAAAATCGCGTTAAAGAAAGTTCGATTGAAACTTAAACTCTCGGTAAGGCATCGATGGATTCAGATGATGTAAAGATTGCAATAAATCTAACATGCTTGACATACAGTGAACACAAAAACTTTTGAAAAACAATTAGTTATGTAACCGAGCTGGTGGAAAAACATCTGCGAAACAAATATCCACAGAAAATGTGTTAAAATGATAAATATTTGGTTAACTTGGAATCTGAGCTGAACTGCATTGAAACCACTTTCATCTAAAGTCCGGGCTAGACTCGAAAACGTTTGACCTTCAGCATTCCAGGCATCCTCCGTCCTTTTTGCTAAGCTGAAATAACTCTCCAGTCTGAACCTGTATAGTGGATTAAGCTACACTTATGCGTCAGCTCACAACGCGTCAGACTAGCTTCACATATGTGCAGTTGACCACCAACGTACAGCGCAGTTCATATCACAAACATATATTTTTACTACACCGGGATTCGAACCCAGGATATCCAAAGCACCACGATCAGATTTAAGCATACTTTCGTATTTGTGAATACATTTTTAACGAAGGTGACAACAAGTGTTTGATTCAGTTTCCAATACGTCACCAACTTATCTGCCACCTTTAATCTTTTTCCATCGAATATTAAAGATTCGGTCAAATACTGAAACTAAGTCGAAAAAAGTGGACTTGCTCTGATTCGGCCAACTTTCAGTTTAATTTAATTTCTACAAACTCATGCAAGTACGTAAAATATGAAATGTTGTTTAGTTAACGAACAATCTTGTGATTCGGAGTTGAACGTGGACGATCTTCCAACAACTCTTGTTCTTCCAACTTCGAGCTATGGATTCTTGTTACAATACCTAGCTTGTAATTATACTGTGACAAGCCCAGTGAGATGTAATTTCACAATATCTGCTTCCTCTGTTAGCATTACGTTTGGTCGCAATGGATATAAAGACGGACTCTATGTAAGCTGCATTCTGAAAGTTTTCGTGACTGCCATTATAGAGACGTTGTTGTTATATTTGATTTGAAAACAAACTAAGTTCATTTGATCTACTGTACCTTGTTGTTGAATAGATTTTATCCGATGATCCTTCACATCCTGGGGTAATTGTTGGCGGGGATCAAATTATAAAACTTAAAGCCCGAAGAATTAATATTCAAATATTCGTTTATCGACCATTCACTCCTCCTCCTACAATCAGCATCAGCTCAGGTTTGTATTATATCAAGTTCGAGAATAATGTGAGGCAGAAGTAATGAAGTGGGTTGAACAATTTGAGCAACCGATCATATAAAGAGACTTAAACACAAACCGATTATATAATTTAAAAATGCGGACACTGTGTAGTGCACAATGCTTAGTGTGTGTGGATGACGTAGTTATTATGTGTCTGACTTATGGAATTTTCAAACCAAATATTTTTCATACAAGTTTGTGTTTAATTAAACCCTGTTCTCACGGGGAAAGTTATGTGTCACCATAAGCACTTCCACTACATGGCTTTGCCGATGATATTACGCACTTCTTGTATTTACAAGCTTTTGCTTGACATTTCGATGTAAAGGTAACTATGTGATGGTCAGCTGATTTCATTTATAAAACTTCCAGTAATTAATGTAAACATAATAGTCAGAAAGAATAACTGAGAATATAAATTGAGACGAAATAAGGTTTATTGACCCAGGAATATTTTTGCACTAAAATCAAAGTAGTTTAAAACAGGAAAAGTGAAACTAGAATATTATTTTATATTCAGATTGCAAGATGTATAACGAAAAGGAATGCAACACAAATTCTATCAAGTTAAAGTAAGACTTAAAATTTCTAGAAATTGCTAGAGGAATAAATATTTTTTTCATGAATTTGTTACTTTGAATTCATCCAAACTAAACCAAAACAATGATATAAAATTTCTTTGTTTTAGTTGTAAGTTTTGTTGCTTAAATGAAATTTGTTTTGATAAAACTTCAGTTAATCTAAAATAATAAACAAGTTATGATGAGTAATCACAATCTCATTCAGATGTCGGTCGTCCGACCTTTTTTGAATATAAAGAAAAAACGACATCTTACACATCTATTGTTTTCTTTTATTGTTTTTTTACATATTTTACAACATCAAGTTCACCAATCTTATGGTTATTTAAACAACTTTTATTCCAGTGTCAGTTCCCATGGGTTAAGAGCATTGGATGCAAGTGGAAAAGATATTTTGTATATTTCAAATCGTCCCATGACAAGTCTTGATTGTCTCCCTGGAAGTTGTAAAGCTGCAGCGAAAGATCCTGTTTTCCAATTTGAACTGGACGCGTGTTTTTCAACTCTGGAGGTATTTGTATTTAGTGAAGAAATATTATCCGATGTACATCTGAATTTATTGAATCTGGCAGTAACTGAACTGGTCCGCAATACAGTTAAAAATAACATGGTTATTACATAGAAAAGTTGGGTTGTTCAGTAGCAGAAAACAAACTACTGTCGCCTCCCTTAGAGCGACTGAGGGGTACGACTGCGTCTCGGGCGTCGCACCCAAAGGGGCCGACTGAGTCTCGATGGCAACTCGGCCTCGTAGGCAACTTGCCTTCTCTATCTCAAGGTTACTGTTGGAGTTAAATAACTCCTTTACAAAAGTCTGTGCGTCTCCTAAGTAGTCTAACTCCCGACTAAACACATACATCCACCAAGCTTCAAACCAGTCCAAAGGTGTTCATAAATCCGTTTATTGTCGATAATCCAGTAAAGTAATACAGCACACAGCACAGAAGTTTGTTTGACTTTGTTTATGATTTCAGTTATATATATGGCTTTATGGCCTAAATGTCGTGGTTTATGACACAAGTTTAATGTCGCTGCCTCTGCAGGCTAGCATTTTTTCACATGCTACTGACGCCGCTTTGTTGGACATCACAACATGGGCATTCGTTGAACGCGTGATTACAATGACTTTGGTTTTAACTCCCGGCTTGGTTTTAACATAAATTAGCTGTAAGTTGTAGGGCCTTTTTTCTTTGTAAACATGTGTTGTGCAGCGACACTACTGATGCAACCTGAGTCAATAGATAAGTTTCGTGTAAGAGGTGATTTCCATTAACTTAACTTACTTTGCACGTTAATGACGTCATCGTCGTTAATCTTGAATAAGACAAAGCATGTCATAAACCTTTAAAAAACATATAACAATTTTCATTATCGACCAACTGATCAGAGCATAATCTTCATTATTAATTATTCCAACAAAAATATACTTTACATGTTTTTTCGAAGAAATCCCAAGGCAACGTAAGCATCGTGTACCAAGTTCGCAATTACAAATTTACCACTCAAGTTGTGAGACGGACATCTTACAATCCACACTTGGAAATATCGTGCTTTATTTCGGAAATATTAAACAGAGATATCAAAACTGCTTCTAGAGCAATGTCAACTAAACTGTACGCATTGTAATTTAATTACTTTTTTAATTTGGTGACATTTATGCTTTTGTTGAAACTTAACAGGAAAGAAAGTTATCTGACTTCACATCGTAGTGTCGGGAATATTACGATCAGATTTGAGTTGTTTAGTGACGAGCAAATGAAAAATCCACTCAGATCAAATTCAATCGTCCAAGTTCCAAACTCCAAGTTCCAAGTCCAAGTTCACCAAATAGTTGGTGAGCCTTATGCTGTAATTATCTACATGAATTGACACATTGCCTTCTGTGTAGAAACCGTGTTCTAAGGGTCCACGTGCCTTATACGTGTCTTTCATCTCCTCCCGACGTCTGTACCGTCTATACTTCGACTACATTCCATCTTGCGTACGAGTGCGTACTGCACATTCGATAACAAACATAACATCAACTGAGTGAGCGAGTTTGAGGCCCATTAAAGATACGCGTTTTAACTGCGGGAATTCCGCCTCGTGTGACGTTCCGCGCCAAGAACCGGGGCGCGTTCAACGGACGTTACACTCTGCATCAGGTTTTCAATTAAAGTCATGCTAGGGAAGAACATAAGAACTCACGTGCGACTTTATGTCAAATGTACTGAACAAATAGGATTTCCCAATTAAATGTTACTCAAGTTATATTAGATTTATGTATCGCAAAAATGGGAAACAAATTATAAAAAATAGTAACGATTGAAGAGTGCAATTCATCATAACGTAATTAAATAATTGGGTAAACTCAGTTTGATCAAATGTACATAAAACAAATATCAACAGAACAAAAGGTCATGTTTAATATTTACATCGCAGTGATAAATGCTTAACTGATCGGAACCGGGGGCACCCTGGGGTTGTGGATTATTGATTTAAGCGTGTGAGAAGTCACAAGGTTTGTGTTAAAAAACTTCAAATTTCAACATTCTGCCCCAGACTTGCACAACCCCAGGGTGCACATTTTCGAGGCTCGAGTCAGACAAAATGACGTAAGAATCTGCATTTTGTCTCGCGCCTCGAAATTTTTTTGCTGCATTCGGGCAACTTTGAAACGTAAATTCCAATGCGAACCGTTTGTGGCCTTGTAATTATCATGCTTTTTGTCTTTGGTTAAAATTGAAGAAAGATAATTGTTCATGCCTCAGCGGTTTGGTCGTTCGACAATATCTGCGAAGGAATGTCAACCGTGAAGTTGTCATAAAATACCTTGGTTATTCAGCCACAATTTACACTTCCGTCAGGATTTTTATATTATTTGTGGTACAATCTATCCGCGGTGGAGTTAGCATGGACGTAAGCCACAAGCAAAACGTTGCGCGTCATCTTCTCCATTGTAGTGAATGCAGATATCATAGAAAATTTAATACATGAGTTACAACTCTGTGATGTTTGATCCCGAAATAAAAGTGAGAACATGCATACGATGAACAAATTCTCCTTAGTTTGTGATCAACGTTGTAATTATCTATATATAGCGTCCTGAAACCCGGTAGAAATAAACATTGCTGGGCTTGCACGCACGTTCAATCTCCTCACCGTGTTTACTGCAAACTGCTAGTAATTAACATTACTTGCACGCACGTTCAATCTCCTTACTGTGTTTACTGCAAACTGCTAGTAATTAACATTACTTGCACGCACGTTCAATCTCCTTACCGTGTTTACTGCAAACTTGTGATTGCAGTATTATAATGACGTTATGCAGTACCTGGTACAAGGCTAATCTCAGGTTGTTTGGTGGGAGACGAGATTAGAAGATGAAGTAAGCGCTTGGCGCTGCGTGTCGCGAAGTAGCGTTTGCCGCAAAAACGCGTTCTTAAAAACACCTATTTATAAAATTCGGGATGGTTGAACCCAGAATAATAGTTGAATGTGTCTAATATTCTGAATGTAAACGAAGAACAGGAAACATTGCAAACGAATGTCGTTTTGCGAACACTTTTCAACCACATGTCTGTAAAAAATAAGTAACTTTAATAATGACAAATTTATTGCAAATATAACCTTGATATAAAGAGTTCTGTTTAATCTTACCCTCCTGGTATTAAATGCTTAACTCAAGGTATTGACCTGAATGTGGAGTTGTTCTGTCATTAAAAATTACCTGTTTGTCTTACTTTTGTTGGTTGTGCTGCAAGCGACGATTTAGAATAAAATTTCTCTTGCAAGTAAAACGTTTGCGCATCACCTCTGTTGCGATGTCTGCTCATATCATAGAAAGCATGAAACATTAAATATTCTGTGCATGGATGCGCGTTGAAATCACCTCATGTTTATTCACATATACATGATGTCATGCAGTACCTGGTACAAGATTAGTGCTTGGCGGTGCGTGTCCCGACTGCTGAAAATAGCAACAACTTCACCTCATGTGGTTGGGAAGTTACCTGCTGCGTGTTTAGTGGTAATGCAGTTTTTCTATAAAGCCGGGAGTCTTGCAGCTGTTTGTCCGCATTCAGTTGCCTGGGACAGGAAGGTGTCGAGGGACAGGTAAAGAAAAGTGGTAAGAAATAATACGAGATCTAACTAACTTGGATGCAAATTACTTGGGTCGTATTACAAGAAATTGTCGATTAACATTGGTAGCTCACCTTGGCATCAGTTTCCTAACATTTAACATTTATCTATGAAGTTAGTCGTAACTGCTTGAGGTAACAACGTTGCTTATCCTCGACAACACGAAGTGTGTACGTCTAAAGTACAACAGGTTATCTTACATTAGAGATAATACAAGCCAGAGAATATGTGAAAAATAAATGCAGGAACCAACCTGTGCAGGTCGCGGTGACCATCTGTCTTTACAAATCAATATATTATATTCCTGTGACTCGGAGTAAAGCACGATCACCGCCTGTGTGTAATTTTTATTTTTTCTCATAAATAATAATTTCGCCTGTTGGCATCCTCAGTTTCTGTCTTATTCAAATTGAAATGTTTCCACTTCTTTTGGAGTCTCAGGAATATAACAGAGATAATGCAAGTTCACAATTGTTAATGCGAATACAAAACAAAGACGTGAGCAGAAGAATGTGATAAAAATAATGTAGTGTTGATATTAGTCACAAGAGTAAGTTTTGTAGCTGTTTCAAAACATGTTTGTGTGTAGTTCGATGGAACGGTTAATGAAACACTTCTTTTCTAAAATAGGTCATGCTTTACCATTGCATCGACATTTTCACATGATTGTTTATATCGTTGTCATAGCACCGAAAGCGTGGGTGTGGCGCACCTAGTGGCCATAATTGAAAGTTAATTATCACGAAGTTTTACAATTGGTTTACATTCTTTGTAACTTCATATGTGGAATTTATTGCAACAAGTTGATTTTTAAGATTCTCCCACCAGTCTTAGAAGTCAGTTCGCTGAACAGTATAGCTGCCCTTGTTAATGTGATTAAGTTTACACACGGTGTTGACGCTGTCTTTGTACTCACAGTGTCTCTCTTGCATTTGTACACACGTGAAGCGTGTGGTATTCAATCTTCTGTCGCCCAAAGTTATCGGTAAGCATTGTGTGTGTTACGTCATAGTGGCGCATTGTAGTTTATGTTGCCTGTTTCGTTTAGGTGTGATACAGTAACTGCTTGGGCCGTCTTTGTGGTCCAGAGTTTCCCGGTTCCCAAATAGTTGGTGAGCCTTATGCTGTAATTATCTACATGAATTGACACATTGCCTTCTGTGTAGAAACCGTGTTCTAAGGGTCCACGTGCCTTATACGTGTCTTTCGTCTCCTCCCGACGTCTGTACCGTCTATACTTCGAATACATTCCATCTTGCGTACGAGTGCGTACTGCACATTCGATAACAAACATAACATCAACTGAGTGAGCGAGTTTGAGGCCCATTAAAGATACGCGTTTTAACTGCGGGAATTCCGCCTCGTGTGACGTTCCGCGCCAAGAACCGGGGCGCGTTCAACGGACGTTACACTCTGCATCAGGTTTTCAATTAAAGTCATGCTAGGGAAGAACATAAGAACTCACGTGCGACTTTATGTCAAATGTACTGAACAAATAGGATTTCCCAATTAAATGTTACTCAAGTTATATTAGATTTATGTATCGCAAAAATGGGAAACAAATTATAAAAAATAGTAACGATTGAAGAGTGCAATTCATCATAACGTAATTAAATAATTGGGTAAACTCAGTTTGATCAAATGTACATAAAACAAATATCAACAGAACAAAAGGTCATGTTTAATATTTACATCGCAGTAATAAATGCGTAACTGATCGGAACCGGGGGCACCCTGGGGTTGTGGATTATTGATTTAAGCGTGTGAGAAGTCACAAGGTTTGTGTTAAAAAACTTCAAATTTCAACATTCTGCCCCAGACTTGCACAACCCCAGGGTGCACATTTTCGAGGCTCGAGTCAGACAAAATGACGTAAGAATCTGCATTTTGTCTCGCGCCTCGAAATTTTTTTGCTGCATTCGGGCAACTTTGAAACGTAAATTCCAATGCGAACCGTTTGTGGCATTGTAATTATCATGCTTTTTGTCTTTGGTTAAAATTGAAGAAAGATAATTGTTCATGCCTCAGCGGTTTGGTCTTTTGACAATATCTGCGAAGGAATGTCAACCGTGAAGTTGTCATAAAATACCTTGGTTATTCAGCCACAATTTACACTTCCGTCAGGATTTTTATATTATTTGTGGTACAATCTATCCGCGGTGGAGTTAGCATGGACGTAAGCCACAAGCAAAACGTTGCGCGTCATCTTCTCCATTGTAGTGAATGCAGATATCACAGAAAATTTAATACATGAGTTACAACTCTGTGATGTTTGATCCCGAAATAAAAGTGAGAACATGCATACGATGAACACATTCTCCTTAGTTTGTGATCAACGTTGTAATTATCTATATATAGCGTCCTGAAACCCGGTAGAAATAAACATTGCTGGGCTTGCACGCACGTTCAATCTCCTCACCGTGTTTACTGCAAACTGCTAGTAATTAACATTACTTGCACGCACGTTCAATCTCCTTACTGTGTTTACTGCAAACTGCTAGTAATTAACATTACTTGCACGCACGTTCAATCTCCTTACCGTGTTTACTGCAAACTTGTGATTGCAGTATTATAATGACGTTATGCAGTACCTGGTACAAGGCTAATCTCAGGTTGTTTGGTGGGAGACGAGATTAGAAGATGAAGTAAGCGCTTGGCGCTGCGTGTCGCGAAGTAGCGTTTGCCGCAAAAACGCGTTCTTAAAAACACCTATTTATAAAATTCGGGATGGTTGAACCCAGAATAATAGTTGAATGTGTCTAATATTCTGAATGTAAACGAAGAACAGGAAACATTGCAAACGAATGTCGTTTTGCGAACACTTTTCAACCACATGTCTGTAAAAAATGTGTAACTTTGATAATGACAAATTTATTGCAAAAATAACCTTGATACAAAGAGTTCTGTTTAATCTTACCCTCCTGGTATTAAATGCTTAACTCAAGGTATTGACCTGAATGTGGAGTTGTTCTGTCATTAAAAATTACCTGTTTGTGTTACTTTTGTTGGTTGTGCTGCAAGCGACGATTTAGAATAAAATTTCTCTTGCAAGTAAAACGTTTGCGCATCACCTCTGTTGCGATGTCTGCTCATATCATAGAAAGCATGAAACATTAAATATTCTGTGCATGGATGCGCGTTGAAATCACCTCATGTTTATTCACATATACATGATGTCATGCAGTACCTGGTACAAGATTAGTGCTTGGCGGTGCGTGTCCCGACTGCTGAAAGTAGCAACAACTTCACCTCATGTGGTTGGGAAGTTACCTGCTGCGTGTTTAGTGGTAATGCAGTTTTTCTATAAAGCCGGGAGTCTTGCAGCTGTTTGTCCGCATTCAGTTGCCTGGGACAGGAAGGTGTCGAGGGACAGGTAAAGAAAAGTGGTAAGAAATAATACGAGATCTAACTAACTTGGATGCAAATTACTTGGGTCGTATTACAAGAAATTGTCGATTAACATTGGTAGCTCACCTTGGCATCAGTTTCCTAACATTTAACATTTATCTATGAAGTTAGTCGTAACTGCTTGAGGTAACAACGTTGCTTATCCTCGACAACACGAAGTGTGTACGTCTAAAGTACAACAGGTTATCTTACATTAGAGATAATACAAGCCAGAGAATATGTGAAAAATAAATGCAGGAACCAACCTGTGCAGGTCGCGGTGACCGGTGGATCTGTCTTTACAAATCAATACATTATATTCCTGTGACTCGGAGTAAAGCACGATCACCGCCTGTGTGTAATTTTTATTTTTTCTCATCAATAATAATTTCGCCTGTTGGCATCCTCAGTTTCTGTCTTATTCAAATTGAAATGTTTCCACTCCTTTTGGAGTCTCAGGAATATAACAGAGATAATGCAAGTTCACAATTGTTAATGCGAATACAAAACAAAGACGTGAGCAGAAGAATGTGATAAAAATAATGTAGTGTTGATATTAGTCACAAGAGTAAGTTTTGTAGCTGTTTCAAAACATGTTTGTGTGTAGTTCGATGGAACGGTTAATGAAACACTTCTTTTCTAAAATAGGTCATGCTTTACCATTGCATCGACATTTTCACATGATTGTTTATATCGTTGTCATAGCACCGAAAGCGTGGGTGTGGCGCACCTAGTGGCCATAATTGAAAGTTAATTATTACGAAGTTTTACAATTGGTTTACATTCTTTGTATCTTCATATGTGGAATTTATTGCAACAAGTTGATTTTTAAGATTCTCCCATCTTAGAAGTCAGTTCGCTGAACAGTGTAGCTGCCCTTGTTAATGTGATTAAGTTTACACACGGTGTTGACGCTGTCTTTGTACTCACAGTGTCTCTCTTGCATTTGTACACACGTGAAGCGTGTGGTATTTAATCTTCTTTCGCCCAAAGTTATCGGTAAGCATTGTGTGTGTTACGTCATAGTGGCGCATTGTAGTTTATGTTGCCTGTTTCGTTTAGGTGTGATACAGTAACTGCTTGGACCGTCTTTGTGGTCCAGAGTTTCCCGGTTCCCAAATAGTTGGTGAGCGTTATGCTGTAATTATCTACGTGAAGTGTATTTGTTTGAAACATTGCCTTCTGTGTAGAAACCGTGTTCTAAGGGTCCACGTGCCCTATACGTGTCTTTCGTCTCCTCCCGACGTCTGTACCGTCTATACTTCGAATACATTCCATCTTGCGTACAAGTGCGTACTGCACATTCGATAACAAACATAACATCAACTGAGTGAGCGAGTTTGAGGCCCATTCAAGATACGCGTTTTGACTGCGGGAATTCCGCCTCGTGTGACGTTCCGCGCCAAGAACCGGGGCGCGTTCAACGGACGTTACACTCTGCATCAGGTTTTCAATTAAAGTCATGCTAGGGAAGAACATAAGAACTCACGTGCGACTTTATGTCAAATGTACTGAACAAATAGGATTTCCCAATTAAATGCTACTCAAGTTATATTAGATTTATGTATCGCAAAAATGGGAAACAAATTATAAAAAATAGTAACGATTGAAGAGTGCAATTCATCATGACGTAATTAAATAATTGGGTAAACTCAGTTTGATCAAATGTACATAAAACAAATATTAACGGAACAAAAGGTCATGTTTAATATTTACATCGAAGTAATAAATGCTTAACTGATCGGAACCGGGGGCACCCTGGGGTTGTGGATTATTGATTTAAACGTGTGAGAAGTCACAAGGTTTGTGTTAAAAAACTTCAAATTTCAACATTCTGCCCCAGGCTTGCACAACCCCAGGGTGCACATTTTCGAGGCTCGAGTCAGACAGAATGACGTAAGAATCTGCATTTTGTCTCGCGCCTCGAAATTTTTTTGCTGCATTCGGGCAACTTTGAAACGTAAATTCCAATGCGAACCGTTTGTGGCATTGTAATTATCATGCTTTTTGTCTTTGGTTAAAATTGAAGAAAGATAATTGTTCATGCCTCAGCGGTTTGGTCTTTCGACAATATCTGCGAAGGAATGTCAACCGTGAAGTTGTCATAAAATACCTTGGTTATTCAGCCACAATTTACACTTCCGTCAGGATTTTTATATTATTTGTGGTACAATCTATCCGCGGTGGAGTTAACATGGACGTGAGCCACAAGCAAAACGTTGCGCGTCATCTTCTCCACTGTGGTGAATGCAGATATCATAGAAAATTTAATACATGAGTTACAACTCTGTGATGTTTGATCCCGAAATAAAAGTGAGAACATGCATACGATGAACAAATTCTCCTTAGTTTGTGATCAACGTTGTAATTATCTATGTATAGCGTCCTGAAACCCGGTAGAAATAAACATTGCTGGGCTTGCACGCACGTTCTATCTCCTTACTGTGTTTACTGCAAACTGCTAGTAATTAACATTACTTGCACGCACGTTCAATCTCCTTACTGTGTTTACTGCAAACTGCTAGTAATTAACATTACTTGCACGCACGTTCAATCTCCTTACCGTGTTTACTGCAAACTGCTAGTAATTAACATTACTTGCACGCACGTTCAATCTCCTTACCGTGTTTACTGCAAACTTGTGATTGCAGTATTATAATGACGTTATGCAGTACCTGGTACAAGGCTAATCTCAGGTTGTTTGGTGGGAGACGAGATTAGAAGATGAAGTAAGCGCTTGGCGCTGCGTGTCGCGAAGTAGCGTTTGCCGCAAAAACTTGAAATTCACAATTGCAAACGCGTTCTTGAAAAAACCTATTGATAAAATTCGGGATTGTTGAACCCAGAATAATAGTTGAATGTGTCTGATATTCTGAATGTAAACGAAGAATAGGAAACATTGCAAACGAATGTCGTTTTGCGAAAACTTTTCAACCACATGTCTGTAAAAAATGTGTAACTTTAATAATGACAAATTTATTGCAAAAATAACCTTGATACAAAGAATTCTGTTTAATCTTACCCTCCTGGTATTAAATGCTTAACTCAAGGTATTGACCTGAATGTGGAGTTGTTCTGTCATTAAAAATTACCTGTTTGTGTTACTTTTGTTGGTTGTGCTGCAAGCGACGATTTAAAATAAAATTTCTCTTGCAAGTAAAACGTTTGCGCATCACCTCTGTTGCGATGTCTGCTCATATCATAGAAAACATGAAACATTCAATATTCTGTGCATGGATGCGCGTTGAAATCACCTCATGTTTATTCACATATTCATGATGTCATTCAGTACCTGGTACAAGATTAGTGCTTGGCGGTGCGTGTCCCGACTGCTGAAAGTAGCAACAACTTCACCTCATGTGGTTGGGAAGTTACCTGCTGCGTGTTTAGTGGTAATGCAGTTTTTCTATAAAGCCGGGAGTCTTGCAGCTGTTTGTCCGTATTCAGTTGCCTGGGACAGGAAGGTGTCGAGGGACAGGTAAAGAAAAGTGTTAAGAAATAATACGAGATAACCAAAATTCGCCTGTTGGCATCCTCAGTTTCTGTCTTATTCAAATTGAAATGTTTCCACTCCTTTTGGAGTTTCAGGAATATAACAGAGATAATGTAAGTTCACAATTGTTAATGCGAATACAAAACAAAGACGTGAGCAGAAGAATGTGATAAAAATAATGTAGTGTTGATATTAGTCGCAAGAGTAAGTTTTGTAGCTGTTTCAAAACATGTTTGTGTGTAGTTCGATGGAACGGTTAATGAAACACTTCTTTTCTAAAATAGGTCATGCTTTACCATTGCATCGACATTTTCACATGATTGTTTGTATCGTTGTCATAGCACCGAAAGCGTGGGTGTGGCGCACCTAGTGGCCATTATTGAATTTAATTATTACGAAGTTTTACAATTGGTTTCCATTCTTTGTAACTTCATATGTGGAATTTATTGCAACAAGTTGATTTTTAAGATTCTCCCATCAATCATTTGTCGAAGTTGAGTGGTTTTGTGTTCAGAATAAGTTTCTGAGTAAAGTTGAAAATATCAATCAAGCAGACAGCTCAAAGATGTTTAATATCAGATAAATATATTTCGCCTAAAGAGGCATCATCAGTTTCTGTGACTGCAGAGTGTATAAATCAGAAGCAACGTAACCATTTAAGTTAACACAAGGTTTATAACTTCTATTACAATAACTTCTATTCTCTTCAGTTGTCGATGTTAGGAAAAACATTTGAAATGGAAATTATTTTCCTCTTATGTTTGTTTCTGCAAGTTGCACGTCATGCTTGTGATGATTGGCAAACTCTAAGAGGGTTCCCCCCCCCCTGCAAACCAGGACCTTATAGTGGACAGAGTACTGATTTCCTCATCTCATACTTTTGTCCAAAATTTTTGAGAGCTTTATCCACTGGAAATAATGGGGGAATTGCTGCAATACATTTGTCCTCCAGATCAATCTTCAACAACATTTGTTGGGTAAAAATACTCGCTCTGTAGTTCTACTAAACCAACCTTAACTTTGAGTTGTGGGAGATCTTGTGCTTACGTGAACCAAACTTATCACAACATGTTTATAAATATTCCTGTTCGCAACTGCAAGATATAAAAATAATTAGCGTGACGATAAATTCTAACGTTATTTTTGCGGATCGAATATTCTACTTTAACATTTGTGGCATTTTTTAATTATCTGTATAATTTATTCAGGCGTCAGTGGTTGAATTCTTTTCTGATAATGATAATAAAACAACCTGAAAGCGAACCATAGAAATAACTGATTAATGCGTTTAGAGGGCAAATACCGGTATGTGGAACAGGGAAATTCCTATTTTTCATACTAATTATTTGTATGTTTTGTTATATTGTAGGTTTTCGACGGACGAGAACCCACTGAGAGCATCTTAGTAGGAGAGTTTACTGGTAATGGAAGTGCAACAGGAATTGTGAAATCAGATACAGGTTTTATGCTTTTATATTGTTGGAGGTTGAAAGGCCTTTCTTCTCCTCTTTCTCCCAACGTTGCATTCATGGAAGGTAAGAAATGTAAAACCAAACAATGTAAGAAACAAGCATGAAATGTATTTGAATATCATAAATCGATTAAAGTTAAGATGCAACGGCATTCTTTAGTTTTCGTTATCAAATGTTGAACATCGGTTTTGTGGACGCATATTAAACAGCGCTAAACGGTTAAGCTTCACTGAACCTTCACAGTTTTGATATAATAAGAAGTTTCCCAGACAAAAAAAAATTTGTATTTTTTCTGAATTTTTGAAAGAATTGTTTAATGAATCACTCAACGACTTTAGCAATTTTCGGTGTTTGTCCTGATGAAGTTCGATTGCATAACGACCGAAATATCGACCAAGCAAATTATTATTTTTCATAAGAGCTCATGAGGTTTTACAACATTATGCCTGGCAGCGTTATTTAAAAACAATTGAACCCTTTGAGATTTAAACGTTTTATATTTTTTTTTTGTGGAAACTAAAGTTCGAATTAGTTTGATGTGAAAATAATTCTAAAGCTGGTGATAAAAAATCGCGTTGAAGAAAGTTCGATTGAAACTTAAACTCTCGGTAAGGCATCGATGGATTCAGATGATGTAAAGATTGCAATAAATCTAACATGCTTGACATACAGTGGACACAAAAACTTTTGAAAAACAATTAGTTTTGTAACCGAGCTGGTGGAAAAACATCTGCGAAACAAATATCCACAGAAAATGTGTTAAAATGATAAATATTTGGTTAACTTGGAATCTGAGCTGAACTGCATTGAAACCACTTTCATCTAAAGTCCGGGCTAGACTCGAAAACGTTTGACCTTCAGCATTCCAGGCATCCTCCGTCCTTTTTGCTAAGCTGATATAACTCTCCGGTCTGAACCTGTATAGTGGATTAAGCTACACTTATGCGTCAGCTCACAACGCGTCAGACTAGCTTCACATATGTGCAGGTGACCACCATCGTACAGCGCAGTTCATATCACAAACATATATTTTTACTACACCGGGATTCGAACTCAGGATATCCAAAGCACCACGATCAGATTTAAGCATACTTTTGTATTTGTGAATACATTTTTAACGAAGGTGACAACAAGTGTTTGATTCAGTTTCCAATACGACACCAACTTATTTGCCACCTTTAAACTTTTTCCGTCGAATATTAAAGATTCGGTCAAATACTGAAACTAAGTCGAAAAAAGTGGACTTGCTCTGATTCGGCCAACTTTCAGTTTAATTTAATTTCTACAAACTCATGCAAGTACGTAAAATACGAAATGTTGTTTAGTTAACAAACAATCTTGTGATTCGGAGTTGAACGTGGACGATCTTCCAACAACTCTTGTTCTTCCAATTTCGAGCTATGGATTCTTGTTACAATACATAGCTTGTAATTATACTGTGACAAGTCCAGTGAGATGTAATTTCACAATATCTGCTTCCTCTGTTAGCATTACGTTTGGTCGCAATGGATATAAAGACGGACTCTATGTAAGCTGCATTCTGAAAGTTTTCGTGACTGCCATTATAGAGACGTTGTTGTTATATTTGATTTGAAAATAAACTAAGTTCATATGACCTACTGTACCTTGTTGTTGAATAGATTTTATCCGATGATCCTTCACATCCTGGGGTAATTGTTGGCGGGGATCAAATTATTAAACTTCAAGCCCGAAGAATTAATATTCAAATATTCGTTTATCGACCATTTACTCCTCCTCCTTCAATCAGCATCAGCTCAGGTTTGTATTATACCAAGTTCGACAATAATGTGTGGCAGAAGTAATGAAGTGGGTTGAAGAAGTTGAGCAACCGATCATACAAAGAGACTTAAACACAAACCGATTACATAATTTAAAAATGCGGACACTGTTTAGTGCACAATGCTTAGTGTGTGTGGATGACGTAGTTATTATGTGTCTGACTTATGGAATTTTCAAACAAATATTTTTCATACAAGTTTGTGTTTAATTAAACCCTGTTCTCACGGGGAGAGTTATGTGTCACCATAAGCACTTCCACTACATGGCTTTGCCTATGATATTACGCACTTCTTGTATTTACAAGCTTTTGCTTGACATTTCGATGCAAAGCTAACTATGTGATGGTCAGCTGCTTTCATTTTTAAAACTTCCAGTAATTAATGTAAACATAATAGTCAGAAAGATTAACTGAGAATATAAATTGAGACGAAATAAGGTTTATTGACCCAGAAATATTTTTGCACTAAAATCAAAGTAGTTTAAAACAGGAAAAGTGGAACTAGAATATTATTTTATATTCAGATTGCAAGATGTATAACGAAAAGGAATGCAACACAAATTCTATCAAGTTAAAGTAAGACTTAAAATTTCTAGAAATTGCTAGAGGAATAAATATTTTTTTCATGAATTTGTTACTTTGAATTCATCCAAACTAAACCAAAACAATGATATAATATTTCTTTGTTTTAGTTATAAGTTTTGTTGCTTAAATGAAATTTGTTTTGATAAAACTTCAGTTAATCTAAAATAATAAACAAGTTATGATGAGTAATCACAATCTCATTCAGATGTCGGTCATCCGAACTTTTCTAACTGATTATAAATATAAACGACATCTTACACATCTATTATTTTCTTGTATTGCTTTTTTATAGGTTATAAATTAGCGACACATTTTACAACATCAAGTTCACCAGTCTCATGGTTATTTAAACAACTTTTATTCCAGTGTCAGTTCCCATGGGTTAAGAGCATTGGAAGCAAGTGGAAAAGATATTTTGTATATTTCAAATCGTCCCATGACAAGTCTTGATTGTCTCCCTGGAAGTTGTAAAGCTGCAGCGAAAAATCCTGTTTTCCAATTTGAACTGGACGCGTGTTTTTCAACTCTGGAGGTATTTGTATTTAGTGAAGAAATATTATCCGATGTACATCTGAATTTATTGAATCTGGCAGTAACTAATCTGGTCCGCAATACAGTTAATAATAATGTGGTTATTACATACAATTTGTGGGGTTGTTCAGTAGCAGAAAACAAACTACTGTCGCCTCCCTTAGAGCGACCGAGGGGCACGACTGCGTCTCGGGCCTCGCACCCAACGGGGCTGACTGAGTCTCGATGGCAATTCGGCCTCGTAGGCAACTTGCCTTCTCTATCTCAAGGTTACTGTTGGAGTTAAATAACTCCTTTACACAAGTCTGTGCGTCTTCTAAGTAGTCTAACTCCCGACTAAACACATACATCCACCAAGCTTCAAACCAGTCCAAAGGTGTTCATAAATCCGTTTATTGTCGATAATCCAGTAAAGTAATACAGCACACAGCACAGAAGTTTGTTTGACTTTGTTTATGATTTCAGTTATATATATGGCTTTATGGCCTAAATGTCGTGGTTTATGACACAAGTGTAATGTCGCTGCCTCTGCAGGCTAGCATTTTTTCACATGCTACTGACGCCGCTTTGTTGGACATCACAACATGGGCATTCGTTGAACGCGTGATTACAATGACTTTGGTTTTAACTCCCGGCTTGGTTTTAACATAAATTAGCTGTAAGTTTTAGGGCCTTTTTTCTTTGTAAACATGTGTTGTGCAGCGACACTACTGATGCAACCTGAGTCAATAGATAAGTTTCGTGTAAGAGGTGATTTCCATTAACTTAACTTACTTTGCACGTTAATGACGTCATCGTCGTTAGAATTGTTGACCTATTTTCAAAGCGATAATATTTGACTCCACTCACAACTTAAAGACGTCACTCATGTTATGAAAAGTTAAAATGATAAGCAGCGTAATATGTGAGTGCACGTATGATAAGTTGCGATTTTCTTGATATTTGCTCTGAATTACTTTCGAAGAAAAGTAAAATCAACCTAAGTTTTGTAAACGAACTTAGCAATTAGGCATATTAATCTTGAATAAGACAAAGCATGTCATAAACCTTTAAAAAACATATAAAAATTTTCATTATCGACCAACTGATCAGAGCATAATCTTCATTATTAATTATTCCAACAAAAATATACTTTACATGTTTTTTCGAAGAAATCCCAAGGCAACGTAAACATCATGTACCAAGTTCGCAATTACAAATTTACCACTCAAGTTGTGAGACGGACATCTTACAATCCACACTTGGAAATATCTTGCTTTATTTCGGAAATATTAAACAGAGATATCAAAACTGCTTCTAGAGCAATGTCAACTAAACTGTACGCATTGTAATTTAATTACTTTTTTAATTTGGTGACATTTATGCTTTTGTTGAAACTTAACAGGAAAGAAAGTTATCTGACTTCACATCGTAGTGTCGGGAATATTACGATTAGATTTGAGTTGTTTAGTGACGAGCAAATGAAAAATCCACTCAGATCAAATTCAATCGTCCAAGTTCCAAACTTCGTTTACGCTAAGGTTGATTCGGCCAGTGGAAGTGGAAAGTTTCATACATCTCTAAGGGTATGTTTGTTCAATAATAATTTGAAATAAATATGTATCAGTGCATTATTAAGGCTCTGCTGGTCATAAGTTAAGTCTTAGAAGTGTGGCCTGAAATACACATATATGCGTTCACACACGGTAAAAATTTTATGCTAAATAAATAAATTCATTGATGAATTCCTCGAAGTCAAGTTTGTGAATAAATTAACTTTTAATACAAAAACTGTGTTGATCATTCTACTCCTTTATTACTAAACTTACGTCATAAGTTATGTAGGTGGACTGGATTATTGGCTGGACCTAAATGCGCTCGTTGTTGTTGGCTGACAAAGCGTTGTTTATTTATGTATGGTTTCTATTAGATATATTAGGAATTTTTTTCATATGATTTGTGCAAGGATTTTATGTTTAGCCACTGTTTTAATGAAACTCTGTTTGTCAGTTAAAATCGTGCTGGGTCAGCAACATGGGTTCTGATGAGGGAGGTTTGAAACATGAACTCATCACAGAAAGGTAAAATGTCGCTGAAAAAAACCTTCCAAATACATTCCTGTCAATTATGTTCAAGTGAAAGTGAATTAAGAATGCCAGAAAACATAAGCACGAAACTTCACATATTTCCAACCTTACCCACTATTTCTCATTTAAATTCAGTGTTTTTTCTACTTCTATTTCATGCCACAATATTAACACAGGTCTATAGAAATTTGTTTTATTCTTGCTCAAAATGTTTGATGGCATCTTATTAGAGATTTGTTCGAGTTAAAATATAAAAAGTTTACAGATAAAATCATATTATCGCAGCTGCAAAGTCGTCCACGAGATGGAGTCTGAAGATTCAATCGTAATTTTGAGAAACTACCAAAGCACTTTCGTATCTTTTAAGTTTCGATCATTCGTGTGGAACAACGTGCCTGTGAACGAACAATCACTGTACGCTCACTGTTACGTGCAATTATGCGACAACACTTCTGATGGTTGTCAACAACCGGTAAGGTTTTGTATAGACAGTAAAATTGACTCTTTCTTCCTTGGCAGAATTACGTACATAGTAACATATTAGCTGTCCTACACAAGAACAAAACTGATTTTACGAAAAAATACTCACACAATTTTCAATCGAATAATCTTGATAAGCTTCTGGATTTATTTACAAATTTTCAGAGTTTTATTATGAAAACGCAAAACATTTATTCATATGTGTTTCACAGGATTGCTCACAAAGACGTGAACGGCGATCAGTGGATGCGGATATAGAAGAGATTTTAACGGTTGGACCATTCTACGTTTCAGCTCCGGATTTGTGTGGAAAGGTGAGTAGATGCATTTAAGCTCTCGGTATATAGCATAGAGCCGTACTTAGTTGTACATCACGTTATATACTAAACGAAAAACAGATTAACTAATCTTCAAAAACACGTAAGCAGCTAAGTTAGTGAAAGGTCCAGTGTGTATTGGTGCGTTCGTATATTTAGTTTTACACATAAACTACTAACAGGGTTATCGATCCACAGTCTACCGGGGCAGTCATCAGTAATTCAGTTTGTTAATTTTTTTGTGCTATTTTTTTGGTTGTACAAATACTCCAGTCTGTTGTCTAGTCTGTATCATAAATATCTTTTATTGTAGGAAAATGGTGGATGCACAGATTTCTGCAACGAAGAACTTGGAGTTGTCCAATGTTCTTGTTTTAAAGGCCGCTATCTCGGGAATGACGAAAAAACTTGCATTGGTGAGAACTTATATCTTTCGCTATTTGAATATCGTCTGATCCGATTTTAAGCTGCAATTTTTGAGGAACAAAATTACCTTTCCAAGTCAAAGAACAACAAAAGAGAGTTCCACATCTTATCTTCAAAAATAATTGAAGTTGTCTGACTTAAAAATTCTAAAACGTTTGCTGATGAAAATTCTATAAATCATGACAACCAATCAGCAAATAAACAATACTGGTATTTCTTTTTCCATACCATGTAACTATATGTCCCAATAACTCTATCTTACCTTAATATATGTGTGTGTGCAGAGGTGGAAAAAGCATTGGAATCAGAAGGTGTCCAGGATATGAAAGGTGTTTACATAGCAGTTGGATTCATCGTCGTTCTGCTTATTATTGTGCTTGGGTTGGTTGCTTGGTTTATGAGACGTCGTTTCAACAAGGATGTTTAATGTGATAACTGAAGACATAAGTGTACCCTGCGTGTAACTAACTGACTGATTTAATTAACAGCTTAACGTATATTTGTATAATCCCGTGTATAACGCACACTTTTGTATCTTGCTGCAAAAATACAACCTGACATATATCTGTGTGTGTAGAATTGTTGCTTTATAAGAGATTAGTTTCAAAGTGCTGCGTTGTCTCCAAGCACAATCCAACCACTCAACTTAAAAAAAAATAACGCTAACACCGCTTGTGAAATCACGTGATGTTATCGAAATACAATATGCCTGACAGCAACAGAAACATAAAATAGTATTTGAACATACGCATAGCAATGTCTATTCATTGCACCAAGAAGTATCAAGATTCACTTTTAACATGAGATTATCGCTATTATGGGAAACGCCGTTTGGCAGAAGGTTATTTAACGAAAGGGAGTTTACTTATCTAAGTAAGGGTCACTTGTTTGCGGAAGAATTTGCTTCATACCATATGGCGCTGATGTACAGCGACATGGTCTATGTCTAGTGTCGCCGCACAACATATGTGCATACAAAAATCCCAAACTTACAGCTTTGTTGTGCCTGAGAGTTAAAACCAAATCATTATAATCACGCGTTCAATGAATGCCCAAGTTGTGATGTCAAACGAAACGACATGGGTGAAAAAGTGCTAGCCAGTAGATGCAACGACATTATAGCTGTGTTATAAACCATGTTATGTAGGCAATCAAGCGATATAGTTAACTTAGGCAACCAAACTAACTACGTAAATAGTTATATTAAACATAGGTACTTCTTGCAAATAATAAATAACGTTAATTTAAACACAAATACTTGTTTCGCAAATGATAAATAAAGCTAAAATAAACATAACTACTTTTAGTTAATCGGAAAACAAAGACTTGGATTTCAACATAAACAACATATTTGGGGCACTTACGTAATCTAGCAATATAAATAACTGACGTAATCGACCAAATCGGTAAGCAAGTTCAAGTTGCGCAATAAGGTGTATTTGGTAGTCATCCACCCCTTTAAAAATCACAGGGTCAGCGTTCACGTCGTCAATATTTAACTGTAGTTCATGCGGATCTAAATATAATAAAAGTAGAAATGATTGTGAAATAACTTCAGGAAAGACAAAGAAACAAACAACCAAAATATGTTACGGAGATTTCTTACCATCAACGAGCATTACCAGTTCATCTGTGGTGCAGTTGTCTGACGTTGGTTTATTTCTTTTCTGGTAAACCAAACCAAACACACCTTAATGTTGGTTTGTATTCTGTTGGCTTGTTTCGAGAGATGCTTGATAACCGTCGCCAGACATTGATCCAGCAAAGCACGTTCTCTGAGCAGTGATGCGTGACTGAAAAAATATTTGTAACGGTTTTAAGATACAACATACTATTTGAATCAACAAATCAAGCACTCAGCCTAAGGTGAGGTTCTTGAGCAAACATGTACGTTATCATGTCCTAAATAACAAACAACCTTGGTTGGAATTTGTATGTGTTGATGTCTTTGAAAAGGTCGGACTACGAACAACGCTGTGTAAATATCTCAATCCGCTACTGCGTCAAACAGCAAAGTTATCTGCGTATTCGATAATTTACCCAACAATATATTGTCAATCTCTCCGCCGTCGACTCACTCGCTTTGTCCGCAGTAAGATTGTGACGCAACAAATATCAGCTGTCCAGCCAAGCGGAACCAGTAATTCCTCTCTCAGCAGCGAAACAAAGTGCGGAACTTAATCCACAATCGTTGCCTGGGGCAGCATTTGTGAGGAAACTATTACTTTGTGAAAGCGGATTCCTTTATTCGTTTTTAAGTGTAGCAGCAAGTTCTTAAACAAACTAATTCCCAAGAAAATTGTAAACAAAATTCGTCTCTTCCACGCTTCAGTGATTTTCCAACACGAACAGCGATTTTATCCTCGCAACCAGAACATTAACTTTTCCAATGCTGATTGCTGACTTGCAACATAGAATACTGTTTTAGTATTCTATGCTTGCAATAATTACCTAATTTTTTTTGTATACACAAAATAGGCAGATTAAATAAAGTTGATGTACATTTTGCATGAACGAGCAATATTCTATATTACAAATATTCGGTTGGAAGCCAACAATTTATTGTAGTAAAGCTACTCGATTTCTACAAAAATTTAAGGTAAATATGCATATGTCTAACTTTGTCAAACAATCTTTACTAAGTGCACACGATGCAATTATGAGTAAAAAAATGTTACATCAGTGGAAGAATCTGGGATGTTCACAGTTTTATAAATCTCACAAAACGTGTCACTTCAAAAGAAAATGCAAGAACATAAAAAAACAGCATCGTATCTTTCACATAATACAGGAAGCATACAAATTTTCACAGTGAAATATTTACAAACTACACGAACTTGTCGCGCAACTGCATACAATGTTTTGAACCTGACAAGAAAAGAAAAACAGGAAACTGTTGTTCTAAAATAAGTAAAACTTGGGAACAGAAAAGTTTTGTTTCTTTGTAGAAACTTTTCTGTTGGCCGGGGAAATCGAACGTGCTCTCATCGTCCGGTGAGCAGCTCTGAAAAATCCATATTTCAGTGTTCCTGTATTTTAACGCACACTACGAGGCATTTCCTACCCGTTAACATGTAAGGTGTTTCCCCTCGTTTGCGATGTGTGAGGTCTTGGCGGCCCTGAATAAACAAAGGTTGATATTTTTATGATTGAAACAAACCCCAGAACTTTTGCTGCATGAAAGCTTGTGTCTAAGCTCAGTAGAAATGTGCGTTAACACAAATTGTAACGAACTTACTCCTCTTTTCTTTAACAATCGGCAAACCGATGGTCGCCTGTCGTTTAAACTCGGCCACAAACTCATCAGACACTTTTCCATCTTCACCCAAATTATCCGTAAGAGTGACGTAAAGGCCTTCAGTCGCTCTACATGACGTCATCAACTCTCTGCTCGCCGTTCGGTTGAAAGATAAATATCCTAAAAATGTCATCATAAAGTTTAAACCACGTGGAAATAGATAAATGTCAATGTAATACATAAGGTAATAGGGAAACCAAGTGCATGTTTTCCTAAACAATCTCACGTTATTTTGTCACCCGACAACTCCATAGAAATCATATATAGACAACCAACCTAATGCCTGGGCAGCAGTTTGTCGAATCAACTGATTCTCCGACTTCACTTTACCAAGAAGTTTCTCCACAGCGCCGCAAGTGACGATGGCTTCAGGAACGCCCGCCCTCGTGTGGGCGAGTGACGCAAGATAATCCGCTGTAATACGTCATCATTACGTCATCTTTCTTTCATGTGAAACTACAAATCACCCAAAAAGTCGAATATATATTTCAACACGTACCTGCCATTGCCACTACGTCATCGTTGACGTCATCGAGGAAGTTGACGAGCGTAATGACGCCTCTAGCGGAAGATTCGACAAGGGAAGTGTTTGTTATGATGCGAGCGAGAACAACCAGCTGTTAAATACACAACTGCTATAACTTAAAACCACTTCCTCCACGCTTTCGTCCCACATAAACCACAAGGTTTGTATTATTGCATGAGGTTTTAATTCATCTCACAAAGCTTTCTCAGATACAAGATATTTCTTTCCAACTTTACCTGAAAAGCTGCGGTAGTTTTAAAAATCGGATCCTTGCACCGAAATAAATCCTCAAACGTTATGAGGCTCAAACCACCCAAGCGTGAAATCCGTTGTTGTTGTTGGATTCGGTTGAATGCGAACATGGTTAGTGCGGATACTGCTTGTAATTCCACCGCCTTAGAAAGAACAAAACAATTGTTAGTAAAAATTACTTCCAATTCGTTCACACATAAACTATGCACACGCAATTAACTTTATCGCCAATTATTTGTACGTAAATTTCAATAGAAAGTAAATACCCTGGCTTAAAGCAAGCTTCGCAGATTCAACAGGAGTTGTGGGAAACAAGTAGTAGAGGTGGGGATTACCCACCCGGTACTATATATTGAGCATTCTTTATTACATCACAAAGGTTTTACAACAAACCCACCATACTGGGCGAGTTGCAGACTTGCAGAATAATTTCGAATCCGAATTCGTCCAATTCGTTCCGTTTGTCTTCGTTCTCCTGACAACCGCTAACAAGACACGATAAACAATGGAGAAGATCGACCTTTAGAACAAACATCTTTTGTTTAATCGCGACTCTATGACGTAATTTCTGGCATCGCGACACCTGCATCTTCTCGTCACGTGACGTTTTCCACACTCTGTTGACCAGCAGCTCAATGGCGCCCTCTTGGTTTCAAAATGCTGCGTTGTCTCCAAGCACAATTCAACCACTCAACTTAAAAGCTGACTCAAAGTAGGTAATGTAACAAACACAACGAAAATATACAAACATAAAAACGCATACAATGACTTCAGCACATTCAGATTTGCATTAATTCGTCAATTTGTTGTAAACCAAAGCAGCCGACCGTGTAACTCCACTTACAAACTAGTAATTGTATTTCACAATAGTAATTGAATCTTAACAGTCTGTTCTTCTGGCACATATATAAAAACGTTATTCACCGACGTTTCGCCTGTTATCCAACAACGCTTTCTCAGGGTAATGATACAGGTACAGCACACAACTAACGCCAAGAAAACGAAAAAATAACGGTAACACCGCTTGTGAAATCACGTGATGTTATCGAAATACAATATGCCTGACAGCAACAGAAACATAAAATAGTATTTTAACATACGCATAGCAATGTCTATTCATTGCACCAAGAAGTATCAAGATTCACTTTTAACATGAGATTATCGCTATTATGGAAAACGCCGTTTGGCAGAAGGTTATTTAACGAAAGGGAGTTTACTTATCTAAGTAAGAGTCACTTGTTTGCAAAAGAATTTGCTTCAAACCATATGGCGCTGATGTACAGAGACATGGTCTATGTCTAGTGTCGCCGCACAACATATGT
Organism: Ascidia mentula; assembly: GCF_947561715.1. Taxonomy (NCBI): domain Eukaryota; kingdom Metazoa; phylum Chordata; class Ascidiacea; order Phlebobranchia; family Ascidiidae; genus Ascidia; species Ascidia mentula. The sequence continues at coordinate 21,289,841 of NC_138570.1, read as the reverse complement.
GCATACAAAAAAACACAACTTTGTTGTGCCTGAGAGTTAAAACCAAATCATTATAATCACCCGTTCAATGAATGCCCAAGTTGTGATGTCAAACGAAACGACATGGGTGAAAAAGTGCTAGCCAGTAGATGCAGCGACATTATAGCTGTGTTATAAACCATGTTATGTAGGCAATCAAGCGATATAGTTAACTTAGGCAACCAAACTAACTACGTAAATAGTTACATTAAACATAGGTACTTCTTTGGCAAATAATAATAACGTTAATTTAAACACAAATACTTGTTTCGCAAATGATAAATAAAGCTAAAATAAACATAACTACTTTCAGTTAATCGGAAAACAAAGACTTGGATTTCAACATAAAACAACGTATTTGGGACACTTACGTAATGTAGCATTATAAATAACTGACGTAATCGACCAAATCGGTGAGCAAGTTCAAGTTGCGCAATAATGTGTATTTGGTAGTCATCCACCCCTTTAAAAATCACGGGGTCAGCGTTCACGTCGTCAATATTTAACTGTAGTTGGATCTAAATATAATAAATGTAGAAATGATTGTGAAATAACTTCAGGAAAAGACAAAGAAACAAACAACCAAAATATGTTGCAGAGAATTCTTACCATTAACGAGCATTACCAGTTCATCTGTGGTGCAGTTGTCTGACGTTGGTTTATTTCTTATCTGGTAAACCAAACCAAACATACGTTAATGTTGGTTTGTATTCTGTTGGCTTGTTTCGAGAGATGCTTGATAACCGTCGCCAGAACACTGATCCATACGAAGCACGTTTTGTGAACAGTGATGCGTGACGAGTGAAAGAATATTTTTAGCGGTTTTAAGGTACAACATACTATTTGAATCAACAAATCAAGCACTCAGCCTAAGGTGAGGTTATTGTGCAAACATGTACGTTATCATGTCCTAAATAACAAACAACCTTGGTTGGAATTTGTATGTGTTGATGTGGTTTAAAAGGTCGGACTACGAACAATGCAGTGCAAATACTAGTGATGCACCGAAACAGCTATTTTTATATTCGGCCGAAACCGAATATTCGGCAATTTCCTCTCTCAGAGCTCAACGAAAATGCGGAACTAAATTCACAGCCGTTCACTTGGGCAGAATTTATGAGGAAACTGTTACTTTGTGAAAGCGTCTTGATTCCTTTATTCATTCTCAAGTGAAGATTGCAGCAAGCAAACCTTTATCACAAACAAGTTTAAAAGATGTTCTCCAAGCATGATTTTAAGAAATAGCCCGAGTTGAAATTTGAGCCACAATGCTGAGAAAAGAAACGCGTAGAAGTTTGTTTGTTGTGATCTGGGCCCACATCAGTTATACATAGTTTGAGGCAGTGATTACTTTTATTGTGACGTAATAAGTAAGGCGTGGTACCACACTTTGACATGCTTGGTTACTCACTGGTGAATCCATACAACTGAAGCAATTTCTCACTCAAAAGCGTAAACTGTTTGGAAGGTTAACAATACGCAGACGGTGGTTGTGACGTAAGTGGCGAACTGCCTATGTTTGCTGAAGGCTTCTCACTCGCAAAAACTGTGACTTGTTGGTCTTGGAGGGATCAGCCCAGCTAAGTAAGAAAAGTCAAGGTTGCTTTCGTCATCTATACAGAAGTTAAATCGCTTGCTTAAGCTGTGCTTTCGTATAGCAAGAAAGCGCCATTTGTTAAAAGCATGGGGTTCGCGTTGGCAACGTGTTCGATTCGCGTGTTGCTCTATAGCGTTCAAGGGCGCAAGGTGGGTATGGTCACTATTTGTCCAATTAAAGAAGGTTCGCGTTTTGTTAGAAGGCCAAATTTGATTTTATTTGATAGCAGGAGTGTGTAAGGTTGTTGGTTAAAAATGCAGCGGCATACGTTTGTGCAAGGTTTTATGGCCGAAATGTGTTCGTGGTGTGCGGAAAACATGGGAAAATAAGTGTGGTATGGTTTTTGTTTTGCAAGTTTGACAATGTTCGCGTTTTTTAGAAGGCCAAATTTGGTTTTATTTAATAGAATTAAGGCAGGAGAATATTTGTTTTGAAGGATTTCAGCGGCAAACGTCGTTGCTTAGAGTTATGTCATAATAGGCATATAATATTCATAACCGATTATTAATATGTTTTTTTCTCATAGTTTTGATATCGTTAGAAAGGTCAGCCTATGGACTTTTACGTGTAAAAAAATCATGCTGCTACCTCGTAGGCGGTCGAGTAACCCGCGTTCAAAGTAACTAACATCCCTCTTGGTAACAATTACAACAACAATAAATGCAGAATGAGACAAAATATCGTCTTAACCACGAATAGTAGGCTTGATCAGTTACCACTTGCGTTGTGTGGGTTCAAGCAAATCTTCAAATCAGAGAACTCGCAGTTAACATCGGTCTGACATTGAAAGCAATTAAATTCGCACTGGATTTGAACTAGTGGTGCTTCGATATCCGTGCGCAAAAACAGTTGAAAAAGATACGTCATCATATAAAAGTGTTAGCCATCGAAAATTATATGTGGGGCGAGACGATACACGTCCGAAAATCGTGGTTTACTTCACCTTAAAGTTGCCTAGAACCTGGAGTGCAGATTAATTTTGTTTGTCAGCTATGACGCCAAACGTCGAGCGCGCGTTTAGTTTCTCCATTACGAGTCTTCATTAAACAAATCGTAAACCAGGTGAAGACAGAGTTCAGGTCCTTCATGAAACAACATGTTTTTGTCACGTTTACCCCAGACATACCAGGATCATATTCGAAAATCCAAATGTATTGAAGCATGAATTATGAGCATAGGAATGGGTCTGAACCATATTGCAAGTAGAAAATATAGTAGACAATAGTAGCCAGGATAACCAGAGCAGAAATTAATTTAGGATATAAGGATCCTATTCCAATTCGTTTTCAGCCAAATTGCCTGAAATTTAACACAAATTTAAATTCTGAAAAAAAGGCCAGACCTATATTCCAAAAATTTTTATGTTTTCTATTTTTTGGATGTCTCAGCCCATTTCTTTTATTCTCTTAATTTTAGTAAATCTGTTTTTGGTGAAAGCACACAAGCTTGCTTAAAACCTGATTAAAGACCAATTTAATTATTTAACTGATCTAAACAGACCACAACACCCGAATTTTTTAAATGTTTGCTCAATAGTGCCACAAAGCGGTAGCGTCTACAGTCGCCTGCGCAACGATAACTGGGTTACAGAGGTCACAATGTCACAAGCAGGGTGAAAGGATTGCGCTGGAGTACCAACGAAATATCTTTGTGTTTTATTTACATAAATAAGTTTATGCAGACTTTCTTTGGTTTTAAAGAGTTGCAAGATTAATCTGTACTGAGGTTTTGTTTTGTAGTTTGAGCTTGGATTAAAGAAATGATTTCTGTGAGCTGCATTTATGTTTGTTTACAGTGAAAAGCTTTCAAAAATTGTGACAAGTTGCTGCATTTGTTTTCGAAAGAGGGACATTGCCGACAAACATCATGACGGAGTCAGAAAGCAAGAGAAGAAGAATGACTACAACAATTTCAGAATCTGGTTCGAAAGTTGTCCAACAGAAAGCAGGTCTAATGTGTTATTCTCTCCTTTATTACATAAAACTGAGTGGAAAGTTACTAAAATCAATTATGCCTCATACTAAACCTTAGCTTTATTGGGAATGTATCATGCATAGTGACTTTTTAATTAAAGTAGCCTAACTAAAATGAAATTTTTATTTTTAGGCAAGTAATGTACAAATGATATTTCAGGCACTAACAAGATATTAACTTTGAATCAGATTCCACACAGCACATATCAGCACCGGGAGCAACCATAACTGGTAGCATTGCTGCAGTTCAGGGCATTGTCAATCAACCAATAATAATAAACAACTACAATACTCCAGGCCGATATTATACCCTTAAAGTCAGATTAGTGTGAATTTTTGCAGGTCCATCAAACGAAGGTGAACAAGCAGATGAAAGTAAGCTGTTTCATCCTCTTTACTGCATTTAAAATATTTACCTAGATAATGTCTGACAATAATGCCCGAATGCTTCCATATGATAATGTCTAGTGAGCCATAATTACTTGTCTCTAGTTATATTTCTGTCTGCAGACAAAAAGCAGCGAGAAGCCATTGAAATCATCAAACATGAACAGGACAAAATTAAGTCTGTCACACCTCTTTCTGGTTTAAATGAAGAAGGAATCCCAGATGTTTGTCCACAGCTGGAGAAACGTGATTTCTACCAAGGTATTGATACCAAGAAAGGTGAAGAGTTTGTGCCATCAACAATAAGGTACAATGAAAATAAAGTTAAAGGAGAGCGCATAACTTTTGATGAGCTGCTTTCCACAATCGAAAGTGGTGATCAGTTTCTTGCCATTATTGGCGCAGCTGGTGCAGGGAAATCCACTTTGTCCAAGAAACTTTTGAGAAAAAACAAAGACGGGTATTTGGTGTTACACCTAAGTTTCATGAATTTAGATTATGGAGATGAAAAACTCACACTTCAAGAACTCCTACTTGATAGGCAGTTTCCAGATGTTAAGCAAACTGACCTTGATGCTGCATTTAAATGGATGAAACAAAACCAAGAAAAATGTGTTTTGGTATTTGATGGTCTGGACCAGGCAACATGGTCATTAGAAAATATGAAGCGAATTAATACAGATTATAAAACTCCGTTCACAGTTCAACAGCTTGTTGCTAATCTCTGCAGCAAAACCCTGTTCAAAAAATCATCATTGATCTTTACATCACGTCCTCATTCACTGCTTTCCATTCCTGTGGGACTTCGTCCAAAACCCACTATATATATCCGTGACCTTACTACAGAAAACACGAAGAAGCTATTTGATTTCTTTGCTGTAGAAAAGGCAAACGAACTGTGGGAAAAACTTAAAGAAACTCCAGAAATGCTAGACTTTTGTCACAATCCATTACTTTTGCAGTTTGCTGTGTATGCTGGTTTGTTTGGTGACAAAAACTGTTTTGGCACAATTACAAGCTTATTTGATGTTGTTTTGCAACAACTCGATGCATCCGAGCATGCTAAGGGTAGTATACACTTTTTGAGAGAAGCACTTGGCAGAATGGCATTTAATGGAATGACTCGTAAAACTGTTGTATTTACCCACCAAGAACTCTCAAATGTGGGCCTGGAGTATCTTAAAGTACAAGATGTTATAATAAAACTACCAAAATTTTCGTGGTTTTCAGAAAGAAAAGTTTTCGATGTTGCAGCTTCTTGTTTTTTCTTTGTTCACCAAATGATTCAGGAATTTTCTGCTGCTTCGTACATTTCCTTGTTCATGCCAGATGAAGACTTCGACAAATTCCTTGATACATTGGTTGGAGAAAAACACTGGAACATGACGCGACGATTTGTTTGTGGCCTCTTGCTTGGAAAGGAAAGTTGTAAGTACATTCCTTCATCTGTAGAATTTGTGTCATAAGGTTTGCAGGCTTGGCAACCCACGCATTGCTGCCTGGCTGGGTCAGCCACTTTTTCCTGACAAGTCGGAGCAAAATTTGAAAAATCAAGCTCCCGGTGAGGTTTGAACTCACGACCCTGGGCTGACCAGGCCCAACGTTCTACCAACTGAGCTATATGAGCTCAGTGGTTTCACGGGGTATATTGTGGCGAAGGGACACTGGTGCGCAAGCGCACAACTTGCCAGGCAACCTTCACATACACGTAGGGGATCTCTACCACCGTATCAGATAACGCAGTAATATTTCATGCAATGGCATGATCGCCCAAGTGCACAGTTCCTTGCTTGGCGATACTGCCAATCATGCCATTGCATGAAATATTAGTGGTATAGATCTCCTGTAGCTCAGTTGGTAGAGCGTTGGTTGGCCCATGGTCATGAGTTCAAACCTCACCTGATTTTTCAAATCTTGCTCCGACTTGTCAGGAAAAAGTGGCTGATCCAGCTAGGCTGCAATGCCTGGGCTGCCAAGCCTGAAAACACAATATTCGCGATACGTTAGCTGTGATCGCCAAGCAAGGACCTGCGCAGTGGGGCGATCATGCCATTGCATGAAATGTTACTGCGTTTTGTGTCATAATTTCTTTTTTGCTGACAGCTTCAAGAAGTGACAATACTGAAACCAACTTGGACCCTGGATGTGCTACTAGTTCCGCTAGCAAGATGACATTCCCCAGCATTCCACAAAAAGGTTTTGTTGCATTTAATGTTGCCAGTTAAGCTGTTAAGGTCAAGTAACTCAAAATATTTCAAAAACTTGCAAAACTGGACCAAAACTAAATGCCAACGTAACTTCAATGTGAATCTAGCAGGCTACAAGTTGGAGTAAACCAATGAAATCTGCTTTGTGTTATTCTCATGTATCGGTCATTGTCTTGCCTTCATAACATTACAAAAATACGCATTCGCGTATGCTATTTGAATTAACATATTTAAACTCAACAATTTCACAGCACTGCGGTTAGATGTGCAAAGCGCTTTTTACACTTCACTTGGTAACGCAAATCTTCAACAAATAATGGCTGTGTTTGTAAAAATATATATGAGTGCAAATAATTCGTCCAACCAAATGCATTTTTACAATTTCCATTGCAAATGTTGGTCTTTCTTGTTTTCCAGACAAAAGTGCGAAATTATTGGATGCGCTTTCAAAATATCTCAAATCTCAACCCAGGGAATACGATCTACTGAGTGAGTAAATGATATGAATGCCAACAGTTTAATGCGTGTTTGTAAACATTACATTTATTTATGTAACAATGGGTGGGTTTGTTACGTCACACAGTCATTGTTTGAACCGAACACTCAGTGCAGTTTTTTTCAGTTGCTAAAAAAATCTTGTAAAGGAAGGTCGTGTTTATTTCTGTCGTGTAATTTTTATATTTTCTGATAATTTAAACGTTTTATATTGGATTGATTTGTTGGTTTTTGTGTTGATTAAATCCGACTTAAACGTGGGGAATTCTGTGCAAGAATAAAGTAAGTTTTGTTTTAAGTGATTTTATTAAAACTGGAAACCAGACTTCTGCTTTTTTAATAAGCTTGCTTCTGTTTTGTTTCAGATTTATTTCTGGATTTGAAGGAAATCCAAAAATGCCATCTAGAAAAACTCGCCAGGTTTTGTCCTCGGATGTTGAATTTTTCCTTCACCCGACTTCACTCAATCCTTGAGGTTTTGGCGGAATTTTTACCAAAAGTTACAAGAAACGATTTGAAGCTGGGGCTGGGGGATTGCGACCTGAACTCCGAAGATTTAAATATTATTTGTGAAGCAATAAAAAGAATGGAATACGGGGTTTGTTCGGTTTTTGTTTATTTTCGGAATAAGTTTTTATTTGAATAAAAGCATTTTTTACCAAAGTTTTCGATTTTAAGAAAAATGACATAAAATATTTTTATTGTGGTTTTGGGAATAATTTTGTTTGTGTATTTTTTACTTTTTTCCACTTTTAATATTTGTTTATTCCTGGTTTAAAGAGAATCAAAACATTTCCTACAAACAATATTTATATTTTCAAACAGGTGGCATATCTCGGCCTGGATGGAAACGACTTTCATCGAAGAGAAGATGTCAAAAAAATTTGTGGGATTTTACTGAAGGTTGGGGGGAGGTTGGATCTGCGTTGGTGCGAATTGGATCCGGATTCGATTAAGATGGTGGAGGACGCACTTGGGAATATGGAAGATCCTGTGAGGATTTAATTTAAAATATTTATTTGTAAATATTAATAAAATCAAAACTTTTGTGACTTTTCAGCCGGAAGTTTGGGATTTGGGTGGACAGATCCTCCCCAACTCCGATTCTGACTCCAGTGGTTCGGATTAAAGCAGAAGCTCAACACAAAAACTACCTCATGTTCCTCATAATTATTTGTGTTTTCGTGATTCCTCAAAAATAAATAAGTTTAACAAAAACAAAACTTCCGCCATTTTTTTTCTTCCGCAGCGGTCACCAAGACCGAAACTTTAACGATGCCGGTAGGGGTTTTTAAACAAATAGAAATAAAATTAGGCTTGAACACCGGGCCGATTTTTTTGGCAATTAAAATACGTGCAGTTTTAAAAACAGAGATTTACACATTTGATTTAAAGATTTAATATTTTAGTTAATATCTGTTTGTAAATTGAGCACGTTACGACCAACCAATAGATGCGCGAATTTGATAAGTTTTCCAACTTCTGTCATTTCGTCAAAATTGTTTTTTTGAAACAAAACTAAATATCATTTTCGAATAAACACAAATTGAAAAGATATCACAAAATCAAGACAGCTTATGACAAGCAACGAATTAACAATTGGGAAAACGTGATTCAGGCTTGGGAAGAGTAATTTAACGTATCCTTTGTAATTTAGTTCACTGGAATCGCAGCTAGGGCAATAAAGGAGTCTGGGCCTAGGCTACTTTTTCCGGTAGATACTCTAACACGTCACGAACGGACGATGGGGATTTCCCCGGCTCTTGCGTAGCTACTTAAACTTGCGTTTTCACGAGACTAAGCAATAGTGCAATTCCAATATTTGGTTCAATATAGCACAAACCTTATTACGTACAAAGAGCGTCAGTTTTTTTGCGGGATTTGTTTGAAGGCCGTGGATTTCGACACTATAGGACATGTTTACCATTGTCTATCAGCACGTGGTGAACGAAACGTTTCGTTTATGTAAGATGTTTTCTTGTTTTTAAAATACCTCTGTGCAATGCCTTAATAATTATTTTAGTTCGGAAAGAATGATATTTCCAACAAACATGTCTAAAGCGCTGGTTTAACCATGCCCCGTGTGAACCAAGGAAATCGAACGTTCGTGAGGCGGTTAGAGTATTGTCGCCGCTCAATACATGTATGTACTAAAAAAGCCCAAAGCGTATGTAACTATCTTATGACCGAGAGTTAAAACAAAAGTCATTGTAATCACGCGTTCAACGCATGTCCGAGTTGTGATGTCCAATAAACAATTTAATAGGAAAAACTTGCCGAGCTGGCGACAGGTGAAAAAATTGTAGCCGGTAGAAGCAGCCACATTATAGTTGTGTTATAAACCATGTAATTTGGGAAATAAAGCCATATAGGTAACTTAGGCAACAAAACTAACTGCTTAAATCAAGTTAAAATAATTATAGGCATTTCTTTGCCAAAATTTAAAGACAAGTACTTCTTTCGCAAATGATAAATAAAGCTTAAATAAACATAACTACTTTTAGTTATTCGGAAAACAAAGTTAACCTAAACATAAACAACCTATTTAGGGCACTTAGATAATCAAGCTATATAAATAACTTACGTAATCGACCAAATCGGCCAACTTCAAGTTGCATTAAAGTTGCGCAACAACTCCAAATTGGGTATCAATACGTGTGGCCAACCGCAGACTATATAAGCAGAGCGACTAGCGCCTGCCAAATCAGTGTGTTTTAACTGTTGCTGTGTAAGGGTCTAGGCTGTTGGTTCTGCTTTAGTACTCTCCATGTTTTGAAGAAACTTCTGTGCTGTGTTGTATTATATTACTGGATTATAAACAATAAACGGATTTATGAACAACTCTGAACTGGTTTGAAGCTTGGTGGATGTGTGTTTAGTCGAAGTTAGACTACTTAGAAGACGCACAGACTTGTGTAAAGGAGTTCTTTAACTCCAACAGTAACCTTGATATAGCGAAGGCAAGTTGCCTACGAGGCCGAGTTGCCATCAAGACTCGGTCGGATCCTTTGGGTGCGAGGCCCGAGACGCAGTCGTACCCCACGGTCCCGCAGCGGGGGCGTACGCCGACAGTATCGACCACTTTTTTTTTAAGTCGGAGCGAGATATGCAAAATAACCCCACCTGCTGGTATGTTTCAAACTAAAGGCAATGGGTTAACCAGACCCAACGCTCTACCAACTGAGCTACGCGATTTCAGAGATTTGAAGGTAGTTTAATATGGTCAAGATACACTGGTGAGTCAGCACACAACTTTACTAACGATCTACACATATACATCACTAACCATACCTCGCAGAAATATATCGCGATATCATATGTGAAGGTTGGCTATTGCAGATGAGGTTGCCAAGTACGGGTTTTCACAGTACAGCGATCCTGTCTAGTTCCTGCGTTAGTAATTCGTACAACCATAAACAACCATGTATTTGCCTGCGGTCGAGTCAAGACATCAGCTTGCATTCATTTTTATTGATTTTACAGACAGTGATATCTGCATGTTAAGGGGATATCGTTTTTCTGACATTGTTTTATCCAAGTTGCCACACAGTTGGAATGTCCCCCGAAACTACAGCCTTGACAATATGTGTAGAGTCCGCGCACTTGAAGCTGACAGTAGAAACACGTGACTGGTTTGTTTTTGTGTTCCGCATCAATGCGTCGGTCACATGACCAGGGGTTACTCTGGGGCATTCGTCGTTGGCAGACTTGGCATCCCAGGGTGAAAGTTGAAGAGGATGAGAGAGATTGGATTGCAGGAACTCGGCTCAGTTTCACAACCTGAACGAAAATTAATTTCATCAACAAATGTGAAAAAGAGTTTAATTTGTTGATGTCCTTGTGCAAGTTTCAAACTAAAAGTAATTGTATTGGTAATGGCATAACATAAAATAAAAACTAAAAAATTAACAAGAAAAGAATTAACTGCAAATTGAAACAAAACATACAGTAGTTATTCCACCTGAGCATGTTGTATCCATAACCTGTTCTTTGCCAACAAATCAAGGTAGGAGTTTTGCCAATGATCAACTGTCTCAACATCAATAGGAAGGTTACATGTGGATGGATAGGATGACATTGCAAGCAGCATACACACTGGACTTTGCACATCATTCATTCCAGCAAAAAATCTGAAAATACATTGAATGCAACACATGTAGCATGTTGAGACCTGTGAATGTTTTGAGAAAATAAAAAAATAACTTCACAAGAACTATTTTTGAGTGAATAAACATTCTTGTAAAGACTTTTTACCTATGTACAAGCAGTTGGCAGATTATTTTATCTCATTGTCTGGTGAGTGTTAGTTCTGTTGTTTTAAAAATATGCTGTTGATGAATCGTTGCATTTCTTTGTCAATTTCAAAAATACGATGTTTTGTCGGAATATTTTGAACAGCACAAACTCACTCTAATTGCTGACAGGCAATCTCCTCTTTGATTGAATCGAGTGGAGCCGGCCAGAGAGTGGGACACACACTGATGACTCCATCTGAGATGTTAAGCTCCTCATCAGCAGGAGATGTTGAGGAAGAAGAATTCATCTCCTTGGTAACGACCTTCTCATGCCACCTCCCACCGTGAGCAGTCAGGATTCGTTTTTCAGATTCATTTTCAATATTCATTCCAGAAGGTGCATCTATTCGACCAAACTTTGATATCGCGTCCAGTTCGATGTCCTGAAAAAGACAGGAGATTGTTTCTGACATCTTTTATTACTTAGGGTGTGGTGCAACCTTAAAACTGTGTTCACAGCAACCATATGTTTAGCAACACAAAACACTGTGGCCTATCTATCTATATATATTGATCACACCTCTCTCTGTTGGAACGCTTCAGTTGGAACAAGATATTCGTGCTCAGACAAAAACTCAGCTTCCGATGTTATTCCACCATAACCAAACCTAAATCATTAAACTAGATTACAGATTATAATTTCTACTACATCAATTTTAGACATCTTGGTGTTTAATTGTAACACCATAAATAGTTTTTGCACAATTGTGTTGCAACAAACTTTGCATGATTTTATATTTAAGAATAATATCTCTAAACTACCCAGGGTCATCATCTGTCATGTAGAGATCAGGTTCTGATTGTCGACCTCGAGCGATATCAGTGAGATAATCTTCTACCTCAAGTCTTCCATCATCAGAACGTTGATCAGCTTCCCCACCATGGATTGCTGAACCATTCAATGCATGCGAACCATGCAGTTCATCCTACAACAAACACAAATCAGTTATTGTGTGTAGAAGCAATCTTGGTGAAATTCATGTCCAACAATTAGTGATAATCAATATTTGCCATGTTATGTTATGAACAAATACTGGTTTAACTTTAGAAAATCATTTTGTTTTTTAAACATCAAACCATGGTCACAAGAATCCTTTGATTCCATCCCCATAAAAAAACATGGCATAATTATATCTATTCCTACAACTTTCTGCATACCAGGCATTTCGCAACTACTTATAAGGTGAAGATCTGCAACAATTGATTATTCAGTAGCAGATATTACGTCACTAAAACCACCTCACCTTTTTCACAGTGAGTGAGTGCCTTTTGTTTTTGGCCTCTGCTTTTTCTAACTTTTCTGAAACTTCAGGTTGTGATTTGTTCAAATGAATCTCTTTGTTGAAAAAAACTCCAAGCAATTTCCACGTCCGAGCAACATTACAGAATCCACCTTTCAAAGCAACATCAGAGTTGTGCGAGCAAAGCTCTTCGAAAGTCATTTTTGTCCCACTTCCATCTAAAACATAGTTTTTCGCAACAAACCTAAATTGGTTAAGAGTTAATTGCTCTACAACAGAGTCTGTCATAGTGGGATAATCATCAAAGTCAGAACTTGGTTTTAAATCAGACTTGGTGCTTGAAAATATTCTGAACTTTGATCTGGAATTAAGAAAGTTGTTTTGTCTTTGAAATGCAACTGGTGAAGAAGGACTGGAAATATTCAAACCGTCCAAATCAATCACGTCTTTTGATCCAGACTTCCATCCAAATATTGTTGGTAATTTTGAAGCAGAACCAGTGGGACTCTGTGCCCTGGGTGTTGATGCTGTGGCTTGACTTGCGAGGGCGATATGACCACATGAGCTGATGGCAAGTCCACTACTCATGGCCTGCTTAGCTGGACAAGAAGCGTCAAGTAATGAATGCATCATGAGACGGCCATCTTTCGAACATGACAAAATAAAATTTGGATCAGACTTTTTCCAAACTATTCCAGAGGGGCTGTCTGTGTGATCCTTAAAATATGTTTAGTTCATTGTTTAAACAGAAATATAATCAAAAAACAAATGGTTGTTTGATACAACTACAATTATAATTCATACCTGGAAATGAGCAAATGGGACATATTTCCTATGCAGATGCCAAATGTTCACGCTGAATTCAAGCATCATAGATATAGTAGCAAGTTGCTCTGGATGGTGGGGTCTCCATTTAACCGAAGCTACGGACGACATGGTTGGAACATTGTTTATTTCTTTCTCCCTGTTGTTTTCAATCGACCAAACCTGGAATGTGACAAGTGGAAACATTGGAAAACAAATATTTAACACGGACAATGATTAGATCCATTACCAGCAATGACATGAAAACCACCTTTCACACGCCCTCCAGTGCAAAAACAGAGTTAAAAAATTATTCGTGTTATTACAATCACTCACCTTAACCATGTTATCACGCCCTCCAGTGGCAAGAGTCATTTTATGATCTGGATCAGGGTGCCAGTCAAGAGTATACACAGATCCCTTGTGTGCGATAAACTGGTGAACGTAACCTGTAGGTCGCCTGTAATCCCATATCTAGTAACAACAACAACCAAAATTAACATGAAAACTTTTGGTGCAATATTTTAATTTTTTCTCACTGAAATGCTGAGTTTGCATTTATACCGGGAACATTTTTAGTATCACAAGCACTGGTTTACTGTTTCACTGGAAGGACATACCAACTATTTCAAAAAAACCTAGATTTTGAAATGGTTTCATATGTTACAATATGACAGTGAGGGGATTTTCACAACATGACAGCATTAAATATCCAGATTCAGTTTAAAATTGGCTGCAGGTATTTTTATATAAGTTACCACACCCCTAAAACTTACTTGTACATAACCATTATCGAAGCTAGCAGCAAAAATAAAATATTCATGAGGATTGAACTGAACACTTCTCACGCCATCAGCTTTGCTTTGAAACGTGTAGGTACTTTCCCTTCTCCTCAAATCAAACAGCTTCATCGTTCCATCCTTTAAAAAACAAATGATGCAGTGTTGCTTCTAAGCTTGTGATTTGAATAAACACATATTTTTATAAACTTTACACTCTGCTTTGACTTGTATGCAGCCAAAAGCAAAATATCACTTGTGATGCATATATTTTCTTACAGAAAAATGTACATGCTCTGCTCCTGTAAGAAGTGTTACAAGTTATATTGAGCACGAAAATAAACTTTAACGAACAAGATTTGCTGATTGCGAAAAAGGCTTGTGTCATATGACAATGCAAATTTAAACAAACTTGTCTAACGGTCTTGACAGGTCCCATCTACATAAGAAACACATTTTTATTTAAAAACCACCCATATATAAAACACCTGTGATCCACTTAGCAAAAGATTTCCTTCCGAGTTGTGAAACGAAACTTTTGTGACCGTGCGACGATGTTCAGACAATATAGCGAGCTTCTTTTCACGACCAGGAGTGTTTAAATCCCAAGCTACAACCGCTCCATTAGTAGCAGCAGTTGCGATCAAATTTTCATCCACGGGACTCCAACCCACGTCAGAACAACTCATGTTCAAACCCTGAAATGAAAAAACAAAACATTTTAATTAATTGTGTATGTGTGAACTAATTATGCTGATGAACAGCAATTGTAATCTTAAAAAATTTGGTTAAGCATGCAGCCACAGGTAAAAGCTAATTTGATTTCAATAACTTATGATGTATTATTTTGTTGGGTGGTAACTGGCTTTGGCCAGTCATGAGCAAAGAAAAATACCAATATCCCTCCCTTAAAAATACAACAGCAATTGCAAAAACATACACTCATAACATGAAACGAAACACAATCAGCACTATCAAACTCAGTGGCACACATTAATTCCATCGTAGCAAACCTGTTTTCTTCCAACATGAAGATTAAGGTGCTCGCTGAAACCATTAACCTCATTAACATGATAAATTTTCAACAGAGACCGTCCAGCGATGACCACTTTACTGTTGTCTTTACTGAGGCAAAGTGCATTCACTGCTGTTCCAACATCTATTGAAACGGCTTTGTTTCTTTTCATAATTTCAAGTTTTCCGATGAAATATGCGGTGTTTTATATTTAATATCACTTCCACAACACATAAGCACTTTGGTTTACAGAAGGCAAGGTCATGAAATTTATTGTATATTTAAAGAACAACACACTGGCTCTGTTTGCCCTTGCAAATTTTTGACAAAATTACACAATAACAACAATTATTCCAATCCGACCCAGAAAAACCATTTAAGCGCAGATGCAAAGGTGATTTTTCACATATAAAGAAACCTGCTTACGGTTAACTACATGAGTACTGTAGCAGCAAATTCTTAAACAAACTAATTCCCGAGAAAATGTAAACAAAACAAATTCGTCTCTTGCACGCTTCAGTGATTTTCCAACACGAACAGCGATTTTATCCTCGCAACCAGAACATTAACTTTTCTAATGTTGATTGCTGACTTGCAATAATTACCTAATTTTTTTGTACACACAAAATAGACAGATTGAATAAAGTTGATATACATTTTGCATGAACGAGCAATATTCTATATTACAAATATTCGGTTGAAAGCCAACAATTTATTGTAGTAAAGCTACTCGATTTCTACAAAAATTTAAGTTAAATATGCATATGTCTAACTTTGTCAAACATTCTTTACTAAGTACACACGATGCAATTATGAGTAAAAAAATGTTACATCAGTGGAAGAATCTGGGATGTTCACAGTTTTATAAATCTCACAAAACGTGTCACTTCAAAAGGGAATGCAAGAACATAAAAAAACAGCATCGTATCTTTCACATAATACAGGAAGCATACAAATTTTCACAGTGAAATATTTACAAACTACACGAACTTGTCGCGCAACTGCATACAATGTTATGAACCTGACAAGAAAAGAAAAACAGGAAACTGTTGTTCTGAAATAAGTATAACAAAGGAACAGAAAAGTTTTATTTGTTTGTAGAAACTTTTCTGTTGGCTGGGGAAATCGAACGTGCTCTCATCGTCCGGTGAGCAGCTCTGAAAAAATCCACATTTCAGTGTTCCTGTATTTTAACGTACACTACGAGGCATTTCCTACCCGTTAACATGTAAGGTGTTTCCCCTCGTTTGCGCTGTTTGAGGTCTTGGCGGCCCTGAATAAAGAAAGCTTGATATTTTTATGATTGAAATAAACCCCAGAACTTTTGCTGCATGAAAGCTTGTGTCTAAGCTCAGTAGAAATGTACGTTAACACAAATTGTAACGAACTTACTCCTCTTTTCTTTAACAATCGGCAAACCGATGGTCGCCTGTCGTTTAAACTCGGCTACAAACTCATCAGACACTTTTCCATCTTCACCCAAATTATCCGTAAGAGTGACGTAAAGGCCTTCAGTCGCTCTACATGACGTCATCAACTCTCTGCTCGCCGTTCGGTTGAAAGATAAATATCCTAAAAATGTCATCAAGTTTAAACCACGTGGAAATAGATAAATGTCAATGTAATACATAAGGTAATAGGGAAACCAAGTGCATGTTTTCCTAAACAATCTCACGTTATTTTGTCACCCGACAACTCCATAGAAATCATATATAGACAGCTAACCTAATGCCTGGGCAGCAGTTTGTCGAACCAACTGATTCTCCGACTTCACTTTACCAAGAAGTTTCTCCACAGCGCCGCAAGTGACGATGGCTTCAGGAACGCCCGCCCTCGTGTGGGCGAGTGACGCAAGATAATCCGCTGTAATACGTCATCATTACGTCATCTTTCTTTCATGTGAAACTACAAATCACCCAAAAAGTCGAATATATATTTCAACACGTACCTGCCATTGCCACTACGTCATCGTTGACGTCATCGAGGAAGTTGACGAGCGTAATGACGCCTCTAGCGGAAGATTCGACAAGGGAAGTGTTTGTTATGATGCGAGCGAGAACAACCAGCTGTTAAATACACAACTGCTATAACTTAAAACCACTTCCTCCACGTTTTCGTCCCACATAAACCACAAGGTTTATATTATTGCATGAGGTTTCAATTCATCTCACAAAGCTGTCTAAGATACAAGATATTTCTTTCCAACTTTACCTGAAAAGCTGCGGTAGTTTTAAAAATCGGATCCTTGCACCGAAATAAATCCTCAAACGTTGTGAGGCTCAAACCACCCAAGCGTGAAATCCGTTGTTGTTGTTGGATTCGGTTGAATGCGAACATGGTTAGAGCGGATACTGCTTGTAATTTCACCGCCTTAGAAAGAACAAAACAATTGTTAGTAAAAATTACTTCCAATTCGTTCACACATAAACTTGCACACGCAATTAACTTTATCGCCAATTATTTGTACGTAAATTTCAATAGAAAGTAAATACCCTGGCTTAAAGCAAGCTTCGCAGATTCAACAGGAGTTGTGGGAAACAAGTAGTAGAGGTGGGGATTACCCACCCGGTACTGTATATTGAGCATTCTTTATTACATCACAAAGGTTTTACAACAAACCCACCATACTGGGCGAGTTGCAGACTTGCAGAATAATTTCGAATCCGAATCCGTCCAATTCGTTCAGTTTGTCTTCGTTCTCCTGACAACCGCTAACAAGACACGATAAACAATGGAGAAGATCGACCTTTAGAACAAACATCTTTTGTTTAATCGCGACTCTATGACGTAATTTCTGGCATCGCGTCACCTGCATCTTTTCGTCACGTGACGTTTTCCACACTCTGTTGACCAGCAGCTCAATGGCGCCCTCTTCGGCAATTGTGAGTTGAGAGATCTTGTTGTTTATATGGGCTACACCTGGACCGATGTGAAAATAAAGTGAAATAATAATAAACAAATTTATCAAAAACAAACTTTAGGAAATTCACTGATTTTACAAACACAAAATATTGCATTCTGAACGAAACCAATATTTTCTAATGGCTAAAAACCAACACCAGACGTTCAAGCTCCCTCTAATGCTTTACAAAACAAAAAAGCGTTCACGCGCAGCCATTGTCGTTATTATAATACCTGAAATGCACGTTACAGAGGTAGGAAAAATTGTCACGCACCAATGCACATCTTGTTGATAGCATCCAGTGTTCCCATGACGACTTTCCGACTGGTTTTCTCCAACCTGAGCAACCGGATGAGCGGAGGGATAGTGTTGTCACGTGACAAACGCGCCTGACTCGATGAACTTTTCCAGCTCCATGCTGCCACCGCCTGGCAACCTACAAACGAGTCAATACATTCCAGCCATTGACATCATAAAATCGTTTTGCTAAAATACTCCGCGAAGAATCTTTTTAGCGACAACTTCCACTGATTGGGATCTTGTGTTTCCTGAAGCCATTTTGTTTTACCGACATACACTGTTTTATTTTTAATATTATTCGTTTGTTTTATTTCAAATATCAGAAATAAAGCAACTTTTTACCGATCAACTGAAGCGTGTCGGATTTGCTGAGTAACATGTCAATGATTTGACTCGTCCCGATTCTGCGAGCAATTGCTCTCTGCTGCTCAGGGTGGTGACCAGCCAACGACCACAGTGCGCATGCCCCGCGTTCCTTCACCTCATCCGACCAAATCTGTTATGAAAATGACAGTTGATGGAAATCTTTACATTGGGTTGATTAATGTTTTTTTTTTGCAAAATGGAAAGGAAAAATCAAAAAATGCCGTAAAAGAGTTCCACTAAAAGTCACAAGGTTTTAATGAGAAATTTCTTTAAACTTGACAAACTTGATTTTTGTAACTTCATTTTCTACTTACTTGAAACAGACGACACAGAGCGGTCGGAGCTTCTTCTAATGACGCCTCGTGTTGGGCTCCCTGGTTCCCTCTAGTAATGCATCCAACAGCAAGCGCAGCTTTCATCTGAGCGGGAATGCAATGACCTCGCAATATCGCCACCAGCGGCGCTAAGACTCCGATTTGAACAAACTCGTTCTGCGTGAAATCTTCGGTTAACTTTTCAACTTTCTGACATTTAGAAAACAACAAAAAAGACCAATTTAATATTTCCATAAATCTTTTGTAAAAACAACACCGGCCAAACAAAATGATTACTGCAAGCAATATAAACAACGACTTCACTTCTTGACTGAAAATATTCAATTCTTCAACAGGTTCAAAATCCCACAAGTGTGGATTAATATTTAGGTCACAATTCACAACAAGCTTCATCCCCACACCCGTTATACCTGGTTGTCCTGGTTGTCATCGCAAACAGCGGCAATCGCGTCAGCAGTCGCCGTCTGAAGCGAATCGTCCTTCACCGTGAGAAAATCAACCAGGAACACGGAAGCTCCACACTCCATAATTCTCCGCTGGATGTCGCCCGCACCACTCGTGTCTCCCCGACAGAGTGAAGCCAGGGTGTTGATGACGTTGACAAGCACATCCACAACCTGGAACAGTACAAGCTGGAAAGTTACAATTACCTCAAATCCCATGGGAAGTATACGACGGACGTGAGGCATCGGTTTTGAACTGACTGCAATAAATTTAATCAAGAATTCCCCTCCTGTATTTCTGACTCACGTCAACTTGGAGGAGTTCAACTAACGGCCGGATACCACCATGTGCGGCGATGCGTGACGCGTTGTCATCCACGTGGTCGAGATCCGAGAGAACGACAGAAGAACGCGATTGAATCTCGCATCTCTCATCCGTAGATTCCAGATCCTGGTTCTCCGGATCATGATCGTGGGAGGCCATGGGTTTCAACAGAGAAATAAGTGCTGCGAAAAATAGTTCCCGATTGAAAAGAAACAAGTCTGACCAATCGACGGCATATTCAATACATTTTACACTTAACTTAATCAAATGCTGCACGATAAGCATACATTGCACAAATTACATAATTTTTACGCAAAGTTACTGCAGACACGAACAGAAAACGTGATACATAAAATAGCACCGATAAAACCATGAGGGTTTCCGAGTCAGACACACAAGTTCTCTTCCGTGTTCACGTGGTTTTCAAAAATACTGAACTGGTATTCAAGTACGATTTCTATCCCGACAAAAGTGAAATATTAACCACGTGACTTAACACTTACTTGGAATCGCGCCAGCGTTCGCAATCTCAACTCTGACGTCATCCTGTTCCGACATGAGGCAAATAACAGAACAAGCGAGTGATCTTATGGGAGAAGTTGTCTCGTCTTCCAAATCCTTCCCTAAACCTTCAACACAAATGTTCACTGAGTCCTCGACCATCAAGTTCGATGGTTTGGGATTTCTGGAGTTACAACTTGGACGCCAACCCCAAACACACACTCGGTGCATCCGCGTAAAGATTTAACGAAGCTTATTGCGGGAATAAAACGTTGCAGCGACATCTAGCGGTAAACAACACATGTCTTTTAGTGAGTGCCAGTCAGGTTTAGTGGGTGTTTCGACCATTAGGTTTCATCAGTGCAGCTTTTGGGCCAGTGACGAAACATCCGGGCGAACACCACGCACAGTCGCCGGGATAGCTTTAAATTTAATTTACCCGACGAAAAACATGTGTCCACATTGACCACAGTTAAAAACGAACCAGAATCAAGGGACATGGTTCCTGACTTGGGTCTTTTTCTTGCGCTCCGGAGCAAATTAACTAGAGGAGGAACTGCATCAACCGCCAACAGAGGGCGCCAGTAAGTCGGTGTGCGATGAAGCAGAACCTCGAGGCAACGAAGCGAAGCGTCTTGGCGGGAAACGAATCGGCATTCCAGCATTTCTTAAATAGAGAATTTGTTTTTTGTGAGGTTGCGATAATGTTAGGGAATAATAAATAAATAAATTGTCACATTTTCCACACACAGAGTTTCTGACTTATTCCGAAAATAAACAACATTTACACAAATTTACAACATACAACCGATGAAACCAAAGTTCCTAAAAGAGTCATCCACCCTGTTATTAAATTGGTGAATACATACGCATATACACAAAGCATCGTCAGCGTAATTTCAGTATGTTATTATTACGCAACAATGACGTCACTCACCAACTAATGCTGGCCACACGTTTAAACTTTCCTCGTCATCACCATCCTTCCTCCCCTCCAAACTAATCAAATATTTGATGACGTCAGTGTTGTAACTGGGGGTGCTCTTGTCACGGGACCGTCATTGTTGACGTCACGCGATCGCACGGTGGCGCCAGACTTGATGGGAAATTTGAGGCAATCGTGCGCCCCACTTGAGGCAGCAACGAGCAGTGGTGTAGCGTTGTCCCTGTTTCAACAACATTGGTGAAGGCGCTCGACGTTATATTAAGCACAAAAAGCCTGATCGGAATTCATGGCAAGGAGAGTCAGGGTTCGAACCCCGGTGTGGTAAAAGATCAGCAGCTGTTTTTCATTAAATTCCCATTTTCGTGACGTATTTGTTTCATTGATGACGAAATTAGCAGTGGTTGGATACCGGGTTAGTTTAAATAAATGCATATACACAGGGATGAGTCAGACCTAACCCGAATATCGTACGTGGAATGCGCTCCACTCAGATTGTAACAACGTCGCTAGGAATCACACACCTGTTTATATAATAATGTCGCTGTTTCTTTTGAGACCAATTCGAATTGATGACGCAACTCTAGCAATATATGATAAATGTGCGGCAAGTTGAAAGTAAAAATAAACTAGGTTGATATATACTGGTTAGTGCAGTAATTATGGATGTGTGTTAGATCTGCGGACACATGCACGCACTGTTTCAATCTATAAAGGTCTCATCAGTGCAGCTGGTGACTGTGACACTGGCTGGGACAACTTGGATACTGTCAGGGACACAGATTTTAATTTCAAGGTGTCTGTGGTGTAAGTGTGCATGGTATAGTCTACAAGGTAGCCCAGTGCCACAGTCACACCAAACTGCACTGATGAGACCTTATAGGATGAAATATTGTGTGCAAGTGTCCGCATTTCTCATGGATTCTTATGGCTCTTTACTGCTTGTAAGGAAGAAACACATTTAGTGCTTTTTTTGTAGTTTGACTGATTCTGTTTAAAGTCAGAATACTGCACTTCATTATAGATATTTTGATAACCCAACCCCCGTTTTGCCATTGTGAATTATTAAACATATATGTTTATGCACGTCTTATGGCCTCGGCAGATCCCAGCATGGAAACTCGTTATCACACGATCATCTAAAATCCACCAACCTGTGATCCACTCAGCAAAAGATTTCCATGAGAGTTGTGACACTTTCGTGACCGTGTGACCAACATTCAGACAATATAGCAAGCCAGAAGTGTTTAAATCCCAAGCTACAACCGCTTCATTAGTAGCAGCAGTTGCGGTCAAGTTTACATCCACAGGACTCCAACCCATGTCAACTCATGTTCAAGCCCTGAAATTAAAAAAAATGCTAATTATGTGTTAGGACTAACATGTTGATGACCAGGTACTGTGATCATGTCAAATGTTAGGCTTAGTGAATTATGTCAACTATATGATTTTATTGGGTGATGACTAGCAACATGCTACAATATAAACTTATTGATGTTTGTTGTTCAAACAAACAGTTGCCTGAATACTCAGAGTTATAGGGTGAGAAATTCTTACCACAAACAAATCAAAGTTTGGGTCAACTTCTTACATTGTAAATGCAAGTTGAATTATAACCACCATTACTTTAATCATTATCACAGCTTTGTTTTGACCCCAAACTTATTGTACCTCATTTTTGCCTTCATTTTAACACATACCGCAGGTTCAAGTATTTTCCCATGGATCATCATGAGATCACAAACAAAATAACAGAAATTTGTCTTGGCAGACTTACCAGAAGCAGTGTTTTCACAAACTATTTGAGCAGTCGGTTGGGATTTGAGAACTGCAACTAAATCATTGAATGAAGTTGGTCGGATCCATGAAGTTCCACCATTAAATATTTCAAGCCTGGTTGCTTTTTGTTGCACCAACTTTTGTTTGTTGCATTTTAAATGACAAAACTCCTTTTCAAGATCCTGGGAAACAAAAACTGTTAAACATTTCTTGAGATACAATGTTGTTTACTTAAAGTATTTGTTGGTAACAGAAAAGGAATCAGGAAGTTTGTACATTTTATTGCATTTGTCAATTTCAGCAGTTTTGGGTCAGCATCTGTTGCAGAAGATTTCATTGCATCAAGTATGGGACGATATCCTGTACAACGACAAATGTCTCCATCAAAACTATCTTTGCTCGGTTGGAGTTGGATCTTCTGATAAAAGGCTAAAAAGACAAGAGGGTTACTTTATGGTTTTATTGGCAACTACATATAAACATGCATATACTGCAATGATTTAATATAATAAGCACAGTTGTGTTTGAAAGGCCAAATAAACATACTCTGAATAACCCACCACAAATTTTCTATGTATTCTAATTTATAAGCGAACCTGTACATATTCATGACGAAGCCAGGAGTGCAATAACCACACTGTGAACCATCAAACTCAGCTACACGAGTTTGTATTGTATTGTAGCCATCTCTTCGTGACCCAAGTCCTTCCACAGTTGTTACTCTGCACCCGTCCACTGAAGCAAGCAGGCTGAGGCACTTAATACATTTGTCAATACATAAGTTATTTTTAAATATGCCTTTCTTATGCCAAACACAGTAAAATTAGTTAATGAATAGAAAGCATCTGCATATCAGTTATGATTAAACAACAAACTGAAACATAAAGTGTAATTTTTAACATTCACCAAGTTTACAGCTTCTATCTTTCCAGGAGTTTTCTCCATGGCAACCACGCAACATCCACTCCCTCATAACACATAACTTTTGTTCCAGTGAGTCCTGGTTGTGATCGGAGCCATGAGTTCAGGCTCATCATCGGATCCAGATCATCAACTGAACAAAGCAAACAGGTTTACAACAACTAATAATTTCTACTTCTATCTTTAACAAACACGTCCACATTTTTGTGACAGCTATTGCCAACAACTAAAATTAACTAAATAAAAATGCATTAAAAGCCTAAAAAAAGAAATGCAGAAGATTTTTTGCAAATAAGCTTCAACATACCTGCATACAGTTGTCCATTTACATGGAATGATATTGAGGTACTTGTCATTGTACCAAGTTTAACCACCTAAAGTGGAAGCATAGATAGTTTTGTCGTATTTAAAAAATTCCCGCAAAATCTTGTTGACAAAAATGTACCATCAGTTTTGTATCAAAATTTATAACCTTTTACAACGGGGATTGAGATAAAATATATAAAAAAATTCACAAATGGAAAGTTTGTTTTTTGCTCACAGGATTTTGTATCGGCGATCGTTAACTGCGCAGACGATCGCAACGTTTTTTTCATATGTTAATGCATTAGTACATTAATATAGTGCGGATTATTGGTAAATTTAGCAAAATTGTTTGACATTTTTTCCAGTCTTGAATGGATCATCCAAGATTTTTACAATGGCAGTACATTTGAAGGACAACCATTGAACACCAGCAGAAGTTACAGAGTTGTACGTATTACAGTGTCAAATAAAAATATAAGTGATCGAAAAAGTGGTCAAATATGAAATATTGCCAAATGCAATTTAAACTGCCTGCAAGAATTCGGTCAAATTTGAAGAATTTGTCAGAAACAACCAATCTGGGGGCTTACCTATATAACAACTAATTCTAACGAAAAAATCAAGCAGTTCAAAACAGACGACATAAAACCATGCTGAAGATAAATCTTGGTAATATAAATTTAAAATTAACGTAAAAACAAAAATTTGCAAATCAGAAGAAATACACAAGAACTCTTACAGCATTGGAATTAAATCTCGCTAGCAAACTCCCTGCGACGCTTAGCTTAAAAGTCATCATTCATTTCTTTTTCTGAGTTTCCATTTTTTCCTTAAAACGTGACTTGGCACTGGACCGATAGGGGATTTCCCAATTCGAAAAAATAGTGACGTCAGCTATTTTTAATGATCAGAAATGGTTGGTCTTTAGGGGCCTTTTAACTAACGCCATAAAAAATTAAGGATTTTTGTAAGGCCACAATTTTATCTGTTTCTTTCCATAACAATACATTTTCCAAACAGATATAGAAACAAAATTTGTGTCCGAAGAGAACCTCCCCTTACGCGAAACCCTGTGTAGGTTTCAAGTTACGCCTCAACTTCTATGTAACGGTTACGACCCACTGAAACTAAACACACCCTGTCTTCTCGCAACCAGCATTCAGTTGCTAAGTGTGTAGCAGTTTGCTGATTCACTGAAGGTTTGCAAGGGTTAATATTTGTCACCAAGCTTGTTCTAGCTGACTTTGCGTGCAATCAGTTAAGAAACCGTGAAACTCTGGCTTATTGTGAAGTGGACAGGGGTCTACTTTAATATTGAACAGAGAAAACGATATGCGGAAACGGTTTGAGTTATAGTAGAAGTTAAAAAGAAACATTGGATTTTATGATTATGATGATACATGCGATCAATCAACTCACCAAAGTTGGAATTTAAGGATGTAATTTAATGGTTCTCAAACTGGTCGTCGCGTTACCTCGGTGCGTTGTTTCGAATATCCAAGGGCGTCGGGTAACTTAAAACCCGGCCTTTTACAATAATCAGTGCGTCACAAGTACTGTGAATATCTCCAAATGCGTCGCAATGGAATATGTTCTTTTACTTATTTGTTGCCACACCGGGATTCGAACCCGCGAGATCCTGTGGACGAATCCCGATCGCTGTTTTTGTTTATATTTTGTTTGACTCGGGTGCTTTAACCGATGTAGAAGTTTTATGTCATTCGATGTGCTCTCCAGCGACACCCATCGAATCAGCCACATATATATAAAGTCATTTCCTTCAATGACGTAGCAGCGGTCGGTTTTGCTTTGCAATTAATTGATTTGATTGCGCAGCGTTAAAATGAGTTGAAAGCGAGAAGTTGGTAAATCGTGTGTGACGTCAAGTAGCAAATGTGGAGACTCATAGCTTTATGTACGGTTGTGAATGCGTACAAAGCTATTGTATTTGAACAAGAATTTGTATGTCAAATTTTATTTGTTACTCACGGAAAAGAAGATAAGATTTATGATTAAATCGATAGCAAACAAAACAAGATCTTGGTTTATTTACTTGCGATAAAGTGCACAGCAGTAGTTTAGCGTTGATTAAATTATTCCGGCAATTACTAAGTTATTTATTCCAACATTTAATTTAGTTGATTAGCTAATTAAAAAGCACTGATTAGTTTATCAAATGCAGTATCACCCCATATTGTGCATTGTTGGAATGTGGCTGCAGCGTATATGCAGAGAAACTTATACGCAGCAAAATGATGTAATACATAATATGCCCTGATGTGGCGTGATAACTTATCATATACCGTTATCATGTTAATACATACTGGCATTTTTATGTAGGCATAACTTTTTTGCTTCAACGTACTGAACAATGTTTGGCGATCATGATGATGACGTAGATCAAGTATGGAATGAGTGGATCGCAAAATACAGTAAGTTTATTCCTGGTTTCCACCAAATTGCTTTAATAAGTTTCATTCTTAATTTACATCCAATTAACATTTAGAGTTATGTTGCAGTTATTTCGATGGTTTGCAGATAAACAATATTTAAACGAGGACGAACTTCGTGAAAGAAAAAGTATTTGGGAAAGAAGTTTAGCTGAAGTGAAAGAACACAATGAAGATTTCAAGACTGGAAAGTTCACATACAGGATTTCTCTAACACAGTTCA
Source organism: Ascidia mentula (assembly GCF_947561715.1). Lineage (NCBI taxonomy): Eukaryota > Metazoa > Chordata > Ascidiacea > Phlebobranchia > Ascidiidae > Ascidia > Ascidia mentula. The sequence goes on along the minus strand of NC_138570.1, from coordinate 21,263,236 downwards.
GCGATCGGGTAAAAAACAACACATGTCCAACTCAACTCAGTAATGTTTCATACAATGGTGGCTGATCCACCTACACTGCGATACCTGGGCTGCGAAGCCTGATAACCTAATGACTTCCTACTAAGTTTGAGTAAACGTTTGTTTAAATACATTTCAACACAGAAAAACGATGAAATTCCATGGATGGACGATCGGAATGTGGCAGAATGTTACAGACCACCCTTGTTATTCGGAGCATCGAAACTGTGCGAAGAACCTCAAGAAACTGATCCAAATGTTGGCATTGAGGAAACCAACCCTGAAAGTATTGACTGGAGGGTCAAGGGTTGTGTAACACCGGTGCAAGACCAGGGAACAGAGTTACCCGCTTGCTGGATATTCAGTGCAGTAAGCGTTCGTAACAAATGCCTAACTGGTATAACTACTGTGATTTAAATATGCAGGTAGCAGCCGTTGAATCTCATCACAAGATAAATAACGGAGAATTGGTCAAACTTTCTGAACAACAATTAGTTGATTGCGACAAAAAGGGTGGAGGAACAGGAGATCTGGAATGGGCTTTTGATTACATTCGAAGGAATGGACTCGTTTTTGAACATGAATATCCGTTCATTGGCAAGGTTTGTTCAACGAAAATCCATTTTAATATTAAACAACAATTGGATCTTCAGTGTGCTTTTTACCTCATATCATACTTCCCATAGACGTCCATTACTAAAGTATCTTGTAGATTGCCAGAGTTACAACGTAACCACCACTAAAGAAGTAGTTTCTGCAAATAAGTGTCTTGAAAATATATATGTTTAATTGTATCTTCCAGTACTGGTTAGTTTTGAGAAACCCAAACATCGAAATCAGCAAAACTTTTAAGGTTGAACCATTGTAATCGAAATTTACGAAAAGATCTTCGTAAACAAAAAGTTACATAACATATTGCATTATGATTTGGTGAAAATATGTGTACGACAATTAGTGCTGTTACATTGGACAGAGAACACGATGCAGAGATGGGCCTTGCAGACGCATCGGAATCAAAGGATTCAAGAAAATAAAAGGATGTGAAAAAGAACTTGAAAATGTGGTGGCGAAAGTTGGGCCGGTTGCTGTCAGTTTGGTTGCTTCAAATAAATCCAAATTCCACGCTCACACAAACTATGAAGGTAACTATTTGAAAACAACTTCTTATAACTTAACTGTAAATAAATTTGCCATTTTGCGAGCAAATATTAAAAATCATATCAGTGTAATGAACTTTCAGATATATTTTATGATTCTGATTGGGAAAAAGGTTTAAATCCAACGAACGAAAACGCGTTACGTCACACAGTGTTGGTCGTTGGTTATGGAAAAGATCAGAGCAAACCACGTGGCGAGGACAAGTACTGGATTATCAAGAACAGGTGTACGATCATATTTTTGTGTAAATGCCATGAAAACAACATGTTATAAACCATTAGTAACCAATGTGGAACAAAACCAAACTACAACAAATCAGCAAAGTGTTTATCGTTTTTATCGTGTACAATTATACCTCAAATATGATACATCCTTGTTGGTAAAGTCTTTAAAAACTTCTTACAAATACTGTAAAATTTCTCAAATTGAGAATATTTGCTCAGTTGGGGAGTTGACGATGATTCGGGTTTCAAGAAAATTCCCAAAGATCGAGACAACAATTGTTTTGTTTCTGGACAAGCAATCTATCCTGTTGGCGTGCGTTGCTACTCACCAGAGGAAAGCTAGACCACAGTTAATAAATGTCAACGTGCCAAGAAGAATAAAAACGTAACAAGGACTCGCATATTTTGACTAAAATAGTAAAATAGTTTTCGATCAGTCCGACCACACTTGAAAAGCCCGAGACGTAGCAACCAGGATAACGTTGCCATGTAATTTGCTGGTGGATTGTTTGTTGGTCGTCTCCATGGCGCCAGTTTTCCTGTGTAAAGTTTAACCCGGTTTTCCAGTAACTGAATGTCTTCTGTTAAATGCTTGCTGTGAACAATCTTTTTTCAGAACCTCTAAATCGTCACCCCTCTCACTAGTATAGTGTGCTTTTGTCAGTCTCAGCCTCTACCACTTAACCTAATAGTCTTCGCTTTGTGTGTTAACTCTGTACTTGTATACCGAAAGTGTAGTTGTTAATGCGTGTGTCTAATTATTTGACTAACTTTGTATCAATGTAGTTTTGATGAAATAATAAAGATGTATTTAGTGTAATTCTCTGCATCAGGTTTTCAGTTAAAGTCAGGTTAGGGAACAACATAAGCACCCATGTGCGACTTTATGTCAAATGTACTGAACAAATAGGATTTCCCAATCAAATTCTACGCAAGTTATATTAGATTTATGTATCGCAAAATTGGAGAACAAATTAGAAAAAAAATGCAGCGATTGAAGAGTGCAATTCATCACAACGTAATTAAAAATGTGGGTAAATTCAATATTATCAAGTGTCCATAAAACTAATATCAAAGGAACAAAAATCCATGTTTAATATTTACATCCCAGTAATAAATGCTTAACTGATCGGAACCGGGGGCACCCTGGGGTTGTGGATTATTGATTTAAGCGTGTGAGAAGTCACAAGGTTTGTGTTAAAAAAACTTCAAATTTCAACATTCTGCCCCAGGCTTTAATGCAGATTCTTACGTCATTTTGTCTGACTCGCGCCTTGAAATTTGTTTGCTGCATTCGGGCAAGTTTGAAACGTAAATTCCAATGCGAAAAACGTGTGGCTTTGTAATTATCATGCTTTTTGTCTTTGGTTAATATTGAAGCCAGATAATTGTTCATGCATTAACGGTTTGGTATTTCGACAATTTTTACGGAGTAATGTCAACCGTGAAGTTGTCATAAAATACCTTTGGTTCTTCAGCCACAATTCGTGCTTCCGTCTGGATTTTGTATTATTTGTGGTACAATCTATCTAAGTCAAGGGTACACAACTTGTCAACGCACGGCCTCATGTGGCCGTGGATGCTAATTCATGCAGCCGTATACTTGCGTAAAAGTACTTTTGCGTTGACGCCGTACATTGTTAAAAACTTATCTGGCTTATGAAATTGGTCAGTCTTTGTTTTAAAACAGAATAAGAAAACAAAACTCACGGGTTTTCTCATAATTCTGAGTACACTCAGAATAAGAAAAATTTTTAACTTCATAACAATTTTAGGCATAGGATAATGCGAAATTATCAGTATGGACTCACTGGCGGCCGTTGGTGAAATAAAGTTTGCGCAATGCGGCCGGCATTAACAAAAAGGTTGTGCGTCTCTGATCTAAGTGGACGTTGGCCACAAGCAAAACGTTGCGCGTCATCTTCTCCACTGTGGTGAATGCAGATATCATAGACAATTTAATACATGAGTTACATCTCTGTGATGTTTGGTCCAAAATTAAAAGTGAGAACATGCCTACGATGAACAAACTCTCCTTTGTTTGTGGTCAACGTTGTAATTATCTATATATAGCGTCCTGAAACCCGGTAGTAATAAACATTGCTGGGCTTGCACGCACGTTCAATCTCCTTACCGTGTTTACTGCGTGTCTGTGATTGCTAAAAGTAGCGTTTGCCACAAAAACTTGAAATTGACAATTTGCACACGCGTCCTTAAAAACACCTATTTATAAAAGTCGGGATGGTTGAACCCAGAATAATAGTTGAATGTGTCTGATATTCTAAATGCAAACGAAGAACAGGAAACAATGCAAACGAATGAAACAATACAAGCGAACACCCGCACCTGCCTGTAAAAGAAGTAAATTCAATGATGACAAATTGATTCCAAAAATATTGTTGATATAAAGAGTTCTGTATAATCTTACCCTCCTGGTATTAAATTCCTAACTGATCGAAACCTGACCGCACCCAGGGGTTTAAATAACATTGAGTTAAATCTGTGAGAAGTCGAGATTTTGTTTTAATAAAGTCGCCTGAAACGTTCGATCGGAGCAAAATATTGTAAATAAAATCAAATCAGAACCGAAATGTGAAACTTTCTGCCCCCAGGCTTCAGCGCACATATTGTTACGTCATTTTGTCTGACACGCGACTGCAATTTCGCTCTTTCTGCATTCGGGCAACTTTGAAACGTAAATTCCTATGCAAGCCGTTTGTGACGTTGAAAATTGCCTGAAAGGCTTTTTGATATTTTCTGTAAAATATTATCTTCTGTCAAGTCGTCATGTAAGGTATTGACGTGAATGTGGATTTGTTCTCTTATTAAAAATGACCTGTTTCTATTACTTTTGTTGGTTGTGCTGCAAGCGACGATTTAGAATAAAATTGCTCTTGCAAGTAAAACGTTTGCGCATCACCTCTGTTGCGATGTCTGCTTATATTATAGAAAGTGTGAAGCATTCAATATTCTGTGCATGGATGCGCGTTGAAATCACCTCATGTTTATTCACATATTCATGATGTCATGCAGTTCCTGGTACAAGATTAATCTCAGGTTGTTTGGTGGGAGACGAGATTAGATGATAAAGTAGGTGCTTAGTGCTGCGTGTCGCGATTGCTAAAAGTAGCAACAACTTCACCTCATGTGGTTGGGAAGTTACCTGCTGTGTGTTTAGTGGTAATGCAGTTTTTCTATAAAGCCGGGAGTCTTGCAACTGTTTGTCCGCATTCAGTTGTCTGGGACAGGAAGGTGTCGAGGGACAGGTAAAGAAAAGTGAAAAATGTTATCAGACAACTTCAAAGAAATTGCCGGTTAACATTGGTATCTCACATTGTAATCTTATTAAGCAACTTCTTAAAGTGTATGTGACACGGAAAAATAAAACATGTTAATAGTTAAACTAAGAGATGGTCATAACTTTACACAAAAACATTAGCAGCATTCCTTAACACCTCAATTACACACACTTTGGAAAACAAGAAACAGAATTAAACACGACATACGAACAATCAACGACATTTCCCGGCATTTGGTTTCATCCTTCAAAACCTCTGAACACTTTTAGCTAGCTATCCAAAGGAACAGGGGCAACCTCTTTCTCGAGGAAGTCTTGGCCGATGTTGTTAATGCCACACCCAACCAATGAAACGCAGACTCCGCTCTCTAGCGTCCACTCCCGGATAAAACCTCCATATTTCTCCACGTTACTACAACGTTGTGTTTTTCGTCTTTTCTTTTGGATTGTATATGTTGTAATTTGCAACTACAGGAATATTTAAGACAAATACCCTGCAATAAGCCAAAACTATTGGCAAACTCTCCTCAGCGCACATCTGTGGACTTTATTGTAAGAGTCATTTGACTAGTTTTGTGACAGCGATCGTCAACTCCTTTTTCTGTGTACTTGTACTTAATGTCTTATTGTTTATTTCTCGTTAATATTGTTCCAAGTCTTTTACTCGGGTCACCATATGGACCACAGCGATCTATATCAATGGCTTCCACAATACCACACAACATTACCTTCGCCGATGCATTTTTTTGTGACATTACTAAGCAAAAACTTTCGTCGGTTACGAGGATCCACAGAGTTAACCAGGGCGTCGTTGGACCCGAACGAGCTCGCGAAATGATCCAAGTCTTTCGCGTCCAAATAAGGTTTATTTAAAGGATCATGTATCTTATATTTTTGGCATATACGCTTACGCCCACTCTCAATACTCCGCTCCAGGGAAAACCAAATTCCATAACCATAGAAATCACAACCAGCGATAAAGTTGTCAGTCCCACTCACGGCTGTTCAAAATGGCTCAAAAAACATAACCAGCAAAGTCCTCTTCTGGCTCCTTAGCTGGTGTGAGAAGATATGTGATGACGAACGATACAAGACCATTCCTATATCGGGGATTCCCGCACAAATGTCTCACGGCCTCGTTTTTGAAAACCTTAATCCGATGTTTTTGGTTGTAATGATGTTTACAACCCTAATTCTACTTTATTGGTTGTTCGTTTGAAACCTAATTCTGAATCAAAATGCTTCGAAATTATTAACGAATTATTAACGCACCAAAGTCAATATGTACAACCCCGCCCGTTCTTTGTCTGGTGCTTTTTCTGCGAGTAATTTTGCAATGATGTAGTTAACATACACGTATTTATACATGTATGCGCATATAGGCCTAACATTGCATAATGTGGTAGCCCATGTATGTGCATGTCACTAAAGATCCAAAGGCAGTTTGAATTATCCAACTTATGTATCAGGACAAGAGCTATAGTATTATTGATCAGCATTCCGATTGCGCATTAATAAACCTATGTAAAAAAGTTGTCCTCTGTTGAGAAAGATTGCCTGAATCAGTGACGCGTGACTGTGACGTCACATAATGCGTGTTGTAACGATCGTGCTTGGTTGATTACAAATGTAACGTATTTGTGCAGTAGATCGCCCATGCATCAACATTATTTTAACAAAACGGCAACACGTGCGTCTCCTCTTTTGCTTTTGTAATATATATTTCTTGAACTGTTTTTGCAATACAAAGTCACTCTTCCTTGAATCGTTGTGGGAAAACACAGATCCGCTCCGTTGTCGCAATCATTAACCTCGTCCCACAATAGCTGTTGTGGAAGATGACACTATTTTTTCACTTCTCCAGCAGAAAGAGTCACCACCGTTTACCCATTCGTCATCTTCAGGGCAACCGTTGCACGAATCACCATCGCATAAAGTTGCACGTGGAACTCACGTGTTGCTGTTCTCACATTTGTAATGACTCGGACAACTGAGGTCACAAGGTGTCAAACCGTGACACGTGACCGTTTCGTTGCAAATATAATCTCGGTGGATTGAGCAGGATGGCTTTCTCCCAGAGACCTGCTGACAACCAAAGTTATTAAGTGCAAACATGTGAAAATTTCCTTGAAATTGTTAAATGGGTTATATTTGAGTTTTCTAAATATTTTATCCACGAGGGAAATGACAACGATGTGATATAAACATAGAAACTAACAATACGATTTATACACAGCCAAGTTATTTTAATTGTTTTCAGTATCATGAACAAACTTTTTTGCGTACGTAGAATTGGAGTGAGATTGAAAATCACCAAAAATTTGCACCTGATTTGAAGTTTGCTTTTCCTTTCACTCGACTCATCTTCTTTATCATCGCAGTCGTTAAATCCGTCGCAAAAATTCTCAGCCGAAATAACTTTGCCGTTTTTGCAAGCAAACTCTGGAAAACATAAATATCTTGTTACTTACCCCATAAGTTCATCGTTTAAGAATTACGACTGGAACATTTCCGTATTCCGTAGAAAGTAAATTGACTTGTTTGTTTAATGATATATGGCAACAACTTTGTGTTGTGAAGTGCTACATTTTACTAAATACGTATATTTTTTAATTTATATGGAGCAGAGACATTTGCAACTTGCACACAGACAATATTTTCGCATATTACTGTAAATCCTCGTCAAAAACAAAATTATCTCAAAGAACGTTTTTACCTTTTTCCTCCACGCCATCAAATCTTCCGATTGGAAGAAATCCAAAAAAGAGCAGCAGCAACATTAAGTCCCAATGCATGTTAATTCTCATCTACAATGTGATTCCTCCAACTAGATTAGACTCAAAACGGCAAATTGTTTGAAAAATAGATCAATTATTCAGCTGCTAAAATTTAAAATGCACAGTTTTCAGGACCAATTCTTTGAATTGGGAACTATAGATCCTGTGCGGAAGACATCTGCGCAAAGTAAACATACTTTTATTTGTCCTGGGTGAATTTAACGTTCACCAGATGGATAATTCATTACTGCAGCTAGTGAACATAGAGAAAAACCAGCTTTTAAACTAGCTGGATCAACTCAATTTATATGGGTAACAGAGCCACTGTTTGACCAAATTTGCTTTGTTTATTCTCACGTTGTTTTAGGTTGACTTTTCCCTCTCTCGTCTTTGTTTTGAAGTCTTCAACTACACGAAAAGCTTCGATTGCTTCCAGATCGCATTTTGCTCGCAAACCATACCAAGGTTGTTCAGGAGGTGTCCGTATGCTTGATATTCTGAATCTGCTTTAAACGTCATTGATGGTTGCTTTCGTCAATTGGCAGGAATCGATTAAATCAAAACTCCGTTTGTGGGGCTGAATACATTCGGTCACTTGCCCAGTGCGTACATTCTGTACTTGTTGGAGAAAATCAGTAATCAAGATAATGACGTATTCCCCGACAATAGGTTTGCCTGAATATGAATGTGTTTCCCTTCTGTAGCACCTTTTCCTCGTTGAAACATTTTATTGCACATACAACAAGAAACAAACACACAATGATGGTAAGGTTGAAATAAGTGCTAACTATGTCATCGTAGTCAATATATTTGGCCATTATAGGCTTATATTTACGCACAAGACATAGGTGCAACGTTGAGACGTACTAAACATATTCTGCAATGGTATAGATGTGATAGTCAGATAAAAGCATGCCAGTGTCAAGGACAAAAATAAATATTAAGACAATCCTATGACTGATGTTAGTTTCAGTATTGAGGTATGCTGTCCACTACCCTCCCGGCACGCAAAATGCAGGGGCAAACATATGCAAATGCAAAGTAACGTGTTTGTGGGCTTTTGTGGTTGGGTTTAGCCAAAAATTTCGTCTGAAATGATTTGAAACTGAAAGAATAGATAGTATTCAACAACTACACCCTATTTTCATATGGTTTTTCACCCTATTTTCATATGGTCCACTATTTAAGAGAAAGAAGAGTATGGCTTTCCAGATATCACCGCCGGAATGCTTTGATTTCAACAAGCTGGAATGCTGGAGAACATCGATTCGCAGGTTTGAAAGCAACAGATCAGCATCTAAATTGCCTGACGAATCAAGTAAAAAGTAAACTGATACACTAATATACCTTATCGGCGATAAGGTCGATGATATTCTGCACTCTTTTGGTATTTGTGATGAAGAAAATTAAAACGTACGACATTGTAAAACGAAAGTTTGATGAATACTTCGATTTTCGTAAGCATGTAATTTATGAACGATACCAGTTTAATTCACGTGCGCAAAGACCTGAGGAATTTATTGATGAATTTATAACTTCACTATTTTCACTAGCCCTGAGCTGCAATAATGGCGAACTAAAAGAATAATAATAAGAGAGATCGTATTGTGGTTGGGTTGCTTGACAAAAGTTTGTCTGAGCGATTGCAACTAGATCCTAATCTAACTTTGAATAAAGCAGTCAACACATGCAGAAACACTGGGATTGTGAAAAGGCAGCAGGTGGAACTGCGTCGCACATCGCATTCTTATGCCGACCTGGAGTGAGATTTTATTTATACACCAAGATTTTATTCGGGATTTGGAAAATTGGCACCCACTTGTGATATAAAACTCATAAATTCAGCAAAACCACTTCCTGATAACGTAACAACGGAACTAAAAAGAATGGAAGAAATTGGAGTTATTTCTCGTTTACTTTAACCAACTGATTGGTGCGCCGGCATGGTTGTTGTCCCAAAGAAAAACAAACTAAGAAATATGTGAAGACTACACTCACTTAAATAAACATGTTTGTCGTGAACGACTGATGCTGCCTACTGTTGATGCAACACTTGCTCGCCTATCCGGTTCTAAATATTTTTCTAAATTGGACGCTAATTCGGAATTTTGGCAAATTCTACTCTCAAAAAAGGTTCTGTTTTAATACATTACCTTTCGGTATATCTGTTCTGTTCAAACGCATTTTCAAAGAAAATGTCACAAATATTGGACTCACTTCAGGGAGTTTTGCGCACATGGACGAGAACGACGAGCGTTTGATGGGAGTCTTGTCGCGCCTACAGCAGGCTGGAGTAACGTGAAATGCAGTTAAGTGTATTTTTTCTGCTAAACTAATCAGTTTCTTAAGTCGTATTATTCATGAAAATGGTATTTATCCAGATCCTTATGTCCATCCTTCTCCTCTGTCTAGTAGACCATGGAAAAAAGTAGGAACACATTTGCTGCATTTCCAAGGTAAAATATATCTATTGGTCATAGATTACTTCTCGAGGTTTATTGAGTTGTCCCTTCCTGCTCATGGCACGAGCTCATCGGACATTATCAGTCACTTTAAGTCTATATGTTTTTCCCGCCATCGAATTCCACATATGGTGACGTCGGATAACAGCCCGCAATACAATTCCTGTATTTTTACTATTTCGCCAACGAATGTGGCTTCATTCACCCGACCAGCAGCCCACTATCCACAAAGCAATGGAGAAGCGAAGAGGGCTGACGGTAAAATGTCTACTAAGACGGTAGACATTTTACCGTCAGCCCTCTCCGCTTCTCCATTGACGGTAAAATGTCTACTAAGCAAAGCCGAAGGCCCCCATTTGGCGTTACTTTCTTACCGTGCTACAAAGTTGGTTTCCGGATTCAGCCCAGCGGAGTTATGTGAAGACGGTTGAAGACGACAATTCCGTGATGGACGTCGTCCCTTGTCCTGGTCTTATTTATCGAGTTTCAGAGCTAAAGATCTCGAAATCTAGAAAAATCAAAAGCAAAATTACGACAAGCGACATCGGGTACGGCCTCTACCTGAACTTTCCCCGGAAACCTACGCTTGGATCGGTGAAGAGGTTGGCATTGTACGTTCCCAAACCTCACTTCCACGCTCTTATATCGTCTATACCCCAAACCGGTGATTGGGAGGTAACTGTCGACACATACGGCCGATTCCAGAACAACATGAACTGCGTACTCGCTCCGGTCGGTTGGTAAAACCACCCGTTCGTCAGGACTTGTAATTCCGATTTCACATTTTCAGTAAAGAGGGGATGTAGTGTGTTTCGCATGAGTGCTTGTACAACGTGGTAGTGTTACGTGACCCCCTCCTATATAAGTGATCCTCTGTGTCGTCAAGGGCATTCTTTTGTAGCCTACGTTAGTGTGCACCGCTGTTCCGTTCCGTTTATGTTGCACTGTTAAAAAATTTTACTGTGAAAACCACTGGCAGCAGTTTTTACATGTTCAACACGTAAAATCTACTGCGACTTTCACCGTAAAAACTTACGTTCATTTTGACGTTAAAAGGAAAAATTACGTGCTTTTCATTGTAAGAAATACGCGTATTTTCCAGTACATTTTACTGCTTTTATCACTGTAAAATTTACTTGCTAAACCACTGGCAGCAGTTTTTACCTCAATTGTCCTGGTAATTTTTACCCCAAAAATAACCGCAAACTGTGCACACAAAAATTGCCAAAAATTTGTTTATTGAATGACTTTGCAAACCATTAAGTGGTACATGAATGCTGCAAAGAATGTATTAGCCTGCCCAAGGCCAACACTTTTGGATGTGTTCCTCCTGCACATCGTCGCTTATTGCTTTTGGAACCAGCCTGATTTATTTCAGCAAAGTATCTGCACAAAACCAAAATTTACTTTCATGTATTGCAACATTTCCAAAAATTTGTCCGCACCTAAACATTGCATCTTAGTCATAAATAACTGTTGGCAATACAAAAAAGATTACTCCCATAAAAGGGATATATATATAGTGTTTTTAAATAAAATAAATTGGTCTTAGCTTTATTTAGCATGTCAAAGTTTTCTTCCCAAAGTCACATATAGCTATTGACTATAGTGAGACTTGGTTTGGCCATAAAAAAACACCAATACAACATTATGTAACATTTAACAATTTAGAGTAGCAAGAGCTTACAAACCGTTGAATAAATTCCATTGTTGCTGCTGCCTTTTCTGGGTATTGTATGTTAAATACATAGAATGAACAAAAAAGACCGGAGAATGCAGTAAAAAAGTCACTGCATTGAAAAACCAAACTCCTCTCTATAATCAGCGAATAACAGCTGGATGATGCTGGTGTACTACCTAGAATTGAAAAGGAAAACACATTATTATACCCAAACCACGAAAATCTAACCAAAAAATGTAATACCTGTTGCAATTATAAACGGATTGGGATCACCATTCTCAATCGTTTCTTGCAGTAGCAAGTTATCCTGTCAAGAACATTTAGGTGCATAAGCATTCGGAGGCCTAAAAATGCATACTGATCACTCACTTGGATGCATTTTAAAACAGTTGAGGTATCTTCTTTGAAATAACTTCCCAGAAGTTCCAAAATTGAAGTGGACTTTGGAGTTTTATTTCCTATTGTTTTGCATTCAAGCCTAATCTCTTTAATGCAAGCAGCAACAGATGGTTTTGCCATTGCTTTCAAAGCTCTGCAAAACATGCGGTTTACCTAACAAGCATGTATTTTTAATAAAAACAAATTATTACTTGTATGTGTGATAGCTGCGATTGGTCATTCTCACAGGAATTTCCTTTGGGTCATAACTTAAAGCCATAAGTTGACCATAATGTTGCATGAGACATTGTGAGGTTGCCAAGAATGGCCATTTTTTAAAAATTTCGCTTACTCTGGCATTGGTGTTGATGTCTTTTCGTTGTTTCGAAAAGGTACTCTTCATTTGTTCGATCACTTCTTTCATGTTTCTTTCTTTTTTGGTAAATTCCTCTTGGAGCCATTTTTGAAATATGGTATCATTTTCATACCCACTACTGCTTGTAGAGGGTTCTGTTGAAATCTGATCTTCAAATTCACTCAATTTTCACTTTTTTCTCATCACATTTTCCCAGCGATAAAATAACTGGTTGGAAACTGAATTATAGCCATTTCCTATTGGTACACTATCTACCACATCACGGAAGGATTTGGGATACCTCGAAACAATTCTATATGCAATTTTATCCAAATTCTTTCTTCCTGGTTTTAGTGTTAGCTGAAATGAAAAATATGCAACAACACTGTAACAGTCACCACTAAACTTTACAGGTCTATATGAACAGTACTTACTTTCAGTACTTCGTCTATTGTCTTGTGAATTAACTCTTTTTTTTGCATGAGGTTGGGTACTTTGCCACTTTCCAAACATTGAATGGTTGCTGGGGAACACCGTTGCCAATGGATTGTAAACTCATAAATCCATTGCAATGATGTATTTGCTTCGACACTGCTAAAGCTGGAGTCTAGCGGTTCCGTCGAAAATCCAGAACTTGATGAAACTTTGAAAAAAACAATTGTGTACAACATTAAATACATATGACTGGTATAACGCTATGCAAAAAATTTACACAAAATACCTGGTTCTATATTAGGTGCTTTAAGCAGCTTTCTTGCCTGCACTAGGGTGAATTGTATCAGCAGGTCCTCTAATTTAAGGTGTCTGAAGTCACCAAGTTCACGGACACCAAGTGTATGTAAGTGTGAAACACACTCATCAAGTTTTGCTGGGTTATCAATCAGTTCAGGTAAAAGTTTAGTTACAAGATCTTCCATTTTTATGCATATAACTGACCTAAACACAAATGCATTGCTTTAAAACAACCATTTGTTTTAGTCCCATTCCATATACATATAGTGGACATTTGTGCAACAGATCATCAATGCAAATACATTTAAAGGAACCATCTTGATGTTGGACTTCATACACACCATATTATGGGAAAAAATTAAGAAATTTGGGGTACACAACAAAAAACAGGTTGGATTCTACAATACATATTGCCTGAATATCACCAACTTGTAAGTCATACCCAAATTTGGACAAAACAACAAGCATGCCTACAGCATAAATGATACCTTGAAACTTGGCAGAAGTTAACATATCACATTTAAATACATCAAAACCAACACTTTGGATTACGCCCATTAATACACTAGAAAAATGAGTTGTTGGTGAAACACACACAAAAGCCTACTTATAGGCCTATAAAACAAATCCATTATTTCAACAAATTAATTATTAATTAAAAAACAAATCAGTTATATAATACTTACCTCTACTGGTATCTTTCACAGCGTTTAATGACAAGTGCAAGCTTTTAACATGATTTCGTTGTATACTTTTACGCAATTATTTTCTAAAATTAAGCAAACAAGACAATTTACACACATTTTTACCAAGCAGACGCCCTTACCTCGCAGACAACTGTTTACAGTAACTTCTTCGCGAAAAAAAGAGAAAAAATAATTTGGGCGACTCTGATTGGCTGTCGAGAAAACCTCGCCGTTTTTACGGAAGCATGCACGTAAAACGATTTTACAGGAAAAATATACGCGGCCGCACACAGTAACTTTTACGCATAATTTCGAAACTGGTGGCAACCAACTTTTAAAGATAATAAGCTTCACTTACATGGCGTCAACAACTTTGCCAGTCACAAGAATTCCCATATTTTTTGCAGTTTCAAATAATATCGTTTTATTCAAAGCACGATGGTGGAGGCGGTCTTGTCTGCCGCCATCCCAACCAAGGTAATCAGCTCTTCCTTCATGGAGTTTTGTCATACGGTCAAAGTGTCTGCGATATCTGGAATGTCTACGACAAGGTACTTCAAGTCCCAAGTTTTGAGTGGAAATCTTAACCTTTGATACTTGACTAAGAAAATTTCTTCCACAGATAGCCGACGTGCGTGTGTGGATTGACGGAGTCATTTCTGCTTAACATCAAAACAGGACGGAACGCCACATTTGTCGGCTTATAATAAGAAACATATACTCAACATATACTCAATAAACAACACACATGTATTAGGCTTGTCGTTGAAAGGATTTTAGTTTCAGTTAATTTCCGTTGGTAGATCTTGATCAAAGTTGGTAGATCTTGAACAAAGTGAATTAAATTTATATGCAGCTATTTTTCGTCTGTAAAGACTAATTTCTCGGTAAAGATCCAATACCTGAATAAAAACATTCAAGAAATATGCTTTCTTACTTGGGGTACTCAACATTACGCAAAACCCAAGGTTTCCACAAATGACGCGTGGATGTGTTGTTTTAACATTGTAGGAGCGTCGCAAAGTATTTATTATTGTTCTCCAGGGAGCGTTTATGGCGGGGTATTACTTATGGATATGACTTTTTAATTATGCACCACATTCCTAAATTTTATTTTGTTGTAATTAGAACCGGCGTAACATCAAATACCGGTGCAAGGGTAACATCGGGTGTGACGGGGATAGCTCAGACAGTAAGTTTCAACCGACATTTTTGTTCATTTCACAAATATCCAAAATCAAAGACGAAGAGATTTCAGCAATACCTGTTACGTTTGCCATTTTATGACGCATCGGTCAGGGACGAACGAAATGTGGAAAGGTAAATATATCGCATGCAAACAAAATAAACTGATACCCAGATCGCTTGGGTGGTAGAGGATAAAATACATCGACTCCCAAACGCTGCATCGAGTGGGCCAATGGTGCCTTTTTTTCTTGTGCAGTGATTTTTATAACACTAACATTAGATATATGCCCGGCAAATCGTTATATAGTTTCTTTCGGCATTGCTTAGAGACCTACTCCCATAGGCAATTACCCTCTCTTTATCGTTCACGCTCTGCGACAAAAGACATCCTACAGCGATATAGGAAGGGTCTGTATCGACCACAAACGGCTGTGCGAAATTTGGTATTGTAAAATGGGCGCCGAAGTTAAACGCTCCTTGGAATCACCAAAAGCATTCGTAAATCTTTGATCAAATCTGAACTCTTTACTTTATCCGTAAGTCGGTGAAGAGGGACAGCGATATGCATAATTCTGTATATATTTGCGGAATTGGACGACAAGCCGAGAAATTGGTGAGCGTCTTTAAGTTCGTGGCTGTAGCCATTGAGACACGGTCTTTACTATTTTGAGTCAAAACTTACGCCGCTTCTCGATAAGATATATCCCAGGAAGTCAACTTACGTTTAAAACTCGGCCTATTTAGATGGTTTTCGTGGATTTACAAAAACATATATACATGTAGTTACAGTATAGATACATATAACATATAGCCTATATATACATATAGTTTATACAAGAAACATTAGTTTTGCTGAACGATGAGGAGATTAATTATTTTTTAACGCTTTCTCTTCCATATTTCAAGTAATATTTAGACTTGTGACACTTTAAACAAAGTAAATTGAGTTTTTTTTGTAAAGAAAAACGGAGGCAGAAAACAAGTCTGAAATCCATGACGGAAGATTTTAAACATTTAAACAAATCGTTTCGATAGAGTAAAAATAGACTGAAATTACACTTAGGACATTTCTCAGAACAAGGTCTGCACAGTTTTAGTCCACTCACATTGTCAAAATATCCATAGCAGTATTCCATGATAGTTTGATTCTCTTGAAGGTTATTTTGTGCATCGATACACAACCAAAAAAATCACATGCCAAGCCAAAATCAGTGGTCATGGTACCCCTCCATAAAAAAATTGTATTTTCGGTAAGCATCAAAATACGTTTCCAACATAACCAACATATGAGACCAAAAATTAGAAAGAATATTAAAATATATACGAATGTAATTTATTTATAGGTTTGGGCAAAACCATAGTTTAGAACACCTGCTTTTATAAAACAGATACATACAAAATACACCTTAAGCCGATGCAGAAAGAAATAGCATGACAGCTGTTGCGATTTGGACAAATGGTGTTTTATTATCATGGCCTTTTTTGCACATATTTTTACGTCATTGGTCAACACAAAATTTCGTCGCCAGGGCTCATCTTTCACTTCAATTTCCTTAAAAATGGTCAAAAACTACGGCTATAACAATGTCTTAAAGCAGTGCCAATTCCCACCTTTAGCCAGATATGTGTAACTTTCAGCACAGCCGGACGAATACACAGAAGCAGAGAAGACCACGGACGTGTTTCGTATTTCATGTGAACTAGAGTAGTTAGAGAAATAAGTTGCTATTACAGTACGAATATAAAGTGTCGATTTCAGTTATCGACCCAGAATTGAACAAAGCATTTAGACCCATCGCCGGTACCCTGCGACTAACTCCCAAATCTTTACTGTGTAGCCACCACTGCAGCAATTCCCAGATAACGTAACGAATAAAGCAGATCTGTGATCCACGTCATCCGCATTGGTGAGACTCACATTCCGCAAGAGTTTTGTCAGAATTTTTGCCACTGGAACAAGCTGACCGACAGCAGCTCGTACATGTAGAGCAGGGCATCCTAATCTTGAAGTCCTGACGCTGAAGGATCCAACGACGAATTTTAAGTGTCGCAAAGTGTACAAATATGTCACACGAAGTTTGAACTTCTCGGTCTAGAATGCATGTGTACAACAACCGTCCGGCGACTTTCACAAAATCTGCATCCAGCAATCCCACCCCTTTAAAAAACTCCAACGCATTACTCATTCTTGAGAAAAGATTGGTGCTGCCTCAACAAAGCCTGATGCAAAGTCGATGGAACTAATGATAACCTCCAAAAATGAAACCCGGCAAAAAATTGAATGTTCGAATGTAAAAAAGAAATTCAAACGATAAAACACATTCCGACCCTCTTACTTTCTAGGCCCTACAATGGACGAAAATGTTAAAAAAAACATTACCAGCAAAGTTCTCTTCTGGCTCCTTGACTGGTGTGAGTAGATATGTGATGACGACCGATTCAAGACCATTTCTATATCGGGGATTCCCCCACAAATGTCTCACGGCTTCGTTTTTGAAAACCTTAATCGGATGTTTTTGGTTGTAATGTTTTACAACGCTAACTTTACTTTGTTGGTTGTTCGTTTAAAACATAATTCTGAATCAAAATGCCTCGAAACATCGAATTATTAAAGCACACAAGTCAATATGTACAAACGTGCCCGTTCTTGTCTGGTGCTTTTTTCTACGAGTAATTTTGCAATGATGTAGTTAACATACACGCATTTATACATGTATGCGCATATAGGCCTAACATTGCATAATAAATAAGATATACCCTTGTTGGTAAAGTCTTCAAAAACTTCTTAAAAATACTTTAAAATTTCTCAAATTGACAATATTTGCTCAGTTGGGGAGTTGACGATGATTCGGGTTTCAAAAAAATTGCCAAAGATCGAGACAACAATTGTTTTGTTTCTGGACAAGCAATTTATCCTGTAGGCGTGGGTTGCTACTCACCAGAGGAAAGCTAGACCACAGTTAATAAATGTCAACGTGCCAAGAAGAATAAAAACGTAACAAGAACTCGCATATTTTGACTAAAATAGTAAAATAGTTTTCGATCAGTCCGACCACACTTGAAAAGCCCGTGACGTAACTACGTAGCAACCAGGATAACGTTGCCTTTTAATTTTCTGGTGGTTGTTTGTTGGTCGTCTCCATGGCGCCAGTTTTCCTGTGTAAAGTTTAACCCGGTTTTCCAGTAACTGATTGTCTTCTGTTAAATGCTTGCTGTGAACAATCTTTTTTTTCAGAACCTCTAAATCGTCACCCCTCTCTCTAGTACATAAAGTGTGCTTTTATCAGTCTCAGCCTCTACTACTTAACCTAATAGTCTTCGCTTTGTGTGTTAACTCTGTACTTGCATACCGATAGTGTAGTTGTTAATGCGTGTGTCTAATTATTTGACTAACTTGATATCAATGTAGTTTTGATGAAGTAATAAAGATGTATTTAGTGTAATTCTCTCCATCAGGTTTTCAACCAAAGTCAGGTTAAGTAACAACAAAAGAACCCAAGTGCGACTTTATGTCAAATGTACTGAACAAATAGGATTTACCAATTAAATGTTACTGAAGTTATATGAGATTTATGTATCGCAAAATTGGAGAACAAATAAAAAAAATGCAGCGATTGAAAAGTGCAATTCATCATAACGCAAATAAAAATGTGGGTAAATTCAATATTATCAAGTGTACATAAAACTAATATCAACAGAACAAAAGTTCATGTTTAATATTTACATCGCAGTAATAAATGCTTAACTGATCGGAACCGGGAGGACCCTGGGGTTGTGGATTATTGATTTAAGCGTGTGAGAAGTCACAAGGTTTGTGTCAAAAAAAAACTTCAAATTTCAACATTCTGCCCCAGACTTTAATGTAGATTCTTACGTCATTTTGTCTGACTCGCGCCTTAAAATTTGTTTGCTGCATTCGGGCCACTTTGAAACGTAAATTCCAATGCGAAAGGTTTGTGGCTTTGTAATTACCATGCTTTTTGTCTTTGGTTAATATTGAAGCCAGATAATTGTCCATGCATTAACGGTTTGGTGTTTCGACAATTTTTACGGAGGAATGTCAACCGTGAAGTTGTCATAATACCTTTGGTTCTTCAGCCACAATTCACGCTTCTGTCTGGATTTTGTATTATTTGTGGTACAATCTATCTAAGTCAAGGGTGCACAACTTGCCACCGCACGGCCTCATGTGGCCGTGGATGCTAATTCATACAACCGTATATATGCGTGAAAGTACTTTTGTATTGACGCCATACATTGTTACAAACTTGTCTGTCTTATGAAATTGGTCAGTCTTTGTTTCAAAACAGAATAAGAAAACAAAACTCACGGGTTTTCTCATAATTCTGAGTATACTCAGAATAAGAAAAATTGTTAACTTCATAACAATTTTAGGCATAGGTAAATGCGAAATTATCAGTATGGACTCACTGGCGGCCGTTGGTGAAATAAAGTTTGCGCAATGCGGCCGGCATTAACAAAAAGGTTGTGCGTCTCTGATCTAAGTGGATGTGAGCCACAAGCAAAACGTTGAGCGTCATCTTCTCCACTGTGGTGAATGCAGATATCATAGAAAATTTAATACATGAATTACAACTCTGTGATGTTTGATCCCCAAATAAAAGTGAGAACATGCATACGATGAACAAACTCTCCTTGTGATCAACGTTGTAATTATCTATATATAGCGTCCTGAAACCCGGTAGTAATAAACACTGCTGGGCTTTGCACGCACGTTCAATCTCCTTACCGTGTTTACTGGGTGTCTGTGATTGCAGTGTTATGATGTCATGCAGTACCTGGTACAAGATTAATCTCAGGTTGTTTGGTGGGAGACGAGATTAGAAGATGAAGTAAGCGCTTGGCGGTGCATGTTGCGATAGCTAAAAGTAGCGTTTGCCACAAAAACTTGAAATTGACAATTTGCAAACGCTTCCTTGAAAACACCTATTTATAAAAGTCGGGATGGTTGAACCCAGAATAATGGTTGAATTTGTCTGATATTCTGAATACAAACGAAGAACAGGAAACATTGCAAACGAATGTCGTTTTGCAAACACTTTTCAACCACCTGTCTGTAAAAATAAGTAACTTTAATAATGACAAATTGATTGCAAAAATAACCTTAACATAAGAGTCCAGTTTAATCTTACCCTCCTGGTATTAAATTCTTAACTGATCGAAACCTGACCGCACCCAGGGGTTAAATAACATTGAGTTAAGTGCGTGAGAAGTCGAGAATTTTGTTTTAACAAAGTCGCCTGAAACTTTCGATCGGAGCAAAATATTGTAAATAAAATAAAATCAGAACCGAAATGTGAAACTTTCTGCCCCCAGGCTTCCGTGCACATATTGTTACGTCATTTTGTCTGACACGCGACTGCAATTTCGGTCTTTCTGCATTCGGGCAACTTTGAAACGTAAATTCCAATGCAAGCCGTTGGTCACGTTAAAAATTATTAAAGCCAGAGAATCTTTCTCGCTTAAAGGCTTCTTGACATTTTCTTTAAAATATTATCTTCTGTCAAGTCGTCATGTAAGGTATTGACCTGAATGTGGAGTTGTTCTCTTATTAAAAATAACCTGTTTCTATTACTTATGTTGGTTCCGCTGCAAGCGACGATTTAGAATAAAATTGCTCTTGCAAGTAAAACGTTTGCGCATCACCTCTGTTGCGATGTCTGCTCATATCATAGAAAGTGTGAAGCATTCAATATTCTGTGCATGGATGCGCGTTGAAATCACCTCATGTTTTTCACATATTCATGATGTCATGCAGTACCTGGTACAAGATTAATCTCAGGTTGTTTGGTGGGAGACGAGATTAGAAGATGAAGTAAGCGCTTGGCGCTGCGTGTCGCGATTGCTAAAAGCAGCAACAACTTCACATCATGTGGTTGGGAAGTTACCTGCTGCGTGTTTAGTGGTAATGCAGTTTTTCTATAAAGCCGGGGTCTTGCAGCTGTTTGTCCGCATTCAGTTGCCTGGGACAGAAAGGTGTCGAGGTAAAGGAAATTGTTAAGAAGTTATGCGAGATCTGACTAACTTGGATGCAAATTACTTGGGTCGTATAGAAATAAGTAGATTAACATTGGTAGCTCACATTGTAATCCTTGGCCTCAGTTTCCTTATATTTAACGTTTATCAATTAAGTAATTCTGCTTGAGGTACAACGTTGCATATTCTCGACAACACAAAGTGTGTAGGTCTAAAGTACAACAGATAATGCAAGCCAGAAAAAATGTGATAAATGACTGCAGGAATCAACCTGTGCAGGTCGCGGTGACCGGTGGATCTGTCTTTACAAATCAATATATTATATTCCTGTGACTCGGAGTAAAGCACGATCACCGCCTGTGTGTAATTTTTATTTTTTCACATAAATAATAATTTCCCCTGTTGGCATCCTCAGTTTCTGTCTTACTCAAATTGAAATGTTTCCACTCCTTTTAGAGTCTCAGGAATATAACAGAGATAATGTAAGTTCACAATTGTTAATGCGAATACAAAACAAAGACGTGAGCAGAAGAATGTGATAAAAATAATGTGGTGTTGATATTAGTCACAAAATTAAGTTTTGTAGCTGTTTCAAAACATGTTTGTACGCATGCAGAAGTTCAATGCAGCGGTTAATCAAACGTTTCTTCTCAAAAAAACGGTCAAGCTTTTTTCATTGCATCCATTTTTTCACATGATTATGTATATCGTTGTCATAGCAACGAAAGCGTGGGAGTGGCGCACCTAGTGGCAATAATTGTAAATTAATTATTACGAAGTTTTACAATCAGCTTTCAAAGTTAGTGACTTTTTTAATATTCTCCCGTCTGTCATTTCGTCGAAGTTTAGTTGTTTTATGTTCAGAATAAGTTTCTGAGTAAAGGTGAAAATATCAATCAAGCAAACAGCTCAAAGATGTTTAATATCAGACAAATATATTTCGCCTAAAGAGGCATCATCAGTTTCTGTGACTGCAGAGTATATAAAACAGAAGCAACGTAACCATTTAAGTTAACACAAGGTTTATAACTTCTATTACAATAACTTCTATTCTCTTCATTTGTCGATGTTAGGAAAAACATTTAAAATGCAAATTATTTTCCTCTTATGTTTGTTCCTGCAAGTTATTACAGGTATTTTATAACAAGATATTACGCTGTATCTTTATATGTTATTCACGAATATATTATACGTCATACTTGTGTAGGTGGAGGTTCGTCAACTTGCCGACCATCAGCTTATAGTGTACACAGTACTTATTTCTACATCTCACAATCGTGTTCAAGTTATGGAAGACTTTTATCCACTGGAAATGATGGGGGAATTGCTGCAATACATTTGTTCTATAGAACACTCGGCAACAACATTTGTTCGGTGAATATGTCCGCTCTGTAGTTCTACTCAACCAACCTTAACTTTGAGTTGTGGGAGGTCTTGTGCTTACGTGAACCAAACTTATCACAGCATGTTTCTGAATATTCCTGTTCCTAACTGAAAGATATAAAAATAATTAGCGGGGCGATAAATTCTAATGTTATTTTTGCGGATCGAATATTCTAACATTTCTGGCTGTTTTCAATTTTTTAAAAGAATTTATTCAGAAATCCGAGGTTTTATCATTTTGTGAATGTTAAAACGTCCTGAAAGCGAACCATTGAACCAACTCATTCATGCGGAACAACTTACGTCACATACTTTCGAAACTATCTTAAATAATTCTTTTTTTGTACAATCACAATAATTGTTAACAACATGTTAACTTCCAACTAATGAGGTAATCTGAAAACCTATTCCAAAACAACTGCTTCAAGGCGTGCCAATAGTTTAACAGTCAACAAAATGAACATAAACCAACTAATAAATTTCGCGCATTTAATGCATTAAGGTATAAAATAGAATCAATTATCGTTCATTGCATATTATGTTATAATTTTACTATAGGTTTACGAAGGAAGCAACACAAACGGTGCCTTGTTAGCAACGTTTACAGGTAATGGAAGTACAACAGGAATTGTGAAATCAGATACAGGTTCCATGTATTTGAGTTGTCCCACGTTGCGAGGCATTTCTTCTTCTTCCTTTCCCGGATTTGTATTCATGGAAGGTAAGAAACGTAAAACCAAACAATGTAAGAAACAAGCAAGAAATATATTTGAATATCATAATCTCCGGTTTGCATCACCACGATAGTATGGGTTTTGCTTTGGCCAGCACGGCCGGGTGGCCACGTAACGTTATATGCAATCTACCGCAACCCATCACCTCCCAGTGCGACTGGCTGCGATCCTACTGCAGACGGTGATTCTCCGTGTGGAAATCACCTTTACATGGGCGCCTGACTTTTTAACCTTTAAGGTTTTATCGGTGCCCCTACCATTTATTTCTTTGTATGTTATTTGCTTTGAATAAAGTAAAAATGCAACCGCATTAATTAATTATACAAATGTTTAACCTCGGTTTTGTCGACGAATGTTAAACAACGTAAACCGGTCACGCTTCAATGAACCTTTATATTTTGGAAATAGTTAAGTTTTCCAGACAAGAAGATATTTGTATTTTTCCTGAAGTTTGGAAATAATCGTTTTGAGAATCACTCAAAGATTTTTTTGGTATTAAAAAAACTTTGACCTGACTTTGACGCCACTTCAAACTTTGAACAATTGACCCTTTGAAATTTAAACATTTTGTATTTTTTTTTGTGAAAACTAAGGTTTGAATTAGTTTGATGTGTAATTCTAAAGCTAGTGATAAAAAATCGCTTGGAAAAAAGTTCGATTGAAACTTTAACTCTAAAAATATTTGGTTAAATTGGAATCCAAGCTGAACTGCGGTGAAACCACTTTCATCTAAAGTCCGGGCAAGACTCGAAAAATCCTGACCTTCAAAATTCCAGGCATCCTCCGTCCTTTTGCTGAACTGTAATAACTTTCCGGTCTGAACCTGTATAGTGGATTAAGCTACACTTATTCGTCAGCTCGCAACGCGTCAGACTAGCTTCACATATGTGCAGGTGACCACCACTGTATAGCGCAGTTCACATCACAAACGTGTATATTTTTTACTACACCTGGATTCGAACCCAGGATATACAAAGCACCACGATCAGATTTAAGCATACTTTCGTATTTGTGAATACAATTTTAACTAAGGTGACAACAAGTGTTTGATTCAGTTTCCAATACGTAACCATCTTATTTGCCAGCATTTTGCCAAAGATTTGGTCAAACACTGAAACTATACAAACGTTTGATGCAACATACAATTGAAGTAAAAATATACAGTATTTAGTACAGTGGTTTCCAACAGGAATTGCCGCGGTACAATCGATTCCAAGTTTATACGATGCTGTGCAGTGATATTATCACAAAAATTATCACCATTTAGTCGTGTTTCGGTTGTAAAAAGTAGACTTGCTCTGATTCCGCCAACTTTCAGTTTAATTTAATTTCTACAATCTCATGCAAGTACCTGAATTATGAAATGTTGTTTAGTTAACGAACAATCTTGTGATTCGGAGTTGAACGTGGACGATCTTCCAACAACTCTTGTTCTTCCAACTTCGAGCGATGGAAACTTGTTACAACGCCTGGCTTGTAATTATACTGTGAAAAGCCCAGTGCGATGTAATTTCACAATATCTGCTTCAGCTTCTTCTCGGTTCGGTAATACTGGAGGCTACGGGGATGGTCTATACGTAAGTTAAAAGTTTTTATTGCTGTCTCATTATAGGATCGGATTTTTTTTTAAATTAAAGTAGGTTAATTTGATCTCCTGTACATTGCTGTTGAATAGATTTTATCTGATGATCCTTCACATCCTGGGGTAATTATTGGCGGGGATCAAATTATAAAACTTCAAGCCCGAAGAATTAATATTCAAATATTTGTGTATCACTCTGGCACTCCTCATCCTTCAATCAACATAAGCTCAGGTTTGTATTATATCAAGTTCGAGAATAATGTGTGGCAGAAGTAATCAAGTGGATTGATCAAGTTGAGCAACCGAACATAGAAAGTGACTTAAACACAAACCGATTACATAATTTACAAATGCGGACACTGTGTAGTGCACAATGCTTAGTGAGTGTGGACGACATAGTTATTATGTGTCTGACTCATGAAAGATTGAAACCAAATATTTTCCACATAAGTTTTCACGGGGACAGTTGTGTGTTACCAAAAGCACTTCCACTAAATAGCTTGCCTCCGATACTACGCACTTCTTGTGTTTGCAAGCTTTTGCTTGACATTTCGATGCAAAGCTAACTGTGTGACGGTCAGCTGCTTTCATTTTAAAACTTCAAGTAATTAATGTAAACATAATAGTCAGAAAGAATATCTGAGAATATAATAAAGTGAATCTATTGTGACGAAATAAGGTTTCTGCCCTAAAATCAGCGCAGTTTACAACCGGAAAGGTGAAACTAGAATATTTTTTTATATTCAGATTGCAAGATGTATAACGAAATGGAATGCAACATCAATTCTATCAAGTTAAAGTAAGATTTAAAATATCTAGAATTTGCTCGAGGAATAAATAGTTTTTTCATGAATTTGTTACTTTGAATTTATCCAAACTAAACCAAAACAATACAAATAAAAGATATAAAATAAAAAAATATTATTCATATTGTAGACATTTATAGACTTGTTAACTTCCATTATCACTCAATCTGTTAAATTAGAACGACAACTTTTAACTTTACATTGGTTATAAGTTTCGTTGCTTCAATGAAATTTATTTTGATAAAACTTCAGTTAATCTAAAAAAATAATCCAGTTATAATCAGTTATCACAATCTCATTGAGATGTCGTTCATCCGAACTTTTCGAACTGATTATAAATCTAAACGAAATCTTACACGTCTATTATTTTTCATAGTTCAAAAAATTGGCGACACATTTTACAACATCAACTTCACCAGTCTTACAGTTATTTAAACAACTTTTATTCCAGTGTCAGTTCCCATTGGTTAAGTAGATTGGAAGCAAGCGGAAAAGATATTTTGTATATTTCGAATCGTACAATGACAAGTCTTGATTCTCTCCCTGGAAGTTGTAAAGTTGCAGCGAAAAATCCTGTTTTCCAGTTTGAACTGGATGCGTGTCCTTCAACTCTGGAGGTAATTATGTTTAGTGAAGAAATATTGTCCGATGTACGTCTGAATTTATTGAATCTGACAGAAACTAATCTGGTCCGATATACACTTAACAATAATATGGTTATTACATACAAATGTGTCGCCTCATTTAGAGCGACCAAGGGGTACGAGTGCATATCGGGCATCGCACCCAGCGGGGCCGACTGAGTCTCGATGGGAACTCGTCCTCGTAGGCAACTTGCCTTCTCTATCTTAAGGTTACTGTTGGAGTTAAATAACTCCTTTACACAAGTCAGTTCGTCTTTTAAGTAGTCTAACTCCCGACTAAACACATACATCCACCAAGCTTCAAACCAGTCCAAAGTTGTTTATAAATCCGTTTATTGTCGATTATCCAGCAAAGTAATACAGCACACGGCGCTTCAGAACAAATGCTTACCGATTTAGTCAATCAAGTCTGTTACTTATATAGCTTGATTACCTGTGCCCTAGATAGGTTGTTTTATGTTTAGGTGGAATTTGTTGTTCAAAAAGTAGTTATGTTTATTTTAAATTTTTTTTGAATTTCAGTCATATGGCTTTATGGCCTAAATGACGTGATTAATGACACAACTGTAATGTCGCTACCTATAAAGGCTAGCAATTCTCCACCAGCTAACGGCTCAACAAGTTTTTCCTGCTAAATTGTTCGATTAGGTCGTGGCCTAAACCGGGAATTAGCTCATTTCTTCGATGCCGCTTTGTTTGAGATTACAACTTGGTCATGCGTTGAATGCGTGATTTCAATGAATTTGGTTTTAACTTCCGACCATAAATTAGTTATAAGTTTTAGGGCCTTTTTTCTTTGTAAACATGTATTGTGCAACGACACCACTGACGCAACCTCAGTCAACAGATAAGTTTCGTGTAAGAAGAGGCTTCCATTATCTTCACTCACTTTGCACGTTAATGACGTCATCGTTGTTAGAGTCGTTGACCTATTTTCAAAGCGGTAATATTTGACTTCAGTCATAACTTAAAGACGTCACTCACGTTGTGAATAGTTTTTGCGTAATTTGTGAGTGCACGTATAATGAGTTGCGATTTTCTTGATATTTTCTCTGAATTACTTTCGTAGAAAACTTAAATCAACCTAAGTTTTGTAAACGAACTTAGCAATCAGGCATTTTAATCTTGACTGAGATAAAGTACGCCATAAACCTTCAAAAAACATGTAACAATTTTCATTATCGACCAACTGATAAGAGCATAGTCTTCATTATTAATTATTCAAACAAAAATATACTTTACATGTTTTTGAAAGAAATCCCAAAGCAACGTAAGCATCATGTACCAAGTTCGCAATTACAAATTTACCACTCAAGTTGTGAGACGGACAACTTACAATCCACTCTGGGAAATATCGTGCTTTATTCCAGGAATGTTAAACAGAGATATCAAAACTGCTTCTGGAGCAATATCAACTAAACTGTACGCATTGTAATATATTTACTTTTTTAGTTTGGTGAAATTCATGTTTTTGTTGAAACTTAACAGGAAAGAAAGTTATCTTTCTTGATATGACTTCACATCGTAGTGTCGGGAATATTACGATCAGATTTGAGTTGTTTAGTGACGAGCAAATGAAAAATCCACTCAGATCAAATTCAATCGTCCAAGTTCCAAACTTCGTTTACGCTAAGGTTGATTCGGCCAGTGGAAGTGGAAAGTTTCACACATCTCTAAGGGTATGTTTGTTCAATAATAATTTGAAATAAAAATGTGTCAGTATTCTGTGCATGATTAAGGCTCTGCTGGTCATAAGTTAAGTCGTAGAAGTGTGGCCTAAAATACACATATATACGTTCACACACGGTAAAAATTTTATGCTAAATAAATCCATTCATCAATGAATTTCTCGAAGTCAAGTTTGTGAATAAATTAACTTTTAATACAAAAACTTTGTTGACCATTCTACTCCTTTATTAATAAACTTACGTCACAAGTTGGCTGACCCTAAAGGCGCTTGCCGTTATTGGAACTGACAAGACGTTGTTTATTTATGTATGGTTTCTATTATATATGTTAGGAAATTTTTTTTGCATAATTTGTGATAGGATTCCATGTTTAGCCACTGTTTTAATCAAACTCTATTTGTCAGTTAAAATCGTGTTGGGTGAGCAACCGGGGTTCTGATGAAGGAGGTTTGAAATATGAACTCATCACAGAAAGGTAAAAATGTCGACGAAAAAAAACTTCCAAATACATTCCTGTCAATTATGTTCAAGTGAAAGTGATTTAAGAATGTCAGAAAACATAAGCATGAAATTTAACATATTTCCAACCTTACACACTATTTCTCATTTAAATTCAGTGTTTGTTTAACTTCTATTTCATGCCACAATATTCACACAGGTCTATAGAAATTTGTTTTATTCTTGCTCAAAATGTTTGAAGGCATCTTATTAGAGATTTGTTCGTGTGAAAATAAAAAAGTTTAAAGTTAAAATCATATTATCGCAGTTGCAAAGTAGTCCACGAGATGGAGTCAGAAGATTCAATCGTAATATTGAGAAACTACCAAAGCACTTTCGTATCTTTCAAGTTTCGCTCATTCGTGTGGAACAACGTGTCTGTGAACGAACAATCACTGTACGCTCACTGTTACGTGCAATTATGCGACAACACTTCTGATGGTTGTCAACAACCGGTGAGGTTTTATACACAGTAACATATTGGTTGTTTTGCACAAATAAAAAACTAATTTTACGATACTTTCGGATTAGTAATTATGGAAATACATAGCAATATAAGATAATACTTTTACATATGTGTTTTACAGGATTGCTCACAAAGACGTGAACGGCGATCAGTGGATGCGGATATAGAAGAGATTTTAACGGTTGGACCATTCTACGTTTCAGCTCCGGATTTGTGTGGAAAGGTGAGGTGGCACAAAGTTTAGATACCTCGGTATATTGTGTGATAAAAATATGCATCAGGCCAAACTGCGCGACGAATGCAAGCCAAGTTTATAGCATGTAGGTAAGTGGTACAAGGAGATATGTGTAAACAGGGTAATCTACTTGGAAACAAAATTTTACAGGCTGTTTTCCGATGACGTAATAGATTAACATGCAATCGCAACTAAATTTAAAATTAATGTTGAATTTGTAACAAAAACGTAGTCTGCCAGTCTTGCAATATTGCATGATACAAAAGCAGAATAAACTTGGTTCGATCTTTCGAATGCAATTTCATAATTGTTCGCCAACCAAATATAGATTTTGTTTAAGAGGTCAATTCTTCGCAAATGAAATGTTTCCCGTTAATTGAGCAACTACAAAATTTATGCATATTGTAGGAAAATGGTGGATGTTCAGATTTCTGTAACGATGAACTTGGAGTTGTTCAATGTTCTTGTTTTAAAGGCCGCTATCTCTGGAATGACGAAAAAACTTGTATTGGTGAGAATACAGTTTAGATAAATATTATCATTTATTATACCTCGTTTTTCATACAGAGATATGTTGGATTCTGGTGATATATCAATTCTAGTTATTATCATTCATATTCTTACCAAGCAATTTGCGACAATGATTAATATTTTTCTTATGTTTTAATAAATTTGTGTGAGTTAATATTCACCATACTTATCTAACTTTACCCATGGTATGTGCATGTGTGCAGATGTGGAAGAAGCATTGAAATCTGAAGGTTTGCAACACATAAAAGGTGTTTACATATCAGTTGGATTCATCGTTCTCCTGCTTGTTATGGTGCTGGGGATGATTGCTTGGTTTATAAGAGGAAGATTCAACGAGAGAACTGATCGTAGATCGTTGCAGTCGAAGACATACATGTACATCCCTGCCAAATAACTGATCGTATGCTGCCAAGTTGTATTTGTATTAAACACGTGCATGAATACTTGACTAACTGAGTTTGTGTAACACGTTGTAAATACAAGTCATCATATCTATGTACAATTTTGATTTATGTCGTCACACAGAATATGGGAATCTAAGATAATGGCACACATGAGATCTGTACTTCATTGTTCATGTTGCGATGTAATCTTGTCAATGGATTTGTCGTATTTCAAGTTTATTAGGTTACGAAACAACAACCTTAGTTGATGGTTTGATGCTTATGAGTATCCTATAAAGAACAATGGTAATGAAACGGTAAAATGACCACAAATCAAATCGATTGTATGTCACGCGAAATGTGAACAATATCCACCAGAAATAAGAAATATTCAGAATGCATGTGACGTTAGGTGGACACACGGCAGTGCTGGCCAAAGCAAAACGCAATATATGACAAGAAAACGGCAAGCCGAAGCCCAGTTTGGGCTACGAAGTATTTTTACGTTGTTTCATCCCATTATCAAGCAAGCGCCGATATACTATTGGATTTATTGGAAAACCCACCGGATCACGATAAGTACAATTCACTAAAGCAACGGTTAATAAACACTTACGACTGCTCGGATTATGAAAGAGCGCATAAACTGTTACATACATCTGAACTTGGAGACCGATCTCCAGCAGAATTAATGAATGAGATGCTGTCATTGTTAGGTCGCCGTAAGCAGTGTTTTTTTCGTTATATCTTTCTGCAAAGGATGCCCGAAGAAATACGAATTATACTCGCAAAAGAAGATTTTGACGACCCACGTGTTTTGCACAACGTGCTACCATTCTATGGAAGGCAAGGGCCGAGGAGTGCTATGCGTTCACGGCTGCCGCAAAGGTAGACAAGCGCAACGCGCTCGCGGCGTCTCCACGTGCATCTACATGCACTGCAGCAAGTCAGAAACTGAGGTAAGCGTTTTTCCGGCTTCACATCTTGCTCGTCAACAGCAAGCTAAAGGAATCAAGTTAATTGCAGCTAACGGAAACTAACGGCAGCTAACGGCAGCTAACGGCAGCTAACGGCAGCTAACGGCAGCTAACGGCAGCTAACGGCAGCTAACGGCAGCTAACGGCAGCTAACGGCAGCTAACGGCAGCTAACGGCAGCTAACGGCAGCTAACGGCAGCTAACGGCAGCTAACGGCAGCTAACGGCAGCTAACGGCAGCTAACGGCAGCTAACGGCAGCTAACGGCAGCTAACGGCAGCTAACGGCAGCTAACGGCAGCTAACGGCAGCTAACGGCAGCTAACGGCACGGCAGCAGGATGAATACTTTTGGGAAAAAGATGCTCAAACTCGCAGCAGGCAAATTTCGTTGAAAATGCATACTTGCCGCTGTATCGCAACCTCTTCTGGGAGCCGACTTTCTGCGTGCACATTCCTTGCTGGTAGATCTACGTCACAGTTGCCTTGTTCATTCATAATCGTTCGCCAGCATTCCTACAAAACATAACAAATCGTCAAACATTTTCAAATTGACCACATCTACTGGCGTTTTTACAAATCTTGTCTCACGATTTCCGTCTTTAACCGCACCGAAGTTTTCCAGCATTGCCCCCAGACACAAGGTCCAGCATCGCATTTGCGCTAATGGACCACTGGTTCATGCAAAGGCACGTCGTTTATCCCCCGAAAAGCTTGCAATCGCTAGAGCGGAGTTTTCCGAGATGCTTCAAATGGGGATCATTCGTCGTTCATCTGGTCCTTGGGCCGCACCACTACATATGGTACCAAAGTCATCAGGTAAAATTCGCTCCTGCGGTGACTACCGCCGCGTAAATGTGTTTACCCAGCCAGATCGCTACAGCATTCCGCATATTCAGCACTTTAACATCGCGGTTGTCCGGCGCCAAGGTATTTTCTAAGATCGATCTAGTTCGGGGCTACCACCAGGTAAAGACATCCAAAAAAATTGCTATCATAACTCCGTTTGGATTGTTTGAATTCCTAAGAATGCTTTCGGCCTAAATAATGCAGCCCAGACTTTCTAACGGCTTATAGACCAGGTTTGTCAATCTTTACCATTTGTTTTCGTTTACCTGGACGACATACTGGTGACCAGCACTTCCCCAAGTCAATATAAATTACACCTGGCCTTCTAATCAACTTTAACAAATGTGTTTTTGTAAAAAACAAATCCAGTTTCTAGGTCATTTGGTTGATGCCGAAGGCTCAAAACCTTTGCCCAGTAAAGTGGAAGTCATAGAAAAATTTCCTCGGCCCACCACGGTTAAAGGTTTGCAGAGATTTGCTGGAATGATAAACTTTCATAACAGATTTATTCCTTCTGCCGCAAGTATCATGTCCCCATTTATAATTCCATGTCAAAAAGGAATGCTCAGCTGCAGTGGTCTCGTGATTTGGGATGTGCTTTCAACGCAGCAAAACTTGCACTGGCAAATGCAACGAAACTTAACCACCCACATCGTGATACCACAGTCGCCCTGACTGTTGATGCATCCGATAGGGCTGTAGGACCGGTGCTTGAACAGCATATAAACGGGGTTTGGAAATCTCTTGCATTTTTTAGCCGTCATTTGCGTGCTAACGAGATGAAGTACAGCTCTTTCGACCGAGAGTTGCTGGCGGCTTATCTGGTTATTCGCCATTTCCGATACTTTTTGGAGGGCCGCATATTTACCCTCCACACCGACCACAAATTGTTGACCTTTGCGTTACAAAGGGCGGCGGATCCATGGTCAGCAAGACAACAGCGCCACTTGTCCGCCACATCCGAATATACAACGGACCTTCGTCATGTACAAGGCAAATACAATCGTCTTGCTGATACATTATCCAAAGCAGTGATTGGCTCCATTCAAAATCCTGCAATCAATCTGGATCACATTGCTCTTACCAAAGCACAGCATGTTTCACAAGTTGGGAGGCGCTTGGTGACATGGAAAAATTTCTCTTATAGCGTAAGTCAGTGTTTCCCACCGGTGGTACTTATAACCAAAGTCGCCTGAAACGTTCGATCAGAGCAAAATATTGTAAATAAAATAAAATCAGAACCGAAATGTGAAACTTTCTGCCCCCAGGCTTCCGTGCACATATTGTTACGTCATTTTGTCTGACACGCGACTGCAATTTCGCTCTTTCTGCATTCGGGCAACTTTGAAACGTAAATTCCTATGCAAGCCGTTTGTGACGTTGAAAATTTCCTGAAAGGCTTTTTGATATTTTCTGTAAAATATTATCTTCTGTCAAGTCGTCATGTAAGGTATTGACGTGAATGTGGATTTGTTCTCTTAATAAAAATGACCTGTTTCTATTACTTTTGTTGGTTGTGCTGCAAGCGACGATTTAGAATAAAATTGCTCTTGCAAGTAAAACGTTTGCGCATCACCTCTGTTGCGATGTCTGCTTATATTATAGAAAGTGTGAAGCATTCAATATTCTGTGCATGGATGCGCGTTGAAATCACCTCATGTTTATTCACATATTCATGATGTCATGCAGTTCCTGGTACAAGATTAATCTCAGGTTGTTTGGTGGGAGACGAGATTGGATGATAAAGTAGGTGCTTGGTACTGCGTGTCGCGATTGCTAAAAGTAGCAACAACTTCACCTCATGTGGTTGGGAAGTTACCTGCTGCGTGTTTAGTGGTAATGCAGTTTTTCTATAAAGCCGGTGTCTTGCAGCTGTTTTTCCGCATTCAGTTGTCTGGGACAGGAAGGTGTCGAGGGACAGGTAAAGAAAAGTGAAAAATGTCATTCAGACAACTTCAAAGAAATTGCCGGTTAACATTGGTATCTCACATTGTAATCTTATTAAGCAACTTCTTAAAGTGTATGTGACACGGAAAAATAAAACATGTTAATAGTTAAACTAAGAGATGGTCATAACTTTACACAAAAACATTAGCAGCATTCCTTAACACCTCAATTACACACACTTTGGAAAACAAGAAACAGAATTAAACACGACACACGAACAATCAACGACATTTCCCGGCATTTGGTTTCATCCTTCAAAACCTCTTTTAGCTAGCTATCCAAAGGAACAGGGGCAACCTCTTTCTCGAGGAAGTCTTGGCCGATGTTGTTAATGCCACACCCAACCAATGAAACGCAGACTCCGCTCTCTAGCGTCCACTCCCGGATAAAACCTCCATATTTCTCCACGTTACTACAACGTTGTGTTTTTCGTCTTTTCTTTTGGATTGTATATGTTGTAATTTGCAACTACAGGAATATTTAAGACAAATACCCTGCAATAAGCCAAAACTATTGGCAAACTCTCCTCAGCGCACATCTGTGGACTTTATTGTAGGAGTCATTTGACTAGTTTTGTGACAGCGATCGTCAACTCCTTTTTCTGTGTACTTGTACTTAATGTCTTATTGTTTATTTCTCGTTAATATTGTTCCAAGTCTTTTACTCGGGTCACCATATGGACCACAGCGATCTATATCAGTGGCTTCCACATTACCACACAATATTACCTTCGCCGATGCATGTTTTTGTGACATTACTAAGAAAAAACTTTCGTCGGTTACGAGGATCCACAGAGTTAACCAGGGCGTCGTTGGACCCGAACGAGCTCGCGAAATGATCCAAGTCTTTCGCGTCCAAATAAGGTTTATTTAAAGGATCATGTATCTTATATTTTTGGCATATACGCTTACGCCCACTCTCAATACTCCGCTCCAGGGAAAACCAAATTCCATAACCATAGAAATCACAACCAGCGATAAAGTTGTCAGTCCCACTCACGGCTGTTCAAAATGGCTCAAAAAACATAACCAGCAAAGTCCTCTTCTGGCTCCTTAGCTGGTGTGAGAAGATATATGATGACGAACGATACAAGACCATTCCTATATCGGGGATTCCCGCACAAATGTCTCACGGCCTCGTTTTTGAAAACCTTATTTCGATGTTTTTGGTTGTAATGATGTTTACACGCTTCGAGCGAGAAAATCACGCCGTCACGGCATGACGCCGGCTGGTGTGAATCCCCCGCCGCTTCGAAACCGCGTCGCCAGCCGTTAACCGCGTCTGGTGTGAATCCCGCTTAACTCTACTTTATTGGTTGTTCGTTTGAAACCTAATTCTGAATCAAAATGCTTCGAAATTATTAACGAATTATTAACGCACCAAAGTCAATATGTACAGCCCCGCCCGTTCTTGTCTGGTGCTTTTTCTGCGGGTAATTTTTGCAATCATGTAGTCAACATACACGTATTTATACATGTATTCGCATATAGGCCTAACATTGCATAATGTGGTAGCCCATGTATGTGCATGTCACTAATGATCCATAGGTAGTTTGAATGATCCAACTTATGTATCAGGACAAGAGCTATAGTATTATTGATCAGCATTCCGATTGCGCATTAATAAACC
Source organism: Ascidia mentula (assembly GCF_947561715.1). Lineage (NCBI taxonomy): Eukaryota > Metazoa > Chordata > Ascidiacea > Phlebobranchia > Ascidiidae > Ascidia > Ascidia mentula. Next base: position 21,227,933 of record NC_138570.1, on the reverse strand, counting down.
TATATAAAAAAGTTGTCCTCTGTTGAGAAAGATTGCCTGAATCAGTGACGCGTGACTGTGACGTCACATAATGCGTGTTGTAACGCTCGTGCTTGGTTGATTACCAGTGTAACGTATTTGTGCAGTAGATCGCCCATGCATCAACATTATTTTAACAAAACGGCAACACGTACGTCTCCTCTTTTGCTTTTGTGATATATATTTCTTGAACTATTTTTGCAATACAAAATCACTCTACCTTGAATCGTTGTGGGAAAACACAGATCCGCTCCGTTGTCGCAATCATTAACTTCGTCCCACAATAGCTGTTGTGGAAGATGACAATATTTTCCACTTCTCCAGCAGAAAAAGCCACCACCGTTTACCCATTCGTCATCTTCAGGGCAACCGTTGCACGAATCACCATCGCATAAAGTTGCACGTGGAACTCACGTGCTGCTGTTCTCACATTTGTAATGACTCGGACAACTGAGGTCACAAGGTGTCAAACCGTGACACGTGACCGTTTCGTTGCAAATATAATCTCGGTGGATTGAGCAGGATGGCTTTCTCCCAGAGACCTGACAACCAAAGTTATTAAATGCAAACATGTGAAAATTTCCTTGAAATTGTTACATGGGTTATATTTGAGTTTTCTAAATATTTTATCCACAAGGGAAATGACAACGATGTGATATAAACATAGAAACTAACAATACGATTTATACACAGAAACTGACGATATCATACAAGTATGTAAACTAACAACTAGATACAGCGTAAGAAAGAATGCAGTTTGTTTATGGCATATCTTATCAATAGTGTGATATATCAACAAATATTTCGCACTGATCTGCTTACGGATCATTTAACCGCAAACTGGAAGTTATGCCAAGTTATTTTAATTGTTTTCAGTATCATGAATAAACTTTTTTGCGTACGTAGAATTGGAGTGAGATTGAAAATCACCAAAAATTTGCACCTGATTTGAAGTTTGCTTTTCCTTTCACTCGACTCATCTTCTTTATCATCGCAGTCGTTAAATCCGTCGCAAAAATTCTCAGCCGAAATAACTTTGCCGTTTTTGCAAGCAAACTCTGGAAAACATAAATATCTTGTTACTTACCCCATAAGTTCATCGTTTAAGAATTACGACTGGAACATTTCCGTATTCCGTAGAAAGTAAATTGACTTGTTTGTTTAATGATATATGGCAACAACTTTGTGTTGTGAAGTGCTACATTTTACTAAATACGTATATTTTTTAATTTATATGGAGCAGAGACATTTGCAACTTGCACACAGACAATATTTTCGCATATTACTGTAAATCCTCGTCAAAAACAAAATTATCTCAAAGAACGTTTTTACCTTTTTCCTCCACGCCATCAAATCTTCCGATTGGAAGAAATCCAAAAAAGAGCAGCAGCAACATTAAGTCCCAATGCATGTTAATTCTCATCTACAATGTGATTCCTCCAACTAGATTAGACTCAAAACGGCAAATTGTTTGAAAAATAGATCAATTATTCAGCTGCTAAAATTTAAAATGCACAGTTTTCAGGACCAATTCTTTGAATTGGGAACTATAGATCCTGTGCGGAAGACATCTGCGCAAAGTAAACATACTTTTATTTGTCCTGGTGAAAAAACCAGCTTTTAAACTAGCTGGATCAACTCAATTTATATGGGTAACAGAGCCACTGTTTGACCAAATTTGCTTTGTTTATTCTCACGTTGTTTTAGGTTGACTTTTCCCTCTCTCGTCTTTGTTTTGAAGTCTTCAACTACACGAAAAGCTTCGATTGCTTCCAGATCGCATTTTGCTCGCAAACCATACCAAGGTTGTTCAGGAGGTGTCCGTATGCTTGATATTCTGAATCTGCTTTAAACTTCATTGATGGTTGCTTTCGTCAATTGGCAGGAATCGATTAAATCAAAACTCCGTTTGTGGGCCTGAATACATTCGGTCACTTGCCCAGTGCGTAGTTTGTTACATTCTGTACTTGTTGGAGAAAATCACTAATCAAGATAATGACGTATTCCTCGACAATAGGTTTGCCTGAATATGAATGTGTTTCCCTTCTGTAGCACCTTTTCCTCGTTAAAACATTTTATTGCACATACAACAAGAAACAAACACACAATGATGGTAAGGTTGAAATAAGTGCTAACTATGTCATCGTAGTGAATATATTTGGCCATTATAGGCTTATATATACGCACAAGACATAGGTGCAACGTTGAGACATACTAAACATATTCTGCGATGGTATAGATGTGATAGTCAGATAAAAGCATGCCAGTGTCAAGGACAAAAATAAATATTAAGACAATCCTATGACTGATGTTAGTTTCAGTATTGAGGTATGCTGTCCACCAACCTCCCGGCACGCAAAATGCGGGGGCAAACATATGCAAATGCAAACTAACGTGTTTGTGGGCTTTTGTGGTTGGGTTTAGCCAAAAATTTCGTCTGAAATGATTTGAGACTGAAAGAATAGATAGTATTCAACAACTACACCCTATTTTCATATGGTTTTTCACCCTATTTTCATATGGTCCACTATTTAAGAGAAAGAAGAGTATGGCTTTCCAGATATCACCGCCGGAATGCTTTGATTTCAACAAGCTGGAATGCTGGAGAACATCGATTCGCAGGTTTGAAAGCAACAGATCAGCATCTAAATTGCCTGACGAATCAAGTAAAAAGTAAACTGATACACTAATATACCTTATCGGCGATAAGGTCGATGATATTCTGCACTCTTTTGGTATTTCTAATGAAGAAAATTAAAACGTACGACATTGTAAAACGAAAGTTTGATGAATACTTTGATTTTCGTAAGCATGTAATTTATGAACGATGCCAGTTTAATTCACGAGCGCAAAGACCTGGGGAATTTATTGATGAATTTATAACTTCACTATTTTCACTAGCCCTAAGCTGCAATAATGACGAACTAAAAGAATAATAATAAGAGAGATCGTATTGTGGTTGGGTTGCTTGACAAAAGTTTGTCTGAGCGATTGCAACTAGATCCTAATCTAACTTTGAATAAAGCAGTCAACACATGCAGAAACACTGGGATTGTGAAAAGGCAGCAGGTGGAACTGCGTCGCACATCGCATTCTTATGCCGACCTGGAGTGAGATTTTATTTATACACCAAGATTTATTCGGGATTTGGAAAATTGACACCCACTTGTGATATAAAACTCATGAATTCAGCAAAACCATTTTGTCTCACTTCACGTCGCTGAGTGCCACTTCCTTTACATGATAACGTAACAACGGAACTAAAAAGAATGGAAGAAATTGGAGTTATTTCTCGTTTACTTTAACCAACTGATTGGTGCGCCGGCATGGTTGTTGTCCCAAAGAAAAACAAACTAAGAAATATGTGAAGACTACACTCACTTAAATAAACATGTTTATCGTGAACGACTGATGCTGCCTACTGTAGATGCAACACTTGCTCGCCTATCCGGTTCTAAATATTTTTCTAAATTGGATGCTAATTCGGAATTTTGGCAAATTCTACTCTCAAAAAAGGTTCTGTTTTAATACATTACCTTTCGGTATATCCGTTCTGTTCAAACGCATTTTCAAAGAAAATGTCACAAATATTGGACTCACTTCAGAGAGTTTTGCGCACATGGACGAGAACGACGAGCGTTTGATGGGAGTCTTGTCGCGCCTACTGCAGGCTGGAGTAACGTGAAATGCAGATAAGTGTATTTTTTCTGCTAAACTAATCAGTTTCTTAAGTCGTATCATTCATGAAAATGGTATTTATCCAGATCCTTATGTCCATCCTTCTCTTCTGTCTAGTAGACCATGGGAAAAAGTAGGAACACATTTGCTGCATTTCTAAGGTAAAATATATCTATTGGTCATAGATTACTTCTCGAGGTTTATTGAGTTGTCCCTTCCTGCTCATAGCACGAGCTCATCGGACATTATCAGTCACTTTAAGTCTATATGTTTTTCCCGCCATCGAATTCCACATATGGTGACGTCGGATAACAGCCCGCAATACAATTCCTGTATTTTTACTATTTCGCCAACGAATGTGGCTTCATTCACCCGACCAGCAGCCCACTATCCACGAAGCAATGGAGAAGCGGAGAGGACTGACGGTAAAATGTCTACTAAGGCGGTAGACATTTTACCGTCAGCCCTCTCCGCTTCTCCATTGACGGGAAAATGTCTACTAAGCAAAGCCGAAGGCCCCCATTTGGCGTTACTTTCTTACCGTGCTACAAAGTTGGTTTCCGGATTCAGCCCAGCGGAGTTATGTGAAGACGGTTGAAGACGACAATTCCGTGATGGACGTCGTCCCTTGTCCTGGTCTTATTTATCGAGTTTCAGAGCTAAAGATCTCGAAATCTAGAAAAATCAAAAGCAAAATTACGACAAGCGACATCGGGTACGGCCTCTGTGACCGAAATTAGCTTGTCTTGGGCCTAGGCTACTCTGCACTAACGGCCTATCGCAGAGGCCTTGAGTCACACGACCAAGGTGGCTATTTTTGTAATACAATAGAAAAACGCTAATAGGTATAAAAAGAATAAAACAATAAAAGCGCGAATAAAACAACGTTTGTTCTAAGACTGGCACAAAATACACATTCCACTACGACTAGCGTTCATCAGCAATTACCACATAATATCTCCCACCAAAAACAGTGTTTACCACACGCCACCACCAGAGAACTGTCTGGCTTTTCGCTCATTATTTCTCTCGCCAGCGCTTGACCAATCATTTCTGCCCGCGTTTGCCACGCAAGCTTGATCACTCGGGCATATTAAACCGAGTAAATTGCAAAATAATTACAAATATATTATAAAGGTGAGTGTGAAAAGTAAACAAAGAAAAACATGTGAGTTAAAGTGAAGGTGAAGTGAAAATACAAAAAGAAATAAAGCGTGTGAAAAACAAAACGAACAAAGACGTTTACACCCCCCACGTTAAAAAATGTCCTACTCCGTTACGACGCTTGATAAAATTTGGTTTGTCGCCGATTTCGCTGTGGCCGGCTATCATTCATTGTCGCCGCAGCATTATTTATGTCGGCGCCCAAACCTTGACCCACGTCCATAAATGGCCGCGTAGGCAACCCTGTATCCTGCGCAGTGGGTGCGTCCGTGCGTGTTTCGCTTTGTGGTGTGTAGATAACAAAATTGTCTGTGTCGTGCAGCCCGAGCTCATCCGGCTGCGTGTTTCGGCGTTCTTTTTCATGGTAAGGCATGTTTGCCTTTTTCAAGCGGTTGAAATGTACTTGCTGCTGTTTGCCATCCTCTCCTTCAATAAGGTAATTCACCATACCGTGTTGCTCAATAACTTTAAAAGGGCCTTTGTATGGTCTGATGAATTTTCGGCACTCGCCAGGCGGAACCACCGGATTCTCCAACAGAACGATGTCGCCTTTCTTGATTTCGTCTCCATGCCGTCGTCTATTGTATTGTTCTTGCATGTGAACTCGTTGGGTCGTCAGGGTTTCTCTGGCTACTTCCTCAGCCAGCCGCAACCAAGCTCGTAGCCCATCCAAATAAACCAGCGGAGTCGTTGCCACTTTGTGATCTGGAGAAATGAGATCGGCGGGTAGGCGCAGTTCGTGTCCTGTAAGTATAAAGTGAGGGGATACCCCCGTGGTTTCATGCCGGCTTGCGTTGTACGAAGCCACCACTGCCTACAGTGCTTCATCCCATTGTTTATTATCGCGTTGGACGTAATTGCGGAGCATTGTTATGATGGTGCGGTTGTTGCGTTCGACTCCCCCATTGCTCGCGGGGTGATATGGCGTCGTTCGGGTCTTTTTACAACACATCAACCTCACCAGTTCTGCAAATAATTTGCTTTCGAAATTCCCCCCTTGATCGGAGTGAATTACCTCAGGTACCCCATGTACCGTTAGCCACCTGTGAAACAAAATGCTCGCTGTTTCATGTGCGGTTTGATGCCGCATAGGCCACGCTCTGACATATTTTGTGAATAAATCACAAGCGACTAGGATATACTGGTATCCTGTCCTGGTTAACGGAAGTGGACCAAGCACATCAATCTCAACGCGTTGCATCGGTCGCATTTCTTGTGATGGAACTAACGGTGCTCGGGTGGTAGTGGTTGGTTTCTTGTTTCGTTGACAGTGTTCGCATTTACGGCAATAAGCCTCGGTCTCTTCTCTCCATTTCAGCCAGTAAAAACGCTGTGACAGTTTGCTCAGGGTTTTAGCCATTCCCAAGTGTCCCCCGCCGTGTACCTGGTCGTGGCACGCGGACAGCACTTCGCTGCGCATGGCAAAGGGTACCAACACTTTCTGAACATCGTTTAAACCTGGCACCGCACCAGGGTCTGTAATGAATAGCACCCCACCGTGACATGAGAGCCGCTCGAAAAGGCTCCATAAGTGTTTTGTCTCTGCCGACAGGCGTTTGACGTGGCGAAAAGACGGCCTTATACCCTGTTGCACCCATTTTACTACAGGACGCAAACTTAAGTCCCCATACTGCGCTTCTGCTACATGGGTGGACTCATACCCGTACTCCGCCTTTAAATCAAGTGCAAGTACCTCTTCCAATGATTCATCCTCACGAACTGTGTAAGGGAATCCGTCATCTTCCGGTTGTCTCCGGCTAAGCGCGTCTGCGTTTGTGTGCTTCTTTCCGGGCCGGTGTTGAAGATCAAAATTGTAACTAGCCAGGTGTTCAACCCATCGAGCACATTGTCCATAGAGTTCCCTGGATCTCCACAGCCAGCGAAGGGATGAATGGTCTGTGCGCAACAAAAATTTCGATCCGAGCAAATAACTGCGATACAACTTAGTCGCAATTATGACGGCGAGTTGTGGAATAATGCTTTTCAGCTTTGCTCAATGATCTACTGCTGTAAGCGATCACATGCTCCTTACCGTCAATTTCCTGACCGAGAACACAACCTACGGCTGTGTCCGAGGCATCGGTGTCCAACACGAAGGGTCGGCTAAAGTCGGGATACTGTAGGACTGGAGCTGTTGTCAGAATTCTTTTCAGTCTGGCGAACGCCTGCTGGCAACTGTCCGTCCAGACAAAGCGACGTCCCTTTTCTGTCAATTTGTGCAAGGGGGAGGCAATACGAGCGTAATCTTTAACAAACTTTCTGTAATACGATGTAAGACCCACAAATTGACGCACCTGTTTTAGAGATTTTGGTACTGGCCAATCTTTAACTGATCGTACCTTATCGGGGTCGCATCATATTCCATGTTTTGACACTATGTGGCCAAGGAATCGCACTTCATCTTTGAACAGGTCGCACTTCGTGGGCTTTAGTGTAAGTCCAGCCGACTCTAGGCGTGAAAGAACATCTTCAAGACGCTGCATGTGTTCGTTGAAATTTCTACCATAAACAATCACATCGTCTAAGTATGCGAGTGTTCCTTGCCACTCTATATCCTGCAGCACAATATGCATTAGGTGTTGGAAGCTTGCCGCTGAGTTGCATAATCCCATAGGCATCATGGTGAATTCAAACAAACCCATGTGACTGGCAAAGGCTGTCTTCTCCCTTGATTGTTCGTCCATGGGGATCTGCCAGTAGCCAGATTTTAGATTAAGTGTGGAAAAGAAACGTGACCCAGACATTTCATCCAGGCTATCATCAACCCGGGGAATAGGGTAACTGTTTTTTTTGGTTGCTTCGTTTACTTGTCGATAGTCGACGCAAAATCGTAACTCACCAGACTTCTTTTTCACCAGAACAATCGAACTTGACCATGGCGAGGTTGAAGGTCTCACGAGTCCTTGGCTTCGCATTTCGTTGATGATCTTCTCAACCTCCGTTTTATGATGGATGGACATTCTTCGAGGATGTTGACGGATTGGTGCCGCATCCCCGGTGTCGATCGAATGTCGAACAAGATCAGTCCGGCCTAGGTCAAAGTTACATGTCGAAAATGCTTTTTGATGGCGACGAAGAAGTTTCAAAACATTCTCCCTCTGGGTTGCTGACAACCCATCTCCGATACTCACGCCTTGGTGAATGCATTCCCAACTTTCTTCATTGGTCGGTGTCTGTGCATAGGAGATATTGCAAACTTCCTCTGTAGGTTGCACACTGCTATCTTCAACAACAACACACCATTCCGATAATGGACATGCAACGTTGCCAAAAGCGTGTACTGGAATCGCGACAGCAACCCTAGTTGCTGATGGTACTAGGATTGGGTCATCGGTAAAATTGGCTATACGTATGTTTACCTCATTTTTCCGCACAGTTGAAACACAGTTCGCTGTACAGAGTCCAATCTTTTCTGTAAACCCCGGTCTTCGCGCAATATACACTTCAAAGTCGGGGATGTCTTCTTTGCGGGCGTCAAGGTGGTAACGACATGTGGCCCACACCTCCGACATTGGAGAGACTTCTGTGGCATCGGTCACACAAATATCTCTGGTACGTTGTACGAAAGACGACGAGAGTAATGGCACCTTAGCACGGCCCGCTGTCAACAAATTTTGGTCGTAACACACACTGCAGCGGTTCTTCTGCAGAAAATCCAAACCCAAAATTAAGTGGTGAGCGACGCCCGACGCGACATATAAACACGTGGGAACATCTAGCCCTCCCAGTTTAACATTTACAGTGATTTTCCCAATAACTGAAACCAAACTACCGTTAATTCCAGAAAAACGTTCGTTTTGGCCCAGCGGGGAGATTTTGAGGCGATCATTGTTCAACGTCTCTAAACACTTTTGGCTAATCAAAGAGACACTTGAACCAGTATCAACTAAAGCACATACCGGCTCTGAAGCGATAGAAATGTTGACAAACCGTACTAATCGGGGTTTGGTGGGATTCTCGCTCGTGTTCTGATTATTGGTAGGATTCGAAGTTTTGGGTTCGGTGTCCTTCAAACATACACTTGCTTTTGCCTCTTGGGTCACAGGGGTACCAGGTCTTTTATTGAAATTCCTGCGAGGCGTAAAACTGGTATGAAAGCCGCGCTTACCTTGCATTGGGCAAAATCTCGCTCCAACCTGTCTGCCATCTGATGTGGTGTTGGTTTCCCCAATCGCTGCACCTCGCGGCGTACAAGCTCAATGTCCTTCTGGAGCGCGGACACAGTTTTTTTGAATTCTCGAACGCTGATGTCTGCATCCTTTTCCGGTTGTTTTGATATTGATGGACCTTGAACATCACGACGACACACGCCTAAAACCTGGGACATTTCCGGTACATGCGTGGACAAGACCATCTGAGCGGCCGTCCAAAAGTCCCGTTTATATTCCAACCGTTGCGGCAGGGATCTGGCCATGTGCTGGTCCAACATGCCAACAAAGAGTAATGAATATAACACCTCATTTTTAACAGCCTCCTCCGTAGGATAAGCCTTGTCGCCAAGAGCTTTCAAAGCATACACAAAGTCCTTAATGCTTTCCTGTGGCAAATGCCGCCGGCCAAACAACATTGCGCGTGTTTCATGGAGGCGCGAGTGGTCAGAACCTTGCTTTAGGGCGCGGCTAATTAACTCATCGTACTTCAGTTGAAAAACATTATTGTCGTTTCCCTGAACTAGCCAGCGGAGGTCATCATCAATTGATGTCAAAAAAAGATGACGTTTAACTTCCTCACTAGCTTTCACACTCTCACAGTACGATTCAAATAAGGAAACAAACTGGCCAACATCTTGTCCCGGTACAAAGCGCGGTGGCGATAAAAACAAATTAAAAGACATTAAGTTCTCTGAAAGCCGTGTGACCCCTTATAAGCGATAGCAGAGTCCTGGCGTGCTCGCCAAATGTAACCGAAATTAGCTTGTCTTGGGCCTAGGCTACTCTGCACTAACGGCCTATCGCAGAGGCCTGGAGTCACACGACCAAGGTGGCTATTTTTGTAATACAATAGAAAAACGCTAATAGGTATAAAAAGAATAAAACAATAAAAGCGCGAATAAAACAACGTTTGTTCTAAGACTGGCACAAAATACACATTCCACTACGACTAGCGTTCATCAGCAATTACCACATAAGATCTCCCACCAAAAACAGTGTTTACCACACGCCACCACCAGAGAACTGTCTGGCTTTTCGCTCATTATTTCTCTCGCCAGCGCTTGACCAATCATTTCTGCCCGCGTTTGCCACGCAAGCATGATCACTCGGGCATATTAAAACGAGTAAATTGCAAAATAATTACAAATACATTATAAAGGTGAGTGTGAAAAGTAAACAAAGAAAAACATGTGAGTTAAAGTGAAGGTGAAGTGAAAATACAAAAAGAAATAAAGCGTGTGAAAAACAAAACGAACAAAGACGTTTACACCTCTACCTGAACTTTCCCCGGAAACCTACGCTTGGATCGGTGAAGAGGTTGACATTGTACGTTCCCAAACCTCACTTCCACGCTCTTACATCGTCTATACCCCAAACCGGTCATTGGGAGGTAACTGTCGACACATACGGCCGATTCCAGAACAACATAAACTGCGTACTCGCTCCGGTCGTTTGGTAAAACCACCCGTTCGTCAGGACTTGTAATTCCGATTTCTCATTTTCAGTAAAGGGGGATGTAGTGTGTTTCGCATGAGTGCTTGTACAACGTGGTAGTGTTACGTGACCCCCTCCTATATAAGTGATCCTCTGTGTCGTCAAGGGCATTCTATTGTAGCCTACGTTAGTGTGCACCGCTGTTCCGTTCCGTTTATGTTGCACTGTTAAAAAATTTTACTGTGAAAACCACTGGCAACAGTTTTTACATGTTCAACACGTAAAATCTACTGCGACTTGCACCGTAAAAACTTACGTTCATTTTGACGTTAAAAGGAAAAATTACGTGCTTTTCATTGTAAGAAATACGCGTATTTTCCAGTACATTTTACTGCTTTTATCACTGTAAAATTTACTTGCTAAACCACTGGCAGCAGTTTTTACCTCAATTGTCCTGGTAATTTTTACCCCAAAAATAACCGCAAACTGTGCACACAAAAATTGCCAAAAATTTGTTTATTGAATGACTTTGCAAACCATTAAGTGGTACATGAATGCTGCAAAGAATGTATTAGCCTGCCCAAGGCCAACACTTTTGGATGTGTTCCTCCTGCACATCGTCGCTTATTGCTTTTGGAACCAGCCTGATTTATTTCAGCAAAGTATCTGCACAAAACCAAAATTTACTTTCATGTATTGCAACATTTCCAAAAATTTGTCCGCACCTAAACATTGCATCTTAGTCATAAATAACTGTTGGCAATACAGAAAAGATTACTCCCATAAAAGGGATATATATATAGTGTTTTTAAATAAAATAAATTGGTCTTAGCTTTATTTAGCATGTCAAAGTTTTCTTCCCAAAGTCACATATAGCTATTGACTATAGTGAGACTTGGTCTGGCCATAAAAAAACACCAATACAACATTATGTAACATTTAACAATTTAGAGTAGCAAGAGCTTACAAACCGTTGAATAAATTCCATTGTTGCTGCTGCCTTTTCTGGGTATTGTATGTTAAATACATAGAATGAACAAAAAAGACCGGAGAATGCAGGAAAAACTCACTGCATTGAAAAACCAAACTCCTCTCTATAATCAGCGAATAACAGCTGGATGATGCTGGTGTACTACCTAGAATTGAAAAGGAAAACACATTATTATACCCAAACCACTAAAATTCAACCAAAAAATGTAATACCTGTTGCAATTATAAACGGATTGGGATCACCATTCTCAATCGTTTCTTGCAGTAGCAAGTTATCCTGTCAAGAACATTTAGGTGCATAAGCATTCGGAGGCCTAAAAATGCATACTGATCACTCACTTGGATGCATTTTAAAACAGTTGAGGTATCTTCTTTGAAATAACTTCCCAGAAGTTCCAAAATTGAAGTGGACTTTGGAGTTTTATTTCCTATTGTTTTGCATTCAAGCCTAATCTCTTTAATGCAAGCAGCAACAGATGGTTTTGCCATTGCTTTCAAAGCTCTGCAAAACATGCGGTTTACCTAACAAGCATGTATTTTTAATAAAAACAAATTATTACTTGTATGTGTGATAGCTGCGATTGGTCATTCTCACAGGAATTTCCTTTGGGTCATAACTTAAAGCCATAAGTTGACCATAATGTTGCATGAGACATTGTGAGGTTGCCAAGAATGGCCATTTTTTAAAAATTTCGCTTACTCTGGCATTGGTGTTGATGTCTTTTCGTTGTTTCGAAAAGGTACTCTTCATTTGTTCGATCACTTCTTTCATGTTTCTTTCTTTTTTGGTAAATTCCTCTTGGAGCCATTTTTGAAATATGGTATCATTTTCATACCCACTACTGCTTGTAGAGGGTTCTGTTGAAATCTGATCTTCAAATTCACTCAATTTTCACTTTTTTCTCATCACATTTTCCCAGCGATAAAATAACTGGTTGGAAACTGAATTATAGCCATTTCCTATTGGTACACTATCTACCACATCACGGAAGGATTTGGGATACCTCGAAACAATTCTATATGCAATTTTATCCAAATTCTTTCTTCCTGGTTTTAGTGTTAGCTGAAATGAAAAATATGCAACAACACTGTAACAGTCACCACTAAACTTTACAGGTCTATATGAACAGTACTTACTTTCAATACTTCGTCTATTGTCTTGTGAATTAACTCTTTTCTTTGCATGAGGTTGGGTACTTTGCCACTTTCCAAACATTGAATGTTTGCTGGGGAACACCGTTGCCAATGGATTGTAAACTCATAAATCCATTGCAATGATGTATTTGCTTCGACACTGCTAAAGCTGGAGTCTAGCGGTTCCGTCGAAAATCCAGAACTTGATGAAACTTTGAAAAAAACAATTGTGTACAACATTAAATACATATGACTGGTATAACGCTATGCAAAAAATTTACACAAAATACCTGGTTCTATATTAGGTGCTTTAAGCAGCTTTCTTGCCTGCACTAGGGTGAATTGTATCAGCAGGTCCTCTAATTTAAGGTGTCTGAAGTCACCAAGTTCACGGACACCAAGTGTATGTAAGTGTGAAACACACTCATCAAGTTTTGCTGGGTTATCAATCAGTTCAGGTAAAAGTTTAGTTACAAGATCTTTCATTTTTATGCATATAACTGACCTAAACACAAATGCATTGCTTTAAAACAACCATTTGTTTTAGTCCCATTCCATATACATATAGTGTACATTTGTGCAACAGATCATCAATGCAAATACATTTAAAGGAACCATCTTGATGTTGGACTTCATACACACCATATTATGGGAAAAAATTAAGAAATTTGGGGTACACAACAAAAAACAGGTTGGATTCTACAATACATATTGCCTGAATATCACCAACTTGTAAGTCATACCCAAATTTGGACAAAACAACAAGCATGCCTACAGCATAAATGATACCTTGAAACTTGGCAGAAGTTAACATATCACATTTAAATACATCAAAACCAACACTTTGGATTACGCCCATTAATACACTAGAAAAATGAGTTGTTGGTGAAACACACACAAAAGCCTACTTATAGGCCTATAAAACAAATCCATTATTTCAACAAATTAATTATTAATTAAAAAACAAATCAGTTATATAATACTTACCTCTACTGGTATCTTTCACAGCGTTTGATGACAAGTGCAAGCTTTTAACATGATTTCGTTGTATACTTTTACGCAATTATTTTCTGAAATTAAGCAAACCAGACAATTTACACACATTTTTACCAAGCAGACGCCCTTACCTCGCAGACAACTGTTTACAGTAACTTCTTCGCGAAAAAAAGAGAAAAAATATTTTGGGCGACTCTGATTGGCTGGCGAGAAAACCTCGCCGTTTTTACGGAAGCATGCACGTAATACGATTTTACAGGAAAATATACGCGGCCGCACACAGTAACTTTTACGCATAATTTTAACACATGTGTATTAAACTACGAAAATACAATAATGTTAATAGATAAGTGCATTCGCTCGCGTTACTAGCTTGAAGCCGTTTTTCACAAACAATGCATGATTCAACAGGAGATAATACTGTGGGGACGAAGCATCCTGTTTAATTGTCCCGCAGATATCCTGCAACGAGATTATAGAGTTATGTTTGTATTCACGTAAATCAGCAGAAACAATTTAAAGTAATTCTAGGTTGCGTTACTTTTGGTTACTGAAGAAAATTATAATGAAGTGTGTTTGGGTTGTGTTGGTTGTACTCTTTGATATTTTGCAATGCGCTAGAGCCCAAGGTAATTTTTTCTGTTACATTTATTATATGGATGTTATTGTTTTATAAAAAGTTCTTGAAGATTTGTATATATTTCAATCATGAGTATTATCACCAGGGTACGCAAATATTAGGCCAATACAAATATTTTTAACGGGTATCGTATCAAAACATAACTTCCTCTAATTCGTGTGATTCACTAATTACAATTGCATTTAACACAGGTACATGCGAATGGTGCTTCAGAGAGTTGTCGTGTGAAGAACCAAGCGCGGGCAGCCCTAACGAAACATGCTTGGGTTGCATCAGATCGACATGCGGTATATTGCTTAACAATAGGGCAGGATATAAACGCCTACGTAATGCAGTGTTTCCCAACATTAATGTAATCACGTACCATTGCACATCTTCTACAACCATAACAATGTCTACAATACGGAGGCTCTATATTTTCGCCGCTGGTAGCCCATGGCGTCCTCCTTTGAAACAAGTCGCCTTTTTGGGCAATACGTTGCTGTTGGTCGAGTTGCGTGCCACAATATACAGCAACATTTTACCTTGTGGTTAATGTAACCATGTCAACCGCAAGGAAACATGTAGCTGCAACAAAATCTGCTCGCGTACCACCTGGAATGCTGTTGTCGTAATGTGTATGATCGGGATGTTGTGCTCACCTAATTATTAACCCCATGTTATAGAACAACAACAATAAGAAATATAAACTTGCGTTTTGCGTTAGACCAGTTTTGTATTTTCAAGAGTTTCATTTAAATGTATCAGAGACTGAGTTTACGTTACGAAAATCGTGGCGCTAATTTACCAATATGCCATTGAAAGGAAAACAATACAATGCGCAGTATATATATGTGGTATGACACTTAATAACAATTATACGGTAGTCCTATATTTAAGAGCGTCATTTTAATGTATCAGAGATGGAGTTTTCTTTACGAAACTTGGCGTCGAGAGGAGTCGACTGCATAAAAACGAGTTGGATGAACGAAAGCTTGTGTTCCTCTTCTTGTCCCAATTTCACTGCTCAACACGAACAACGATTAATGAACTTCAAATCCTGCTTGAGTCCCTGTGTCGGTAAGTGCACAGCATAAGCGTAATGTTTATTAAGTAGTCTGGTGACAATGTACAAAAAACCTCCACAGTTTCTCGTTGGACGTGTTCGGTGTCAAGTTACATGCATTATTTTGCGCAGTCGCTCTTCAAACTTTTTTGAACGTGTTTGCTAAATTATAATTTCCGTTAACGTCTACACTTTCCTTGAAATCAAGCTTTTATAAGCTCACGTTAAGCGCAAAATTCGCCCTTGTAATCATTGCAAGACCAAAACTACGTTTGAAACATCGCTTTTCACAAGTGGTAATAACAAATGGTGGAAATCGTTGCAACTATAATGGGAAGCGATTATCGGAATAGGCTAACAGGAATTTTATAAAATAGACTATGCTATGGAGAACGGGGTTGCTCAATGCCGTCCGGAGATTCCGCACGACTTCGCCGACCCCCCACAGCAGTGCGTAGCTGATGAGGTTACTGAAGAATGCGGAAGCTGCTATCGACACGATATGTGCTTTACTGCTGATGAACTGGAGTCGAGCTGCCGTGCACATTTAAAAGCTACATGTCCACAAGGTAGTCACATACAGCAACTAGTTAAACCACTTTAGTTTTATATTCCGGACATTTATTGCACACGGGCCTAGAAAGAACATCACCACTAAACCTTAGGAGAAAAGAATTCGTGACTTGTGGCAATAAATTCGAGAACTTGATCTTATATTATTTATTTAAACAACTGAAGAATTAATTTTTCTCCAATGGCATCGTCGGTTTCTGATCAGATTTGGCAAACCTCGGGTATTTCGGATTCGCGTAATACGTACAGAAACTGTATGTCATAAAAGCGAAGTATTGCCGCTATTATAATTAAAGATCATATTGAATGAGTACGCCAGCGCAGTAAAAGACGGTCGACTCCGAATACCTTTTATCAGCAATCAAACCGAATGCAAATGTTTATTGACGTCATTCATTTTAATAATGGCTGTGGAAAACAACTCACACCTCTCTTCATTACGGTTTTTAATTTCTCTACAGCGAAATAATTTTGCTAAATTCCTTTTGTAATGCAGCTATTTCAACAGTTTCCACAGCTAGCTAGCCTCGTAACGGGGATTTAACCGCACCTTTAAAGCGGACATTGTGACATTTTTATTTTAGTCAAATTTCCTCAGAAGGATAATTACGCACACATAAACCTTACACTTTTAATGCTAGTGCTATTTCCCTGTTTAAGTACATACTGAAATGTGAGGAAGCACATGTTTGTAGGATTTGCAGACAATATTCGGATTCAGTCATGCATATTAAAGCTGATCGACTGCCGCTCTTTTTTGAATTCACATAATATTATGATAAAAATCACATTCGAGGAGCTTCAACGATGACTTGTATACATTTTCCAGGTTTCAATTCAACATGTATGATCCAGGCCTGGCAAGATGGCGGTTCAACATGCCCACCTATAAACACTACCATTATGAACCGTCTGACCGAATGCGGCATCTGTCTTAGCGAATGTGCCGGTACAAAACCTGACAGTGTTCTTATACTTCATAACATTTTACCTGACTGATGCACATCCTATAATGTCACAATATTTGCTGCTCGTTTTCAGGCATGTCAGCTTGTTTAAAAACTTGCAAAGATCAACGACCTCCTTTTCCCAGCGACGTTCAGTGTGCTCTTTGTCGTGCCTTGTGCGCAGGTGAGTTCATGTACACCTGCACCAATCTCACGGCTTTCCATCGCCACTCACGAGCAGTATTATTACACGTAAAGTGGAGTGTGAGCATTTCCGATCCACTGGAGGTGCAAACCCTGTACGACTTGCTGTTATTGAAACATAAATAAATTTGCGGTTATGATATATGTAGTATTTAAACCACATACAACTTAATGGTGTGAATGTGTTGCAGGTACCGCAGATTCGACAGCTTGCGTCACACAAAATTGTGATTGTGCCCGGTGTGATGAATGTGTAGCAAGTTGCAAGTCACAGCACGGTATGTAAACGTACTTGAAATTATCATTCGCTACAATTCTGCTGTAGTTTGTTTTGCTCGTAAATATATTCCACTTGAAAAAAAACTTATTGCTTTGTTTAAGGGACGAAGTTTTTTAGTCTTTTGGATCCATGCACTTGCTTAGAACGAGCCACTCCTTTATCGACAACGATTTCACCCAGAATCTTGGGTAACTTATAATGTTTTGACTTTGTAGTTTCCAGTTGTACTAACGAATATATTTTAATTGGGGTACATTAAATTTTGTTTTAACAAATTCCCGTCCAAACCAATATTTTAGTTGTATTAATTTTTGAGTAAGATTCAGACACGGCCACGACAACTATTATATTTCATTAATGCAACTTCGGTCTTGGCACCCAAGTCGCGAAGCAAAGTCAAACTTTGCAGTCATTAGCTGGGTAACTAGAGACAAACCGCCGTTGATAAATCTTGTTGGAACACACTACGGCCAAGCAACTGCAAAAACAAATAGAGCCGAATTATTTTTTTGTTTTGGGAATAATGTATATAAGTGGCGAAGAAACGTGCAAAGGAGATTATCCGTTTATGGCTTACATGTATCAGTTGTCTAATGTGCAAAATATTTTATTTGGGGGATCTCTGATTTCTGACGAATGGGTGATCACGGGTATCCCCAGGTATTTTTTTTGTTTCTGTCGTTTAAACTACACCAAACACCAGGCTATTTATTTTCTTGTTTGTATTCACTGACTTCCTTAAAACAAAATATCACGAACTATAGCTTCGCAAGGGAGACGATGGGAGTTGTTTTGGGAGATCGGATTCGATCGAGTGTTTCCGGAACAGAACAGTTCTTCACCATATCCGAATTGATAACTCATCCGAACTATAATAATGTATCTATTTGAATAAGTTTTGGTAAATGGAGAAACTGATGATGCCGTTTTAGGCGAAATATATTTTTCTCTAAATAAATCGATCTGAGCTGTCTAAAGATCGCCGTGTTGGGATTTTAATACATTATTATTGATACGGTGTGCGATCGACAGCCTGCCAGGGGCCTTTGGTTTTTTTGATCCAGATTTGATTTACTAATCACACTCATCCGAACTATGATGAATCAACTTTCAACTACAAAGTTGCACTTCTCAGAGTGAGTATAATTTTGAAGCGGAAGATACTAAAGTGAAAACAAAATGTCGATACAGGGATTATTCAAGCGCCTATTTATAGAATTTAAAAATAAACTTTTTGCAACTACTGCTCTACATTTCTGTTTTTTGGCCAGAAAAATTAATTTGTTGCCAAAGAACTTGCACAAATTAAGAGTTCACTGGTTACATTTTCGAACGTGGTGTCCACCGCCACACTATTCTATTGTTCAACTGCATGCAGTTTGCTTGCGAAAGACCATTGATATTGCAATAAATGAGGATCCACTTGCGAAACTGAGTAATAGCAAAGAACTGTTTATTCCACAGCTGTCGAGAAAAGCTACGTTCAACCAATTTGTGATGCCAGTTAACTTGGTGGCAGATGGAACAAGAACAGACGATGACAGCAATTCCTTTGCCGGGACTACTTGCTACGTAGCGGGCTGGGGACTAACAAGTTTGTATATACAGCTTTCCGTATAAACTAACACACACCCTTCGCCATGCGGTTCTGCACTGGCTCTTACAGAGAACCATGTTTATGAATCCTATTTCTTCGACCTTGTAAACTACAAAATGATCTTTTTTCTCCTTAGGTGAAGATTATTTCAAATAAATATAATAAATTAATAAAACTATACCCGTAAAAGCATTGGAAAAACATGATTTTGTTGCAGGCCCGAGCGGTCCAGCTTCCGACGTATTGCTCCAACATGCCTCTGACATCGTTCCGATCACAAATTGCTCTTCGTTAACTGCATCGTTTGGAACATTCCGCGTGTCCGCCGGAGACCCAAAGTTTTGTGCTGAAGGCATTGCTGGGGAAGGCCTTTGCACTGTAAGTATTAATAATATACATTAAAATGGTCAAGTGAAAACATGCTGAGGGAAAACCTGGTGATGGACGAAATTGCCAACTCGGGTAACGAAACTGGTGGCAACCAACTTTTAAAGATAATAAGCTTCACTTACATGGCGTCAACAACTTTGCCAGTCACAAGAATTCCCATATTTTTTGCAGTTTCAAATAATATCGTTTTATTCAAAGCACGATGGTGGAGGCGGTCTTGTCTGCCGCCATCCCAACCAAGGTAATCAGCTCTTCCTTCATGGAGTTTTGTCATACGGTCAAAGTGTCTGCGATATCTGGAATGTCTACGACAAGGTACTTCAAGTCCCAGGTTTTGAGTGGAAATCTTAACCTTTGATACTTGACTAAGAAAATTTCTTCCACAGATAGCCGACGTGCGTGTGTGGATTGACGAAGTCATTTCTGCTTAACATCAAAACAGGACGGAACGCCACATTTGTCGGCTTATAATAAGAAACATATACTCAACATATACTCAATAAACAACACACATGTCTTAGGCTTGTCGTTGAAAGGATTTTAGTTTCAGTTAATTTCCGTTGGTAGATCTTGATCAAAGTTGGTAGATCTTGAACAAAGTGAATTAAATTTATATGCAGCTATTTTTCGTCGGTAAAGACTAATTTCTCGGTAAAGATCCAATACCTGAATAAAAACATTCAAGAAATATGCTTTCTTACTTGGGGTACTCAACATTACGCAAAACCCAAGGTTTCCACAAATGACGCGTGGATGTGTTGTTTTAACATTGTAGGAGCGTCGCAAAGTATTTATTATTGTTCTCCAGGGAGCGTTTATGGCGGGGTATTACTTATGGATATGACTTTTTAATTATGCACCACATTCCTAAATTTTATTTTGTTGTAATTAGAACCGGCGTAACATCAAATACCGGTGCAAGGGTAACATCGGGTGTGACGGGGATAGCTCAGACAGTAAGTTTCAACCGACATTTTTGTTCATTTCACAAATATCCAAAATCAAAGACGAAGAGATTTCAGCAATACCTGTTACGTTTGCCATTTTATGACGCATCGGTCAGGGACGAACGAAATGTGGAAAGGTAAATATATCGCATGCAAACAAAATAAACTGATACCCAGATCGCTTGGGTGGTAGAGGATAAAACACATCGACTTCCAAACGCTGCATCGAGTGGGCCAATGGTGCCTTTTTTCTTGTGCAGTGATTTTTATAACACTAACATTAGATATATGCCCGGCAAATCGTTATATAGTTTCTTTCGGCATTGCTTAGAGACCTACTCCCATAGGCAATTGCCCTCTCTTTATCGTACACGCTCTGCGACAAAGAACATCCTACAGCGATATAGGAAGGGTCTGTATCGACAACAAACGGCTGTGCGAAATTTGGTATTGTAAAATGGGCGCCGAAGTTAAACACTCCTTGGAATCACCAAAAGCATTCGTAAATCTTTGATCAAATCTGAACTCTTTACTTTATCCGTAAGTCGGTGAAGAGGGACAGCGATATGCATAATTCTGTATATATTTGCGGAATTGGACGTCAAGCCGAGAAATTGGTGAGCGTCTTTAAGTTCGTGGCTGTAGCCATTGAGACACGGTCTTTACTTTGTTTGAGTCAAAACTTACGCCGCTTCCCGATAAGATAAATCCCAGGAAGTCAACTTACGTTTAAAACTCGACCTATTTAGATGGTTTTCGTGGATTTACAAAAACATATATACATTTAGTTACAGTATAGATACATATAACTTATAGCCTATATATACATATAGTTTATACAAGAAACATTAGTTTTGCTGAACGATGAGGAGATTAATTATTTTTTAACGCTTTCTCTTCCATATTTCGAGTAATATTTAGACTTGTGACACTTTAAACAAAGTAAATTGGAGTTTTTTTTTGTAAAGAAAAACGGAGGCAGCAAACAAGTCTGAAATCCATGACGGAAGATTTTAAACATTTAAACAAATCGTTTCGATAGAGTAAAAATAGACTGAAATTACACTTAGGACATTTCTCAGAACAAGGTCTGCACAGTTTTAGTCCACTCACATTGTCAAAATATCCATAGCAGTATTCCATGATAGTTTGATTCTCTTGAAGGTTATTTTGTGCATCGATACACAACCAAAAAAATCACATGCCAAGCCAAAATCAGTGGTCATGGTACCTCTCCATAAAAAAATTGTATTTTCGGTAAGCATCAAAATACGTTTCCAATATAACCAACATATGGACCAAAAATTAGAAAGAATATTAAAATATATACGAATGTAATTTATTTATAGGTTTGGGCAAAACCATAGTTTAGAACACCTGCTTTTATAAAACAGATACATACAAAATACACCTTAAGCCGATGCAGAAAGAAATAGCATGACAGCTGTTGCGATTTGGACAAATGGTGTTTTATTATCATGGCCTTTTTTGCACATATTTTTACGTCATTGGTCAACACAAAATTTCGTCGCCAGGGCTCATCTTTCACTTCAATTTCCTTAAAAATGGTCAAAAACTACGGCTATAACAATGTCTTAAAGCAGTGCCAATTCCCACCTTTAGCCAGATATGTGTAACTTTCAGCACAGCCGGACGAATACACAGAAACAGAGAAGACCACGGACGTGTTTCGTATTTCATGTGAACTAGAGTAGTTAGAGAAATAAGTTGCTATTACAGTACGAATATAAAAAGTCGATTTCAGTTATCGACCCAGAATTGAACAAAGCATTTAGACCCATCGCCGGTACCCTGCGACTAACTCCCAAATATTTACTGTGTAGCCACCACTACAGCAATTCCCAGATAACGTAACGAATAAAGCAGATCTGTGATCCACGTCATCCGCATTGGTGAGACTCACATTCCGCAAGAGTTTTGTCAGAATTTTTGCCACTGGAACAAGCTGACCGACAGCAGCTCGTATATGTAGAGCAGGGCTTCCTAATCTTGAAGTCCTGACGCTGAAGGATCCAACGACGAATTTTAAGTGTCGCAAAGTGTACAAATATGTCACACGAAGGTCTAGAATGCATGTGTACAACAACCGTCCGGCGACTTTCACAAAATCTGCATCCAGCAATCCCACCCCTTTAAAAAACTCCAACGCATTACTCATTCTTGAGAAAAGATTGGTGCTGCCTCAACAAAGCCTGATGCAAAGTCGATGGAACTAATGATAACCTCCAAAAATGAAACCCGGCAAAAAATTGAATGTTCGAATGTAAAAAAGAAATTCAAACAATAAAACACATTCCGACCCTCTTACTTTCTAGGCCCTACAATGGACGAAAATGTTAAAAAAACATTACCAGCAAAGTTCTCTTCTGGCTCCTTGACTAGTGTGAGAAGATATGTGATGACGACCGATTCAAGACCATTTCTATATCGGGGATTCCCCCACAAATGTCTCACGGCTTCGTTTTTGAAAACCTTAATCGGATGTTTTTGGTTGTAATGAAGTTTTACAACGCTAACTTTACTTTGTTGGTTGTTCGTTTGAAACATAATTCTGAATCAAAATGCTTCGAAACATCGAATTATTAACGCACACAAGTCAATATGTACAAACGTGCCCGTTCTTGTCTGGTGCTTTTTTCTACGAGTAATTTTGCAATGATGTAGTTAACATACACGTATTTATACATGTATGCGCATATAGGCCTAACATTGCATAATGTGGTAGCCTATGTATGTGCATGTCACTAATGATCCAAAGGCAGTTTGAATTATCCAACTTATGTATCAGGACAAGAGCTATAGTATTCTTGATCAGCATTCCGGTTGCGCATTAATACACGTATATAAAAAAGTATCTTAAATCATTTGTCCATCGATAACAAATTCAGCTGCAGACATATTGAATGTTCATTGTATTGGTAAAGGCATTGGGTATAATTTATTGTACACATCAGCATTCTGAGGTAATTGCAAAACATTTCTTTTCAGCGTCAAATTTATCAGAGGACATACCCACATATATAGACTGTTTGAGCGAAAAGTAAATGAAATTAAGACGATAAAGTCAGGATACATTCCGCCGCTCAAACCATACAAACTTACACAGGTTTATTAGCTTTGTGTACCCTCCACTTTGCTAGTTGCGAAAAGACGCCATGTCATTGATGTTGACTCAACGTTTAGCCTGCTAGATAAGCATCACGACTCGATTTTATTAATTTTCTGTGAACAAATTTCAAGTCATCCATGCAAGGCATTGATTCTTACCTTTTCATTGTGCTCGTGGCTAAATTATGTTTCTGAACAATTGAGAGCAAGTGTGATCAGTTGTAGCATATTATAGTGCAGATTTGCAATAGCAAACCTTCTTAAAATGATAACAACTGTAGAATTTTCTGTTAAATTTAAGATGTAAGTAATTACAAAATATTTTCTAACGAATAAAAGACTTAAAATTAGTAAGATCAACAAAATATGCAAATGCACTTTATTCAAGAAACATTAATTTTGCTGAACGATGAGGAGATTTGACGTTTTTTAACACTTTCTCTCCAGTTATAGGATCCACGTAATCTCGTTAATCAATCTCCACAATGCATTTTGCTTCCAAGTTTTGAACAGCCTTTACAGTGTACAATTACGAGCAAATGATAGAGTAATATTTGAATCCGTCTTTTCTGGCAATTTCCATTCGTCTGCAAGGGCGCAATAATAAAAGCGCGATACTTAGCATACGCCGTTACCTTATACAATGCCTTGTAACAGTCGCACAAAAATATTTGAAACATTTATTCACAAGTTAATTTTAAACCTACTACTTGTACAAAGCTCTTGCAATTCCTTGTTTAGAATATTTTTCCTTTACACACATCGCAATTCCACCGATGTACGGAAAGTGTCCGGCATATGTTTTGATGTGCTTTTAAAATTGCGAGTAGTTTTATTTACATTTTCAAAGAAGAGTTTACCCTTTTTAATATAAGGATTTGATATTTTAGTTAATATATGTTCGTAAATTGAGCACATTACGACCAACCAATAGATGCCGCGAATGTAATAAGATTTCCAACTTCTGTCATTTTGTCAAAATTATTTTTTGAAAACAAAATTAAATATCATGTTCGAATAAACACAAATTGAAAAGATATCACAAAATCAAGACAGCTTATGATAAGCAACAAATTGACAATTGGGAAAACGTCATTCAGGCTTTGGGAAAAAACGTCATTATGTAATTTAGTTCACTGGAATCGCAGCTAGGGCAATAAAGGAGTCTGGAACTAGGCTACTTTTTCCGGCAGATACTCTAACTGTCTGTGTTAGAGTCTAAAACGTCACGAACGGACGATAGGGATTTCCCCAGGTCATGCATAGCTTCTTGAACTTGCGTTTTCACGAGACTAAGCAATAGTACAACTTGTAGCAACGCGCATGTTTCCCTACTTAATTCTTTACACATTTAGAACACAGACGGACTGAAGGCTGCAGACGGTGTTAAGCTTTCCTGCAGGAGCTCCCACAAGCTTTCATTTCGTAATCCTTCGAGAAGCTAGTCCAGTCTCTCTCTCTGTCGCTCGTGCTCTCTCGACCCTGTCGTTATTACCGCCATTGCGCTGTAACGTTCGCACGTTCTTTTAATAGTTAATTCGCAGCAATTCAGTAACGTGTTAAACTCTTGTTAAACGCGCTTGAAACAAATTATACTTAAGCCGCCTGGCATTGCAATGGTGTCTTTCAATTAATACACAAGTCTGCCACGGAGTCGAACTGAGTAACCTATACAGCAAGAACACGCAAGCAGACTTTAGCACAGCAAGCAGCGACAGGGAATTCATTAGTACGCTGCAAACTCTAATATTAAGTTTACAAATGCAAAATAACCCCACCTGCTGGCAAGTTTTATACTAAAGGCTATGGGCCAACCTGACCCAACGCCCTACCAACTGAGCTACACGATTACAGAGATTTGAAGGTAGTTTAATATGATCAAGATACACTGGTGAGTCAGCACACAACTTTACTAACGATATACACATCTCTACCACTAATCATACCACGTAGAAATATATCGCGATATCATATGTGAAGGTTGGCTATTGCAGATGAGGTTGCCAAGTACGGGTTTTCACAGCAGAGCGATCCTGTCTAGTTCCTGCGTTAGTAATTCGTACAACCATAAACAACCATGCATTTGCCTGCGGTCGAGTCAAGACATCAGCTTGCATTCATTTTTATTGCTTTTACAGACAGTGATATCTGCATGTTATAGGAATATCGTTGTTCTTTTCATTGTTTTATCCAAGTTGCCACACAGTTGGAATGTCCCCCGAAACTACAGCCTTGACAATATGTGTAGAGTCCGCGCACTTGAAGCTGACAGTAGAAACACGTGACTGGTTTGTTTTTGTGTTCCGCATCAATGCGTCGGTCACATGACCAGGGGTTACTCTGGGGCATTCGTCGTTGGCAGACTTGGCAGCCCAGGGTGAAAGTTGAAGAGGATGAGAGAGATTGGATTGCAGGAACTCGGCTCAGTTTTACAACCTGAACGAAAATTACTTTCATCAACAAAAGCGAAAAAGAGTTTAATCTATTGATGTCCTTGTGCCAGTTTCAAACTAAAAGTAATTGTATTGGTAATGGCATAACATAAAATAAAGACTAAAAAATTAACAAGAAAAGAATTAACTTCAAATTGAAACAAAACATACAGTAGTTATTCCACCTGAGCATGTTGTATCCATAACCTGTTCTTTGCCAACAAATCAAGATAGGAGTTTTGCAAATGATCAACTGTTTCAACATCAATAGGAAGGTTATATGTGGATGGATAGGATGACATTGTAAGCAGCATAAACACACAGGACTTTGCACATCATTTATTTCAGCAAAAAAAATCTGCAAATACATTGAATACAATGCATGTAGCATAAAGGTAGGCACAGTAAGAGTTATGCGAAAAAATTTAAAAATTTTTTTTTGATTCGTAACACCTCTGTGGCACCGCGAGGAAAGAAATGTGATCATGGATCTGCGTTTAATTGGCGAGTAACGATACAACCATGTAGTTGCGCCACTCGTATCGGTTGTGTCTGGTTGAAACGAACAAGATTCAAACAATCAATGAACACCGCCCTGTAGACACCCACCAAATACCAGGTAGATCGTATTTCATGTTATCGCGCTGGATGCGTTCCTTTGTATGGAGACCTAGGGTTGGTTATTGTCTATGCACAGAAACAATAAGTAGTGTAGGAGAATGTATAGAAATCATAAAATTTACAACCGCCGCAACAATACTGCAGCAGGGGTTCTTAAACTGTGGTCAGCAGCGACTGCGCTGGGAACCGTGAAGATTTAGCAGAAAGAGAATGTATAGAAATCATTAGTGTTATTAGCGCGCGAAAACGTCGGCCCGTCGCCCGGGCGAGGAGCGTTTGCCGTGTCTTCACTTCTGTAGCCTGGCGCCCCGTCCGTGAAAGTGCGTCGCCCATTAGGGACTGTGGTCGGTTACCGGTGGGCAACGTCTTGAAACACGGACCGAGTGCTCTAACGTGCGCGCGAGCTACTGGAAAGTGCGAAACGAATAGGCGCAGTGAAGGTAAATGTTGGCGCGGCCCGGCGGAGGTGAGATGCCGTTTCTCGCGTGATGCATTCTTTCGCCCGCTCGGCCGAAAAAGTCCGAGGCGATTCTGACGTAAAATTCTTTAGACAAATTTGGATATAGGGGCGAACATGATTAAAAGAAATCATAGCAGTGATTCGTAGACATTGTATATTATTACATTGTTGTTGCGCTATCTTAGAAATTGAAAGTTGTTGACAATCGCTGTCTAATTATGCGTCTGGCGTAATATTTAAGACTGATCTCAAGTTGCTGTCCCAATAAAATCATACTTGCCGTTCTTCGCATGAAAAGGACTTTCGTGAAGTTTCGATTAACAGGCTTAAGTAAAGACCTTGTGAATTGGAGGTGTAAAATAAACTAGCTTTACGGTAAAGTTTTATTTCTCAGAGAACAATGTGACCAGTGCGGTTGGGACAAATTAGCGACTCAGTTGCCAAATAGATCATATTTCTTGTTTTTGTTCCTTAGTACGCGTACATTGTTTGTCATATGGATGAGAATTAAAAATACTTAAGGTGCAACAAACAGCCATTGTTCCAAATCAGAAAAGCGATAGTGACAAAACAATGGAACAATACACAGATGCGTGGAGAAAAACAATCGCGATTTGATTTGGAGTCGCATTGTTCTCACTCTACAACTCGCTCAACAATAAGTGCGTTACGGTTGTTCGTGGACTCTTTCCACTCATCAACCCTGCTTTGCTTTGCGTTCGAAATGCGGAACTAACTTCGGACAGTATTACGTAAGGCAGCAATTACTTTGTGAAAACAGCTTGTTTATTTGTAATTGGAAGTTAATATTCAAAGCAAAGCAAGTTTATAATGACATTTATAAGTGAATTGTGATCAGGAGCAAACGTTTTTGTTATGATTGAAGTTAAATGTGTGACATTGATCCTTGTGAATGGGCTGGATGTTTTGGAGAGGTTGTGATGTAATTAAAGAGGTTGTAATGTATGGTGATGTGCTGTGATTATTTAGGTTCCAATACATACGCATTGTTCTGGTGTGGTAATATGCTTGTAAAATGGAGATGTGAACACTTATTGAACGTACATATAACTAAAATTAAACACTAATATATGTCTGCAATTGTTCTTCGTTATTGCTTTCCATAAGGTAAACAACAACACACATGAAATGAGCACAGCAGGAGTTCTGCCACATGAATGAGGAATTTCCATTTCGATTTATAATCTATGGATCAAGTAATGAGAAATCAGACCGTTTATTGCGTTTAATCGTGTTTCATGTTATCGCGTTGGATGCGTTCCTTTGTATGACGACACAGGGTTGGTTTTTGTATATGCACAGTAACACGGAGTAATGTAAATAATGAATGTTACGGGACAGCAGGGTGGAGGCAAAACTTTCCTTCAGTCGACTTTAAATCTGGTAAAACTTGGTGTTTGGGCGAATTGTTGATCGATCAGCCTTGAATTAGCTTAGCCGAGCGTTTGTTATTTTGAATTCTGATTTTGTATTGGAAGTAAATTTATAATGTATAGTATTTATATACAGAATAATTTATTATACTATTGAAAAGTTACAACAGAAAGATGGGTTAAATGCTTATGTAATAAACCGCCAGTAAGTACATAAATGCGGGTTAGTTCTGGATTAGATGAAAGAATTAACTGTGCTGTTTTCGCAAATGTATTTATTCGAGAATTGCGCGCGCGCAAAGTTGGAATACCAAAATGCATCGTTCGCCGAATCGTCCAAAGTGATTTTTCCAAAGCTCAGGTATTGATAATTGTGGACCAATAAATGTTGTCTCGTGCTGTTTCGGTACAATTTAACCCTGGTTGGATTTGTTAAATGTCTCGGGTTAATTTGTGTCTAAACCAGTTGACGTTTAATACAAACATGTAAGATTATATCCTCACATGTTAACAAGCTTCAGGTGGCGATCAAAGCGATTAGATTGCTAAATCCATTATGTCTAGGCCTATCATCAGATTGGACAAAATGGGCCATGCATTTGCGCCATTCAATTACTGCACTCGTAAACTTTTTAACCGATAATGGAGTCTGGCGCTACTTCGGTCCAGGTGACGTAAGCAAATTAAGTTTTAATGTCGCTTTCATATTTACCACACGGCTTTGGAAAGATATTGTAGGTAAAGAAAACATTGTAACAAAACCTTTCCCATCAGTCATACATTGTTTGAGGCAGTGATTACTTTATATTGTGCCGTAATAAGTAAGGCGTGGTACCACACTTTGACATGCTTGGTTACACACTGGTAAACCCATGCAACTAAACCAATTTCTCACTCAAAATCGTAAACTGTTTGGAATGTAAACAATACACAGACGGTGGTTGTGACGTAAGTGGCGCACTGCCTTTGTTTGCTGAAGGCTTCTCACCCGCAAAAACTGTGACTTGTTGGTCTTGGAGGGATCAGCCCAGCTAAGTAAGAAATGTCAAAGATTGCTTTCGTCATTTTAAACAGAAGTTAAGTTGAGTCGCTCGTTTAAGCTGCGCTTTCGTGTAGCAAGAAAGCCCTATTATTTGAAAGCACTGAGTTCCCGTTGGCAACAACTACAACAACGATAAATGCAGAATAAGACAAAATATCGTCTTAACCACGAATAGTAGGCTTGATTATTTACCATTTGAGTTATTTACCATATGGGTTCGAGAATTAGCAGTTAACGTCGGCACTTTGTTTTGCTGTTTTGAACGAGTGGTGCTTCAATATCGAAACTTCATATTTCTTGAGGTCCGTTATGAGGAAAAAACGGTTGAAAAAGATACGTCATCATATTAAAAGTGTTAGCCATCGAAAGTTATATTTAGGACAAAACCCCACAAGTGTGAAACGGTTTACGTCATTTTAAAGTTGTCTGTTTAAATTCAGTAAGTTGTAGCACAAATTAATTTGAATCTTTATTTAAACAAATCATAAACTAGAAGCCAAAGTTCGGGCACGCCATGAAACAACATGTTCGTGTCACGTGTACTTTGTGACGTAGCAGGATGAGAATTATTTATTCGAGAATTGCGCGCGCGCAAAGTTCGTCGACGTGGAATACGAAAATGTGCAGATATTTCACATCTTGCTACGTCACACAACACACGTGAATTTCGAAATCCGAATCATGCAAAGTATTTATAGCATCGTTCCAAAGCTCGGGTAATTGATAATTGTGCACCAATAAATGTTGTCTCGCGCTGTTTCAGTATAATTTAACCCTGGTTGGATTTGCTAAATGTCCAGTGTTAATTTGTGTCTAGATCAGTTGACGTAACACAAACATGTAAGATTTTATCCTCACATGTTAACAAGCTTCAGGTGCCGATCAAATCGATTAGATTGCCAACTCCATTATGTCTAGGCCTATCATCAGATTGGACAAAACATGGGCCATGCATTTACGCCATTCAATTACTGCACCCGTAAACTTTTTAACCGATAATGGAGTCTGGCGCTACTTCGGTCCAGGTGACGTAAGCAAATTAAGTTTTATGTCGCTTTGATGTTTACCACACGGCTTTGGAAAGATATTGTAGGTAAAGAAAACATTGTCACAAAACCTTTCCCATCAGTCATACATTGTTTGAGACAGTGATTACTTTATATTGTGACGTAATAAGGGAGGCGTGGTACTGCACTTTGACATGCTTGGTTACACACTGGTGAATCCATACAACTAAACCAATTTCTCCCCCTTAAAAGCGTAAACTGTTTGGAATGTAAACAATACACAGACGGTGGTTGTGACGTAAGTGGCGCACTGCCTTTGTTTGCTGAAGGTTTCTTACTCGCAAAAACTGTGGCTTGTTGGTCTTGGAGGAACCAGCCCAGCTAAGTACGAAATGTCAAAGATTGCTTTCGTCATTTTTAACAGAAGTTAAGTTGAGTCGCTCGTTTAAGCTGCGCTTTCGTATAGCAAGAAAGCTCTATTATTTGAAAGCACTGAGTTCCCGTTGGCAACAACTACAACAACGATAAATGCGGAGACAAAATATCGTTTTAACCACGAAAAGAAGGCTTGATTATTTACCACTTGCGTTGTGTGGGTTCAAGCAAATCTTCAAATAAGAGAGAACTCACAGTTAACATCGGTCTGCCATTGAAAGCAAATAAATGCACACTGGATTTGAACGAGTGGTGCTTCGATATCCGTGCGCAAAATCGGTTGAAAACGATACGTCTATTTTTTAAAAGTGTTAGCCATCGAAAATTATATGTGGTGCGAGACGCTACACGTCCGAAAATCCTGGTTTACTTCACCTTAAAGTTGCTTAGAACCTGGAGCGCAGATTAATTTTCTTTGTCAACTATGACGTCAACGTTCGAGCGCGCGTTTAGCTTCTCCATTACGAGTCTTGATCAAACAAATCATAAACCAGGTGAAGTCAGAGGTCAGGACCTTGTGTCACGTTTACTCCTGACATACCAGGATCGTATTCAAAAATCCTAGAGCATAATTGTCATTAAATTTTATTGAAACACGAATAAACTCAACAATTTCACAGGAAAATATTGATATTAATTTAAATGATTCCACACGATGACCATAGACAACAAAATTAAATACAAGGGATTAAAATTTTCTGCACGAATAAATATCCCATATATTAAATACAACACGGCTTTATCGCAAATTTCATTGTGACTTAATTTCGGTTTCATTGTGTTAATATGGAAAACCGCTTGAGGACGCTAAAGAATCAAATGTAACTTTATTTCCGCGTGTCGATTAATGCTGATAGAATTGTATGTAAATTAGTTCATCTCAGCCCCAGTGTGCTAACATGAAAAGAGTTGTGTGAAGTGACGTCAACCTCCTAAACTTTTGCTTTCGAAATAACGACGTTTTGATTGGAATTTGCAGTAAAAAACGGAGCTTCGGTCCATCGTTGGAAGCAATTAATGACGCGTTGATGCAAAATAAACAAAGACTTTCAGATTCACAGCACACTTGCAGGTCGCACTGCGGACATCACTTTGTAATTGCAACTAGGTCAGTGATTCGCAACCTTTTTGTGGTTTCGTACCACTTAGAGGTAAAACAATTTCGATGCGTACCACCTGGTTGAGTGTTACGAAGTAACCTAGGACATGAAGTAACAAACATTTTTAAATCACTTATGATTTAAAAATTAGAACTATATCCGTAAACTACGGAAAGGTGCTTGCGTACCACCTGAAATGGCGTCGCGCACCACCAGTGATACGCGTACCACCGCTTGGGAAACACTGAGCCTGCATATTTGGCAAAGGTAATTAATGTCAAACTGTAGACTAAACTACGTCATACTATAACCCAGAGGAAGTCTCGCCGGATGGCAGACGAAATGTCGGTTTCAAATAAACACTAGAAACTTGAGTGCCAGAAGAACAATTCTGATTAATAAACTACGTCATTATATTTAAGTTAATAGCCACTGAAAGTCGTCCATCTGGCGAATAATATTGCGTCGAAATCCTAGTTTATGTAACCTTAAAATTGAATATTTCAAATCGGTATGTAAAACTATACGCTTGACCAGAAAGCACACAAAGTTTGTTTGTCAGCTATGACGTCAAACGTCGAGCGCGCGTTCTGTTTTTCCATTTCGAGTCTTCATTAAACAAATCGTAAACCAGGTGAAGTCAGATACACGGCTGCTGTGGAAGGCTTTTAAATGCGCGTTGTTGCAAATCAAATAAAGTCTTTCAGTCTCGCCCCAAGCACAGTGGAAATTGTTTCGTAAATGAGTAGATTTCTGTTGGGTTCAAACTCTTGTACAAATAAAGTTGTGTTTGGAGTTTTGAATTTTTGGTCGAAATACGTTTTGTGGTCAGTTTTGAAGAAAATCTCGAAAATCTCAATTTTAAACAAATCGTAAACCAGGTTAAGCCAGAGGTCACGTCCTTCAGGGAACAACATGTTTGCGCCAATGAGGGTTAATAATTGTCTGCAATTTGCGTTTGTCAACGAGGCTTGGATTTTTTCATCATCAATACAGAAGTCAAGTTGAATCGCTCGCTGAAAGCGGAACTTTCGTATGAGAAAAAATGTCATTTGTTAAAAGCATGAGGTTCGCGTTGGCAAAACTACAACAACGATAAATGCAGAATAAGACAAAATATCGTCTTAACCACGAATAGTAGGCTTGATTATTTACCATTTGAGTTATTTACCATATGGGTTCGAGAATTAGCAGTTAACGTCGGCACTTTGTTTTGCTGTTTTGAACGAGTGGTGCTTCAATATCGCAACTCCATATTTCTTGAGGTCCGTTATGAGGAAAAAAACGGTTGAAAAAGATACGTCATCATATTTAAAGTGTTAGCCAACGAAAGTTATATTTGGGACGAGACGCTACACGTCCGAAAAACCTGGTTTACTTCCCCTTAAAGTTGTCTGTTTAAATTCAGTAAGCTGGAACACATAAATTTGTTTGTCCATTATGACGTCAAACGTTACGACGCGTTCGGTTTCTTTGTTCGAATCTTTATTCAAACAAATCATAAACTAGAAGCCAAAGTTCGGGCACGCCATGAAACATCACGTTTGTGTCACGTGTGCTGTGTGACGTAGCAGGATGAGAATTATTTATTCGAGAATTGCGCGCGCGCAAAGTTCGTGGACGTGGAATACGAAAATGTGCAGATATTTCACACCTTGCTACGTCACACAACACACGTGAATTTCGAAATCCGAATCATGCAAAGTGATTTTTCCAATGGTCGGGGTATTGATAATTGTGCACCAATATGTATTGTTTTGAAAATGAAAGCCAAAGCTAAAATGCTGTTATACATTAGTAAACGTTTCGAACACTAACTGCGTTCATCATCAGTAGCGTTTACTAATGTATAACAGCATTTTAGCTTTGGCTTTCATTTTCAAGATTATAATCTCCAAATATTTTGCACCCAAATATGTATTGTTTGGCGCTACTTCGGTCCAGGTGACGTAAGCAAATTAAGTTTTAATGTCGCTTTCATATTTAGCACACGGCTTCAGAAAGATATTGTAGGTAAAGAAAACATTGTCACAAAACCTTTCCCATCAGTCATACATTGTTTGAGGCAGTGATTACTTTATATTGTGACGTAATAAGTAAGGCGTGGTGTGCCACACTTTGACATGCTTGGTTACACACTGGTGAATCCATACAACTGAAGCAATTTCTCACTCAAAAGCGTAAACTGTTTGGAATGTAAACAATACACAGACGGTGGTTGTGACGTAAGTGGCGCACTGCCTTTGTTTGCTGAAGGTTTCTCACTCGCAAAAACTGTGGCTTGTTGGTCTTGGAGGAACCAGCCCAGCTAAGTACGAAAAGTCAAAGGTTTATTTCGTAATCTGTACAGAAGTTAAATCGCTCGCTAAAGCTGTGCTTTCGTATAGCAAGAAAGCGCCATTTGTTAAAAGCATGGGGTTAGCGTTGGCAACAACTACAACAACGACAATTGCAGAATGAGACAAAATATCGTTTTACCCACGAATAGTAGGCTTGTTTATTTACCACTTGCGTTGTGTGGGTTCAAGCAAATCTTCAAATAACAGAGAACTCGCAGTTAACATCGGTCTGCCATTGAAAGCAATTAAATTCGCACTGGATTTGAACGAGTGGTGCTTCGATATCCGTGCGCAAAAACGGTTGAAAACGATACGTCATCATATTAAAAGTGTTAGTCATCGAAAATTATATGTGGGGCGAGACGCTACACGTCCGAAAATCTTGGTTTACTTTACCTTAAAGTTGCTTAGAACTTAGAGCGCAAATTAATTTTGTTTGTCAGCTATGACGCCAAACGTCGAGCGCGCGTTTAGCTTCTCCATTACGAGTCTTCATTAAACAAATCGTAACACAGGTGAAGACAGAGTTCAGGTCCTTCGTGAAACAACATGTTTGTGTCACGTTTACTCCAGACATACCAGGATCATATTCGAAAATTCAAATGTATTGAAGAAGGAATTATGCGCATGGGAATGGGTCTGAACCATATTGCAAGTAGAAAATATAGTAGACAATAGTAGCCTGGATAACCAGAGCAGAAATTAATTTAGGATATAAGGATCCTATTCCAATTCGTTTTCTGCCAAATTGCCTGAAATTTGGCTGCAATTTAACACAAATTTAAATTCTGAAAAAAAGGGCCAGACCCTTATTCCAAAAATTTTTATGTTTTCTATTTTTTAGATGTCTCAGCCCATTTCTTTTATTTTCTTAATTTTAGTAAATCTGTTTTTGGTGAAAGCACGCAAGCTTGCTTAAAACCTGATTAAAGACCAATTTAATTATTCAACTGTTCTAAACAGACCACAACACCCGAATTTTTTAAATGTGTGCTCAATAGTGCCACAAAGCGGTAGCGTCCACAGTCGTCTGCGCAACGATAACTGGGTTACAGAGGTCACAATGTCACATACAGGGTGAAAGGATTGCGCTGGAGTACCAACGAAATATCTTTCTGTTTTATTTACATAAATAAGTTTATGCAGACTTTCTTTGGTTTTAAAGAGTTGCTAGATTAATCTGTACTGAGGTTTTGTTTTGTAGTTTAAGCTTGGATTAAAGAAGTGATTTCTGTGAGCTGCATTTATGTTTATTTGCAGT
The DNA here is from genome assembly GCF_947561715.1 of Ascidia mentula. Classification (NCBI taxonomy): domain Eukaryota; kingdom Metazoa; phylum Chordata; class Ascidiacea; order Phlebobranchia; family Ascidiidae; genus Ascidia; species Ascidia mentula. The sequence goes on along the minus strand of NC_138570.1, from coordinate 21,192,525 downwards.
GAAAAGGTTTCAAAAATTGTGCCAAGTTGCTGCATTTGTTTTCGAAAGAGGGACATTGCCGACAAACATCATGACGGACACAGAAAGTAATAGAAGAAGAATGACTACAACAATTTCAGAATCTGGTTCAAAAGTTGTCCAACAGAAAGCAGGTCTAATGCGTTATTCTCTCCTTTATTACATAAAATTGGATGGAAAGTTACTAAAATCAATTATGCCTCATAGTAAACCTTAGCTTTATTGGGAATGTATCATGCATAGTAACTTTTTAATTAAAGTAGCCTAACTAAAATGAAATTTTTGTTTTTAGGCAAGTAATGTACAAATGATATTTCAGGCACTAACAAGATATTAACTTTGAATCAGATTCCACACAGCACATATCAGCACCAGGAGCAACCATAGCTGGTAGCATTGCTGCAGTTCAGGGCAATGTCAATCAACCAACAATAATAAACAACTACAATACTCCAGGTATATTTGTCAACTGACCAATGCACTGTAAACTAATGCAACATTAAATGGTACATTCTGTTTATGATCACATTTAATTTTTGCAATGAAACTTTTTAACCTTTGCACCAACCAACCGTTTCATTTTATACAAAGCCGATTTTATACCCTTAAAGTCAGATTACTGTGAATTTTTGCAGGTCCATCAAACGAAGGTGAACAAGCAGATGAAAGTAAGCTGTTTCATCCTCTTTACTGCATTTAAAATATTTACCTAGATAATGTCTGACAATAATGCCCGAATGCTTCCATATGATAATGTCTAGTGAGCCATAATTACTTGTCTCTAGTTATATTTCTGTCTGCAGACAAAAAGCAGCGAGAAGCCATTCAAATCATCAAACATGAACAGGACAAAATTAAGTCTGTCACACCTCTTTCTGGTTTAAATGAAGAAGGAATCCCAGATGTTTGTCCACAGCTGGAGAAACGTGATTTCTACCAAGGTATTGATACCAAGAAAGGTGAAGAGTTTGTGCCATCAACAATAAGGTACAATGAAAATAAAGTTAAAGAAGAGCGTATAACTTTTGATGAGCTGCTTTCCACAATCGAAAGTGGTGATCAGTTTCTTGCCATTATTGGCGCAGCTGGTGCAGGGAAATCCACTTTGTCCAAGAAACTTTTGAGAAAAAACAAAGATGGATATTTGGTGTTACACCTAAGTTTCATGAATTTAGATTATGGAGATGAAAAACTCACACTTCAAGAACTCCTACTTGATAGGCAGTTTCCAGATGTTAAGCAAACTGACCTTGATGCTGCATTTAAATGGATGAAACAAAACCAAGAAAAATGTGTTTTGGTATTTGATGGTCTGGACCAGGCAACATGGTCATTAGAAAATATAAGGCGAATTAATACAGATTATAAAACTCGGTTCACAGTTCAACAGCTTGTTGCTAATCTCTGCAGCAAAACCCTGTTCAAAAAATCATCATTGATCTTTACATCACGTCCTCATTCACTGCTTTCCATTCCTGTGGGACTTCGTCCAAAACCCACTATATATATCCGTGACCTTACTACAGAAAACACGAAGAAGCTATTTGATTTCTTTGCTGGAGAAAAGGCAAACGAACTGTGGGAAAAACTTAAAGAAACTCCAGAAATGCTAGACTTTTGTCACAATCCATTACTTTTGCAGTTTGCTGTGTATGCTGGTTTGTTTGGTGACAAAAACTGTTTTGGCACAATTACAAGCTTATTTGATGTTGTTTTGCAACAACTCGATGCATCCGAGCATGCTAAGGGTAGTATACACTTTTTGAGAGAAGCACTTGGCAGAATGGCATATAATGGAATGACTCGTAAAACTGTTGTATTTACCCACCAAGAACTCTCAAATGTGGGCCTGGAGTATCTTAAAGTACAAGATGTTATAATAAAACTACCAAAATATTCGTGGTTTTCAGAAAGAAAAGTTTTCGATGTTGCAGCTTCTTGTTTTTTCTTTGTTCACCAAATGATTCAGGAATTTTCTGCTGCTTCGTACATTTCCTTGTTCATGCCAGATGAAGACTTCGACAAATTCCTTGATACATTGGTTCGAGAAGAACACTGGAACATGACGCGACGATTTGTTTGTGGCCTCTTGCTTGGAAAGGAAAGTTGTAAGTACATTCCTTAATCTGTATATTTTGTGTCATAATGTTTGCAGGCTTGGCACCCCACGCATTGCTGCCTGGCTGGATCAGCCACTTTTTCCTGACAAGTCGGAGCAAAATTTGAAAAATCAAGCTCCCGGTGAGGTTTGAACTCACGACCCTGGGCTGACCAGGCCCAACGTTCTACCAACTGAGCTATATGAGCTCAGTGGTTTCACGGGGTATATTGTGGCGAAGGGACACTGGTGCGCAAGCGCACAACTTGCCAGGCAACCTTCACATACACGTAGGGGATCTCTACCACCGTATCAGATAACGCAGTAATATTTCATGCAATGGCATGATCGCCCAACTGCACAGTTCCTTGCTTGGCGATACTGCCAATCATGCCATTGCATGAAATATTAGTGGTATAGATCTCCTGTAGCTCAGTTGGTAGAGCGTTGGTTGGCCCAGGGTCATGAGTTCAAACCTCACCTGATTTTTCAAATCTTGCTCCGACTTGTCAGGAAAAAGTGGCTGATCCAGCTCGGCTCCAATGCCTGGGCTGCCAAGCCTGCAAACTAATGATCGCGATACGTTAGCTGTGATCGCCAAGAAAGGACCTACGCAGTAGGGCTATTATGCCAATCATGCCATTGCATAAAATGTTACTGCTTTTTGTGTCATAATTTTTGTTTTGCTGACAGATTCAAGAAGTGACAATACCGAAACCAACTTGGACCCTGGATGTGCTACTAGTTCCACTAGCCAGATGACATTCCCCAGCATTCAACAAAAAGGTTTTGTTGCATTTGATGTTCCCGTATGCTATTTGAATTAACATATTTAAACTCAACAATTTCACAGCACTGCGGTTAGGTGCACAGCGTTTTTTAACACAGCACATGGTAACGCAAATCTTCTACAAATAATGGCTGTGTTTGTAAAAATATATATGAGTGCAAATAATTCGTCCAACCAAATGCAATTTTACAATTTCCATTGCAAATGTTGGTCTTTCTTGTTTTCCAGATAAAAGTGCGAAATTATTGGATGCGCTTTCAAGATATCTCCAATCTCAACCACAGCGATACGATCTACCGAGTGAGTAAATGATATGAATGCCAACAGTGTTTAATACGTGTTTGTAAACATTACATTTATTTATGTAACAATAGGTGGGTTTGTTACGTCACACAGCCATTGTTGGAACCGAACACTCAATGCAGTTTTTATCAGTTGTGAAAAAACCTTGTAAAGGAAGGTCGTGTTTATTTCTTTCATAATATTTTGTGATAATTTAAACTTTTTATATTGGATTGATTTGTTGGTTCTTGTGTTGATTAAATCCGACTTAAACGTGGGGAATTCTGTGCAAGAATAAAGTAAGTTTTATTTTAAGTGATTTTATTAAAACTGGAAACCAGACATCTGTTTTTTTATAAACTTGCTTCGGTTTTGTTTCAGATTTATTTCTGGATTTGAAGGAAATCCAAAAATGCCATCTAGAAAAATTCGCTAGGTTTTGTCCTGAGAAGTTGAATTTTACCCGAACCCGACTTCACTCAATCCTTGAGGTTTTGTCGGAATTTTTACCAAAAGTTACAAGAGCATATTTGTTGCTGGGGCTGGGGGATTGCGGCCTGAACTCCGAAGATTTAACGATTATTTGTGAAGCAATAAAAATAATGGAATACGGGGTTTGTTCGGTTTTTGTTCATTTTCTGAATAAGTTTTTATTTGAATAAAAGCATTTTTTACCAAAGTTTTCGAATTAAAGAAAAATGACATAAAATATTTTTATTGTAGTTTAGGGAATAAATTTTGTTTGTGTATTTTTTACTCTTTTCCAGTTTTAATATTTGTTTATTCCTGGTTTAAAGAGCATCAAAACATTTCCTACAAACAATGTTTATATTTTGAATAGTTGTTATATCTCGACCTGAGTGGAAACGACTTTCATCGAAGAGAAGATGTGGAAAAAATTTGTGGGATTTTACCGAAGGTTGGGTGGAGGTTGGATCTGCGTAACTGCGGATTGGATCCGGATTCGATTAAGATGGTGAAGCACGCACTTGAGAATATGAGAGTTCCTGTGAGGATTTAATTTAAAAGATTAATTTGTAAATTTTAATAAAATCAAAACTTTTGTGACTTTTCAGCCGGAAGTTGACGGTTTGGATAAACAGTCCCCCTTTCGATTCAGACTCCAGTGGTTCATATCAACACAAAAACTACCTCATGTTCCTCATAATTATTTGTGATTTCGTGATTCTTCAAAATTAAATAAATTTAACAAAAACAAAACTTCCGCCATTTTTTTTTCTTCCGCAGCGGTCACCAAGACCGAAACTTTAACGATGCCGGTAGGGGTTTTTAAACGAATAGAAATAATATTAGGATGGAACACCGGGCCGATTTTTTTGGCAATTAAAATACGTGCAGTTTCAAAAACAAAAATTTACACTTTTGATTTAAAGATTTAATATTTTAGTTAATATCTGTTTGTAAATTGAGCACATTACGACCAACCAATAGATGCCGCGAGTGTAATAAGATTTCCAACTTCCGTCATTTCGTCAAAATTGTTTTTTTAAAACAAAATTAAATATCATGTTCGAATAAACACAAATTGAAAAGATATCACAAAATCAAGACAGCTTATGACAAGCAACAAAATAACAATTAGGAAAACGTGATTCAGGCTTGGGAACAGTAATTTAACGTATCCTTTGTAATTTAGTTCACTGGAATCGCAGCTAGGGCAATAAAGGAGTCTGGGCCTAGGCTACTTTTTCATGTAGATACTCTAACACGTCACGAACGGACGATGGGGATTTCCCCGGCTCTTGCGTAGCTACTTAAACTTGCGTTTTCACGAGACTAAGCAATAGTACAACTCCAATATTAGGTTCATTATAGCACAAACCTTATTACGTACAAAGAGCGTCATGTTTTTTTGCGGGATTTGTTTGAAGGCCGTGAATTTCGACACTATAGGACATGTGTACCATTGTCTATCAGCACGTGGTGAACGAAACGTTTCGTTTATGTAAGATGTTTTCTTGTTTTCAAAATACCTCTGTGCAATGCCTTAATAATTATTTTAGTTCGGAAAGAATGATATTTCCAACAAACGTGTCCAAAGCGCTGGTTTAACCACGCCATGGATGAACCAAGGAAATCGACCGTTCGTGAGGTGGTTAGAGTATTGTCGCCGCACAATACATGTATATACTAAAAAAGCCCAAAGCGTATAGGCCTACTTATGACCGAGAGTTATAACCAAAGTCATTGTAATCACGCGTTCAACGCATGTCCGAGTTGTGATGTCCAATAAAACGACATGGGAAAAAAGAAGAACTCATTTCCGGTTTAGGTCAATTCCTGATCGGACAATTTAATAGGAAACACCTGCCGAGCTGGTGACAGGTGAAAAAATTGTAGCCGGTAGAAGCAGCCACATTATAGTAACCATGTAATTTGGGCAATAAAGTCATATAGGTAACTTAGGCAACAAAACTAACTGTGTAAATCAAGTTAAAATAATGAAAGGAATTTCTTTGCCAAAATTTAAACACAAGTACTTCTTTCGCAAATGATAAATAAAGCCTAAATTAACATAACTACTTTTAGTGATTCGGAAAACAAAGTCAACCTAAACATAAACAACCTATTTAGGGCACTTAGATAATCAAGCTATATAAATAACTGACGTAATCGACCAAATCGGCCAACTTTAAGTTGCATTAAAGTTGCGCAACAACTCCAAATAAGTTATCAATACTTGTGGCCAACCACAGACTATATAAGCAGAGCGACTTACGCCTGCCAAATCAGTGTGTTTTAACTGTTGCTGTGTAAGCGTCTGGGCTGTTGGTTTTGCTTTAGCCCTCTCCATGTTTTGAAGAAACTTCTGTGCTGTGTTGTATTATATTACTGGATTATAAACAATAAACGGATTTATGAACACCTTTGGACTGGTTTGAAGCTTGGTGGATGTGTGTTTAGTCGAAGTTAGACTATTTAGAAGACGCACAGACTTGTGTAAAGGAGTTCTTTAACTCCAACAGTAACCTTGAGATAACGAGGCCGAATTGCCATCGAGACTCGGTCGGATCCTTTGTGTGCGAGGCCCGAGACGCAGTGTACCCCACGGTCCCGCAGCGGGGGCGTACGCCGACAGTATCGACCACTTTTTTCCGACAAGTCGGAGCGAGATATGCAAAATAACCCCACCTGCTGGTATGTTTCAAACTAAAGGCAATGGGTTAACCAGACCCAACGCTCTACCAACTGAGCTACGCGATTTCAGAGATTTGTAGGTAGTTTATAATGGCCAAGATACACTGGTGAGTCAGCACACAACTTTACTAACGATCTACACATATACATCACTAACCATACCACGCAGAAATATATCGCGATATCATATGTGAAGGTTGGCTATTGCAGATGAGGTTGCCAAGTACGGGTTTTCACAGTAGAGCGATCCTGTCTAGTTCCTGTGTTAGTAATTCGTACAACCATAAACAACCATGTATTTGCCTGCGGTCGAGTCAAGACATCAGCTTGCATTCATTTTTATTGATGTTACAGACAGTGATATCTGCATGTTATAGGAATATCGTTTTTCTGACATTGTTTTATCCAAGTTGTCACACAGTTGGAATGTCCCCCGAAGCTACAGCCTTGACAATATGTGTAGAGTCCGCGCACTTGAAGTTGACAGTAGAAACACGTGACTGGTTTGTTTTTGTGTTCCGCATCAATGTGTCAGTCACATGACCAGGGGTTACTCTGGGGCATTCGTCGTTGGCAGACTTGGCAGCCCAGGGTGAAAGTTGAAGAGGATGAGAGAGATTGGATTGCAGGAACTTGGCTCAGTTTTACAACCTGAACGAAAATTACGTTCATCAACAAATGCGAAAAAGAGTTTAATTTGTTGATGTCCAAGTTTCAAACTAAAAGTAATTGTATTGGTATTGGCATAACATAAAATAAAAACTAAAAAATTAACAAGAAAAGAATTAACTGCAAATTGAAACAAAACATACAGTAGTTATTCCACCTGAGCATGTTGTATCCATAACCTGTTCTTTGCCAACAAATCAAGGTAGGAGTTTTGCCAATGATCAACTGTCTCAACATCAATAGGAAGGTTATATGTGGATGGATAGGATGACATTGCAAGCAGCATACACACTGGACTTTGCACACCATTCATTTCAGCAAAAAATCTGAAAATACATTGAATACAACACATGTAGCATGTTGAGACCTGTGAATGTTTTGAGAAAATAAAAAAATAAATTCAAGACAAGAACTATTTTTGAGTGAATAAACATTCTTGTAAAGACTTTTACCTATGTACAAGCAGTTGGCAGATTATTTTATCTCATTGTCTGGTGAGTGTTAGTTCTGTTGTTTTAAAAATATGCTGTTGATGAATCGTTGCATTTCTTTGTCAATTTCAAAAATACGATGTTTTGTCGGAATATTTTAAACTGCGCAAACTCACTCTAATTGCTGACAGGCAATCTCTTCTTTAATTGAATCGAGTGGGACCGGCCAGAGAGTGGGACACACACTGATGACTCCATCTGAGATGTTAAGCTCCTCATCAGCAGGTAACGACCTTCTCATGCCACCTCCCACCGTGAGCAGTCAGGATTCGTTTTTCAGATTCATTTTCAATGTTCATTCCAGAAGGTGCAACTATTCGACCAAACTTTGATTCCGCGTCCGGTTCGATGTCCTGAAAAAGACAGGAGATTGTTTCTTACATCTTTCATTACTTAGTGTAACCTTAAAACGGTGTTCACAGCAACCATATGTTTAGCAACACAAAACACTGTGGCCTATCTATCTATCTATATATCGATCACACCTCTCTCTGTTGGAAAGCTTCAGCTGGAACAAGATATTCGTGCTCAGACAAAAACTCAGCTTCTGATGTCATTCCACCATAACCAAACCTAAATCATTAAACCTGATTACAGATTATAATTTCCACTACATGTTTTAATTTTGGACATCTTGGTGTTTAATTGTAGATAACACCGTGAATTTTGTTGCGGATGCAGCAACAGGAAAGCATGATAATATATTCTTTTACTAGTTTTTGCACAATTGTGTTGCAACAAACTTTGCATGATTTTATATTTGAGAATAATATCTCTAAACTACCCAGGGTCATCATCTGTCATGTAGAGATCAGGTTCTGATTGTCGTCCTCGAGCGATATCAGTGAGATAATCTTCTACCTCAAGTCTTCCATCATCAGAACGTTGATCAGCTTCCCCACCATGGATTGCTGAGCCATTCAATGCATGCGAACCATGCAGTTCATCCTACAGCAAACACAAATCAGTTATTGTGTGTAGAAGCAATCTTGGTAAAATTCCTGTCCAACAATTAGTGATAATCAATATTTGCCATGCCATGTTATGAACAAATACTGCCATAACTTTAGAAAATCATTTTGTTTTTTAAACATCAAACCATGGTCACAAGAATCCTTCGATTCCACCCCTCAAAAAACATGGCATAATTATGTGTCTGCATACCAGGCATTTCGCAACTATTTATTAGGTGAAGATCTGCAACAATTGTTTATTCAGTAGCACATATTGTGTCACTAAAACCACCTCACCTTTTTCACAGTAAGTGAGTGTCTTTTGTTTTTGGCCTCTGCTTTTTCCAACTTTTCTGAAACTTCAGGTTGTGATTTGTTCAAATGAATCTCTTTGTTGAAAAAAACTACAAGCAATTTCCACGTCCGAGCAACATTACAGAATCCACCTTTCAAAGCAACATCAGAGTTGTGCGAGCAAAGCTCTTCGAATGTCATTTTTGTCCCACTTCCATCTAAAACATAGTTTTTCGCAACAAACCTAAATTGGTTAAGAGTTAATTGCTCTACAACAGAGTCTGTCATAGTTGGATAATCATCAAAGTCAGAACTTGGTTTTAAATCAGACTTGGTGCTTGAAAATATTCTGAACTTTGATCTGGAATTAAGAAAGTTGTTTTGTCTTTGAAATGCAACTGGCGAAGGAGGACTGGAAATACTCAAACCGTCCAAATCAATCAAATATTGTTGGTAATTTTGAAGCAGAACCAGTGGGACTCTGTGCCCTTGGTGTTGATGCTGTGGCTTGACTTGCGAGGGCGATATGACCACATGAGCTGATGGCAAGTCCACTACTCATGGCCTGCTTAGCTGGACAAGAAGCGTCAAGTAATGAATGCATCATGAGACGGCCATCTTTCGAACATGACAAAATAAAATTTGGATCTGACTTTTTCCAAACTATTCCAGAGGGGCTGTCTGTGTGATCCTTAAAATATGTTCAGTTCATTGTTTAAAAAGTAAATTAATCAAAAAACAAATGGTTGTTTGATACAACTACAATTATAATTCATACCTGGAAATGAGCAAATGGGACATATTTCCTATGCAGATGCCAAATGTTCACGCTGAATTCAAGCATCATAGATATAGTAGCAAGTTGCTCGGGATGGTGGGGTCTCCATTTAACCGAAGCTACGGACGACATGGTTGGAACATTGTTTATTTCTTTCTCCCTGTTGTTTTCAATCGACCAAACCTGGAATGTGACAAGTGGAAACATTGGAAAACAATATTTAACACCGACAATGATTAGATCCGTTACCAGCAATGACATGAAAAGCACCTTTTACAGATGCAAAAACAGAGTTGAAAACTTATTCGTGTTATTACAATCACCCACCTTAACCATGTTATCACGCCCTCCAGTGGCAAGAGTCATTTTGTGATGTGGTTCCGGGTGCCAGTCGAGAGTATACACAGATCCCTTGTGTGCGATAAACTGGTGAACGTAACCTGTAGGTCGCCTGTAATCCCATATCTAGTAACAACAACAACAAAAATTAACATGAAAACTTTTGGTGCAAAATTCTAATTTGCTCTCACTAAAATGCTGAGTTTGCATTTAAACTGAGAACATTTTTAGTATCACAAGCACTGGTTTACTGTTTCACTGCATTTATATTTACCAAAAGGACAGACCAAATATTTCAAAAAAACTTACATTTTAAATTGGTTTTATATGTTAGAACAGTGTGGTCCAACTAAATTTCGTCGCAGGCCATAACAAACCGTTAGTTTATCCCGCGGGCCATTGTACATACGGAAGTACGGATCGAAATTACTATTACACGAATAGCACAACTCAATTTTTAATCAATGCGATTTGTGGTCGAGCAGCTTCTTATAACGAAAGGGGTCGTGTAAACAGGAATTTGGTTGTGGCCATGCAAAGACAATGGTACAAAGTTGTGTTTCAAGTCAGGTTACAATTCTCGGGCAAACGGAAATTAGATCATGGGCCAAAATTGGCCCGCGGGCCTGTAGTTGGACCACGCTGTGTTAGAATATAACAGTGAGGTGATTTTAACAAAAATCATTTTAATGTAAGATTCCTTGAGTCGGTTTGAGTTGTTTTATTTATTCTATGACATCCATGTGTTTCTGGCATTATTATTTTATTATATTTCCATGATAACATGTTCACAACATGACAGCATTAAATATCCAGATTCAGTTGAAAATTGTCTGCAGGTATTTTTATATAAGTTAGCACACCCCTAAAACTTACTTGTACATAACCATTATCGAAGCTAGCAGCAAAAATAAAATATTCATGAGGATTGAACTGAACACTTCTCACGCCATCAGCTTTGCTTTGAAACGTGTAGGTACTTTCCCCTCTCCTCAAATCAAACAGCTTCATCGTTCCGTCCTTTAACAAACAAATGATACAATATGGCTTCTAAGCTTGTTATTTGAATAAACACATAAAATATATTTTTATAAACTTTACACTCTGCTTTGACTTGTTTGCAGCCAAAAGCAAATTAACACTTGTAATACAGAAAATTTGTAACAGAAAAATGTACGTGCTCCTGTAAGACGTGTTACAAGTTACATTGTGCACCAAACTAAATTTTATCGATCAAGATTTGTGATTGCGAAAAAGGCTTGTGTCACATAAAAATGCAAATTTAAACAAACTTGTCTAACAGTCTTGACAGGTCCCATCTATGTAAGAAACTCATTTTTATTTAAAAACCATCCATATATATATAACACCTGTGATCCACTTAGCAAAAGATTTCCATCAGAGTTGGACCGTGCGACGATGTTCAGACAATATAGCGAGCTTTTTCTCACGACCAGGAGTGTTTAAATCCCAAGCTACAACCGCTCCATTAGTAGCAGCAGTTGCGATCAAATTTTCATCCACGGGACTCCAACCCAAGTCAGAACAACTCATGTTCAAACCCTGAAATAAAAAAAATAATTTTTATCAATTGTGTATGTGTGAACTAATTATGCTGATGAACAGCAATTGTAATCTTGAAAAATTAGGTTAAGCATGCAGCCACAGGTAAAAGCTAATTTGATTTCAATAACTTATGATGTATTATTTTGTTGGGTGGTAACTGGCTTTGTCCAGTCATGAGCAAAGAAAAATACCAATATGCCTCCCTTAAAAATACAACAGCAATTGCAAAAACCTACACTTGTAGCATGAAACGAAACACAATCAGCACTATCAAACTTAGTTGCACACATTAATTCCATCGGAGCAAACCTGTTTTCTTCCAACATGAAGATTAAGGTGCTCGCTGAAACCATTAACCTCATCAACATGATAAATTTTTAACAGAGACCGTCCAGCGATGACCACTTTACTGTTGTCCTTACTGAGGCAAAGTGCATTCACTGCTGTTCCAACATCTATTGAAACGTCTTTGTTTCTCTTCATAATTTCAAGTTTTCCGATGAAATATGCGGTGTTTTATATTTAATATCACTTCCACAACACATAAGCACTTTGGTTTACAGAAGACAAGGTCATGAAATTTATTGTATATTTAAAGAACAACACACTGACTCTGTTTGCCCTTGCAAATTTTTGATAAAATTACACTATAACAACAATTATTCCAATCCGACCCAGAAAAACCATTTAAGCGCAGATGCAAAGGTGATTTTTCACAGATAAAGAAACCTGCTTACGGTTAACTACATAAATACTGTAGCAGCAAGTTCTTAAACAAACTAATTCCCGAGAAAATGTAAACAAAACAAATTCGTCTCTTGCACGCTTCAGTGATTTTCCAACAGGAACAGCGATTTTATCCTCGCAACCAGAACATTAACTTTTCTAATGCTGATTGCTGACTTGCAATAATCACCTAATTTTTTTTGTATACACAAAATAGCCAGATTGAATCAAGTTGATATACATTTTGCATGAACGAGCAATATTCTATATTGCAAATATTCGGTTGGAAGCCAACAATTTATTGTAGTAAAGCTACTCGATTTCTACAAAAATTTAAGGTAAATATGCATATGTCTAACTTTGTCAAACATTCTTTACTAAGTACACACGATGCAATTATGAGTAAAAAAATGTTACATCAGTGGAAGAATCTGGGATGTTCACAGTTTTATAAATCTCACAAAACGTGTCACTTCAAAAAGGAATGCAAGAACATAAAAAAACAGCATCGTATCTTTCACATAATACAGGAAGCATACAAATATTCACAGTGAAATATTTACAAACTACACGAACTTGTCGCGCAACTGCATACAATAAGTAAAACAAAGGAACAGAAAAGTTTTATTTGTTTGTAGAAACTTTTCTGTTGGCTGGGGAAATCGAACGTGCTCTCATCGTCCGGTGAGCAGCTCTGAAAAAATCCACATTTCAGTGTTCCTGTATTTTAACGTACACTACGAGGCATTTCCTACCCGTTAACATGTAAGGTGTTTGCCCTCGTTTGCGCTGTTTGAGGTCTTGACGGCCCTGAATAAACAAAGGTTGATATTTTTATGATTGAAATAAACCCCAGAACTTTTGCTGCATGAAAGCTTGTGTCTAAGCTCAGTAGAATGTACGTTAACACAAATTATAACGAACTTACTCCTCTTTTCTTTTAACAATCGGCAAACCGATGGTCGCCTGTCGTTTAAACTCGGCTACAAACTCATCAGACACTTTTCCATCTTCACCCAAATTATCTGTAAGAGTGACACAAAGGCCTTCAGTCGCTCTGCATGACGTCATCAACTCTCTGCTCGCCGTTCGGTTGAAAGATAAATATCCTAAAAATGTCATCATAAAGTTTAAACCACGTGGAAATAGAAAAATGTCAATATAAAATCTGTCAATACAAATCACCCAAAAAGTCGAATATATATTTCAACACGTACCTGCCATTGCCACTACGTCATCGTTGACGTCATCGAGGAAGTTGACGAGCGTAATGACGCCTCTAGCAGAAGATTCGACAAGGGAAGTGTTTGTTATGATGCGAGCGAGAACAACCAGCTGTTAAATACACAACTGCTATAACTTAAAACCACTTCCTCCACGATTTCGTTCCACACAAGGTTTATATTATTGCATGAGGTTTTTATTCATCTCACAAAGCTGTCTAAGATACAAGATATTTCTTTCCAACTTTACCTGAAAAGCTGCGGTAGTTTCAAAAATCGGATCCTTGCACCGAAATAACTCCTCAAACGTTGTGAGGCTCAAACCACCCAAGCGTGAAATCCGTTGTTGTTGTTGGATTCGGTTGAATGCGAACATGGTTAGAGTGGATACTGCTTGTAATTTCTCCGCCTTAAAAAGAACAAAACATATGCTTGTAAAAATTACTTCCAATTCGTTCACACATAAACTATGCACACGCAATTAACTTTATCGCCAATTATTTGTACGTAAATTTCAATAGAAAGTAAATACCCTGGCTTAAAGCAAGCTTCGCAGATTCAACAGGAGTTGTGGGAAACAAGTAGTAGAGGTGGGGATTACCCACCCGGTACTATATATTGAGCATTCTTTATTACATCACAAAGGTTTTACAACAAACCCACCATACTGGGCGAGTTGCAGACTTGCAGAATAATTTCGAATCCGAATCCGTCCAATTCGTTCAGTTTGTCTTCGTTCTCCTGACAACCGCTAACAAGACACGATAAACAATGGAGAAGATCGACCTTTAGAACAAACATCTTTTGTTTAATCGCGACTCTATGACGTAATTTCTGGCATCGCGTCATCTTCTCGTCACGTGACGTTTTCCACACTCTGTTGACCAGCAGCTCAATGGCGCCCTCTTCGGCAATTGTGAGTTGAGAGTTCTTGTTGTTTATGTGGGCTACACCTGGACCGATGTGAAAATAAAGTGAAATAATAATAAACAAATTTATCAAAAACAAACTTTAGGAAATTCACTGATTTTACAAACACAAAATATTGCATTCTGAACGAAACCAATATTTTCAAATAGGTAAAAAAAACAACACCAGACGTTCAAGCTCCCTCTAACGCTTTCGAAAACAAAAAAGCTTCACGCGCAGCCATTGTCGTTATTATAATACCTGAAATGCACGTTACAGAGGTAGGAAAAATGGTCACGCACCAATGCACATCTTGTTAATAGCGTCCAGTGTTCCCATGACGACTTTCCGACTGGTTTTCCCCAACCTGAGCAACCGGATGAGCGGAGGGATAGTGTTGTCACGTGACAAACGCGCCTGACTCGATGAACTTTTCCAGCTCCATGCTGCCACCGCCTGGCAACCTACAAACGAGTCAATACATTCCAGCCATTGACATCAAAAAATCGTTTTGCTAAAATACTCCGCGAAGAATCTTTTTAGCGACAACTTCCACTGATTGGGATCTTGTGTTTCCTGAACTCATTTTGTTTTCCGACATACACTGTTTCATTTTTAATATTATTCGTTTGTTTTATTTCAAATATCAGAAATAAAGCAACTTTTTACCGATCAACTGAAGCGTGTCGGATTTGCTGAGTAACATGTCAATGATTTGACTCGTCCCGATTCTGCGAGCAATTGCTCTCTGCTGCTCAGGGTGGTGACCGGCCAACGACCACAGTGCGCATGCGCCGCGTTCCTTCACCTCATCCGACCAAATCTGTTACGAAAATAAAAGTTGATGGAAATCTTTACATTGGGTTGATTCATGTTTTTTTTGCAAAATGGAAAGAAAAAATCAAAAAAATGCCGGAAAAGAGTTCCACTAAAAGTCACAAGGTTTCAATGAGAAATTCTTTAAACTTGACAAACTTGATTTTTGTAACTTCATTCTCTACTTACTTGAAACAGACGACACAGAGCGGTCGGAGCTTCTTCTAACGACGCCTCGTGTTGGGCTGCCTGGTTCCCTCTAGTGATGCATCCAACAGCAAGCGCAGCTTTTATCTGAGCGGGAATGCAATGACCTCGCAATATCGCCACCAGCGGCACTAACACTCCGATTTGAACAAATTCGTTCTGTGTAAAATCTTTGGATAAATTTTTAACTTTCTGACATTTAGGAAACAACAAAAAAGACCAATTTTAATATTTCAGTAAATCTTTTGTAAAAACAACACCGGCCAAACAAAATGATTACTGCAAGCAATATAAACAACGACTTCACTTCTTGACTGAAAATATTCAGTTCTTCAACAGGTGCAAAATCCCACAAGTGTGGATTAATATTTAGGTCACAATTCACAACAAGCTTCATCCCCACACCCGTTATACCTGGTTGTCCTGGTTGTCATCGCAAACAGCAGCAATCGCGTCAGCAGTCGCCGTCTGAAGCGAATCGTCCTTCACCGTGAGAAAATCAACCAGGAACCCGGAAGCTCCACACTCCATAATTCTCCGCTGGATGTCGCCCGCACCACTCGTGTCTCCCCGACAGAGTGAAGCCAGGGTGTTGATGACGTTGACAAGCACATCCACAACCTGGAACAATACAAGCTGGAAAGTTACAATTACCTCAAATCCCATGGGAAGTATACGACGGACGTGAGGCATCGGTTTTAAACCAACTGCAATAAATTTAATCCAGAATTCCCCTCCTGTTATTTCTGACTCACGTCAACTTGGAGGAGTTCAACTAACGGTCGGATACCACCATGTGCGGCGATGGGTGACGCGTTGTCATCCACGTGAGCGAGATCCGAGAGAACGACGGAGGAACGCGATTAAATCTCGCATCTCTCATCCGTAGATTCCAGATCCTGGTTCTCCGGATCAAGATCGTGGGAGGCCATGGGTTTTAACAGAGAAATAAGAGCTGCGAAAAATAGTCCCCGATTGAAAAGAAACAAGTCTGACCAATCGACGGCATATTCAATATATTTTACACTTAACTTAATCAAATGCTGTACGATAAGCAGACATTGCACAAATTACATAATTTTTACGCAAAGTTACTGCAGACATGAACAGAAAACGTGATACATAAAATAGCACCGATAAAATCATGAGGGTTTCCGAGTCAGACACACAATTTCTCTTCTTTTTTTTTTTTTACGTGATTTTCAAAAAAATACTGAACAGGTATTCAACTACGATTTCTATCCTGACAAAAGTGAAATGTTAACCACGTGACTTAACACCTACTTGGAATCGCGCCAGCGTTCGCAATCTCAACTCTGACGTCATCCTGTTCCGACATGAGGCAAATAACAGAACAAGCGAGTGATCTTAAGGGAGAAGTCGTCTCGTCTTCCAAATCCTTCCCTAAACCTTCAACACAAATGTTCACTGAGTCCTCGACCACAAAGTTCGATGGTTTGGGATTTCTGGAGTTACAACTTGGACGCCAACCACAAACACACACTCAGTGCATCCGCGTAAAGATTTAACGAAGCTTATTGCGGGAATAAAAACGTTGCAGCGACATTTAGCGGCAAACAACACACGTCTTTTAGTGAGTGCCAGTCAGGTTTAGTGGGTGTTTCGACCATTAGGTCTCATCCGTGCAGCTTTTGGGGCCAGTGACGAAACATCCGGGCGAACACCACGCACAGTCGCCGGGATAGCTTTAAATTTAATTTATCCGACGAAAAACATGTGCCCACATTGACCACAGTTAAAAACGAACCAGAATCAAGGGACATGGTTCCTGACGTGGGTCTTCTTCTTGCGCTCCGGAGCAAATTAACAAGAGGAGGAACTGCATCAGCCGCCAACAGAGGGCGCCAGTAAGTCGGTGTGCGATGAAGCAGAACCTCGAGGCAACGAAGCGAAGCGTCTTGGCGGGAAACGAATCGGCATTCCAGCATTTCTTAAATAGAGAATTTGTTTTTTGTGAGGTTACAATAATGTTAGGGAATAATAAATAAATAAATTGTCACATTTTCCACACACAGAGTTTCCGACTTATTTCGAAAATAAACAAAATTTTCTCAAAATTACAACATCAACCGATGGAACCAAAGTTCCTTAAAGAGTCATCCGGCCTGCTAATAAATTCACAAATACACACGCATATACGCAAAAAGCATCTTCAGCGTAATTTCAGTACGTAATCCTGGTGCTATTACGCAACAATGACGTCACTCACCAACCAAAGATGGCCACACGTTTAAACTTTCCTCGTCATCACCATCCTTCCTCCCCTTCAAACTAATCAAATATTTGATGACGTCAGTGTGGTAACTGAGGGCTGCTCTTTGCACGGGACCGTCATTGTTGACGTCACGCGATCGCACGATGGCGCCAGACTTGATGAGAAATTTGAGGCAATCGAGCGCTCCACTTGAGGCAGCAACGAGCAGTGGTGTAGCGTTGTCCCTGTTTCAACAACATTGGTGAAGGCGCTCGACGTTATATTAAGCACAAAAAGCCTGATCGGGATTCATGGCAAGGAGAGTCAGGGTTCGAACCCCGGTGTGGCAAAAATTCAGCAGCTGTTTTTCATTAAATTCCCATTTTCGTGACGTATTTGTTTCATTGATGACGAAATTAGCAGTGGTTGGATACCGGGTTAGTTTAAATAAGTGCATATACACAGGGATGAGTCAGACCTAACCCGAATATCGTACGTGGAATGCGCTCCACTCAGATTGT
Source organism: Ascidia mentula (assembly GCF_947561715.1). Lineage (NCBI taxonomy): Eukaryota > Metazoa > Chordata > Ascidiacea > Phlebobranchia > Ascidiidae > Ascidia > Ascidia mentula. The sequence goes on along the minus strand of NC_138570.1, from coordinate 21,174,471 downwards.
AACAACGTCGCTAGGAATCACACACCTGTTTATATAATAATGTCGCTGTTTCTTCTGAGACCAATTAGAATTGATGACGCAACTCTAGCAATATATGATAAATGTGCGGCAAGTTGAATGTAAAAATAAACTAGGTTGATATATACTGGTTAGTACAGTAATTATGGATGTGTGTTAGATCTGCGGACACATGTACGCACTGTTTCAATTTATAAAGTCTTATCAGTGCAGCTGGTGACTGTGGCACTGGGGCAGCTTGGATACTGTCAGGGATTTTAGATTTTAACTTCGTGGTGATTTTAACTTCGTGGTGTCTGTGGTGTAAGTGTGCATGGTAGTCTACAAGGTAGCCCAGTGCCACAGTCACACCAAACTGCACTTATGAGACCTTATAGGATGAAATATTGTGTGCAAGTGTCTGCAGTTCTCATGGATTATTATGGCTCTTTACTGCTTGTAAGGAAGAAACACACATTGTGCTTGTTTTGTATTTGGACCGATTCTGTTTGAAGTCAGAACACTGCACTTCATTATAGATTTGAAATTTAAGCAGGTTTAGTGCATTTTTGAAACCTTATTTTGATAACCCAACCCCCGTTTTGCCATTATTTTGCCCAAACATATATATCTTATATGCACGTCTTATGCCCGCGACAGATCCCAGTATGGAAACTCGTTATCACACGATCATCTAAAATCCACCAACCTGTGATCCACTCAGCGAAAGATTTCCATGAGAGTTGTGACACTTTCGTGACCATGTGACCAACATTCAGACAATATAGCAAGCCAGAAGTGTTTAAATCCCAAGCTACAACCGCTTCATTAGTAGCAGCAGTTGCGGTCAAGTTTACATCCACAGGACTCCAACCCATGTCAACTCATGTTTAAGCCCTGAAATTAAAAAAAATGCTAATTATGTGTTAGGACAAACATGTTGATGACCAGGTACTGTGATCATGTCAAATGTTAGGTTTAGTGAATTATGTCAACTGTATGATTTTATTGGGTGATGACTAGCAACATGTTACAACACAAACTTGTTGATGTTTGTTGTTCAAACAAACAATTACCTGAATACTCAGAGTTATAGGGTGAGAAATTCTTACCACAAACAAATCAAAGTTTGGGTCAACTTCTGACATTGTAAATGCAAGTTGAATTATAACCACAATTACTTTAATCATTATCACAGCTTTGTTTTGACCCCAAACTTATTGTACCTCATTTTTGCCTTCATTTTAACACATACCGCAGGTTCAAGTATTTTCCCATGGATCATCATGAGATCACAAACAAAATAACATAAATTTGTCTTATCAGACTTACCAGAAGCAGTGTTTCCACAAACTATTTGAGCAGTCGGTTGGGATTTAAGAACTGCAAATAAATCATTAAACGAAGTTGGTCGGATCCATGAAGTTCCACCATTAAATAATTCAAGCCTGGTTGCTTTTAGTTGCACTAACCTGACCTTTTAAGGTCCTAAGAAACAAAAACTGTTAAATATTTCTTGAGATACAATGTTGTTTAATTAAAGTATTTGTTGGTAACAGAAAAGGAATCAGGAAGTTTGTACATTTTATTGCATGTTGTACCTCAATGTCTGAACATTTTTCCAGCAGTTTTGGGTCAGCATCTGTTGCAGAAGATTTCATTGCATCAAGTATGGGACGATATCCTGTACAACGACAAATGTCTCCATCAAAACTATCTTTGCTCGGTTGGAGTTGGATCTTCTGATAAAAGGCTAAAAAGACGAGAGGGTTACTTTGTGGTTTTATTGGCAACTACAAATAACCAAGCATATACTGCAATGATTTAATATAATAAGCACAGTTGTGTTTGAAAGGCCAAATAAACATACTCTGAATAACCCACCACAAATTTTCTGTGTATTCTAATTGATAAGCGAACCTGTACATATTCATGACGAAGCCAGGAGTGCAATAACCACACTGTGAACCATCGAACTCAGCTACACGAGTTTGTATTGCATTGTAGCCATCTCTTCGTGACCCAAGTCCTTCCACAGTTGTTACTCTGCACCCGTCCACTGAAGCAAGCAGGCTGAGGCACTAAATACGTTTGTCAATACATAAATTTTTTTTAATGTGCATTTTTATGTCAAACACAGTAAAATTAGTTAATGAATAGGAAGCATCTGCATATCAGTTATGATTAAACAACAAACCAAGACATAGAGTTTAACTTTCAACATTCACCGAGTTTACAGCTTCTATCTTTCCAGGAGTTTTCTCCATGGCAACCACGCAACATCCACATCCACTCCCTCATAACACATCACTTTTGTTCCAGTGAGTCCTGGTTGTGATCGGAGCCATGAGTTCAGGCTCATCATCGGATCCACATCATCAACTGAACAAAGCAAACAGGTTTACAACAACTAATAATTTATACTTCAATCTTTAACAAACATGTCCGCATTTTTTGTGTTATCTGTTGCCAACAACTAAAATTAACTAAATTAAAATGCATTAAAAAGCTAAAAAAAGAAATGCAGAAGATTTTTGCATATAAGCTTCAACAAACCTGTATACAGTTGTCTATTTACATGGAATGATATTGAGGTGCTTGTCACTGTACCAAGTATAACCACCTGACGTGGATGCATAGAAAGTTTTGTCCCACGTATTTAAGAAATTCCTACAAAATCTTGTTGACAAAAAATGCTCCATCGGTTTTGTATTAAAATTTATAACCTTTTACAACGGGGTTGAGAGAAAAAATATAAAAAAGACAAACCACAGCAATTAATTCATGAATGGATCCCGGATTGGAAAGTTTGTTTTTTTGCGCGGATTTTGTTTTTGGCGATCGTTAATTGTGCGGACGATCGCAACGTTTTTTCATATGTTAGTGCATTACAGACAACTATGGAAAACAAGCAGAAGTTACAGATTTGTTCGTAAAAATTACAGTGTCAAATAAAAATATAAGTAAAGTGATCGAAAAAGTGGTCAAATATGAAATACTGCCAAATGCAAAAACTGCCTGCAAGAATTTGTCAGAAACAACCAATCTGGGGGCTTACCTATCTAACAACTAATTCTTAAACAGACCACACAAAAACATGATGATAAATCTTGATATAAATTTAAAATTAACGTGAAAACAAACTTTCGCAGGTCAGGTAATACACAAAAGCTTTCACAGCATTGGAATTAAACTCCGCTGGTGAACTCTCTGCGACGCTTAGCTGAAAAGTCATCATTCATTTGTTTTTCTGAGTTTCCATTTTTTCCTAAAAACGTCACTTGGCACTGGACAGATAGGGGATTTCCCAATTTGTCAAAATAATGACGTCAGTGTTTTTTTGATGATCAGAAAAGGTTGTGCTTCAGGGGCCGTTTTCTGACGCCATAAAAATTTTGGGATTTTTGTAAGGCCATAATTTCATCTGTTTTTTTTTTTCAATATCAATACATTTTCAATACAGAAATAAAAAAGAATTTTGTGTCCTAAGCGGAACCTTCCCTTAACGCGAAACATAGACTGTACGTTTCAAGTTACGCCTCAACTACTATGCAAAATGTAACCGTTACAATCCAATGAAACTAAACACACCCAGTCTCCTCGCAACCAGCATTCAGTTGTTTAAGTGTGTAGTAGTTTGCTGATTCACTGAAGGTTTGTAAGGGTTAATATTTGTTACTAGGATTTAAGAAAATCAAAGGATGTGAAAAAGAACTTGAAAATGTGGTGGCGAAAGTTGGGCCGGTTGCTGTCAGTTTGGTTGCTTCAAATAAATTCAAATTCCATGCTCACACAAACTATGAAGGTAACTTTTTGAAAACAACTTCTTATAACTTAACTGTAAATAAATTTGCCATTTTGCGAGCAAATATTAAATATCATATCAGTGTAATGAACTTTCAGATATATTTTATGATCCTGATTGGGAAAAAGGTTTAAATCCAACGAACGAAAACGCGTTACGTCACACAGTGTTGGTTGTTGGTTATGGAAAAGATCAGAGCAAACCACGTGGCGAAGACAAGTATTGGATTATCAAGAACAGGTATACCATCATATTTTTGTGTAAACGCCATAAGACAACATGTTATAAACCATTAGTTACCAATGTGGAACAAAACTAAACTACAACAAATCAGCAAAGTGTTTATCGTTTTTATCGTGTACAATTATACCTTAAATAAGATATATCCTTGTTGGTAAAGTCTTTAAACTTCTTAAAAATAATTTCAAATTTCTCAAATTGACAATATTTGCTCAGTTGGGGAGTTGGTGAAAATGATTCGGGTTTCAAGAAAATTGCCAAAGATCGTGACAACAATTGTTTTGTTTCTGGACAAGCAATTTATCCTGTTGGCGTGGGTTGCTACTCACCAGAGGAAAGTTAGACCACAGTTAATAAATGTCAACGTGCCAAGAAGAATAAAAACGTAACAAGGACTCGCATATTTTGACTAAAATAGTAAAATAGTTTTCGATCAGTCCGACCACACTTGAAAAGCCCGTGACGTAACTACGTAGCAACCAGGATAACGTTGCCTTTTAATTTGCTGGTGATTGTTTGTTGGTCGTCTCCATGGCGCCAGTTTTCCTGTGTAAAGTTTAACCCGGTTTTCCAGTAACTGATTGTCTTCTGTTAAATGCTTGCTGTGAACAATCTTTTTTTTCAGAACCTCTAAATCGTCACCCCTCTCACTAGTATATAAAGTGTGCTTTTATATCAGGCTCAGCCTCTACTACCTGACATAATACTCTTTGCTTTGTGTGTTAACTCTGTACTTGTATACCGAAAGTGTAGTAGTTAATGCGTGTGTCTAATTATTTGACTAACTTGATATCAAAGTAGTTTTAATGAAGTAATAAAAACGTATTTAGTATAATTCTCTGCATCAGGTTTTCAATTAAACTCAGGTAAAGGAACAACATAAGCACCCATGTGCGACTTTATGTCAAATGTACTGAACAATTATGATTTCCCAATCAAATTCTACTCAAGTTATATTAGATTTATGTATCGCAAAATTGGAGAACAAATTAGAAATAAAAAATGCAGCGATTGAAGAGTGCAATTCATCATAACGTAATTAAATAATTGGGAAAATTCAATATTATCAAGTGTCCATAAAACTAATATCAAAGGATCAAAAATTCATGTTTAATATTTACATCCCAGTAATAAATGCTTAACTGATCGGAACCGGGGGCACCCTGGGGTTGTGGATTATTGATTTAAGCGTGTGAGAAGTCACAAGGTTTGTGTTAAAAAACTTCAAATTTCAACATTCTGCCTCAGGCTTCAATGCAGATTCTTACGTCATTTTGTCTGACTCGCGCCTTGAAATTTGTTTGCTGCATTCGGGCAACTTTGAAACGTAAATTCCAATGCGAAACGTTTGTGGCCTTGTAATTATCATGCTTTTTGTCTTTGGTTAAAATTAATGCCTTATAATTGTCCATGCTTTGGTTAATACCTTTGGTTCTTCAGCCACAATTCACGCTTCCGTCTGGATTTTGTATTATTTGTGGTACAATCTATTTAAGTCTAGGGTGCACAACTTGCCGCGGCACGGCCTCATGTGGCCGTGGATGCTAATTCATGCAGCCGTACACATGCGTGAAAGTACTTTTGTATTGACGCCATACATTGTTAAAAAATTTTCTGGCTTATGAAATTGGCCAGTCTTTGTTTTAAAACAGAATAAGAAAACAAAACTCACGGGTTTTCTCATAATTCTGAGTATACTCAGAATAAGAAAAATTGTTAACTTCATAACAATTTTAGGCATAGAATAATGCGAAATTATCAGTATGGACTCACTGGTGGCCGTTGGTGAAATAAAGTTTGCGCAATGCGGCCGGCATTAACAAAAAGGTTGTGCGTCTCTGATCTAAGTGGATGTGAGCCACAAGCAAAACGTTGCGCGTCATCTTCTCCACTGTGGTGAATGCAGATATCATAGAAAATTTAATACATGAATTACAACTCTGTGATGTTTGATCCCGAAATAAAAATGAGAACATGCATACGATGAACAAACTCTCCTTTGTTTGTGATCAACGTTGTAATTATCTATATATAGCGTCCTGAAACCCGGTAGCAATAAACATTGCTGGGCTTTGCACGCACGTTCAATCACCTTACCGTGTTTACTGCGTGTCTGTGATTGCAGTGTTATGATGTCATGCAGTACCTGGTACAAGATTAATCTGAGGTTGTTTGATGGGAGACGAGATTAGAAGATGAAGTAAGCGCTTGGTGCTGCGTGTCGCGATTGCTAAAAGTAGCGTTTGCCACAAAAACTTGAAATTGACAATTTGCCAACGCTTCTTTGAAAACACCTATTTATAAAATTCGGGATAGTTGAACCCAGAATAATAGTTGAATGTGTCTGATATTCTGAATGCAAACGAAGAACAGGAAACAATGCAAACGAATGTCGTTTTGCGAACACTTTTCAACCACCTGTCTGTAAAAAATGTGTACCTTTATTAATGACAAATTGATTGTAAAAATAACCTTGATATAAAGAGTTATGTTTAATCTTACCCTCCTGGTATTAAATTCTTAACTGATCGAAACCTGACCGCACCCAGGGGTTAAATAACATTGAGTTAAATCTGTGAGAGGTCGAGAATTTTGTTTTAATGAAGTCGCCTGAAACATTCGATCGGAGCAAAATATTGTAAATAAAATAAAATCAGAACCGAAATGTGAAACTTTCTGCCCCCAGGCTTCCGTGCACATATTGTTACGTCATTTTTCTGACACACGACGGCAATTTTGGTCTTTCTGCATTCGGGCAACTTTGAAACGTAAATTCCAATGTAAATCGTTGGTGACGTTGAAAAATATTAAAGCCAGAGAATCGTTCCTGCCTCAAAGACTTGACATTTACTATAAAATATTATCATCTGTCAAGTCGTCATATAAGGTATTGACCTGAATGTGGAGTTGTTCTCTCATTAAAATATTTACCTGTTTCTATTACTTTTGTTAGTTGTGCCGCAAGCGACGATTTAGAATAAAATTTCTCTTGCAAGTAAAACTATTGCGCATCACCTCTGTTGCGATGTCTGCTCATATCATAGAAAGTGTGAAACATTAAATATTCTGTGCATGGATGCGCGTTGAAATCACCTCATGTTTATTCACATATTCATGATGTCATGCAGTACCTGGTACAAGATTAGTGTTAGGCGGTGCGTGTCGCGATTGCTAAAAGTAGCAACAACTGCACCTCATGTGGTTGGGAAGTTACCTGCTGCGTGTTTAGTGGTAATGCAGTTTTTCTATAAAGCTGGGAGTCTTGCAGCTGTTTGTCCGCATTCAGTTGCCTGGGACAGGAAGGTGTCGAGGGACAGGTAAAGAAAAGTGTTAAGAAATAATACGAGATCTAACTAACTTGGATGCAAATTACTTGGGTCGCATTACAAGAAATTGTCGATTAACATTGGTAGCTCACATTGTAATCCTTGTCCTCAGTTTCGCCACATTTAACGTTTCTCTGTGAAGTAAGTACGTATCCTCGACAACACAAAGCGTGTACGTCTAAAGAACAACAGGTTACCTTACAATAAAGATAATGCAAGCCAGGGAAAATAAATGACTGCAGGAATCAGCCTGTGCAGGTCGCGGTGATCGGTGGACTCCTTTTGGAGTCTCAGGAATATAATAGAGATAATGCAAGTTCACAATTGTTTGGTCGAATACAAAACAAAGACGTGAGCAGAAGAATGTGATAAAAATAATGTGGTGTTGATATTAGTCACAAGAGTAAGTTTTGTAGCTGTTTCAAAACATGTTTGTACGCATGTAGTTCGATGGAACGGTTAATCAAACGTTTCTTCTCAAAAAAGGTCATGCTTTATCATTGAATCCATATTTTCACATGATTGTTTATATCGTTGTCATAGCAACGAAAGCGTGGGAGTGGCGCACCTAGTGGCATTAATTGCTAGTTGATTGTTACGATGTTTTACAATCGGTTTCCATTCTTTGTAACTTCATGTGTAGAATTTATTGCAACAAGTTGATTTTTAAGATTCTCCCTTCATTTGAAATGGAAATTATTTTCTTCTCATGTTTGTTCCTGCAAGTTGCTGCAGGTATTTATATAAAGACATTATGTTAAAATCGTTATATGTTATTCACGAATATATTACACGTCGTACTTGTGTAGGTGGAGGTTCGTCCACTTGCCGACCATCAGCGTATAGTGGACACAGAACTGTTTTCAGCATCTCACAATCTTGTTCAAGTTATGGAAGAATTTTATCCACTGGAAATAATGGGGGAATTGCTGCAATACATTTGTACTACAGCACACTCGGCAACAACATTTGTTCGGTAAAAATGCTCGCTCTGTAGTTCTACTAAACCAACCTTAACTTTAAGTTGTGGGAGATCTTGTGCTTACGTGAACCAAACTTATCACATTAAGTTGATAAATATTCCTGTTCGCTACTGAAAGATATAAAAATAGTCAGCGTGACGAGAAACACTTTTGTTATTTTTGCGGATCGAATATTCCACATTAACATTTGTGCCTGTTTTCAATTTTCTGAAAGATTTATTCAGGAATCCGTGGTTTTAATATTTTCTTACATTGATGTCAAAACGACCTGAAAGCCAACCATGGAACCAACTCATTCATGCGGAAAAACTTACGTCACATACTTTCGAAAAAAACTTAAATAATTCTTTATTGTAAATTCACTTTTAATTAATATTTGTTAACAACATGTCAACCTCCAACTAATGAGGTAATCTGAAAAACTATTCCAAAACAACTACTTCAAGACGAGCCAATCGTTTGATAGTCAACAAAACGAACGTAAACCAAACCACGCGTGTAATGCATTGAGATACAAAATGACATTTTTGTCAGAGAGATATAATACTGGTACAGGGAAATCCCCATTTTTTTGCTAATTTATTATGTATTATATTATGTTATAATTTTAATGTAGGTTTACGAAGGAAGCAACACAAACGGTGCCTTGTTAGGAACGTTTACTGGTGATGGAAGCACAACAGGAATTGTGAAATCAGATACCGGTTCCATGTATTTCAGTTGTCCCACGTTGCGAGGCATTTCTTCTTCCTATCCCCAATTTGCATTCATAAAAGGTAAGAAACGTAAAACCAAACAATGTAAGAAACAAGCAGGAAATATATTTGAATATCATAATCTCCGGTTTGCACCACCACGATAGGATGGGTTTTGCTTTGCCAGCACGGCCGGGTGGCCGCCTATCGTTACATGCAATCTACCGCAACCCATCACCTGCGACTGACTACGATCCTACGACAGACTGTGATTCTCTGTGAGGAAATCACCTTTACACGGGCGCCTGACTTGTTAACCTTTAAGGTTTTATCGGTGCCCCTACCATTTATTTCTGTTGTATATTTTTTTATTTGTTAAAAGTTAATGCATCCATTAATTATCAAATGTTTAACATCGGTTTTGTCGACGAATATTAAACAACGTAAACCGGTCACGCTGAACCTTTTTATTTTGGAAATAATGAAAAGTGTAAAAAAACACAAGAATAAATTTGTACTTTTTCCTGATGGAAATAATCGTTTTGTGAATCACTTTGGTTTCTAAAAAAACTTTGAACAATTGACCCTTCGAGATTTAAACATTTTGTATTTTTTTTGTGAAAAATAAAGTTCGTATAAAGTTTGATGTAAAGTTTGATGTGAAAATAATTCCAAAGCTTGTGATAAAAGATCGCTTAGAAGAATGTTCGATTGAAACTTAAAATGTATAAATATTTGGTTAAATCGAAAACTCTTGACCTTCAGCATTCCAGGCATTTTTGCTGAGCTGTAATAACTCTCCCGTTTAAACGTATAGTGGATAAAGCTACACTTATGCGTCAGCTTGCAATGTGTCAGACTAGTTTCACATATGTGCAGGTGACCACCACCCTATAATGCAGTTCATATCACAAACATGTATATTTTTACTACACCGGGATTCGAACCCAGGATATCCAAAGCACCACGATCAGATTTAAGCATACTTTCGTATTTGTGAATACATTTTTAACTAAGGTGGCAACAAGTGTTTGATTCAGTTTCCAATACGTCACCAACTTATTTGCCAGCATTAGTTTTTTTCCGTCGAATAATAAAGATTCGGTCAAACACTGAAACAATAAAAACGTTTAATGAAACATAAATTAAGTCAAATACTATATTTTTTAGAGTGATTCCCAACAGGAATTGCCGCGGTATACAATTGATTGAAGTTTATACGATGCTGTGCAGTGATATTATAACAAAAATTGTCAACTTATAGTCGTAATGAAAAAAGTGGACTTGCTCTGATTCCGCCAACTTTCAGTTTAATTTTATTTCTACAAACTCATGCAAGTACGTAAAATACGAAATGTTTTTTAGTTAACGAACAATCTTGTGATTCGGAGTTGAACGTGGACGATCTTCCAACAACTCTTGTTCTTCCAACTTCGAGCGATGGGAACTTGTTACAACGCCTAGCTTGTAATTATACTGTGACAAGCCCAGTGAGATGTAATTTCACAATATCTGCTTCAGCTTCTTCTCGGTTCGGTAATACTGGAGGCTATGGGGTCGGTCTGCACGTAAGTTAAAAGTTTTTATTGCTGTCTCATTATAGGATCGGATTTTTTAAAAATTAAAGTAGGTTAATTTGATCTCCTGTACATTGCTGTTGAATAGATTTTATCCGATGATCCTTCACATCCTGGGGTAATTATTGGCGGGGATCAAATAATAAAACTTCAAGCCCGAAGAGTTAATATTCAATTCGTATATCGATCAGACACTCCTCATCCTTCAATCAACATCAGCTCAGGTTTGTATTAAACCAAGTTCGAGAATAATGTGAGGCAGAAGTAATCAAGTGGATTGATCAAGTTGAGCAACCGAACATAGGAAGTGACTTAAGCATGAACCGATTACATAATTCACAAATGCGGACACTGTGTTGTGCACAATGCTTAGTGTGTGTGGACGACATAGTTATTATGTGTCTGACTCATGAAAGATTGAAACCAAATATATTCCACATAAGTTTTCACGGGGACAGTTGTGTGTCACCAAAAGCACTTCCACTAAATAGCTTGCATCCGATAATACGCACTTCTTGTGTTTGCAAGATTTTGTTTGCTAACTGTGTGACGGTCAGCTGCTTTCATTTTAAAACTTCAAGTAATTAATGTAAACATAATAGTCAGAAAGAATATCTGAGAATATAATAAAGTGAATCTATTGTGACGAAATAAGGTTTCTGCACTAAAATCAGCGCAGTTTACAACCGGAAAGGTGAAACTAGAATATTATTTTATATTCAGATTGCAAGATGTATAACGAAATGGAATGCAACACAAATTCTATCAAGTTAAAGTAAGATTTAAAATCTCTACAATTTGCTTGAGGGATAAATAGTTTTTTTCATGAAGTTGTTACTTTGAATTTCTCCAAATTAAACCAAAACAATACAAATAAAAGATATAAAATATAAAAATATTATTCATATTGTAGACATTTATAGACTTGTTAACTTCCATCATCACTCAATCTGTTAAATTAGAACTTTTAACTTTGTATTGGTTATAAGTTTTGTTGCTTAAATGAAATCTATTTTGATAAAACTTCAGTTAATCTAAAAAAATAATCCAGTTATAATCAGTTATCACAATCTCATTGAGATGTCGGTCATCCGAACTTTTCTAACTGATTATAAATCTAAACGAAATATTACACGTCTATTATTTGCTTCTATTATTTTTCATAGTTCAAAAAATTAGCGACACATTTTACAACATCAACTTCACAAATCTTACAGTTATTTAAACAACTTTTGTTCCAGTGTCAGTTCTCATGGGTTAAGTAGATTGGAAGCAAGCGGAGAAGATATTTTGTATATTTCGAATCGTACAATGACAAGTCTTGATTCTCTCCCTGGAAGTTGTAAAGTTGCAGCGAAAAATCCTGTTTTCCAGTTTGAACTGGATGCGTGTCCTTCAACTCTGGAGGTAATTATGTTTAGTGAAGAAATATTGTCCGATGTACGTCTGAATTTATTGAATCTGACAGAAACTAATCTGGTCCCATATGCACTTAACAATAATATGGTTATTACATACAAATGTGTCGCCTCATTTAGAGCGACCAAGGGGTACGAGTGCGTATCGGGCATCGCACCCAACGGGGCTGACTGAGTCTCGATGGCAACTCGGCCTCGTAGGCAACTTGCCTTCTCTATCTCAAGGATACTGTTGGAGTTAAATAACTCCTTTACGCAATCCACCAAGCTTTAAACCAGTCCAAAGTTGTTTATAAATCCGTTTATTGTCGATTACCCAGTAAAGTAATACAGCACATGGCGCTTCAGAACATAGGCAGTACTAAACCATAACCAACAGCCTAGACCCTAACACGGCAATAGTTGAAACACATTGATTGTCTAGTCAGCGATTGCCAACGTGTTGATACCGTATGGAATTGTTACGCAACTTGAATTTGCTTACCGATTTAGTCAATCAAGTCTGTTACTTATATAGCTTGATTACCTGTGCCCTAGATAGGTTGTTTTATGTTTAGGTGGAATTTGTTGTTCGAAAAGTAGTTATGTTTATTTTGAATTTTTTGAATTTCAGTCATATGGCTTTATGGCCTAAATGACGTGATTAATGACACAACTGTAATGTCGCTACCTATAAAGGCTAGCATTTCTTCACCAGCTACCGGCTCAACAAGTTTTTCCTGCTAAATTGTTCGATTAGGTCGTGGCCTAAACCGGGAATTAGATCATTTTTTTTGATGCCGCTTTGTTTGAGATTACAACTTGGTCATGCGTTGAACGCGTGATTACAATGAGTTTGGTTTTAACTTCTGACCATAAATTAGTTATAAGTTTTTGAGCCTTTTTTCTTTGTAAACATGTATTGTGCAACGACACCACTGACGCAACCTCAGTCAACAGATAAGTTTCGTGTAAGAGGTGACTTCCATTATGTTCACTAACTTTCCACGTTAATGACGTCATCGTTCTTAGAGTCGTTGACCTATTTTCAAAGCGGTAATATTAGACTTCAGTCATAACTTAAAGACGTCACTCACGTTGTGAATAGTTTTTGTGTAATTTGTGAGTGCACGTATAATGAGTTGCGATTTTCTTGATATTTTCTCTGAATTACTTTCGTAGAAAACTTAAATCAACCTAAGTTTTGTAAACGAACTTAGCAATTAGAAATATTAATCTTGACTGAGATAAAGTACGCCATAAACCTTCAAAAAACATGTAACAATTTTCATTATCGACCAACTGATAAGAGCATAGTCTTCATTATTAATTATTCAAACAAAAATATACTTTACATGTGTTTGAAAGAAATCCCAAAGCAACGTAAGCATCATGTACCAAGTTCGCAATTACAAATTTACTACTCAAGTTGTGAGACGGACAACTTACAATCCACACTGGGAAATATTGTGCTTTATTCCAGGAATGTTAAACAGAGATATCAAAACTGCTTCTGGAGCAATATCAACTAAACTGTACGCATTGTAATATATTTACTTTTTTAGTTGGTGACATTCATGTTTTTGTTGAAACTTAACAGGAAAGAAAGTTATCTGACTTCACATCGTAGTGTCGGGAATATTACGATTAGATTTGAGTTGTTTAGTGACGAGCAAATGAAAAATCCACTCAGATCAAATTCAATCGTCCAAGTTCCAAACTTCGTTTACGCTAAGGTTGATTCGGCCAGTGGAAGTGGAAAGTTTCACACATCTCTAAGGGTATGTTTGTTCAATAATAATTTGAAATAAATATGTATCAGTGCATTATTAAGGCTCTGCTGGTCATAAGTTAAGTCTTAGAAGTGTGGCCTGAAATACACATATATACGTTCACACACGGTAAAAATTTTATGCTAAATAAATAAATTCATTGATGAATTCCTCGAAGTCAAGTTTGTGAATAAATTAACTTTTAATACAAAAACTTTGTTGACCATTCTACTCCTTTATTACTAAACTTACGTCATAAGTTATGTAGGTGGACTGGATTATTGGCTGGACCTAAATGCGCTCGTTGTTGTTGGCTGACAAAGCGTTGTTTATTTATGTATGGTTTCTATTAGATATATTAGGAATTTTTTTCATATGATTTGTGCAAGGATTTTATGTTTAGCCACTGTTTTAATGAAACTCTGTTTGTCAGTTAAAATCGTGCTGGGTCAGCAACATGGGTTCTGATGAAGGAGGTTTGAAATATGAACTCATCACAGAAAGGTAAAAAGTCGCTGAATAAAAACCTTCCAAATACATTCCTGTCAATTATGTTCAAGTGAAAGTGATTTAAGAATGCCAGAAAATATAAGCATGAAACTTCACATATTTCCAACCTTACACACTATTTCTCATTTAAATTCAGTGTTTGTTCTACTTCTGTTTCTTGCCACAATATTAACACAGGTCTATAGAAATTTGTTTTATTCTTGCTTAAAATGTTTGAAGGCATCTTATTAGAGATTTGTTCGAGTTAAAATATAAAAAGTTTACAGATAAAATCATATAATCGCAGTTGCAAAGTCGTCCACGAGATGGAGTCAGAAGATTCAATCGTAATTTTGAGAAACTACCAAAGCACTTTCGTATCCTTTAAGTTTCGCTCATTCGTGTGGAACAACGTGTCTGTGAACGAACAATCACTGTACGCTCACTGTTACGTGCAATTATGCGATAATACCAGCGACAATTGTCAACAACCGGTGAGGTTTTATACGCAGTAACATATTGGTTGCTTTGCACAAATACAAAACTAATTTTACGATACATTGTCGGACTAGTAATTATGGAAATACATAACAATATAAGATAATACTTTTTCATACGTGTTTCACAGGATTGCTCACAAAGACGTGAACGGCGATCAGTGGATGCGGATATAGAAGAGATTTTAACGGTTGGACCATTCTACGTTTCAGCTCCGGATTTGTGTGGAAAGGTGAGGTGGCACAAAGTTTAAATACCTCGGTAAATTGTGTGACAAAAAAATACATCAGGGCATACTGCGCGACGAATGCAAGCCAAGTTTATAGCATGCCCGTAGCTGGTACAAGGAGCTATGTGTAAACAGGGTAATCTGGTTGAAAACAAAATTTAGCAGGCTGTTTTTCGATGACGTAATAGATTAACATGCAATCGCAACTAAATTTAAAATTAATGTTGAATTTGTAACAAAAACGTAGTATGCCAGTCTTGCAATATCGCATGATATAGAAGCAGAATAAACTTGGTTCGATCTTTCGAATGCAATTTCATAATCGTTCGCACACCAAATATAGATTTTGTTTAAGAGGTCAATTCTTCGCAAATGAAATGTTTCCCGTTAATTGGGCAACTACAAAATTTCTGCATATTGTAGGAAAATGGTGGATGTTCAGATTTCTGTAACGATGAACTTGGAGTTGTTCAATGTTCTTGTTTTAAAGGCCGCTATCTTGGGAATGACGAAAAAACTTGCATTGGTGAGAATTAAGTTGGGTTGAATATTATCATTTATTATACCTCGTTTTTCATACAAAAATATTTTGAATTCTGGTGATAAATTCTAGTTTTAATCATTCATATTCCACTTACCAAACAAATTGTGACCATGGTTAAAATTTTTTCTTATGTTTTAATAAGTTTGTGTGAGTTAATATTCACCATACTTATCTAACCTTACCCATAGTATGTGCATGTGCGCAGATGTGGAAGAAGCATTGAAATCTGAAGGTTTGCAACACATAAAAGGTGTTTACATATCTGTTGGATTCATCGCTCTCCTGCTTGTTGTGGTGCTGGGGTTGGTTGCTTGGTTTATAAGAGGAAGATTTCTACGAGAGAACTGATCGTAGATCGTTGCAGTCGAAGACATACATGTACATCCCTGCTAAATAACTGATTGTTTGCTGCCAAGTTGTATTTGTATTAAACACGTGCATGAATACTTAACTAACTGAGTTTGTGTAACACGTTGTAAATACAAGCCTCCATATGTATGTTTACAATTTTGATTTTTGTGGTCATACAGACTAGAGGAATTACTCCCAGTATTGTGTTCCATCTTAGATAATGGAATACATGAGTTCTGTACACTTCATTATTCATTATACCACGTTGTCCTGTAAATGTGTCTGTCGTATTTCAAGGTTACCAACCTAACTAATAAAAAAAACAACTTACACAAACGTGCGGAGTACCTCGGACAAAAATATGCATTTCGAAGTCAGCAACTGATCTCGATTTCATCAAAGACTAGCTTACATTATTAAAGGTTTGCCTATTACAACTAGCCGTGTTGTGAGGTAAGATTCAAATCGTCCACATACAGTACGGTCAAAAACATATAAAAGGGGACTGAAATTTTCGATCAAATTATGTCTTTTCTGCACGATGTTTATCTCCATATATATTGCTTTACTCAACGGACTTTGTTTGTTTTTCTGTTCGCCTCTTTGGAAAGAGTTTTAATCAACGCAATCACTACCGTCAAGTCAACTAAGAAGATTTCAAACTGTTCGGTCCTGGAAGTGAATAATTTTTCATCAAAACCAGAGTGCAAAGTGTGCAACTCAAATTAAGTGACTGCTGAGCACTTTGTTACACTTTTCCATTACGAGTCAGTTGTGTTGTTAAATGCATGCATGGAACGCTTGGTTTATAAGAGGAAGATTCAACGAGAGAACTGATCGTAGATCGTTGCAGTCGAAGACATACATGTACATCCCTGCTAAATAACTGATCGTTTGCTGCCAAGTTGTATTTGTATTAAACACGTGCATGAATACTTGACTAACTGAGTTTGTGTAACACGTTGTAAATACAAGTCATCATATCTATGTACAATTTTGATTTATGTCGTCACACAGAATATGGGAATCTAAGATAATGGCACACATGAGATCTGTACTTCATTGTTCATGTTGCGATGTAATCTTGTCAATGGATTTGTCGTATTTCAAGTTTATTAGGTTACGAAACAACAACCTTAGTTGATGGTTTGATGCTTATGAGTGTCCTATCAAGAAAAATGGTAATGAAACGGTAAAATGACCACAAATCAAATCGATTGTATGTCACGCGAAAAGTGAACAAATATTCAGATTGCATGTGACGTTAGGTGGACACACGGTAGTGCTGGCCAAAGCAAAACGCAATATATGACAAGAAAACGGCAAGCCGAAGCCCAGTTTGCGCTACGAAGTATTTTTACGTTGTTTCATCCCATTATCAAGGAAGCGCCGGTAGACTATTGGATTTATTGAAAAACCCACCGGATAATGATAAGTGTACATTTCACTAAAGCAACGGTTAATAAACACTTACGACTGCTCGGATTATGAAAGGACGCATAAACTGTTACATATATCTGAACTTGGAGACCGATCTCAAGCAGAATTAATGGATGAGATGCTGTCATTGTTAGGTCGCCGTAAGAAGTGTTTTTTTCGACATATCTTTCTGCAAAGGATTCCCGAAGAAATACGAATTATACTCGCAAAAGAAGTTTCCAGGGAAACTCGTCAGCCGGCCGTTGTTAGCTACCTTATCGGCCGGCAAAGCTCATAACCTCTTTCAAATTTGGGATCAAACCACTTGTCGTTATTTTTTAGTTGATACAGGCGCCGAGGTAAGCGTTTTTCCGGGTTCACATCTTGCTCGTCAACAGCAAGCTAAAGGAATCTAGTTTATTACAGCTAACGGCAGCTAACGGCAGCTGACGGCAGCTGACGGCACCTAACGGCACCTAACGGCACCTAACGGCACCTAACGGCACCTAACGGCACCTAACGGCACCTAACGGCAACAGGATGAATACTTTTTGAAAAAAGATGCTCAAACTCGCAGCAGGCAAATTTCGTTGAAAATGCATACTTGCCGCTGTATCGCAACCTCTACTGGGAGCCGACTTTCTGCGTGCACATTCCTTGCTGGTAGATCTAAGTCACAGTTGCCTTGTTCATTCATAATCGTTCGTCAGCATTCCTACAAAAGGCACAAATAACAAATCGTCGCGCATTAGCTAATTCACCACATCTACTGACGATTTTACAAGTTTTCTCTCACGATTTCCGTCTTTAACCGCACCGAAGTTTTCCAGCATTGACCCCAGACACAAAATCCAGCATCGCATTTGCACAACTGGACCACCGATTCATGCAAAGGCACGTCGTTTATCCCCCGAAAAGCTTGCAATCGCTAGAGCGGAGTTTGCCAAGATGCTTCAAATGGGGATCATTCGTCGTTCATCTGGTCCTTGGGCCGCACCACTACATATGGTACCAAAGTCATCAGGTAAAATTCGCTCCTGCGGTGACTACCGCCGCGTAAATGTGTTTACCCAGACAGATCGCTACAGCATTCCGCATATTCAAGACATCGCGGCTGTCCGGCGCCAAGATATTTTCTTAGATCGATCTAGTTCGGGGCTACCACCAGGTAAAGACATCCAAAAAATTGCTATCATAACTCCGTTTGGATTGTTTGAATTCCTAAGAATGCTTTCGGCCCAAATAATGCAGCCCAGACTTTCTAACGGCTTATAGACCAGGTTTGTCAATCTTTACCATTTGTTTTTGTTTACCTGGACGACATACTGGTGACCAGCACTTCTCCAAGTCAACATAAACTACACCTGGCCTTCTAATCAACTTAAACAAATGTGTTTTTGTAAAAAACAAATCCAGTTTCATTTGGTTGATGCCGAAGGCTCAAAACCTTTGCCCAAAGTGGAAGTCATAGAAAAATTTCCTTGACCCACCACTGTTAAAGGTTTGCAGAGATTTGCTGGAATGATAAACTTTTATCACAGATTTATTCCTTCTGCCGCAAGTATCATGTTCCCCATTTATACCACCGTCGACTGGCCAGAAGCCATGTGGCGGATGCCACCCTTGAATTTATTGAAGCGTGATGCGTTTTGCTTTGTGTGTCTCGCCCTTTTTCTGCGCCTTTCTTTAGAAATTTAGCGTGATCTTGCAACGACGCGCGGTCAATAAAATACAATACATGCTCAAACACCCACTTCAATATCAAGATAATTACGCAACAGATAAAAAGTGCCTCATGCTTGTGACAACGTCTTTTTCAAATGATGAACGTGAGTTGTCCAGGTTATAGTCTGTCATCATTGTAAACCCCGTGATATTTAATATTATTTGATCGCATAAGGTTTTCATGTCCGATGGTGATGGGGAAATCCCCAGTGCTTGAGGTGGAAGGGGAAACATTAGGAACTTTGTTTCCGAATGTTAAGAGAAACCACAGGTGTCCTGTTTAAGCCAAGGCATCCGGTTTATCCTTGTGTTTCAAAAGAATAAGTGAACATTGTGAATCTTGAAGAACAAATGAAAACGTTAACTTGCTCGTGAACATCCAACCAGAGTTTGTTTCTACGCTGACATTAGAGCAGTTACCATTTATAGAATAATTTGTATTATTTACCTGTCGTCGACATATGTATGGAGTGATAATAAAACGATTCCATAGGATTGTTTTGTGCAATATCCCGCATGGTTTAAGTGATACCGGAAGCCCTTATGACTGACAAATATCTGTAAAGTCGAGGCCAAAAGCGCATGCTCTTAATTATTCGTACAGAAGGTTGCAGCTTAGGAAGAAAGCAGCCCTCAAACATGCTAAATAACGCACTAAAGTTGTTTCTGTGTAATGTTAAACTTTAGGTGACTTTGCTTACATAAAGTTTGTCGTCAGCTGTGACGTCAACAATTTGAGAGGGCTCATCTCGGTAAATACTCAAACCACCTCACAGATGGTCGATGGGGATTTCCTTGGTTTATGCGTGGCATGGTTAAACTAGTGCGTTCTGCTTCCATATTGCGAGTCTTGACAAAACAAATCACTTCATGGAACAACATGTTTCCGTCCCAAATTGAGTCAATACGATTTTAGTCAATTTTTGTTAATTTTAATTCGATGCTAGAATTTTAATAATACAAACCGCCTGAGGGCGCCAAAGAATTAAATGCAGAGTTACCAAGTTGATCGGCGACTGGTGAGCGGGCAATTATCCAACCGATAAAGGCGTTTGTCCCATATACACCGAATAAAACAACGGATCGGGATTTTGCCGATATTCGAAACCTGCTGGTGCGGCAAAATAATCGACCACCGGTGTGGATAAATGCAGAGCGTATGTTATCTCAAGTTCTGCATGTCAAACAACAAAACCTCAACATTTCACCAAACGTTTGCAGTCGTGTGGAGTGACGTCAACCTTCAAAAACTTTGAAATAACGAAGTTTAGTTTGTATTTGACAACGAATTTCGTTTAAAAGCAATTTTAAACGCTTCCACAAACCTGCAGAAGAGAGCTATAGGATGATATTTTGTTAGTAAATTGCAACTAGGCGTCACTTCCACAGCAACACTTACCCAATGGCACTAACATAAAGCATTATACATCGGTATTACGTCATCGTGGACTACGAATACGACAACCGAATCGTAAGAATAATTAGTCCCGTTCACAAGTCCTCGCTTTTGTAACCTTAAGATTGAATGAAATTCGGTGCGTGAAAGTAAATGATTAACCAGAAACCACATAAAGTTCGTTTGCCTAAGATGACGTCAAAAGTTACAGAGCGTTCAACTTCATAATTACGAGTCTTGATTAAACAAATCGTAAACCAGGTGAAGACAGAAACCAGGTCCGCCGTATTGATGGTCGTCTATCAATGTGTGTTGTCTCATGTTGGGAAAAATCAAATTAAATCCAATGTTCATCACTTGGAACGATTGGTACTGATAGTTGGCCATGTATTCATTCATTTATTTAACATCGCATGTGTTTTTGTGGCCACAAATTGCATTTCTATCCATGAAACTTCAGTGAAAAATTATCACAACAAAAACTACGGCAAAATCAAACTACAATAACAGTTAGTACTCAACGCAGTGACACGCACAGATAAATAACATGCTCTGAAATCACATGTTGGACACGTGACATGTGACATAGATAGTTGCCATCCCTTTTTTCATGTTTGTGTTAACTTTTATTTCTTGTTCTGACTATAGCACAGTGAATCGTTTGCCCCTGCGTTTAAAGTTACAGCAAAATTTGTCGTGATTTAATCTTTTTAGAAGTTTGTTGCTTGGTATCCGTAATATAATCAATATATTTTGTATGTTGAGAGTGCACGTGATGAATAGGGTTGTTGGCTTCACAAAATTAATGGTTATTTTGAGTATTGCGTCTAAATGCTGATGGTGAACAGTTAACAACACTTCACTTAAGCATAAGCTTGTGAAATTAAAGTGCACAATTTTGTAAACGCGGAAATTCCCCCAACTAACGCACAGTCTCGTTT
Source organism: Ascidia mentula (assembly GCF_947561715.1). NCBI lineage: Eukaryota > Metazoa > Chordata > Ascidiacea > Phlebobranchia > Ascidiidae > Ascidia > Ascidia mentula. Next base: position 21,153,087 of record NC_138570.1, on the reverse strand, counting down.
CATCTAAAAATATAGTTGTAAGTTAATACTTATGAGCAAAGGCTGTAATGGAAATCGGCTCTCCTATAAGAATTCAATGAAACTAGCAGAAGTTTCGAATTGAGTCAGCTGATTTATTAGTAAAAAATCGATTTCGCCTGAACTGGCATCCTCAGTTTCTTATTCAAATAGAATCTCCTATAAGTTTGTTTGTCAGCTATGACGTCAAACGTTCGAGCGCGCGTTCAGTTTCTCCATTACGAAACTTCATTAAACAAATCGTAAACCAGGTTAAGCGAGAGGTCAGATCGACCATGAAACAACATGTTTGTGTCACGTTTACTCCTGACGTACCAGGATCGTATTCGAAAATCCGAGAGCTTAATTGTCATTAAACTTATTGAAACACGAACAAACCAACATTTTTGTGATAAATATTGATACTATGGCATTTTCACAGCGATAAGTTCTCGGCGGATTCCCAGTTACATATGTCACATGATGTCACCTGATGTACACGCAACGTGACATCAGGTGACATCACGTGACATACAAAATATAAACGGTTACCTCCTGTCGTGTTGCCAGTTTGGGTTGATTCTCATTTCTGGTTCCAAGTAGCACAGCCAATGGCTTGCTGCAGCTTTCTGTTAGAGTAGGATGTGTATCAGGTTTAAACTCTTGTACATAGAAAGCTATTGGTTAGTATCCCTTATATAACCAATGTGATTTGTATGTTGGTCAGTATAAGTTGCACAAGAAGCAAGGTGTTGTATTTTGTATGCTGAGAGTGCACGTAAATTATGGTGTTGTTGGCTTCACAAAATAATGGATGTTGTGAGTATCACGTCTAAATGCTGATGGTGAACAGATTCACAATATTTCAATTAAGCATAAACATTTTGAAATTAAAGTGCACCATTCCTAAAACGCGGAAATTCCTTCCAATTAGCACACAGTCTCGTTTCATCTAAAAATATAGTTGTAAGTTAATATGTGTGAGTAAACGCTGTAATGGAAATCGGCCCTCCTATAAGTTTCTTTGTCAGCTGTGACGTCAAACGTTTGAGCGCGCGTTCAGCTTCTCCATTACACGAGTCTTGATTAAACAAATCGTAAACCAGGTGAAGCCAGAGGTCATGTCCTTCATGGAACAACATGTTTGTGTCACGTTTAGTCCTGACATACCAGGAACATATTCGAAAATCAGAGAGCATAATTGTTATTAAACTTTATTGAAACACGAATAAGCTCAAAAATTTTTTTGGTAAACATTGATGTTATGCCATTTTTAACAGCGATAATTTTTCAACGGCATTCTTGAGTTTCTCATTTTTAATTTAGTGTTAAATTTGCCAAAGTTGGTCCACGTGGAGTACAAAAAAGTATTTAGTCCACGTAATGCTGATCATCGACCAATGCTGTAACACGCTGGTTTCAAACAATTGGTGGTTGGATAATGAGCCTGCATATTTGGCATAGATCATTTAAGCACGCAAATTGTTGACAAAGAACGACATTGTAGTTAAATTATCGTCCTTCTGGCAAATATCATATTGGGTCCAAACGCAATATTTGCCAATATCCTGGTTTAGGTAACCCTAAATGAGACTAAAATTCGGTATGTGAAAGTAAACGCTTAACCAGAGAGCACATCAAGTTCGTTTGTCAAATATAACGTCAAAACTTACAGGGTGTTCAACTTCTTTATTCCAAGTCTTGATTAAACAAATCGTATACCAGGTGAAACCATAAGCCACATCCGTCGTATTGATGGTCGTCGATCAATGTGTGTTGTCCCAAGCTGGGCAAATAGTTTACTCCGAAATGAAATTTTAGACTAAACTACAAGCCACATTACATCACGCGTGACATGAAAAATATAAGCGGTTAACTCCCGTCTTGTTGCCAGTTTGGGTTGACCCTCGTTTCTTGTTCCGAATAGCACAGTCAATAGCTTGCTACTGCTTTAAATAGGAGTAGGATTTGGATCGGGTTTAAAACTCTTGTACATAGAATTTATTGGTTAGTATCCCTTATATAACCAATATGTTATTTATTTTAAGTATTGTGTTTGAGTGCGTGTGGTGACCATTAGTTTGAACTTGTGCAGAGGTGTGTTCTCCATAATTGCATTCACAATGTGATTAAGACTTGTACCTGTAATGGAATTCACTCTGTTGCACATACTTTCCGCCATGTCTAAATTTGGAAAATCATAGTTTATCTCATTGGGACAGACATTACCCTCGCATTAACTGGTGTTCATTGGTTGAAGTAGGTTATGTTAGCTTGGTTGGTATTATTGTATTTAACCAGTTTGTTCGTCGTCTGTGACGTCAAACGTTCCAACGCGCGTTGAGTTTCTCCTTTACGAGTCTTGATTAAACAAATCGTAAACCAGGTGAAGCCAGAGGTCCTTCATGGAACAACATGTTTGTGTCACGTTTACTCCTGATACCAGGTTCATATTCCAAAATCCGAGAGCATAATTGTCATTAAACTTTATTAAAACACGAATAAACTCAACAATTTCTTCGAAAAATATTGATAATAATCTTAATGATTCCATACGACGAGCATACACAACCAAATTAAAAACAAGGGAACAAAATTTTCTGCACGAATAAATATCCTGTATATTAAATAAAACACGGCTTTATCACAAATTTCATTATGATTTGAATTCGGTTCTATTGTGTTAATATGGCAAACCGCTTGAGGACGCTAAATAATCAAATGTAACTTTATTTCCGCGTGTCGATAAATGCTGGTAGAATTGTATGTAAATTAGTTCATCTCAGCCCCAGTGTGCTAACACGAAAAGAGAGTTTCTCATTTTTCACGAGTTTCTCATTTTTTACTTTAGTGTTAAATTTGCCAAAGTTGGTCACCGTGGAGTACGAAAAAGTATTTAGTCCGCGTAATGCTGATCGTCGACCAATGTTGTAACACGCTGGTTTCAAACAATTGGTGGTTGGATAATGAGCCTGTATATTAGGCATAGGTGATTCAAGTCAAACTGTGGACAAAGTACGTTATTATATTAAATTAATTGCACCGAAAATCTTTAATCTGGTGAAATATATTAGGTCCAAACGTAATATTTGTGAAAATACTGGATCAGGCAACCGTCAAACTGACTGAAATTCGGTATGTGAAAGTAAACGCTTAACCAGAAAGCACATAAAGTTCGTTTGTCACATATAACGTCAAAACTTACAGAGTGTTCAACTTCTTTATTACGAGTCTTGATTAAACAAATCGTAAACCAGGTGAAGCCAGAAGCCACGTCCGTCGTATTAATGGTCGTCGATCAATGTGTGTTGTCTCATGCTGGGAAAAATCAAATTAAATCCAATGTTCATCACTTGGAACGATCACTACTGATAGGTGTCCATGTATTCATTCATTTATTTAACATCCCATGTGTTTTTGTGGCCACAACTTGCATTTCTATCCATGAAACTTCAGTGAAGAATTATCACAACAAAAACTACGGCAAAATCAGACTACAATAGCAGTTTGTATTCAACGCAGTGACACGCACTGATAAATAACTTGCTCTGAAATGATGTTGGACACGTGACATGTGACATAGAATGTTACCATCCCTTTTTTCATGTTTGTGTTTACTTATATTTCTTGTTCTGACTATAGCACAGTGAATCGTTTGCCCCTGCGTTTAAAGTTACAGCAAAATTTGTCGTGATTTAATCTTTTTAGAAGTTTGTTGCTTGGTATCCGTAATATAATCAATATATTTTGTACCTTGAGAATGCACGTGGTAAATGGTGTTGACGGCTTAACAAAATTAATGGATGTTTTGTGTATTTGTGTCGAAATGCTGATGGTGAACAGTTTCACAACATTTCAATTTAAGCAAAAGTATTTTAAATTTTTGTGCACAATTTTGTAAACGCGGAAATTCCGTTCCAACTAGAACACAATCTCGTTCCATCTTAAAATATAGTTGTAAGTTCATGTGTATGAGTAAACGCTGTAATGGAAATCGGCTCTCCTGCAAGTTTGTTTGTCAGCTGTGACCTTAAACATCCGAGCGCGCTTTCAGTTTCTCCATTATGAGTCTTGATTAAACACATCGTAAACCAGTCTAAGCGAGAGGCCATGAAACAACTTATTTGTGTCACGTTTACTCCTGACATACCAGGATCGTATTTAAAAATCCGAGAGTATAATTGTCATTAAACTTTATTAAAACACGAATAAACTCAACAATTTCATAGGAAAATATTGATATTAATCTTAATGATTCCACACGATGACCACAGAAAACAAAATCAAATACAAGGGATTAAAATTTTCTGCACGAATAAATATCGCATATTTTAAATACAACACGGCTTTATCACAAATTTCATTATGATTTGAATTCGGTTCTATTGTGTTAATATGGCAAACCGCTTGAGGACGCTAAAGGATTAAATGCAACATTATTTCCGCGTGTCGATAAATGCTGGTAGAATTGTATGTAAATTAGTTCAACTCAAACCCAGTGTGTTAACACGAAAAGAGTTGTGTGAAGTGACGTCAACCTCCTAAACTTAAACTTTCGAAATAACGACGTTTTAATTGGAATTTGCACTTGAAAACGGAGCTTCGGTCCATCGTTGGAAGCAATTAATGACGCGTTGATACAAAATAAATAAAGGCTTTCAGATTAACAGCACACTTGCAGGTCGAACTGTAGACATCACTTTGTAATTGCAACTAGGTCAGTGATTCCCAACCTTTTTGTGGTTTCGTACCACTTGGAGGTAAAACAATTTCGATGCGTACCACCTGGTTGAGTGTTACGAAGTAACCTAGGACATGAAGTAACAAACATTTTTAAATCACTTATGATTTAAAAATTAGAACTATATCCGTAAACTACGGAAAGGTGCTTGCGTACCACCTGAAATGGCGTCGCGTACCACCAGTGATACGCGTACCACCGCTTGGGAAACACTGAGCCTGCATATTTGGCAAAGGTAATTAATGTCAAACTGTTGACTAAACTACGTCATTATATTTAAGTTAATAGCCACCGAAAATCGTCCATCTGGCGAATCATATTGTGTCGAAATCCTGGTTTATGTAACCTTAAAATTGAATATTTCAAATCGGTGTGTAAAACTATACGCTTGACCAGAAAGCACACAAAGTTTGTTTGTCAGCTATGACGTCAAACGTTCGAGCGCGCGTTCAGCTTCCCCATTACGAGTCTTGATTAAACAAACCGTAAACCAGGTGAAGTCAGATACACGGCTGCTGTGGAAGGCTTTTAAATGCGCGTTGTTGCAAATCCAATAAAGTCTTTCAGTCTCGCCCCAAGCACAGTGGAAATTGTTTCGTAAATGAGTAGATTTGTACTGGGTTTAAACTCTTGTACATAGAAAGTTGTGTTTGGATTTTTGATTATTTGGTCGAAATACGTTTTGTGGTAAGTTTTGAAAAAAATCTCGAAAATCTCAATTTTAAACAAATCGTAAACCAAGTGAAGCCAGAGGTCACGTCCTTCAGGGAACAACATGTTTGCGCCAATGAGGGTTAATAATTGTCTGCAATTTGCGTTTGTCAACGAGGCTTGAATTTTTTCATCATCAATACAGAAGTCAAGTTGAATCGCTCGCTGAAAGCGGAACTTTCGTATAGCAAGAAAAAATGTCATTTGTTAAAAGCATGAGGTTCGCGTTGGCAAAACTACAACAACGATCAATGCAGAATAAGACAAAATATCGTTTTAATCACGAATAGTAGGCTTGATTATTTACCATTTGAGTTATTTACCGTATGGGTTTGAGAATTAGCAGTTAACGTCGGCACTTTGTTTTGTTGTTTTGAACGAGTGGTGCTTCAATATCGAAACTTCATGTTTCTTGAGATCCGTTATGAGGAAAAAACGGTTGAAAAAGATACGTCATCATATTCAAAGTGTTAGCCATCGAAAGTTATATGTGGGGCGAGACGATACACGTCCGAAATCTTGGTTTACTTCACCTTAAAGTTGTCTGTTTAAATTCAGTAAGCTGGAGCACAATTAAATTTGTTTGTTAATTATGACGTCAAACGTTACGACGCGTTCGGTTTCTTTGTTCGAATCTTTATTCAAACAAATCATAAACTAGAAGCCAAAGTTCGGGCACGCCATGAAACAACACGTTTGTGTCACGTGCGCTGTGTGACGCAGCAGGATTTATTAGGAGAATTATTTGTTCGAGAATTGCGCGCGCGCAAAGTTCGTCGACGTGGAATACGAAAATTTGCAGATATTTCACATCTTGCTACGTCACACAACACACGTGAATTTCGAAATCCGAATCATGCAAAGTGATTTTTCCAATGGTCGGGGATAATTGTGGACCAATATTTATTGTTTAGCGCTACTTCGGTCCAGGTGACGTAAGCAAATTAAGTTTTAATGTCGCTTTCATGTTTACTGCACGGCTTTAGAAAGATATTGTAGGTAAAGAAAAAACATTGTCACAAAACCTTTCCCATCAGTCATACATTGTTTGAGGCAGTGATTACTTTATATTGTGACGTAATAAGTAAGGCGTGGTGTGCCACACTTTGACATGCTTGGTTACTCACTTGTAAACCCAAACAACTCAACCAATTTCTCACTCAAAAGCGTAAACTGTTTGGAATGTAAACAATACGCAGACGGTGGTTGTGACGTAAGTGGCGCACTGCCTTTGTTTGTTGAAGGTTTCTCACTCGCAAAAACTGTGGCTTGTTGGTCTAGAAGGAACCAGCCCAGCTAAGTACGAAAAGTCAAAGGTTTATTTCGTCATCTGTACAGAAGTTAAATCGCTCGCTTAAGCTGTGCTTTCGTATAGCAAGAAAGTGCCATTTGTCAAAAGCATGGGGTTCGCGTTGGCAAAACTACAACAACGATAATTGCAGAATGAGGCAAAATATCGTTTTAACCACGAATAGAAGGCTTGATTATTTAACACTTGCGTTGTGTGGGTTCAAGCAAATCTTCAAATAAGAGAGAACTCGCAGTCAACATCGGTCTGCCATTGAAAGCAATTAAGTGCGAACTGGAATTGAACGAGTGGTGCTTCGATATCCGTGCGCAAAAACAGTTGAAAACGATACGTCATCATATGAAAAGTGTTAGCCATCGAAAATTATATTTGGTGCGAGACGCTACACGTCCGAAAATCCTGGTTTACTTCACCTTAAAAAGTTGCTTGTAAACTGGAGCGCAGATTAGTTTTGTTTGTCAGCTATGACGTCAAACGTCGAGCGCGCGTTTAGCTTCTCCATTACATGGGTCTTTATTAAACAAATCGTAAACCAGGCTAAGCGAGAGGTCATGTCTTTCATGAAACAACATGTTTGTGTCACGTTTACCCCAGACATACCAGGATCATATTCGAAAATCCAAATGTATTGAAGCATGAATTATGAGCATAGGAATGGGTCTGAACCATATTGCAAGTAGAAAACATAGTAGACAATAGTAGCCAGGATAACCAGAGCAGAAATTAATTTAGGATATAAAGATCCTATTCCAATTCCTGCCAAATTGCCTGAAATTTAACACAAATTTAAATTCTGAAAAAAAGGGCCAGACCTATATTCCAAAAATTTTTATGTTTTCTATTTTTTGGATGTCTCAGCCCATTTCTTTTATTCTCAAAATTTTAGTAAATCTGTTTTTGGTGAAAGCACACAAGCTTGCTTAAAACCTGATTAAAGACCAATTTAATTATTTAACTGATCTAAACAGACCACAACACCCGAATTTTTTAAATGTTTGCTCAATAGTGCCACAAAGCGGTAGCGTCCACAGTCGTCTGCGCGGAAAATACTACTACACCGGGTCACAAAGTTTTTTCCAAACTTGATCCACATATAAACATGTGTGAAACAGAAATCTGTGCGAATTTTAATGATTAGGCGTAAACAGGGCCACAGCCTGTTATTTTTGTTTATAAATTTGACTTGAAATACCACACGAAATCGTAGCGTTAACATTCGCACAGATTTCTATGTTACATAGGCTTATATGTGGATCAAGTTTGGAAAAAAATTTGTGACCCGGTGTAAAAGTATCTTCCCGTCTGCGCAACGATAACTGGGTTACAGAGGTCACAATGTCACAAGCAGGGTGAAAGGATTGCGCTGGAGTACCAACGAAATATCTTTGTGTTTTATTTACATAAATAAGTTTATGCAGACTTTCTTTGGTTTTAAAGAGTTGCAAGATTAATCTGTACTGAGGTTTTGTTTTGTAGTTTGAGCTTGGATTAAAGAAATGATTTCTGTGAGCTGCATTTATGTTTGTTTACAGTGAAAAGGTTTCAAAAATTGTGACAAGTTGCTGCATTTGTTTTCGAAAGAGGGACATTGCCGACAAACATCATGACGGAGTCAGAAAGCAAGAGAAGAATAATGACTACAACAATTTCAGAATCTGGTTCGAAAGTTGTCCAACAGAAAGCAGGTCTAATGTGTTATTCTCTCCTTTATTACATAAAACTGAGTGCAAAGTTACTAAAATCAATTATGCCCCATACTAAACCTTAGCTTTATTGGGAATGTATCATGCATAGTGACTTTTTAATTAAAGTAGCCTAACTAAAATGAAATTTTTATTTTTAGGCAAGTAATGTACAAATGATATTTCAGGCACTAACAAGATATTAACTTTGAATCAGATTCCACACAGCACATATCAGCACCGGGAGCAACCATAACTGGTAGCATTGCTGCAGTTCAGGGCAATGTCAATCAACCAATAATAATAAACATCAACAATACTCCAGGTATATTTGTCAACTGATCAATGCACTGTAAACTACTGCAACATTAAATGGTACATTCTGTTTATGTTCACATTTAATTTTTGCAATGAAACTTTTTAACCTTTGCACCAACCAACCGTTTCATTTTATACAAAGCCGATATTATACCCTTAAAGTCAGATTAGTGTGAATTTTTGCAGGTCCATCAAACGAAGGTGAACAAGCAGATGAAAGTAAGCTGTTTCATCCTCTTTACTGCATTTAAAATATTTACCTAGATAATGTCTGACAATAATGCCCGAATGCTTCCATATGATAATGTCTAGTGAGCCATAATTACTTGTCTCTAGTTATATTTCTGTCTGCAGACAAAAAGCAGCGAGAAGCCATTCAAATCATCAAACATGAACAGGACAAAATTAAGTCTGTCACACCTCTTTCTGGTTTAAATGAAGAAGGAATCCCAGATGTTTGTCCACAGCTGGAGAAACGTGATTTCTACCAAGGTATTGATACCAAGAAAGGTGAAAAGTTTGTGCCATCAACAATAAGGTACAATGAAAATAAAGTTAAAGGAGAGCGTATAACTTTTGATGAGCTGCTTTCCACAATCGAAAGTGGTGATCAGTTTCTTGCCCTTGTTGGCGCACCTGGTGCAGGGAAATCCACTTTGTCCAAGAAACTTTTGAGAAAAAACAAAGATGGGTATTTGGTGTTACACCTAAGTTTCATGAATTTAGATTATGGAGATAAAAAACTCACACTTCAAGAACTCCTACTTGATAGGCAGTTTCCAGATGTTAAGCAAACTGACCTTGATGCTGCATTTAAATGGATGAAACAAAACCAAGAAAAATGTGTTTTGGTATTTGATGGTCTGGACCAGGCAACATGGTCATTAGAAAATATGAAGCGAATTAATACAGATTATAAAACTCCGTTCACAGTTCAACAGCTTGTTGCTAATCTCTGCAGCAAAACCCTGTTCAAAAAATCATCATTGATCTTTACATCACGTCCTCATTCACTGCTTTCCATTCCTGTGGGACTTCGTCCAAAACCCACTATATATATCCGTGACCTTACTACAGAAAACACGAAGAAGCTATTTGATTTCTTTGCTGGAGAAAAGGCAAACGAACTGTGGGAAAAACTTAAAGAAACTCCAGAAATGCTAGACTTTTGTCACAATCCATTACTTTTGCAGTTTGCTGTGTATGCTGGTTTGTTTGGTGACAAAAACTGTTTTGGCACAATTACAAGCTTATTTGATGTTGTTTTGCAACAACTCGATGCATCCGAGCATGCTAAGGGTAGTATACACTTTTTGAGAGAAGCACTTGGCAGAATGGCATATAATGGAATGACTCGTAAAACTGTTGTATTTACCCACCAAGAACTCTCAAATGTGGGCCTGGAGTATCTTAAAGTACAAGATGTTATAATAAAACTACCAAAATTTTCGTGGTTTTCAGAAAGAAAAGTTTTCGATGTTGCAGCTTCTTGTTTTTTCTTTGTTCACCAAATGATTCAGGAATTTTCTGCTGCTTCGTACATTTCCTTGTTCATGCCAGATGAAGACTTCGACAAATTCCTTGATACATTGGTTGGAGAAGAACACTGGAACATGACGCGACGATTTGTTTGTGGCCTCTTGCTTGGAAAGGAAAGTTGTAAGTACATTCCTTAATCTGTATATTTTGTGTCATAAGGTTTGCAGGCTTGGCACCCCACGCATTGCTGCCTGGCTGGATCAGCCACTTTTTCCTGACAAGTCGGAGCAAAATTTGAAAAATCAAGCTCCCGGTGAGGTTTGAACTCACGACCCTGGGCTGACCAGGCCCAACGTTCTACCAACTGAGCTATATGAACTCAGTGGTTTCACGGGGTATATTGTGGCGAAGGGACACTGGTGCGCAAGCGCACAACTTGCCAGGCAACCTTCACATACACGTAGGGGATCTCTACCACCGTATCAGATAACGCAGTAATATTTCATGCAATGGCATGATCGCCCAACTGCGGAGGTCCTTGCTTGGCGATACTGCCAATCATGCCATTGCATGAAATATTAGTGGTATAGATCTCCTGTAGCTCAGTTGGTAGAGCGTTGGTTGGCCCATGGTCATGAGTTCAAACCTCACCTGATTTTTCAAATCTTGCTCCGACTTGTCAGGAAAAAGTGGCTGATCCAGCTAGGCTGCAATGCCTGGGCTGCCAAGCCTGAAAACACAATATTCGCGATACGTTAGCTGTGATCGCCAAGCAAGGACCTGCGCAGTGGGGCGATCATGCCATTGCATGAAATGTTACTGCGTTTTGTGTCATAATTTCTTTTTTGCCGACAGCTTCAAGAAGTGACAATACTGAAACCAACTTGGACCCTGGATGTGCTACTAGTTCCACTAGCAAGATGACATTCCCCAGCATTCCACAAAAAGGTTTTGTTGCATTTGATGTTGCCAGTTAAGCTGTTAAGGTCAAGTAACTGAAAATATTTCAAAAACTTGCAAAACTGGACCAAAACTAAATGCCAGCCTAACTTCAATGTGAATCTAGCAGACTACAAGTTGGAGTAAACCAATGAAATCTCCTTTGTGTTATTCTCATGTATCGGTCATTGCCTTGCCTTCATAACATTACAAAAATACGCAGTCGCCTATGCTATTTGAATTAACATATTTAAACTCAACAATTTCACAGCACTGCGGTTAGGTTTGCACAGCGCTTTTTACACTTCACTTGGTAACGCAAATCTTCAACAAATAATGGCTGTGTTTGTAAAAAAATATATGAGTGCAAATAATTCGTCCAACCAAATACATTTTTACAATTTCCATTGCAAATGTTGGTCTTTCTTGTTTTCCAGACAAACGTGCGAAATTATTGGATGCGCTTTCAAAATATCTCCTATCTCAACCCGTGGAATACGATTTACTGAGTGAGTAAATGATATAAATGCCAACAGTTTAATGCGTGTTTGTAAACATTACATTTATTTATGTAACAATGGGTGGGTTTGTTACGTCACACAGTCATTGTTGGAACCGAACACTCAGTGCAGTTTTTTTCAGTTGTGAAAAAATGTCGTAAAGGAAGTTCGTGTTTATTTCTGTCCTTATATTTTGTGATAATTTAAACGTTTTATATTGGATTGATTTGTTGGTTCTTGTGTTGATTAAATCCGACTTAAACGTGGGGAATTCTGTGCAAGAATAAAGTAAGTTTTAGTTTAAGTGATTTTATTGAAACTGGAAACCAGACATCTGCTTTTCTGATAAACTTTCCTGTTTTGTTTCAGATTTATTTCTGGATTTGAAGGAAATCCAAAAATGCCATCTAGAAAAACTCGCCAAGTTTTCTCCTCAGATATTGGGTTTTCCCCCAAGCCGACTTCACTCAATCGTTGAGGTTTTGTCGGAATTTTTACCAAAAGTTACAAGAAACGATTTGTTGCTGTTGATGATTGGTTGCGACCTGAACTCCGAAGATTTAACGATTATTTGTGGAGCAATAAAAAGAATGGAATACCGGGTTAGTTCGGTTTTTGTTTATTTTCTGAATAAGTTTTTATTTGAATAAAAGCATTTTTTACCAAAGTTTTCGATTTTAAGAAAAATGACATAAAATATTTTTAATGTAGTTTGGGGAATAATTTTGTTTGTGTATTTTTTACTATTTTCCAGTTTTAATATTTGTTTATTCCTGTTTTAAAGAGCATCAAAACATTTCCTACAAACAATATTTATATTTTAAATAGTTGTATTATCTCGACCTGAGTGAAAACGACTTTCATCGAAGAGAAGATGGGGAAAAAATTTGTGGGATTTTACCGAAGGTTTGGTGGAGGTACCGTCTGCGTTACTGCGAATTGGATCCGGATTCGATTAAGATGGTGGTGGACGCACTTGAGAATATGGAAGATCCTGTGAGGATTTAATTTAAAAGATTTGTTTGTAAATTTTAATAAAATCAAAACTTTTATGACTTTTCAGCCGGTAGTTGAGGGTTTGTATGAACAGTTCTACCCCCACCTTCTATCCTGACTCCAGTGGTTCGGATTCGAATGATCCTGACTCCAGTGGTTCGGATTGAAGCAGAAGCTCAACACAAAAACTACCTCATGTTCCTCATAATTATTTGTGTTTTCGTGATTCCTCAAAAATAAATAAATTTAACAAAAACAAAACTTCCACCATTTTTTTTTCTTCCGCAGCGGTCACCAAGACCGAAACTTTAACGATGCCGGTAGGGGTTTTTAAACAAATAGAAATAAAATTAGGATGGAACACCGGGCCGATTTTTTCGGCAATTAAAATACGTGCAATTTTAAAAACAGAGATTTACACTTTTGATTTAAAGATTTAATATTTTAGTTAATATCTGTTTGTAAATTTAGCACGTTACGACCAACCAATAGATGCGCGAATTTGATAAGTTTTCCAACTTCTGTCATTTCGTCAAAATTGTTTTTTAAAACAAAATTAAATATCATGCTCGAATAAACACAAATTGAAAAGATATCACAAAATCAAGACAGCTTATGACAAGCAACGAATTAACAATTGGGAAAACGTGATTCAGGCTTGGGAACAGTAATTTTACGTATCCTTTGTAATTTAGTTCACTGGAATCGCAGCTAGGGCAATAAAGGAGTCTGGGCCTAAGCTACTTTTTCCTGTAGATACTCTAACACGTCACGAACGGACGATGGGGATTTCCCCGGCTCTTGCGTGGCTACTTAAACTTGCGTTTTCACGAGACTAAGCAATAGTAAAACTCCAATATTAGGTTTATTATAGCACAAACCTTATTAAAAGAGGGTCATGTTTTTTTGCGGGATTTGTTTGAAGGCCGTGAATTTCGACACTATAGGACATGTGTACCATTGTCTATCAGCACGTGGAGAACGAAACGTTTCGTTTATGTAAGATGTTTTCTTGTTTTCAAAATACCCTCTGTGCAATGCCTTAATAGCTATTTTAGTTCTGACGAAATGATATTTTGAACAAACATGAATAAAGCGCTGGTTTAACCATCCCACGCGTGAACCAAGGAAATCGACCGTTCGTGAGGCGGTCAGAGTATTGTCGCCGCTCAATACATGTATATACTAAAAAAGGCCCAAAGCGTATAACTATCTTATGACCGAGAGTTATAACTAAAGTCATTGTAATCACGCGTTCAACGCATGTCCGAATTGTGATGTCCAATAAAACGACATGGGAAAAAAGAAGAACTCATTTCTGGTTTAGGTCAATTCCTGATCGGACAATTTAATAGGAAAAACTTGCCGAGCTGGTGGCAGGTGAAAAAATTGTAGCCGGTAGAAGCAGCCACATTATAGTTGTGTTATAAACCATGTAATTTGGGAAATAAAGCCATATACGTAACTTAGACAACAAAACTAACTGCGTAAATCAAGTTAAAATAATTATAGGAATTTCTTTGCCAAAATTTAAACACAAATACTTCTTTCGCAAATGATAAATAAAGCTTAAATAAACATAACTACTTTTAGTTATTCGGAAAACAAAGTCAATCTAAACATAAACAACATATTTAGGGCACTTAGATAATCAAGCCATAATCGACCAACTTCAAGTTGCATTTAAGTTGCGCAACAACTCCAAATAAGGTATCAATACGTGTGGCCAACCGCAGACTACATAAGCAGAGCGACTAGCGCCTGCCAAATCAATGTGTTTTAACTGTTGCTGTGTAAGGGTCTAGGCTGTTGGTTCTGCTTTAGTACTCTCCGTGTTTTGAAGAAACTTCTGTGCTGTGCTGTATTATATTACTGGATTATAAACGATAAACGGATTTATGAACAACTTTGAACTGGTTTGAAGCTTGGTGGATGTATGTGCTTAGTCGGGAGTAAGATTATTTAGGAGACGCACAGACTTGTGTAAAGGAGTTATTTAACCCCAACAGTAACCTTGAGATAGCGAAGGCAAGTTGCCTACGAGGCCGAGTTGCCATCGAGACTCGGTCGGATCCTTTGGGTGCGAGGCCCGAGACGCAGTCGTACCCCACGGTCCAACAGCGAGGGCGTACGCCGACAGTATCTACCACTTTTCCGACAAGTCGGAGCGAGATATGCAAAATAACCCCACCTGCTGGTATGTTTCAAACTAAGGGCAATGGGTTAACCAGACCCAACGCCCTACCAACTGAGCTACGCGATTACAGAGATTTGAAGGTAGTTTAATATGATCAAGATACACTGGTGAGTCAGCACACAACTTTACTAACGATCTACACATCTCTACCACTAATCACACCACGCAGAAATGTATCGCGATATCATATGTCAAGGTTAGCTATTGTAGATGAGGTTCCCAAGTACGGGTTTTCACAGTAGAGCGATCCTGTCTAGTTCCTGCGTTAGTAATTCGTACAACCATGTATTTGCCTGCGGTCGAGTCAAGACATCAGCTTGCATTCATTTTTATTGATTTTACAGACAGTGATATCTGCATGTTAAAGGAATATCGTTTTTCTGACATTGTTTTATCCAAGTTGCCACACAGTTGGAATGTCCCCCGAAGCTGCAGCCTTGACAATATGTGTAGAGTCCGCGCACTTGAAGCTGACAGTAAAAACACGAGACTGGTTTGTTTTTGTGTTCCGCATCAATGCGTCTGTCACATGACCAGGGGTTACTCTGGGGCATTCGTCGTTGGCAGACTTGGCAGCCCGGGGTGAAAGTTAAAGAGGATGAGAGAGATTGGATTGCAGGAACTCGGCTCAGTTTTACAACCTGAACGAAAATTACTTTCATCAACAAATGCGAAAAAGAGTTTAATTTGTTGATGTCCTTTTTCAAACTAAAAGTAATTGTATTGATATTGGCATAACATAAAATAAAAACTAAAAAATTAACAAGAAAAGAATTAACTGCAAATTGAAACAAAACATACAGTAGTTATTCCACCTGAGCATGTTGTATCCATAACATGTTCTTTGCCAACAAATCAAGGTAGGAGTTTTGCCAATGATCAACTGTCTCAACATCAATAGGAAGGATATATGTGGATGGGTAGGATGACATTGCAAGCAGCATACACACTGGACTTTGCACATCATTCACTACAGCAAAAAATCTGCAAATACATTGAATACAACACATGTAGCAAACTGAAAACTGTTAGAGTTTTGTGAAAAAATAGAAAAAGAAATTGAACTCCACAACTAATTTTGGGTGAATAAACATTCTTGTAAAGACTCTTTACCTACGTACAAGCAGTTGGCAGATTATTTTATCTCATTGTCTGGTGAGTGTTAGTTCGGTTGTTTCAAAATATGCTGTTGATAAATTGTTGTATTTCTTTGTCAATTTTAATAATGCGATGTTTTGCCGGAATGTTTTGAACTGCACAAACTCACTCTAATTGCTGACAGGCAATCTCTTCTTTAATTGAATCGAGTGGAGCCGGCCAGAGAGTGGGACACACACTGATGACTCCATCTGAGATGTTAAGCTCCTCATCAGCAGGAGATGTTGAGGAAGAAGAATTCATCTCCTTGGTAACGACCTTCTCATGCCACCTCCCACCGTGAGCAGTCAGGATTCGTTTTTCAGATTCATTTTCAATCTTCATTCCAGAAGGTGCATCTATTCGACCAAACTTTGATATCGCGTCCAGTTCGATGTCCTGAAAAAGACAGGAGATTGTTTCTTTCATTACTTAGGGTGTGGTGCAACCTTAAAACTGTGCTCACAGCAACCATATGTTTAGCAACACAAAACACTGTGGCCTATCTATCTATATATATTGATCACACCTCTCTCTGTTGGAACGCTTTAGTTGGAACGAGATATTCGTGCTCAGACAAAAACTCAGCTTCCGATGTTATTCCACCATAACCAAACCTAAATCATTAAACTAGATTACAGATTATAATTTCCACTACATGTTTTAATTTTGGACATCTTGGTGTTTAATTGTAACACCATTAATTTTGTTGTGGATGCAGCAACAGGAAAGCTTGATAATATATTCTTTTAATAGTTTTTGCATGATTTTATATTTGAGAATAATATCTCTAAACTACCCTGGGTCATCATCTGTCATGTAGAGATCAGGTTCTGATTGTCGTCCCCGAGCGATATCAGTGAGATAATCTCCTACCTCAAGTCTTCCATCATCAGAACGTTGATCAGCTTCCCCACCATGGATTGCTGAACCATTCAATGCATGTGAACCATGCAGTTCATCCTACAGCAAACACAAACCAGTCATTGTGTGTAGAAGCAATCTTGTTAACATTTATATCCAACGATTAGTGATAATCAATATTTGCCATGTTTTGAACAAATGCTGCCATAACTTCAGAAAATCATTTTGTCTTTTTAAACATCAAACCATGGTCACAAGAATCCTTCGATTCCACCCCTCAAAAAACATGGCTTAATTATATCTATTCCTACAACTGTCTGCATACCATGCATTTCGCAACTATTTATAAGGTGAAGATCTGTAACAATTGTTTATTAGCACATATTACGTCACTAAAACCACCTCACCTTTTTCACAGTGAGTGAGTGTCTTTTGTTTTTTGCCTCTGCTTTTTCCAGCTTTTCTGAAACTTCAGGTTGTGATTTGTTCAAATGAATCTCTTTGTTGAAAAACACTCCAAGCAATTTCCACGTCCGAGCAACATTACAGAATCCACCTTTCAAAGCAACGAGTTGTGCGAGCAAAGCTCTTCGAAAGTCATTTTTGTCCCACTTCCATCTAAAACATAGTTTTTCGCAACAAACCTAAATTGGTTAAGAGTTAATTGCTCTACAACAAAGTCTGTCATAGTGGGATAATCATCAAAGTCAGAACTTGGTTTTAAATCAGATTTGGTGCTTGAAAATATTCTGAACTTTGATCTGGAATTAAGAAAGTTGTTTTGTCTTTGAAATGCAACTGGCGAAGAAGGACTGGAAATATTCAAACCGTCCAAATCAATCACGTCTTTTGATCCAGTTTTCCATCCAAATATTGTTGGTAGTTTTGAAGCAGAACCAGTGGGACTCTGTGCCCTGGGTGTTGATGCTGTGGTTTGACTTGCGAGGGCGATATGACCACATGAGCTGATGGCAAGTCCACTACTCATGGCCTGCTTAGCTGGACAAGAAGCGTCAAGTAATGAATGCATCATGAGACGGCCATCTTTCGAACATGACAAAATAAAATTTGGATCTGACTTTTTCCAAACTATTCCAGAGGGGCTGTCTGTGTGATCCTTAAAATATGTTCAGTTCATTGTTTAAAAAGTAAATTAATCAAAAAACAAATGGTTGTTTGATACAACGACAATTATAATTCATACCTGGAAATGAGCAAATGGGACATATTTCCTATGCAGATGCCAAATGTTCATGCTGAATTCAAGCATCATAGATATAGTGGCAAGTTGCTCGGGATGGTGGGGTCTCCATTTAACCGAAGCTACGGACGACATGGTTGGAACATTGTTTATTTCTTTCCCCCTGTTGTTTTCAATCGACCAAACCTGGAATGCGACAAGTGGAAACATTGGAAAACAAATATTTAACACGGACAATGATTAGATCAGTTACCAGCAATGACAAGAAAAGCACCTTTCACACGCCCTCCAGTGCAAAAACAGAGTTAAAAAATTATTCGTGTTATTACAATCACTCACCTTAACCATGTTATCATGCCCTCTAGTGGCAAGAGTCATTTTGTGATCTGGATCAGGGTGCCAGTCGAGAGTATACACAGATCCCTTGTGTGCGATAAACTGGTGAACGTAACCTGTAGGTCGCCTGCAATCCCATATCTAGTAACAACAACAACCAAAATTACCATGAAAACTTTTGGTGCAATATTCTAATTTGGTCTCACTAAAATGCTGAGATTGCATTAATACTGGGAACATTTTTAGTATCACAAGCACTGGTTTACTGTTTCACTGGAAGGACATACCAACTATTTCAAAAAAACTACATTTTGAATTGGTTTCATATGTTACAATATAACAGTGAGGGGATTTAACAAAAAATAATTTAATGTGAGATTCCTTGAGTCGGTTGGAGTTGTTTTATTTATTCTATGACATCCATGTGTTTCTGGCATTATTGTTTTATTATATTTCCATCATAACATGTTTACAACACGACAGCATTAAATATCCGGATTCAGTCGAAAATTGGCTGCAGGTATTTTTATATAAGTTAGCACACCCCTAAAACTTACTTGTACATAACCATTATCGAAGCTAGCAGCAAAAATAAAATATTCATGAGGATTGAACTGAACACTTCTCACGCCATCAGCCTTGCTTTGAAATGTGTAGGTACTTTCCCTTCTCCTCAAATCAAACAGCTTCATCGTTCCATCCTTAAAAAACAAATGAAGCAGTGTTGCTTCTAAGCTTGTGATTTGAATAAACACATAAAATATATTTTTATAAACTTTACACTTCGCTTTGACTTGTGTGCAGCCAAAAGCAAAATAACACTTATAATACAGAAAATTTCTAACAGAAAAATGTACGTGCTCCTGTAAGACGTGTTACAAGTTACATTGAGCACCAAACTAAACTTTATCGATCAAGATTTGTGATTGCGAAAAAGGCTTGTGTCACACAAAAATGCAAATTTGAACAAACTTGTCTTGCGGTCTTGACAGGTCCCATCTATATAAGAAACTCATTTTTATTTAAAAACCATACATATATATATAACACCTGTGATCCACTTAGCAAAAGATTTCCTTCCGAGTTGTGAAACGAAACTTTGGTGACCGTGCGACGATGTTCAGACAATATAGCGAGCTTCTTCTCACGACCAGGAGTGTTTAAATCCCAAGCTATAACCGCTCCATTAGTAGCATCAAATTTTCATCCACGGGACTCCAACCCACGTCAGAACAGCTCATGTTCAAACCCTGAAATGAAAAAAACAAAACATTTTAATTAATTGTGTATGTGTGAACTAATTATGCTGATGAACAGCAATTGTAATCTTGAAAAATTAGGTTAAGCATGCAGCCACAGGTAAAAGCTGATTTGATTTCAATAACTTATGCTGTATTATTTTGTTGGGTGGTAACTGGCTTTGGCCAGTCATGAGCAAAGAAAAATACCAATATCCCTCCCTCAAAAATACAACAGCAATTGCAAAAATACACACTTGTAACATGAAACGAAACACAATCAGCACTATTAAACTTAGTGGCACACATTAATTCCATCGGAGCACACCTGTTTTCTTCCAACATGAAGATTAAGGTGCTCGCTGAAACCATTAACCTCATCAACATGATAAATTTTCAACAGAGACCGTCCAGCGATGACCACTTTACTGTTGTCCTTACTGAGGCAAAGTGCATTCACTGCTGTTCCAAGATCTATTGAAACGGCTTTGTTTCTCTTCATAATTTCAAGTTTTCCGATGAAATATGCGGTGTTTTATATTTAATATCACTTCCACAACACATAAGCACTTTGGTTTACAGAAGACAAGGTCATGAAATTTATTGTATATTTAAAGAACAACACACTGGCTCTGTTTGCCTTCGCAAATTTTTGATAAAATTACACATTAACAACAATTATTCCAATCCGACCCTGAAAAAACATTTAAGCGCAGATACAAAGGTGATTTTTCACAGATAAAGAAACCTGCTTACGGTTAACTACATAAGTACTGTAGCAGCAAGTTCTTAAACAAACTAATTCCCAAGAAAATGTAAACAAAACAAATTCGTCTCTTGCACGCTTCAGTGATTTCCCAACACAAACAGCGATTTTATCCTCGCAACCAGAACATTAACTTTTCTAATGCTGATTGCTGACTTGTAATAATTACCTAATTTTTTTTGTATTCACAAAATAGACAGATTGAATCAAGCTGGTATACATTTTGCATGAACGAGCAATATTCTATATTACAAATATTCGGTTGGAAGCCAACAATTTATGGTAGTAAAGCTACTCGATTTCTACAAAAATTTAAGGTAAATATGCATGCAGAAATATATCAACACCAAGCAGAAATATATCATGATACTATATGTAAAGGTTAGCTATTGTAGATGAGGTTGCTAAGTACGGGTTTTCACAGTAGAGCGATCCTGTCTAGTTCCTGCGTTAGTAATTCGTACAACCATAAACAACCATGTATTTGCCTGCGGTCGAGTCAAGACATCAGCTTGAATTCATTTTTATTGATTTTATAGACAGTGATATCTGCATGTTATAGGAATATCGTTATTCTGACATTGTTTTATCCAAGTTGCCACACAGTTGGAATGTCCCCCGAAACTACAGCCTTGACAATATGTGTAGAGTCCGCGCACTTGAAGCTGACAGTAGAAACACGTGACTGGTTTGTTTTTGTGTTCCGCATCAATGCGTCTGTCACATGACCAGGGGTTACTCTGGGGCATTCGTTGTTGGCAGACTTGGCAGCCCAGGGTGAAAGTTGAAGAGGATGAGAGAGATTGGATTGCAGGAACTCGGCTCAGTTTTACAACCTGAACGAAAATTACTTTCATCAACAAATGCGAAAAAGAGTTTGATCTGTTGATGTCCTGGTGCAAGTTTCAAACTAAAAGTAATTGTATTGGTAATGGCATAACATAAAATAAAAACTAAAAAATTAACAAGAAAAGAATTAACTGCAAATTGAAACAAAACATACAGTAGTTATTCCACCTGAGCATGTTGTATCCATAACCTGTTCTTTGCCAAGAAATCAAGGTAGGAGTTTTGCCAATGATCAACTGTCTCAACATCAATAGGAAGGTTATATGTGGATGGATAGGATGACATTGCAAGCAGCATACACACTGGACTTTGCACATCATTCATTCCAGCAAAAAATCTGAAAATACATTGAATACAACACATGTAGCATGTTGAGACCTGTGAATGTTTTGAGAAAATAAAAAAATAAATTCAACACAAGAACTATTTTTGAGTGAATAAACATTCTTGTAAAGACTTTTTACCTATGTACAAGCAGTTGGCAGATTATTTTATCTCATTGTCTGGTGAGTGTTAGTTCTGTTGTTTTAAAAATATGCTGTTGATGAATCGTTGCATTTCTTTTTCAAAATTTTAAAATACGATTGTCAATTTCAAAAATACGATGTTTTGTCGGAATGTTTTGAACTGCACAAACTCACTCTAATTGCTGACAGGCAATCTCTTCTTTAATTGAATCGAGTGGAGCCGGCCAGAGAGTGGGACACACACTGATGACTCCATCGGAGATGTTAAGCTCCTCATCAGCAGGAGATGTGGAGGAAGAAGAATCCATCTCCTTGGTAACGACCTTCTCATGCCACCTCCCACCGTGAGCAGTCAGGATTCGTTTTTCAGATTCATTTTCAATGTTCATTCCAGAAGGTGCATCTATTCGACCAAACTTTGATATCGCGTCCAGTTCGATGTCCTGAAAAAGACAGGAGATTGTTTCTTACATCTTTCATTACTTAGGGTGTGGTGCAACCTTAAAACTGTGTTCACAGCAACCCTATGTTTAGCAACTAACACTGTGGCCTATCTATCTATATATATTGATCACACCTCTCTCTGTTGAAACGCTTCAGTTGGAACGAGATATTCGTGCTCAGACAAAAACTCAGCTTCTGATGTTATCCCACCATAACCAAACCTAAATCATTAAACTAGATTACAGATTATAATTTCCACTACATTAATTTTAGACAACTTGGTGTTTATTTGTAACACCATTAATTTTGTTGTGGATGCAGCAACAGGAAAGCATGATAATATATTCTTTTACTAGTTTATGCACAATTGTGTTGCAACAAACTTTGCATGATTTTATATTTGAGAATAATATCTCTTAAGGCCGCATATCAGTATTAAATCCCAAAAATCTAGTTTTGAAGGCTATCACCATTAATACCCATACTGAGTGATTTGCTTTTTTGCCAACAACAATTCCTGTGGTCAGTGACCCATGAAGATCTACTGGTACTATTCATAGAGAAAAAAAAATTGATTGCAGCTGCATCCGCCAAAACACAGCAAGGATCTGAGGAGCCTCCAGGAGGATCTTTTGTCCTATAGGATAGCAAAAACAGTCCCAGGGGGCAACCAAAGCAACTTTCCTGTGACAATTTTTTTTGCCATTGCGTAGAAAAGGGTTAGGGCCAACATTAAATTGCAAATTGTATGAGGTTTTTGTGATTCATTTTTTCGCAAAACCATCTTACATTTTTTTGCAGCCAATTTAGCTTAAATAATGACTAATCGGGGGCCTAAAAGACCCCTAGGTGGTGCTTTAAGCAACTATCTTGCAACTAATTTTCACCTTACTGCGTAGCCAAGAGGCGGGCCTAACATAAAATCACAAATTAAGGTATACTTCTGTGATTCAATTTTGAGCTACATCCCCTTGAACATTTTGGTGGTTTTTCAATTAAACTTTTCACAGCACCCTGCACCAAACGTCTGACTGACTGAGAAGAGCAAAAAATGCACTAAAACTGCACTAAACACGCTGAAAATCGCCCTGGCTACACCACGTGACTTCTTGCTCATTCAACCAGAAAATTGACCCCAACGCATCACCGGTTGCCTTGTGACGGAACTGAGACTATCTATGACGCAGGAGTACAAGACGGGCATTCCCCGCGGGCAAAACTATTTTAATATAATTACTGATATGCGGTCTAAACTACCCAGGGTCATCATCTGTCATGTAGAGATCAGGTTCTGATTGTCGTCCTCGAGCGATATCAGTGAGATTGTGGCGATGTTTATTCAGGCGCCAACAAATCAGACTGACGGGCACTTCAACGAGCAACATAAAACGAGACACATGTAGAAAAAAAGCAATCGACGCATGTCACGGTTCGATAAATACGCAGTAGTCGCTACACCACCCCCTTTCAGAAACGTACAATGCGCAAAATAAGGAGACAATTACACAACAAGATCATCGAAGCGCAGGATGTCTAGGCGGTCTGCCTCTACGCGGTGGGCGCGCAACTGCGACCGGTTCCGTCAGGTCAACTTCTGCGGGTTTCAGCCGATCAACAGAAATTGTTGCATGTCGGCCGCCAAAATCCAAAACAAACGTTTTGTGAGAAGTCTCAACAACCTTGTAGGGACCCTCGTAAGGGGCTGTTAATGGGGGTCGATGAGTATCCTTCCGTACGAATACGTACTTCGCAGTTAACAGCTTCCTCGGAAGTGCGCTTCTTTTAGCACCGTGGCGAGACATTAATATCGGAATCTGGCTTCTCACTGACTGTCGGAGTTGTGAAAGCAAATTTGCAACATTTGGTGTTGCAGCAATGTTGGGTGTGATGTCTCCCGGCACTGCGAGCGGTCCACCGTAAACCAGTTCGGCCGACGAAGTTTGTAAGTCTTCTTTGGGAGTTGTCCGGATGCCCAGAAGTACCCACGGTAAATGGTCAACCCAGTTAGCTGTTGACGTTGCGCGCGCCATAAGAGCGCTTTTCAAATGCCTGTGGAATCGTTCCACAAGGCCATTGGCCTGGGGATGAAAAGCAGTTGTTAGATGCAGTTTAATACCGAGGAGCTTGTTAACAGCTGACCAGAGTTCGGAGGTAAACTGAGGTCCTCGATCCGACGTTAAATGTGTAGGAATGCCAAAGCGGGCAAGCCAAACGCTGATGAAAACTTTGGCGCAGGTCAAAGCTGTTGCATCCGGCATGGGTATGGCTTCTGGCCATCGTGTGACGCGGTCCATGACAGTGAAAAGATATGCGAAACCTTGGCACTGTGGCAGGGGACCCACTATGTCAACGTTTAAGTGAGTGAAACGTGCATGAACAAAAGGGTAGTCTTCAATCGGAGCTCGTACATGGCGTTGTACTTTGGAGCGTTGGCAAGAAAGACACTGCCGTGCCCAATTTCCTACATCTTTCTGCATTCCATGCCACACGTAACGTTGTGTAATGAGCTTTTTAGTCCTCCTCACCGAGGGATGAGAAAGGTCATGCAGTGCATGGAAGACGTGTTTGCGCCATGCTGTCGGCACTACAGGTCGCGGTACACCAGTGGAGATGTCGCAAAGAATGTCGCAACCATCCTTTTCGAAATTAAGCACTTTAAAGTGGAGATTGGTTAATAATAAGACCATGGTCGTTAAGCCTCTGAAATATTTGCCGAACATGCGTTACATGTATGACTGCCGAGGAACTGGCGATTAAAATGTCATCCAAGTATACAAATGCAAATGGCAAATCCTGACACACAGAATCCATTAGACGTTGGAAAGTTTGCGCAGCGTTTTTTAAACCAAACGGCATGCGCAGAAACTCGAACAAACCAAACGGCGTTATCACTGCCGTTTTAGGAATGTCGGCGTCAGTTACAGGAACTTGATGGTACCCGCGAACTAAATCAATTTTAGAAAATACGCATGCACCTGATAGCTGAGCTGAGAAGTCCTGTATGTGTGGAATGGCGTACCGATCAGCTTGTGTCACCGCGTTTAAGCGCCTGTAGTCTCCACAGGGTCTCCAGCCACCGGACGCCTTAGGCACCATGTGCAAAGGTGAGGACCAGGGGCTTGATGAGCGACGGATTATTCCCAT
Source organism: Ascidia mentula (assembly GCF_947561715.1). Classification (NCBI taxonomy): domain Eukaryota; kingdom Metazoa; phylum Chordata; class Ascidiacea; order Phlebobranchia; family Ascidiidae; genus Ascidia; species Ascidia mentula. Next base: position 21,127,772 of record NC_138570.1, on the reverse strand, counting down.
GGATAGCATTCGCTGGAATTCCTGTTTAGCAATCATCAACTTTTCCGGCGGCAGGCGTCGTGCTCGTGCATGCACTGGCGGGCCCAATGTGGAAATGTGGTGTTGTACTCCATGCTTTGGCCTCGTGGAAGAAAACTGTTCGTTGGTTAAACCAGAAAACTCATCAATGAGGTCGCGATACGTTGAATCAACTCCTGAAACGCAGGGTTTCAATGCACTATGTTCAGCCGTGCCAGTGCACAAACGGCGTCTTTTAAAATCCACACACATTCCCTTCGCTTTTAAAAAATCTGCTCCAAGCAGGGGTTTGGATACATCGGCAACAGTGAAACTCCACGCAAATTTTCCACACGGCAGGTGCAGGAAAAGCTTTTTGGAACCGAACGTGCGTATGTTGGTTCCATTGGCTGCTTTGAGTGCCGAGGATTGGCTCTGGAAATGCCGTCTTTCATAGACCGTTGGCGGAATTACGCTGACTTCTGCACCGCTGTCTACTAAAAATCGGATTTTTGAGTTTCGGTCAGAGACGAAAATGAGATTGCTTTGTCCGCCGGCCGTCGAAAATATTGAGGACGGCCGGCTTGGTCGTTTCCCTGATAGGCACATGGCTTGCGGCATGCTTTCGCCTTTGCACCAAAGCGTTGGTGGTAGTAGCAGAAATTGTCATTTGTTTGGCGTAGTGTTGGCCGTAATTTGGCAACTGCAAAGTTGCAGCTGTCTTCCCTGGCGTGCCATAACAAATCTGCCTTCTTTGCTAGAGACCGAAGATCTACAAAATCCTCTTTTGCCAGATTAATACGAATTTCTTCTGGCATTTGTTGGATAAACAAATATTCAAAAAGAAAGCAAGGTTTATGTTGACCCAGCATTGCTAGCATTTCATCCATAATAACAGTAGGTTTACGATCCTCAGAACGGGGCATGTTTAGCAACTTAGACGCTCGTTCGTACCTTGACAGACCTAATGTATTAAGCAGTTCTTCCTTGAGCGATGCGTACTTGTCTTCTGCTGGTGGAGAATCAAGAAAATCAATGAAACGTTGAGCGGTATCCTGATCCAAAGCCGCCACCACGTAGAAGTACTTGGTTTGGTCATCTGAAATTCTTCGCAGTGCGAACTGTGCTTCAGCTTGCTTGAACCACACGCGGGGTTGTGTCACCCAAAATTGCGGTAACTTCAGAGCAACAGCGTGTTCTTCCATTTTATCAGCAGTCGTGCTTGATACTCGGGGTCACCAATGTGGCGATGTTTATTCAGGCGCCAACAAATCAGACTGACGGGCACTTCAACGAGCAACATAAAACGAGACACATGTAGAAAAAAAGCAATCGACGCATGTCACGGTTCGATAAATACGCAGTAGTCGCTACAAGATAATCTTCTACCTCAAGTCTTCCATCATCAGAACGTTGATCAGCTTCCCCACCATGGTTTGCTGAACCATTCAATGCATGTGAACCATGCAGTTCATCCTACAGCAAACACAAACCAGTTATTGTGTGTAGAAGCAATCTTGGTAAAATTCATGTCCAACAATTAGTGATAATCAATATTTGCCATGCCATGTTATGAACAAATACTGCCATAACTTTAGAAAATCATTTTGTTTTTTAAACATCAAACCATGGTCACAAGAATCCTTCGATTCCACCCCTCAAAAAACATGGCATAATTATGTGTCTGCATACCAGGCATTTCGCAACTATTTATTAGGTGAAGATCTGCAACAATTGTTTATTCAGTAGCACATATTGTGTCACTAAAACCACCTCACCTTTTTCACAGTGAGTGAGTGTCTTTTGTTTTTGGCCTCTGCTTTTTCCAACTTTTCTGAAACTTCAGGTTGTGATTTGTTCAAATGAATCTCTTTGTTGAAAAAAACTACAAGCAATTTCCACGTCCGAGCAACATTACAGAATCCACCTTTCAAAGCAACATCAGAGTTGTGCGAGCAAAGCTCTTCGAATGTCATTTTTGTCCCACTTCCATCTAAAACATAGTTTTTCGCAACAAACCTAAATTGGTTTAGAGTTAATTGCTCTACAACAGAGTCTGTCATAGTTGGATAATCATCAAAGTCAGAACTTGGTTTTAAATCAGACTTGGTGCTTGAAAATATTCTGAACTTTGATCTGGAATTAAGAAAGTTGTTTTGTCTTTGAAATGCAACTGGCGAAGGAGGACTGGAAATACTCAAACCGTCCAAATCAATCACGTCTTTTGATCCAGTCTTCCATCCAAATATTGTTGGTAATTTTGAAGCAGAACCAGTGGGACTCTGTGCCCTTGGTGTTGATGCTGTGGCTTGACTTGCGAGGGCGATATGACCACATGAGCTGATGGCAAGTCCACTACTCATGGCCTGCTTAGCTGGACAAGAAGCGTCAAGTAATGAATGCATCATGAGACGGCCGTCTTTCGAACATGACAAAATAAAATTTGGATCTGACTTTTTCCAAACTATTCCAGAGGGGCTGTCTGTGTGATCCTTAAAATATGTTCTGTTCATTGTTTAAAAAGTAAATTAATCAAAAAACAAATGGTTGTTTGATACAACTACAATTATAATTCATACCTGGAAATGAGCAAATGGGACATATTTCCTATGCAGATGCCAAATGTTCACGCTGAATTCAAGCATCATAGATATAGTAGCAAGTTGCTCGGGATGGTGGGGTCTCCATTTAACCGAAGCTACGGACGACATGGTTGGAACATTGTTTATTTCTTTCTCCCTGTTGTTTTCAATCGACCAAACCTGGAATGTGACAAGTGGAAACATTGGAAAACAATATTTAACACCGACAATGATTAGATCTGTTACCAGCAATGACATGAAAAGCACCTTTTACAGATGCAAAAACAGAGTTGAAAACTTATTCGTGTTATTACAATCACCCACCTTAACCATGTTATCACGCCCTCCAGTGGCAAGAGTCATTTTGTGATCTGGTTCCGGGTGCCAGTCGAGAGTATACACAGATCCCTTGTGTGCGATAAACTGGTGAACGTAACCTGTAGGTCGCCTGTAATCCCATATCTAGTAACAACAACAACCAAAATTAACATGAAAACTTTTGGTGCAATATTCTAATTTGCTCTCACTAAAATGCTGAGTTTGCATTTAAACTGAGAACATTTTTAGTATCACAAGCACTGGTTTACTGTTTCACTGCATTTATATTTACCAAAAGGACAGACCAAATATTTCAAAAAAACTTACATTTTAAATTGGTTTTATATGTTAGAACAGTGTGGTCCAACTAAATTTCGTCGCAGGCCATAACAAACCGTTAGTTTATCCCGCGGGCCATTGTACATACGGAAGTACGGATCGAAATTACTATTACACGAATAGCACAACTCAATTTTTAATCAATGCGATTTGTGGTCGAGCAGCTTCTTATAACGAAAGGGGTCATGTAAACAGGAATTTGGTTGTGGCCATGCAAAGACAATCATACAAAGTTGTGTTTCAAGTCAGGTTACAATTCTCGGGCAAACAAAAATTAGATCATGGGCCAAAATTGGCCCGCGGGCCTGTAGTTGGACCACGCTGTGTTAGAATATAACAGTGAGGTGATTTTAACAAAAATCATTTTAATGTAAGATTCCTTGAGTCGGTTTGAGTTGTTTTATTTATTCTATGACATCCATGTGTTTCTGGCATTATTATTTTATTATATTTCCATGATAACATGTTCACAACATGACAGCATTAAATATCCAGATTCAGTTGAAAATTGTCTGCAGGTATTTTTATATAAGTTAGCACACCCCTAAAACTTACTTGTACATAACCATTATCGAAGCTAGCAGCAAAAATAAAATATTCATGAGGATTGAACTGAACACTTCTCACGCCATCAGCTTTGCTTTGAAACGTGTAGGTACTTTCCCCTCTCCTCAAATCAAACAGCTTCATCGTTCCGTCCTTTAACAAACAAATGATACAATATGGCTTCTAAGCTTGTTATTTGAATAAACACATAAAATATATTTTTCATATACTTTACACTCTGCTTTGACTTGTTTGCAGCCAAAAGCAAATTAACACTTGTAATACAGAAAATTTGTAACAGAAAAATGTACGTGCTCCTGTAAGACGTGTTACAAGTTACATTGTGCACCAAACTAAATTTTATCGATCAAGATTTGTGATTGCGAAAAAGGCTTGTGTCACATAAAAATGCAAATTTAAACAAACTTGTCTAACAGTCTTGACAGGTCCCATCTATGTAAGAAACTCATTTTTATTTAAAAACCATCCATATATATATAACACCTGTGATCCACTTAGCAAAAGATTTCCTTCCGAGTTGGACCGTGCGACGATGTTCAGACAATACAGCGAGCTTTTTCTCACGACCAGGAGTGTTTAAATCCCAAGCTACAACCGCTCCATTAGTAGCAGCAGTTGCGATCAAATTTTCATCCACGGGACTCCAACCCACGTCAGAACAACTCATGTTCAAACCCTGAAATAAAAAAAATAATTTTTATCAATTGTGTATGTGTGAACTAATTATGCTGATGAACAGCAATTGTAATCTTGAAAAATTAGGTTAAGCATGCAGCCACAGGTAAAAGCTAATTTGATTTCAATAACTTATGATGTATTATTTTGTTGGGTGGTAACTGGCTTTGTCCAGTCATGAGCAAAGAAAAATACCAATATGCCTCCCTTAAAAATACAACAGCAATTGCAAAAACATACACTTGTAGCATGAAACGAAACACAATCAGCACTATCAAACTTAGTTGCACACATTAATTCCATCGTAGCAAACCTGTTTTCTTCCAACATGAAGATTAAGGTGCTCGCTGAAACCATTAACCTCATCAACATGATAAATTTTTAACAGAGACCGTCCAGCGATGACCACTTTACTGTTGTCCTTACTGAGGCAAAGTGCATTCACTGCTGTTCCAACATCTATTGAAACGTCTTTGTTTCTCTTCATAATTTCAAGTTTTCCGATGAAATATGCGGTGTTTTATATTTAATATCACTTCCACAACACATAAGCACTTTGGTTTACAGAAGACAAGGTCATGAAATTTATTGTATATTTAAAGAACAACACACTGGCTCTGTTTGCCCTTTGCAAATTTTTGACAAAATTACACTATCACAACAATTATTCCAATCCGACCCAGAAAAACCATTTAAGCGCAGATGCAAAGGTGATTTTTCACAGATAAAGAAACCTGCTTACGGTTAACTACATAAGTACTGTAGCAGCAAGTTCTTAAACAAACTAATTCACGTGAAAATGTAAACAAAACAAAATCGTCTCTTGCACGCTTCAGTGATTTTCCAACAGGAACAGCGATTTTATCCTCGCAACCAGAACATTAACTTTTCTAATGCTGATTGCTGACTTGCAATAATTACCTAATTTTTTTTGTATACGCCAGATTGAATCAAGTTGATGTACATTTTGCATGAACGAGCAATATTCTATATTGCAAATATTCGGTTGGAAGCCAACAATTTATTGTAGTAAAGCTACTCGATTTCTACAAAAATTTAAGTTAAATATGCATATGTCTAACTTTGTCAAACATTCTTTACTAAGTACACACGATGCAATTATGAGTAAAAAAATGTTACATCAGTGGAAGAATCTGGGATGTTCACAGTTTTATAAATCTCACAAAACGTGTCACTTCAAAAGGGAATGCAAGAACATAAAAAAACAGCATCTAACAATATTTCACATAATACAGGAAGCATACAAATTTTCACAGTGAAATATTTACAAACTACACGAACTTGTCGCGCAACTGCATACAATGTTTTGAACCTGACAAGAAAAGAAAAACAGGAAACTGTTGTTCTGAAATAAGTATAACAAAGGAACAGAAAAGTTTTATTTGTTTGTAGAAACTTTTCTGTTGGCCGGGGAAATCGAACGTGCTCTCATCGTCCGGTGAGCAGCTCTGAAAAAATCCACATTTCAGTGTTCCTGTATTTTAACGCACACTACGAGGCATTTCCTACTCGTTAACATGTAAGGTGTTTCCCCTCGTTTGCGCTGTTTGAGGTCTTGACGGCCCTGAATAAACAAAGGTTGATATTTTTATGATTGAAATAAACCCCAGAACTTTTGCTGCATGAAAGCTTGTGTCTAAGCTCAGTAGAATGTACGTTAACACAAATTATAACGAACTTACTCCTCTTTTCTTTAACAATCGGCAAACCGATGGTCGCCTGTCGTTTAAACTCGGCTACAAACTCATCAGACACTTTTCCATCTTCACCCAAATTAACCGTAAGAGTGACACAAAGGCCTTCAGTCGCTCTGCATGACGTCATCAACTCTCTGCTCGCCGTTCGGTTGAAAGATAAATATCCTAAAAATGTCATCATAAAGTTTAAACCACGTGGAAATAGAAAAATGTCAATATAAAATCTGTCAATACAAATCACCCAAAAAGTCGAATATATATTTCAACACGTACCTGCCATTGCCACTACGTCATCGTTGACGTCATCGAGGAAGTTGACGAGCGTAATGACGCCTCTAGCAGAAGATTCGACAAGGGAAGTGTTTGTTATGATGCGAGCGAGAACAACCAGCTGTTAAATACACAACTTCTATAACTTAAAACCACTTCCTCCACGATTTCGTTCCACACAAGGTTTATATTATTGCATGAGGTTTTTATTCATCTCACAAAGCTGTCTAAGATACAAGATATTTCTTTCCAACTTTACCTGAAAAGCTGCGGTAGTTTCAAAAATCGGATCCTTGCACCGAAATAACTCCTCAAACGTTGTGAGGCTCAAACCACCCAAGCGTGAAATCCGTTGTTGTTGTTGGATTCGGTTGAATGCGAACATGGTTAGTGCGGATACTGCTTGTAATTTCTCCGCCTTAAAAAGAACAAAACATATGCTTGTAAAAATTACTTCCAATTCGTTCACACATAAACTATGCACACGCAATTAACTTTATCGCCAATTATTTGTACGTAAATTTCAATAGAAAGTAAATACCCTGGCTTAAAGCAAGCTTCGCAGATTCAACAGGAGTTGTGAGAAACAAGTAGTAGAGGTGGGGATTACCCACCCGGTACTGTATATTGAGCATTCTTTATTACATCACAAGGGTTTTACAACAAACCCACCATACTGGGCGAGTTGCAGACTTGCAGAATAATTTCGAATCCGAATCCGTCCAATTCGTTCAGTTTGTCTTCGTTCTCCTGACAACCGCTAACAAGACACGATAAACAATGGAGAAGATCGACCTTTAGAACAAACATCTTTTGTTTAATCGCGACTCTATGACGTAATTTCTGGCATCGCGTCACCTGCATCTTCTCGTCACGTGACGTTTTCCACACTCTGTTGACCAGCAGCTCAATGGCGCCCTCTTCGGCAATTGTGAGTTGAGAGTTCTTGTTGTTTATGTGGGCTACACCTGGACCGATGTGAAAATAAAGTGAAATAATAATAAACAAATTTATCAAAAACAAACTTTAGGAAATTCACTGATTTTACAAACACAAAATATTGCATTCTGAACGAAACCAATATTTTCAAATAGGTAAAAAAAAAACACCAGACGTTCAAGCTCCCTCTAACGCTTTCGAAAACAAAAAAGCTTCACGCGCAGCCATTGTCGTTATTATAATACCTGAAATGCACGTTACAGAGGTAGGAAAAATGGTCACGCACCAATGCACATCTTGTTAATAGCGTCCAGTGTTCCCATGACGACTTTCCGACTGGTTTTCCCCAACCTGAGCAACCGGATGAGCGGAGGGATAGTGTTGTCACGTGACAAACGCGCCTGACTCGATGAACTTTCCAGCTCCATGCTGCCACCGCCTGGCAACCTACAAACGAGTCAATACATTCCAGCCATTGACATCAAAAAATCGTTTTGCTAAAATATTCCGCGAAGAATCTTTTTAGCAACAACTTCCACTGATTGGGATCTTGTGTTTCCTGAACTCATTTTGTTTTCCGACATACACTGTTTCATTTTTAATATTATTCGTTTGTTTTGTTTCAAATATTAGAAATAAAGCAACTTTTTACCGATCAACTGAAGCGTGTCGGATTTGCTGAGTAACATGTCAATTATTTGACTCGTCCCGATTCTGCGAGCAATTGCTCTCTGCTGCTCAGGGTGGTGACCGGCCAACGACCACAGTGCGCATGCGCCGCGTTCCTTCACCTCATCCGACCAAATCTGTTACGAAAATGACAGTTGATGGAAATCTTTACATTGGGTTGATTAATGTTTTTTTTGCAAAATGGAAAGAAAAAATCAAAAAAATGCCGGAAAAGAGTTCCACTAAAAGTCACAAGGTTTCAATGAGAAATTCTTTAAACTAGACAAACTTGATTTTTGTAACTTCATTCTCTACTTACTTGAAACAGACGACACAGAGCGGTCGGAGCTTCTTCTAACGACGCCTCGTGTTGGGCTGCCTGGTTCCCTCTAGTGATGCATCCAACAGCAAGCGCAGCTTTCATCTGAGCGGGAATGCAATGACCTCGCAATATCGCCACCAGCGGCACTAACACTCCGATTTGAACAAATTCGTTCTGTGTAAAATCTTTGGATAAATTTTTAACTTTCTGACATTTAGGAAACAACAAAAAAGACCAATTTTAATAGTTCAGTAAATCTTTTGTAAAAACAACACCGGCCAAACAAAATGATTACTGCAAGCAATATAAACAACGACTTCACTTCTTGACTGAAAATATTCAGTTCTTCAACAGGTGCAAAATCCCACAAGTGTGGATTAATATTTAGGTCACAATTCACAACAAGCTTCATCCCCACACCCGTTATACCTGGTTGTCCTGGTTGTCATCGCAAACAGCGGCAATCGCGTCAGCAGTCGCCGTCTGAAGCGAATCGTCCTTCACCGTGAGAAAATCAACCAGGAACCCGGAAGCTCCACACTCCATAATTCTCCGCTGGATCTCGCCCGCACCACTCGTGTCTCCCCGACAGAGTGAAGCCAGGGTGTTGATGACGTTGACAAGCACATCCACAACCTGGAACAATACAAGCTGGAAAGTTACAATTACCTCAAATCCCATGGGAAGTATACGACGGACGTGAGGCATCGGTTTTAAACCAACCTTGCAATAAATTTAATCCAGAATTCCCCTCCTGTATTTCTGACTCACGTCAACTTGGAGGAGTTCAACTAACGGCCGGATTCCACCATGTGCGGCGATGCGTGACGCGTTGTCATCCACGTGGGCGAGATCCGAGAGAACGACAGAGGAACGCGATTGAATCTCGCATCTAGATTCCAGATCCTGGTTCTCCGGATCAAGATCGTGGGATGCCATGGGTTTTAACAGAGAAATAAGAGCTGCGAAAAATAGTCCCCGATTGAAAAGAAACAAGTCTGACCAATCGACGGCATATTCAATATATTTTACACTTAACTTAATTAAATGCTGTACGATAAGCAGACATTGCACAAATTACATAATTTTTACGCAAAGCTACTGTTTTTACGTGGTTTTCAAAAAAATATTGAACAGATATTTAACTACGATTTCTATCCTGACAAAAGTGAAATATTAACCACGTGACTTAACACCTACTTGGAATCGCGACAGCGTTCGCAATCTCAACTCTGACGTCATCCTGTTCCGACATGAGGCAAATAACAGAACAAGCGAGTGATCTTATGGGAGAAGTCGTCTCGTCTTCCAAATCCTTCCCTAAACCTTCAACACAAATGTTCACTGAGTCCTCGACCACAAAGTTTTGGGATTTCTGGAGTTACAACTTGGACTCCAACCCCAAACACACACTCAGTGCATCCGCGTAAAGATTTAACGAAGCTTATTGCGGGAATAAAAACGTTGCAGCGACATCTAGCGGCAAACAACACACGTCTTTTAGTGAGTGCCAGCCAGGTTTAGTGGGTGTTTCGACCATTAGGTCTCATCCCTGCAGCTTTTGGGCCAGTGACGAAACAGCCGGGCGAACACCACGCACAGTCGCCAGGATACCTTTAAATTTAATTTACCCGACGAAAGACATGTGTCCACATTGACCACAGTTAAAAACGAACCAGAATCAAGGGACATGGTTCCTGACTTGGGTCTTTTTCTTGCGCTCCGGAGCAAATTAACAAGAGGAGGAACTGCATCAACCGCCAACAGAGGGCGCCAGTAAGTCGGTGTGCGATGAAGCAGAACCTCGAGGCAACGAAGCGAAGCGTCTTGGCGGGAAACGAATTGGCATTCCAGCATTTCTTAAATAGAGAATTTGTTTTTTGTGAGGTTACAATAATGTTAGGGAATAATAAATAAATAAATTGTCACATTTTCCACACACAGAGTTTTCGACTTTTTCCGAAAATAAGCAAAATTTACACAAATTTACAACATACAACCGATGAAACCAAAGTTCCTAAAAGAGTCATCCACCCTGTTATTAAATTGGTGAATACATACGCATATACACAAAGCATCGTCAGCGTAATTTCAGTATGTCATGGTGCTATTACGGAACCAGTGACGTCACTTACCAACTAATGCTGGCCACACGTTTAAACTTTCCTCGTCATCACCATCCTTCCTCCCCTCCAAACTAATCAAATAATTGATGACGTCAGTGTGGTAACTGAGGGCTGCTCTTTGCACGGGACCGTCATTGTTGACGTCACGCGATCGCACGGTGGCGCCAGACTTGATGAGAAATTTGAGGCAATCGTGCGCCCCACTTGAGACAGCAACGAGCAGTGGTGTAGCGTTGTCCCTGTTTCAACAATATTGGTGAAGGCGCTGGACGTTATATCAAGCACAAAAAGCCTGAACGGAATTCATGGCAAGGAGAGTCAGGGTTCGAACCCCCGTGTGGTAAAAAATCAGCAGCTGTTTTTCATTAAATTCCCATTTTCGTGACGCATTTGTTTCATTGATGACGAAATTAGCAGTGGTTGGATACCGGGTTAGTTTAAATAAGTGCATATACACAGGGATGAGTCAGACCTAACCCGAATATCGTACGTGGAATGCGCTCCACTCAGATTGTAACAACGTCGCTAGGAATCACACACCTGTTTATATAAGAATGTCCCTGTTTCTTTTGAGACCAATTAGAATTGATGACGCAACTCTAGCAATATATGATAAATGTGCGGCAAGTTGAAAGTAAAAATAAACTAGGTTGATATATACTGGTTAGTACAGTAATTATGGATGTGTGTTAGATCTGCGGACACATGCATGCACTGTTTCAATCTATAAAGGTCTCATCAGTGCAGCTGGTAACTGTGACAACTTGGATACTGACAGGGACACAGATTTTAACTTCATGGTGTCTGTGGTGTAAGTGTGCATGGTAGTCTACAAGCTAGCCCAGTGCCACAGTCACACCAAACTGCACTTATGAGACCTTATAGAATGAAATATTGTGTGCAAGTGTCTGCAGTTCTCATGGATTCTTATGGCTCTTTACTGCTTGTAAGGAAGAAACACATTTTGTGCTTGTTTTGTATTTGGACCGATTCTGTTTGAAGTCAGAACACTGCACTTCATTATATATTTGAAATTTAAGCAGGTTTAGTGCATTTTTACAACATGTTACAATATAAACTTATTGATGTTTGTTGTTTAAACAAACATCAGCTAACTATGTGTTAGGACTAACATGTTGATGACCAGGTACTGTGATCATGTCAAATATTAGGTTTAGTGAATTATGTCAACTGTATGATTTTATTGGGTGATGACTAGCAACATGTTACAATATAAACTTATTGATGTTTGTTGTTCAAACAAACTTTTGCCTGAATACTCAGGGTTATAGGATGAGAAATTCTTACCACAAACAAATCAAAGTTTGGGTCAACTTCTGACATTGTAAATGCAAGTTGAATTATAACCACAATTACTTTAATCATAATCACAGCTTTGTTTTCACCCCAAACTTATTGTACCTAATTTTTGCCTTCATTTTAACACATACTATAGGTTCAAGTATTTTCCCATGGATCATCATGAGATCACAAACAAAAAAACAGAAATTTGTCTTGTTAGACTTACCAGAAGCAGTGTTTCCACAAATTATTTGAGCAGTTGGTTGGGATTTGAGAACTGCAAATAAATCATTAAATGAAGTTGGTTGGATCCATGAAGTTCCACCATTAAATAATTCAAGCCTGGTTGCTTTTTGTTGCGCCAACTTTCGTTTGTTGCATTTTAAATAACAAAAATCCTTTTCAAGATCCTGAGAAACAAAAACTGTAAAATATTTCTCGAGATACAATGTTGTTTACTTAAAGTATTTGTTGGTAACAGAAAAGGAATCAGGAAGTTTGTACAACTTAATGCATGTTGTACCTCAATGTCTGAAAATTTTTTCAGCAGTTTTGGGTCAGCATCTGTTGCAGAAGATTTCATTGCATCAAGTATGGGACGATATCCTGTACAACGACAAATGTCTCCATCAAAACTATCTTTGCTCGTTTGGAGTTGGATCTTCTGATAAAAGGCTAAAAAGACAAGAGAGTTACTTTATGGTTTTATTGGCAACTACATATAAACATGCATACTGCAATGATTTAATATAATAAGCACAGTTGTGTTTGAAAGGCCAGAAAAACATACTCTGAATAACTCACCACAAATTTTCTGTGTATTCTAATTTATAAGCGAACCTGTACATATTCATCACGAAGCCAGGAGTGCAATAACCACACTGTGAACCATCAAACTCAGCTACACGAGTTTGTATTGTATTGTAGCCATCTCTTCGTGACCCAAGTCCTTCCACAGTTGTTACTCTGCACCCGTCCACTGAAGCAAGCAGGCTGAGACACTTAATACATTTGTCAATACATAAATTTTTTTTAATATGCATTTTTATGTCAAACACAGTAAAATTAGTTAATGAATAGGAAGCATCTGCATATCAGTTATGATTAAACAACAAACCAAGACATAGAGTTTAACTTTTAACATTCACCAAGTTTACAGTTTCTATCTTTCCAGGAGTTTTCTCCATGGCAACCATGCAACATCCACATCCTCCCTCATAACACATCACTTTTGTTCCAGTGAGTCCTGGTTGTGATCGGAGCCATGAGTTCAGGCTCATCATCGGATCCACATCATCAACTGAACAAAGCAAACAGGTTTACAACAACTAATAATTTCTACTTCTATCTTTAACAAACATGTCCACATTTTTTGTGTTATCTGTTGCCAACAACTAAAATTAACTAAATAAAAATGCATTAAAAAGCTAAAAAAAGAAATGCAGAAGATTTTTGCATATAAGCTTCAACAAACCTGTATACAGTTGTCCATTTACATGGAATGATATTGAGGTGCTTGTCACTGTACCAAGTATAACCACCGAAAGTGGATGCATAGAAAGTTTTGTCCCACGTATTTAAGAAATTCCTACAAAATCTTGTTGACAAAAAATGCTCCATCGGTTTTGTATTAAAATTTATAACCTTTTACAATGGGGTTGAGAGATAAAATATAAAAAAGACAAACCACAGCAATTAATTCATGGATGGATCCCGGATTGGAAAGTTTGTTTTTTTGCGCGGATTTTGTTTTTGGCGATCGTTAATTGTGCAGACGATCGCAACGTTTTTTTTGTATGTTAGTGCATTACAGACAACTATGGAAAGCAAGTAGAAGTTGCAGAGTTGTTCGTAAAAATTACAGAGTCAAATAAAAATATGAGTAAAGTGATCGAAAAAGTGGTCAAATATGAAATACTGCCAAATGCAAAAACTGCCTGCAAGAATTTGTCAGAAACAACCAATCTGGGGGCTTACCTATCTAACAACTAATTCTAAAACAGACCACACAAAAACATGATGATAAATCTTGATATAAATTTAAAATTAACGTGAAAACAAACTTTCGCAGGTCTGGTAATACACAAAAGCTTTCACAGCATTGGAATTAAACTCCGCTGGTGAACTCTCTGCGACGCTTAGCTGAAAAGTCATCATTCATTTGTTTTTCTGAGTTTCCATTTTTTCCTAAAAACGTGACTTGGCACTGGACAGATAGGGGATTTCCCAATTTGTTAAAATAATGACGTCAGTGTTTTTTTGATGATCAGAAAAGGTTGTGCTTCAGGGGCCGTTTTCTGACGCCATAAAAATTTAGGGATTTTTGTAAGGCCGTAATTTCATCTGTTTTTTTTTTTTCAATATCAATACATTTTCCAAACAGAAATAGAAAAGAATTTTGTGTCCGAAGATTGCGGAACCTTCCCTTCGCGAAACATAGACTGTACGTTTCAAGTTACGCCTCAACTACTATGCAAAATGTAACGGTTACGACCCACTGAAACTAAACACACCCTCTCCTCGCAACCAGCATTCAGTTGTTTAAGTGTGTAGTAGTTTGCTGATTCACTGAAGATTTGTAAGGGTTAGTATTTGTTACTAAGATTGTTTTTTTACTGACTTCGCGAGCAATCGGTAAAGAAAACCTGAAACTCTGGCTTATTGTGAGGTGGACAGGTTTCTACTTTCATATTGAACTGAGAAAACGTTATACGGAAACCTATTGTAGAAAATGTTGATTTTTCGTATTTGTGTTACGCTTCTTAAACCAAACGCTTTCCAAGGTCCTCAGGACGCTGCATTACCGGCTAACCACAAGCCTGTTCCAGCACAACGGTTTTTCAATCAGATTAAATCTTGTTCATAAAACTTTAAAATACAAGCAGGCGAATAACGATCCACAAAGCAGCCTGGCAATCCTCTTTTAGTGTCTCGCGTTGGTCCCGTTTCTATCTTTTATATCACTCGTCATTGGCCCAACCGTGTCACGTGAGAGAGAGGGAGTTAGCGCTGCGATATAAAATCAACGTGCGGTGACTGGTGCGTTCGAGACAATTACGTAAATTAAAATATAAATTAACATAAAAACATTTAATTAAGTAGGTGGAAGGTTTAAGAATAAGAGGTGAAAAAACGTGGCGTAAATGAATACGTGATATAATAAAGCGTGAAAACTTGGAAAGAAAACGTTAAACGAGTGATCGCAGGTTCTTTTGCGCTACATTTGTGGAGTTAACTTTTAAGATAACCAGTTATCTGCAGACAGTTGTGCACACGTTTTCGATCTATAAGATCTCATCAGTGCAGCAGAACAGGAGATGACTGACGACGGTCTTGTCGACTAACCAGCCACATAGACACTATTTGAGTTGTATGTGGAGGTTAAATATAAACATCACATTTTATGATTATATTTGCGATCAATCAACTTACCAACGTTGGAATTCAAGGATGTAATTCAATGGTTCTCAAACTGTTCGTCGGGACGCCTCTCAAACTGTTCGTCGGGACGCCTCTCAAACTGTTCGTCGGAACTTGAAACCCAGCCTTTCACAATAATCAGTGCGTCACACGTACTGTGAATATCTCCAAATGCGTCGCACTTATTTGTTCTTTTACTTATTTGTTGCCACACCGAGATTCGAACCCACGACATCCTGGGGACGAATCCCGATCGCTTTTTTTGTTTGTATGACTCGGGTGCTTTAACCGAAGTTTTCATTAGATGTGCTCTCCAGCGACACCTATCTAATCAGCCACAGTCATTTCTCATGACGTAACAGCAGTCGGTTTCGCTTTGCAATCAATTGTTTTGATCGCGCAGCGTTAAAATGAGTTGAAAGCGAGAAATTGGTAAATCATGTGTGACGTCAAGCAAGTTGCAAATGTGGAGACTCATAGTTTTATGTACGGTTGTGAATGCGTACAAATCTGTTGTATTTGAACAAGAATTTGTATGTTAAATCTTATATGTTACTCACAGCAGTAGTTGATTAAATTATTCCAGCAAGTACTTAGTTATTTATTACAACAATTAAAGTTAATTAGCTAATCAAAAACATTGATTTGTTTATCAAGTGTAGTCACCACGTATTGTATACTATTGGAATGTGACTGCAGCGTATATACAGAAACTTATACGCAGCAAAATGATGTAACCCATAGTATATCCTGGCGTTGAAATGGTGATAACTTATCATACACCGTTATCATGTTAATACATACTGGCATTTTTATGTAGTCATAACTTTTTTATTTCAACGTGCTGAGCCTGAACAATGTTTGGCGATCTTGATGATGACGTAGATTAAGTATGGAATGAGTGGATCGCAAAATACAGTAAGTTTATTCCTGGTTTCAACCAAATTGCTTTAATAAATTTCATTCTTATTTTACATTCATTTAACATTTAGAGTTATGTTGCAGTTATTTCGATGGTTTGCGAAGCCTGTTAACCTAATGATTTCCAACTAAGTTTGAGTAAACGTTTGTTTAAATACATTTCAACACAGAAAAACGATGAACTCCCATGGATGGACGATCGGAATGTGGCAGAATGTTACAGACCGCCCTTGTTATTCGGGGCATCGAAAATGTGCGAAGAACCTCACGAAACTGAACCAGATGTTGGCATTGAGGAACCCAACCCTGAAAGTATTGACTGGAGGGACAAGGGTTGTGTAACACCGGCGCAAGACCAAGGAACTGAGTTGCCCGCTTGCTGGATATTCAGTGCAGTAAGTGTTAGTAACAAATGCCTAACTGGTATAACTACCATGATTTAAATATGCAGGTGGCAGCCGTTGAATCCCATCACAAGATAAACAACGGGGAATTGATCAAACTTTCTGAACTACAATTAGTTGATTGTGACAAAAAGGGTGGAGGAATTGGAGATCTGGAATGGGCGTTTGATTACATTCGAAGGAATGGACTCGTTTTTGAACATGAATATCCTTTTATTGGCAAGGTTTGTTCAACGAAAATCCATTTTTAATATTAAACAATAATTGGATCTTCAGTGTGCTTTTTACCTCATAACATACTTCCCATAGACGTCCATTACTAAAGTACCTTGTAGATTGCTGGAGTTACAACGTAACCACCACTAAAGTACTTAGTTTCAGCAAATAAGAGTCTTAAAAAAAGATACGTTTAATTGTATCTTCCAGTACTGGTTAGTTTTGAGAAACCAAACATGGAAATTAGCAAAACTTATTAGGTTGAACCATTGAAATCGAAATTTACGAAAAGATCTTCGTAAACAAAAAGTTACATAACTTATTGCATTATGATTTGGTGAAAATATGTGTACGACAATTTGTGCTGTTACATTGGACAGAGAACACGATGCAGAGATGGACCCTGCAGACGTATCGGAATCAAAGGATTCAAGAAAACAAAAGAATGTGAAAAAGAACTTGAAAATGTGGTGGCGAAAGTTGGGCCGGTTGCTGTCAGTTTGGTTGTTTCAAATAAATCCAAATTCCACGCTCACACCAACTATGAAGGTAACTATTTGAAAACAACTTCTTATAACTTAACTGTAAATAAATTTGCCATTTTGCGAGCAAATATTAAAAATCATATCAGTGTAATGAATTTTCAGACATATTTTATGATCCTGATTGGGAAAAAGGTTTAAATCCAACGAACGAAAACGCGTTACGTCACACAGTGTTGGTCGTTGGTTATGGAAAAGATCAGAGCAAACCACGTGGCGAGGACAAGTACTGGATTATCAAGAACAGGTAAACCATCATATTTTTGTGTAAATGCCATGAAGACAACATGTTATAAACCATTAGTTACCAATGTGGAACAAAACCAAACTACAACAAATCAGCAAAGTGTTTATCGTTTTTATCGTGTACAATTATACCTCAAATATGATACATCCTTGTTGGTAAAGTCTTTAAAAACTTCTTACAAATAATGTAAAATTTCTCAAATTGACAATATTTGCTCAGTTGGGGAGTTGACGATGATTCGGGTTTCAAGAAAATTTCCAAAGATCGAGACAACAATTGTTCTGTTTCCGGACAAGCAATTTATCCTGTTGGCGTGGGTTGCTACTCACCAGAGGAAAGCTAGACCACAGTTAATAAATGTCAACGTGCCAAGAAGAATAAAAACGTAACAAGGACTCGCATATTTTGACTAAAATAGTAAAATAGTTTTCGATCAGACCGACCACACTTGAAAAGCCCGAGACGAAGCAACCAAGATTACGTTGCCATGTAATTTGCTGGTGGATTGTTTGTTGGTCGTTTGCATAGCGCCAGTTTTCCTGTGTAAAGTTTAACCCGGTTTTCCAGTAACTGAATGTCTTCTGTTAAATGCTTGCTGTGAACAATCTTTTTTCAGAACCTCTAAATCGTCACCCCTCTCACTAGTATAGTGTGCTTTTATCAGTCTCAGCCTCTACCACTTAACCTAATAGTCTTCGCTTTGTGTGTTAACTCTGTACTTGTATACCGAAAGTGTAGTTGTTAATGCGTGTGTCTAATTATTTGACTAACTTTGTATCAATGTAGTTTTGATGAAATAATAAAGATGTATGTAGTGTAATTCTCCGCATCAGGTTTTCAATTAAACTCAGGTAAAGGAACAACATAAGAACCCACGTGCGACTTTATGTCAAATGTACTGAACAAATATGATTTCCCAATCAAATTCTACTCGAGTTATATGAGATTTATGTATCGCAAAATTGGAGAACAAATTAGAAAAAAAATGCAGCGATTAAAGAATGCAATTCATCATAACGTAATTAATAGTTTGCGTAAATTCAATATTATCAAGTGTACATAAAACTAATATCAAAGGAGCAAAAATCCATGTTTAATATTTGCATCCAAGTAATAAATGCTTAACTGATTGGAACCGGGGGCACCCTGGGGTTGTGGATTATTGATTTAAGCGTGTGAGAAGTCACAAGGTTTGTGTTAAAAAAAACTTCAAATTTCAACATTCTGCCCCAGGCTTCAATGCAGATTCTTACGTCATTTTGTCTGACTCGCGCCTTGAAATTTGTTTGCTGCATTCGGGCCACTTTGAAACGTAAATTCCAATGCGAAAAACATGTGGCCTTGTAATTATCATGCTTTTTATCTTTGGTTAAAATTAATGCCGGATAATTGTCCATGTTTAACGGTTTAGTCTTTTCACAATTTCTACGAAGGAGTGTCAACCGTGATGTTGTCATAAAATACCTTTGGTTGTTCAGCCACAATTTACGCTTCCGTCGGAATTTTTATATTATTTGTGGTGCAACCTATCCAGGTGGAGTTAACATGGACGTGAGCCACAAGCAAAACGTTGCGCGTCATCTTCTCCACTGTGCTGAATGCAGATATCATAGACAATTTAATACATTAGTTACAACTCTGTGATGTTTGGTCCCCCAAATAAAAGTGAGAACATGCAAACGATGAACAAACTCTCCTTTGTTTGTGATCAACGTTGTAATTATCTATATATAGCGTCCTGAAACCCGGTAGTAATAAACGTTGCTGGGCTTTGCACGCACGTTCAATCTCCTTATCATGTTTACTGCGTGTCTGTGATTGCAGTGTTATGATGTCATGCAGTACCTGGTACAAGATTAATCTCAGGTTGTTTGGTGGGAGACGAGATTAGATGATGAAGTAAGCGCTTGGCGGTGCGTGTCGCGATTGCTAAAAGTAGCGTTTGCCACAAAAACTTGAAATTGACAATTTGCAAACGCGTCCCTGAAAACACCTATTTATAAAAGTCGGGATGGTTGAACCCAGAATAATAGTTGAATTTGTCTGATATTCTGAATGTAAACGAAGAACAGGAAACATTGCAAACGAATGTCGTTTTGCGAACACTTTTCAACCACCTGTCTGTAAATAATAAAAAACTTTAATAATGACAAATTGATTGCAAAAATAACCTTAATATAAAGAGACCTGTTAAATCTTACCCTCCTGGTATTAAATTCTTAACTGATCGAAACCTGACCGCACCCAGGGGTTTAAGTAACATTGAGTTAAGTGTGTGAGAAGTCGAGAATTTTGTTTTAATAAAGTCGCCTGAAACATTCGATCGGAGCAAAATATTATAAATAAAATAAAATCACAGCCGAAATGTGAAACTTTCTGCCCCCAGGCTTCAGCGCACATATTGTTACGTCATTTTGTCTGACACGCGAATGCAATTTCGGTCTTTCTGCATTCGGGCAACTTTGAAACGTAAATTCCAATGCAAGCCGTTGGTTTCGTTAAAAATCATTAAAGCCGGAGAATCTTTTTCGCTTAAAGGCTTATTGACATTTCCTTTAAAATATTATCTTCTGTCAAGTCGTCATGTAAGGTATTGACCTGAATGTGGAGTTGTTCTCTTATTAAAAATTACCTGTTTCTATTACTTTTGTTAGTTGTGCTGCAAGCGACGATTTAGAATAAAATTGCTCTTGCAAGTAAAACGTTTGCGCATCACCTCTGTTGCGATGTCTGCTCATGTCATAGAAAGCGTGAAGCATTCAATATTCTGTGCATGGATGCGCGTTGAAATTACCTCATGTTTATTCACATATTCATGATGTCATGCAGTACCTGGTACAAGATTAGTGCTTGGCGGTGCGTGTTGCAATTGCTAAAAGTAGCAACAACTTCACCTCATGTGGTTGGGAAGTTACCTGCTGCGTGTTTAGTGGTAATGCAGTTTTTCTATAAAGCCGGGAGTCTTGCAACTGTTTGTCCGCATTCAGTTGCCTGGGACAGGAAGGTGTCGAGGGACAGGTAAAGAAAAGTGTTAAGAAATAATACGAGATCTAACTAACTTGGATGCAAATTACTTGGGTCGCATTACAAGAAATTGTCGATTAACATTGGTAACTCACATTGTAATCTTGGAATGCAGTTTTCTAACATTTAACGTTGATCTATGAAGTAAGCTTGAGGTACAACGTTGCATATCCTCGCCAAGACAAAACGTGTACGTCCAAAGTACAACAGGTTACCTTACAATAGAGATAATGAAAGCCTAAAAAAATGTGGTAAATTACTGCAGGAATCAACCTGTGCAGGTCGCGGTGACCGGTGGATCTGTCTTTACAAATCAATATATTCCTGTGACTCGGAGTAAAGCACGATCACCGCCTGTGTGTAATTTTTATTTTTTCTCATAAATAATAATTTCGCCTGTTGGCATCCTCAGTTTCTGTCTTATTCAAATTGAAATGTTTCCACTCCTTTTGGAGTCTCAGGAATATAACAGAGATAATGCAAGTTCACAATTGTTAATGCGAATACAAAACAAAGACGTGAGCAGAAGAATGTGATAAAAATAATGTAGTGTTGATATTTGTCACAAGAGTAAGTTTTGTAGCTGTTTCAAAACATGTTTGTACGCATGTAGTTCGATGGAACGGTTAATGAAACATTTCTTTTCTAAAATAGGTCATGCTTTACCATTGCATCGACATTTTCACATGATTGTGTATATCGTTGTCATAGCATCGAAAGCGTGGGAGTGGCGCACCTAGTGGCCATTATTGCAAGTTAATTATTACGAAGTTTTACAATCAGCTTTCATAGTTGGTGACTTTTTTAAGATTCTCCCATCTGTCATTTTGTCGAAGTTGAGTTGTTTTTGTTCAGAATAAGTTTCTGAGTAAAGGTGAAATTATCAATCCAGCAGACAACTCAAAGATGTTTAATATCAGACAAATATATTTCGCCTAAAGAGGCATCATCAGTTTCTGTGACTGCAGAGTATATAAATCAGAAGCAACGTAACCATTTAAGTTAACACAAGGTTTATAACTTCTATTACAATAAATAATATTCTCTCCATTTTTCGATGTTAGGAAAAACATTTGAAATGGAAATTATTTTCCTCTTGTGCTTGTTCCTGCAAGTTATTACAGGTATTTTTTAACAAGACATTACTCTAAATCTTTTATGTTATTATCGTACTTGTGTAGGTGGAGGGTCGTCAACTTGCCGACCATCAGCTTATAGTGGACATCAAACTGCTTTCAGCATCTCACAATCGTGTACAAGTTATGGAAGAATTTTATCAACTGGAAATGATGGGGGAATTGCTGCAATACATTTGCACTACAGAACACTCGGCAACAACATTTGTTCGGTGAAAATACTCGCTTTGTTGTTCTACTAAACCAATCTTAACATTAAGTTGTGGGAGATCTTGGGCTTACGTGAACCAAACTTATCACAAGTTAAAAAATTATAAGTAAAAAAAATTTTTTAAAAATTCCTGCTCGCAACTGCAAGATATAAAATTAATTAGCGTGACGATAAATTGTAATGTTATGTTTGCGGATCGAATATTCTACTTTAACATTTGTGGCATTTTATAATTATCTGTATGCTTTGTTCCGTCGTCTGTGGTTGAATTATTTTCTGATAATGATAATAAAACAACCTGAAAGCGAACAATAGAAATCACTGACTTATAAATACCGGTTCAAGTGGTACAGGGAAATCCCCATTTTTCATGCTAACTTTAGGTATGTTATGTTATAATTTTAATGAAGGTTTACGAAGGAAGCAACACAAACGGTGCCTTGTTAGGAACGTTTTCTGGTAATGGAAGTACAACAGGAATTGTGAAATCAGATACAGGTTCCATGTATTTGAGTTGTCCCACGTTGCGAGGCATTTCTTCTTCTTCCTATCCCGGATTTGCATTCATAAAAGGTAAGAAACGTAAAACCAAACAAAGTAAGAAACAAGCATGAAATGTATTTGAATATCATAAGTTAACTCCCGACCATCTCCGAGGAAATGTATTTGTTTGTTGCAAATGATTAAACTTATTTCCAAACCGCATTCATTAATTATTAACTTCGGTTTTGTGGACGAATATTAAACAAGAAAACCGGTCACGCTTCAATGAACCTATATATTTTGGAAATAATCAAAAGTTTTCCAAACAAGAAGAAACTTGTATTTTTTTCTGAATTTTCGAAAAAATCGTTCTGTGAATCACTCAACGACTGTAACAGATTTTAGTTTTGAAAAAACTTTGAAGTTCGAATTAGTTTGATGAGAAAATAATTCTAAAGCTGGTGAAAACAAATTCCAGCTGAAAAAAGTCATAAGGCTTTGATGGATTTAGATAATGTCATGATTGCAATAACATGCTTGACATGTTTTTCCTGAACCTAACGTCCTTGGCATGCAGTGGACATAAAAATTTTGGAAACAAATAAACTTTTAGTTTCGAAACCGCATCTGCGAAATAAAAATCTACACAAAACGTAAAATGTGTTAAACTGATAAATGATAAACTTGAAATCTGAGTTGAACTGCATTGAAACCACTTTCATCTAAAGGCAGGGCTAAATTCAAAAACTCCTGACCATTAGCATGCCAGGCATCCTCCGTCCTTTTTGCTGAGCTGTAATAACTCTCCGGTCTGAACGTGAGTTGATTAGGCTACACTTCTGCGTCAGCTAACAACGCGTCAGACTAGCTTCACATATGTGCAGGTGATCACCATCGTATAGCGCAGTTCATATCACAAACATGTATATTTTTAATACACCTGGATTCGAACCCAGGATATCCAAAGCACCACGATCAGATTTAAACATACTTTCGTATTTGTGAATACATTTTTAACTAAGGTGGCAACAAGTGTTTGATTCAGTTTCCAATACGTCACCAACTTATTTGCCTGCATTAGTCTTTTTCCGTCGAATAATAAATTTTCGGTCAAACACTGAAACAATAAAAACGTTTAATGCAACATAAATTAAGTAAAATACTATATTTTTCAGAGTGATTCCCAACAGGAATTGCCGCGGTATACAATTGATTGAAGTTTATACGATGCTGTGCAGTGATATTATAACAAAAATTGTCAACTTATAGTCGTAATGAAAAAAGTGGACTTGCTCTGATTCCGCCAACTTTCAGTTTAATTTTATTTCTACAATCTCATGCAAGGACGTGAAATACGAAATGTTTTTTAGTTAACGAACAATCTTGTGATTCGGAGTTGAACGTGGACGATCTTCCAACAACTCTTGTTCTTCCAACTTCGAGCGATGGGAACTTGTTACAACGCCTAGCTTGTAATTATACTGTGACAAGCCCAGTGCGATGCAATTTCACAATATCTGCTTCAGCTTCTTCTCGGTTCGGTAATACTGGAGGCTATGGGGACGGTCTGCACGTAAGTTAAAAGTTTTTATTGCTGTCTCATTATAGGATCGGATTTTTTTTGAATTAAAGTAGGTTAATTTGATCTCCTGTACATTGCTGTTGAATAGATTTTATCTGATGATCCTTCACATCCTGGGGTAATTATTGGCGGGGATCAAATAATAAAACTTCAAGCCCGAAGTATTAATATTCAAATATTCGTATACAACTCTGGCACTCCTCATCCTTCAATCAACATCAGCTCAGGTTTGTATTAAACTAAGTTCGACAATAATGTCAGGCAGAAGTAATCAAGTGGATTGATCAAGTTGAGCAACCGAACATAGGAAGTAACTTAAGCATAAACCGATTACATAATTCACAAATGCGGACACTGTGTAGTGCACAATGCTTAGTGTGTGTGGACGACATAGTTATTATGTGTCTGACTCATGAAAGATTGAAACCAAATATTTTCCACATAAGTTTTCACGGGGACAGTTGTGTGTCACCAAAAGCACTAAATAGCTTGCCTCCGATACTACGCACTTCTTGTGTTTGCAAGCTGTTGCTTGACATTTCGATGCAAAGCTAACTGTGTGACGGTCGGCTGCTTTCATTTTAAAACTTCAAGTAATTAATGTAAACATAATAGTCAGAAAGAATATCTGAGAATATAATAAAGTGAATCTATTGTGACGAAATAAGGTTTCTGCCCTAAAATCAGCGCAGTTTACAACCGGAAAGGTGAAACTAGAATATTATTTTATATTCAGATTGCAAGATGTATAACGAAATGGAATGCAACACAAATTCTATCAAGTTAAAGTAAGATTTAAAATTGCTAGAAATTGCTAGAGGAATAAATAGTTTTTTCATGAATTTGTTACTTTGAATTTCTTAAAACTAAATCAAAACAATACAAATAAAAGATATAAAATATAAAAATATTATTCATATTGTAGACATTTATAGACTTGTTAACTTCCATCATCACTCAATCTGTTAAATTAGAACGACAACTTTTAACTTTGTATTGGTTATAAGTTTTGTTGCTTCAATGAAATTTATTTTGATAAAACTTCAGTTAATCTAAAAAAATAATCCAGTTATAATCAGTTATCACAATCTCATTCAGATGTCGCTCATCCGAACTTTTCTAACTGATTATAAATATAAACGAAATCTTACACGTCTATTATTTGCTTCTATTATTTTTCATAGTTTAAAAAATTAGCGACACATTTTACAACATCAACTTCACCAGTCTTACAGTTATTTAAACAACTTTTATTCCAGTGTCAGTTCTCATGGGTTAAGTACATTGGATGCAAGCGGAGAAGATATTTTGTATATTTCGAATCGTACAATGACAAGTCTTGATTCTCTCCCTGGAAGTTGTAAAGTTGCAGCGAAAAATCCTGTTTTCCAGTTTGAACTGGATGCGTGTCCTTCAACTCTGGAGGTAATTATATCTAGTGAAGAAATATTGTCCGATGTACATCTGAATTTATTGAATCTGACAGAAACTAATCTGGTCCGATATGCACTTAACAATAATATGGTTATTACATACAAATGTGTCGCCTCATTTAGAGCGACCAAGGGGTACGAGTGCGTATCGGGCATCGCACCCAACGGGGCTGACTGAGTCTCGATGGCAACTCGGCCTCGTAGGCAACTTGCCTTCTCTATCTCAAGGATACTGTTGGAGTTAAATAACTCCTTTACGCAAGTCAGTTCGTCTTTTAAGTAGTCTAACTCCCGACTAAACACATACATCCACCAAGCTTCAAACCAGTCCAAAGTTGTTTATAAATCCGTTTATTGTCGATTATCCAGTAAAGTAATACAGCACATGGCGCTTCAGAACATAGGCAGTACTAAACCATAACCAACAGCCTAGACCCTAACACGGCAACAGTTGAAACACATTGATTGTCAGGCGCTAGTCGCTCTGCTTATGTAGTCAGCGATTGCCAACGTGTTGATACCGTATGGAATTGTTACGCAACTTGAAGTATGCTTACCGATTTAGTCAATCAAGTCTGTTACTTATATAGCTTGATTACCTGTGCCTTTGATAGGTTGTTTTATGTTTAGGTGGACTTTGTTGTTCGAAAAGTAGTTATGTTTATTTTGACTTTTTTTAAAATTTCAATGATATATATGGCTTTATGGCCTAAATGACGTGGTTAAAGACACAACTGTAATGTCGCTACCAATAAAGGCTAGCATTTCTTCACCAGCTACCGATTCAACAAGTTTTTCCTGCTAAATTGTTCGATTAGGTCGTGGCCTAAACCGGGAATTAGCTCATTTCTTCGATGCCGCTTTGTTTGAGATTACAACTTGGTCATGCGTTGAATGCGTGATTTCAATGAATTTGGTTTTAACTTCCGACCATAAATTAGTCATAAGTTTTTGAGCCTTTTTTCTTTGTAAACATGTATTGTGCAGCGACACCACTGACGCAACCTCAGTCAACAGATAAGTTTCGTGTAAGAGGTGACTTCCATTATCTTCACTCACTTTGCACGTTAATGACGTCATCGTTGTTAGAGGCGTTGACCTATTTTCAAAGCGGTAATATTTGACTTCAGTCATAACTTAAAGACGTCACTCACGTTGTGAATAGTTTTTGTGTAATTTGTGAGTGCACGTATAATGAGTTGCGATTTTCTTGATATTTTCTCTGAATTACTTTCGTAGAAAACTTAAATCAACCTAAGTTTTGTAAACGAACTTAGCAATTAGGCATATTAATCTTGACTGAGATAAAGTACGCCATAAACCTTCAAAAAATATGTAACAATTTTCATTATCGACCAACTGATAAGAGCATAGTCTTCATTATTAATTATTCAAACAAAAATATACTTTACATGTTTTTGAAAGAAATCCCAAAGCAACGTAAGCATCATGTACCAAGTTCGCAATTACAAATTTACCACTCAAGTTGTGAGACGGACAACTTACAATCCACTCTGGGAAATATCGTGCTTTATTCCAGGAATGTTAAACAGAGATATTAAAACTGCTTCTGGAGCAATATCAACTAAACTGTACGCATTGTAATATATTTACTTTTTTAGTTGGGAGAAATTCATGTTTTTGTTGAAACTTAACAGGAAAGAAAGTTATCTGACTTCACATCGTAGTGTCGGGAATATTACGATCAGATTTGAGTTGTTTAGTGACGAGAAAATGAAAAATCCACTCAGATCAAATTCAATCGTCCAAGTTCCAAACTTCGTTTACGCTAAGGTTGATTCGGCCAGTGGAAGTGGAAAGTTTCACACATCTCTAAGGGTATGTTTGTTCAATGATAATTTGAAACAAATATGTCTCAGTATTCTGTGCATGATTAAGGCTCTGCTGGTCATAAGTTAAGTCGTAGAAGTGTGGCCTGAAATACACATATAAGCGTTCACACATGGCAAAAATTTATGCTAAATAAATAAATTCATCAATGAATTTCTCGAAGTAGAGTTTGTGAATAAATTAACTTTTAATACGAAAACTTCGTTGACCATTCTACTCCTTTATTACTAAACTTACGTCACAAGTTGGCTGACCCTAAAGGCGCTTGCCGTTATTGGAACTGACAAGACGTTGTTTATTTATGTATGGTTTCTATTATATATGTTAGGAATTTTTTTTTACATAATTTGTGATAGGATTCCATGTTTAGCCAATGTTTTAATGAAACTCTGTTTGTCAGTTAAAATCGTGCTGGGTCAGCAACCTGGATTCTGATGAAGGAGGTTTGAAATATGAACTCATCACAGAAAGGTAAAAATGTCGCTGAAACAAAACCTTCCAAATACATTCCTGTCAATTATGTTCAAGTGAAAGTGATTTAAGAATGCCAGAAAACATAAGCATGAAACTTAACATATTTCCAACCTTACACACTATTTCTCATTTAAATTCAGTGTTTGTTCTACTTCTATTTCATGCCACAATATTAACACAGGTCTATAGAAATTTGTTTTATTCTTACTTAAAATGTTTGACGGCATCTTATTAGAGATTTGATCGAGTTAAAATATAAAAAGTTTACAGATAAAATCATATTATCGCAGTTGCAAAGTCGTCCACGAGTTGGAGTCAGAAGATTCAATCGTAATTTTGAGAAACTACCAAAGCACTTTCGTATCTTTCAAGTTTCGCTCATTCGTGTGGAACAACGTGTCTGTGAACGAACAATCACTGTACGCTCACTGTTACGTGCAATTATGCGACAATGCCAACCACAATTGTCAACAACCGGTGAGGTTTTATACACAGTAACATATTGGTTGTTTTGCACAAATACAAAACTAATTTTACGATACATTTTCGAACTAGTAATTATGGAAATACATAGCAATATAAGATAATACTTTTTCATACGTGTTTCACAGGATTGCTCACAAAGACGTGAACGGCGATCAGTGGATGCGGATATAGAAGAGATTTTAACGGTTGGACCATTCTACGTTTCAGCTCCGGATTTGTGTGGAAAGGTGAGGTGGCACAAAGTTTAACTACCTCGGTATATTGTGTGATAAAAATATGCATCAGGCCAAACTGCGCGACGAATGCAAGCCAAGTTTATAGCATGTAGGTAAGTGGTACAAGGAGATATGTGTAAACAGGGTAATCTACTTGGAAACAAAATTTTGCAGGCTGTTTTCCGATGACGTGATAGATTAACATGCAATCGCAACTAAATTTAAAATTAATGTTGAATTTGTAACAAAAACGTAGTCTGCCAGTCTTGCAATATTGCATGATACAAAAGCAGAATAAACTTGGTTCGATCTTTCGAATGCAATTTCATAATTGTTCGCACACCAAATATAGATTTTGTTTAAGAGGTCAATTCTTCGCAAATGAAATGTTTCCCGTTAATTGAGCAACTACAAAATTTATGCATATTGTAGGAAAATGGTGAATGTTCAGATTTCTGTAACGATGAACTTGGAGTTGTTCAATGTTCTTGTTTTAAAGGCCGCTATCTCTGGAATGACGAAAAAACTTGTATTGGTGAGAATACAGTTTAGATAAATATTATAATTTATTATACCTCGTTCTTCATACAGAGATATGTTGGATTCTGGTGATATATCAATTCTAGTTATTATCATTCATATTCTTACCAAGCAATTTGCGACAAATTGTGACCATGATTAATATTTTTCTTATGTTTTAATAAATTTGTGCGAGTTAATATTCACCATACATATCTAACTTTACCTATTTATGTGCATGTGTGCAGATGTGGAAGAAGCATTGAAATCTGAAGGTTTGCAACACATGAAAGGTGTTTACATATCAGTTGGATTCATCGTTCTCCTGCTTGTTATGGTGCTGGGGTTGGTTGCTTGGTTTATAAGAGGAAGATTCAACGAGAGAACTGATCGTAGATCGTTGCAGTCGAAGACATACATGTACATCCCTGCTAAATAACTGATCGTATGCTGCCAAGTTGTATTTGTATTAAACACGTGCATGAATACTTGACTAACTGAGTTTGTGTAACACGTTGTAAATACAAGTCATCATATCTATGTACAATTTTGATTTATGTCGTCACACAGAATATGGGAATCTAAGATAATGGCACACATGAGATCTGTACTTCATTGTTCATGTTGCGATGTAATCTGGTCAATGGATTTGTCGTATTTCAAGTTTATTAGGTTACGAAACAACAACCTTAGTTGATGGTTTGATGCTTATGAGTATCCTATTAAGAAAAATGGTAATGAAACGGTAAAATGACCACAAATCAAATCGATTGTATGTCACGCGAAAAGTGAACAATATCCACCAGAAATAAGAAATATTCAGATTGCATGTGACGTTAGGTGGACACACGGCAGTGCTGGCCAAAGCAAAACGCAATATATGACAAGAAAACGGCAAGCCGAAGCCCAGTTAGCGCTACGAAGTATTTTTACATTGTTTCGTTCCTGCATCAAGCAAGCGCCGGTAGACTATTGGATTTATTGAAAAACCCACCGGATAATGATAAGTAGAATTCACTAAAGCAACGGTTAATAAACACTTACGACTGCTCGGATTATGAAAGAGCGCATAAACTGTTACATATATCTGAACTTGGAGACCGATCTCAAGCAGAATTAATGAATGAGATGCTGTCATTGTTAGGTCGCCGTAAGCAGTGTTTTTTTCGTTATATCCTTCTGCAAAGGATGCCCGAAGAAATACGAATTATACTCGCAAAAGAAGATTTTGACGACCCACGTGTTTTGCACAACGTGCTACCATTCTATGGAAGGCAAGGGCCGAGGAGTGCTATGCGTTCACGGCTGCCGCAAAGGTAGACAAGCGCAACGCGCTCGCGGCGTCTCCACGTGCATCTACATGCACTGCAGCAAGTCAGAAACTTTGTTTTACCATCAGCGTTTTGGTGAAAAGCCAAGGAAATGTCAACCTCCCTGCAGTTTCCATGGAAACTCGTCAGCCGGCCATTGTTAGTTACCTTATCGGCCGGCAAAGCTCATAACCTCTTTCACATTTGTGATCAAACCACTCGTCGTTATTTCTTAGTTGATGCAGGCGCTGAGTTCAGCGTTTTTCCGGGTTCACATCTTGCTCGTCAACAGCAAGCTAAAGGAATCAAGTTTATTACAGCTAATGGCAGCTAACGGCAGCTAACGGCAGCTAACGGCAGCTAACGGCAGCAGGATGAATACTTTATGGAAAAAGATGCTCAAACTCGCTGCAGGCAAATTTCGTTGAAAATTCATACTTGCCGCTGTATCGCAACCTCTTCTGGAAGCCGACTTTCTGCGTGCACATTCCTTGCTGGTAGATCTACGTCACAATTGCCTTGTTCATTCATAATCGTTCGCCAGCATTCCTACAAAACATAACAAATCGTCGCGCATTTGCAAATTAACCACATCTACTGACGATTTTACAAATCTTGTCTCACGATTTCCGTCTTTAACCGCACCGAAGTTTTCCAGCATTGCCCCCAGACACAAGGTCCAGCATCACATTTGCACAACTAGACCACCGATTCATGCAAAGGCACATCGTTTATCCCCCGAAAAGCTTGCAATCGCTAGAGCGGAGTTTGCCAAGATGCTTCAAATGGGGACCATTCGTCGTTCATCTGGTCCTTGGGCCGCACCACTACATATGGTACCAAAGTCATCAGGTAAAATTCGCTCCTGCGGTGACTACCGCCGCGTAAATGTGTTTACCCAGCCAGATCGCTACATCATTCCGCATATTCAAGACTTTAACATCGCGGTTGTCCGGCGCCAAGATATTTTCTAAGATCGATCTAGTTCGGGGCTACCACCAGGTAAAGACATCCAAAAAAATTGCTATCATAACTCCGTTTGGATTGTTTGAATTCCTAAGAATGCTTTCGGCCTAAATAATGCAGCCCAGACTTTCTAACGGCTTATAGACCAGGTTTGTCAATCTTTACCATTTGTTTTTGTTTACCTGGACGACATATTGGTGACCAGCACTTCCCCAAGTCAATATAAATTACACATGGCCTTCTAATCAACTTAAACAAATGTGTTTTTGCAAAAAAAAATCCAGTTTCTAGGTCATTTGGTTGATGCCGAAGGCTCAAAACCTTTGCCCAGTAAAGTGGAAGTCATAGAAAAATTTCCTCGACCCACCACTGTTAAAGGTTTGCAGAGATTTGCTGGAATGATAAACTTTTATCACAGATTTATTCCTTCTGCCGCAAGTATCATGTTCCCCATTTATAATTCCATATCAAAAAGGAATGCTCAGCTGCAGTGGTCTCGTGATTTGCGATGTGCTTTCGACGCAGCAAAGCTTGCACTGGTAAATGCAACCAAACGTAACCACCCACATCCTGATGCCACAGTCGCCCTGACTGTTGATGCATCCGATAGGGCTGTATAGGAGCGGTGCTTGAACAGCATACAAACGGGGTTTGGAAATCTCTTGCATTTTTTAGTCGTCATTTGCGTGCTAACGAGATGAAGTACAGCGCATTCCACCCGGAGTTGCTGGCGGCTCATCTGGCTATTCGCCATTTCCGATACTTTCTAGAGGGCCGCATATTTACCCTCAACACCAACCACAAAATGTTGACCTTTGCGTTACAAAGGGCGGCGGATCCATGGTCGGCAAGACAACAGCGCCACTTGTCCGTCATATCCGAATATACAACGGACCTTCGTTATGTAAAAGGCAAATACAATTGTGTTGCTGATACATTATCCAAAGCAGTGATTGGCTCCATTCAAAATCCTGCAATAAATCTGGATCACATTGCTCTTAACAAAGCACAGCA
Organism: Ascidia mentula; assembly: GCF_947561715.1. Lineage (NCBI taxonomy): Eukaryota > Metazoa > Chordata > Ascidiacea > Phlebobranchia > Ascidiidae > Ascidia > Ascidia mentula. The sequence goes on along the minus strand of NC_138570.1, from coordinate 21,095,494 downwards.
TGTTTCACAAGTTGGGGGGCGCTTGGTGACATGGAAACATTTCTCTTATAGCGTAAGTCAGTGTTTCCCACCGGTGGTACTTATAACCACTAGTGGTATGCGACCGCATTCCAGGTGGTACGCGAGCACCTTTCCCTGATTATCTTAGCTCTTACTTGGTTGAACGTGCGTTTAGCGCCTTCGCCACTTTTTTAGATGGAAAAAGAAATCGTCTTGATTTCGGCAGTTGAGGAACTTACCATTGTTTTTGTCAGACATGAAACCTGATATTGAGAAATTTGTGTCATTCCACCAACCTCACCAATCGCATGAATTGAAAATAAATTCCTTGTGATTTTTGTATGTTCTATTGGGCGTTGTTATATGACTAAGGTGTTTAGGGGGGCGGTACAGAAAAAAAGTTTGAGAAACACTGGTCTAGCCCATCCATCAGTCAGAACAACAATCATTTCGTTAAGGTATGAGTGGCGGTTTAAACAAGCAAGTTGCAGAGTGGGCTCGACAATGCTTGCAGTGCCAACGTGCAAAGATTCAAACTTTTTTTTTTTTTTTGACCACACCGGGATTCGAACCAATGATATCCTGGCCACGAATCCCACTCAGGTTTTCTTCTTGATATATGGGTCGGGCGCTTGACCAATGCTGCCAATCACCGGCCATCATGACTTACCACGTTGATATTGATATTGTTAGTCCTTTACCGCCATCACAAGGAAGTAGATACTTACTTACCATAGTCGACTGGCCAGAAGCCATGTGGCGGATGCCACCCTTGAATTTATTGAAGCGTGATGCGTTTTGCTTTGTGTGTCTCGCCCTTTTTCTGTGCCTTTGTTTAGAAATTTAGCGTGATCTTGCAACGACGCGCGGTCAATAAAATACAATACATGCTCAAACACCCACTTCAATATCAAGATAATTACGCAACAGATAAAAAGTGCCTCATGCTTGTGACAACGTCTTTTTCAAATGATGAACGTGAGTTGTCCAGGTTATAGTCTGTCATCATTGTAAACCCCGTGATATTTAATATTATTTGATCGCATAAGGTTTTCATGTCCGATGGTGATGGGGAAATCCCCAGTGCTTGAGGTGGAAGGGGAAACATTAGGAACTTTGTTTCCGAATGTTAAGAGAAACCACAGGTGTCCTGTTTAAGCCAAGGCCTCCGGTTTCTCCTTGTTTTAAAAGAATAAGTGAACATTGTGAATCTTGAAGAACAAATGAAAACGTTAACTTGCTCGTGAACATCCAACCAGAGTTTGTTTCTACGCTGACATTAGAGCAGTTACCATTTATAGAATAATTTGTATTATTTACCTGTGGTCGACATATGTATGGAGTGATAATAAAACGCTTCCATAGAAATGTTTCATGCAATATCCCGCATGGTATAAGTGATACCGGAAGCCCTTATGACTTACAAATATCTGTAAAGTCGAGGCCAAAAGCGCATGCTCTTAATTATTCGTACAGAAGGTTGCAGCTTAGGAAGAAAGCAGCCCTCAAACATGCTAAATAACGCCCTAAAGTTGTTTCTGTGTAATGTTAAACTTTAGGTGAATTTGCTTGCAAAAAGTTTGTCGTCAGCTGTGATGTCAACAATTTGAGAGCGCTCAGCTCGGTAAATACTCAAACCACCTCACGGACGGTCGATGGGAATTTCCTTGGTTTATGCGTGGCATGGTTAAACCAGCGCGTTCTGCTTCTCTATTGCGAGTCTTGACAAAACAAATCGTAAAACAAGTGATGTCAGAGGTCAGGTGCTTCATGGAACAACATGCATGTCCGTCCCAAATTGAGTCAATACGATTTTAGTCAATTTTTGTCAATTTAAATTCGATGCTAGAATTTTAATAATACAAACCGCCTGAGGGAGCCAAAGAATTAAATGCAGAGTTACCAAGTTGATCGGCGACTGTTGAGCGGGCGATTATCAAACCGATAAAGGCGTTTGTCCCATATACACCGAATAAAACAACTGATCGGGATTTTGCCCATATTCGAAACCTGCTGGTGCGGCAAAATAATCGACCACCGGTGTCGATAAATGTAGAGCGTATGTTATCTCAAGTTCTGCATGTCAAACAACAAAACCTCAACATTTCACCAAAAGGTTGCAGTCGTGTGGAGTGACGTCAACCTTCAAAACCTTTGAAATAACGAAGTTTAATTTGTATTTGACAACGAATTTCGTTTAAAAGCAATTTTAAACGCTTCCACAAGCCTGCAGAAGAGAGCTATAGGATGATATTTTGTTAGTAAATTGCAACTAGGCGTCACTTCCACAGCAACACTTACCCAATGGCACTAACATAAAGCATTATACATCGGTATTACGTCATCGTGGACTACGAATACGACAACCGAATCGTAAGAATAATTAGTCCCGTTCACAAGTCCTCGCTTTTGTAACCTTAAGATTGAATGAAATTCGGTGCGTGAAAGTAAATGATTAACCAGAAACCACATAAAGTTCGTTTGCCTAAGATGACGTCAAAAGTTACAGAGCGTTCAACTTCATAATTACGAGTCTTGATTAAACAAATCGTAAACCAGGTGAAGACAGAAACCAGGTCCGCCGTATTGATGGTCGTCTATCAATGTGTGTTGTCTCATGTTGGGAAAAATCAAATTAAATCCAATGTTCATCACTTGGAACGATTGGTACTGATAGTTGGCCATGTATTCATTCATTTATTTAACATCGCATGTGTTTTTGTGGCCACAAATTGCATTTCTATCCATGAAACTTCAGTGAAAAATTATCACAACAAAAACTACGGCAAAATCAAACTACAATAACAGTTAGTACTCAACGCAGTGACACGCACTGATAAATAACATGCTCTGAAATCACATGTTGGACACGTGACATGTGACATAGATAGTTGCCATCCCTTTTTTCATGTTTGTGTTAACTTTTATTTCTTGTTCTGACTATAGCACAGTGAATCGTTTGCCCCTGCGTTTAAAGTTACAGCAAAATTTGTCGTGATTTAATCTTTTTAGAAGTTTGTTGCTTGGTATCCGTAATATAATCAATATATTTTGTATGTTGAGAGTGCACGTGATGAATAGGGTTGTTGGCTTCACAAAATTAATGGTTATTTTGAGTATTGCGTCTAAATGCTGATGGTGAACAGTTAACAACACTTCACTTAAGCATAAGCTTGTGAAATTAAAGTGCACAATTTTGTAAACGCGGAAATTCCCCCAACTAACGCACAGTCTCGTTTCATCTAAAAATATAGTTGTAAGTTAATACTTATGAGCAAAGGCTGTAATGGAAATCGGCTCTCCTATAAGAATTCAATGAAACTAGCAGAAGTTTCGAATTGAGTCAGCTGATTTATTAGTAAAAAATCGATTTCGCCTGAACTGGCATCCTCAGTTTCTTATTCAAATAGAATCTCCTATAAGTTTGTTTGTCAGCTATGACGTCAAACGTTCGGGCGCGCGTTCAGTTTCTCCATTACGAAACTTCATTAAACAAATCGTAAACCAGGTTAAGCGAGAGGTCAGATCGACCATGAAACAACATGTTTGTGTCACGTTTACTCCTGACGTACCAGGATCGTATTCGAAAATCCGAGAGCTTAATTGTCATTAAACTTATTGAAACACGAACAAACCAACATTTTTGTGATAAATATTGATACTATGGCATTTTCACAGCGATAAGTTCTCGGCGGATTCCCAGTTACATATGTCACATGATGTCACCTGATGTACACGCAACGTGACATCAGGTGACATCACGTGACATACAAAATATAAACGGTTACCTCCTGTCGTGTTGCCAGTTTGGGTTGATTCTCATTTCTGGTTCCAAGTAGCACAGCCAATGGCTTGCTGCAGCTTTCTGTTAGAGTAGGATGTGTATCAGGTTTAAACTCTTGTACATAGAAAGCTATTGGTTAGTATCCCTTATATAACCAATGTGATTTGTATGTTGGTCAGTATAAGTTGCACAAGAAGCAAGGTGTTGTATTTTGTATGCTGAGAGTGCACGTAAATTATGGTGTTGTTGGCTTCACAAAATAATGGATGTTGTGAGTATCACGTCTAAATGCTGATGGTGAACAGTTTCACAACATTTCAATTAAGCATAAACATTTTGAAATTAAAGTGCACCATTCCTAAAACGCGGAAATTCCTTCCAATTAGCACACAGTCTCGTTTCATCTAAAAATATAGTTGTAAGTTAATATGTGTGAGTAAACGCTGTAATGGAAATCGGCCCTCCTATAAGTTTCTTTGTCAGCTGTGACGTCAAACGTTTGAGCGCGCGTTCAGCTTCTCCATTACACGAGTCTTGATTAAACAAATCGTAAACCAGGTGAAGCCAGAGGTCATGTCCTTCATGGAACAACATGTTTGTGTCACGTTTAGTCCTGACATACCAGGAACATATTCGAAAATCAGAGAGCATAATTGTTATTAAACTTTATTGAAACACGAATAAGCTCAAAAATTTTTTTGGTAAACATTGATGTTATGCCATTTTTAACAGCGATAATTTTTCAACGGCATTCTTGAGTTTCTCATTTTTAATTTAGTGTTAAATTTGCCAAAGTTGGTCCACGTGGAGTACAAAAAAGTATTTAGTCCACGTAATGCTGATCATCGACCAATGCTGTAACACGCTGGTTTCAAACAATTGGTGGTTGGATAATGAGCCTGCATATTTGGCATAGATCATTTAAGCACGCAAATTGTTGACAAAGAACGACATTGTAGTTAAATTATCGTCCTTCTGGCAAATATCATATTGGGTCCAAACGCAATATTTGCCAATATCCTGGTTTAGGTAACCCTAAATTAGACTAAAATTCGGTATGTGAAAGTAAACGCTTAACCAGAGAGCACATCAAGTTCGTTTGTCAAATATAACGTCAAAACTTACAGGGTGTTCAACTTCTTTATTCCAAGTCTTGATTAAACAAATCGTAAACCAGGTGAAACCATAAGCCACATCCGTCGTATTGATGGTCGTCGATCAATGTGTGTTGTCCCAAGCTGGGCAAATAGTTTACTCCGAAATGAAATTTTAGACTAAACTACAAGCCACATTACATCACGCGTGACATGAAAAATATAAGCGGTTAACTCCCGTCTTGTTGCCAGTTTGGGTTGACCCTCGTTTCTTCTTCCGAATAGCACAGTCAATAGCTTGCTACTGCTTTAAATAGGAGTAGGATTTGGATCGGGTTTAAAACTCTTGTACATAGAATTTATTGGTTAGTATCCCTTATATAACCAATATGTTATTTATTTTAAGTATTGTGTTTGAGTGCGTGTGGTGACCATTAGTTTGAACTTGTGCAGAGGTGTGTTCTCCATAATTGCATTCACAATGTGATTAAGACTTGTACCTGTAATGGAATTCACTCTGTTGCACATACTTTCCGCCATGTCTAAATTTGGAAAATCATAGTTTATCTCATTGGGACAGACATTACCCTCGCATTAACTGGTGTTCATTGGTTGAAGTAGGTTATGTTAGCTTGGTTGGTATTATTGTATTTAACCAGTTTGTTCGTCGTCTGTGACGTCAAACGTTCCAACGCGCGTTGAGTTTCTCCTTTACGAGTCTTGATTAAACAAATCGTAAACCAGGTGAAGCCAGAGGTCCTTCATGGAACAACATGTTTGTGTCACGTTTACTCCTGATACCAGGTTCATATTCCAAAATCCGAGAGCATAATTGTCATTAAACTTTATTAAAACACGAATAAACTCAACAATTTCTTCGAAAAATATTGATAATAATCTTAATAATTCCATACGACGACCATACACAACCAAATTAAAAACAAGGAAATAAAATTTTCTGCAAGAATAAATTAAATAATATTACATAAAACACGACTTTATCACAAATTTCATTGTGATTTGAATTCGGTTCTGTTGTGTTAATAAGGCAAACCGCTTGAGGACGCTAAAGAATCAAATGTAACTTTATTTCCGCGTGTCGATAAATGCTGGTAGAATTGTATGTAAATTAGTTCATCTCAGCCCCAGTGTGCTAACACGAAAAGAGAGTTTCTCATTTTTCACGAGTTTCTCATTTTTTACTTTAGTGTTAAATTTGCCAAAGTTGGTCACCGTGGAGTACGAAAAAGTATTTAGTCCGCGTAATGCTGATCGTCGACCAATGTTGTAACACGCTGGTTTCAAACAATTGGTGGTTGGATAATGAGCCTGTATATTAGGCATAGGTGATTCAAGTCAAACAGTGGACAAAGTACGTTATTATATTAAATTAATTGCACCGAAAATCTTTAATCTGGTGAAATATATTAGGTCCAAACGTAATATTTGTGAAAATACTGGATCAGGCAACCGTCAAACTGACTGAAATTCGGTATGTGAAAGTAAACGCTTAACCAGAAAGCACATAAAGTTCGTTTGTCACATATAACGTCAAAACTTACAGAGTGTTCAACTTCTTTATTACGAGTCTTGATTAAACAAATCGTAAACCAGGTGAAGCCAGAAGCCACGTCCGTCGTATTAATGGTCGTCGATCAATGTGTGTTGTCTCATGCTGGGAAAAATCAAATTAAATCCAATGTTCATCACTTGGAACGATCACTACTGATAGGTGTCCATGTATTCATTCATTTATTTAACATCGCATGTGTTTTTGTTGCCACAACTTGCATTTCTATCCATGAAACTTCAGTGACGAATTATCACAACAAAAACTACGGCAAAATCAGACTACAATAGCAGTTTGTATTCAACGCAGTGACACCCACTGACAAATAACTTGTTTTGAAATCACATGTTGGACACGTGACATGTGACATAGAATGTTACCATCCTTTTTTTCATGTTTGTGTTTACTTATGTTTCTTGTTCTGACTATAGCACAGTGAATCGTTTGCCCTTGCGTTTAAAGTTACAGCAAAATTTGTCGTGATTTAATCTTTTTAGAAGTTTGTTGCTTGGTATTCGTAATATAATCAATATATTTTGTACCTTGAGAATGCACGTGGTAAATGGTGTTGACGGCTTAACAAAATTAATGGATGTTTTGTGTATTTGTGTCGAAATGCTGATGGTGAACAGTTTCACAACATTTCAATTTAAGCAAAAGTATTTTAAATTTTTGTGCACAATTTTGTAAACGCGGAAATTCCCTTCCAACTAGAACACAATCTCGTTCCATCTTAAAATATAGTTGTAAGTTCATGTGTATGAGTAAACGCTGTAATGGAAATCGGCTCTCCTGCAAGTTTGTTTGTCAGCTGTGACCTTAAACATCCGAGCGCGCTTTCAGTTTCTCCATTCCGAGTCTTGATTAAACACATCGTAAACCAGGCTAAGCGAGCGGCCATGAAACAACTTATTTGTGTCACGTTTACTCCTGACATACCAGGATCGTATTCAAAAATCCGAGAGTATAATTGTCATTAAACTTTATTAAAACACGAATAAACTCAACAATTTCATAGGAAAATATTGATATTAATTTAAATGATTCCACACGATGACCACAGAAAACAAAATTAAATGCAAGGGATAAAAATTTTCTGCACGAATAAATATCGCATATTTTAAATACAACACGACTTTATCGCAAATTTCATTATGATTTGAATTCGGTTCTATTGTATTAATATGGAAAACCGCTTGAGGACGCTAAAGAATCAAATGTAACTTTATTTCCGCGTGTCGATGAATGCTGGAAGAATTGTATGTAAATTAGTTCATCTCAGCCCCAGTGTGCTAACACGAAAAGAGTTGTGTGAAGTGACGTCAAAACTTTAACTTTCGAAATAACGACATTTTAATTGGAATTTGCAGTAAAAAACGGAGCTTCGGTCCATCGTTGAAAGCAATTAATGACGCGTTGTTGCAAAATAAACAAAGACTTTCAGATTCACAGCACACTTGCAGGTCGCACTGTGGACATCACTTTGTAATACATCTAGGTGTGCCATTTTTACAGCGATAATTTTTCCACGGCATTTGCGAGTTTCTCATTTTTTACTTTAGTTTTAAATTTGCCAAAAGTTGGTCACCGTGGAGTACGAAAAAGGAAATTAGTCCACGTAATGCTGATCGTCGACCAATGCTGTAACACGCTGGTTTCAAACAATTGGGCTTTGGATAATCAGCCTGCATATTTGGCAAAGGTAATTAATGTCAAACTGTTGACTAAACTACGTCATTATATTTATAGCCACCGAAAATCGTTCATCTGGCGAATCATATTGTGACGAAATCCTGGTTTATGTAACCTTAAAATTGAATATTTAAAATCGGTTTGTAAAACTACACGCTTGAACAGAAAGCACACAAAGTTTCTTTGTCAGCTATGACGTCAAACGTTCGAGCGCGCGTTCAGCTTCCCCATTTCAAGTCTTGATTAAACAAATCGTAAACCAGGTGAAGTCAGATACACGGCTGCTGTGGAGGGCTTTTAAATGCGCGTTGTTGCAAATCAAATAAAGTTTTCAGTCTCGCCCCAAGCACAGTGGAAATTGTTTCGTAAATGAGTAGATTTGTACTGGGTTTAAACTCTTGTACATAGTAGGTTGTGTTTGGATTTTTTGATTATTTGGTCGAAATACGTTTTGTGGTCAGTTTTGAAGAAAATCTCGAAAATCTCAATTTTAAACAAATCGTAAACCAGGTGAAGCCAGAGGTCACGTCCTTCAGGGAACAACATGTTTGCGCCAATGAGGGTTATTAATTGTCTGCAATTTGCGTTTGTCAACGAGGCTTGGATTTTTTCATCATCAATACAGAAATCAAGTTGAATCGCTCGCTGAAAGCGGAACTTTCGTATAGCAGGAAAAAATGTCATTTGTTAAAAGCATGGGGTTCGCGTTGGCATAACTACAACAACGATAAATGCAGAATGAGACAAAATATCGTCTTAACCACGAATAGTAGGCTTGATTATTTACCATTTGAGTTATTTACCATATGGGTTCGAGAATTAGCAGTTAACGTCGGCACTTTGTTTTGCTGTTTTGAACGAGTGGTGCTTCAATATCGAAACTCCATGTTTCTTGTGGTCCGTTATGAGGAAAAAACAGTTGAAAAAGATACGTCATCATATTCAAAGTGTTAGCCAACGAAAGTTATATTTGGGACGAGACGCTACACGTGCGAAATCTTGGTTTGCTTCACCTTAAAGTTGTCTGTTTAAATTCAGTAAGCTGGAGCACAAATTAATTTGTTTGTCCATTATGACGTCAAACATTACGACGCGTTCGGTTTCTTTGTTCGAATCTTTATTCAAACAAATCACAAACTAGAAGCCAAAGTTCGGGCACGCCATGAAACAACATGTTTGTGTCACGTGTGCTGTGTGACGTAGCAGGATGAGAATTATTTACTCGAGAATTGCGCGCGCGCAAAGTTCGTCGACGTGGAATACGAAAATGTGCAGATATTTCACATCTTGCTACGTCACACAACACACGTGAATTTCGAAATCCGAATCATGCAAAGTGATTTTTCCAATGGTCGGGGATAATTGTGGACCAATATGTATTGTTTAGCGCTACTTCGGTCCAGGTGACGTAAGCAAATTAAGTTTTAATGTCGCTTTCATATTTACCACACGGCTTTAGAAAGATATTGTAGGTAAAGAAAACATTGTCACAAAACCTTTCCCATCAGTCATACATTGTTTGAGGCAGTGATTACTTTATATTGTGACGTAATAAGTAAGGCGTGGTGTGCCACACTTTGACATGCTTGGTTACACACTGGTAAACCCATGCAACTAAACCAATTTCTCACTCAAAAACGTAAACTGTTTGGAATGTAAACAATACACAGACGGTGGTTGTGACGTAAGTGGCGCACTGCCTTTGTTTGCTGAAGGTTTCTTACTCGCATAAACTGTGGCTTGTTGGTCTTGGAGGAACCAGCCCAGCTAAGTACGAAATGTCAAAGATTGCTTTCGTCATTTTAAACAGAATTTGAGTCGCTCGTTTAAGCTGCGCTTTCGTATAGCAAGAAAGCTCTATTATTTGAAAGCACTGAGTTCCCGTTGGCAACAAATACAACAACAATAAATGCAGAATGAGACAAAATATCGTTTTAACCACGAATAGAAGGCTTGATTATTTACCACTTGCGTTGTGTGGGTTCAAGCAAATCTTCAAATAAGAGAGAACTCGCAGTTAACATCGGTCTGCCATTGAAAGCAATTAAATTCGCACTGGATTTGAACGAGTGGTGCTTCGATATCCGTGCGCAAAAACGGTTGAAAACGATACGTCATCATATTAAAAGTGTTAGCCATCGAAAATTATATTTGGGACGAGAAGCTACACGTGCGAAAAACCTGGTTTACTTCACCTTAAAGTTGCTTAGAACCTGGAGCGCAGATTAATTTTGTTTGTCAATTATGACGTCAACGTTCGAGCGCGCGTTTAGCTTCTCCATTACGAGTCTTGATTAAACAAATCGTAAAGTAGGTTAAGGCAGAGGTCAGGACCTTGTGTCACGTTTACTCCTGACATACCAGGATCGTATTCAAAAATCCTAGAGCATAATTGTCATTAAACTTTATTGAAACACGAATAAACTCAACAATTTCATAGGAAAATATTGATATTAATTTAAATGATTCCACACGATGACCATTGAAAACAAAATCAAACACAAGGGATTAAAATTTTTTGCACGAATAAATATCGCATATTTTAAATACAACACGGCTTTATCACAAATTTCATTATGATTTGAATTCGGTTCTATAGTATTAATATGGAAAACCGCTTGAGGACGCTAAAGAATCAAATGTAACTTTATTTCCGCGTGTCGATAAATGCTGACAGAATTGTATGTAAATTAGTTCATCTCAGCCCCAGTGTGCTAACACGAAAAGAGTTGTGTGAAGTGACGTCAAAACTTTAACTTTCGAAATAACGACATTTTAATTGGAATTTGCAGTTGAAAACGGAGCTTCGGTCCATCGTTGAAAGCAATTAATGACGCGTTGTTGCAAAATAAACAAAGACTTGCAGATTCACAACACAATTGCAGGTCGCACTGTGGACATCACTTTGTAATACATCTAGGTGTGCCATTTTTACAGCGATAATTTTTCCACGGCATTCGCGAGTTTCTCATTTTTAATTTAGTGTTAAATCTGCCAAAAGTTGGTCACCGTGGAGTACGAAAAAGGAAATTAGTCCGCGTAATGCTGATCGTCGACCAATGGTGTAACACGCTGGTTTCAATCAATCGGGCTTTGGATAATCAGCCTGCATATTTGGCAAAGGTAATTAATGTCGAACTGTTGACTAAACTACGTCCTTATATTTAAGTTAATAGCCACTGAAAGTCGTCCATCTGGCGAATAATATTGCGTCGAAATCCTAGTTTATGTAACCTTAAAATTGAATATTTAAAATCGGTATTTAAAACTATACGCTTGACCAGAAAGCACACAAAGTTTGTTTGTCAGCTATGACGTCAAACGTTCGAGCGCGCGTTCAGCTTCTCCATTTCGAGTCTTGATTAAACAAATCGTAAACCAGGTGAAGTCAGATACACGGCTGCTGTGGAAGGCTTTTAAATGCGCGTTGTTGCAAATCAAATAAAGTTTTCAGTCTCGCCCCAAGCACAGTGGAAGTTGTTTCGTAAATGAGTAGATTTGTACTGGGTTTAAACTCTTGTACATAGAAAGTTGTGTTTGGAGTTTTTGATTATTTGGTCGAAATACGTTTTGTGGTCAGTTTTGAAGAAAATCTCGAAAATCTCAATTTTAAACAAATCGTAAACCAGGTGAAGCCAGAGGTCACGTCCTTCAGGGAACAACATGTTTGCGCCAATGAGGGTTAACAATTGTCTGCAATTTGCGTTTGTCAACGAGGCTTGGATTTTTTCGTCATCAATACAGAAGTCAAGTTGAATCGCTCGCTGAAAGCGGAACCTTCGTATGAGAAAAAATGTCATTTGTTAAAAGCATGGGGTTCGCGTTGGCATAACTACAACAACGATAAATGCAGAATAAGACAAAATATCGTCTTAACCACTAATAGTAGGCTTGATTATTTACCATTTGAGTTATTTACCGTATGGGTTCGAGAATAAGCAGTTAACGTCGGCACTTTGTTTTGTTGTTTTGAACGAGTGGTGCTTCAATAACGAAACTTCATGTTTCTTGAGGTCCGTTATGAGGAAAAAACGGTTGAAAAAGATACGTCATCATATTTAAAGTGTTAGCCAACGAAAGTTATATTTGGGACGAGACGCTACACGTGCGAAATCTTGGTTTACTTCACCTTAAAGTTGTCTGTTTAAATTCAGTAAGCTGGAGCACAATTAAATTTGTTTGTCCATTATGACGTCAAACGTTACGACGCGTTCGGTTTCTTTGTTCGAATCTTTATTCAAACAAATCATAAACTAGAAGCCAAAGTTCGGGCAGGCCATCACAAAACATGTTTGTGTCACGTGTGCTGTGTGACGTAGCAGGATGAGAATTATTTACTCGAGAATTGCGAGCGCGCAAAGTTCGTCCACGTGGAATACGAAAATGTGCAGATATTTCACATCTTGCTACGTCACACAACACACGTGAATTTCGAAATCCGAATCATGCAAAGTGATTTTTCCAATGGTCGGGGATAATTGTGGACCAATATGTATTGTTTAGCGCTACTTCGGTCCAGGAGACGTAAGCAAATTAAGTTTTAATGTCGCTTTCATATTTACCACACGGCATCAGAAAGATATTGTAGGTAAAGAAAACATTGTCACAAAACCTTTCCCATCAGTCATACATTGTTTGAGGCAGTGATTACTTTATATTGTAAAGTAATAAGGGAGGCGTGGTACCACACTTTGACACGCTTTGTTACTTACTGTTAAACCCATACAACTGAAGCAATTTCTCACTCAAAAGCGTAAACTGTTTGGAATGTAAACAATACACAGACGGTGGTTGTGACGTAAGTGGCGCACTGCCTTTGTTTGCTGAAGGTTTCTTACTCGCATAAACTGTAGCTTGTTGGTCTTGGAGGAACCAGACCAGCTAAGTACGAAAAGTCAAAGATTGCTTTCGTCATCAATACGGAAGTCAAGTTAATTCTCTCGCTTAAAATGTGCTTTCGTTTAGCAAGAAAGAAGAAAGGGCCATTTGTTGAAAGGTTCGCGTTGGCAACAACTACAACAACAATAAATGCAGAATGAGACAAAATATCGTCTTAACCACGACTAGTAGGCTTGGTCAGTTACCACTTGCGTTGTGTGGGTTCAAGCAAATCTTCAAATAACAGAGAACTCGCAGTTAACATCGGTCTGCCATTGAAAGCAATTAAATGCGCACTGGATTTGAACGAGTGGTGCTTCGATATCCGTGCGCAAAAACGGTTGAAAAAGATACGTCATCATATAAAAGTGTTAGCCATCGAAAATTATATTTGGGACGAGACGCTACACGTCCGAAAATCCTGGTTTACTTTACCTTAAAGTTGCCTAGAACCTGTAGCGCAGATTAATTTTGTTTGTCAGCTATGACGTCAAACGTTCGAGCGCGTTCAGCTTCTCCATTACGAGTCTTGATTAAACAAATCGTAAAGTAGGTTAAGGCAGTGGTCAGGTCCTTTACAGAAATTAATTTAGGATATAAGGATCCTATTCCAATTCGTTTTCTGCCAAATTGCCAGAAATCAGGGGGCAATTTGACACAAATTTTAAATTCTGAAAAAAAGAGCCAGACCCTTATTACAAAATTTTTTTATGATTTCTATTTTTTAGACATCTCAGCCCATTTCTTTTATTCACTTAATTTTAGTAAATCTGTTTTTGGTGAAAGCGCACAAGCCTGTTTTAAAACCCTGATTAAAGATCAATTTAATTATTCAACTGTTTTAAACAGATCTCAACACCCGAATTTTTTAAATGTTTGCTCAATAGTGCCACAAAGCGGTAGCGTCCACAGTCGCCTGCGCAACGATAACTGGGTTACAGAGGTCACAATGTCACATACAGGGTGAAAGGATTGCGCTGGAGTAACAACGAAATATCCTTGTGTTTTATTTACATAAATAAGTTCATGCAGACTTTCTTTGGTTTTAAAGAGTTGCTAGATTAATCTGTACTGAAGTTTTGTTTTGTAGTTTAAGCTTGAATTAGAGAAATCTTAATATGAATTGTTTCTGTGAGTTGCATTGATGTTTGTTTACAGCGAAAAGGTTTAAAAAATTGTGACAAGTTGCTGCATTTGTTTTCGAAAGAAAGATACTACCAACAAACATCACGACGGGCACATAAAGTAAGAGAAGAAGAATGACTACAACAATTTCAGAATCTGGTTCGAAAGTTGTCCCACAGAAAGCAGGTCTAACGTGTTATTCTCTCCTTTATTACAAAAAATTTAATGGAAAGTTACTAAAATCAATTATGCCTCATACTAAACCTTAGCTTTATTGGGAATGTATCATGTATAGTAACTTTTTAATTAAAGTAGCCTAACTAAAATGAAATTTTTATTTTTAGGCAAGTAATGTACAAATGCTATTTCAGGCACTAACAAGGTATTAACTTTGAATCAGACTCCTCACAGCACATATCAGCACCAGGAGCAACCATAGCTGGTAGCATTGCTGCAGTTCAGGGCAATATCAATCAACCAATAATAATAAACAACTACAATACTCCAGGTATATTTGTCAGCTGACCAATGCACTGTAAACTAATGCAACATTAAATGGTACATTCTGTTTATGTTCACATTTAATTTTTGCAATAAAACTTTTTACCTTTGCACCAACATACCGTTTCATTTTCTACAAGGCCAATATTATACCCTTAAAGTCAGATAAGTGTGAATTTTTGCAGGTCCATCAAACGAAGGTGACCAAGCAGATGAAAGTAAGCTGTTTCATCCTCTTTACTGCATTTGAAATATTTACCTAGATAATGTCTGACAATAATGCCCGAATGCTTCCATATGATAATGTCTAGTGAGCCATAATTACTTGTCACCAGTTATATTTCTGTTTGCAGATAAAAAGCAGCAAGAAGCCATTCAAATCATCAAACATCAACAGGATAAAATTAAGACTGTCACACCTCTTTCTGGTTTAAATGAAGAAGGAATCCCAGATGTTTGTCCACAGCTGGAGAAACGTGATTTCTACCAAGGTATTGATACCAAGAAAGGTGACGAGTTTGTGCCATCAACAATAAGGTACAACAAAAATAAAGTTAAAGGAGAGCGTATAACTTTTGATGAGCTGCTTTCCACAATCGAAAGTGGTGATCAGTTTCTTGCCATTATTGGCGCAGCTGGTGCAGGGAAATCCACTTTGTCCAAGAAACTTTTGAGAAAAAACAAAGATGGGTATTTGGTGTTACACCTAAGTTTCATGAATTTAGATTATGGAGATGAAAAACTCACACTTCAAGAACTCCTACTTGATAGGCAGTTTCCAGATGTTAAGCAAACTGACCTTGATGCTGCATTTAAATGGATGAAACAAAACCAAGAAAAATGTGTTTTGGTATTTGATGGTCTGGACCAGGCAACATGGTCATTAGAAAATATGAAGCGAATTAATACAGATTATAAAACTCGGTTCACAGTTCAACAGCTTGTTGCTAATCTCTGCAGCAAAACCCTTTTCAAAAAATCATCATTGATCTTTACATCACGTCCTCATTCACTGCTTTCCATTCCTGTGGGACTTCGTCCAAAACCCACTATACATATCCGTGACCTTACTACAGAAAACACGAAGAAGCTATTTGATTTCTTTGCTGGAGAAAAGGCAAACGAACTGTGGGAAAAACTTAAAGAAACTCCAGAAATGCTAGACTTTTGTCACAATCCATTACTTTTGCAGTTTGCTGTGTATGCTGGTTTGTTTGGTGACAAAAACTGTTTTGGCACAATTACAAGCTTATTTGATGTTGTTTTGCAACAACTCGATGCATCCGAGCATGCTAAGGGTAGAATACACTTTTTGAGAGAAGCACTTGGCAAAATGGCATATAATGGAATGACTCGTAAAACTGTTGTATTTACCCACCAAGAACTCTCAAATGTGGGCCTGGAGTATCTTAAAGTACAAGATGTTATAATAAAACTACCAAAATTTTCGTGGTTTTCAGAAAGAAAAGTTTTCGATGTTGCAGCTTCTTGTTTTTTCTTTGTTCACCAAATGATTCAGGAATTTTCTGCTGCTTCGTACATTTCCTTGTTCATGCCAGATGAAGACTTCGACAAATTCCTTGATACATTGGTTCAAGAAGAACACTGGAACATGACGCGACGATTTGTTTGTGGCCTCTTGCTTGGAAAGGAAAGTTGTAAGTACATTCCTTAATCTGTATATTTTGTGTCATAAGGTTTGCAGGCTTGGCACCCCACGCATTGCTGCCTGGCTGGATCAGCCACTTTTTCCTGACAAGTCGGAGCAAAATTTGAAAAATCAAGCTCCCGGTGAGGTTTGAACTCACGACCCTGGGCTGACCAGGCCCAACGTTCTACCAACTGAGCTATATGAGCTCAGTGGTTTCACGGGGTATATTGTGGCGAAGGTACACTGGTGCGCAAGCGCACAACTTGCCAGGCAACATTCACATACACGTAGGGGATCTCTACAACCGTATCAGATAACGCAGTAGTATTTCATGCAATGTCATGATCGCCCAACTGCACAGTTCCTTGCTTGGCGATACTGCCAATCATGCCATTGCATGAAATATTAGTGGTATATAGATCTCCTGTAGCTCAGTTGGTAGAGCGTTGGTTGGCCCATGGTCATGAGTTCAAACCTCACCTGATTTTTCAAATCTTGCTCCGACTTGTCAGGAAAAAGTGGCTGATCCAGCTAGGCTGCAATGCCTGGGCTGCCAAGCCTGAAAACACAATATTCGCGATACGTTAGCTGTGATCGCCAAGGACCTGCGCAGTGGGGCGATCATGCCATTGCATGAAATGTTACTGCGTTTTGTGTCATAATTTCTTTTTTGCTGACAGCTTCAAGAAGTGACAATACCGAAACCAACTTGGAGCCTGGATGTGCTACTAGTTCCGCTAGCCAGATGCCATTCCCCAGCATTCAACGTAAAAGTTTTGTTGCATTTGATGTTGCCAGTTAAGCTGTTAAGGTCAAGTAACTGAAAATGTTTCAAAAACTTGCAAAACTGGACCAAAATTAAATGTCAGCCTAACTTCAATGTGAGTCTAGCAGACTACAAGTTGGAGTAAACCAATGAAATCTGTTTTTTGTTATTCTCATGTATTGGTCATTGCCTTGCCTTCATAACATTACAAAAATACGCAGTCGCGTATGCTATTTTAATAAACATATTTAAACTCAACAATTTCACAGCACTGCGGTTAGGTGCACAGCGTTTTTTAACATAGCACATGGTAACGCAAATCTTCTACAAATAATGGCTGTGTTTGTAAAAATATATACGAGTGCAAATAATTCGTCCAACCGAATGCAATTTTACAATTTCCATTGCAAATGTTGGTCTTTCTTGTTTTCCAGACAAACGTGCGAAATTATTGGATGCGCTTTCAAGATATCTCCAATCTGAACCCATTCAATACAATCTACTGAGTGAGTAAATGATATAAATGCCAACAGTTTAATGCGTGTTTGTAAACATTACATTTATTTATGTAACAATGGGTGGGTTTGTTACGTCACACAGTCATTGTTTGAACCGAACACTCAGTGCAGTTTTTTATCAGTTGTTAAAAAATCTTGTAAAGGAAGGTCGTGTTTATTTCTGTCCTAATATTTTGTGATAATTTAAACGTTTTATATTGGATTGATTTGTTGGTTCTTGTGTTGGTTAAATCCGACTTAAACGTGGGGAATTCTGTGCAAGAATAAAGTAAGTTTTATTTTAAGTGATTTTATTAAAACTGGAAACCAGACATCTGCTTTTTAATAAACTTGCTCCTGTTTTGTTTCAGATTTATTTCTGGATTTGAAGGAAATCCAAAAATGCCATCTAGAAAAAATCGCTAGGTTTTGTGCTCCGGAGTTGAATTTTACCGGAACCCGACTTCACTCAATACTTGAGGTTTTGTCGGAATTTTTACCAAAAGTTACAAGAAACGATTTGTGGCTGGTGATGATGAATTGCGGCCTGAACTCCGAAGATTTAACGATTATTTGTGAAGCAATAAAAAGAATGAAATACGAGGTTTGTTCGGTTTTTGTTCATTTTGTGAATAAGTTTTCATTTGAATAAAAGCATTTTTTACCAAAGTTTTCGATTTTAAGAAAAATGACATAAAATATTTTTATTGTGGTTTTGGGAATAATTTTGTTTGTGTATTTTTTACTCTTTTCCACTTTTAATATTTGTTTATTCCGTTTTAAAGAGCATCAAAACATTTCCTACAAACAATGTTTATATTTTTAAATAGTTGGAATATCTCGGCCTGAGTGGAAACGACTTTCATCGAAGAGAAGATGTCGAAAAAATTTGTGGGATTTTACCGAAGGTTGGGAGGTGGTTGGATCTGAGTGACTGCAAAATGGATCCGGATTCGATTAAGATGGTGAAGGACGCACTTGAGAATATGGAAGATCCTGTGAGGATTTAATTTAAAAGATTTATTTGTAAATTTTAATAAAATCAAAACTTTTGTGACTTTTCAGCCGAAAGTTTGGGGTTTGGATGAAGGTGATCAGTAACCTGAACTCCGATCCTGACTCCAGTGGTTCGGATTGAAGCAGAAGCTCAACACAAAAACTACCTCATATTCCTAATAATTATTTGTGTTTTCGTGATTCCTCAAAAATAAATAAGTTTAACAAAAACAAAACTTCCGCCATTTTTTTTTCTTCCGCAGCGGTCACCAAGACCGAAACTTTAACGATGCCGGTAGGGGTTTTTAAACGCATAGAAATAAAATTAGGATGGAACACCGGGCCGATTTTTTTTGGCAATTAAAATACGTGCAGTTTCAAAAACAGAGATTTACACATTTGATTTAAAGATTTATTATTTTAGTTAATATCTGTTTGTAAGTTTAGCACGTAACGACCAACCAATAGATGCGCGAATTTGATAAGTTTTCCAACTTCTGTCATTTCGTCAAAATTGTTTTTTTGAAACAAAATTAAATATCATTTTCGAATACACACAAATTGAAAAGATATCACAAAATCAAGACAGCTTATGACAAGCAACGAATTAACAATTGGGAAAACGTGCTTCAGGCTTGGAAAGAGTAATTTAACGTATCCTTTGTAATTTAGTTCACTGGAATCGCAGCTAGGGCAATAAAGGAGTCTGGGCCTAGGCTACTTTTCCCGGTAGATACTCTAACACGTCACGAACGGACGATGGGGATTTCCCCAACTCTTGCGTAGCTACTTAATCTTGCGTTTTCACGAGACTAAGCAATAGTACAACTCCAATATTAGGTTCATTATAGCACAAACCTTATTACGTACAAAGAGCGTCATGTTTTTTTGCGGGATTTGTTTGAAGACCGTGAATTTCGAAACTATAGGACATGTGTACCGGCCATTGTCTATCAGCACGTGGTGAACGAAACGTTTCGTTTATGTAAGATGTTTTCTTGTTTTCAAAATACCTCTGTGCAATGCCTTCATAATTATTTTAGTTCGGAAAGAATGATATTTCCAACAAACATGTCCAAAGCGCTGGTTTAACCATGCCACGCGTGAACCAAGGAAATCGACCGTTCGTGAGGCGGTTAGAGTGTTGTCGCCGCACAATACATGTATATACTAAAAAAGGCCCAAAGCGTATAACTATCTTATGACCGAGAGTTATAACTAAAGTCAATGTAATCACGCGTTTAACGCATGTCCGAGTTGTGACGTCCAATAAAACGACATGGGAAAAAAAGAAGAACCAATTTCCGGTTTAGGTCAATTCCTGATCGGACAATTTAATGGGAAAAACTTGCCGAGCTGGTGGCAGGTGAAAAAATTGTAGCCGGTAGAAGCAGCCACATTATAGTTGTGTTATAAACCATGTAATTTGGGAAATAAAGCCATATAGGTAACTTAGGCAACAAAACTAACTGCGTAAATCAAGTTAAAATAATTATAGGCATTTCTTTGCCAAAATTTAAACACAAGTACTTCTTTCGCAAATGATAAATAAAGCTTAAATAAACATAACTACTTTTAGTTATTCGGAAAACAAAGTTAACCTAAACATAAACAACCTATTTAGGGCACTTAGATAATCAAGCTATATAAATAACTGACGTAATCGACCAAATCGGCCAACTTCAAGTTGCATGAAAGTTGCGCAACAACTCCAAATAGGGTATCAATACGTGTGGCCAACCGCAGACTACATAAGCAGAGCGACTAGCGCCTGCCAAATCAGTGTGTTTTAACTGTTGCTGTGTAAGCGTCAAGGCTGTTGGTTCTGCTTTAGTACTCTCCATGTTTTGAAGAAACTTCTGTGCTGTGTTGTATTATATTACTGGATTATAAACAATAAACGGATTTATGAACAACTTTGGACTGGTTTGAAGCTTAAAGGAGTTCTTTAACTCCAACAGTAACCTTGAGATAGCGAAGGCAAGTTGCCTACGAGGCCGAGTTGCCATCGAGACTCAGTCGGATCCTTTGGGTGCGAGGCCCGAGACGCAGTCGTACCCCACGGTCCCGCAGCGGGGGCGTACGCCGACAATATCGATCACTTTTTAAGTCGGAGCGAGATATGCAAAATAACCCCACCTGCTGGTATGTTTCAAACTAAAGGCAATGGGTTAACCAGACCCAACGCTCTACCAACTAAGCTACGCGATTTCAGAGATTTGAAGGTAGTTTATAATGGTCAAGATACACTGATGAGTCAGCACACAACTTTACTAACGATCTACACATATACATCACTAACCATACCACGCAGAAATATATCGCGATATCATATGTGAAGGTTGGCTATTGCAGATGAGGTTGCTAAGTACGGGTTTTCACAGTAGAGCGATCCTGTCTAGTTCCTGCGTTAGTAATTCGTACAACCATAAACAAACATGTATTTGCCTGCGGTCGAGTCAAGACATCAGCTTGCATTCATTTTCATTGATTTTACAGACAGTGATATTTGCATGTTATAGGAATATCGTTTTTCTGACATTGTTTTATCCAAGTTGCCACACAGTTGGAATGTCCCCCGAAACTACAGCCTTGACAATATGTGTAGAGTCCGCGCACTTGAAGCTGACAGTAGAAACACGTGACTGGTTTGTTTTTGTGTTCCGCATCAATGCGTCGGTCACATGACCAGGGGTTACTCTGGGGCATTCGTCGTTGTCAGACTTGGCAGTCCAGGGTGAAAGTTGAAGAGGATGAGAGAGATTGGATTGCAGGAACTCGGCTCAGTTTTACAACCTGAACGAAAATTACTTTCATCAACAAATGCGAAAAAGAGTTTAATCTGTTGATGTCCTGGTGCAAGTTTCAAACTAAAAGTAATTGTATTGGTAATGGCATAACATAAAATAAAAACTAAAAAATTAACAAGAAAAGAATTAACTGCAAATTGAAACAAAACATACAGTAGTTATTCCACCTGAGCATGTTGTATCCATAACCTGTTCTTTGCCAACAAATCAAGGTAGGAGTTTTGCCAATGATCAACTGTCTCAACATCAATAGGAAGGTTATATGTGGATGGATAGGATGACATTGCAAGCAGCATACACACTGGACTTTGCACATCATTCATTCCAGCAAAAAATCTGAAAATACATTAGCCCTGTTTACATGAAATGGTTTGCGAACGAGCTTGCGGCATCGAGCCGTGAAGAACTAACAGACCATAACGAGCGAGCTACGGGGCTCAATTTACATGATCGCGCGAAATTCGGTTCTCGCAAAATGGATATGGCGGCAACGGATAGTTTATTGGAAGTTAGGGCTCTACTTTTACTTCATAATTACCAAAATCGGTGCAAACGAAGAAAGGCTTTGCTGTTGTTACATGTCAATGCGTTGCTTTCTCACAATCGAAGACTTGAACGGCCGTGGCGATTGCAGAGGTGAGATATTGGTGGTATTTATGGGCCAAACTTTATGCTTACTGGAATACAGTGCTTCGCTTTGCATTCATAGTTTTGTATCTTGGTTAAGTTAAATGTTATTTTCGTTTGTTTTAGGTCAGGACAATGGTGGAATGTTATAGTTCCCGGTTTTAATGATTCCCAGTGGTTGACCCATTTCAGATTGAGTAAAGAATGCTTTGGGTGTTTGTGTGAAGAAGTGTGGGAGTCAGGACTTTTCTTTCTTCAACACTTTTTAACAACTCTTGTATTGCTTCGTTGGTCCAAATTACTGGACTTTTTCGCAATATTTTTGTCATTTTTTATGAAATAAATATTAATACCAAGCACACAAATTAAAACCTCAAAACGAATATCTTCGAAAAACATCAACAAGCAAACCTAACCTAAGTTGATTTTGCCGCCAAATTTTTCGAACAGCTGGTTCGCGAAAAGAAGCTAGTTGGGCGAACTAGCTTCCGAACCCACCCCTATTAAGCTAGTTCGCCGAAACCGCTTCCGAACTAGCTTGGGCTGTGATGCGTAACGCTTTTTCTGATAATGGCGGGAAGCGGGTAAGAAGCGTGCCGCGAACCCGCTTTAGACGTCCATGTAAACAGGGCTATTGAATACAACACATGTAGCATGTTGAGACCTGTGAATGTTTTGAGAAAATAAAAAAATAAATTCAACACAAGAACTATTTTTGAGTGAATAAACATTCTTGTAAAGACTTTTTACCTATGTACAAGCAGTTGGCAGATTATTTTATCTCATCGTCTGGTGAGTGTTAGTTCTGTTGTTTTAAAAATATGCTGTTGATGAATCGTTGTATTTCTTTTTCAAAATTTTAAAATACGATTGTCAATTTCAAAAATACGATGTTTTGCTGGAATATTTTGAACTGCACAAACTCACTCTAATTGCTGACAGGCAATCTCTTCTTTAATTGAATCGAGTGGAGCCGGCCAGAGAGTGGGACACACACTGATGACTCCATCGGAGATGTCAAGCTCCTCATCAGCAGGAGATGTGGAGGAAGAAGAATCCATCTCCTTGGTAACGACCTTCTCATGCCACCTCCCACCGTGAGCAGTCAGGATTCGTTTTTCAGATTCATTTTCAATATTCATTCCAGAAGGTGCATCTATTCGACCAAACTTTGATATCGCGTCCAGTTCGATGTCCTGAAAAAGACAGGAGATTGTTTCTTTCATTACTTAGGGTGTGGTGCAACCTTAAAACTGTGTTCACAGCAACCCTATGTTTAGCAACTAACACTGTGGCCTATCTATCTATATATATTGATCACACCTCTCTCTGTTGGAACGCTTAAGTTGGAACGAGATATTCGTGCTCAGACAAAAACTCAGCTTCTGATGTTATTCCACTATAACCAAACCTAAATCATTAAACTAGATTACAGACTATAATTTCCACTACATCAATTTTAGACATCTTGGTGTTTAATTGTAACACCATAAATTTTGTTGTGGATGCAGCAACAGGAGAACATGACAATATATTCTTTTATCAGTTTATGCACGATTGTGTTGCAACAAACTTTGCATGATTTTATATTTGAGAATAATATATCTAAACTACCCAGGGTCATCATCTGTCATGTAGAGATCAGGTTCTGATTGTCGTCCTCGAGCGATATCAGTGAGATAATCTTCTACCTCAAGTCTTCCATCATCAGAACGTTGATCAGATTCCCCACCATGGATTGCTGAACCATTCAATGCATGTGAACCATGCAGTTCATCCTACAGCAAACACAAACCAGTTATTGTGTGTAGAAGCAATCTTGGTAAAATTCATGTCCAACAATTAGTGATAATCAATATTTGCCATGTTATGAACAAATACTGGTTTAACTTTAGAAAATCATTTTGTTTTTTAAACATCAAACCATGGTCACAAGAATCCTTCGATTCCACCCCCATAAAAAACATGGCATAATTATATGTCTGCACACCAGGCATTTCGCAACTATTTATTAGGTGAAGATCTGCAACAATTGATTATTCAGTAGCACATATTGTGTCACTAAAACCACCTCACCTTTTTCACAGTGAGTGAGTGTCTTTTGTTTTTGGCCTCTGCTTTTTCCAACTTTTCTGAAACTTCAGGTTGTGATTTGTTCAAATGAATCTCTTTGTTGAAAAAAACTACAAGCAATTTCCACGTCCGAGCAACATTACAGAATCCACCTTTCAAAGCAACATCAGAGTTGTGCGAGCAAAGCTCTTCGAATGTCATTTTTGCCCCACTTCCATCTAAAACATAGTTTTTCGCAACAAACCTAAATTGGTTAAGAGTTAATTGCTCTACAACAGAGTCTGTCATAGTTGGATAATCATCAAAGTCAGAACTTGGTTTTAAATCAGACTTGGTGCTTGAAAATATTCTGAACTTTGATCTGGAATTAAGAAAGTTGTTTTGTCTTTGAAATGAAACTGGCGAAGAAGGACTGGAAATATTCAAACCGTCCAAATCAATCACGTCTTTTGATCCAGTTTTCCATCCAAATATTGTTGGTAGTTTTGAAGCAGAACCAGTGGGACTCTGTGCCCTTGGTGTTGATGCTGTGGCTTGACTTGCGAGGGCGATATGACCACATGAGCTGATGGCAAGTCCACTACTCATGGCCTGCTTAGCTGGACAAGAAGCGTCAAGTAATGAATGCATCATGAGACGGCCATCTTTCGAACATGACAAAATAAAATTTGGATCTGACTTTTTCCAAACTATTCCAGAGGGGCTGTCTGTGTGATCCTTAAAATATGATTAGTTTATTGTTTAAAAAGTAAATTAATCAAAAAACAAATGGTTGTTTGATACAACAACAATTATAATTCATACCTGGAAATGAGCAAATGGGACATATTTCCTATGCAGATGCCAAATGTTTACGCTGAATTCAAGCATCATAGATATAGTAGCAAGTTGCTCTGGATGGTGGGGTCTCCATTTAACCGAAGCTACGGACGACATGGTTGGAACATTGTTTATTTCTTTCTCCCTGTTGTTTTCAATCGACCAAACCTGAAATGTGACAAGTGGAAACATTGGAAAACAATATTTAACACGGACAATGATTAGATCCATTACCAGCAATGACATGAAAAGCACCTTTCACAGATGCAAAAACAGAGTTGAAAACTTATTCGTGTTATTACAATCACCCACCTTAACCATATTATCACGTCCTCCAGTGGCAAGAGTCATTTTGTGATCTGGTTCCGGGTGCCAGTCGAGAGTATACACACATCCCTTGTGTGCGATAAACTGGTAAACGTAACCTGTAGGTCGTCTGTAATCCCATATCTAGTAACAACAACAACCAAAATTAACATGAAAACTTTTGGTGCAATATTCTAATTTGCTCTCACTAAAATGCTGAGTTTGCATTTAAACTAAGAACATTTTTAGTATCACAAGCACTGGTTTACTGTTTCACTGCATTTATTACCAAAAGGACAGACCAAATATTTCAAAAAAACTTACATTTTAAATTGGTTTTATATGTTAGAACAGTGTGGTCCAACTAAATTTCGTCGCAGGCCATAACAAACCGTTAGTTTATCCCGCGGGCCATTGTACATACGGAATTACGGATCGAAATTGCTATTACACGAATAGCACAACTCAATTTTTAATAAATGCGATTTATGGTCGAGCAGCTTCTTTTAACGAAAGGGGTCGTGTAAACAGGAATTTGGTTGTGGCCATGCAAAGACAGTCGCACAAAGTTGTGTTTCAAGTCAGGTTACAATTCTCGGGCAAACGAAAATTAGATCACGGGCCAAAAATGGCCCGCGGGCCTGTAGTTGGACCACGCTGTGTTAGAATATAACAGTGAGGTGATTTTAACAAAAATCAATTTAATGTGAGATTCCTTGAGTCGGTTGGAGTTGTTTTATTTATTCTATGACATCCATGTGTTTCTGGCATTATTATTTTATTATATTTCCATGATAACATGTTCACAACATGACAGCATTAAATATCCAGATTCACTTGAAAATTGGCTGCAGGTATTTTTATATAAATTACCACACCCCTAAAACTTACTTGTACATAACCATTATCGAAGCTAGCAGCAAAAATAAAATATTCATGAGGATTGAACTGAACACTTCTCACGCCATCAGCTTTGCTTTGAAACGTGTAGGTACTTTCCCTTCTCCTCAAATCAAACAGCTTCATCGTTCCATCCTTTAAAAACAAATGATGCAGTGTTGCTTCTAAGCTTGTCATTTGAATAAACACATAATATATATATATATTTTTATAAACTTTACACTTCGCTTTGACTTGTTTGCAGCCAAAAGCAAAATAACACTTATAATACAGAAAATTTCTAACAGAAAAATGTACGTGCTCCTGTAAGACGTGTTACAAGTTACATTGAGCACCAAACTAAACTTTATCGATCAAGATTTGTGATTGCGAAAAAGGCTTGTGTCACATAAAAATGCAAATTTGAACAAACTTGTCTTATGGTCTTGACAGGTCCCATCTATATAAGAAACACATTTTTATTTAAAAACCACCCATATATATAACACCTGTGATCAAAGCAAAAGATTTCCTTCCGAGTTGTCAAACAAACTTTTGTGACCGTGCGACGATGTTCAGACAATATAGCGAGCTTCTTCTCACGACCAGGAGTGTTTAAATCCCAAGCTACAACCACTCCATTAGTAGCAGCAGTTGCGATCAAATTTTCATCCACGGGACTCCAACCCACGTCAGAACAACTCATGTTCAAACCCTGAAATAAAAAATAATCATTTTTATCAATTGTGTATGTGTAAACTAATTATGCTGATGAACAGCAATTGTAATCTTGAAAAATTAGGTCAAGAATGCAGCCACAGGTAAAAGCTAAATTGATTTCAAAAACTTATGATGTATTATTTTGTTGGGTGGTAACTGGCTTTGGCCAGTCATGAGCAACGAAAAATACCAATATGCCTCCCTTAAAATACAACAGCAATTGCAAAAACCTACACTTATAACATGAAACGAAACACAATCAGCACTATCAAACTTAGTGGCACACATTAATTCCATCGGAGCAAACCTGTTTTCTTCCAACATGAAGATTAAGGTGCTCGGATAGATTTTCAACAGAGACCATCCAGCGATGACCACTTTACTGTTGTCCTTACTGAGGCAAAGTGCATTCACTGCTGTTCCAACATCTATTGAAACAGCTTTGTTTCTCTTCATAATTTCAGAAACCTGTTTACGGTTAACTACATAAGTACAGTAGCAGCAAGTTCTTGAACAAACTAATTCCCAAGAAAATGTAAACAAAACAAACAGTGTTGCCAGGTAAAATTTTCTAAAACCGCCCAACGCCTTGTCAAAACTAGCCCAAAAACCGCCCAAACAAGAAATTTCTGAAACAAGCCCAAAACCAGCCCAATTTTACTCTGACTTAGCTTGAAATTGACAACTGTTAGTGAATTGTCGCACTCGGTAGCTTTAACCTACCGCGGTTACGTTTTTTCACACTTGGTTCTGACCATGGCGCTACCTATTACGTTTTCTTTAATTGCAAGGAGCATTAATACATAGCAAAAACGTTGCAATATTTGATGAATTTGGGTCATAATATAACTGAAACCAACAACTTTAAAAAACGCAATCAATCAATACATGTCTATTTAGAACTATAAAATCGCGTACATCTGTATTCCGTAGTTTCGTCATACGCGTGCGTAAAGCGATCATACGTGGAAGCTGTAAGCATTATGGCAAAAAAATTTACACACTACGAAAGACCTCTTGACTGCATTGTTTCCTCAAGCAATCCTTAGTTCATTGGTTACTATATTTTTTTAATTTGCAAAAATAACATTTTCTCCGCACCATTGCTGCTTTGCAAAAACGACTCCAGTTGCATGGTTCAAGTGTCTGTCGCACCCACCCACCCACTGCGTGTTTCACTGAACGCATTATTACTCTCTGCGCCGTACGATTGTTTCGTTTGTCGGGAAATTAACGCATTGGTTGACTCTTGGTAGTGCCAGAATGCGTGATTATAGGGGTTGAAAATGTCATTGGCAAACCCGCCCAATAAACCGCAACCCGCAACTCGTAAAAATAACCCGCAACTCGATGTTGAAAACCAGCCCAATTGGGCGGGAATACCGCCACCCTGGCAACCCTGAAAACAAACTCGTCTCTTGCACGCTTCAGTGATTTTCCAACACGAACAGCGATTTTATCCTCGCAACCGCAACCAGAACATTAACTTTTCTAATGCTGATTGCTGACTGGCAATAATTACCTAATTTTTTTGTACACACAAAATAGACAGATTGAATAAAGTTGATATACATTTTGCATGAACGAGCAATATTCTATTTTACAAATATTCGGTTGGAAGCCAACAATTTATTGTAGTAAAGCTACTCGATTTCTACAAAAATTTAAGTTAAATATGCATATGTCTAACTTTGTCAAACATTCTTTACTAAGTACACACGATGCAATTATGAGTAAAAAAATGTTACATCAGTGGAAGAATCTGGGATGTTCACAGTTTTATAAATCTCACAAAACGTGTCACTTCAAAAGTAAATGCAAGAACATAAAAAAACAGCATCTAACAATATTTCACATAATACAGGAAGCATACAATTTTTCACAGTGAAATATTTACAAACTACACGAACTTGTCGCGCAACTGCATACAATGTTTTGAACCTGACAAGAAAAGAAAAACAGGAAACTGTTGTTCTAAAATAAGTAAAACAAAGGAACAGAAAAGTTTTATTTGTTTGTAGAAACTTTTCTGTTGGCCGGGGAAATCGAACGTGCTCTCATCGTCCGGCGAGCAGCTCTGAAAAAATCCACATTTCAGTGTTCCTGTATTTTAACGTACACTACGAGGCATTTCCTACCCGTTAACATGTAAGGTGTTTCCCCTCGTTTGCGCTGTTTGAGGTCTTGACGGCCCTGAATAAACAAAGGTTGATATTTTTATGATTGAAATAAACCCCAGAACTTTTGCTGCATGAAAGTTAACACAAATTGTAACGAACTTACTCCTCTTTTCTTTAACAATCGGCAAACCGATGGTCGCCTGTCGTTTAAACTCGGCTACAAACTCATCAGACACTTTTCCATCTTCACCCAAATTATCTGTAAGAGTGACATAAAGGCCTTCAGTCGCTCTGCATGACGTCATCAACTCTCTGCTCGCCGTTCGGTTGAAAGATAAATATCCTAAAAACGTCATCATCAAGTTTAAACCACGTGGAAATAGATAAATGTCAATATAATACATAAGGTAATAGGGAAACCAAGTGCATGTTTTCCTAAACAATCTCACGTTACTTTGTCACCCGACAACTCCATAGAAATCATATATAGACAACCAACCTAATGCCTGGGCAGCAGTTTGTCACACCAACTGATTCTCCGACTTCACTTCACCAAGGAGATTCTCCACAGCGCCGCAAGTGACGATGGCTTCAGGAACGCCCGCCCTCGTGTGGGCGAGTGACGCAAGATAATCCGCTGTAATACGTCATCATTACGTCATCTTTCTTTCATGTGAAACCACAAATCACCCAAAAAGTCGATTATATATTTCAACACGCACCGGCCATTGCCACTACGTCATCGAGGAAGTTGACGAGCGTAATGACGCCTCTAGCGGAAGATTCGACAAGGGAAGTGTTTGTTATGATGCGAGCAAGAACAACCAGCTGTTAAATACACAACTGCTATAACTTAAAACCACTTCCTTCACGCTTTCGTCCCACATAAACCACAAGGTTTATATTATTGCATGAGGTTTTAATTCAGCTCACAAAGCTTTCTCAGATACAAGATATTTCTTTCCAACTTTACCTGAAAAGCTGCGGTAGTTTCAAAAATCGGATCCTTGCACCGAAATAAATCCTCAAACGTTATGAGGCTCAAACCACCCAAGCGTGAAATCCGTTGTTGTTGTTGGATTCGATTGAATGCGAATATGGTTAGTGCGGATACTGCTTGTAATTTCACCGCCTTAGAAAGAACAAAACAATTGTTAGTAAAAATTACGTCCAATTTGTTCACACACAAACTTGCACGCGCAATTAACTTTATCGCCAATTATTTGTACGTAAATTTCAATAGAAAGTAAATACCCTGGCTTAAAGCAAGCTTCGCAGATTCAACAGGAGTTGTGAGAAACAAGTAGTAGAGGTGGGGATTACCCACCCGGTACTATATATTGAGCATTCTTTATTACGTCACAAAGGTTTTACAACAAACCCACCATACTGGGCGAGTTGCAGACTTGCAGAATAATTTCGAATCCGAATCCGTCCAATTCGTTCAGTTTGTCTTCGTTCTCCTGACAACCGCTAACAAGACACGATAAACAATGGAGAAGATCTACCTTTAGAACAAACATCTTTTGTTTAATGGCTACTCTATGACGTAATTTCTGGCATCGCGTCACCTGCATCTTCTCGTCACGTGACGTTTTCCACACTCTGTTGACCAGCAGCTCAATGGCGCCCTCTTCGGCAATTGTGAGTTGAGAGTTCTTGTTGTTTATGTGGGCTACACCTGGACCGATGTGAAAATAAAGTGAAATAATAATAAACAAATTTATCAAAAACAAACTTTAGGAAATTCACTGATTTTACAAACACAAAATATTGCATTCTGAACGAAACCAATATTTTCTAATTGCTAAAAACCAACACCAGACGTTCAAGCTCCCTCTAATGCTTTAGAAAACAAAAAAGCTTCACGCGCAGCCATTGTCGTTATTATAATACCTGAAATGCACGTTACAGAGGAAGGAAAAATTGTCACGCACCAATGCACATCTTGTTAATAGCATCCAGTGTTCCCATGACAAATTTCCGACTGGTTTTCTCCAACCTGAGCAACCGGATGAGCGGAGGGATAGTGTTGTCGCGTGACAAACGCGCCTGACTCGATGAACTTTTTCAGCTCCATGCTGCCACCTCCTGGCAACCTACAAACGAGTCAATTCCATTCCAGCCATTGACATCATAAAATCGTTTTGCTAAAATACTCCGCGAAGAATCTTTTTAGCGACAACTTCCACTGATTGGGATCTTGTGTTTCCTGAAGTCATTTTGTTTTACCGACATACACTGTTTTGTTTTTAATATTATTCGTTTGTTTTATTTCAAATATCAGAAATAAAGCAACTTTTTACCGATCAACTGAAGCGTGTCGGATTTGCTGAGTAACATGTCAATGATTTGACTCGTCCCGATTCTGCAAGCAATTGCTCTCTGCTGCTCAGGGTGGTGACCGGCCAACGACCACAGTGCGCATGCCCCGCGTTCCTTCACCTCATCCGACCAAATCTGTTACGAAAATAAAAGTTGATGTAAATCTTTACATTGGGTTGATTAATGTCTTTTTTTGCAAAATGGAAAGGAAAAATCAAAAAATGCCATAAAAGAGTTCCACTAAAAGTCACAAGGTTTTAATGAGAAATTTCTTCAAACTTGACAAACTTGATTTTTGTAACTTCATTCTCTACTTACATGAAACAGACGACAGAGAGCGGTCGGAGCTTTTTCTAACGACGCCTCGTGTTGGGCTCCCTGGTTCCCTCTAGTGATGCATCCAACAGCAAGCGCAGCTTTCATCTGAGCGGGAATGCAATGTCCTCGCAATATCGCCACCAGCGGCGCTAACACTCCGATTTGAACAAACTCGTTCTGTGTAAAATCTTTGGTTAAATTTTTAACTTTCTGACATTCAGGAAACAACAAAAAAGACCAATTTTAATATTTCAGTAAATCTTTTGCAAAAGTAACACCGGCCAAACAAAATGATTACTGCAAGCAATATAAACAACGACTTCACTTCTTGACTGAAAATATTCAGTTCTTCAACAGGTTCAAAATCCCACAAGTGTGGATTAATATTTAGGTCACAATTCACAACAAGCTTCATCCCCACACCCGTTATACCTGGTTGTCATCGCAAACAGCGGCAATCGCGTCAGCAGTCGCCGTCTGAAGCGAATCGTCCTTCACCGTGAGAAAATCAACCAGGAACCCGGAAGCTCCACACTCCATAATTCTCCGCTGGATGTCGCCCGCACCACTCGTGTCTCCCCGACAGAGTGAAGCCAGGGTGTTGATGACGTTGACAAGCACATCCACAACCTGGAACAATACAAGCTGGAAAGTTACAATTACCTTAAATCCCATGGGAAGTTTACGACGGACGTGAGGCATCGGTTTTAAACCAACTGCAATAAATTTAATCCAGAATTCCCCTCCTGTTATTTCTGACTCACGTCAACTTGGAGGAGTTCAACTAACGGCCGGATACCACCATGTGCGACGATGCGTGACGCGTTGTCATCCACGTGAGCGAGATCCGAGAGAACGACGGAGGAACGCGATTGAATCTCGCATCTCTCATCCGTAGATTCCAGATCCTGGTGCTCCGGATCAAGATCGTGGGATGCCATGGGTTTTAACAGAGAAATAAGAGCTGCGAAAAATAGTCCCCGATTGAAAAGAAACAAGTCTGACCAATCGACGGCATATTCAATATATTTTACACTTAACTTAATCAAATGCTGTACGATAAGCAGACATTGCACAAATTACATAATTTTTACGCAAAGTTACTGCAGACCTGAACAGAAAACGTGATACATAAAATAGCACCGATAAAATCATGAGGGTTTCCGAGTCAGACACAGAATTTCTTTTACGTTTTTACGTGATTTTCAAAAAAATACTGAACAGGTATTCAACTACGATTTCTATCCTGACAAAAGTGAAATATTAACCACGTGACTTAACACCTACTTGGAATCGCGCCAGCGTTCGCAATCTCAACTCTGACGTCATCCTGTTCCGACATGAGGCAAATAACAGAACAAGCGAGTGATCTTAAGGGAGAAGTTGTCTCGTCTTCCAAATCCTTCCCTAAACCTTCAACACAAATGTTCACTGAGTCCTCGACCACAAAGTTCGATGGTTTGGGATTTCTGGAGTTACAACTTGGACGCCAACCACAAACACACACTCAGTGCATCCGCGTAAAGATTTAACGAAGCTTATTGCGGGAATAAAAACGTTGCAGCGACATTTAGCGGCAAACAACACACGTCTTTTAGTGAGTGCCAGTCAGGTTTAGTGGGTGTTTCGACCATTAGGTCTCATCCGTGCAGCTTTTGGGGCCAGTGACGAAACATCCGGGCGAACACCACGCACAGTCGCCGGGATAGCTTTAAATTTAATTTATCCGACGAAAAACATGTGCCCACATTGACCACAGTTAAAAACGAACCAGAATCAAGGGACATGGTTCCTGACTTGGGTCTTCATCTCGCGCTCCGGAGCAAATTAACAAGAGGAGGAACTGCATCAGCTGCCAACAGAGGGCGCCAGTAAGTCGGTGTGCGATGAAGCAGAACCTCGAGGCAACGAAGCGAAGCGTCTTGGCGGGAAACGAATCGGAATTCCAGCATTTCTTAAATAGAGAATTTGTTTTTTGTGAGGTTGCAATAATGTTAGGGAATAATAAATAAATAAATTGTCACATTTTCCACACACAGAGTTTCCGACTTATTTCGAAAATAAACAAAATTTTCTCAAAATTACAACATCAACCGATGGAACCAAAGTTCCTTAAAGAGTCATCCGCCCTGCTAATAAATTCACAAATACATACGCATATACGCAAAAAGCATCTTCAGCGTAATTTCAGTACGTAATCCTGGTGCTATTACGCAACAATGACGTCACTCACCAACCAAAGATGGCCACACGTTTAAACTTTCCTCGTCATCACCATCCTTCCTCCCCTCCAAACTAATCAAATATTTGATGACGTCAGTGTGGTAACTGAGGGATGCTCTTTGCACGGGACCGTCATTGTTGACGTCACGCGATCGCACGATGGCGCCAGACTTGATGAGAAATTTGAGGCAATCGAGCGCTCCACTTGAGGCAGCAACGAGCAGTGGTGTAGCGTTGTCCCTGTTTCAACAACATTGGTGAAGGCGCTCGACGTTATATTAAGCACAAAAAGCCTGATCGGGATTCATGGCAAGGAGAGTCAGGGTTCGAAACCCAGTGTGGCAAAAAATCAGCAGCTGTTTTTCATTAAATTCCCATTTTCGTGACGTATTTGTTTCATTGATGACGAAATTAGCAGTGGTTGGATACCGGGTTAGTTTAAATAAGTGCATATACACAGGGATGAGTCAGACCTAACCCGAATATCGTACGTGGAATGCGCTCCACTCAGATTGTAACAACGTCGCTAGCAATCACACACCTGTTTATATAATAATGTCGCTGTTTCTTTTGAGACCAATTAGAATTGATGACGCAACTCTGGCAATATATGATAAATGTGCGGCAAGTTGAATGTAAAAATAAACTAGGTTGATATGTACTGGTTAGTACAGTAATTATGGATGTGTGTTAGATCTGCGAATACATGCACGCACTGTTTCAATTTATAAAGTCTTATCAGTGCAGCTGGTGACTGTGGCACTGGGGCAGCTTGGATACTGTCAGGGACACAGATTTTAACTTCGTGGTGTCTGTGGTGTAAGTGTGCATGGTAGTCTACAAGGTAGCCCAGTGCCACAGTCACACCAAACTGCACTTATGAGACCTTATAGGATGAAATATTGTGTGCAAGTGTCTGCAGTTCTCATGGATTATTATGGCTCTTTACTGCTTGTAAGGAAGAAACACATTTAGTGCTTGTTTTGTATTTGGACCGATTCTGTTTAAAGTCAGAACACTGCACTTCATTATATATTTGAAATTTAAGCAGGTTTAGTGCATTTTTGAAACCTTATTTTGATAACCCAACCCCCGTTTTGCCATTATTTTGCCCAAACATATATATCTTATATGCACGTCTTATGCCCGCGACAGATCCCAGTATGGAAACTCGTTATCACACGATCATCTAAAATCCACCAACCTGTGATCCACTCAGCGAAAGATTTCCATGAGAGTTGTGACACTTTCGTGACCATGTGACCAACATTCAGACAATATAGCAAGCCAGAAGTGTTTAAATCCCAAGCTACAACCGCTTCATTAGTAGCAGCAGTTGCGGTCAAGTTTACATCCACAGGACTCCAACCCATGTCAACTCATGTTCAAGCCCTGAAATTAAAAAAAATGCTAATTATGTGTTAGGACAAACATGTTGATGACCAGGTACTGTGATCATGTCAAATGTTAGGCTTAGTGAATTATGTCAACTGTATGATTTTATTGGGTGATGACTAGCAACATGTTACAATATAAACTTATTGATGTTTGTTGTTCAAACAAACAGTTGCCTGAATACTCAGGATGATATAGGGTGAGAAATTCTTACCACAAACAAATCAAAGTTTGGGTCAACTTCTGACATTGTAAATGCAAGTTGAATTATAACCACAATTACTTTAATCATTATCACAGCTTTGTTTTGACCCCAAACTTATTGTACCTCATTTTTGCCTTCATTTTAACACATACTATAGGTTCAAGTATTTTCCCATGGATCATCATGAGATCACAAACAAAATAACATAAATTTGTCTTATCAGACTTACCAGAAGCGGTGTTTCCACAAACTATTTGAGCAGTCGGTTGGGATTTGAGAACTGCAAATAAATCATTAAACGAAGTTGGTCGGATCCATGAAGTTCCACCATTAAATAATTTAAGCCTGGTTGCTTTTAGTTGCACTAACCTGACCTTTTTAAGGTCCTAAGAAACAAAAACTGTTGAACATTTCTTGAGATACAATGTTGTTTAATTCAAGTATTTGTTGGTAACAGAAAAGGAATCAGGAAGTTTGTACATTTTATTGCATGTTGTACCTCAATGTCTGAACATTTTTCCAGCAGTTTTGGGTCAGCATCTGTTGCAGAAGATTTCATTGCATCAAGTATGGGACGATATCCTGTACAACGACAAATGTCTCCATCAAAACTATCTTTGCTCGGTTGGAGTTGGATCTTCTGATAAAAGGCTAAAAAGACGAGAGGGTTACTTTATGGTTTTATTGGCAACTACAAATAACCAAGCATATACTGCAATGATTTAATATAATAAGCACAGTTGTGTTTGAAAGGCCAGAAAAACATACTCTGAATAACCCACCACAAATTCTCTGTGTATTCTAATTTATAAGCGAACCTGTACATATTCATGACGAAGCCAGGAGTGCAATAACCACACTGTGAACCATCGAACTCAGCTACACGAGTTTGTATTGTATTGTAGCCATCTCTTCGTGACCCAAGTCCTTCCACAGTTGTTACTCTGCACCCGTCCACTGAAGCAAGCAGGCTGAGGCACTAAATACGTTTGTCAATACATAAAATTTTTTTTTATGTGCATTTTTATGTCAAACACAGTAAAATTAGTTGATGAATAGGAAGCATCTGCATATCAGTTATGATTAAACAACAAACCAGGACATAGAGTTTAATTTTCAACATTCACCGAGTTTACAGCTTCTATCTTTCCAGGAGTTTTCTCCATGGCAACCACGCAACATCCACATCCTCCCTCATAACACATCACTTTTGTTCCAGTGAGTCCTGGTTGTGATCGGAGCCATGAGTTCAGGCTCATCATGGGATCCACATCATCAACTGAACAAAGCAAACAGGTTTACAACAACTAATAATTTCTACTTCTATCTTCAACAAACATGTCCACATTTTTTGTGTTATCTGTTGCCAACAACTAAAATTAACTAAATAAAAATGCATTAAAAAGCTAAAAAAAGAAATGCAGAAGATTTTTGCATATAAGCTTCAACAAACCTGTATACAGTTGTCCATTTACATGGAATAATATTGAGGTGCTTGTCACTGTACCAAGTATAACCACCGAAAGTGGATGCATAGAAAGTTTTGTCCCACGTATTTAAGAAATTCCTACAAAATCTTGTTGACAAAAAATGCACCATCGGTTTTGTATTAAAATTAATAACCTTTTACAACGGGGTTGAGATAAAATATAAAAAAAGACAAACCACAGCAATTAATTCATGGATGGATCCCGGATTGGAAAGTTTGTTTTTTTGCGCGGATTTTGTTTTTGGCGATCATTAATTGTGCAGACGATCGCAACGTTTTTTTCATATGTTAGTGCATTACAGACAACCATGGAAAACAAGAAGAAGTTACAGAGTTGTTCGTAATAATTACAGAGTCAAATAAAAATATAAGTAAAGTGATCGAAAAAGTGGTCAAATATGAAATACTGCCAAACGCAAAAACTGCCTGCAAGAATTTGTCAGAAACAACCAATCTGGGGGCTTACCTATCTAACAACTAATTCTAAAACAGACCACACAAAAACATGATGATAAATCTTGATATAAATTTAAAATTAACGTGAAAACAAACTTTCGCACGTCAGGTAATACACAAAAGCTTTCACAGCATTGGAATTAAACTCCGCTGGTGAACTCTCTGCGACGCTTAGCTGAAAAGTCATCATTCATTTGTTTTTCTGAGTTTCCATTTTTTCCTAAAAACGTGACTTGGCACTGGACAGATAGGGGATTTCCCAATTTGTTAAAATAATGACGTCAGTGTTTTTTTGATGATCAGAAAAGGTTGTGCTTCAGGGGCCGTTTTCTGACGCCATAAAAATTTAGGAATTTTCGTAAGACCATAATTTCATCTGTTTTTTTTTCAATATCAATACATTTTCCAAACAGAAATAAAAAAGAATTTTGTGTCCGAAGATTGCGGAACCTTCCCTTAACGCGAAACATAGACTGTACGTTTCAAGTTACGCCTCAACTACTATGCAAAATGTAACGGTTACGACCCACTGAAACTAAACACACCCTCTCCTCGCAACCAGCATTCAGTTGTTTAAGTGTGTAGTAGTTTGCTGATTCACTGAAGATTTGTAAGGGTTAGTATTTGTTACTAAGATTGTTTTTTTGCTGACTTCGCGAGCAATCGGTAAAGAAAACCCGAAACTCTGGCTTATTGTGAGTTGGACAGGGGTCTACTTTCATATTGAACTGAGAAAACGTTATGCGGAAACGTTTTGTAGAAAATGTTGATTTTTCGTATTTGTGTTACGCTTCTTAAACCAAACGCTTTCCAAGGTCCTCAGGACGCTGTATTACCGACTCACCACAAGCCTGTTCCAGCACAACGGTTTTCCGATCAGATTAAATCTTGTTCATAAAACTTTAAAATACAAGCAGGCGAATAACGATCTACAAAGCAGCCTGGCAGTCCTCTTTCAGAGTCTCGCGTTAGTCCCGTTTCTATCTTTTATATCACTCGTCATTGGCCCAACGGTGTCACGTGAGAGAGAGGGAGTTAGCGCTGCGATATAAAATCAACGTACGGTGACTGGTGCGTTCGAGACAATCACGTGAATTAAAATATAAATTAACATAAAAACATTTAATTAAGTAGGTGGAAGGTTTAAGAATAAGAGGTGAAAAAACGTGGCGTAAATGAATACGTGATATAATAAAGCGTGAAAACTTGGAAAGAAAACGTCAAACGAGTGATCGCAGGTTCTTTTGCGCTACATTTGTGGAGTTAACTTTTAAGATAACCAGTTATCTGCAGACAGTTGTGCACACGGTTTCGACCTATTGGGTCTCATCAGTGTATTTGATGACTGACGACGGTCTGGTCGACCAACCAGCCACACAGACACTATTTGAGTTGTATGTGGAGGTCAAATATAAACATCACATTTTATGATTATATTTGCGATCAATCAACTTACCAACGTTGGAATTCAAGGATGTAATTCAATGGTTCTCAAACTGTTCGTCGGGACGCCCTGGTGCATTCATTTCAATTTCCAAAAGCGTCGGGTAAATTTAATCCCAGCCTTTCACAATAATCAGTGCGTCACAAGTACTGTGAATATCTCCAAATGCGTCGCACTGGAATATGTTCATTTACTTATTTGTTTCCACACCGAGATTCGAACCCACGAGATCCTGGGGACGAATCCCGATCGCTTTTTTTGTTTGCATGACTCGGGTGATTTAACCGAAGTTTTCATTCGATATGCTCTCCAGCGACACCTATCTAATCAGCCACAGTCATTTCTCATGACGTAACAGCAGTCGGTTTCGCTTTGCAATCAATTGTTTTAATCGCGCAGCGTTAAAATGAGTTGAAAGCGAGAAGTTGGTAAATCATGTGTGACGTCAAGCAAGTAGCCATGGTGGAGACTCATAGTTTTATGTACGGTTGTGTATGCGTGCATAGCTGTTGTATTTGAACAAGAATTTGTATGTTAAATCTTATATGTTACTCACAGCAGTAGTTGATTAAATTATTCCAGCAAGTACTTAGTTATTTATTACAACAATTAAAGTTAATTAGCTAATCAAAAACATTGATTTCTTTATCAAGTGTAGTCACCACGTATTGTATACTGTTGGAATGTGACTGCAGCGTATATACAGAAACTTATACGCAGCAAAATGATGTAACCCATAGTATATCCTGGCGTTGAAATGGTGATAACTTATCATATACCGTTATCATGTTAATACATACTGGCATTTTTATGTAGGCATAACTTTTTTATTTCAACGTGCTGAGCCTGAACAATGTTTGGCGATCTTGATGATGACGTAGATCAAGTATGGAATGAGTGGATCGCAAAATACAGTAAGTTTATTCCTGGTTTCAAGCAAATTGCTTTAATAAGTTTCATTCTTAATTTACACCCAATTAACATTTATAGTTATGTTGCAGTTATTTCGATGGTTTGCAGATAAACAATATTTAAACGAGGACGAACTTCGTGAAAGAAAAAGTATTTGGGAAAGAAGTTTAGCTGAAGTGAAAGAACACAATGAAGATTTCAAGACTGGAAAGTTCACATACAGGATTTCTCTAACACAGTTCAGCGATCGGGTAAAAAAACAACACATGTTCAACTCAACGCAGTAATGTTTCATACAATGGTTGCTGATACAGCTAGACTGCAATACCTGGGTTGCGAAGCCTGTTAACCTAATGATT
This sequence comes from Ascidia mentula, assembly GCF_947561715.1. Lineage (NCBI taxonomy): Eukaryota > Metazoa > Chordata > Ascidiacea > Phlebobranchia > Ascidiidae > Ascidia > Ascidia mentula. The sequence continues at coordinate 21,055,460 of NC_138570.1, read as the reverse complement.
TCCAACTAAGTTTTGAGTAAACGTTTGTTTAAATACATTTCAACACAGAAAAACGATGAACTCCCATGGATGGACGATCGGAATGTGGCAGAATGTTACAGACCACCCTTGTTATTCGGAGCATCGAAAATGTGCGAAGAACCTCAAGAAACTGACCCAGATGTTGGCATTGAGGAACCCAACCCTGAAAGTTTTGACTGGAGGGACAAGGGTTGTGTAACACCGGTGCAAGACCAAGGAACTGAGTTACCCGTTTGCTGGATATTCAGTGCAGTAAGCGTTCGTAACAAATGCCTAACTAGTATAACTACTGTGATTTAAATATGCAGGTAGCAGCCGTTGAATCTCATCACAAGATAAACAACGAAGATTTGGTCAAACTTTCTGAACAACAATTAGTTGATTGTGACAAAAAGGGTGGAGGTACAGGAGATCTGGAATGGGCGTTTGATTACATTAGAAGGAATGGACTCGTTTTTGAACATGAATATCCGTTCATTGGCAAGGTTTGTTCAACGAAAATCCATTTTTAATATTAAACAATAATTGGATCTTCAGTGTGCTTTTTACCTCATAACATACTTCCCATAGACGTCCATTACTAAAGTACCTTGTAGATTGCCAGAGTTATAACGTAACCACCACTAAACTACTGGTTTCTGCAAATGAGAGTCTTGAAAAGAGATACGTTTAATTGTATCTTCCAGTACTGGTTTGGTTTGAGAAACCAAACATCAAAATCAGCAAAACTTATTAGGTTGAACCATTGTAATCGAAATTTACGAAAAGATCTTCGTAAACAAAAAGTTACATAGCATACATCATGATTTGGTGAAAATATGTGTACGACAATTTGTGCTGTTACATTGGACAGAGAACACGATGCAGAGATGGGCCTTGCAGACGTATCGGAATCAAAGGATTCAAGAAAATAAAAGGATGTGAAAAAGAACTTGAAAATGTGGTGGCGAAAGTTGGGCCGGTTGCTGTCAGTTTGGTTGCTTCAAATAAATCCAAATTCCACGCTCACACCAACTATGAAGGTAACTTTTTGAAAACAACTTCTTATAACTTAACTGTATATAAATAAATTTGCTTCTTTGCGAGCAAATATTAAATATCATATCAGTGCAACGAACTTTCAGATATATTTTATGATCCTGATTGGGAAAAAGTTTTAAATCCAACGAACGAAAACGCGTTACGTCACACAGTGTTGGTCGTTGGTTATGGAAAAGATCAGAGCAAACCACGTGGCGAAGACAAGTACTGGATTATCAAGAACAGGTATACCATCATATTTTTGTGTAAACGCCATAAGACAACATGTTACAAACCATTATTTACCAATGTGGAACAAAACCAAACTACAACAAATCAGCAAAGTGTTTATCGTTTTTATCGCGTACAATTATACCTTAAATAAGATATATCCTTGTTGGTAAAGTCTTCAAAAACTTCTTACAAATACTGTAAAATTTCTCAAATTGAGAATATTTGCTCAGTTGGGGAGTTGACGATGATTCGGGTTTCAAGAAAATTGCCAAAGATCGAGACAACAATTGTTTTGTTTCCGGACAAGCAATTTATCCTGTTGGCGTGGGTTGCTACTCACCAGAGGAAAGTTAGACCACAGTTAATAAATGTCAACGTGCCAAGAAGAATAAAAACGTAACAAGGACTCGCATATTTTGACTAAAATAGTAAAATAGTTTTCGATCAGTCCGACCACACTTGAAAAGCCCGAGACGTAGCAACCAAGATTACGTTGCCATGTAATTTGCTGGTGATTGTTTGTTGGTCGTCTCCATGGCGCCAGTTTTCCTGTGTAAAGTTTAACCCGGTTTTCCAGTAACTGATTGTCTTCTGTTAAATGCTTGCTGTGAACAATCTTTTTTCAGAACCTCTAAATCGTCACCCCTCTCACTAGTATAGTGTGCTTTTATCAGTCTCAGCCTCTACTACTCAACCTAATAGTCTTCGCTTTGTGTGTTAACTCTGTACTTGTATACCGAAAGTGTAGTTGTTAATGCGTGTGTCTAATTATTTGACTAACTTGATATCAATGTAGTTTTGATGAAGTAATAAAGATGTATTTAGTGTAATTCTCTCCATCAGGTTTTCAACCAAAGTCAGGTTAAGTAACAACAAAAGAACCCAAGTGCGACTTTATGTCAAATGTACTGAACAAATAGGATTTACCAATTAAATTCTACTCATGTTATATGAGATTTATGTATCGCAAAATTGAAAAACAAATTATAAAACAATGTTGTAATTGAAGAGCGCAATTCATTATTACGTAAATAAAAAATTGGGTAAATACAGGTTGATCAAATGTACTCAAAATTAGTATCAACAGAACAAAAGGTCATGTTTAGTATTTGCACCCCAGTAATAAATGATTAACTGATCGGAACCGGGGGCACCCTGGGGTTGAGGATTATTGAGTTAAGTATGAGAAGTCACAAGGTTTGTGTTAAAAAACTTCAAATTTCAACATTCTGCCCCAGGCTTTAATGCAGATTCTTGCGTCATTTTGTCCGACTCGCGCCTTGAAATTTGTTTGCTTCATTCGGGCCACTTTGAAACGTAAATTCCAATGCGAAAAACGTGAGGCTTTGTAATTATCATGCTTTTTGTCTTTGGTTAAAATTAATGCCGGATAATTGCCCATGCTTTAACGGTTTGGTATTTCGAAAAATCTCTACGGAAGAATGTGAACCGTTAAGTTATTATTATACACCTTTAGTTGTTCAGCCTCTAGTTGTTCGGTGGAGTTAACATGGACGTGAGCTACAAGCAAAACGTTGCGCGTCATCTTCTCCACTGTGGTGAATGCAGATATCATAGACAATTTAAAACACGAATAACAACTCTGTGATGTTTGGTCCCGAAATAAAAGTGAGAACATGCATACGATGAATAAACTCTCCTTTGTTTCTGGTCAACGTTGTAATTATCTATATATAGCGTCCTGTAACCCGGTAGAAATAAACATTGCTGGGCTTTGCACGCACGTTCAATCTCCTTACAGTGTTTACTGCAAACTTGTGATTGCAGTATTATAATGACGTTATGCAGTACCTGGTACAAGGCTAATCTCAGGTTGTTTGGTGGGAGACGAGATTAGAAGATGAAGTAAGCGCTTGGCGCTGCGTGTCGCGAAGTAGCGTTTGCCGCAAAAACTTGATTTTGACAATTACAAACGCGTCCTTGAAAACACCTATTTATAAAATTCGGGATGGTTGAACCCAGAATAATAGTTGAATGTGTCTGATATTCTGAATGCAAACGAAGAACAGGAAACAATGCAAACGAATGTCGTTTTGCGAACATTTTTTAACCACATGTCTGCAAAACGAAGTAAATTAAATAATGACAAATTGATTCCAAAAATATTGTTGATATAAAGAGTTCTGTTTAATCTTACCCTCCTGGTATTAAATTCTTAACTGATCGAAACCAGACCGCACCCAGGGGTTTAAATAACATTGAGTTAAGTGTGTGAGAAGTCGAGAATTTTGTTTTAATAAATTCGCCTGAAACGTTCGATCGGAGCAAAATATTGTAAATAAAATAAAATCAGAACCGAAATGTGAAACTTTCTGCCCCCAGGCTTCAGTGCACATATTGTCACGTCATTTTGTCTGACACGCGACTGCAATTTCGGTCTTTCTGCATTCAGGCAACTTTGAAACGTAAATTCCTATGCAAGCCGTTTGTGACGTTGAAAATGGCCTGAAAGGCTTTTTGATGTTTTCTGTAAAATATTATCTTGAATGTGGATTTGTTCCTTATTAAAAATTACCTGTTTCCATTATTTTTGTTGGTTGTGCTGCAAGCGACGATTTAGAATAAAATTGCTCTTCCAAGTAAAACGTTTGCGCATCACCTCTGTTGCGATGTCTACTCATATTTTAGAATGCGTGAAACATTAAATATTCTGTGCATGGATGCGCGTTGAAATCACCTCATGTTTATTCACATATTCATGAATTCATGCAGTACCTGGTACAAGATTCATCTCAGGTTGTTGGGTTGGAGACGAGATTAGAAGATGAAGTAAGCGCTTGGTGCTGCGTGCCCCGACTGCTAAAAGTAGCATCAACTTCACCTCATGTGGTTGGGAAGTTACCTGCTGCGTGTTTAGTGGTAATGCAGTTTTTCTATAAAGCCGGTGTCTTGCAGCTGTTTGTCCGCATTCAGTTGCCTGGGACAGGAAGGTGTTGAGGGACAGGCAAAGAAAAGTGAAAAATGTCATTCAGACAACTTCAAAGAAATTGTCGGTTAACATTGGTAGCTCACATTGTAATCCTATCAAGCAACTTCTAAAAGTGTATGTGACACTAAAAAATAAAGTTTTTATTATTAAACTAAGAGATGGTCATATCTTTAGAACATTTTTGGCGAAAAAGGTAGGTTGTTAAAGCGACTGGTTTCTGAGATACAGCTGATCAAATTCGCACTTTTGCCACTGCGAACTAAATCGTGCGAAAACAAGATTATTGTTGCGTGACGTCATAGAAGGCGCTTAGGCCGCTCGAGTGCTGGCAGCAAGCCTTATGCGTAGGAATGGAAAACATTGTAAAACTGGTTTAATATAGTTTTGCATTAAATAGGGGACAACAAGTAAACAAGTGCAACAAACGGATTTTTATGTTAATTTGAGTTGCAGACAGATGGCCGCTGTTTCGACCTGTTAAGTCTTATTTTGGTTGCGTAATAATAAAACAGTAACTGGAACAGGGTGTTCTTGTTGTTAAAGCATTTATGATCGCTAACGTGATGCATGGACTTTTGAAAAGACGACAGAGACAATTTAGCATTGTTGTTTTGTCCACTCACAGCAAAAGATGCAGGTTACTTGAATTTTGGGGCTGGCAAAGACCGCCGAGAAAAAACGACCAATATAACTTATTATGCAACACTAACACTGTTATTCTGTCATAGTACCATCTTTTGTCTTCCAGTAGCGTTGCCCACGAGTTCGCGTCGTAAACTATTTGATTAATTTGCCACAATCAACCACTAATGTATTTTTCGCAATATAGTTCGTAAAAAAACAAATATTATTGGAATCATCAAATTAAAGTCAACGCAAGGTTGAGGTTGCAGAAATTGTTAACACCCCAATTTCTGCAAGGTTAAAGTTATGACATCACACACAAAATGATTTCATTTAATTTCACTGAGCAAAGAAACGCACCATCCCCGTCTTATCGAAGTACAGAATAGTGTCGTTGCTGCTATAACCTGTAGTCTTCCGATAATCAGAGGCAAAATGGTGGATTCTCCTATGTTTAAAACTATTCGATATCTGCAATATAAGGCGCCTTCTCCTATCTAAACAATGCATTTTTCTGAAGCGAGCGAATTGTGTGGCGTCAAATTCGCAACAGCGATAAAGGTTTGCGACTTTTGGTCGCCGCTACTTTTCGTGCAGTTTTCTACATTTTTTAGCTGACGTAGAACCGTAAAACTTTGGATATATGTTTGTTGCAAAAGTACCTTTAGTTTTACGCAAAGTCTCCGTGACTGTGTCATATGCACTTGATGTTTATCCCTAAAGTAAGTCGTAACTGCTTGAGGTAACAACGTTACATATCCTCGATAATACAAATCGTGTATGTCGAATGTACAACAGGTTACCTTACATTAGAAATATTGCAAGTTCACAATTATTTGGGCGAATACAAACAACGACGCATGCAGAAAAATCTGGTAACGATATTGTAGTGTTGATATTAGTCATAAGAGGAGGTTTTGTAGATGTTTCAAAACATTTTTGTAAGCATGTGATTTAATGTCACTTTTCTAATTACTTTTAACATTGAATTTTAACATTCTTGTTTTTCCCGTTGTCATAGATACGATTTCGTGCGAGTGGCCCACCTAGTGGCGCTAGTTGCAAGTTAATTGTCATGACGTTTTATAGTTGGCTGACATTTGTAGTATCTTTATGTGTGGAGTTTATTACATCAAGCTGGTTTGTAGGAATGAGTAAATATCATCAGTAATATTTTGTTGGGGTTATGTTGTTTTGTGTTGAGAATAATTTCTTTGTCGTTCAGCAATTTGACGATGTTAGGAAAAACATTTGAAATGCAAATTATTTTCCTCTTGTGTTTGTTCCTGCAAACTGTTACAGGTATTTTTTAACGAGATATTGCGCGATATCTTTATATGTTATTCACGAATATATTACACGTCATACTTGTGTAGGTGGAGGTTCGTCAACTTGCCGACCATCAGCTTATAGTGTACACAGAACTGGTTTCAGCATCTCACAATCGTGTACAAGTTATGGAAGACATTTATCCACTGGAAATGATGGGGGAATTGCTGCAATGCATTTGCACTACAGAACACTCGGCAACAACATTTGTTCGGTGAATATGTCCGCTCTGTAGTTCTACTCAACCAACCTTAACTTTGTGTTGTGGGGGGTCTTGTGCTTACGTGAACCAAACTTATCACAACATGTTTCTGAATTTTCCTGTTCCTAACTGAAAGATATAAAAATAATTAGCGGGGCGATAAATTCTAACATTTCTGGCTGTTTTCAATTTTTTAAAAGAATTTATTCAGAAATCCGAGGTTTTATCATTTTGTGAAATTGATGTTAAAACGTCCTGAAAGCGAACCATTGAACCAACTCATTCATGCGGAACAACTTACGTCACATACTTTCGAAGCTATCTTAAATAATTCTTTTTTTGTACAATCACAATAATTGTTAACAACATGTTAACTTCCAACTAATGAGGTAATCTGAAAACCTATTCCAAAACAACGGCTTCAAGGCGTGCCAATAGTTTAACAGTCAACAAAATGAACGTAAACCAACTAATAAATTTCGCGCATTTAATGCATTAAGGTATAAAATAGAATCAATTATCGTTCATTGCATATTATGTTATAATTTTACTATAGGTTTACGAAGGAAGCAACACAAACGGTGCCTTGTTAGCAACGTTTACAGGTAATGGAAGTACAACAGGAATTGTGAAATCAGATACCGGTTCCATGTATTTCAGTTGTCCCACGTTGCGAGGCATTTATTTTTCTTCCTATCCCTTATTTACATTCATGAAAGGTAAGAAACGTAAAACCAAACAATGTAAGAAACAAGCAGGAAATGTATTTGAATATTATAATCTCCGATTTGCATCACCACAATAGTATGGGTTTTGCTTTGGCCAGCACGGCCGGGTGGCCGCCTAACGTTATATGCAATCTGTCGCAACCCATCACCTCCCAGTGCGACTGGCTGCGATCCTACGACAGACGGTGATTCTCCGTGAGGAAATCACCTTTATTTGGGCGCCTGACTTTTTAACCTTTAAGGTTTTATCGGTGCCCCTACCATTTATTTCTTTGTATGTTATTTGCATTGAATAAAGTAAAAATGCAACCGCATTAATTAATTATACAAATGTTTAACCTCGGTTTTGTCGACGTTTCCAAAATATAATGAACCTTTATATTTTGGAAATAGTTAAGTTTTCCATACAAGAAGATATTTGTATTTTTCCTGAAGTTTGGAAATAATCGTTTTGTGAATCACTCAAAGACTTTTTTGGTTTTAAAAAAAACTTTGACCTAACTTTGACACCAAATAAAACTTTAAACAATTGACCCTTTGAAATTTAAACATTTTGTATTTTTTTTTGTGAAAACTAAGGTTTGAATTAGTTTGATGTGAAAATAATTCTAAAGCTAGTGATAAAAAATCGCTTGGAAAAAAGTTCGATTGAAACTTAAACTCTAAAAATATTTGGGTAAATTGGAATCCAAGCTGAACTGCGGTGAAACCACTTTCATCTAAAGTCCGGGCAAGACTCGAAAAATCCTGACCTTCAAAATTCCCGGCATCCTCCGTCCTTTTGCTGAACTGTAATAACTTTCCGGTCTGAACCTGTATAGTGGATTAAGCTAAACTTATTCGTCAGCTCGCAACGCGTCAGACAAGCTTCACATATGTGCAGGTGACCACCACTGTATAGCGCAGTTCATATCACAAACGTGTATATTTTTTACTACACCAGGATTCGAACCCAGGATATCCAAAGCACCACGATCAGATTTAAGCATACTTTCGTATTTGTGAATACAATTTTAACTAAGGTGACAACAAGTGTTTGATTCAGTTTCCAATACGTAACCATCTTATTTGCCAGCATTTTGCCAAAGATTTGGTCAAACACTGAAACTATACAAACGTTTCATGCAACATACAATTGAAGTAAAAATATACAGTATTTAATACAGTGGTTTCCAGCAGGAATTGCCGCGGTACAATCGATTCCAAGTTTATGGGATGCTGTGCAGTGATGTTATAACACAAATTGTCAACATTTAGTCGTGTTTTGGTTGTAAAAAGTGGACTTGCTCTGATTCGGCCAACTTTCAGTTTAATTTAATTTCTACAATCTCATGAAAGTACGTAAATTATGAAATGTTGTTTAGTTAACGAACAATCTTGTGATTCGGAGTTAAACGTGGACGATCTTCCAACAACACTTGTTCTTCCAACTTCGAGCGATGGAAACTTGTTACGATACCTGGCTTGTAATTATACTGTGACAAGCCCAGTGAGATGTAATTTCTCAGTATCTGCTTCAGCTGTTCGCAGCAGTACGTTTGGCCGCGGTGGAAATGCAGACGGACTCAATGTAAGTTGCATTCTGAAAGTTTTCGTGACTGTCATTATAGAGACGTTGTTGTTATCTTTGATATAAAAACAAACTAAGTTCATATGATCTACTGTACCTTGTTGTTGAATAGATTTTATCCGATGATCCTTCACATCCTGGGGTAATTGTTGGCAGGGATCAAATTATAAAACTTCAAGCCCGAAGAATTAATATTCAAATATTCGTATATTACTCCTACACTCCTCATCCTTCAATCAGCATAAGCTCAGGTTTGTATTAAACCAAGTTCGAGAATAATGTGAGGCAGAAGTAATGAAGTGGGTTGAACAAGTTGAGCAATCGATCATATAAACAGACTTAGAAAACACAAACCGATTACATAATTCACAAATGCGGACACTAGTGCACAATTTTTATTGTGTGTAGATGACGTAGTTATTATGTGTCTGATTTATGACATTTTAAAACCAAATATTTTTCATAGACGTTTATGTTTCAATTAAACCCTGTTCTCACGGGGACAGTTATGTGTCACCATAAGCACTCCCACTATATGGCTTTGCCGATGATATTACGCACTTCTTGTGTTTACAAGCTTTTGCTTGACATTTCGATGCAAAGCTAACTCTGACGGTCAGCTGATTTCATTTATAAAACTTCCAGTAATTAATGTAAACATAATAGTCAGAAAGAATAACTGGGAATATAAATTGAGACGAAATAAGGTTCATTGACCCAGGAATATTTTTGATCTAAAATCAAAGGAGTTTAAAACAGGAAAGGTGAAACAAGAGTATTTTATTTTTTCAGATTGCAAGATGTATAACGAAATGGAATGCAACACCAATTCTATGAAGTTGAAGTAAGATTTAAAATTTCTAGAAATTGCTAGAGAATTAAATAGTTTTTTCATGAATTGTTACTTTGAATTTATCCAAATTAAACCAAAACAATATAAAAACAAATATACAAAATTTAAATATATTATTCATGTTGTAGATATTTATAGACTTGTTAGCTTCTATTATCATTTGATCTGTTCAATTAGAACGACAGCTTTAAACCAGTTATTATAAGTAATCACAATCTCATTTTGATGTCGCTTTCGATCTTTTCTTACTGATTTAAACGAAATCTTACACGTCTATTATTTGCTTCTATTATTTTTTTTATAGTTAAAAATTTAGCGACACATTTTACAACATCAACTTCACCAAATCTCATGGTTATTTAAACAACTTTTATTCCAGTGTCAGTTCCCATGGGTTAAGTAAATTGGAAGCAAGCGGAGAAGATATTTTGTATATTTCGAATCGTACAATGACAAGTCTTGATTCTCTCCCTGGAAGTTGTAAAGTTGCAGCGAAAGATCCTGTTTTCCAATTTGAACTGGATGCGTGTCCTTCAACTCTGGAGGTAATTATATTTAGTGAAGAAATATTTTCCGATGTACATCTGAATTTACGAACTTAGCAATTAGGCACAGGAATATTGACTGAGATAAAGCATGTCATAAACCTCAATAAAAACATGTAACAATTTTCATTATCGACCAACTGATAAGAGCATAGTCTTCATTATTAATTATTCAAACAAAAATATTCTTTACATGTTCTTCGAAGAAATCCCAAAGCAACATAAGCATCATGTACCAAGTTCGCAATTACAAATTTACCACTCAAGTTGTGAGACGGACATCTTACAATCCACTCTGGGAAATATCGTGCTTTATTCCAGGAATGTTAAACAGAGATATCAAAACTGCTTCTGGAGCAATATCAACTAAACTGTACGCATTGTAATATGTTTACTTTTTAGTTTGGTGGGATTTATGTTTTTTGTTGAAACTTAACAGGAAAGAAAGTTATCTGACTTCACATCGTAGTGTCGGGAATATTACGATCAGATTTGAGTTGTTTAGTGACGAGCAAATGAAAAATCCACTCAGATCAAATTCAATCGTCCAAGTTCCAAACTTCGTTTACGCTAAGGTTGATTCGGCCAGTGGAAGTGGAAAGTTTCACACATCTCTAAGGGTATGTTTGTTCAATAATAATTTGAAATAAATATGTATCAGTGCATTATTAAGGCTCTGCTGGTCATAAGTTAAGTCTTAGAAGTGTGGCCTGAAATACACATATATACGTTCACACACGGTAAAAATTTTATGCTAAATAAATAAATTCATTGATGAATTCCTCGAAGTCAAGTTTGTGAATAAATTAACTTTTAATACAAAAACTTTGTTGACCATTCTACTCCTTTATTACTAAACTTACGCCATAAGTTATGCGGGTGGACTGGATTATTGGCTGGACCTAAAGTCACTTGCCGTTTTAGGCACTGACAATACGTTGTTTATTTCTGTATGGTTAAAATAAGATCTATTAGGAATTATTTTTGCATAATTTGGGCTTGGTTTCCTTGTTTAGCCAATGTTTTAATCAAACTCTGTTTGTCAGTTAAAATCATGCTGGGTCAGCAACCGGGGTTCTGATGAAGGAGGTTTGAAATATGAACTCATCACGGAAAGGTAAAATGTCGCTGAAAAAAACTTCTAAATACATTCCTGTCAATTATGTTCAAGCGAAATTGATTTAAGAATGCCAGAAAACATCAGCATGAAACTTCACATATTTCCAACCTTACACACTATTTCTCATTTAAATTCAGTGTTTGTTTAATTTGTATTTCATGCCACAATATGAAGGCATTTTATTAGAAATTTGTTCCTGTTAAAATATAAAAAGTTTACAGATAAAATCATATAATCGCAGTTGCAAAGTCGTCCACGAGATGGAGTCTGAAGATTCAATCGTAATTTTAAGAAACTACCAAAGCACTTACGGATCCTTTAAGTTTCGCTCATTCGTGTGGAACAACGTGTCTGTGAACGAACAATCACTGTACGCTCACTGTTACGTGCAATTATGCGATAATACCAGCGACAATTGTCAACAACCGGTGAGGTTTTATACACAGTAACATATTGGTGTTTTGCACAGATACAAAACTAATTTTACGATACATTTTCGGATTAGTAATTTTGGAAATACATAACAATATAAGATAATACTTTTTCATACGTGTTTCACAGGATTGCTCACAAAGACGTGAACGGCGATCATTGGATGCGGATATAGAAAAGATTTTAACGGTTGGACCATTCTACGTTTCAGCTCCGGATTTGTGTGGAAAGGTGAGGAGCCACAATGTTTTGATACCTCGGTATATTGTCTGACAACTACAAAATTTCTGCATATTTTAGGATAAAGTTGGATGTTCAGATTTCTGCAATGATGAACTTGGAGTTGTTCAATGTTCTTGTTTTAAAGGCCGCTATCTCGGGAATGACGAAAAAACTTGCATTGGTGAGAATTAAGTTGGGTTGAATATTATCATTTATTATACCTCGTTTTTCATACAGAGATATTTTGAATTCTGGTGATAGTAATAATCATTTATACTCCGCTTACCGAGCAAATTGTGACAATTGTTAACATTTTTCTTATGTTTTAATATATTTGTGCGAGTTAATATTCACCATACTTATCTAACCTTACCTATAGTATGTGCATGTGTGCAGATGTGGAAGAAGCATTGAAATCTGAAGGTTTGCAACACATGAAAGGTGTTTACATATCAGTTGGATTCATCGTTCTCCTGCTTGTTGTGGTGCTGGGGTTGGTTGCTTGGTTTATAAGAGGAAGATTCAACGAGAGAACTGATCGTAGATCGTTGCAGTCGAAGACATACATGTACATCCCTGCTAAATAACTGATCGTTTGCTGCCAAGTTGTATTTGTATTAAACACGTGCATGAATACTTGACTAACTGAGTTTGTGTAACACGTTGTAAATACAAGTCATCATATCTATGTACAATTTTGATTTATGTCGTCACACAGAATATGGGAATCTAAGATAATGGCACACATGAGATCTGTACTTCATTGTTCATGTTGCGATGTAATCTTGTCAATGGATTTGTCGTATTTCAAGTTGATTAGGTTACGAAACAACAACCTTAGTTGATGGTTTGATGCTTATGAGTATCCTATTAAGAAAAATGGTAATGAAACTGTAAAATGACCACAAATCAAATCGATTGTATGTCACGCGAAAAGTGAACAATATCCACCAGAAATAAGAAATATTCAGAATGCATGTGACGATAGGTGGGCACACGGCAGTGCTGGCCAAAGCAAAACGCAATATATGACAAGAAAACGGCAAGCCGAAGCCCAGTTTGCGCTACGAAGTATTTTTACATTGTTTCGTTCCTGCATCAAGCAAGCGCCGGTAGACTATTGGATTTATTGAAAAACCCACCGGATAATGATAAGTAGAATTCACTAAAGCAACGGTTAATAAACACTTACGACTGCTCGGATTATGAAAGAGCGCATAAACTGTTACATATATCTGAACTTGGAGACCGATCTCAAGCAGAATTAATGAATGAGATGCTGTCATTGTTAGGTCGCAGTGTTTTTTCGTTATATCTTTCTGCAAAGGTTGCCCGAAGAAATACGAATTATACTCGCAAAAGAAGATTTTGACGACCCACGTGTTTTTGCACAACGTGCTACCATTCTATGGAAGGCAAGGGCCGAGGAGTGCTATGCGTTCACGGCTGCCGCAAAGGTAGACAAGCGCAACGCGCTCGCGGCGTCTCCACGTGCATCTACATGCACTGCAGCAAATCAGAAACTTTGTTTTTACCATCAGCGTTTTGGTGAAAAGGCAAAGAAATGTCAACCTCCCTGCAGTTTCCAGGGAAACTCGTCAGCCGGCCGTTGTTAATTGCCTTATCGGCCGGCAAAGCTCATAACCTCTTTCACATTTGGGATCAAACCACTCGCCGTTATTTTTTAGTTGATGCAGGCGCTGAGGTCAGCGTTTTTCCGGCATCACGTAATGCTCGTCAACAGCAAGCTAAAGGAATCAAGTTTATTACAGCTAACGGCAGCTAACGGCAGCAGGATGAATACTATTTGGAAAAAGATTCTCAAACTCGGAGCAGGCAAATTTTGTTGAAAATGCATACTTGCCGCTGTATCGCAACCTCTACTGGGAGCCGACTTTCTGTGTGCACATTCCTTGCTGGTAGATCTACGTCACAGTTGCCTTGTTCATTCATAATCGTTCGCCAGCATTCCTACAAAAGGCACACATAACAAATCGTCGCGCATTTGCAAATTGACCACATTTACTGACGATTTTACAAGTCTTCTCTCACGGTTTCCGTCTTTAACCGCACCCAAGTTTTCCAGCATTGACCCCAGACACAAGGTCCAGCATCGCATTTGCACAAATGGACCACTGGTTCATGCACTGGCACGCCGTTTATCCACCGAAAAGCTTGCAATCGCTAGAGCAAGTATCATGTCCCCCATTTATAATTCCATGTCAAAAAGGAATGCTCAGCTGCAGTGGTCTCGTGATTTGCAATGTGCTTTCGACGCAGCAAAACTTGCGCTGGCCAATGCAACGAAACTTAACCATCCACATCCTGATATCACAGTCGCCCTGACTGTTGATGCATCCGATAGGGCTGTAGGAGCGGTGCTTGAACAGCATATAAAGGGGGTTCGGAAATTTCTTGCATTTTTTAGTCGTCATTTGCGTGTTAACGAGATGAAGTACAGCGCATTCGACCGAGAGTTGTTGGCGGCTCATCTGGCTATTCACCATTTCCGATACTTTCTAGAGGGTCGTATATTTACCCTCAACACCAACCACAAAATGTTGACTTTTGCGTTACAAAGGGCGGCGGATCCATGGTCGGCAAGACAACAGCGCCACTTGTCCGTCATATCCGAATATACAACGGACCTTCGTTATGTACAAGGTAACTACAATTGTGTTGCTGATACATTATCCAAATCAGTGATTGGCTCCATTCAAAATCCTGCAATCAATCTGGATCACATTACTCTTACCAAAGCACAGCATGTTTCATAAGTTGGGGGGCGCTTGGTGACATGGAAAAAATTCTCTTGTTGCGTAAGTCAGTGTTTCCCACCGGTGGTACTTATAACCACTAGTGGTATGCGACCGCATTCCAGGTGGTACGCGAGCACCTTTCCGTGATTATCTTAGCTCTTACTTGGTGGAACGTGCGTTTAGCGCCTTCACCACTTTTTTAGATGGAAAAAGAAATCGTCTTGATTTCGGCAGTTGAGGAACTTACCATTGTTTTTGTCAGACATGAAACCTGATATTGAGAAATTTGTGTCATTCCACCAACCTCACCAATCGCATGAATTGGAAATAAATTCCTTGTGATTTTTGTATGTTCTGTTGGGCGTTGTTAAATGACTAAGGTGTTTAGGGGGCGGTACAGAAAAAAAGTTTGAGAAAGACTGGTCTAGCCCATCCATCAGTCAGAACAACAGTCATTTCGTCAAGGTTTGTGCGGCGGTTTAAACAAGCAAGTTGCAGAGTGGGCTCGACAATGCTTGCAGTGCCAACGTGCAAAGATTCAAACTTTTTTTTTGCCACACCGGGATTCGAACCACTGATATCCTGGCCACGAATCCCGATCGGGTTTTCTTCTTGGTATATGGGTCGGGCGCTTGACCGATGCTGCCAATCACCCGCCATCATGACTTACCACGTTGATATTGATATTGTTGGTCCTCTACCGCCATCACAAGGAAGTAGATACTTACTTACCATCGTCGACTGGCCAGAAGCCATGTGGCGGATGCCACCCTTGAATTTATTGAAGCGTGATGCGTTTTGCTTTGTGTGTCTCGCCCTTTTTCTGTGCCTTTCTTTAGAAATTTAGCGTGATCTTGCAACGGCGCGCGGTCAATAAAATACAATACATGCTCAAACACCCACTTCAATATCAAGATAATTACGCAACAGATAAAAAGTGCCTCATGCTTGTGACATCGTCTTTTTCAAATGATGAACGTGAGTTGTCCAGGTTATAGTCTGTCATCATTGTAAACCCCGAGATATTTAATATTATTTGATCGCATAAGGTTTTCATGTCCGATGGTGATGGGGAAATCCCCAGTGCTTGAGGTGGAAGGGGAAACATTAGGAACTTTGTTTCCGAATGTTAAGAGAAACCACAGGTGTCCTGTTTAATCCAAGGCATCCGGTTTATCCTTGTGTTTCAAAAGAATAACTGAACATTGTGAATCTTGAAGAACAAATGAAAACGTTAACTTGCTCGTGAACATCCAACCAGGATTTGTTTCTACGCTGACATTAGAGCGGTTACCATTTATAGAATAATTTGTATTATTTACCTGTGGTCGACATATGTATGGAGTGATAATAAAACGATTTCATAGGATTGTTTTGTGCAATATCCCGCATGGTAAAGGTGATACCGGAAGCCCTTATACCTTACAAATATCTGTACAGTCGAGACCCAAAGCGCATGCTCTTAATTATTCGTACAGAAGGTTGCACCTTAGGAAGAAAGCAACCATCAAACATGCTAAATAGCGCCCTAAAGTTGTTTCTGTGTAATGTTAAACTTTAGGTGACTTTGTTTGCATAAAGTTTGTCGTCAGCTGTGACGTCAACAATTTGAGAGCGCTCAGCTCGGTAAATACTCAAACCACCTCACAGATGGTCGATGGGGATTTCCTTGGTTTATGCGTGGCATGGTTAAACTAGTGCGTTCTGCTTCCATATTGCGAGTCTTGACAAAACAAATCACTTCATGGAACAACATGTTTCCGTCCCAAATTGAGTCAATACGATTTTAGTCAATTTTTGTTAATTTAAATTCGATGCTAGAATTTTAATAATACAAACCGCCTGAGGGCGCCAAAGAATTAAATGCAGAGTTACAAAGTTGATCGGCGACTGGTGAGCGGGCAATTATCCAACCGATAAAGGCGTTTGTCCCATATACACCGAATAAAACAACTGATCGGGATTTTGCCCATATTCGAAACCTGCTGGTGTGGCAAAATAATCGACCACCGGTGTGGATAAATGTAGAGCGTATGTTATCTCGAGTTCTGCATGTCAAACAACAAAACCTCAACATTTCACCAAAAGGTTGCAGTCGTTTGGAGTGACGTCAACCTTCAAAACCTTTGAAATAACGAAGTTTAATTTGTATTTGACAACGAATTTCGTTTAAAAGCAATTTTAAACGCTTCCACAAGCCTGCAGAAGAGAGCCGCAGGATGATATTTTGTTAGTAAATTGCAACTAGGTGTCACTTCCACAGCAACACTTACCCAATGGCACTAACATAAAGCATTATACATCGGTATTACGTCATCGTGGACTACGAATTCGACAACCGAATCGTAAGAATAATTAGTCCCGTTCACAAGTCCGCGTGTAATGTTGATCGTCAACCACAAACAAATCGTAAACCAGGTGAAGCCAGAAGTCAGGTCCGTCGTGTTGATGGTCGTCGATCAATGTGTGTTGTCTCATGTTGGGATAAATCAAATTGAATCCAATGTTCATCACTTGAAACGATCACTACTGATAGGTTTCCATGTATTCATTCATTTATTTAACATCGCATGTGTTCTTGTGGCCACAACTTGCATTTCTATCCATGAAACTTCAGTGACGAATTATCACAACAAAAACTACGGCAAAATCAAACTGCAATCGCAGTTAGTATTCAAAGCAGTGACACACACTGATAAATAACTTGCTCTAAAATGCCATGTTGGACACGTGACATGTGACATATAAACGGTCACCATCCCTTTTTTCATGTTTGGGTTTACTTTTATTTCTTGATCTGATTATAGCACAGTGAATAGCTTGCTACTGCCTTCAAAGTTAGAGCAAAATTTGTCGTGATTTGATCTTTTTAGAAGTTTATTGCTTTGTATCCGTAATATAATCAATGTATTTGTATGTTGAGAGTGCACGTGATGTATCGTGTTGTTGGCTTCACAAAATTAGTGGATGTTTTGAGTATTGCGTCGAAATGCTGATGGTGAACAGTTTAACAATATGTCACTTAAGCGTAAGCATTTGACATTAAAATGCACAATTTCAAAAACGCGGAATTCCCTCCAACTAGCACACAGTCTCGTTTCATTTAAAAATATAGTTGTAAGTTAATATGTGTGAGTAAACGCTGTAATGGAAATCGGCTCTCCTATAAGTTTGTTTGTCAGCTGTGACGTCAAACGTTTGAGCGCGCGTTCAACTTCTCCATTACGAGTCTTGATTAAACAAATCGTAAACCAGCTTAAGCCAAATGTCAGGTCCACCATGGAACAACATGTTTGTGTCACGTTTACTCCTGACATACCAGGAACATATTCGAAAATCAGAGAGCATAATTGTCATTAAACTTTATTGAAACACGAATAAACTCAACAATTTCATAGGAAAATATTGATATTAATCTTAATGATTCCACACGATGATCACAGAAAACAAAATTAAATACAAGTGGAAAAAACTATCTGCACGAATAAATATCCCATATTTTTTTTGAATACAACACGGCTTTATCGCAAAATTCATTATAATTTGAATTCGATTCCATTGTGTTAATATGGAAAACCGCTTGAGGACGCTAAAGAATCAATTGCAACTTTATTTCCGCGTGTCGATAAATGCTGTTAGAATTGTATGTAAATTAGTTCAACTCAAACCCAGTGTGCTAACACGAAAAGAGTTGTGTGAAGTGACGTCAACCTCCTAAACTTTAACTTTCGAAATAACGACGTTTTAATTGGAATTTGCACTTGAAAACGGAGCTTCCGTCCATCGTTGGAAGCAATTAATGACGCGTTGTTGCAAAATAAACAAAGACTCTCAGATTCACAGCACACTTGCAGGTCGCACTGTGGACATCACTTTGTTATACATCTAGGTGTGCCATTTTTACAGCAATAATTTCTCGGGATGGTTGAACCCAGAATAATAGTTGAATGTGTCTGATATTCTAAATGCAAACGAAGAACAGGAAACAATGCAAACGAATGAAACAATGCAAGCGAACACCACCTGCCTGTAAAAAGAAGTAAATTTAATGATGACAAATTTATTCCAAAAATATTATTAATACAAAGAGTCCAGTTTAATCTTACCCTCCTGGTATTAAATTCCTAACTGATCGAAACCTGACCGCACCCAGGGGTTTAAATAACATTGAGTTAAATCTGTGAGAAGTCGAGATTTTTGTTTTAATGAAGTCGCCTGAAACATTCGATCGGAGCAAAATATTATAAATAAAATAAAATCAGAACCGAAATGTGAAACTTTCTGCCCCCAGGCTTCCGTGCACATATTGTTACGTCATTTTGTCTGACACGCGACTGCAATTTCGTTTTTTCTGCATTCGGGCAACTTTGAAACGTAAATTCCTATGCAAGCCGTTTGTGACGTTGAAAATTGCCTGAAAGGCTTTTTGATATTTTCTGTAAAATATTATCTTCTGTCAAGTCGTCAGGTAAGGTATTGACGTGAATGTGGATTTGTTCTCTTAATAAAAATTACCTGTTTCTATTACTTTTGTTGGTTGTGCTGCAAGCGACGATTTAGAATAAAATTGCTCTTGCAAGTAAAACGTTTGCGCATCACCTCTGTTGCGATGTCTGCTTATATTATAGAAAGTGTGAAGCATTCAATATTCTGTGCATGGATGCAAAATGTTATCAGACAACTTCAAAGAAATTGCCGGTTAACATTGGTATCTCACATTGTAATCTTATTAAGCAACTTCTTAAAGTATATGTGACACGGAAAAATAAAACATGTTAATAGTTAAACTAAGAGATGGTCATAACTTTACACAAAAACATTAGCAGCATTCCTTAACACCTCAATTACACACACTTTGGAAAACAAGAAACAGAATTAAACACGACACACGAACAATCAACGACATTTCCCGGCATTTGGTTTCATCCTTCAAAACCTCTGTACACTTTAAGCTAGCTATCCAAAGGAACAGGGGCAACCTCTTTCTCGAGGAAGTCTTGGCCGATGTTGTTAATGCCACACCCAACCAATGAAACGCAGACTCCGCTCTCTAGCGTCCACTCCCGGATAAAACCTCCATATTTCTCCACGTTACGACAACGTTGTGTTTTTCGTCTTTTCTTTTGGATTGTATATGTTGTAATTTGCAACTACAGGAATATTTAAGACAAATACCCTGCAATAAGCCAAAACTATTGGCAAACTCTCCTCAGCGCACATCTGTGGACTTTATTGTAGGAGTCATTTGACTAGTTTTGTGACAGCGATCGTCAACTCCTTTTTCTGTGTACTTGTACTTAATGTCTTATTGTTTATTTCTCGTTAATATTGTTCCAAGTCTTTTACTCTGGTCACCATATGGACCACAGCGATCTATATCAATGGCTTCCACAATACCACACAACATTACCTTCGCCGATGCATTTTTTTGTGACATTACTAAGCAAAAACTTTCGTCGGTTACGAGGATCCACAGAGTTAACCAGGGCGTCGTTGGACCCGAACGAGCTCGCGAAATGATCCAAGTCTTTCGCGTCCAAATAAGGTTTATTTAAAGGACCATGTATCTTATAGTTTTGGCATATACGCTTACGCCCACTCTCAATACTCCGCTCCAGGGAAAACCAAATTCCATAACCATAGAAATCACAACCAGCGATAAAGTTGTCAGTCCCATTCACGGCTGTTCAAAATGGCTCAAAAAACATAACCAGCAAAGTCCTCTTCTGGCTCCTTAGCTGGTGTGAGAAGATATGTGATGACGAACGATACAAGACCATTCCTATATCGGGGATTCCCGCACAAATGTCTCACGGCCTCGTTTTTGAAAACCTTAATCCGATGTTTTTGGTTGTAATGATGTTTACAACCCTAATTCTACTTTATTGGTTGTTCGTTTGAAACCTAATTCTGAATCAAAATGTTTCGAAATTATTAACGAATTATTAACGCACCAAAGTCAATATGTACAACCCCGCCCGTTCTTGTCTGGTGCTTTTTCTGCGAGTAATTTTTGCAATCATGTAGCCAACATACACGTATTTATACATGTATTCGCATATAGGCCTAACATTGCATAATGTGGTAGCCCATGTATGTGCATGTCACTAATGATCCATAGGTAGTTTGAATGATCCAACTTATGCATCAGGACAAGAGCTATAGTATTATTGATCAGCATTCCGATTGTGCATTAATAAACCTATATAAAAAAGTTGTCCTCTGTTGAGAAAGATTGCCTGAATCAGTGACGCGTGACTGTGACGTCACATAATGCGTGTTGTAACGATCGTGCTTGGTTGATTACAAGTGTAACGTATTTGTGCAGTAGATCGCCCATGCATCAACATTATTTTAACAAAACGGCAATACGTACGTCTCCTCTTTTGCTTTTGTAATATATATTTCTTGAACTATTTTTGCAATACAAAATCACTCTACCTTGAATCGTTGTGGGAAAACACAGATCCGCTCCGTTGTCGCAATCATTAACCTCGTCCCACAATAGCTGTTGTGGAAGATGACAATATTTTCCACTTCTCCAGCAGAAAAAGCCACCACCGTTTACCCATTCGTCATCTTCAGGGCAACCGTTGCACGAATCACCATCGCATAAAGTTGCACGTGGAACTCACGTGTTGCTGTTCTCACATTTGTTATGACTCGGACAACTGAGGTCACAAGGTGTCAAACCGTGACACGTGACCGTTTCGTTGCAAATATAATCTCGGTGGATTGAGCAGGATGGCTTTCTCCCAGAGACCTGACAACCAAAGTTATTAAATGCAAACATGTGAAAATTTCCTTGAAATTGTTACATGGGTTATATTTGAGTTTTCTAAATATTTTATCCACAAGGGAAATGACAACGATGTGATATAAACATAGAAACTAACAATACGATTTATACACAGAAACTGACGATATCATACAAGTATGTAAACTAACAACTCGTAAGAAAGAATGCAGTTTGTTTATGGCGTATCTTATCAATAGTGTCGTATATCAACAAATATTTCGCACTGATCTGCTTACGGATCATTTAACCGCAAACTGGAAGTTATGCCAAGTTATTTTAATTGTTTTCAGTATCATGAACAAACTTTTTTGCGTACGTAGAATTGGAGTGAGATTGAAAATCACCAAAAATTTGCACCTGGTTTGAAGTTTGCTTTTCCTTTCACTCGACTCATCTTCTTTATCATCGCAGTCGTTAAATCCGTCGCAAAAATTCTCAGCCGAAATAACTTTGCCGTTTTTGCAAGCAAACTCTGGAAAACATAAATATCTTGTTACTTACCCCATAAGTTCATCGTTTAAGAATTACGACTGGAACATTTCCGTATTCCGTAGAAAGTAAATTGACTTGTTTGTTTAATGATATATGGCAACAACTTTGTGTTGTGAAGTGCTACATTTTACTAAATACGTATATTTTTTAATTTATATGGAGCAGAGACATTTGCAACTTGCACACAGACAATATTTTCGCATATTACTGTAAATCCTCGTCAAAAACAAAATTATCTCAAAGAACGTTTTTACCTTTTTCCTCCACGCCATCAAATCTTCCGATTGGAAGAAATCCAAAAAAGAGCAGCAGCAACATTAAGTCCCAATGCATGTTAATTCTCATCTACAATGTGATTCCTCCAACTAGATTAGACTCAAAACGGCAAATTGTTTGAAAAATAGATCAATTATTCAGCTGCTAAAATTTAAAATGCACAGTTTTCAGGACCAATTCTTTGAATTGGGAACTATAGATCCTGTGCGGAAGACATTTGCGAAAAGTAAACATACTTTTATTGGTCCTGGGTGAATTTAACGTTCACCAGATGGATAATTCATTACTGCAGCTAGTAAACATAGAGAAAAACCAGCTTTTAAACTAGCTGGATCAACTCAATTTATATGGTAACAGAGCCACTGTTTGACCAAATTTGCTTTGTTTATTCTCACGTTGTTTTAGGTTGACTTTTCCCTCTCTCGTCTTTGCTTTGAAGTCTTCAACTACACGAAAAGCTTCGATTGCTTCCAGATCGCATTTTGCTCGCAAACCATACCAAGGTTGTTCAGGAGGTGTCCGTATGCTTGATATTCTGAATCTGCTTTAAACTTCATTGATGGTTGCTTTCGTCAATTGGCAGGAATCGATTAAATCAAAACTCCGTTTGTGGGCCTGAATACATTCGGTCACTTGCCCAGTGCGTAGTTTGTTACATTCTGTACTTGTTGGAGAAAATCACTAATCAAGATAATGACGTATTCCTCGACAATAGGTTTGCCTGAATATGAATGTGTTTCCCTTCTGTAGCACCTTTTCCTCGTTAAAACATTTTATTGCACATACAACAAGAAACAAACACACAATGATGGTAAGGTTGAAATAAGTGCTAACTATGTCATCGTAGTGAATATATTTGGCCATTATAGGCTTATATTTACGCACAAGACATAGGTGCAACGTTGAGACGTACTAAACATATTCTGCAATGGTATAGATGTGATAGTCAGATAAAAGCATGCCAGTGTCAAGGACAAAAATAAATATTAAGACAATCCTATGACTGATGTTAGTTTCAGTATTGAGGTATGCTGTCCACCATCCTCCCGGCACGCAAAATGCAGGGGCAAACATATGCAAATGCAAACTAACGTGTTTGTGGGCTTTTGTGGTTGGGTTTAGCCAAAAATTTCGTCTGAAATGATTTGAAACTGAAAGAATAGATAGTATTCAACAACTACACCCTATTTTCATATGGTTTTTCACCCTATTTTCATATGGTCCACTATTTAAGAGAAAGAAGAGTATGGCTTTCCAGATATCACCGCCGGAATGCTTTGATTTCAACAAGCTGGAATGCTGGAGAACATCGATTCGCAGGTTTGAAAGCAACAAATCAGCATCTAAATTGCCTGACGAATCAAGTAAAAAGTAAACTGATACACTAATATACCTTATCGGCGATAAGGTCGATGATATTCTGCACTCTTTTGGTATTTCTGATGAAGAAAATTAAAACGTACGACATTTTAAAACGAAAGTTTGTTGAATACTTCGATTTTCGTAAGCATGTAATTTATGAACGATACCAGTTTAATTCACGTGCGCAAAGACCTGAGGAATTTATTGATGAATTTATAACTTCACTACTTTCACTAGCCCTAAGCTGCAATAATGGCGAACTAAAAGAATAATAATAAGAGAGATCGTATTGTGGTTGGGTTGCTTGACAAAAGTTTGTCTGAGCGATTGCAACTAGATCCTAATCTAACTTTGAATAAAGCAGTCAACACATGCAGAAACACTGGGATTGTGAAAAGGCAGCAGGTGGAACTACGTCGCACATCGCATTCTTATGCCGACCTGGAGTGAGATTTTATTTATACACCAAGATTTTATTCGGGATTTGGAAAATTGGCACCCACTTGTGATATAAAACTCATGAATTCAGCAAAACCACTTCCTTTACATGATAACGTAACAACGGAACTAAAAAGAATGGAAGAAATTGGAGTTATTTCTCGTTTACTTTAACCAACTGATTGGTGCGCCGGCATGGTTGTTGTCCCAAAGAAAAACAAACTAAGAAATATGTGAAGACTACACTCACTTAAATAAACATGTTTGTCGTGAACGACTGATGCTGCCTACTGTAGATGCAACACTTGCTCGCCTATCCGGTTCTAAATATTTTTCTAAATTGGACGCTAATTCGGAATTTTGGCAAATTCTACTCTCAAAAAAGGTTCTGTTTTAATACATTACCTTTCGGTATATCTGTTCTGTTCAAACGCATTTTCAAAGAAAATGTCACAAATATTGGACTCACTTCAGGGAGTTTTGCGCACATGGACGAGAACGACGAGCGTTTGATGGGAGTCTTGTCGCGCCTACATCAGGCTGGAGTAACGTGAAATGCAGATAAGTGTATTTTTTCTGCTAAACTAATCAGTTTCTTAAGTCGTATCATTCATGAAAATGGTATTTATCCAGATCCTTTTGTCCATCCTTCTCCTCTGTCTAGTAGACCATGGGAAAAAGTAGGAACACATTTGCTGCATTTCCAAGATAAAATATATCTATTGGTCATAGATTACTTCTCGAGGTTTATTGAGTTGTCCCTTCCTGCTCATGGCACGAGCTCATCGGACATTATCAGTCACTTTAAGTCTATATGTTTTTCCCGCCATCGAATTCCACATATGGTGACGTCGGATAACAGCCCGCAATACAATTCCTGTATTTTTACTATTTCGCCAACGAATGTGGCTTCATTCACCCGACCAGCAGCCCACTATTACCGTCAGCCCTCTCCGCTTCTCCATTGACGGGAAAATGTCTACTAAGCAAAGCCGAAGGCCCCCATTTGGCGTTACTTTCTTACCGTGCTACAAAGTTGGTTTCCGGATTCAGCCCAGCGGAGTTATGGGAAGACGGTTGAAGACGACAATTCCGTGATGGACGTCGTCCCTTGTCCTGGTCTTATTTATCGAGTTTCAGAGCTAAAGATCTCGAAATCTAGAAAAATCAAAAGCAAAATTACGACAAGCGACATCGGGTACGGCCTCTGTAACCGAAATTAGCTTGTCTTGGGCCTAGGCTACTCTGCACTAACGGCCTATCGCAGAGGCCTTGAGTCACACGACCAAGGTGGCTATTTTTGTAATACAATAGAAAAACGCTAATAGGTATAAAAAGAATAAAACAATAAAAGCGCGAATAAAACAACGTTTGTTCTAAGACTGGCACAAAATACACATTCCACTACGACTAGCGTTCATCAGCAATTACCACATAATATCTCCCACCAAAAACAGTGTTTACCACACGCCACCACCAGAGAACTGTCTCGCTTTTCGCTCATTATTTCTCTCGCCAGCGCTTGACCAATCATTTCTGCCCGCGTCACACAAATCGGTCACACAAATATCTCTGGTACGTTGTACGAAAGACGACGAGAGTAATGGCACCTTAGCACGGCCCGCTGTCAACAAATTTTCGTCGTAACACACACTGCAGCGGTTCTTCTGCAGAAAATCCAAACCCAAAATTAAGTGGTGAGCGACGCCCGACGCGACATATAAACACATGGCAACATCTAGCCCTCCCAGTTTACCATTTACAGTGATTTTCCCAATAACTGAAACCAAACTACCGTTAATTCCAGAAAAACGTTCGTTTTGGCCCAGCGGGGAGATTTTGAGGCGATCATTGTTCAACGTCTCTAAACACTTTTGGCTAATCAAAGAGACACTTGCACCAGTATCAACTAAAGCACATACCGGCTCTGAAGCGATAGAAATGTTGACAAACCGTACTAATCGGGGTTTGGTGGGATTCTCGCTCGTGTTCTGATTATTGGTAGGATTCGAAGTTTTGGGTTCGGTGTCCTTCAAACATACACTTGCTTTTGCCTCTTGGGTCACAGGGGTACCAGATCTTTTATTGAAATTCCTGCGAGGCGTAAAACTGGTATGAAAGCCGCGCTTACCTTGCATTGGGCAAAATCTTTGCAAGTGTCCTGGTTTACCACAGGCATAACAGCGTCGCTCCAACCTGTCTGCCATCTGATGTGGTGTTGGTTTCCCCAATCGCTGCACCTCGCGGCGTACAAGCTCAATGTCCTTCTGGAGCGCGGTCACAGTTTTTTTGAATTCTCGAACGCTGATGTCTGCATCCTTTTCCGGTTGTTTTGATATTGATGGACCTTGAACATCACGACGACACACGCCTAAAACCTGGGACATTTCCGGTACATGCGTGGACAAGACCATCTGAGCGGCCGTCCAAAAGTCCCGTTTATATTCCAACCGTTGCGGCAGGGATCTGGCCATGTGCTGGTCCAACATGCCAACAAAAGAGTAATGAATATAACACCTCATTTTTAACAGCCTCCTCCGTAGGATAAGCCTTGTCGCCAAGAGCTTTCAAAGCATACACAAAGTCCTTAATGCTTTCCTGTGGCAAATGCCGCCGGCCAAACAACATTGCGCGTGTTTCATGGAGGCGCGAGTGGTCAGAACCTTGCTTTAGGGCGCGGCTAATTAACTCATCGTACTTCAGTTGAAAAACATTATTGTCGTTTCCCTGAACTAGCCAGCGGAGGTCATCATCAATTGATGTCAAAAAAAGATGACGTTTAACTTCCTCACTAGCTTTCACACTCTCACAGTACGATTCAAATAAGGAAACAAACTGGCCAACATCTTGTCCCGGTACAAAGCGCGGTGGCGATAAAAACAAATTAAAAGACATTAAGTTCTCCGAAAGCCGTGTGACCCCTTATAAGCGATAGCAGAGTCCTGGCGTGCTCGCCAAATGTAACCGAAATTAGCTTGTCTTGGGCCTAGGCTACTCTGCACTAACGGCCTATCGCAGAGGCCTGGAGTCACACGACCAAGGTGGCTATTTTTGTAATACAATAGAAAAACGCTAATAGGTATAAAAAGAATAAAACAATAAAAGCGCGAATAAAACAACGTTTGTTCTAAGACTGGCACAAAATACACATTCCACTACGACTAGCGTTCATCAGCAATTACCACATAATATCTCCCACCAAAAACAGTGTTTACCACACGCCACCACCAGAGAACTGTCTGGCTTTTCGCTCATTATTTCTCTCGCCAGCGCTTGACCAATCATTTCTGCCCGCGTTTGCCACGCAAGCATGATCACTCGGGCATATTAAAACGAGTAAATTGCAAAATAATTACAAATACATTATAAAGGTGAGTGTGAAAAGTAAACAAAGAAAAACATGTGAGTTAAAGTGAAGGTGAAGTGAAAATACAAAAAGAAATAAAGCGTGTGAAAAACAAAACGAACAAAGACGTTTACACCTCTACCTGAACTTTCCCCGGAAACCTACGCTTGGATCGGTGAAGAGGTTGGCATTGTACGTTCCCAAACCTCACTTCCACGCTCTTACATCGTCTATACCCCAAACCGGTCATTGGGAGGTAACTGTCGACACATACGGCCGATTCCAGAACAATGTGAACTACGTACGCGTTCCGGTCGTTTGGTAAAACCACCCGTTCGTCAGGACTTGTAATTCCGATTTCTCATTTTCAGTAAAGGGGGATGTAGTGTGTTTCGCATGAGTGCTTGTACAAGGTGGAAGTGTCACGTGACCCCCTCCTATATAAGTGATCCTCTGTGTCGTCAAGGGCATTCTATTGTAGCCTACGTTAGTGTGCACCGCTGTTCCGTTCCGTTTATGTTGTGTATTAAACTACGAAAATACAATAATGTTAATAGATAAGTGCATTAGCTCGCGTTACTAGCTTGAAGCCCTTTTTCACAAACAATGCATGATTCAACAGGAGATAATACTGTGGGGACGAAGCATCCTGTTTAATTGTCCCGCATATATCCTGCAATGAGACTATAGAGTTATGTTTGTATTCACGTAAATCAGCAGAAACAATTTAAAGTAATTCTAGGTTGGGTTACTTTTGGTTAGTGAAGAAAATTATAATGAAGTGTGTTTGGGTTGTGTTGGTTGTACTCTTTGATATTTTGCAATGCGCTAGAGCCCAAGGTAATTTTTTCTGTTACATTTATTATATGGATGTTATTGTTTTATAAAAAGTTCTTGAAGATTTGTATATATTTCAATCATGAGTATTATCACCAGGGTACGCAAATATTAGGCCAATACAAATATTTTTAACGGGTATCGTATCAAAACATAACTTCCTCTAATTCGTGTGATTCACTAATTACAATTGCATTTAAAACAGGTACATGCGAATGGTGCTTCAGAGAGTTGTCGTGTGAAGAACCAAGCGCGGGCAGCCCTAACGAAACATGCTGGAATTGCATCAGATCGACATGCGGTATATTGCTTAACAATAGGGCAGTATATAAACGCCTACGTAATGCAGTGTTTCCCAACATTAATGTAATCACGTACCGTTGGACATCTTCTACAACCATAACAATGTCTACAATACGGAGGCTCTATATTTTCGCCGCTGGTAGCCCATGGCGTCCTCCTTTGAAACAAGTCGCCTTTTTGGGCAATACGTTGCTGTTGGTCGAGTTGCGTGCCAAACAATATACAGCAACATTTTACCTTGTGGTTAATGTAACCATGTCAACCGCAAGGAAACATGTAGCTGCAAAAAAATCTGCTCGCGTACCACCTGGAATGCTGTTGTCGTAATGTGTATGATCGGGATGTTGTGCTCACCTAATTATCAACCGCATTGTGATAGAACAACAACAATAAGAAATATAAACTTGCGTTTTGCGTTGGACCAGTTTTGTATTTTCAAGAGTTTCATTTAAATGTATCGGAGACTGAGTTTACGTTACGAAAATCGTGGCGCTAATTTACCAATATGCCATTGTAAGGAAAACAATACAATGCGCAGTATATATGTATGTGTGACAATTAACAACAATTATACGGTAGTCCTATATTTAAGAGCGTCATTTTAATGTATCAGAGAGGGAGTTTTCTTTACGAAACTTGGCGTCGAGAGGAGTCGACTGCATAAAAACGAGTTGGATGAACGAAACCTTATGTTCCTCTTCTTGTCCCAATTTCACTGCTCAACACGAACAACGATTAATGAACTTCAAATCCTGCTTGAGTCCCTGTGTCGGTAAGTGCACAGCATAAGCGTAATGTTTATTAAGTAGTCTGGTGACGATGTACAAAAAACCTCCACAGTTTCTCGTTGAACGTGTTCGGTGTCAAGTTACATGCATTATTTTGCGCAGTCGCTCTTCAAACTTTTTTGAACGTGTTTGCTAAATTATAATTTGCGTTAACGTCTACACTTTCCTTGAAATCAAGCTTTTATAAGCTCACGTTAAGCGCAAAATTCGCCCTTGTAATCATTGCAAGACCAAAACTACGTTTGAAACATAGCTTTTCACAAACGTGGTAATAACAAATGGTGGAAATCGTTGCAACTATAATGGGAAGCGATTATCGGAATAGGCTAACAGGAATTTTATAAAATAGACTATGCTATGGAGAACGGGGTTGCTCAATGCCGTCCGGAGATTCCACACGACTTCGCCGACCCCCCACAGCAGTGCGTAGCTGATGAGGTTACTGAAGAATGCGGAAGCTGCTATCGACACGATATGTGCTTTACTGCTGATGAACTGGATCCGAGCTGCCGTGCACATTTAAAAGCTACATGTCCACAAGGTAGTCACATACAGCAACTAGTTAAACCACTTTAGTTTTATATTCCGGACGTTTATTGCACACGGGCCTAGGAAGAACATCACCACTAAATCTTAGGAGAAAAGAATTCGTGACTTGTGGCAATAAATTCGAGAACTTGATCTTATATTATTTATTTAAACAACTGAAGAATTAATTTTTCTCCAATGGCATCGTCGGTTTCTGATCAGATTTGGCAAACCTCGGGTATTTCGGATTCGCGTAATACGGACAGAAACTGTATATCATAAAGCGAAGTATTGCCGCTATTATAATTAAAGATCATATTGAATGAGTACGCCAGCGTAGTAAAAGACGGTCGACTCCGAATACCTTTTATCAGCAATCAAACCGAATGCAAATGTTTATTGACGTCATTAATTTTAATAATGGCTGTGGAAAACAACTCACACCTCTCTTCATTACGGTTTTTAATTTCTCTACAGCGAAATAATTTTGCTAAATTCCCTTTGTAATGCAGCTATTTCAACAGTTTCCACAGCTAGCTAGCCTCGTAACGGGGATTTAACGGGGATTTAACAACGGACATTGTGACATTTTTATTTTAGTCAAATTTCCTCAGAAGGATAATTACGCACACATAAACCTTACACTTTTAATGCTAGTGCTATTTCCCTGTTTAAGTACATACTGAAATGTGAGGAAGCACATGTTTGTAGGATTTGCAGACAATATTCGGATTCAGTCATGCATATTACAGCTGATCGACTGCCGCTCTTTTTTGAATTCACATAATATTATGATAAAAATCACATTCGAGGAGCTTCAACGATGACTTGTATACATTTTCCAGGTTTCAATTCAACATGTATGATCCAGGCCTGGCAAGATGGCGGTTCAACATGCCCACCTATAAACCCTACCATTATGATCCGTCTGACCGAATGCGGCATCTGTCTTAGCGAATGTGCCGGTACAAAACCTGTCTATGTTCTTATATTTCATAACATTTTACCTGACTGATGCACATCCTATAATGTCACAATATTTGCTGCTCGTTTTCAGGCATGTCAGCTTGTTTAAAAACTTGCAAAGATCAACGACCTCCTTTTCCCAGCGACGTTCAGTGTGCTCTTTGTCGTGCCTTGTGCGCAGGTGAGTTCATGTACACCTGCACCAATCTCACGGCTTTCCATCGCCACTCACGAGCAGTATTATTACACGTAAAGTGCAGTGTGAGCATTTCCGATCCACTGGAGGTGCAAACCCTGTACGACTTGCTGTTATTGAAACATAAATAAATTTGCGGTTATGATATATGTAGTATTTAAACCACATACAACTTAATGGTGTGAATGTGTTGCAGGTACCGCAGATTCGACAGCTTGCGTCACACAAAATTGTGATTGTGCCCGGTGTGATGAATGTGTAGCAAGTTGCAAGTCACAGCACGGTATGTAAACGTACTTGAATTTATCATTCGCTACAATTCTGCTATAGTTTGTTTTGCTCGTAAATATATTCCACTTGAAAAAAAACTTATCGCTTTGTTTAAAGGGACGACGTTTTTTAGTCTTTTGGATCCATGCACTTGCTTAGAACGAGCCACTCCTTTACAGACAACGATTTCACCCAGAATCTTGGGTAACTTATAATGTTTTGACTTTGTAGTTTCCAGTTGTACTAACGAATATATTTTAATTGGGGTACATTAAATTTTGTTTTAACAAATTCCCGTCCAAACCAATATTTTAGTTGTATTAATTTTTGAGTAAGATTCAGACACGGCCACGACAACTATTATATTTCATTAATGCAACTTCGGTCTTGGCACCCAAGTCGCGAAGCAAAGTCAAACTTTGCAGTCATTAGCTGGGTAACTAGAGACAAACCGCCGTTGATAAATCTTGTTGGAACACACTACGGCAACTGCATGAAAGTATAGAGCCGAATTATTTTTTTTGTTTTGGGAATAATGCAGGTGGCGAAGAAACGTGCAAAGGAGATTATCCGTTTATGGCTTACATGTATCAGTTGTCTAATGTGCAAAATATTTTATTTGGGGGATCTCTGATTTCTGACGAATGGGTGATCACGGGTATCCCCAGGTATTTTTTTTGTTTCTGTCGTTTAAACTACACCAAACACCAGGCTATTTATTTTCTTGTTTGTATTCACTGACTTCCTTAAAACAAAATATCACGAACTATAGCTTCGCAAGGGAGACGATGGGAGTTGTTTTGGGAGATCGGATTCGATCGAGTGTTTCCGGAACAGAACAGTTCTTCACCATATCCGAATTGATAACTCATCCGAACTATGATGAATCAACTTCAACTACAAAGTTGCACTTCTCAGAGTGAGTATAATTTTGAAGCGGAAGATACTAAAGTGAAAACAAAATGTAGATACAGGGATTATTCAAGCGCCTATTTATAGAATTTAAAAAAAACCTTTTTGCAACTACTGCTCTACATTTCTGTTTTTTGGCCGGAAAAATTAATTTGTTGCCAAAGAACTTGCACAAATTGAGAGTTCACTGGTTACATTTTCGAACGTGGTGTCCACCGCCACACTATTCTATTGTTCAACTGCATTCAGTTTGCTTGCGAAAGACCATTGATGTTGCAATAAATGAGGATCCACTTGCGAAACTGAGTAATAGCAAAGAACTGTTTATTCCACAGCTGTCGAGAAAAGCTACGTTCAACCAATTTGTGATGCCAGTTAACTTGGTGTCAGATGGAACAAGAACAGACGATGACAGCAATTCCTTTGCCGGGACTACTTGCTACATAGCGGGCTGGGGACAAACAAGTTTGTATATACAGCTTTCCGTATAAACTAACACACACCCTTCGCCATGCGGTTCTGCACTGGCTCTTACAGAGAACCATGTTTATGAATCCTATTTCTTCGACCTTGTAAACTACAAAATGATCTTTTTTCTCCTTAGGTGAAGATTATTTCAAATAAATATAATAAATTAATAAAACTATACCCGTAAAAGCATTGGAAAAACATGATTTTGTTGCAGGCCCGAGCGGTCCAGCTTCCGACGTATTGCTCCAACATGCCTCTGACATCGTTCCGATCACAAATTG
This sequence comes from Ascidia mentula, assembly GCF_947561715.1. Lineage (NCBI taxonomy): Eukaryota > Metazoa > Chordata > Ascidiacea > Phlebobranchia > Ascidiidae > Ascidia > Ascidia mentula. The sequence continues at coordinate 21,022,586 of NC_138570.1, read as the reverse complement.
CTCTTCGTAAACTGCATCGTTTGGAACATTCCGCGTGTCCGCCGGAGATCCAAAGTTTTGTGCTGAAGGCATTGCTGGGGAAGGCCTTTGCACTGTAAGTATTAATAATATACATTAAAATGGTCAAGTGAAAACATGCTGAGGGAAAACCTGGTGATGGACGAAATTGCCAACTCTGGTAACGAAACTGGTGGCAACCAACTTTTAAAGATAATAAGCTTCACTTACATGGCGTCAACAACTTTGCCAGTCACAAGAATTCCCATATTTTTTGGCAGTTTCAAATAATATCGTTTTATTCAAAGCACGATGGTGGAGGCGGTCTTGTCTGCCGCCATCCCAACCAAGGTAATCAGCTCTTCCTTCATGGAGTTTTGTCATACGGTCAAAGTGTCTGCGATATCTGGAATGTCTACGACAAGGTACTTCAAGTCCCAGGTTTTGAGTGGAAATCTTAACCTTTGATACTTGACTAAGAAAATTTCTTCCACAGATAGCCGACGTGCGTGTGTGGATTGACGGAGTCATTTCTGCTTAACATCAAAACAGGACGGAACGCCACATTTGTCGGCTTATAATAAGAAACATATACTCAACATATACTCAATAAACAACACACATGTCTTAGGCTTGTCGTTGAAAGGATTTTAGTTTCAGTTAATTTCCGTTGGTAGATCTTGATCAAAGTTGGTAGATCTTGAACAAAGTGAATTAAATTTATATGCAGCTATTTTTCGTCGGTAAAGACTAATTTCTCGGTAAAGATCCAATACCTGAATAAAAACATTCAAGAAATATGCTTTCTTACTTGGGGTACTCAACATTACGCAAAACCCAAGGTTTCCACAAATGACGCGTGGATGTGTTGTTTTAACATTGTAGGAGCGTCGCAAAGTATTTATTATTGTTCTCCAGGGAGCGTTTATGGCGGGGTATTACTTATGGATATGACTTTTTAATTATGCACCACATTCCTAAATTTTATTTTGTTGTAATTAGAACCGGCGTAACATCAAATACCGGTGCAAGGGTAACACCGGGTGTGACGGGGATAGCTCAGACAGTAAGTTTCAACCGACATTTTTGTTCATTTCACAAATATCCAAAATCAAAGACGAAGAGATTTCAGCAATACCTGTTACGTTTGCCATTTTATGACGCATCGGTCAGGGACGAACGAAATGTGGAAAGGTAAATATATCGCATGCAAACAAAATAAACTGATACCCAGATCGCTTGGGTGGTAGAGGATAAAATACATCGACTTCCAAACGTTGCATCGAGTAGGCCAATGGTGCCTTTTTTTCTTGTGCAGTGATTTTTATAAGACTAACATTAGATATATGCCCGGCAAATCGTTAAAAAGTTTCTTTCGGCATTGCTTAGAGACCTACTCCCATAGGCAATTACCCTCTCTTTATCGTTCACGCTCTGCGACAAAAGACATCCTACAGCGATATAGGAAGGGTCTGTATCGACCACAAACGGCTGTGCGAAATTTGGTATTGTAAAATGGGCGCCGAAGTTAAACACTCCTTGGAATCACCAAAAGCATTCGTAAATCTTTGATCAAATCTGAAATCTTTACTTTATCCGTAAGTCGGTGAAGAGGGACAGCGATATGCATAATTCTGTATATATTTGCGGAATTGGACGTCAAGCCGAGAAATTGGTGAGCGTCTTTAAGTTCGTGGCTGTAGCCATTGAGACACGGTCTTTACTTTGTTTGAGTCAAAACTTACGCCGCTTCTCGATAAGATATATCCCAGGAAGTCAACTTACGTTTAAAACTCGGCCTATTTAGATGGTTTTCGTGGATTTACAAAAACATATACACATGTAGTTACAGTATAGATACATATAACTTATAGCCTATATATACATATAGTTTATACAAGAAACATTAGTTTTGCTGAACGATGAGGAGATTAATTATTTTTTAACGCTTTCTCTTCCATTATTTCAAGTAATATTTAGACTTGTGACAAATTTAAACAAAGTAAATTGGAGTTTTTTTTTGTAAAGAAAAACGGAGGCAGAAAACAAGTCTGAAATCCATGACGGAAGATTTTAAACATTTAAACAAATCGTTTCTATAGAGTAAAAATATACTGAAATTACACTTTTTTTGAGAACATTTCTCAGAACAAGGTCTGCACAGTTTTAGTCCACTCACATTGTCAAAATATCCATAGCAGTATTCAATGATAGTTTGATTCTCTTGAAGGATTATTTTGTGCATCGATACACAACCAAAAACATCACATGCCAAGCCAAAATCAGTGGTCATGGTACCCCTCCATAAAAAAATTGTATTTTCGGTAAGCATCAAAATACGTTTTCAACATAACCAACATATGAGACAAAAAATTAGAAAGAATATTAAAATATATACGAATGTAATTTATTTATAGGTTTGGGCAAAACCATAGTTTAGAACACCTGCTTTTATAAAACAGATACATACAAAATACACCTTACGCCGATGCAGAAAGAAATAGCATGACAGCTGTTGCGATTTGGACAAATGGTGTTTTATTATCATGGCCTTTTTTGCACATATTTTTACGTCATTGGTCAACACAAAATTTCGTCGCCAGGGCTCATCTTTCACTTCAATTTCCTTAAAAATGGTCAAAAACTACGGCTATAACAATGTCTTAAAGCAGTGCCAATTCCCACCTTTAGCCAGATATGTGTAACTTTCAGCACAGCCGGACGAATACACAGAAGCAGAGAAGACCACGGACGTGTTTCGTATTTCATGTGAACTAGAGTAGTTAGAGAAATAAGTTGCTATTACAGTACGAATATAAAAAGTCGATTTCAGTTATCGACCCAGAATTGAACAAAGCATTTAGACCCATCGCCGGTACCCTGCGACTAACTCCCAAATCTTTACTGTGTAGCCACCACTACAGCAATTCCCAGATAACGTAACGAATAAAGCAGATCTGTGATCCACGTCATCCGCATTGGTGAGACTCACATTCCGCAAGAGTTTTGTCAGAATTTTTGCCACTGGAACAAGCTGACACGACAGCAGCTCGTATATGTAGAGCAGGGCATCCTAATCTTGAAGTCCTGACGCTGAAGGATCCAACGACGAATTTTAAGTGTCGCAAAGTGTACAAATATGTCACACGAAGTTTGAACTTCTCGGTCTAGAATGCATGTGTACAACAACCGTCTGGCGACTTTCACAAAATCTGCATCCAGCAATCCCACCCCTTTAAAAAACTCCAACGCATTACTCATTCTTGAGAAAAGATTGGTGCTGCCTCAACAAAGCCTGATGCAAAGTCGATGGAACTAATGATAACCTCCAAAAATGAAACCCGGCAAAAAATTGAATGTTCGAATGTAAAAAAGAAATTCAAACAATAAAACACATTCCGACCCTCTTACTTTCTAGGCCCTACAATGGACGAAAATGTTAAAAAAACATTACCAGCAAAGTTCTCTTCTGGCTCCTTGACTGGTGTGAGAAGATATGTGATGACGACCGATTCAAGACCATTTCTATATCGGGGATTCCCCCACAAATGTCTCACGGCCTCGTTTTTGAAAACCTTAATCGGATGTTTTTGGTTGTAATGAAGTTTTACAACGCTAACTTTACTTTGTTGGTTGTTCGTTTGAAACATAATTCTGAATCAAAATGCTTCGAAACATCGAATTATTAACGCACACAAGTCAAAATGTACAAACGTGCCCCTTCTTGTCTGGTGCTTTTTTCTACGAGTAATTTTTGCAATCATGTAGTTAACATACACGTATTTATACATGTATTCGCATATAGGCCTAACATTGCATCATGTGGTAGCCTATGTATGTGCATGTCACTAAATATCCAAAGGCAGTTTGAATTATCCAACTTATGTATCAGGACAAGAGCTATAGTATTATTGATCAGCATTCCGATTGCGCATTAATACACGTATATAAAAAAGTATCTTAAATCATTTGTCCATCGATAACAAATTCAGCTGCAGACATATTGAATGTACATGTTCTTGAAAAAACTTCAATTATAAATGGTCAAATCTTGTTCATTGTATTGGTAAAGGCATTGGGTATAATTTATTGTACACATCAGCATTCTGAGGTAATTGCAAAACATTTCTTTTCAGCGTCAAATTTATCAGAGGACATACCCACATATATAGACTGTTTGAGCGAAAAGTAAATGAAATTAGGACGATAAAGTCAGGATACATTCCGCGGCTCAAACCATACAAACTTACACAGGTTTATTAGCTTTGTGTACCCTTTACTTTGCTAGTTGCGAAAAGACGCCATGTCATTGATGTTGACTCAACGTTTAGCCTGCTAGATAAGCATCACGACTCGATTTTATTAATTTTCTGTGAACAAATTTCAAGTCATCCATGCAAGGCATTGATTCTTACCTTTTCATTGTGCTCGTGGCTAAATTATGTTTCTGAACAATTGAGAGCAAGTGTGATCAGTTGTAGCATATTATAGTGCAGATTTGCAATAGCAAACCTTTTTAAAATGATAACAACTGTAGAATTTTCTGTTAAATTTAAGATGTAAGTAATTACAAAATATTTTCTAACGAATAAAAGACTTAAAATTAGTAAGATCAACAAAATATGCAAATGCACTTTATTCAAGAAACATTTATTTTGCTGAACGATGAGGAGATTTGACGTTTTTTAACACTTTCTCTCCAGTTATAGGATCCACGTAATCTCGTTAATCAATCTCCACAATGCATTTTGCTTCCAAGTTTTGAACAGCCTTTACAGTGTACAATTACGAGCAAATAATAGAGTAATATTTGAATCCGTCTTTTCTGGCAATTTCCATTCGTCTGCAAGGGCGCAATAATAAAAGCGCGATACTTAGCATACGCCGTTACCTTATACAATGCCTTGTAACAATCGCACAAAAATATTTGAAGCATTTATTCACAAGTTAATTTTAAACCTACTACTTGTACAAAGCTCTTGCAATTCCTTGTTTAGAATATTTTTCCTTTACACACATCGCAATTCCACCGATGTACGGAAAGTGTCCGGCATATGTTTTGATGCGCTTTTTAAATTGCGAGTAGTTTTATTCACATTTTCAAAGAAGAGTTTACCCTTTTTAATATAAGGATTTGATATTTTAGTTAATATCTGTTTGTAAATTGAACACATTACGACCAAACCAATAGATGCCGCGAATGTAATAAGATTTCCAACTTCTGTCATTTCGTCAAAATTGTTTTTTAAAACAAAATTAAATATCATGTTCGAATAAACACAAATTGAAAAGATATCACAAAATCAAGACAGCTTATGACAAGCAACATATTGACAATTGGGAAAACGTCATTCAGGCTTTGGGAAAAAACGTCATTATGTAATTTAGTTCACTGGAATCGCAGCTAGGGCAATAAAGGAGTCTGGAACTAGGCTACTTTTTCTAGTAGACACTTCTAACTGTCTGTGTTAGAGTCTAAAACGTCACGAACGGACGATAGGGATTTCCCCAGGTCATGCATACCTTCTTGAACTTCGTTATTACCGCCATCGCGCTGTAACGTTCGCACGTTCTTTTAATAGTTAATTCGCAGCAATTCAGTCACGTGTTAAACTCTTGTTAAACGCGCTTGAAACAAATTATACTTAAGCCGCCTGGCATTGCAATGGTGTCTTTCAATTAATACACAAGTCTGCCACGGAGTCGAACTTAGTAACCTATACAGCAAGAACACGCAAGCAGACTTTAGCACAGCAATCAGCGACAGGGAATTCATTAGTACGCTGCAAACTCTAATATTAAGTTTGCAAATGCAAATAACCCCACCTGCTGGCAAGTTTTATACTAAAGGCTATGGGCCAACCTGACCCAACGCTCTACCAACTGAGCTACGCGATTTCAGAGATTTGAAGGTAGTTTATAATGGTCAAGATACACTGGTGAGTCAGCACACAACTTTCCTAACGATCTTCACATCTCTACCACTAATCAAACCACGCAGAAATGTATCGCGATGTCATATGTGAAGGTTGCATTTGCAGATGAGGTTGCCAAGTACGGGTTTTCGTAGTAGAGCGATTGTAACGTTTTATGCTATGACGTAGTGTTCACAATTACGTAATTTTCCATGGAGAGTGACTTGCAGTTTTGTACCGCCCAGATAAATACCATTTTCTGAAACGACACAGGAGATCGCTCGTAACATGTAATTATGTATCGCGGTTCTCACGCAAGCCGCATAACTGGTTATTATGAATTGTCTTTAAATCTCTGGTTTCTGTAGCCCGAATTCATTCCACATTGTGGAGTCGCCTACTCTGCGCTGGGCTTTTGCCTGGTGTAGTTTCAACATTCCATTCTACATTGTTGGATCGCCTTTTGCGTTTCGTCCATTGGTGAAACATTCTTCCAAGATGAACGATCTACATTTTTGGTCGACCCCGACTGCGAAGTTTCCCGAACGTAAAGCTTCAACGAAGAGTGAAGGATATTCTTCCAAGACGAACGACAAATCTTGACCGTGAGTACCAAACCAGTTGTACTTTTGGTCGTCATTCTTCCATCATCTAATTGCCACGAGGATTCTTTTATAATCTTTCATCAAAATTGCCATCTGGTTGAATATTTATCAGGCCATATTCAAGCCATAGTCTCGGCGTTCATTTCGCTGTTTTCTTGGATTGCGCACAGTTGCAAATTGACGCGCAACTTTCTCAAATCTTGCTGAGATTTTCAAGGTTCCTCGTTTTCCATTGCTGGACGTTGCTGCTACCATTTCTCTTGGATTCATCGACGGTTCTTCCCAATTTCCATTCACGAGTGCTTTCCTGAGGATTCGTCAACTCCAGCCCTGCGCTTTAATCGAGCTTAGAGGAGATTCAATTCGCGTACGCACGGATTTCATCGTTTCCCATATGCAACGTTGGATATTTTCCGTGATTGTTCGTTTCCCCCTGCACAATTTCCGTCTCGTTATTTTGGCCTGGGCGGCCGGCGGGTGTTGGCTTGTCTCTGCGGGAAATCGCACCGTATATTCCGGCGGACCATCACGCTGTGTTGGAACCGATGCCTACCGGCAAGAATGCAACACGACAAAGTCTGTTGTGCGAGGGAAGGTGGATTTCATTTCAAGAACTTCACAATCAAACCTATGGAATGCTGTTGGACTATACAATTTCGCTATTCAACAGTCATGGATTGCCATTGCAAACATCAAGGATATTTCAAGAAATCTTGGCTACAAACGTCGGAACGTTATCGAAAATTACCCGGTAATGTGCCTACTACTTTTGTTTCTACTCTTTTAAGCCATGCCTAGCCCTTAGTGGTTACGTAATACTAATCCCCTTATGTTCACTTTCTGTAAAAGGGTTTTTAAACTTTGATAAGTCTTATTGTCACCGAAACGTTAGTTAATATTATTCCTTGCGTAATTGACGTCTGTTAAATGTGAAATGTGGATTCAACCCTTAACGAGTCTGCATGACAAGTCAGAAGGGGCCTGATACCTTTATACTACATGGCGCATAATTAAGCAAGGTCGCCCTTTTATATATTGCCTCCTCAGCACTCTTTATTATGTCTGAAGCCCCAATAGGAAAAATCCTTGCTCTAGTTTTGTTTTGGTTTGATGAAGCACATAACTGCTGATTGACATATGTTAGGCCATTTTTTTGTGACATGTACTTTGACAAAGCTAAAATACCATTTTTTCTTTTCCTTTTCTCTTTTCTCTCTTATATCGTTGTTCTTTGCCTATTCTGTAAAACACTTTTTGGGATGAGACGAGTGTAACGTTTTATGCTATGACGTAGTGTTCACAATTACGTAATTTTCCATGGAGAGTGACTTGCAGTTTTGTACCGCCCAGATAAATACCATTTTCTGAAACGACACAGGAGATCGCTCGTAACATGTAATTATGTATCGCGGTTCTCACGCAAGCCGCATAACTGGTTAATATGAATTGTCTTTAAATCTCTGGTTTCTGTGGCCCGAATTCATTCCACATTGTGGAGTCGCCTACTCTGCGCTGGGCTTTTGCCTAGTGTAGTTTCAACATTCCATTCTACATTGTTGGTACGCCTTGGCGTAGAATCACGTTTGTTTATTCTACTCTGGGGTTGAGTTGTATTCTGAACCTATATCTATCGTCTTGATGAATAAAACATACTAACACAAGTTTGGTTAGTTACGAAGAGGAGTCAGGAGTCAGGGAAACGCATCTCGCAGTTGAACACGCAATTCAAACAAACAAACAATACACATCTCTACACGATCCTGTCTAGTTCCTGCGTTAGTAATTCGTACAACCATGTACATGCATTCATTTTTATTTTACAGACAGTGATATCTACATGTTATAGGAATATCGTTTTTCTGGCATTGTTTTATCCAAGTTGCCACACAGTTGGAATGTCCCCCGAAGCTACAGCCTTGACAATATGTGTAGAGTCCGCGCACTTGAAGTTGACAGTAGAAACACGTGACTGGTTTGTTTTTGTGTTCCGCATCAATGCGTCTGTCACATGACCAGGGGTTACTCTGGGGCATTCGTCGTTGGCAGACTTGGCAGCCCAGGGTGAAAGTTGAAGAGGATGAGAGAGATTGGATTGCAGGAACTCGGCTCAGTTTTACAACCTGAATGAAAATTGTAAAGCTAGCACAGTGCCACTCAACAGTTGCACTGATGAGACCTGACAGGCCGAAACAGTGCGTGTACACACTCTGTCTGCAGCTTTGAATGAAAATTATTTTAATTGATAAATGTGAAAGAGTTGAATCTGTTGATGTTCTTGTGCAAGTTTCAAACTAAAAGTAATTGTACTTATATTGGCATAACATCTGTATACAACTTACACAATTCATATTATTGGCTCCACTTTGCTTATCATAGAGTAGTTATTTCACCTGAGCATGTTGTATCCATAACCTGTTCTTTGCCAACAAATCAAGATAGGAGTTTTGCCAATGATCAACTGTTTCAACATCAATAGGAAGGTTATATGTGGATGGATAGGATGACATTGCAAGCAACATACACACTGGACTTTGCACATCATTCATTTCAGCAAAAAATCTGCAAATACATTGAATACAACACATGTAGCAAACTGAAAACTGTTAGAGTTTTGTGAAAAAATAGAAAAAGAAATTCAACTTCACAACTAATTTTGAGTGAATAAACATTATTGAAGGTTATGTGGGTTGTGGATGGCAACATTAGAGAGAAGAACATTCTTGTAAAGACTTTTTACCTACGTACAAGCAGTTGGCAGATTATTTTATCTCATTGTCTGGTAAGTGTTAGTTCTGTTGTTTCAAAAATATGCTGTTGATAAATTGTTGTATTTCTTTGTCAATTTCAAAAATACGATGTTTTGCCGGAATGCTTTGAACTGCACAAACTTACTCTAATTGCTGACAGGCAATCTCTTCTTTGATTGAATCGAGTGGAGCCGGCCAGAGAGTGGGACACACACTGATGACTCCATCTGAGATGTTAAGCTCCTCATCAGCAGGAGATGTTGAGGAAGAAGAATTCATCTCCTTGGTAACGACCTTCTCATGCCACCTCCCACCGTGAGCAGTCAGGATTCGTTTTTCAGATTCATTTTCAATATTCATTCCAGAAGGTGCATCTATTCGACCAAATTTTGATATTGCATCCAGTTCTATGTCCTGAAAAAGACAGGAGATTGTTTCTTACATCTTTCATTACTTAGGGTGTGTACTGTGGTGCAACCTTAAAACTGTGTTCACAGCAACCATATGTTTAGCAACACAAAACACTGTGGCCTATCTATCTATATATATTGATCACACCTCTCTCTGTTGGAACGCTTCAGTTGGAACAAGATATTCGTGCTCAGACAAAAACTCAGCTTCCGATGTTATTCCACCATAACCAAACCTAAATCATTAAACTAGATTACAGATTATAATTTCCACTACATGTTTTAATTTTGGACATCTTGGTGTTTAATTGTAGATAACACCGTGAATTTTGTTGCGGATGCAGCAACAGGAAAGCATGATAATATATTCTTTTACTAGTTTATGCACAATTGTGTTGCAACAAACTTAGCATGATTTTATATTTGAGAATAATATCTCTAAACTACCCAGGGTCATCATCTGTCATGTAGAGATCAGGTTCTGATTGTCGTCCTCGAGCGATATCAGTGAGATAATCTTCTACCTCAAGTCTTCCATCATCAGAACGTTGATCAGCTTCCCCACCATGGTTTGCTGAACCATTCAATGCATGTGAACCATGCAGTTCATCCTACAGCAAACACAAATCAGTTATTGTGTGTAGAAGCAATCTTGGTAAAATTCATGTCCAACAATTAGTGATGTGATTAGTAAATCAAAACTGGATCAAAAAACCAAAGGCCCCTGGCAGGCTGTCGATCGCACACCGTATCAATAATAATGTATTAAAATCCCAAAACAGCGATCTTTAGACAGCTCAGATCGATTTATTTAGAGAAAAATATATTTCGCCTAAAACGGCATCATCAGTTTCTCCATTAACCAAAACTTATTCAAATAGAATCATTTTGTTTTTTAAACATCAAACCATGGTCACAAGAATCCTTCGATTCCATCCCCATAAAAAAACATGGCATAATTATATCTATTCCTACAACTTTCTGCATACCAGGCATTTTGCAACTACTTATAAGGTGAAGATCTGCAACAATTGTTTATTCAGTAGCAGATATTACGTCACTAAAACCACCTTACCTTTTTCACAGTGAGTGAGTGCCTTTTGTTTTTTGCCTCTGCTTTTTCTAACTTTTCTGAAACTTCAGGTTGTGATTTGTTCAAATGAATCTCTTTGTTGAAAAAAACTCCAAGCAATTTCCACGTCCGAGCAACATTACAGAATCCACCTTTCAAAGCAACATCAGAGTTGTGCGAGCAAAGCTCTTCGAATGTCATTTTTGTCCCACTTCCATCTAAAACATAGTTTTTCGCAACAAACCTAAATTGGTCAAGAGTTAATTGCTCTACAACAGAGTCTGTCATAGTTGGATAATCATCAAAGTCAGAACTTGGTTTTAAATCAGACTTGGTGCTTGAAAATATTCTGAACTTTGATCTGGAATTAAGAAAGTTGTTTTGTCTTTGAAATGCAACTGGTGAAGAAGGACTGGAAATACTCAAACCGTCCAAATCAATCACGTCTTTTGATCCAGTCTTCCATCCAAATATTGTTGGTAGTTTTGAAGCAGAACCAGTGGGACTCTGTGCCCTGGGTGTTGATGCTGTGGCTTGACTTGCGAGGGCGATATGACCACATGAGCTGATGGCAAGTCCACTACTCATGGCCTGCTTAGCTGGACAAGAAGCGTCAAGTAATGAATGCATCATGAGACGGCCATCTTTCGAACAAGACAAAATAAAATTTGGATCAGACTTTTTCCAAACTATTCCAGAGGGGCTGTCTGTGTGATCCTTAAAATATGTTTAGTTCATTGTTTAAACAGAAAAATAATCAAAAAACAAATGGTTGTTTGATACAACTACAATTATAATTCATACCTGGAAATGAGCAAATGGGACATATTTCCTATGCAGATGCCAAATGTTCACGCTGAATTCAAGCATCATAGATATAGTAGCAAGTTGCTCTGGATGGTGGGATCTCCATTTAACCGAAGCTACGGACGACATAGTTGGAACATTGTTTATTTCTTTCTCCCTGTTGTGTTCAATCGACCAAACCTGGAATGTGACAATTGGAAACATTGGAAAACAATATTTAACATGGACAATGATTAGATCCATTACCAGCAATGACATGAAAACCACCTTTCACACGCCCTCCAGTGCAAAAACAGAGTGAAAAAATTATTCGTGTTATTACAATCACTCACCTTAACCATGTTATCACGCCCTCCAGTGGCAAGAGTCATTTATGATCTGGATCAGGGTGCCAGTCAAGAGTATACACAGATCCCTTGTGTGCGATAAACTGGTGAACGTAACCTGTAGGTCGCCTGTAATCCCATATCTAGTAACAACAACAACCAAAATTAACATGAAAACTTTTGGTGCAATATTTTAATTTGTTCTCACTAAAATGCTGAGTTTGCATTTATACTGGGAACATTTTTAGTATCACAAGCACTGGTTTACTGTTTCACTGGAAGGACATAACAACTATTTCAAAAAAACCTAGATTTTGAAATGGTTTCATATGTTACAATATGACAGTGAGGGGATTTTCACAACATGACAGCATTAAATATCCAGATTCAGTTTAAAATTGGCTGCAGGTATTTTTAAATAAGTTAGCACACCCCTAAAACTTACTTGTACATAACCATTATCGAAGCTAGCAGCAAAAATAAAATATTCATGAGGATTGAACTGAACACTTCTCACGCCATCAGCTTTGCTTTGAAACGTGTAGGTACTTTCCCTTCTCCTCAAATCAAACAGCTTCATCGTTCCGTCCTTAAAAAACAAATGATACAATATGGCTTCTAAGCTTCTTATTTGAATAAACACATAAAATTTATTTTTATAAACTTTACACTCTGCTTTGACTTGTAGGCTATGCAGCCAAAAGCAAAATATCACTTGTGATGCATATATTTTCTTACAGAAAAATGTACATGCTCTGCTCCTGTAAGAAGTGTTACAAGTTATGTTGAGCACGAAAATAAACTTTAACGAACAAGATTTGCTGATTGCGAAAAAGGCTTGTGTCATATGACAATGCAAATTTAAACAAACTTGTCTAACGGTCTTGACAGGTCCCATCTACATAAGAAACACATTTTTATTTAAAAACCACCCATATATAAAACACCTGTGATCCACTTAGCAAAAGATTTCCTTCAGAGTTGTGAAACGAAACTTTTGTGACCGTGCGACGATGTTCAGACAATATAGCGAGCTTCTTTTCACGACCAGGAGTGTTTAAATCCCAAGCTACAACCGCTCCATTAGTAGCAGCAGTTGCAATCAAATTTTCATCCACGGGACTCCAACCCACGTCAGAACAACTCATGTTCAAACCCTGAAATGAAAAAACAAAACATTTTAATTAATTGTGTATGTGTAAACTAATTATGCTGATGAACAGCAATTGTAATCTTAAAAAATTAGGGTAAGCATGCAGCCACAGGTAAAAGCTAATTTGATTTCAATAACTTATGATGTATTATTTTGTTGGGTGGTAACTGGCTTTGGCCAGTCATGAGCAAAGAAAAATACCAATATCCCTCCCTTAAAAATACAACAGCAATTGCAAAAACATACACTCATAACATGAAACGAAACACAATCAGCACTATCAAACTTAGTGGCACACATTAATTCCATCGGAGCACACCTGTTTTCTTCCAACATGAAGATTAAGGTGCTCGCTGAAACCATTAACCTCATCAACATGATAAATTTTCAACAGAGACCGTCCAGCGATGACCACTTTACTGTTGTCTTTACTGAGGCAAAGTGCATTCACTGCTGTTCCAACATCTATTGAAACAGCTTTGTTTCTCTTCATAATTTCAAGTTTTCCGATGAAATATGCGGTGTTTTATATTTAATATCACTTCCACAACACATAAGCACTTTGGTTTACAGAAGACAAGGTCATGAAATTTATTGTATATTTAAAGAACAACACACTGGCTCTGTTTGCCTTTGCAAATTTTTGATAAAATTACACAATAACAACAATTATTCCAATCCGACTCAGAAAAACCATTTAAGCGCAGATGCAAAGGTGATTTTTCACATATAAGGAAACCTGCTTACGGTTAACTAAATAAGTACTGTAGCAGTAAGTTCTTAAACAAACTAATTCCCGAGAAAATGTAAACAAAACAAATTCGTCTCTTGCACGCTTCAGTGATTTTCCAACACGAACAGCGATTTTATCCTCGCAACCAGAACATTAACTTTTCTGATGCTGATTGCTGACTTGCAATAATCACCTAATTTTTTGAATACACAAAGTAGGCAGATTGAATCAAGTTGATATACATTTTGCACGAACGAGCAATATTCTATATTACAAATATTCGGTTGAAAGCCAACAATTTATTGTAGTAAAGCTACTCGATTTCTACAAAAATTTAAGTTAAATATGCATATGTCTAACTTTGTCAAACATTCTTTACTAAGTACACACGATGCAATTATGAGTAAAAAAATGTTACATCAGTGGAAGAATCTGGGATGTTCACAGTTTTATAAATCTCACAAAACGTGTCACTTCAAAAGGGAATGTAAGAACATAAAAAAACAGCATCGTATCTTTCACATAATACAGGAAGCATACAAATTTTCACAGTGAAATATTTACAAACTACACGAACTTGTCGCGCAACTGCATACAATGTTTTGAACCTGACAAGAAAAACAGGAAACTGTTGTTCAAAAATAAGTAAAACTTGAGAACAGAAAAGTTTTATTTGTTTGTAGAAACTTTTCTGTTGGCTGGGGAAATCGAACGTGCTCTCATCGTCCGGTGAGCAGTTCTGAAAAAATCCACATTTCAGTGTTCCTGTATTTTAACGCACACCACGAGGCATTTCCTACCCGTTAACATGTAAGGTGTTTCCCCTCGTTTGCGCTGTTTGAGGTCTTGACGGCCCTGAATAAACAAAGGTTGATATTTTTATGATTGAAATAAACCCCAGAACTTTTGCTGCATGAAAGCTTGTGTCTGAGCTCAGTAGAATGTACGTTAACACAAATTGTAACGAACTTACTCCTCTTTTCTTTAACAATCGGCAAACCGATGGTCGCCTGTCGTTTAAACTCGGCTACAAACTCATCAGACACTTTTCACCCAAATTCCACGAAGATTCCATCTTCACCCAAATTCTCTGTAAGAGTGACGTAAAGGCCTTCAGTCGCTCTGCATGACGTCATCAACTCTCTGCTCGCCGTTCGGTTAAAAGATAAATATCCTGTAAATGTCATAATAAAGTTTAAACCACGTGGAAATAGATAAATGTCAATATAATAAATAAGGTAATAGGGAAACCAAGTGCATGTTTTCCCAAACAATCTCACGTTATTTTGTCACCCGACAACTCCATAGAAATCATATATAGACAGCTAACCTAATGCCTGGGCAGCAGTTTGTCGAATCAACTGATTCTCCGACTTCACTTTACCAAGAAGTTTCTCCACAGCGCCGCAAGTTACGATAGATTC
The DNA here is from genome assembly GCF_947561715.1 of Ascidia mentula. Classification (NCBI taxonomy): domain Eukaryota; kingdom Metazoa; phylum Chordata; class Ascidiacea; order Phlebobranchia; family Ascidiidae; genus Ascidia; species Ascidia mentula. Next base: position 21,007,397 of record NC_138570.1, on the reverse strand, counting down.
AGGAACGCCCGCCCTCGTGTGGGCGAGTGACGCAAGATAATCCGCTGTAATACGTCATCATTACGTCATCTTTCTTTCATGTGAAACTACAAATCACCCAAAAAGTCGAATATATATTTCAACACGTACCTGCCATTGCCACTACGTCATCGAGGAAGTTGACGAGCGTAATGACGCCTCTAGCGGAAGATTCGACAAGGGAAGTGTTTGTTATGATGCGAGCGAGAACAACCAGCTGTTAAATACACAACTGCTATAACTTAAAACCACTTCCTCCACGCTTTCGTCCCACATAAACCACAAGGTTTATATTATTGCATGAGGTTTTAATTCATCTCACAAAGCTTTCTCAGATACAAGATATTTCTTTCCAACTTTACCTGAAAAGCTGCGGTAGTTTAAAAAATCGGATCCTTGCACCGAAATAAATCCTCAAACGTTGTGAGGCTCAAACCACCCAAGCGTGAAATCCGTTGTTGTTGTTGGATTCGGTTGAATGAGAACATGGTTAGAGCGGATACTGCTTGTAATTTCAACGCCTTAGAAAGAACAAAACAACTGTTTGTAAAAATTACGTCCAATTCGTTCACACATAAACTATGCACACGCAATTAACTTTATCGCCAATTATTTGTACGTAAATTTCAATAGAAAGTAAATACCCTGGCTTAAAGCAAGCTTCGCAGATTCAACAGGAGTTGTGAGAAACAAGTAGTAGAGGTGGGGATTACCCACCCGGTACTATATATTGAGCATTCTTTATTACATCACAAAGGTTTTACAACAAACCCACCATACTGGGTGAGTTGCAGACTTGCAGAATAATTTCGAGACCGAATCCGTCCAATTCGTTCAGTCTGTCTTCGTTCTCCTGACAACCGCTAACAAGACACGATAAACAATGGAGAAGATCGACCTTTAGAACAAACATCTTTTGTTTAATCGCGACTCTATGACGTAATTTCTGGCATCGCGTCACCTGCATCTTCTCGTCACGTGACGTTTTCCACACTCTGTTGACCAGCAGCTTAATGGCGCCCTCTTCGGCAATTGTGAGTTGAGAGTTCTTGTTGTTTATAAGGGCTACACCTGGACCGATGTGAAAATAAAGTGAAATAATAATTAAGAAATTTATCAAAAACAAACTTTAGGAAATTCACTGATTTTACAAACACAAAATATTGCATTCTGAACGAAACCAATATTTTCTAATTGCTAAAAACCAACACCAGACGTTCAAGCTCCCTCTAACGCTTTAGAAAACAAAAAAGCCTCACGCGCAGACATTGTCGTTATGATAATACCTGAAATGCACGTTACAGAGGTAGGAAAAATTGTCACGCACCAATGCACATCTTGTTGATAGCATCCAGTGTTCCCATGACGACTTTCCGACTGGTTTTCTCCAACCTGAGCAACCGGATGAGCGGAGGGATAGTGTTGTCACGGGACAAACGCGCCTGACTCGATGAACTTTTCCAGCTCCATGCTGCCACCGCCTGGCAACCTACAAACGAGTCAACTCCATTCCAGCCATTGACATCATAAAATCGTTTTGCTAAAATACTTTAGCGACAACTTCCACTGATTGGGATCTTGTGTTTCCTGAAGTCATTTTGTTTTGCCGACATACACTGTTTTTGATTTTGAGGGTTTCCGAGTCAGACACACAACTTCTCTTCCGTTTATACGTGGTTTTCAAAAAAATACTGAACAGGTATTCAACTACGATTTCTACCCTGACAAAAGTGAAATATTAACCACGTGACTTAACACCTACTTGGAATCGCGCCAGCGCTCGCAATCTCAACTCTGACGTCATCCTGTTCCGACATGAGGCAAATAACAGAACAAGCGAGTGATCTTATGGGAGAAGTCGTCTCGTCTTCCAAATCCTTCCCTAAACCTTCAACGCAAATGTTCACTGAGTCCTCGACCACAAAGTTCGATGGTTTGGGATTTCTGGAGTTACAACTTGGACTCCAACCACAAACACACACTCAGTGCATCCGCGTAAAGATTTAACGAAGCTTATTGCGGGAATATAAACGTTGCAGCGACATCTAGCGGCAAACAACACACGTCTTTTAGTGAGTGCCAGTCAGGTTTAGTGGGTATTTCGACCATTAGGTTTTATCAGTGCAGCTTTTTTTAGTGACTTATTGTGAGGTTACAATAATGTTAGGGAATAATAAATAAATCAATAAATTGTCACATTTGTCACACACAGAGTTTCTGAGTTATTAAATATTACGCAATCAATGACGTCACTCACCAAACAAAGCTGGCCACACGTTTAAACTTTCCTCGTCATCACCATCTTTCCTCCCCTCCAAACTAATCAAATATTTGATGACGTCAGTGTGGTAACTGAGGGCTGCCCTTTGCACGGGACCGCCATCATTGACGTCACGCGATTGCACGGTGGCGCCAGACTTAATGTGAAATTTGAGGCAATCGAGTGCTCCACTTGAGGCAGCAACGAGCAGTGGTATAGCGTTGTCTCTGTTTCAACAATATTGGTGAAGGCGCTCGACGTTATATTAAGCACAAAAATCCTGATCGGGATTCATAGCAAGGAGAGCCCGGGTTCGAACCCCAGTGTGGTAAAAAATTAGCAGCTGTTTTTCATTAAATTCCCATTTTCGTGACGTACTTGTTTCATTGATGACGAAATTAGCAGTGGTTGGATACCGGGTTAGTTTAAATAAGTGCATATACACAGGGATGAGTCAGACCCGAATATCGTACGTGGAATGCGCTCCACTCAGATTGTAACAACGTCGCTGGGAATCACACACCTGTTTATATAATAATGTCGCTGTTTCTTTTGAGACCAATTAGAATTGATGACGCAACTCTAGCAATATATGATAAATGTGCGGCAAGTTGAAAGTAAAAATAAACTAGGTTGATATATACTGGTTAGTACAGTAATTATGGATGTGTGTTAGATCTGCGGACACAAGCACGCACTGTTTCAATCTATAAAGGTCTCATCAGTGCAGCTGGTGACTGTGACACTGGCTGGGGCAGCTTGGATACTGACAGGGACACATATTTTAACTTCATGGTGTCTGTGGTGTAAGTGTGCATGGTAGTCTACAAGCTAGCCCAGTGCCACAGTCACACCAAACTGCACTTATGAGACCTTATAGAATGAAATATTGTGTGCAAGTGTCTGCAGTTCTCATGGATTATTATGGCTCTTTACTGCTTGTAAGGAAGAAACACACGTTGTGCTTGTTTTGTAGTTTGACTGATTCTGTTTAAAGTCAGAATACTGCACTTCATTATAGATTTAAAGTATAAGCTGGTTTAGTGCCTTTTTACAACATGTTACCATGATAACATGTTCACAACACGACAGCATTAAATATCCAGATTCAGTCGAAAATTGGCTGCAGGTATTTTTATATAAGTTAGCACACCCCAAAAACTTACTTGTACATAACCATTATCGAAGCTAGCAGCAAAAATAAAATATTCATGAGGAGTGAACTGAACACTTCTCACGCCATCAGCTTTGCTTTGAAACGTGTAGGTACTTTCCCTTCTCCTCAAATCAAACAGCTTCATCGTTCCGTCCTTTAAAAAACAAATGATACAATATGGCTTCTAAGCTTGTTATTTGAATAAACACATAAAATATATTTTTATAAACTTTACACTCTGCTTTGACTTGTATGCAGCCAAAAGCAAAATACCACTTGTGATGCATATATTTTCTTGCAGAAAAATGTACATGCTCTGCTCCTGTAAGAAGTGTTACAAGTTACATTGAGCACGAAAATAAACTTCAACGAACAAGATTTGCTGATTGCGAAAAAGGCTTGTGTCACATAAAAATGCAAATTTAAACAAACTGGTCTAACGGTCTTGACAGGTCCCATCTACATAAGAAACTCATTTTTATTTAAAAACCATACATATATATAACACCTGTGATCCACTTAGCAAAAGAGTTCCATCAGAGTTGTGAAACTTTGGTGACCATGCGACGATGTTCAGACAATATAGCGAGCTTCTTCTCACGACCAGGAGTGTTTAAATCCCAAGCTACAACTGCTCCATTAGTTTTCATCAGCTAATTATGTGTTAGGACTAACATGTCGATGACCAGGAATGTTGATCATGTCAAATATTAGGTTCAGTGAATTATTTCAACTATATGATTTTATTGGGTGATGACTAGCAACATGTTACAATATAAACTTATTGATGTTTGTTGTTTAAACAAACAGTTGCCTGAATACTCAGGTTATAGGGTGAGAAATTCTTACCACAGACAAATCAAAGTTTGGGTCAACTTCTGACATTGTAAATGCAAGTTGAATTATAACCACAATTACTTTAATCATTATCACAGCTTTGTTTTGACCCCAAACTTATTGTACCTCATTTTTGCCTTCATTTTAACACATACCGCAGGTTCAAGTATTTTCCCATGGATCATCATGAGATCACAAACAAAAAAACAGAAATTTGTCTTGTTAGACTTACCAGACGCAGTGTTTCCACAAATTATTTGAGCAGTTGGTTGGGATTTGAGAACTGCAACTAAATCATTGAATGAAGTTGGTCGGATCCATGAAGTTCCACCATTAAATAATTCAAGCCTGGTTGCTTTTTGTTGCACCAACTTTCGTTTGTTGCATTTTTAATGACAAAAATCCTTTTCAAGATCCTGAGAAACAAAAACTGTTAAACATTTCTTGAGATACAATGTTGTTTACTTAAAGTATTTGTTGGTCACAGAAAAGGAATCAGGAAGTTTGTACAACTTAATGCATGTTGTACCTCAATGTCTGAAAATTTTTTCAGCAGTTTTGGGTCAGCATCTGTTGCAAAATATTTCATTGCATCAAGTAAGGGACGATATCCTGTACAAAATGGAAACATTTGTCGTTGTATAATAAGCACAGTTGAAAGGCCAGAAAAACATACTCTGAATAACCCACCACAAATTTTCTCTGTATTCTAATTTATAAGCGAACCTGTACATATTCATGACGAAGCCAGGAGTGCAATAACCACACTGTAAACCATCGAACTCAGCTACACGAGTTTGTATTGTATTGTAGCCATCTCTTCTTGACCCAAGTCCTTCCACAGTTGTTACTCTGCACCCGTCCACTGAAGCAAGCAGGCTGAGGCACTAAATACATTTGTCAATACATAAATTTTTTTTAAATATGCATTTTTATGTCAAACACAGTAAAATTAGTTCATGAATAGGAAGCATCTGCATATCAGTTATGATTAAACAACAAACCAAGACATAAAGTTTAACTTTCAACAATCACCGAGTTTACAGCTTCTATCTTTCCAGGAGTTTTCTCCATGGCAACCACGCAACATCCACATCCTCCCTCATAACACATCACTTTTGTACCAGTGAGTCCTGGTTGTGATCAGAGCCATGAGTTCAGGCTCATCATTGTATCCACATCATCAACTGAAGTAAACAAATAGGTTTACAACAACTAATAATTTCTATTTCTATCTTTAACAAGGACGTCCACATTTTTGTGTTATCTGTTGCCAACAACTAAAATTAACTTAATAAAAATGCATTAAAAAGCTAAAAAAAAGAAACGCAGAAGTTTTTTTGCAAATAAGCTTCAACAAACCTGTATACAGTTGTCCATTTACATGGAATGATATTGAGGTACTTGTCATTGTACCAAGTATAACCACCTAAAGTGGATGCATAGAAAGTTTTGTCCCACGTATTTAAGAATTAGCTACAAAATTTTGTTGACAAAAAATGCACCATCGGTTTTGTATTAAAATTAATAACCTTTTACAACGGGGTTGAGAGATAAAATATATAAAAAAATTCACAAATGGTTGACAAACCACAGCAAATCAATACATGGATCCCAGAGTGGAAAGTTTGTTTTTTGCTCAGAGGATTTTGTTTCGGCGATCGTTAATTTCGCAGACGTTTTTTTCATATGTTAATGCATTAGTTCATTAATATTTTGCGGATTATCGGTAAATTTTCACAAAATTATTTGACATTTTTTCCTAAAACATGATAATGATAAATCTTGATAATATAAATTTAAAATTAACGTGAAAACAAAACTTTTGTAAATCAGAAGAAATACACAAAAGCTTTCACAGCATTGGAATTAAACCTCGCTGGTAAACTCTCTGCGACGCTTAGCTTAAAAGTCATCATTCATTTGTTTTTCTGAGTTTCCATTTTTTCCTAAAAACGTGACTTTGCACTGGACCGATAGGGGATTTCCCAATTCGCAAAAATAGTGACGTCAGCTATTTTTAATGATCAGAAATGGTTGGTCTTGAGGGGCCTCTTAACTGACGCCATAAAAAATTATGGATTTTTTGTAATGCCATAATTTTATCTGTTTCTTTCCATAACAATACATTTTCCAAACAGAAATAGAAACAAAATTTGTGTCCGAAGAGAACCTCCCCTTACGCGAAACCCTGTGTAGGTTTCAAGTTACGCATCAACTTCTATGTAACGGTTACGACCCACTGAAACTAAACACACCCTGTCTCCTCGCAACCAGCATTCAGTTGCTAAGTGTGTAGTAGTTTGCTGATTCACTGAAGGTTTGCAAGGGTTAATATTTGTCACTAAGTTTGTTCTAGCTGACTTTGCGAGCAATCAGTTAAGAAACCGTGAAACTCTGGCTTATTGTGAAGTGGACAGGGGTCTACTTTCATATTGAACTGAGGAAACGTTATGTGGAAACGGTTTGAGTTATAGTAGAAGTTAAAAAGAAACATTGGATTTTATGATTATGATGATACATGCGATCAATCAACTCACCAACGTTGGAATTTAAGGATGTAATTTAATGGTTCTCAAACTGTTCGTCGCGTCACCTCGGTGCGTTGTTTCGAATATCCAAGGGCGTCGGGTAACTTAAAACCCGGCCTTTTACAATAATCAGTGCGTCACACGTACTGTGAATATCTGCATATGCGTCGCACTGCAATATGTTCATTTACTTGTTGCCACACCGGGATTCGAACCCGCGAGATCCTGTGGACGAATCCCGATCGCTCTTTTGTTTGTATGACTCGGGTGCTTTAACCGATGTAGAAGTTTTATGTCATTCGATGTGCTCTCCAGCGACACCTATCGCATCAGCCACATATATACAAAGTAATTTCCTTCAATGACGTAACAGCGGTCGGTTTCGCTTTGCAATCAATTGTTTTGATCGCGTAGCGTTAAAATGAGTTGAAAGCGAGAAGTTGGTAAATGATATGTGACGTCAAGTAGCAAATGTGGAGACTCATAGTTTTATGTACGGTTGTGAATGCGTACAAAGCTGTTGTATTTGAACAAGAATTTGTATGTCAAATTTTATTTGTTACTCACGGAAAAGAAGATAACATTTATGATTAAATCGATAGCAAACAAAACAAGATCTTGGTTTATTTACTTGCGATAAAGTGCACAGCAGTAGTTTAGCGTTGATTAAATTATTCCGGCAATTACTAAGTTATTTATTCCAACATTTAATTTAGTTGATTAGCTAATTAAAAAGCATTGATTTGTTTATCAAATGTAGTATCACCCCATATTGTGCATTGTTGGAATGTGGCTGCACCGTATATGCAGAGAAACTTATACGCAGCAAAATGATGTAATATATAATATGCCCTGACGTGGCGTGATAACTTATCATATACCGTTATCATGTTTATACTTACTGGCACGTTTATGTAGGCATAACTTTAAACTGAAACTTTTAATGTTTTGTGGTAGGTCATTCCACACTGTAACGCAAGAATATTGCAATGTCCGTTGGGCGCGTTTGGTCCGGACACGGGGTAAGAAGAGGTTATTTGCTGTGCAATGTCTTGTGCCGTGGCCATGTACCTCAATTGCAAGAGCAAAGTAATTGTCAAATACTTCCGGTAGGCGTTTATTTTTGAAAAGGTAAACAAATTTTGCAAGAAAAAGTAAACATTTTACAGAAACTTATACGCAGCAAAATGATGTAACCCATAGTATATCCTGGCGTTGAAATGGTGATAACTTATCATATACCGTTATCATGTTAATACATAGGCTACTGGCACGTTTATGTAGGCATAACTTTTTTGCTTCAACGTACTGAACAATGTTTGGCGATCTTGATGATGACGTAGATCAAGTATGGAATGAGTGGATCGCAAAATACAGTACGTTTATTCCTGGTTCCACCAAATTGCTTTAATAAGTTTCATTCTTAATTTACATCGATTTAACATTTACAGTTATGTTGCAGTTATTTCGATGGTTTGCAGATAAACAATATTTAAACGAGGACGAACTTCGTGAAAGAAAAAGTATTTGGGAAAGAAGTTTAGCTGAAGTGAAAGAAGACAATGAAGATTTCAAGACTGGAAAGTTCACATACAGGATTTCACTGACACAGTTCAGCGATCGGGTAAAAAACAACACATGTCCAAATCAACGCAGTAATGTTTCATACAATGGTGGCTGACACAGCTAGACTGCAATACCTGGGCTGCGAAACCTGTTAACCTAATGATTTCCAACTAAGTTTTGAGTAAACGTTTGTTTAAATACATTTCAACACAGAAAAACGATGAACTCCCATGGATGGACGATCGGAATGTGGCAGAATGTTACAGACCGCCCTTGTTATTCGGAGCATCGAATCTGGGTGAAGAATGTCAAGAAACTGACCCAGATGTTGACATTGAGGAACTTAACCCTAAAAGTATTGACTGGAGGGTCAAGGGTTGTGTAACACCCGTGCAAGACCAAGGAACTGAGTTACCCGCTTGCTGGATATTCAGTGCAGTAAGCGTTCGTTACAAATGCCTAACTAGTATAGCTACTGTGATTTGAATATGCAGGTAGCAGCCGTTGAATCCCATCACAAGATTAACAACGGAGAATTGGTCAAACTTTCTGAACACCAATTAGTTGATTGTGACGAAAAGGGTGGAGGAACAGGAGATCTGGAATGGGCGTTTGATTACATTCGAAGGAATGGACTCGTTTTTTAACATGAATATCCGTTCATTGGCAAGGTTGATTTAACGAAAATCCATTTTTAATGTTAAACAACAATTGGATCTTTAGTGTGCTTTTTACCTCATAACATACTTCCCATAGACGTCCATTACTAAAGTACCTTGTAGATTGCCAGAGTTATAACGTAACCACCACTAAACTACTGGTTTCTGCAAATGAGAGTTTAATTGGATCCTCCGGGTACTAGCTAGTTTCGAGAAACCAAACATAAAAATCAGCAAACATTTCCGCTCGCGCAACGCTTTTTAGATAGAACAATAATAATCTAAATTTACGACAAGGTCTTCAGCATTTATATTCGACAACTTAACATAATACATCATGATTTGGCGAAAATATGTGTACGACAATTAGTGCTGTTACATTGGACATTTTTCCTTGTTGCTATAGTCTTTAAACTTCTTACAAATAATTTAAAATTACTCAAATTTCCAATATTTGCTCAGTTGGGGAGTTGGTGAAAATGATTCAGGTTTCAAGACCGAGACAACAATTGTTTTGTTTCTGGACAAGCAATTTATCCTTTTCGCGTGGGTTGCTACACACCAGAAGAAAGCCAGACCACAGTTAAATAATGTCAATGAATTCAGAAGACTAAAAACGTAGCGGACTCTTATATAAAATAGTTATTTTGACTAAAATAGTAAAATAGTTGTGTCCGATTAGTCCGACCACACTTTGTGAAATGCTTGTTACGTAACTACGTAACCTAGCAACCAAAATAACAAAAACCTTGGTTACACACAAAAAAATAAATAATAGATATAGTTTCCCTTGGCATATTGTTTACACGTAATATTGTTGTCATTTAATTTTCTGGTCATTGTTTGTTGGTCGTTTCCATGGCGCCAGTTTTCCTGTGTAAAGTTTAACCCGGTTTTCCAGTAACTGAATGTCTTCTGTTAAATGCTTGCTGTGAACAATACTTTTTTCAGAACCCCTACATCGTCACACCTCTCTCTAGTATATAAAGTGTGCTTTTATAAGTCTCAGCCTCTACCACTTAACCTAATAGTCTCCGCTTTATGTGTTAACTCTGTATGCTTACATACCGATAGTGTATTTGTTAATGCGTGTGTCTAATTATTTGACTAACTTTGTATCAATGTAGTTTTAATGAAGTAATAAAGATGTATTTAGTGTAATTCTCTGTGTTACATCTTGTTTGCCAGTAATTGCCGATTTCTATGAATGCGCATTTTTCTTTGCACTAATGTGTGTTGCAATATCATACGGTCTGTGACGCAATAATAAGAGACCAAGTTTTAAGTGACAACGCAACGTGGTTTTGTCCTTTTTGTGTCCGACAACTGTGCAGCACAGTGCTACGTCATTTTCATTCTTGCAAAAGGTTTTTGTGTTGCGAGCGGACATTTTCTGGTGAGTCTATTTGTACATATGTGTGAAACTACTCAAGAATCAAATAACCGAGATGTGTAAATTGTAATTTTGGCAAATTTAACTGCGATGACTCAGAAGTCAGTTCGCTGAACAGTATAGCTGCCCTTGTTGATGTGATTAAGTTTACGCACGGTGTTGACGCTGTCTTTGTACTCGCAGTGTCTCTCTTGCATTTGTACACACGTGAAGCGTGTGGTATTCAATCTTCTTTCGCCCAAAGTTATCGGTAAGCATTGTGTGTGTTACGTCATAGTGGCGCATTGTAGTTTATGTTGCCTGTTTCGTTTAGGTGTGATACAGCACTGCTTGGACCGTCTTTGTGGTCCAGAGTTTCCCGGTTCCCAAATAGTTGGTGAGCCTTATGCTGTAATTATCTACGTGAAGTGTATTTGTTTGACACATTGCCTTCTGTGTAGAAACCGTGTTCTAAGGGTCCACGTGTCCTATACGTGTCTTTCGTCTCCTCCCGACGTCTGTACCGTCTATACTTCGAATACATTCCATCTTGCGTACGAGTGCGTACTGCACATTCGATAACAAACATAACATCAACTGAGTGAGCGAGTTTGAGGCCCATTAAAACTGCGGGAATTCCGCCTCGTGTGACGTTCCGCGCCAAGAACCGGGGCGCGTTCAACGGACGTTACACTCTGCATCAGGTTTTCAATTAAAGTCATGCTAGGGAAGAACATAAGAACTCACGTGCGACTTTATGTCAAATGTACTGAACAAATAGGATTTCACAATTAAATGTTACTCAAGTTATATTAGATTTATGTATCGCAAAAATGGGAAACAAATTATAAAAAATAGTAACGATTGAAGAGTGCAATTCATCATAACGTAATTAAATAATTGGGTAAACTCAGTTTGATCAAATGTACACAAAACAAATATCAACACAACAAAAGGTCATGTTTAATATTTACATCGCAGTAATAAATGCTTAACTGATCGGAACCGGGGGCACCCTGTGGTTGTGGATTATTGATTTAAGCGTGTGACAAGTCACAAGGTTTGTGTTAAAAAAACTTCAAATTTCAACATTCTGCCCCAGGCTTGCACAACCCCAGGGTGCACATTTTCGTGGCGCGAGTCAGACAAAATGACGTAAGAATCTGCATTTTGTCTCGCGCCTTGAAATTTTTTTGCTGCATTCGGGCAACTTTGAAACGTAAATTCCAATGCGAACCGTTTGTGGCCTTGTAATTATCATGCTTTTTGTCTTTAGTTAAAATTGAAGAAAGATAATTGTTCATGCCTCAGCGGTTTGGTCTTTCGATAATTTCTACGAAGGAATGTCAACCGTGAAGTTGTCATAAAATACCTTGGTTATTCAGCCACAATTTACACTTCCGTCAGGATTTTTATATTATTTGTGGTACAATCTATCCGCGGTGGAGTTAGCATGGACGTGAGCCACAAGCAAAACGTTGCGCGTCATCTTCTCCACTGTGGTGTATGCAGATATCATAGACAATTTAAAACGTGAGTTACATCTCTGTGATGTTTGATCCCGAAATAAAAGTGAGAACATGCATACGATGAACAAATTCTCCTTAGTTTGTGATCAACGTTGTAATTATCTATATATAGCGTCCTGAAACCCGGTAGAAATAAACATTGCTGGGCTTGCACGCACGTTCAATCTCCTTACCGTGTTTACTGCAAACTGCTAGTAATTAACATTACTTGCACGCACGTTCAATCTCCTCACCGTGTTTACTGCAAACTGCTAGTAATTAACATTACTTGCACGCACGTTCAATCTCCTTACCGTGTTTACTGCAAACTTGTGTTCGCAGTATTATAATGACGTTATGCAGTACCTGGTACAAGGCTAATCTCAGGTTGTTTGGTGGGAGACGAGATTAGAAGATGAAGTAAGCGCTTGGCGCTGCGTGTCGCGTAGTAGAGTTTGCCGCAAAAACTTGAAATTCACAATTGCAAACGCGTTCTTGAAAAAACCTATTTATAAAATTCGGGATGGTTGAACCCAGAATAATAGTTGAATGTGTCTGATATTCTGAATGTAAACGAAGAATAGGAAACATTGCAAACGAATGTCGTTTTGCGAACACTTTTCAACCACATGTCTGTAAAAAATGTGTAACTTTAATAATGACAAATTTATTGCAAAAATAACCTTGATACAAAGAATTCTGTTTAATCTTACCCTCCTGGTATTAAATGCTTAACTCAAGGTATTGACCTGAATGTGGAGTTGTTCTGTCATTAAAAATTACCTGTTTGTGTTACTTTTGTTGGTTGTGCTGCAAGCGACGATTTAAAATAAAATTTCTCTTGCAAGTAAAACGTTTGCGCATCACCTCTGTTGCGATGTCTGCTCATATCATAGAAAACATGAAACATTAAATATTCTGTGCATGGATGCGCGTTGAAATTACCTCATGTTTATTCACATATTCATGATGTCATGCAGTACCTGGTACAAGATTAGTGCTTGGCGGTGCGTGTCCCGACTGCTGAAAGTAGCAACAACTTCGCCTCATGTGGTTTGGAAGTTACCTGCTGCGTGTTTAGTGGTAATGCAGTTTTTCTATAAAGCCGGGAGTCTTGCAGCTGTTTGTCCGCATTCAGTTGCCTGGGACAGGAAGGTGTCGAGGGACAGGTAAAGAAAAGTGTTAAGAAATAATACGAGATCTAACTAACTTGGATGCAAATTACTTGGGTCGTATTACAAGAAATTGTCGATTAACATTGGTAGCTCACCTTGGCATCAGTTTCCTAACATTTAACTATGAAGTTAGTCGTAACTGCTTGAGGTAACAACGTTGCTTATCCTCGACAACACGAAGTGTGTACGTCTAAAGTACAACAGGTTATCTTACATTAGAGATAATACAAGCCAGAGAATATGTGAAAAATGAATGCAGGAACCAACCTGTGCAGGTCGCGGTGACCGGTGGATCTGTCTTTACAAATCAATATATTATATTCCTGTGACTCGGAGTAAAGCACGATCACCGCCTGTGTGTAATTTTTATTTTTTCTCATAAATAATAATTTCGCCTGTTGGCATCCTCAGTTTCTGTCTTATTCAAATTGAAATGTTTCCACTCCTTTTGGAGTCTCAGGAATATAACAGAGATAATGCAAGTTCACAATTGTTAATGCGAATACAAAACAAAGACGTGAGCAGAAGAATGTGATAAAAATAATGTAGTGTTGATATTAGTCACAAGAGCAAGTTTTGTAGCTGTTTCAAAACATGTTTGTGTGTAGTTCGGTGGAACGGTTAATGAAACACTTCTTTTCTAAAATAGGTCATGCTTTACCATTGCATCGACATTTTCACATGATTGTTTATATCGTTGTCATAGCACCGAAAGCGTGGGTGTGGCGCACCTAGTGGCCATAATTGAAAGTTAATTATTACGAAGTTTTACAATTGGTTTCCATTCTTTGTAACTTCATATGTGGAATTTATTGCAACAAGTTGATTTTTAAGAATCTCCCATCAATCATTTTGTCGAAGTTGAGTTGTTTTTGTTTAGAATAAGTTTCTGAGTAAATCTGAAAATATCAATCAAGCAAACAGCTCAAAGATGTTTAATATCAGATAAATATATTTCGCCTAAAGAGGCATCATCAGTTTCTGTGACTGCAGAGTGTATAAATCAGAAGCAACGTAACCATTTAAGTTAACACAAGGTTTATAACTTCTATTACAATAACTTCTATTCTCTTCAGTTGTCGATGTTAGGAAAAACATTTGAAATGGAAATTATTTTCCTCTTATGTTTGTTCCTGCAAGTTGCTGCAGGTATTTATATAAAGACATTATGTTAAAATCGTTATATGTTATTCACGAATATATTACACGCCATACTTGTGTAGATTTTATACACCCCATGTGCGCACCAGATCATTTTAGTGGACAGAGTACTACTTTCAACATCTTAACCTCTTGTCCATCGTTTGAGAGACGTTTATCCACTGGAAATGATGGGGGAATTGCTGCAATACATTTGAAGTGCGGCACACTCGGCAACAACATTTGTTCGGTGAAAATACTCGCTCTGTAGTTCTACTAAACCAACCTTAACTTTGAGTTGTGGGAGATCTTGTGCTTACGTGAACCAAACTTATTACAACAATTTTATGAATATTCCTGTTCGCAACTGCAAGATATAAAAATAATTAGAGTGACGATAAATTCTAACGTTATTTTTGCGGATCGAATATTCTACTTCAACATTTGTGGCATTTTTTAATTATCTGTATAATTTATTCAGGCGTCAGTGGTTGAATTCTTTTCTGATAATGATAATAAAACAACCTGAAAGCGAACCATAGAAATAACTGACTACTGCGTTTAGAGGGCAAATACCGGTATGTGGAACAGGGAAATTCCTATTTTTCATACTAGTTATTTGTATGTTTTGTTATATTGTAGGTTTTCGAAGGAAAATTCGGACCCGGTGATATGACAGGAGCCTTGTTAGGAGAGTTTACTGGTAATGGAAGTGCTACAGGAATTGTGAAATCGGATACAGGTATCATGTATTTATATTGTTGGTCGTTGGAAGGCCTTTCTTCTCCTCTTTTTCCCGCCGTTGCATTTATCGAAGGTAAGAAACGTAAAACCAAACAATGTAAGAAACAAGCAGGAAATGTATTTGAATATCATAAATCGATTAAAGTTAAGATGCATTGGCATTCTTTAGTTTTCGTTATCAAATGTTGAACATCGGTTTTGTGGACGCATATTAAACAGCGCTAAACGGTCAAGCTTCACTGAACCTTCACGGTTTTGATATAATAAGAAGTTTCCCAGACAAAAAAAAATTGTATTTTTTCTGAATTTTCGAAAGAATTGTTTAATGAATCACTCAACGACTTTAGCAATTTTTGGTGTTTGTCCTGATAAAGTTCGATTGCATAACGACCGAAATGTCGACCAAGCAAATAATTATTTGCCACAAGAGCTTATGTGGTTTTACAACATTATGCCTGGCAGCGTCAGAAACAAAATGTTTCTGGTGTTTATTTAAAAACAATTAAACACTTTGAGATTTAAACGTTTTATATTTTTTTTTGTGAAAACTAAAGTTCGAATTAGTTTGATGTGAAAATAATTCTAAAGCTGGTGATAAAAAATCGCGTTGAAGAAAGTTCGATTGAAACTTAAACTCTCGGTAAGGCATCGATGGATTCAGATGATGTAAAGATTGCAATAAATCTAACATGCTTGACATACAGTGAACACAAAAACTTTTGAAAAACAATTAGTTTTGTAACCGAGCTGGTGGAAAAACATCTGCGAAACAAATATCCACACAAAATGTGTTAAAATGATAAATATTTGGTTAACTTGGAATCTGAGCTGAACTGCATTGAAACCACTTTCATCTAAAGTCCGGGCTAGACTCGAAAACGTTTGACCTTCAGCATTCCAGGCATCCTCCGTCCTTTTTGCTAAGCTGATATAACTCTCCGGTCTGAACCTGTATAGTGGATTAAGCTACACTTATGCGTCAGCTCACAACGCGTCAGACTAGCTTCACATATGTGCAGTTGACCACCATCGTACAGCGCAGTTCATATCACAAACATATATTTTTACTACACCGGGATTCGAACCCAGGATATCCAAAGCACCACGATCAGATTTAAGCATACTTTTGTATTTGTGAATACATTTTTAACTAAGGTGGCAACAATTGTTTGATTTAGTCTCCAATACGACACCAACTTATTTGCCACCTTTAAACTTTTTCCGTCGAATATTAAAGATTCGGTCAAATACTGAAACTAAGTCGAAAAAAGTGGACTTGCTCTGATTCGGCCAACTTTCAGTGTAATTTAATTTCTCCAAACTCATGCAAGTACGTAAAATACGAAATGTTGTTTAGTTAACGAACAATCTTGTGATTCGGAGTTGAACGTGGACGATCTTCCAACAACTCTTATTCTTCCAATTTCGAGCTATGGATTCTTGTTACAATACATAGCTTGTAATTATACTGTGACAAGCCCAGTGCGATGTAATTTCACAATATCTGCTTCCTCTATTAGCAGTAGTGCGTTTGGCCGCTTTGGAGGCCCTGACGGACTCTATGTAAGCTGCATTCTGAAAATTTTGTTGACTGTCATTATAGAGACGTTGTTGTTATCTTTGATATAAAAACAAATTAAGTTCATTTGACCTACTGTACCTTGTTGTTGAATAGATTTTATCAGATGATCCTTCACATCCTGGGGTAATTGTTGGCGGGGATCAAATTATTAAACTTCAAGCCCGAAGAATTAATATTCAAATATTCGTAGAAGACTCTGACATTCCTCCTCCTTCAATCAGCATAAGCTCAGGTTTGTATTATATCAAGTTCGACAATAATGTGTGGCAGAATTAATGAAGTGGGTTGAACAATTTGAGCAACCGATCATATAAAGAGACTTAAACACAAACCGATTACATAATTTAAAAATGCGGACACTGTGTAGTGCACAATGCTTAGTGTGTGTGGATGACGTAGTTATTATGTGTCTGACTTATGGAATTTTCAAACAAATATTTTTCATACAAGTTTGTGTTTAATTAAACCCTGTTCTCACGGGGAGAGTTATGTGTCACCATAAGCACTTCCACTACATGGCTTTGCCTATGATATTACGCACTTCTTGTGTTTGCAAGCTTTTGCTTGACATTTCGATGCAAAGCTAACTATGTGATGGTCAGCTGCTTTCATTTTTAAAACTTCCAGTAATTAATGTAAACATAATAGTCAGAAAGATTAACTGAGAATATAAATTGAGACGAAATAAGGTTTATTGACCCAGAAATATTTTTGCACTAAAATCAAAGTAGTTTAAAACAGGAAAAGTGAAACTAGAATATTATTTTATATTCAGATTGCAAGATGTATAACGAAAAGGAATGCAACACAAATTCTATCAAGTTAAAGTAAGACTTAAAATTTCTAGAAATTGCTAGAGGAATAAATATTTTTTTCATGAATTTGTTACTTTGAATTCATCCAAACTAAACCAAAACAATGATATAATATTTCTTTGTTTTAGTTATAAGTTTTGTTGCTTAAATGAAATTTGTTTTGATAAAACTTCAGTTAATCTAAAATAATAAACAAGTTATGATGAGTAATCACAATCTCATTCAGATGTCGGTCATCCGAACTTTTCTAACTGATTATAAATATAAACGACATCTTACACATCTATTATTTTCTTGTATTGCTTTTTTATAGGTTATAAATTAGCGACACATTTTACAACATCAAGTTCACCAGTCTCATGGTTATTTAAACAACTTTTATTCCAGTGTCAGTTCCCATGGGTTAAGAGCATTGGAAGCAAGTGGAAAAGATATTTTGTATATTTCAAATCGTCCCATGACAAGTCTTGATTGTCTCCCTGGAAGTTGTAAAGCTGCAGCGAAAAATCCTGTTTTCCAATTTGAACTGGACGCGTGTTTTTCAACTCTGGAGGTATTTGTATTTAGTGAAGAAATATTATCCGATGTACATCTGAATTTATTGAATCTGGCAGTAACTAATCTGGTCCGCAATACAGTTAATAATAATGTGGTTATTACATACAATTTGTGGGGTTGTTCAGTAGCAGAAAACAAACTACTGTCGCCTCCCTTAGAGCGACCGAGGGGCACGACTGCGTCTCGGGCCTCGCACCCAACGGGGCTGACTGAGTCTCGATGGCAATTCGGCCTAGTAGGCAACTTCCCTTCTCTATCTCAAGGTTACTGTTGGAGTTAAATAACTCCTTTACACAAGTCTGTGCGTCTTCTAAGTAGTCTAACTCCCGACTAAACACATACATCCACCAAGCTTCAAACCAGTCCAAAGGTGTTCATAAATCCGTTTATTGTCGATAATCCAGTAAAGTAATACAGCACACAGCACAGAAGTTTCTTTGACTTTGTTTATGATTTCAGTTATATATATGGCTTTATGGCCTAAATGTCGTGGTTTATGACACAAGTGTAATGTCGCTGCCTCTGCAGGCTAGCATTTTTTCACATGCTACTGACGCCGCTTTGTTGGACATCACAACATGGGCATTCGTTGAACGCGTGATTACAATGACTTTGGTTTTAACTCCCGGCTTGGTTTTAACATAAATTAGCTGTAAGTTTTAGGGCCTTTTTTCTTTGTAAACATGTGTTGTGCAGCGACACTACTGATGCAACCTGAGTCAATAGATAAGTTTCGTGTAAGAGGTGATTTCCATTAACTTAACTTACTTTGCACGTTAATGACGTCATCGTCGTTAGAATTGTTGACCTATTTTCAAAGCGATAATATTTGACTCCACTCACAACTTAAAGACGTCACTCATGTTATGAAAAGTTAAAATGATAAGCAGCGTAATATGTGAGTGCACGTATGATAAGTTGCGATTTTCTTGATATTTGCTCTGAATTACTTTAAGTTTTGTAATTAAGTTTTGTAAACGAACTTAGCAATTAGGCATATTAATCTTGAATAAGACAAAGCATGTCATAAACCTTTAAAAAACATATAACAATTTTCATTATCGACCAACTGATCAGAGCATAATCTTCATTATTAATTATTCCAACAAAAATATACTTTACATGTTTTTTCGAAGAAATCCCAAGGCAACGTAAGCATCATGTACCAAGTTCGCAATTACAAATTTACCACTCAAGTTGTGAGACGGACATCTTACAATCCACACTTGGAAATATCGTGCTTTATTTCGGAAATATTAAACAGAGATATCAAAACTGCTTCTAGAGCAATGTCAACTAAACTGTACGCATTGTAATTTAATTCCTTTTTTAATTTGGTGACATTTATGCTTTTGTTGAAACTTAACAGGAAAGAAAGTTATCTGACTTCACATCGTAGTGTCGGGAATATTACGATCAGATTTGAGTTGTTTAGTGACGAGCAAATGAAAAATCCACTCAGATCAAATTCAATCGTCCAAGTTCCAAACTTCGTTTACGCTAAGGTTGATTCGGCCAGTGGAAGTGGAAAGTTTCACACATCTCTAAGGGTATGTTTGTTCAATAATAATTTGAAATAAATATGTATCAGTGCATTATTAAGGCTCTGCTGGTCATAAGTTAAGTCTTAGAAGTGTGGCCTGAAATACACATATATACGTTCACATACGGTAAAATTTTATGCTAAATAAATAAATTCATTGATGAATTCCTCGAAGTCAAGTTTGTGAATAAATTAACTTTTAATACAAAAACTTTGTTGACCATTCTACTCCTTTATTACTAAACTTACGTCATAAGTTATGTAGGTGGACTGGATTATTGGCTGGACCTAAATGCGCTCGTTGTTGTTGGCTGACAAAGCGTTGTTTATTTATGTATGGTTTCTATTAGATATATTAGGAATTTTTTTCATATGATTTGTGCAAGGATTCCATGTTTAGCCACTGTTTTAATGAAACTCTATTTGTCAGTTAAAATCGTGCTGGGTCAGCAACATGGGTTCTGATGAGGGAGGTTTGAAATATGAACTCATCACAGAAAGGTAAAAATGTCGCTGAAACAAAACCTTCCAAATACATTCCTGTCAATTATGTTCAAGTGAAAGTGATTTAAGAATGTCAGAAAACATAAGCATGAAACTTCACATATTTCCAACCTTACCCACTATTTCTCATTTAAATTCAGTGTTTTTTCTACTTCTATTTCATGCCACAATATTAACACAGGTCTATAGAAATTTGTTTTATTCTTGCTCAAAATGTTTGATGGCATCTTATTAGAGATTTGTTCGTGTTAAAATATAAAAAGTTTGCAGATAAAATCATATTATCGCAGTTGCAAAGTTGTCCACGAGATGGAGTCTGAAGATTCAATCGTAATTTTGAGAAACTACCAAAGCACTTTCGTATCTTTTAAGTTTCGCTCATTCGTGTGGAACAACGTGCCTGTGAACGAACAATCACTGTACGCTCACTGTTACGTGCAATTATGCGACAACACTTCTGATGGTTGTAAACAACCGGTAAGGTTTTGTATAGACAGTAAAATTGACTCTTTCTTCCTTGGCAGAATTACGTACATAGTAACATATTAGCTGTCCTACACAAGAACAAAACTGATTTTACGAAAAAATACTCACACAATTTTCAATCGAATAATCTTGATAAGCTTCTGGATTTATTTACAAATTTTCAGAGTTTTATTATGAAAAAGCAAAACATTTATTCATATGTGTTTCACAGGATTGCTCACAAAGACGTGAACGGCGATCAGTGGATGCGGATATAGAAGAGATTTTAACGGTTGGACCATTCTACGTTTCAGCTCCGGATTTGTGTGGAAAGGTGAGTAGATGCATTTAAGCTCTCGGTGTATAGCATAGAGCCGTACTTAGTTGTACATCACGTTATATACTAAACGAAAAACAGATTGAGTAATCTTCAAAAACACGTAAGCAGCTAAGTTAGCGAAAGGTCCAGTGTGTATTGGTGCGTTCGTATATTTAGTTTTACACATAAACTACTAACAGGGTTATCGATCTACAGTCTACCGGGGCAGTCATCAGTAATTCAGTTTGTTACTTTTTTTTTTGCTATTCTTTGGTTGTACAAATATTCCAGTCTGTTGTCTAGTCTGTATCATAAATATCTTTTATTGTAGGAAAATGGTGGATGTTCAGATTTCTGTAACGAAGAACTTGGAGTTGTTCAATGTTCTTGTTTTAAAGGCCGCTATCTCGGGAATGACGAAAAAACTTGCATTGGTGAGAACTTGGCAACAAAAACACTTTCTTTAAAGTTTGAATTATTCCCACGCACCGTGGCCCAAATGCTTACATATATTTCGGGCACATTCATACTTTTCGGCAATATATCTTTCGCTATTTGAATATCGTCTGATCCGATTTTAAGCTGCAATTTTTGAGGAACAAAATTTCCTTTCCAAGTCCAAAGAACAACAAAAGAGAGTTTCACATCTTATCTTCAAAAATAATTGAAGTTGTCTGACTTAAAAATTTTGAAACGTTTGCTGATGAAAATTCTATAAATCATGACAACCAATCAGCAAATAAACAATACTGGTATTTCTTTTTCCATACCATGTAACTATATGTCCCAATAACTCTATCTTACCTTAATATATGTGTGTGTGCAGAGGTGGAAAAAGCATTGAAATCTGAAGGTTTCCAGGATATGAAAGGTGTTTACATGGCAGTTGGATTCATCGTCCTTCTGCTTATTATTGTGCTTGGGTTGGTTGCTTGGTTTATGAGACGTCGTTTCAACAAGGATGTTTAATGTGATAACTGAAGACATAAGTGTACCCTGCGTGTAACTAACTGATTGATTTAATTAACAGCTTAACGTATATTCGTATAATCCCGTGTATAACGCACACTTTTGTGTCTTGCTGCAAAAATACAACCTGGCATATATCTGTGTGTGTAGAATTGCTGCTTTATAAGAGATTAGTTTCAAAGTGCTGCGTTGTCTCCAAGCACAATCCAACCACTCAACTTAAAAGCTGACTCAAAGTTGGTAATGAAACAAACACAACGAAAATATACAAACATAAAAACGCATACAATGACTTCAGCACATTCAGATTTGCATTAATTCGTCAATTTGTTGTAAACCAAAGCAGCCGACCGTGTAACTCCACTTACAAACTAGTAATTGTATTTCACCATAGTAATTGAATCTTAACAGTCTGTTCTTCTGGCACATATATAAAAACGTAACTTTATTCACCGACGTTTCGCCTGTTATCCAACAACGCTTTCTCAGGGTAATGATACAGGTACAGCACACAACTAACGCCAAGAAAACGAAAAAATAACGGTAACACCGCTTGGGAAATCACGTGATGTTATCGAAATACAATATGCCTGACAGCAACAGAAACATAAAATAGTATTTGAACATACGCATAGCAATGTCTATTCATTGCACCAAGAAGTATCAAGATTCACTTTTAACATGAGATTATCGCTATTATGGAAAACGCCGTTTGGCAGAAGGTTATTTAACGAAAGGGAGTTTACTTATCTAAGTAAGGGTCACTTGTTTGCGGAAGAATTTGCTTCATACCATATGGCGCTGATGTACAGCGACATGGTCTATGCCTAGTGTCGCTGCACAACATATGTGCATACAAAAATCCCAAACTTACAACTTTGTTGTGCCTGAGAGTTAAAACCAAATCATTATAATCACGCGTTCAATGAATGCCCAAGTTGTGATGTCAAACGAAACGACATGGGTGAAATAGTGCTAGCCAGTAGATGCAGCGACATTATAGCTAGGTGCGGACAAATTTTTGGAAATGTTGCAATACATGAAAGTAAATTTTGGTTTTGTGCAGATACTTTGCTGAAATAAATCAGGCTGGTTCCAAAAGCAATAAGCGACGATGTGCAGGAGGAACACATCCAAAAGTGTTGGCCTTGGGCAGGCTAATACATTCTTTGCAGCATTCATGTACCACTTAATGGTTTGCAAAGTCATTCAATAAACAAATTTTTGGCAATTTTTGTGTGCACAGTTTGCGGTTATTTTTGGGGTAAAAATTACCAGGACAATTGAGGTAAAAACTGCTGCCAGTGGTTTAGCAAGTAAATTTTACAGTGATAAAAGCAGTAAAATGTACTGGAAAATACGCGTATTTCTTACAATGAAAAGCAGTAATTTTTCCTTTTAACGTCAAAATGAACGTAAGTTTTTACGGTGAAAGTCGCAGTAGATTTTACGTGTTGAACATGTAAAAACTGCTGCCAGTGGTTTTCACAGTAAAATTTTTTAACAGTGCAACATAAACGGAACGGAACAGCGGTGCACACTAACGTAGGCTACAAAAGAATGCCCTTGACGACACAGAGGATCACTTATATAGGAGGGGGTCACGTAACACTACCACGTTGTACAAGCACTCATGCGAAACACACTACATCCCCTCTTTACTGAAAATGTGAAATCGGAATTACAAGTCCTGACGAACGGGTGGTTTTACCAACCGACCGGAGCGAGTACGCATTTCATGTTGTTCTGGAATCGGCCGTATGTGTCGACAGTTACCTCCCAATCACCGGTTTGGGGTATAGACGATGTAAGAGCGTGGAAGTGAGGTTTGGGAACGTACAATGCCAACCTCTTCACCGATCCAAGCGTAGGTTTCCGGGGAAAGTTCAGGTAGAGGCCGTACCCGATGTCGCTTGTCGTAATTTTGCTTTTGATTTTTCTAGATTTCGAGATCTTTAGCTCTGAAACTCGATAAATAAGACCAGGACAAGGGACGACGTCCATCACGGAATTGTCGTCTTCAACCGTCTTCACATAACTCCGCTGGGCTGAATCCGGAAACCAACTTTGTAGCACGGTAAGAAAGTAACGCCAAATGGGGGCCTTCGGCTTTGCTTAGTAGACATTTTACCGTCAATGGAGAAGCGGAGAGGGCTGACGGTAAAATGTCTACCGTCTTAGTAGACATTTTACCGTCAGCCCTCTTCGCTTCTCCATTGCTTTGTGGATAGTGGGCTGCTGGTCGGGTGAATGAAGCCACATTCGTTGGCGAAATAGTAAAAATACAGGAATTGTATTGCGGGCTGTTATCCGACATCACTATATGTGGAATTCCATGGCGGGAAAAACATATAGACTTAAAGTGACTGATAATGTCCGATGAGCTCGTGCCATGAGCAGGAAGGGACAACTCAATAAACCTCGAGAAGTAATCTATGACCAATAGATATATTTTATCTTGGAAATGCAGCAAATGTGTTGCTACTTTTTCCCATGGTCTACTAGACAGAAGAGAAGGATGGACATAAGGATCTGGATAAATACCATTTTCATGAATGATACGACTTAAGAAACTGATTAGTTTAGCAGAAAAAATACACTTATCTGCATTTCACGTTACTCCAGCCTGATGTAGGCGCGACAAGACTCCCATCAAACGCTCGTCGTTCTCGTCCATGTGCGCAAAACTCCCTGAAGTGAGTCCAATATTTGTGACATTTTCTTTGAAAATGCGTTTGAACAGAACAGATATACCGAAAGGTAATGTATTAAAACAGAAACTTTTTTGAGAGTAGAATTTGCCAAAATTCCGAATTAGCGTCCAATTTAGAAAAATATTTAGAACCGGATAGGCGAGCAAGTGTTGCATCTACAGTAGGCAGCATCAGTCGTTCACGACAAACATGTTTATTTAGGTGAGTGTAGTCTTCACATATTTCTTAGTTTGTTTTTCTTTGGGACAACAACCATGCCGGCGCACCAATCAGTTGGTTAAAGTAAACGAGAAATAACTCTTTCATTCTTTTTAGTTCCGTTGTTACGTTATCATGTAAAGGAAGTGGCACTCAACGACGTGAAGTGAGACAAAATGGTTTTGCTGAATTCATGAGTTTTATATCACAAGTGGGTGCCAATTTTCCAAATCCCGAATAAAATCTTGGTGTATAAATAAAATCTCACTCCAGGTCGGCATAAGAATGCGATGTGCGACGTAGTTCCACCTGCTGCCTTTTCACAATCCCAGTGTTTCTACATGTGTTGACTGCTTTATTCAAAGTTAGATTAGGATCTAGTTGCAATCGCTCAGACAAACTTTTGTCAAGCAACCCAACCACAATACGATCTCTCTTATTATTATTCTTTTAGTTCGCCATAATTGCAGCTTTCGACTAGTGAAAATAGTGAAGTTATAAATTCATCAATAGTTTCCCCAGGTCTTTGCGCACGTGAATTAAACTGGCATCGTTCATAAATTACATGCTTACGAAAATCGAAGTATTCATCAAACTTTCGTTTTACAATGTTGTACGTTTTAATTTTCTTCATCAGAAATACCAAAAGAATGCAGAATATCATCGACCTTATCGCCGATAAGGTATATTAGTGTATCAGTTTACTTTTTACTTGATTCGTCAGACAATTTAGATGCTGATCTGTAGCATTCAAACCTGCGAATCGATGTTCTCCAGCATTCCAGCTTGTTGAAATCAAAGCATTCCGGCGGTGATATCTGGAAAGCCATACTCTTCTTTCTCTTAAATAGTGGACCATATGAAAATAGGGTGAAAAACCATATGAAAATAGGGTGTAGTTGTTGAATACTATCTATTCTTTCAGTCTCAAATCATTTCAGACGAAATTTTTGGCTAAACCCAACCACAAAAGCCCACAAACACGTTAGTTTGCATTTGCATATGTTTGCCCCTGCATTTTGCGTGCCGGGAGGATGGTGGACAGCATACCTCAATACTGAAACTAACATCAGTCATAGGATTGTCTTAATATTTATTTTTGTCCTTGACACTGGCATGCTTTTATCTGACTATCACATCTATACCATTGCAGAATATGTTTAGTACGTCTCACCGTTGCACCTATGTCTTGCGCGTAAATATAAGCCTATAATGGCCAAATATATTCACTACGATGACATAGTTAGCACTTATTTCAACCTTACCATCATTGTGTGTTTGTTTCTTGTTGTATGTGCAATAAAATGTTTAACGAGGAAAAGGTGCTACAGAAGGGAAACACATTCATATTCAGGTAAACCTATTGTCGAGGAATACGTCATTATCTTGATTAGTGATTTTCTCCAACAAGTACAGAATGTAACAAACTACGCACTGGGCAAGTGACCGAATGTATTCAGGCCCACAAACGGAGTTTTGATTTAATCGATTCCTGCCAATTGACGAAAGCAACCATCAATGAAGTTTAAAGCAGATTCAGAATATCAAGCATACGGACACCTCCTGAACAACCTTGGTATGGTTTGCGAGCAAAATGCGATCTGGAAGCAATCGAAGCTTTTCGTGTAGTTGAAGACTTCAAAGCAAAGACGAGAGAGGGAAAAGTCAACCTAAAACAACGTGAGAATAAACAAAGCAAATTTGGTCAAACAGTGGCTCTGTTACCCATATAAATTGAGTTGATCCAGCTAGTTTAAAAGCTGGTTTTTCTCTATGTTCACTAGCTGCAGTAATGAATTATCCATCTGGTGAACGTTAAATTCACCCAGGACAAATAAAAGTATGTTTACTTTGCGCAGATGTCTTCCGCACAGGATCTATAGTTCCCAATTCAAAGAATTGGTCCTGAAAACTGTGCATTTTAAATTTTAGCAGCTGAATAATTGATCTATTTTTCAAACAATTTGCCGTTTTGAGTCTAATCTAGTTGGAGGAATCACATTATAGATAAGAATTAACATGCATTGGGACTTAATGTTGCTGCTGCTCTTTTTTGGATTTCTTCCAATCGGAAGATTTGATGGCGTGGAGGAAAAAGGTAAAAACGTTCTTTGAGATAATTTTGTTTTTAACGAGGATTTACAGTAATATGCGAAAATATTGTCTGTGTGCAAGTTGCAAATGTCTCTGCTCCATATAAATTAAAAAATATACGTATTTAGTAAAATGTAGCACTTCACAACACAAAGTTGTTGCCATATATCATTAAACAAACAAGTCAATTTACTTTCTACGGAATACGGAAATGTTCCAGTCGTAATTCTTAAACGATGAACTTATGGGGTAAGTAACAAGATATTTATGTTTTCCAGAGTTTGCTTGCAAAAACGGCAAAGTTATTTCGGCTGAGAATTTTTGCGACGGATTTAACGACTGCGATGATCTAAGAAGATGAGTCGAGTGAAAGGAAAAGCAAACTTCAAATCAGGTGCAAATTTTTGGTGATTTTCAATCTCACTCCAATTCTACGTACGCAAAAAAGTTTGTTCATGATACTGAAAACAATTAAAATAACTTGGCATAACTTCCAGTTTGCGGTTAAATGATCCGTAAGCAGATCAGTGCGAAATATTTGTTGATATATCACACTATTGATAAGATATGCCATAAACAAACTGCATTCTTTCTTACGCTGTATCGAGTTGTTAGTTTACATACTTGTATGATATCGTCAGTTTCTGTGTATAAATTGTATTGTTAGTTTCTATGTTTATATCACATCGTTGTCATTTCCCTTCTGGATAAAATATTTAGAAAACTCAAATATAACCCCTGTAACAATTTCAAGGAAATTTTCACATGTTTGCATTTAATAACTTTGGTTGTCAGGTCTCTGTGAGGAAGCCATCCTGCTCAATCCACCGAGATTATATTTGCAACGAAACGGTCACGTGTCACGGTTTGACACCTTTTGACCTCAGTTGTCCGAGTCATTACAAATGTGAGAACAGCAACACGTGAGTTCCACGTGCAACTTTATGCGATGGTGATTCGTGCAACGGTTGCCCTGAAGATGACGAATGGGTAAACGGTGGTGGCTTTTTCTGCTGGAGAAGTGGAAAATATTGTCATCTTCCACAACAGCTATTGTGGGACGAGGTTAATGATTGCGACAACGGAGCGGATCTGTGTTTTCCCACAACGATTCAAGGTAGAGTGATTTTGTATTGCAAAAATAGTTCAAGAAATATATATTACAAAAGCAAAAGAGGAGACGTACGTGTTGCCGTTTTGTTAAAATAATGTTGATGCATGGGCGATCTACTGCACAAATACGTTACACTTGTAATCAACCAAGCACGATCGTTACAACACGCATTATGTGATCGATTGTTTTGCCGCACCAGCACGTTTCGAATATGGGCAAAATCCCGATCAGTTGTTTTATTCGGTGTATATAGGACAAACGCCTTTATCGGTTTGATAATTGCCCGCTCAACAGTCGCCGATAAACTTGGTAACTCTGCATTTAATTCTTTGGCGCCCTCAGGCGGTTTGTACCTTCTAGCATAGAATTTAAATTAACAAAAATTGACTAAAATCGTATTGACTAAATTTGGGACGGAAACATGTTGTTCCATGAAGCACCTGACCTCTGACATCACTTGTTTTACGATTTGTTTTGTCAAGACTCGCAATAGAGAAGCAGAACGCGCTGGTTTAACCATGCCACGCATAAACCAAGGAAATTCCCATCGACCATCTGTGAGGTGGTTTGAGTATTTACCGAGCTGAGCGCTCTCAAATTGTTGACGTCACAGCTGACGACAAATTTTATGTAAGCAAAGTCACCTAAAGTTTAACATTACACAGAAACAACTTAAACACATAAACATCGACATCGTTGGTCCTCTTCCACTTTGTCGAGGTCAAAGGTATTAACTGTGGTCGACCGCTTCACCCGATGGCCGGAAGCGATACCAATCGATGACGCCACCACCATCACTTGTGCACGTGCTTTCGTTTTTCATTGGGTTGCGAAGTTCGGCATTCCCAGTCACGTATCGTCAGATCGTGGCCCTCAGTTCACGTCCGAACTGTGGACAACCATTGGTCAACTGCTCGGTATCTGTCTTCACCGCACGACAGCTTTTCACCCACAAGCGAACGGCTTGGTGGAGCGATTTCATCGCCATTTAAAGAGCGCGTTGATGGCGCGTCTAACTGACTCCAATTGGTTGGACGAGTTACCATGGGTGTTACTTGGTGTTCGTACCGCACCCAAAGATGACCTGCAGGCCTCTTCCGCGGAGCTTGTTTGACCGTTCCTGGTGATTTTATCGCCCCTGCAGGCGACTCCACCGTCAAGTTTTTGCCGTCATTGCGGGACACCTTGCAACAAATTTTCCCGCAGCCGATGTCACGTCACGCCAACCTTCGGCCGTCCGTCCCTTCCTCGTTGAGGACCAGCCCATATGTGTTCGTTCGTCGCGACGTTCATAGACCTCCCCTGACCAGACCATACGATGGCCCGTACAAGGTGTTGCTAGCGTCGGACAAAACTTTCACTTTGGACATTGGAGGTCGCTCACAAACGATTTCGATCGACCGCCTTAAGCCGGCTCACGTCGACATTTCGGTACCAGTTCCAGTTGCCGTACCCCTAGCGAGAGACAGACCACGGCGCAATGTACGACCACCGCAACGCTATTCAGCGTGACACTTGCACGCTTCTGGAGGCAGGTCCTGTGGCGACCGAACTGCAGTGTTCGCCTGTGCATTGAAGCGTGCTATTGCCTTTTTCCCGTGTCGCGATGGCGCCTTATATACATGTGTTTTGTGTTGCTCGCCCCTTTCCGACTCTCGCAATAAAGCATCAACCGCTTTAACCCTTCCTTTAAATACAACTTGATTTCTGAACTTTCAAGCCTGTAGCTGCATGACAACCCTTTATCCATAAATTGACAAAAAGAATTAGATTGCAAATAATTAGTCATAAATGATGAAGCTGTGTCCTTTCTAATTTCATCAGCAACCTGCTGTAAAGTATGTCTACCACAATCAGGTTCATCGCATTTTTGCAAGGTGGCTAATTACGTTTTTGTCCCCCAGCAAGGAAAACATTTTCAATAAATTGCTACTACTCAGGTAAACAACACTAACAGCATTCGTAGAACCATTTCTTATCACCAACACACCTGCGCAGTTACAACGTCAACAAAACCGAAATCTTTCGGGCCGAGCATACTTCGCCTCAACTCCGTCAGACAACCCCCTAGACCGACCGACCGATCAGCAGTTGAGGCGCAGCAAAGCGCCTCGTTTTATTATGTCATTTCCGTTTTTCGGGCTTCGGGCCGAGTACTGCGCCTGAAAAGTGGCCATGGAACTTAGTAATTGTTTTCTTTACCGACAATATCTTTACAAAGCTGTGCGGTAAACATGAAAGCAACGTCTGTACTGTTGCAGAAAAGCTGGAAAAAACATGTAGCTTCTTTACCTAACAATCTTTATTTTTTGTTGCAACCCTGGAAATTTAAAATTTTTACTCTCTGTTCTACAGGTAATACAACATTACTACACCTCAATTGACGATTTCAGTAACAGCTGACCTCGGGTTTCACATAATTATACCAACACCAACTTCCAATATTGCAGCATTCAACTAAGTTTCGTAAGGCCGGGTCCACACTCACGCTTTGCGCCTGCGGATTCTTTGTTTGTTTCATTGCCGCGGGCGTATACGCCGGCGTGCGGGCGTACGCTCAGGACAAAGCTTGGAAGCGTGAGCTTTCGCCCACAAGAGGTCGCGGGCTTGCGAGCGCTCGGCGTATTACGCTCTCGACTTGCCGCTGAGCGTATACGCCGGCGAAATCATTTTGATTTAGCTCACGCCCGCAAGCTTTGGAATTAGGTTGTGGGTCGAAGGTATAGGTGTTGTTAGTGGAAGTTTGATGTGGTCTAGAGTATTTTTTGAGTTTAATTACTTTCGAAAATTAATCACAAACTGTTTTTTTGAAAAACTTTAATTAACAAGACATTTTACCTTTGAAACCAAAATAGAAATTTGTTAAATCATGTTAGCTTTATAAAGTTGTAAGAACAGTTTTAGTTGAATTAACGCTTCAAAAGAACATGTCTAGTATTATGTAGAAGGGCAAAATCAACTTATCAAGATAATTTACACGTTGATTATACCATGGCATGTTTATATCTTCCAGGTTCCAGCTTTTGCATAGTTTAGGTATTTCCATTTAGCTAGTGAAAAAGCTGTTTAAATAGAAAATGTAAATTGTGCTCTTGCTGGCCAATTCACCTAAAAACCAAACAGCTTTTTGTTGTACAATAAACTAATTGATATTTAGACATGATTTCAATATCTTTTGGAGCAGTATTTCATGTGGTTTTATTTGAAATGCTTTAAGCAAGCCTCCTTTCTATTTTAAAGTGAAGTATCTTTCATTGGAATATGAACATGCATCCACTAACAATCAACATGTTTAAGAAAATGTTGCTGGTTTTGATCATACCATAATAAAGGTTGCTCATGTTTTCAAAATGTTGAATTGTTATATTTGGTATAGTTATCTTTTGCATCATCTACTGTTTAGCTTTAAAAATTGCATGTGATGTGATGCTTTAATTAAGTGATACATACATTGGTTTCATGATACTGTATATTTGTCTAAAATATGTGCTCTTATTTCTTTGCGAGGTTTTCTTCAATGTTGCCTATACATTTTTCTGTGTTTATTCAGCACTCGTTGCCAAAACTCAGCAGCATTGTTCAGAAAAATTTAAAAAGGAACCCAATAAATTCAACAACATGAAAGAATACCAGTTCACCATGAGAACTACTCCAGTAATTAAAGTACTAATAAACATAATGATCATAATATCCGCCATTGATTTCAAACCAGTAACTTCTCATTTCATTTCTCGTATTACTTGTTCATTTGTGTTTTAGTCAATTCCACAAAATAAAAAGGTTTCATTTGGTGTTCTTGTTCCATTGTAGATGCAGGCAAAAGTTTTTAAACAGGGCCTTGTGAATGTGGTAATTGCATGAGTTGTGCAAAACCAGCCAAACATACTTCAGTTGTTCTTGGTAATGGTTTGGACTAATGCAATACTTTTTGCCTTTTAGCACTTTCTCATCATTAACACCAGCATTCACCACGGCCGTAATGTCTTCGGTAATAAACAGCACATTTCTCACGTTTTTGAAAGCCATACAAAACAAAGGACCAAGTGTGATAACTGGCAGCGAAAATTCGCCGAGCGTGAGTGAGGACGCCGATTTTTTCTTTCCGCCAGCGCGCGAGCTCGCCAGCCCAAAGTTTCTCTCTCTGTGTGGAAGCCAATGCGCCAGCGCGTGAGCGCGCGGGCGTACGCTACGCTCGCGACAGTTTCTGTGTGGACCCGGCCTAAACAATTATTTTATTGTCTTCGAAATTTCATGCTTGGACATATTTTGAACTTGTTTGTGATAAAGGTTTGCTTGCTGCAATCTTTACTCAAAAACAAATAAAGGAATCAATCCGCTTTCACAAAGTAATAGTTTCCCTACAAATGCTGCCTCAATCAACGGCTGTGAATTTAGTTCCGCATTTTCGTTGAGCGCTGAGAGAGGAAATACTGGGGTCCCGCTTGGCTGAACAGCTGATATTTGTTGAGTCACAATATTACCGCAGACAAAGCAAGTGAGTTGACAGCGGAAAGATTGACAATATAGTGTTGGGTAAATTATCAAATACGCAGATAACTTTGCTGTTTTGCGCGGTAACGGTTTGAGGTATTTACACTGCGTTGTTCATAGTTCGACCTCAAAAACGTTTTTCTTCTCTCGTCGCGCATTACTGCTCACAAAACTTGCTTTGTCTGGATCAATGTTCTGGCGACGGTTATCAATGCATCGCTCGAAACAAGCCAACAGAATACAAACCAACATTAACGTATGTTTGGTTTGATTTTCCAAATACAAAATAAACCAACGTCAGACAACTGCACCACAGATGAACTGGTAATGCTCGTTGATGGTAAGAATTCTCCGTAACATATTTTGGTTGTTTGTTTCTTTGTCTTTCCTGAAGTTATTTCACAATCATTTCTACATTTATTATATTTAGATCCGCATGAACTACAGTTAAATATTGACGACGTGAACGCTGGCCTCGTGATTTTTAAAGGGGTGGATGACCACCAAATACACCTTATTGCGCAACTTGAACTTGCTTACCGATTTGGTCGATTACGTCAGTTATTTATATTGCTAGATTACGTAAGTGCCCCAAATATGTTGTTTATGTTGAAATCCAAGTCTTTGTTTTCCGATTATCGGAAAGTAGTTATGTTTATTTTAGCTTTATTTATCATTTGCGAAACAAGTATTTGTGTTTAAATTAACGTTAT
The DNA here is from genome assembly GCF_947561715.1 of Ascidia mentula. NCBI lineage: Eukaryota > Metazoa > Chordata > Ascidiacea > Phlebobranchia > Ascidiidae > Ascidia > Ascidia mentula. The sequence continues at coordinate 20,974,352 of NC_138570.1, read as the reverse complement.
TTATTATTTGCAAAGAAGTACCTATGTTTAATGTAACTATTTACGTAGTTAGTTTGGTTGCCTAAGTAAATTATATAGGGCTTGATTGCCTACATAACATGGTTTATAACATAGCTATAATGTCGCTGCATCTACTGGCTAGCACTTTTTCACCCATGTCGTTTCGTTTGACATCACAACTTGGGCATTCATTGAACGCGTGATTATAATGATTTGGTTTTAACTCTCAGGCACAACAAAGTTGTAAGTTTGGGATTTTTGTATGCACATATGTTGTGCAGCGACACTAGGCATAGACCATGTCGCTGTACATCAGCGCCATATGGTATGAAGCAAATTCTTCCGCAAACAAGTGACCCTTACTTAGATAAGTAAACTCCCTTTCGTTAAATAACCTTCTGCCAAACGGCGTTTTCCATAATAGCGATAATCTCATGTTAAAAGTGAATCTTGATACTTCTTGGTGCAATGAATAGACATTGCTATGCGTATGTTCAAATACTATTTTATGTTTCTGTTGCTGTCAGGCATATTGTATTTCGATAACATCACGTGATTTCCCAAGCGGTGTTACCGTTATTTTTTCGTTTTCTTGGCGTTAGTTGTGTGCTGTACCTGTATCATTACCCTGAGAAAGCGTTGTTGGATAACAGGCGAAACGTCGGTGAATAAAGTTACGTTTTTATATATGTGCCAGAAGAACAGACTGTTAAGATTCAATTACTATGGTGAAATACAATTACTAGTTTGTAAGTGGAGTTACACGGTCGGCTGCTTTGGTTTACAACAAATTGACGAATTAATGCAAATCTGAATGTGCTGAAGTCATTGTATGCGTTTTTATGTTTGTATATTTTCGTTGTGTTTGTTTCATTACCAACTTTGAGTCAGCTTTTAAGTTGAGTGGTTGGATTGTGCTTGGAGACAACGCAGCACTTTGAAACTAATCTCTTATAAAGCAGCAATTCTACACACACAGATATATGCCAGGTTGTATTTTTGCAGCAAGATACAAAAGTGTGCGTTATACACGGGATTATACGAATATACGTTAAGCTGTTAATTAAATCAATCAGTTAGTTACACGCAGGGTACACTTATGTCTTCAGTTATCACATTAAACATCCTTGTTGAAACGACGTCTCATAAACCAAGCAACCAACCCAAGCACAATAATAAGCAGAAGGACGATGAATCCAACTACTATGTAAACACCTTTCATATTCTGGACACCTTCTGATTCCAATGCTTTTTCCACCTCTGCACACACACACATATATTAAGGTAAGATAGAGTTATTGGGACATATAGTTACATGGTATGGAAAAAGAAATACCAGTATTGTTTATTTGGTGATTGGTTGTCATGATTTATAGAATTTTCATCAGCAAACGTTTTAAAATTTTTAAGCCAGACAACTTCAATTATTTTTGAAGATAAGATGTGGAACTCTCTTTTGTTGTTCTTTGACTTGGAAAGGTAATTTTGTTCCTCAAAAATTGCAGCTTAAAATCGGATCAGACGATATTCAAATAGCGAAAGATATAAGTTCTCACCAATGCAAGTTTTTTCGTCATTCCCGAGATAGCGGCCTTTAAAACAAGAACATTGGACAACTCCAAGTTCTTCGTTGCAGAAATCTGTGCATCCACCATTTTCCTACAATAAAAGATATTTATGATACAGACTAGACAACAGACTGGAGTATTTGTACAACCAAAAAAATAGCAAAAAAAAATTAACAAACTGAATTACTGATGACTGCCCCGGTAGACTGTGGATCGATAACCCTGTCAGTAGTTTATGTGTAAAACTAAATATACGAACGCACCAATACACACTGGACCTTTCACTAACTTAGCTGCTTACGTGGTTTTGAAGATTAGATAATCTGTTTTTCGTTTAGTATATAACGTGATGTACAACTAAGTACGGCTCTATGCTATAAACCGAGAGCTTAAATGCATCTACTCACCTTTCCACACAAATCCTGAGCTGAAACGTAGAATGGTCCAACCGTTAAAATCTCTTCTATATCCGCATCCACTGATCGCCGTTCACGTCTTTGTGAGCAATCCTGTGAAACACACATGAATAAATGTTTTGCGTTTTCATAATAAAACTCTGAAAATTTGTAAATAAATCCAGAAGCTTATCAAGATTATTCGATTGAAAATTGTGTGAGTATTTTTTCGTAAAATCAGTTTTGTTCTTGTGTAGGACAGCTAATATGTTACTATGTACGTAATTCTGCCAAGGAAGAAAGAGTCAATTTTACTGTCTATACAAAACCTTACCGGTTGTTGACAACCATCAGAAGTGTTGTCGCATAATTGCACGTAACAGTGAGCGTACAGTGATTGTTCGTTCACAGGCACGTTGTTCCACACGAATGAGCGAAACTTAAAGGATCCGAAAGTGCTTTGGTAGTTTCTCAAAATTACGATTGAATCTTCAGACTCCATCTCGTGGACGACTTTGCAACTGCGATAATATGATTTTATCTGTAAACTTTTTATATTTTAACACGAACAAATCTCTAATAAGATGCCATCAAACATTTTGAGCAAGAATAAAACAAATTTCTATAGACCTGTGTTAATATTGTGGCATGAAATAGAAGTAGAAAAAACACTGAATTTAAATGAGAAATAGTGGGTAAGGTTGGAAATATGTGAAGTTTCGTGCTTATGTTTTCTGGCATTCTTAATTCACTTTCACTTGAACATAATTGACAGGAATGTATTTGGAAGGTTTTTTTCGTCGACATTTTACCTTTCTGTGATGAGTTCATGTTTCAAACCTCCTTCATCAGAATCCATGTTGCTGACCCAGCACGATTTTAACTGACAAACAGAGTTTCATTAAAACAGTGGCTAAACATGGAATCCTTGCACAAATCATATGAAAAAAATTCCTAATATATCTAATAGAAACCATACATAAATAAACAACGCTTTATCAGCCAACAACAACGAGCGCATTTAGGTCCAGCCAATAATCCAGTCCACCTACATAACTTATGACGTAAGTTTAGTAATAAAGGAGTAGAATGGTCAACAAAGTTTTTGTATTAAAAGTTAATATATTCACAAACTTGACTTCGAGGAATCCATCAATGAATTTATTTATTTAGCATAAAATTTTTACCGTGTGTGAACGTATATATGTGTATTTCAGGCCACACTTCTAAGACTTAACTTATGACCAGCAGAGCCTTAATAATGCACTGATACATATTTATTTCAAATTATTATTGAACAAACATACCCTTAGAGATGTGTGAAACTTTCCACTTCCACTGGCCGAATCAACCTTAGCGTAAACGAAGTTTGGAACTTGGACGATTGAATTTGATCTGAGTGGATTTTTCATTTGCTCGTCACTAAACAACTCAAATCTAATCGTAATATTCCCGACACTACGATGTGAAGTCAGATAACTTTCTTTCCTGTTAAGTTTCAACAAAAGCATAAATGTCACCAAATTAAAAAAGTAATTAAATTACAATGCGTACAGTTTAGTTGACATTGCTCTAGAAGCAGTTTTGATATCTCTGTTTAATATTTCCGAAATAAAGCACGATATTTCCAAGTGTGGATTGTAAGATCTCCGTCTCACAACTTGAGTGGTAAATTTGTAATTGCGAACTTGGTACATGATGCTTACGTTGCTTTGGGATTTCTTCGAAAAAACATGTAAAGTATATTTTTGTTGGAATAATTAATAATGAAGATTATGCTCTGATCAGTTGGTCGATAATGAAAATCGTTATATGTTTTTTAAAGGTTTATGACATGCTTTGTCTTATTCAAGATTAATATGCCTAATTGCTAAGTTCGTTTACAAAACTTGGGTTGATTTTAGTTTTCTTCGTAAGTAATTCAGAGAAAATATCAAGAAAATCGCAACTTATCATACGTGCACTCACATGTTACGCTGCTTATCATTTTAACTTTTCATAACATGAGTGACGCCTTAAGTTGTGAGTGAAGTCAAATATTATCGCTTTGAAAATAGGTCAACAACTCTAACGACGATGACATCATTAACGTGCAAAGTAAGTTAAGTTAATGGAAATCACCTCTTACACGAAACTTATCTATTGACTCAGGTTGCATCAGTAGTGTCGCTGCACAACACATGTTTACAAAGAAAAAAGGCACTAAAACTTACAGCTAATTTATGTTAAAACCAAGCCGGGAGTTAAAACCAAAGTCATTGTAATCACGCGTTCAACGAATGCCCATGTTGTGATGTCCAACAAAGCGGCGTCAGTAGCATGTGAAAAAATGCTAGCCTGCAGAGGCAGCGACATTAAACTTGTGTCATAAACCACGACATTTAGGCCATAAAGCCATATATATAACTGAAATCATAAACAAAGTCAAATAAACTTCTGTGCTGTGTGCTGTATTACTTTACTGGATTATCGACAATAAACGGATTTATGAACACCTTTGGACTGGTTTGAAGCTTGGTGGATGTATGTGTTTAGCCGGGAGTTAGACTACTTAGAAGACGCACAGACTTGTGTAAAGGAGTTATTTAACTCCAACAGTAACCTTGAGATAGAGTAGGCAAGTTGCCTACGAGGCCGAATTGCCATCGAGACTCAGTCGGGCCCTTTGGGTGCGACGCCCGAGACGCAGTCGTATCCCTCGGTCGCTCTAAGGGGGGCGACAGTAGTTTGTTTTCTGCTACTGAACAACCCCACATTTCTATGTAATAACCATGTTATTATTAACTGTATTGTGGACCAGTTCAGTTACTGCCAGATTTAATAAATTCAGATGTACATCGGATAATATTTCTTCACTAAATACAAATACCTCCAGAGTTGAAGAACACGCGCCCAGTTCAAATTGGAAAACAGGATCTTTCGCTGCAGCTTTACAACTTCCTGGGAGACAATCAAGACTTGTCATGGGACGATTTGAAATATACAAAATATCTTTTCCACTTGCATCCAATGCTCTTAACCCATAGGAACTGACACTGGAATAAAAGTTGTTTAAATAACCATAAGATTGGTGAACTTGATGTTGTAAAATACGTCGCTAATTTATAACGTATAAAAAAGCAATACAAGAAAATAATAGATGTGTAAGATGTCGTTTATATTTATAATCAGTTAGAAAAGTTCGGATGAGCGACATCTGAATGAGATTGTGATTACTCATCATAACTTGTTTATTATTTTAGATTAACTGAAGTTTTATCAAAACAAATTTCATGCAAGCAACAAAACTTATAACTAAAACAAAGAAATTTTATATCATTGTTTTGGTTCAGTTTGGATGAATTCAAAGTAACAAATTCATGAAAAAAATATTTATTCCTCTAGCAATTTTTATAAGTTTTAAGTCTTACTTTAACTTGATAGAATTTGAGTTGCATTCCTTTTCGTTATACATCTTGCAATCTGAATATAAAATAATATTCTAGTTTCACTTTTCCTGTTTTAAACTACTTTGATTTTAGTGCAAAAATATTCCTGGGTCAATAAACCTTATTTCGTCTCAATTTATATTCTCAGTTAATCTTTCTGACTATTATGTTTACATTAATTACTGGAAGTTTTAAAAATGAAAGCAGCTGACCATCACAGAGTTAGCTTTGCATCGAAATGTCAAGCAAAATCTTGCAAACACAAGAAGTGCGTAATATCATAGGCAAAGCCATGTAGTGAAAGTGCTTATGGTGACACATAACTTTCCCCGTGAGAACAGGGTGTAATTAAACACAAACTTGTATGAAAAATATTTGTTTGAAAATTCCATAAGTCAGACACATAATAACTACGTCATCCACACACACTAAGCATTGTGCACTACACAGTGTCCGCATTTTTAAATTATGTAATCGGTTTGTGTTTAAGTCTCTTTATATGATCGGTTGCTCAACTTGTTCAACCCACTTCATTACTTCTGCCTCACATTATTCTCGAACTTGATGTAATACAAACCTGAGCTGATGCTGATTGAAGGAGGAGGAATGTCAGAGTCATATACGAATATTTGAATATTAATTCTTCGGGCTTGAAGTTTTATTATTTGATCCCCGCCATCAATTACCCCAGTATGTGAAGGATCATCGGATAAAATCTATCCAACAACAAGGTACAGTAGGTCAAATGAACTTAGTTTGTTTTATATCAAAGATAACAACAACGTCTCTATAATGGCAGTCACGAAAACTTTCAGAATGCAGCTTACATAGAGTCCGTCAGGGCCTTCAAACCTATGGCTAACAGAGGAAGCAGATATTGTGAAATTACATCTCACTGGGCTTGTCACAGTATAATTACAAGCTAGGTATTGTAACAAGTTCCCATCGCTCGAAGTTGGAAAAACAAGAGTTGTTGGAAGATCGTCCACGTTCAACTCCGAATCACAAGATTGTTTGTTAACTAAACAACATTTCGTATTTTACGTACTTGCATGAGTTTGTAGAAATTAAATTAAACTGAAAGTTGGCCGAATGCCGTTGCATCTTAACTTTAATCGATTTATGATATTCAAATACATTTCCTGCTTGTTTCTTACATTGTTTGGTTTTACGTTTCTTACCTTCCATGAATGCAACGAAGGGAAAAGTCACAGAAGGAATGCCTTCCAACGACCAACAATATAAATACATGAAACCTGTATCCGATTTCACAATTCCTGTTGCACTTCCATCACCAGTAAACTCTCCTAACAAGGCTCCTGTCATGTCACCGGGTCCGAATTTTCCTTCGAAAACCTACAATATAACAAAACATACAAATAACTAGTATGAAAAATAGGGATTTCCCTGTTCCACATACCGGTATTTGCCCTCTAAACGCATTAGTCAGTTATTTCTATGGTTCGCTTTCAGGTTGTTTTATTATCATTATCAGAAAAGAATTCAACCACTGACGCCTGAATAAATTATACAGATAATTAAAAAATGCCACAAATGTTAAAGTAGAATATTCGATCCGCAAAAATAACGTTAGAATTTATCGTCACGCTAATTATTTTTATATATTGCAGTTGCGAACAGGAATATTCATAAACTTGTTGTAATAAGTTTGGTTCACGTAAGCACAAGATCTCCCACAACTCAAAGTTAAGGTTGGTTGAGCAGAACTACAGAGCGGACATATTTACCGAACAAATCTTGTTGCCGAGTGATCTGGAGGACAAATGTATTGCAGCAATTCCCCCATCATTTCCAGTGGATAAACCTTTCTCAAACGTTGGACAAAACGAAAAGATGCTGAAAATAGTTCTCTGTCCACTATAAGCTGATGGTCGGCATTTGGACGCCATCAAATCTACACAAGTATGGCGTTTAATATATATTCGTGAATAACATATAACGATTTTAACATAATGTCTTTATATAAATACCTGCAGCTGGCACAAAACCTGCAACATGCCGAAACAAACATAAGAGGAAAATAATTTCCATTTCAAATGTTTTTCCTAACATCGACAACTGAAGAGAATAGAAGTTATTGTAATAGAAGTTATAAACCTTGTGTTAACTTAAATGGTTACGTTGCTTCTGATTTATACACTCTGCAGTCACAGAAACTGATGATGCCTCTTTAGGCGAAATATATTTGTCTGATATTAAACATCTTTGAGCTGTTGGGCTTGATTGATATTTTCACCTTTACTCAGAAACTTATTCTGAACATAAAACAACTCAACTTCGACAAAATGACTGATAGGAGAATCATAAAAATCAACTTGTTGCAATAAATTCCACATATGAAGTTACAAAGAATGTAAACCAATTGTAAAACTTCGTAATAATTAACCTTCAATTATGGCCACTAGGTGCGCCACACCCACGCTTTCGGTGCTATGACAACGATATAAACAATCATGTGAAAATGTCGATGCAATGGTAAAGCATGACCTATTTTAGAAAAGAAGTGTTTCATTAACCGTTTCATCGAACTATACACAAACATGTTTTGAAACAGCTACAAAACTTACTCTTGTGACTAATATCAACACCACATTATTTTTATCACATTCTTCTGCTCACGTCTTTGTTTTGTATTCGCATTAACAATTGTGAACTTGCATTATCTCTGTTATATTCCTGAGACTCCAAAAGGAGTGGAAACATTTCAATTTGAATAAGACAGAAACTGAGGATGCCAACAGGCGAAATTATTATTTATGAGAAAAAATAAAAATTACACACAAGCGGTGATCGTGCTTCACTCATTGTCACAGGAATATAATATATTGATTTGTGAAGACAGATCCACCGGTCACCGCGACCTGCACAGGTTGGTTCCTGCATTCATTTTTCACATATTCTCTGGCTTGTATTATCTCTAATGTAAGATAACCTGTTGTACTTTAGACGTACACACTTCGTGTTGTCGAGGATAAGCAACGTTGTTACCTCAAGCAGTTACGACTAACTTCATAGATAAATGTTAAATGTTAGGAAACTGATGCCAAGGTGAGCAACCAATGTTAATCGACAATTTCTTGTAATACGACCCAAGTAATTTGCATCCAAGTTAGTTAGATCTCGTATTATTTCTTACCACTTTTCTTTACCTGTCCCTCGACACCTTCCTGTCCCAGGCAACTGAATGCGGACAAACAGCTGCAAGACTCCCGGCTTTATAGAAAAACTGCATTACCACTAAACACGCAGCAGGTAACTTCCCAACCACATGAGGTGATGTTGTTGCTACTTTCAGCAGTCGGGACACGCACCGCCAAGCACTAATCTTGTACCAGGTACTGCATGGCATCATGAATATGTGAATAAACATGAGGTGATTTCAACGCGCATCCATGCACAGAATATTTAATGTTTCATGTTTTCTATGATATGAGCAGACATCGCAACAGAGGTGATGCGCAAACGTTTTACTTGCAAGAGAAATTTTATTTTAAATCGTCTCTTGCAGCACAACCAACAAAAGTAACACAGACAGGTAATTTTTAATGACAGAACAACTCCACATTCAGGTCAATACCTTGAGTTAAGCATTTAATACCAGGAGGGTAAGATTAAACAGAATTCTTTGTATCAAGGTTATTTTTGCAATAAATTTGTCATTATTAAAGTTACACATTTTTTACAGACATGTGGTTGAAAAGTGTTCGCAAAACGACATTCGTTTGCATTGTTTCCTGTTCTTCGTTTGCATTCAGAATATCAAACACATTCAACTATTATTCTGGGTTCAACCATCCCGAATTTTATCAATAGGTTTTTTCAAGAACGCGTTTGCAATTGTGAATTTCAAGTTTTTGCGGCAAACGCTACTACGCGACACGCAGCGCCAAGCGCTTACTTCATCTTCTAATCTCGTCTCCCACCAAACAACCTGAGATTAGCCTTGTACCAGGTACTGCATAACGTCATTATAATACTGCGAACACAAGTTTGCAGTAAACACGGTAAGGAGATTGAACGTGCGTGCAAGTAATGTTAATTACTAGCAGTTTGCAGTAAACACGGTGAGGAGATTGAACGTGCGTGCAAGTAATGTTAATTACTAGCAGTTTGCAGTAAACACGGTAAGGAGATTGAACGTGCGTGCAAGCCCAGCAATGTTTTTTTCTACCGGGTTTCAGGACGCTATATATAGATAATTACAACGTTGATCACAAACTAAGGAGAATTTGTTCATCGTATGCATGTTCTCACTTTTATTACGGGATCAAACATCACAGAGATGTAACTCACGTTTTAAATTGTCTATGATATCTGCATACACCACAGTGGAGAAGATGACGCGCAACGTTTTGCTTGTGGCTCACGTCCATGCTAACTCCACCGCGGATAGATTGTACCACAAATAATATAAAAATCCTGACGGAAGTGTAAATTGTGGCTGAATAACCAAGGTATTTTATGACAACTTCACGGTTGACATTCCTTCGTAGAAATTGTCGAAAGACCAAACCGCTGAGGCATGAACAATTATCTTTCTTCAATTTTAACTAAAGACAAAAAGCATGATAATTACAAGGCCACAAACGGTTCGCATTGGAATTTACGTTTCAAAGTTGCCCGAATGCAGCAAAAAAATTTCGAGGCGCGAGACAAAATGCAGATTCTTACGTCATTTTGTCTGACTCGCGCCACGAAAATGAGCACCCTGGGGTTGTGCAAGCCTGGGGCAGAATGTTGAAATTTGAAGTTTTTTTAACACAAACCTTGTGACTTGTCACACGCTTAAATCAATAATCCACAACCCCAGGGTGCCCCCGGTTCCGATCAGTTAAGCATTTATTACTGCGATGTAAATATTAAACATGACCTTTTGTTGTGTTGATATTTGTTTTGTGTACATTTGATCAAACTGAGTTTACCCAATTATTTAATTACGTCATGATGAATTGCATTCTTCAATCGTTACTATTTTTTATAATTTGTTTCCCATTTCTGCGATACATAAATCTAATATAACTTGAGTAACATTTAATTGGGAAATCCTATTTGTTCAGTACATTTGACATAAAGTCGCACGTGAGTTCTTATGTTCTTCCCTAGCATGACTTTAATTGAAAACCTGATGCAGAGTGTAACGTCCGTTGAACGCGCCCCGGTTCTTGGCGCGGAACGTCACACGAGGCGGAATTCCCGCAGTTTTAATGGGCCTCAAACTCGCTCACTCAGTTGATGTTATGTTTGTTATCGAATGTGCAGTACGCACTCGTACGCAAGATGGAATGTATTCGAAGTATAGACGGTACAGACGTCGGGAGGAGACGAAAGACACGTATAGGACACGTGGACCCTTAGAACACGGTTTCTACACAGAAGGCAATGTGTCAAACAAATACACTTCACGTAGATAATTACAGCATAACGCTCACCAACTATTTGGGAACCGGGAAACTCTGGACCACAAAGACGGTCCAAGCAGTTACTGTCGCACACCTAAACGAAACAGGCAACATAAACTACAATGCGCCACTATGACGTAACACACACAATGCTTACCGATAACTTCGGGCGAAAGAAGATTAAATACCACACGCTTCACGTGTGTACAAATGCAAGAGAGACACTGTGAGTACAAAGACAGCGTCAACACCGTGTGTAAACTTAATCACATTTACAAGGGCAGCTATACTGTTCAGCGAACTGACTTCTAAGACTGATGGGAGAATCTTAAAAATCAACTTGTTGCAATAAATTCCACATATGAAGTTACAAAGAATGGAAACCAATTGTAAAACTTCGTAATAATTAACTTTCAATTATGGCCACTAGGTGCGCCACACCCACGCTTTCGGTGCTATGACAACGATATAAACAATCATGTGAAAATGTCGATGCAATGGTAAAGCATGACCTATTTTAGAAAAGAAGTGTTTCATTAACCGTTCCATCGAACTACACACAAACCTGTTTTGAAACAGCTACAAAACTTACTCTTGTGACTAATATCAACACTACATTATTTTTATCACATTCTTCTGCTCACGTCTTTGTTTTGTATTCGCATTAACAATTGTGAACTTGCATTATCTCTGTTATATTCCTGAGACTCCAAAAGGAGTGGAAACATTTCAATTTGAATAAGACAGAAACTGAGGATGCCAACAGGCGAAATTATTATTTATGAGAAAAAATAAAAATTACACACAAGCGGTGATCGTGCTTCACTCATTGTCACAGGAATATAATATATTGATTTGTAAAGACAGATCCACCGGTCACCGCGACCTGCACAGGTCGGTTCCTGCATTCATTTTTCACATATTCTCTGGCTTGTATTATCTCTAATGTAAGATAACCTGTTGTACTTTAGACGTACACACTTCGTGTTGTCGAGGATAAGCAACGTTGTTACCTCAAGCAGTTACGACTAACTTCATAGATAAATGTTAAATGTTAGGAAACTGATGCCAAGGTGAGCTACCAATGTTAATCGACAATTTCTTGTAATACGACCCAAGTAATTTGCATCCAAGTTAGTTAGATCTCGTATTATTTCTTAACACTTTTCTTTACCTGTCCCTCGACACCTTCCTGTCCCAGGCAACTGAATGCGGACAAACAGCTGCAAGACTCCCGGCTTTATAGAAAAACTGCATTACCACTAAACACGCAGCAGGTAACTTCCCAACCACATGAGGTGAAGTTGTTGCTACTTTCAGCAGTCGGGACACGCACCGCCAAGCACTAATCTTGTACCAGGAACTGCATGACATCATGAATATGTGAATAAACATGAGGTGATTTCAACGCGCATCCATGCACAGAATATTTAATGTTTCATGCTTTCTATGATATGAGCAGACATCGCAACAGAGGTGATGCGCAAACGTTTTACTTGCAAGAGCAATTTTATTCTAAATCGTCGCTTGCAGCACAACCAACAAAAGTAACACAAACAGGTAATTTTAATGACAGAACAACTCCACATTCAGGTCAATACCTTGAGTTAAGCATTTAATACCAGGAGGGTAAGATTAAACAGAATTCTTTGTATCAAGGTTATTTTTGCAATAAATTTGTCATTATTAAAGTTACACATTTTTTACAGACATGTGGTTGAAATGTTTTCGCAAAACGACATTCGTTTGCAATGTTTCCTATTCTTCGTTTACATTCAGAATATCAGACACATTCAACTATTATTCTGGGTTCAACCATCCCGAATTTTATCAATAGGTTTTTTCAAGAACGCGTTTGCAATTGTGAATTTCAAGTTTTTGCGGCAAACGCTACTACGCGACACGCAGCGCCAAGCGCTTACTTCATCTTCTAATCTCGTCTCCCACCAAACAACCTGAGATAAGCCTTGTACCAGGTACTGCATAACGTCATTATAATACTGCAATCACAAGTTTGCAGTAAACACGGTAAGGAGATTGAACGTGCGTGCAAGTAATGTTAATTACTAGCAGTTTGCAGTAAACACGGTAAGGAGATTGAACGTGCGTGCAAGTAATGTTAATTACCAGCAGTTTGCAGTAAACACGGCAAGGAGATTGAACGTGCGTGCAAGCCCAGCAATGTTTATTTCTACCGGGTTTCAGGACGCTATATATAGATAATTACAACGTTGATCACAAACTAAGGAGAATTTGTTCATCGTATGCATGTTCTCACTTTTATTTCGGGATCAAACATCACAGAGTTGTAACTCTTGTATTAAATTTTCTATGATATCTGCATTCACTACAATGGAGAAGATGACGCGCAACGTTTTGCTTGTGGCTCACGTCCAAGCTAACTCCACCGCGGATAGATTGTACCACAAATAATATAAAAATCCTGACGGAAGTGTAAATTGTGGCTGAATAACCAAAGGTATTTTATGACAACTTCACGGTTGATATTCCTTCGTAGATATTGTCGAAAGACCAAACCGCTGAGGCATGAACAATTATCTTTCTTCAATTTTAACTAAAGACAAAAAGCATGATAATTACAAGGCCACAAACGGTTCGCATTGGAATTTACGTTTCAAAGTTGCCCGAATGCAGCAAAAAAATTTCGAGGCGCGAGACAAAATGCAGATTCTTACGTCATTTTGTCTGACTCGCACCTCGAAAATGTTCACCCTGGGGTTGTGCAAGCCTGGGGCAGAATGTTGAAATTTGAAGTTTTTTAACACAAACCTTGTGACTTCTCACACGCTTAAATCAATAATCCACAACCCCAGGGTGCCCCCGGTTCCGATCAGTTAAGCATTTATTACTGCGATGTGAATATTAAACATGACCTTTTGTTCTGTTGATATTTTTTTTATGTACATTTGATCAAACTGAGTTTACCCAATTATTTAATTACGTTATGATGAATTGCACTCTTCAATCGTTACTATTTTTTATAATTTGTTTCCCATTTTTGCGATACATTAATCTAATATAACTTGAGTAACATTTAATTGTGAAATCCTATTTGTTCAGTACATTTGACATAAAGTCGCACGTGAGTTCTTATGTTCTTCCCTAGCATGACTTTAATTGAAAACCTGATGCAGAGTGTAACGTCCGTTGAACGCGCCCCGGTTCTTGGCGCGGGACGTCACACGAGGCGGAATTCCCGCAGTTTTAATGGGCCTCAAACTCGCTCACTCAGTTGATGTTATGTTTGTTATCGAATGTGCAGTACGCACTCGTACGCAAGATGGAATGTATTCGAAGTATGGACGGTACAGACGTCGGGAGGAGACGAAAGACACGTATAGGACACGTGGACCCTTAGAACACGGTTTCTACACAGAAGGCAATGTGTCAAACAAATACACTTCACGTAGATAATTACAGCATAAGGCTCACCAACTATTTGGGAACCGGGAAACTCTGGACCACAAAGACGGTCCAAGCAGTTACTGTATCACACCTAAACGAAACAGGCAACATAAACTACAATGCGCCTCTATGACGTAACACACACAATGCTTACCGATAACTTTGGGCGACAGAAGATTGAATACCGCACGCTTCACGTGTGTACAAATGCAAGAGAGACACTGTGAGTACAAAGACAGCGTCAACACCGTGCGTAAACTTAATCACATTAACAAGGGCAGCTATACTGTTCACTATACTGTGACTTCTAAGTCATCGCAGTTAAATTAGCCAAAATTACAATTTACACATCTCGGTTACTTGATTCTTGAGTAGTTTCACACATATGTACAAATAGACTCACCAGAAAATGTCCGCTCGCAACACAAAAACCTTTTGCAAGAATGAAAATGACGTAGCACTGTGCTGCACAGTTGTCGGACACAAAAAGGACAAAACCACGTTGCGTTGTCACTTAAAACTTGGTCTCTTATTATTGCGTCACAGACCGTATGATATTGCAACACACATTAGTGCAAAGAAAAATGCGCATTCATAGAAATCGGCAATTACTGGCAAACAAGATGTAACACAGAGAATTACACTAAATACATCTTTATTACTTCATTAAAACTACATTGATACAAAGTTAGTCAAAGAATTAGACACACGCATTAACAACTACACTATCGGTATGTAAGCATACAGAGTTAACACACAAAGCGGAGACTATTAGGTTAAGTAGTAAAGGCTGAGACTGATAAAAGCACACTTTATATACTAGAGAGAGGCGTGACGGTGTAGGGGTTCTGAAAAAAGTATTGTTCACAGCAAGCATTTAACAGAAGACATTCAGATACTGGAAAACCGGGTTAAACTTTACACAGGAAAACTGGCGCCATGGAAACGACCAACAAACAATGACCAGAAAATTAAATGACAACAATATTACGTGTAAACAATATGCCAAGGGAAACTATATCTATTATTTATTTTTTTGTGTGTAACCAAGGTTTTTGTTATTTTGGTTGCTAGGTTACGTAGTTACGTAACAAGCATTTCACAAAGTGTGGTCGGACTAATCGGACACAACTATTTTACTATTTTAGTCAAAATAACTATTTTATATAAGAGTCCGCTACGTTTTTAGTCTTCTGAATTCATTGACATTATTTAACTGTGGTCTGGCTTTCCTCTGATGGTGAGTAGCAACCCACGCGAACAGGATAAATTGCTTGTCCAGAAACAAAACAATTGTTGTCTCGGTCTTGAAACCTGAATCATTTTCACCAACTCCCCAACTGAGCAAATATTGGAAATTTGAGTAATTTTAAATTATTTGTAAGAAGTTTAAAGACTATAGCAACAAGGAAAAATGTCCAATGTAACAGCACTAATTGTCGTACACATATTTTCGCCAAATCATGATGTATTATGTTAAGTTGTCGAATATAAATGCTGAAGACCTTGTCGTAAATTTAGATTATTATTGTTCTATCTAAAAAGCGTTGCGCGAGCGGAAATGTTTGCTGATTTTTATGTTTGGTTTCTCGAAACTAGCTAGTACCCGGAGGATCCAATTAAACTCTCATTTGCAGAAACCAGTACTTTAGTGGTGGTTACGTTATAACTCTGGCAATCTACAAGGTACTTTAGTAATGGACGTCTATGGGAAGTATGTTATGAGGTAAAAAGCACACTAAAGATCCAATTGTTGTTTAACATTAAAAATGGATTTTCGTTAAATCAACCTTGCCAATGAACGGATATTCATGTTAAAAAACGAGTCCATTCCTTCGAATGTAATCAAACGCCCATTCCAGATCTCCTGTTCCTCCACCCTTTTCGTCACAATCAACTAATTGGTGTTCAGAAAGTTTGACCAATTCTCCGTTGTTTATCTTGTGATGGGATTCAACGGCTGCTACCTGCATATTCAAATCACAGTAGCTATACTAGTTAGGCATTTGTAACGAACGCTTACTGCACTGAATATCCAGCAAGCGGGTAACTCAGTTCCTTGGTCTTGCACGGGTGTTACACAACCCTTGACCCTCCAGTCAATACTTTTAGGGTTAAGTTCCTCAATGTCAACATCTGGGTCAGTTTCTTGACATTCTTCACCCAGATTCGATGCTCCGAATAACAAGGGTGGTCTGTAACATTCTGCCACATTCCGATCGTTCATCCATGGGAGTTCATCGTTTTTCTGTGTTGAAATGTATTTAAACAAACGTTTACTCAAAACTTAGTTGGAAATCATTAGGTTAACAGGTTTCGCAGCCCAGGTATTGCAGTCTAGCTGTGTCAGCCACCATTGTATGAAACATTACTGCGTTGATTTGGACATGTGTTGTTTTTTACCCGATCGCTGAACTGTGTCAGTGAAATCCTGTATGTGAACTTTCCAGTCTTGAAATCTTCATTGTCTTCTTTCACTTCAGCTAAACTTCTTTCCCAAATACTTTTTCTTTCACGAAGTTCGTCCTCGTTTAAATATTGTTTATCTGCAAACCATCGAAATAACTGCAACATAACTGTAAATGTTAAATCGATGTAAATTAAGAATGAAACCTATTAAAGCAATTTGGTGGAAACCAGGAATAAACGTACTGTATTTTGCGATCCACTCATTCCATACTTGATCTACGTCATCATCAAGATCGCCAAACATTGTTCAGTACGTTGAAGCAAAAAAGTTATGCCTACATAAACGTGCCAGTAGCCTATGTATTAACATGATAACGGTATATGATAAGTTATCACCATTTCAACGCCAGGATATACTATGGGTTACATCATTTTGCTGCGTATAAGTTTCTGTAAAATGTTTACTTTTTCTTGCAAAATTTGTTTACCTTTTCAAAAATGAACGCCTACCGGAAGTATTTGACAATTACTTTGCTCTTGCAATTGAGGTACATGGCCACGGCACAAGACATTGCACAGCAAATAACCTCTTCTTACCCCGTGTCCGGACCAAACGCGCCCAACGGACATTGCAATATTCTTGCGTTACAGTGTGGAATGACCTACCACAAAACATTAAAAGTTTCAGTTTAAAGTTATGCCTACATAAACGTGCCAGTAAGTATAAACATGATAACGGTATATGATAAGTTATCACGCCACGTCAGGGCATATTATATATTACATCATTTTGCTGCGTATAAGTTTCTCTGCATATACGGTGCAGCCACATTCCAACAATGCACAATATGGGGTGATACTACATTTGATAAACAAATCAATGCTTTTTAATTAGCTAATCAACTAAATTAAATGTTGGAATAAATAACTTAGTAATTGCCGGAATAATTTAATCAACGCTAAACTACTGCTGTGCACTTTATCGCAAGTAAATAAACCAAGATCTTGTTTTGTTTGCTATCGATTAAATCATAAATGTTATCTTCTTTTCCGTGAGTAACAAATAAAATTTGACATACAAATTCTTGTTCAAATACAACAGCTTTGTACGCATTCACAACCGTACATAAAACTATGAGTCTCCACATTTGCTACTTGACGTCACATATCATTTACCAACTTCTCGCTTTCAACTCATTTTAACGCTACGCGATCAAAACAATTGATTGCAAAGCGAAACCGACCGCTGTTACGTCATTGAAGGAAATTACTTTGTATATATGTGGCTGATGCGATAGGTGTCGCTGGAGAGCACATCGAATGACATAAAACTTCTACATCGGTTAAAGCACCCGAGTCAAACAAACAAAAGAGCGATCGGGATTCGTCCACAGGATCTCGCGGGTTCGAATCCCGGTGTGGCAACAAATAAGTAAATGAACATATTGCAGTGCGACGCATATGCAGATATTCACAGTACGTGTGACGCACTGATTATTGTAAAAGGCCGGGTTTTAAGTTACCCGACGCCCTTGGATATTCGAAACAACGCACCGAGGTGACGCGACGAACAGTTTGAGAACCATTAAATTACATCCTTAAATTCCAACGTTGGTGAGTTGATTGATCGCATGTATCATCATAATCATAAAATCCAATGTTTCTTTTTAACTTCTACTATAACTCAAACCGTTTCCACATAACGTTTCCTCAGTTCAATATGAAAGTAGACCCCTGTCCACTTCACAATAAGCCAGAGTTTCACGGTTTCTTAACTGATTGCTCGCAAAGTCAGCTAGAACAAACTTAGTGACAAATATTAACCCTTGCAAACCTTCAGTGAATCAGCAAACTACTACACACTTAGCAACTGAATGCTGGTTGCGAGGAGACAGGGTGTGTTTAGTTTCAGTGGGTCGTAACCGTTACATAGAAGTTGATGCGTAACTTGAAACCTACACAGGGTTTCGCGTAAGGGGAGGTTCTCTTCGGACACAAATTTTGTTTCTATTTCTGTTTGGAAAATGTATTGTTATGGAAAGAAACAGATAAAATTATGGCATTACAAAAAATCCATAATTTTTTATGGCGTCAGTTAAAAGGCCCCTCAAGACCAACCATTTCTTATCATTAAAAATAGCTGACGTCACTATTTTTGCGAATTGGGAAATCCCCTATCGGTCCAGTGCAAAGTCACGTTTTTAGGAAAAAATGGAAACTCAGAAAAACAAATGAATGATGACTTTTAAGCTAAGCGTCGCAGAGAGTTCACCAGCGAGGTTTAATTCCAATGCTGTGAAAGCTTTTGTGTATTTCTTCTGATTTACAAAAGTTTTGTTTTCACGTTAATTTTAAATTTATATTATCAAGATTTATCATTATCATGTTTTAGGAAAAAATGTCAAATAATTTTGTGAAAATTTACCGATAATCCGCAAAATATTAATGAGCTAATGCATTAACATATGAAAAAAACGTCTGCGAAATTAACGATCGCCGAAACAAAATCCTCTGAGCAAAAAACAAACTTTCCACTCTGGGATCCATGTATTGATTTGCTGTGGTTTGTCAACCATTTGTGAATTTTTTTATATATTTTATCTCTCAACCCCGTTGTAAAAGGTTATTAATTTTAATACAAAACCGATGGTGCATTTTTTGTCAACAAAATTTTGTAGCTAATTCTTAAATACGTGGGACAAAACTTTCTATGCATCCACTTTAGGTGGTTATACTTGGTACAATGACAAGTACCTCAATATCATTCCATGTAAATGGACAACTGTATACAGGTTTGTTGAAGCTTATTTGCAAAAAAACTTCTGCGTTTCTTTTTTTTAGCTTTTTAATGCATTTTTATTTAGTTAATTTTAGTTGTTGGCAACAGATAACACAAAAATGTGGACGTCCTTGTTAAAGATAGAAATAGAAATTATTAGTTGTTGTAAACCTATTTGTTTACTTCAGTTGATGATGTGGATACAATGATGAGCCTGAACTCATGGCTCTGATCACAACCAGGACTCACTGGTACAAAAGTGATGTGTTATGAGGGAGGATGTGGATGTTGCGTGGTTGCCATGGAGAAAACTCCTGGAAAGATAGAAGCTGTAAACTCGGTGATTGTTGAAAGTTAAACTTTATGTCTCGGTTTGTTGTTTAATCATAACTGATATGCAGATGCTTCCTGTTCATGAACTAATTTTACTGTGTTTGACATAAAAATGCATATTTAAAAAAAATTTATGTATTGACAAATGTATTTAGTGCCTCAGCCTGCTTGCTTCAGTGGACGGGTGCAGAGTAACAACTGTGGAAGGACTTGGGTCAAGAAGAGATGGCTACAATACAATACAAACTCGTGTAGCTGAGTTCGATGGTTTACAGTGTGGTTATTGCACTCCTGGCTTCGTCATGAATATGTACAGGTTCGCTTATAAATTAGAATACAGAGAAAATTTGTGGTGGGTTATTCAGAGTATGTTTTTCTGGCCTTTCAACTGTGCTTATTATACAACGACAAATGTTTCCATTTTGTACAGGATATCGTCCCTTACTTGATGCAATGAAATATTTTGCAACAGATGCTGACCCAAAACTGCTGAAAAAATTTTCAGACATTGAGGTACAACATGCATTAAGTTGTACAAACTTCCTGATTCCTTTTCTGTGACCAACAAATACTGCAACAAAAAGCAACCAGGCTTGAATTATTTAATGGTGGAACTTCATGGATCCGACCAACTTCATTCAATGATTTAGTTGCAGTTCTCAAATCCCAACCAACTGCTCAAATAATTTGTGGAAACACTGCGTCTGGTAAGTCTAACAAGACAAATTTCTGTTTTTTTGTTTGTGATCTCATGATGATCCATGGGAAAATACTTGAACCTGCGGTATGTGTTAAAATGAAGGCAAAAATGAGGTACAATAAGTTTGGGGTCAAAACAAAGCTGTGATAATGATTAAAGTAATTGTGGTTATAATTCAACTTGCATTTACAATGTCAGAAGTTGACCCAAACTTTGATTTGTCTGTGGTAAGAATTTCTCACCCTATAACCTGAGTATTCAGGCAACTGTTTGTTTAAACAACAAACATCAATAAGTTTATATTGTAACATGTTGCTAGTCATCACCCAATAAAATCATATAGTTGAAATAATTCACTGAACCTAATATTTGACATGATCAACATTCCTGGTCATCGACATGTTAGTCCTAACACATAATTAGCTGATGAAAACTAATGGAGCAGTTGTAGCTTGGGATTTAAACACTCCTGGTCGTGAGAAGAAGCTCGCTATATTGTCTGAACATCGTCGC
Organism: Ascidia mentula; assembly: GCF_947561715.1. Classification (NCBI taxonomy): domain Eukaryota; kingdom Metazoa; phylum Chordata; class Ascidiacea; order Phlebobranchia; family Ascidiidae; genus Ascidia; species Ascidia mentula. Next base: position 20,953,381 of record NC_138570.1, on the reverse strand, counting down.
ATGGTCACCAAAGTTTCACAACTCTGATGGAACTCTTTTGCTAAGTGGATCACAGGTGTTATATATATGTATGGTTTTTAAATAAAAATGAGTTTCTTATGTAGATGGGACCTGTCAAGACCGTTAGACAAGTTTGTTTAAATTTGCATTTTTATGTGACACAAGCCTTTTTCGCAATCAGCAAATCTTGTTCGTTGAAGTTTATTTTCGTGCTCAATGTAACTTGTAACACTTCTTACAGGAGCAGAGCATGTACATTTTTCTGCAAGAAAATATATGCATCACAAGTGGTATTTTGCTTTTGGCTGCATACAAGTCAAAGCAGAGTGTAAAGTTTATAAAAATATATTTTATGTGTTTATTCAAATCACAAGCTTAGAAGCCATATTGTATCATTTGTTTTTTAAAGGACGGAACGATGAAGCTGTTCAATTTGAGGAGAAGGGAAAGTACCTACACATTTCAAAGCAAAGCTGATGGCGTGAGAAGTGTTCAGTTCAATCCTCATGAATATTTTATTTTTGCTGCTAGCTTCGATAATGGTTATGTACAAGTAAGTTTTAGGGGTGTAGTAACTTATATAAAAATACCTGCAGCCAATTTTCGACTGAATCTGGATATTTAATGCTGTCATGTTGTAAACATGTTATCATGGTAACATGTTGTAAAAAGGCACTATACCCGCTTATACTTTAAATCTATAATGAAGTGCAGTGTTCTGACTTTAAACAGAATCGGTCCAAATACAAAACAAGCACAAAATGTGTTTCTTCCTTACAAGCAGTAAAGAACCATAATAATCCATGAGAACTGCAGACACTTGCACACAATATTTCATCCTATAAGGTCTCATTAGTGCAGTTTGGTGTGACTGTGGCACTGGGCTAGCTTGTAGACTACCATGCACACTTACACCACAGACACCATGAAGTTAAAATCTGTGTCCTTGTCAGTATCCAAGCTGCCCCAACCAGTGTCACAGTCACCAGCTGCACTGATGAGACCTTTATAGATTGAAACAGTGCGTGCATGTGTCCGCAGATCTAACACACATCCATAATTACTGTACTAACCAGTATATATCAACCTAGTTTATTTTTACTTTCAACTTGCCGCACATTTATCATATATTGCCAGAGTTGCGTCATCAATTCTAATTGGTCTCAAAAGAAACAGCGACATTAATATATAAACAGGTGTGTGATTCCTAGCGATGTTGTTACAATCTGAGTGGAGCTCATTCCACGTACGATATTCGTGTTAGACTCATCCCTGTGTATTGCACTTGTGCCTTGCAACGTTATTTAAACTAACCGGGTATCCGAAGCTAATTTCGTCATCAATGAAACCAACATTAAAAGTCACGAAAATGGGAATTTAATGAAAAACAGCTGCTAATTTTTTACCTGACCGGGGTTCGAACCCGCACTCTCCTTGCCATGAATCCCGATCAGGATTTTTGTGCTTAATTTAACGTCGAGCGCCTTCACCAATGTTGTTGAAACAGGGACAACGCTACACCACTGCTCGTTGCTGCCTCAAGTGGAGCGCTCGATTGTCTCAAATTTCTCATCAAGTCTGGCGCCACCGTGCGATCGCGTGACATCAACAATGACGGTCCCGTGCAAAGAGCAGCCCTCAGTTACCACACTGACGTCATCAAATATTTGATTAGTTTGGAGGGGAGGAAGGATGGTGATGACGAGGAAAGTTGAAACGTGTGGCCAGCATTAGTTGGTGAGTGACGTCATTGATTGCGTAATATTTAATTAATCAGAAACTCTGTATGTGACAAATGTGACCATTTATTGATTTATTTATAATTCCCTAATATTATTGTAACCCCACAACAAGTCACTGAAAAAAGCTGCACGGATGAGACCTAATGGTCGAAACACCCACTAAACCTGACTGGCACTCACTAAAAGACGTGTGTTGTTTGCCGCTAAATGTCGCTGCAACGTTTTTATTCCCGCAATAAGCTTCGTTAAATCTTTACGCGGATGCACTGAGTGTGTGTTTGGGGTTGGCGTCCAAGTTGTAACTCCAGAAATCCCAAACCATCGAACTTGATGGTCGAGGACTCAGTGAACATTTGTGTTGAAGGTTTAGGGAAGGATTTTGAAGACGAGACGACTTCACCCATAAGATCACTCGCTTGTTCTGTTATTTGCCTCATGTCGGAACAGGATGACGTCAAAGTTGAGATTGCGAACGCTGGAGCGATTCCAAGTAGGTGTTAAGTCACGTGGTCAATATTTCACTTTTGTCAGGATAGAAATCGTATTTAAATATCTGTTCAGTATTTTTTTGAAAACCACGTAAAAACGTAAGAGAAATTGTGTGTCTGACTCGGAAACCCTCATGGTTTTATCGGTGCTATTTCATGTATCACGTTTTCTGTTCATGTCTGCAGTAACTTTGCGTAAAAATTATGTAATTTGTGCATTGTCTGCTTATCGTACAGCATTTGATTAAGTTAAGTGTAAAATATATTGAATATGCCGTCGATTGGTCAGACTTGTTTCTTTTCAATCGGGGACTATTTTTCGCAGCTCTTATTTCTCTGTTAAAACCCATGGCCTCCCACGATCTTGATCCGGAGAACCAGGATCTGGAATCTACGGATGGGACATGCGAGATTCAATCGCGTTCCTCTGTTGTTCTCTCGGATGTCGCTCACGTGGATGACAACGCGTCACGCATCGCCGCACATGGTGGTATCCGGCCGTTAGTTGAACTCCTCCAAGTTGACGTGAGTCAAAAATAACAGGAGGGGAATTCTGGATTAAATTTATTGCAGTTGGTTTAAAATCGATGCCTCACGTCCGTCGTATACTTCCCATGGGATTTGAGGAAATTGTAACTTTCCAGCTTGTACTGTTCCAGGTTGTGGATTGTCAACGTCATCAACACCCTGGCTTCACTCTGTCGGGGAGACACGAGTGGTGCGGGCGACATCCAGCGGAGAATTATGGAGTGTGGAGCTTCCGGATTCCTGGTTGATTTTCTCACGGTGAAGGACGATTCGCTTCAGACGGCGACTGCTGACGCGATTGCCGCTGTTTGCAATGACAACCAGGACAACCAGGTATAACGGGTGTGGGAATGAAGCTTGTTGTGAATTGTGACCTAAATATTAATCCACACTTGTGGGATTTTGCACCTGTTGAAGAATTGAATATTTTCAGTCAAGAAGAGGAGTCGTTGTTTATATTGCTTGCAGTAATCATTTTGTTTGGCCAGTGTTGTTTTTGCAAAAGATTTACTGAAAATTTTACACAGAACGAGTTTGTTCAAATCGGAGTGTTAGCGCCGCTGGTGGCGATACTGCGAGGTCATTGCATTCCCGCTCAGATGAAAGCTGCGCTTGCTGTTGGATGCATCACTAGAGGGAACCAGAGAGCCCAACACGAGGCGTTGTTAGAAGAAGCTCCGACCGCTCTGTGTCGTCTGTTTCAAGTAAGTAGAAAATGAAGTTACAAAAATCAAGTTTGTCGAGTTTAAAGAAATTTCTTATTGAAACCTTGTGACTTTTAGTGGAACTCTTTTACGGCATTTTTTGATTTTTCCTTTCCATTTTGCAAAAAAACATTAATCAACCCAATGTAAAGATTTTCATCAACTGTCATTTTCGTAACAGATTTGATCGGATGAGGTGAAGGAACGTGCATTTCAGGTATTATAATGACGACAATGGCTGCGCGTGAACGCTTTTTTGTTTCCTAAAGCATTAGAGGGAGTTTGATCGTCTGGTGTTGGTTTTTTTTCACTATTAGAAAATATTGATTTCGTTCAGATTTCCTGAAGTTTGTTTTTGATAAATTTGTTAATTATTATTTCACTTTATTTTCACATCGGTCCAGGTGTAGCCCACATAAACAACAAGAACTCTCAACTTACAATTGCCGAAGTGGGCGCCATTGAGCTGCTGGTCAACAGAGTGTGGAAAACGTCACGTGACGAGAAGATGCAGGTGACGCGATGCCAGAAATTACGACATAGAGTCGCGATTAAACAAAAGATGTTTGTTCTAAAGGTCGATCTTCTCCATTGTTTATCGTGTCTTGTTAGCGGTTGTCAGGAGAACGAAGACAAACGGAACGAATTGGACGGATTCGGATTCGAAATTATTCTGCAAGTCTGCAACTCGCCCAGTATGGTGGGTTTGTTGTAAAACCTTTGTGATGTAATAAAGAATGCTCAATATATAGCACCGGGTGGGTAATCCCCACCTCTACTACTTGTTTCCCACAACTCCTGTTGAATCTGCGAAGCTTGCTTTAAGCCAGGGTATTTACTTTCTATTGAAATTTACGTATAAATAATTGGCGATAAAGTTAATTGCGTGTGCAAGTTTATGTGTGAAAGAATTGGACGTAATTTTTACTTACAATTGTTTTGTTCTTTCTAAGGCGGTGAAATTACAAGCAGTATCCGCACTAACCATGTTCGCATTCAACCGAATCCAACAACAACAACGGATTTCACGCTTCGGTGGTTTGAGCCATCACAACGCTTGAGGATTTATTTCGGTGCAAGCATATATATTCGACTTTTTGGGTGATTTGTAGTTTCACATGAAAGAAAGATGACGTAATGATGACGTATTACAGCGGATTATCTTGCGTCACTCGCCCACACGAGGGCGGGCGTTCCTGAAGCCATCGTCACTTGCGGCGCTGTGGAGAAACTTCTTGGTAAAGTGAAGTCGGAGAATCAGTTGGTTCGACAAACTGCTGCCCAGGCATTAGGTTAGCTGTCTATATATAATTTCTATGGAGTTGTCGGGTGACAAAATAACGTGAGATTGTTTAGGAAAACATGCACTTGGTTTCCCTATTACCTTATGTATTACATTGACATTTATCTATTTCCACGTGGTTTAAACTTTATGATGACATTTTTAGGATATTTATCTTTCAACCGAACGGCGAGCAGAGAGTTGATGACGTCATGTAGAGCGACTGAAGGCCTTTACGTCACTCTTACGGATAATTTGGGTGAAGATGGAAAAGTGTCTGATGAGTTTGTAGCCGAGTTTAAACGACAGGCGACCATCGGTTTGCCGATTGTTAAAGAAAAGAGGAGTAAGTTCGTTACAATTTGTGTTAACGTACATTTCTACTGAGCTTAGACACAAGCTTTCATGCAGCAAAAGTTCTGGGGTTTGTTTCAATCATAAAAATATCAAGCTTTCTTTATTCAGGGCCGCCAAGACCTCACACATCGCAAACGAGGGGAAACACCTTACATGTTAACGGGTAGGAAATGCCTCGTAGTGTGCGTTAAAATACAGGAACACTGAAATATGGATTTTTCAGAGCTGCTCACCGGACGATGAGAGCACGTTCGATTTCCCCGGCCAACAGAAAAGTTTCTACAAACAAATAAAACTTTTCTGTTCCCAAGTTTTACTTATTTTAGAACAACAGTTTCCTGTTTTTCTTTTCTTGTCAGGTTCAAAACATTGTATGCAGTTGCGCGACAAGTTCGTGTAGTTTGTAAATATTTCACTGTGAAAATTTGTATGCTTCCTGTATTATGTGAAAGATACGATGCTGTTTTTTTATGTTCTTGCATTTTCTTTTGAAGTGACACGTTTTGTGAGATTTATAAAACTGTGAACATCCCAGATTCTTCCACTGATGTAACATTTTTTTACTCATAATTGCATCGTGTGCACTTAGTAAAGATTGTTTGACAAAGTTAGACATATGCATATTTACCTTAAATTTTTGTAGAAATCGAGTAGCTTTACTTCAATAAATTGTTGGCTTCCAACCGAATATTTGTAATATATAATATTGCTCTTTCATGCAAAATGTATATCAACTTGATTCAATCTGTCTATTTTGTGTATACAAAAAAAATTAGGTAATTATTGCAAGCATAGAATACTAAAACAGTATTCTATGTTGCAAGTCAGCAATCAGCATTGGAAAAGTTAATGTTCTGGTTGCGAGGATAAAATCGCTGTTCGTGTTGGAAAATCACTGAAGCGTGCAAGAGACGAATTTTGTTTACAATTTTCTTGGGAATTAGTTTGTTTAAGATCTTGCTGCTACACTTAAAAACGAATAAAGGAATCCGCTTTCACAAAGTAATAGTTTCCTCACAAATGCTGCCCCAGGCAACGATTGTGAATTAAGTTCCGCATTTTGTTTCGCTGCTGAGAGAGGAATTACTGGTTCCGCTTGGCTGGACAGCTGATATTTGTTGCGTCACAATCTTACTGCGGACAAAGCGAGTGAGTCGACGGCGGAGAGATTGACAATATATTGTTGGGTAAATTATCGAATACGCAGATAACTTTGCTGTTTGACGCAGTAGCGGATTGAGATATTTACACAGCGTTGTTCGTAGTCCGACCTTTTCAAAGACATCAACACATACAAATTCCAACCAAGGTTGTTTGTTATTGAGGACATGATAACGTAGATGTTTGCTCAAGAACCTCACCTTAGGCTGAGTGCTTGATTTGTTGATTCAAATAGTATGTTGTACCTTAAAACCGTTACAAATATTTTTTCAGTCACGCATCACTGCTCAGAGAACGTGCTTTGCTGGATCAATGTCTGGCGACGGTTATCAAGCATCTCTCGAAACAAGCCAACAGAATACAAACCAACATTAACGTATGTTTGGTTTGATTTTCCAAATACAAAATAAACCAACGTCAGACAACTGCACCACAGATGAACTGGTAATGCTCGTTGATGGTAAGAATTCTCCGTAACATATTTTGGTTGTTTGTTTCTTTGTCTTTCCTGAAGTTATTTCACAATCATTTCTACATTTATTATATTTAGATCCGCATGAACTACAGTTAAATATTGACGACGTGAACGCTGGCCTCGTGATTTTTAAAGGGGTGGATGACCACCAAATACACCTTATTGCGCAACTTGAACTTGCTTACCGATTTGGTCGATTACGTCAGTTATTTATATTGCTAGATTACGTAAGTGCCCCAAATATGTTGTTTATGTTGAAATCCAAGTCTTTGTTTTCCGATTAACTGAAAGTAGTTATGTTTATTTTAGCTTTATTTATCATTTGCGAAACAAGTATTTGTGTTTAAATTAACGTTATTTATTATTTGCAAAGAAGTACCTATGTTTAATATAACTATTTACGTAGTTAGTTTGGTTGCCTAAGTTAACTATATCGCTTGATTGCCTACATAACATGGTTTATAACACAGCTATAATGTCGTTGCATCTACTGGCTAGCACTTTTTCACCCATGTCGTTTCGTTTGACATCACAACTTGGGCATTCATTGAACGCGTGATTATAATAATTTGGTTTTAACTCTCAGGCACAACAAAGTTGTAAGTTTGGGATTTTTGTATGCACATATGTTGTGCGGCGACACTAGACATAGACCATGTCGCTGTACATCAGCGCCATATGGTATGAAGCAAATTCTTCCGCAAACAAGTGACTCTTACTTAGATAAGTAAACTCCCTTTCGTTAAATAACCTTCTGCCAAACGGCGTTTTCCATAATAGCGATAATCTCATGTTAAAAATGAATCTTGATACTTCTTGGTGCAATGAATAGACATTTCTATGCGTATGTTCAAATACTATTTTATGTTTCTGTTGCTGTCAGGCATATTGTATTTCGATAACATCACGTGATTTCCCAAGCGGTGTTACCGTTATTTTTTCGTTTTCTTGGCGTTAGTTGTGTGCTGTACCTGTATCATTACCCTGAGAAAGCGTTGTTGGATAACAGGCGAAACGTCGGTGAATAAAGTTACGTTTTTATATATGTGCCAGAAGAACAGACTGTTAAGATTCAATTACTATGGTGAAATACAATTACTAGTTTGTAAGTGGAGTTACACGGTCGGCTGCTTTGGTTTACAACAAATTGACGAATTAATGCAAATCTGAATGTGCTGAAGTCATTGTATGCGTTTTTATGTTTGTATATTTTCGTTGTGTTTGTTACATTACCAACTTTGAGTCAGCTTTTAAGTTGAGTGGTTGGATTGTGCTTGGAGACAACGCAGCACTTTGAAACTAATCTCTTATAAAGCAACAATTCTACACACACAGATATATGCCAGGTTGTATTTTTGCAGCAAGATACAAAAGTGTGCGTTATACACGGGATTATACCAATATACGTTAAGCTGTTAATTAAATCAATCAGTTAGTTACACGCAGGATGCACTTATGTCTTCAGTTATCACATTAAACATCCTTGTTGAAACGACGTCTCATAAACCAAGCAACCAACCCAAGCACAATAATAAGCAGAACGACGATGAATCCAACTGCTATGTAAACACCTTTCATATTCTGGACACCTTCTGATTCCAATGCTTTTTCCACATCTGCACACACACATATATTAAGGTAAGATAGAGTTATTGGGACATATAGTTACATGGTATGGAAAAAGAAATACCAGTATTGTTTATTTGGTGATTGGTTGTCATGATTTATAGAATTTTCATCAGCAAACGTTTTAGAATTTTTAAGCCAGACAACTTCAATTATTTTTGAAGATAAGATGTGAAACTCTCTTTTGTTGTTCTTTGGACTTGGAAAGGTAATTTTGTTCCTCAAAAATTGCAGCTTAAAATCGGATCAGACGATATTCAAATAGCGAAAGATATATTGCCGAAAAGTATGAATGTGCCCGAAATATATGTAAGCATTTGGGCCACGGTGCGTGGGAATAATTCAAACTTTAGAGAAAGTGTTTTTGTTGCCAAGTTCTCACCAATGCAAGTTTTTTCGTCATTCCCGAGATAGCGGCCTTTAAAACAAGAACATTGAACAACTCCAAGTTCATCGTTACAGAAATCTGAACATCCACCATTTTCCTACAATAAAAGATATTTATGATACAGACTAGACAACAGACTGGAATATTTGTACAACCAAAGAATAGCAAAAAAAAAAGTAACAAACTGAATTACTGATGACTGCCCCGGTAGACTGTGGATCGATAACCCTGTTAGTAGTTTATGTGTAAAACTAAATATACGAACGCACCAATACACACTGGACCTTTCACTAACTTAGCTGCTTACGTGTTTTTGAAGATTAGTTAATCTGTTTTTCGTTTAGTACAGCGGTGCACAACCTGCGGCCGTACGGCCGCATGCGGCCGCGGACGCTATTTTTTGCGGCCGTGCACATTTGTATCAAAATGGTGACGTCATAAAACATCAATAGTATATCGGTGAATTGTTATGTACGCATGTACAGTTGTCGAAAAGCTAAACAGTGGAATCGCTCAGTCATGTCGCTGAAACGTAAAAGGTTGTTAAAACAAGAGAAAAGGGCGTTTAATCCCAAATGGGAAGTGAATTATTTTATGATGGAGACGTGAACCTAGCGTACAAGAACAAGGCAGTCATTGAATAATTCGACATTTCATTACATTGTAACATACGTAATTTGGCAAATGTAAATAATAAATAGTGCACATTTTTCAGGTATGGAATCATTTCCATTCCTTTCTTATATTGCTCACGTCAACTTGTCGTAATTATCAGGGGTATATCGTTGAAAAAGCAGTATATTCAGTGGCGGCCGTTAGCACACAGTAGTGTGTGTGTTGCGGCCGGCAATAGTAAAAAGGTTGTGCACCCCTGGTTTAGTATATAACGTGATGTACAACTAAGTACGGCTCTATGCT